>NC_139534.1:113517260-114717260 GCF_965153285.1 Podarcis tiliguerta | reverse complement strand
ATCTGCCCAAGGAGCATTTTCTAAAAGCTCCAACAGATTTCTTTATCATATTATGAACCGTTACATATTTCATTAAGCATGAATCGATAACTTCATCCTTACTCCAGATCTAAATTAAAGACTTATGGGTTTAGTTGATTTTGGTGCACAATTTACATTTCATTGGGTTTCTTTTGAATGGGCAAAATAAAAGCTGTGATGTATCAGACAAATGCTAAAGAATATTGGAGGATTTTGCGGGGTTTTAAAAAAATCATTGCTGTTTTTTTTAAAGCTACATGGATCAAAACTAAAGGTAAGAAAATTCTCCCCTGGGGGGAAAAAGCTCACTTGTAGGAAAGTACCCAGTGGATGAAAACGTGGTTGTGAAGTATAACCGTATATTTGAAAGCCTGCTCTACCATTATGAGACAGATGAGAAAAGCAGATCAAACTGATGCTGGTTTTCGGTGCCGTAGTAGGAAATTGTTAAATTAATCAATTTGTTTTTATCATCATCATTTATTTATTTTTAATTTGTATACCATCTTTCTATCTTACAATACTCAAGGCAGTTTACAAGCTGAAGAAATAAAAAAATGTATATCTTATAACAATCTTTTATTCTATTTTGACCTACCAGGAAGAGCCTTGTCTGATATTTCTCTCCCAACGGTGTCGAAATAACTTGGTCGCCTTTATGTACCACCACTTTGAGATTTTATTACAACCAAGTGGTACAGAAATCATTGGAAATGACTTGGGGTGGGGATGTCATTTGCTGCTCTGTCTCAGGCAGTAAAATGTCGTGGGCCAACCATGAAGACACGTGTGTATTAGAAGTGTTCAGACATCATTATTATTATTATTATTATTATTATTATTATTATTATTATTATTTTGTACACAATAGCTGAGCTATGCAGATGAACAAGGGTGCCCTCTTTCATACAGACACTTGTGCATGTGTAGAGACAGCTTGTTCTTGTGCTCAGTGTAATATATGAACATTATTTATTTATTTATTCATACATACATACAAATCCTGCCCATCTGGCTGGGTTTCCCCAGCCACTCTGGGGAGCTCCCAAAATATTAAAAACAGAATAAAACATCAAATATTAAAATTTTCCCTAAACAGGGCTGCCTTCAGATGTCTTCATATAGTTGTTTATTTCCCTGACATCTGATGGGAGGGCATTCCACAGGGCGGCAGTGGCGTAGCGTGGGGGGTGCAGGGGGGCCCGGCCGCACTGAGCGCAACATCGGGGGGGGGCGCTCGCACTCGCAGCTCTCTGAGTGCTAAAATCCACTGGTTAGGGGGCGCAAATTACTTGCCTTGCCCCGGGTTCTGACAACCCACGCTACACCACTGCAGGGCGGGCACCACCAGCGATAATGCCCTCTGATTGGTTTCCTGTAACCTCACTTCTCTCAGTGAGGGAACCGCCAGAAGGCCCTCGGAGCTGGACCTCAGTGTCCAGGCAGAATGATGGGGGTGTAGACGCTCCTTCAGGTATACTGGTCCCAGGCCATTTAGGGTTTTAAAGGTCAACACCAACACTTTGAATTGTGCTCGGAAACGTACTGGGAGCCAATGTAGGTCTTTGAAATTCGCACTTCTCCAACCAAATGATGTGTACAAAAATGTGAGTATGAGGGGAAAGTATGGACTGAAATGCATGAACTGGTGGGGAGGGGGGGAATGCCAGAATGCATTGCATTACAGAACTTTGCTTGCAAAAATGTGCATCTTATAACAATGTGCATATTAGAAAAAATGCTAATGGATTTCAAGAGGACTTTTAAAAGTAACAACAACAATTGCAAACTGATGAAGAAATGTGAAGAACTGAACCAAAGAATGGAAAAATGAGAAACGGGAATGAAACCAAAATGGATCATTTGCCCATCCCTACTTAAGAGCAAATCCCACTGACTTTAATGGGGTTTACTCCTGTGTAAGTGAGTACAGGATTGCATCCTGAAGTTATGATTGATTTCCAATGGGGGATTAATTTAAGTGTGAGATTAACACTCCTCTGGAATTAGTGGAAATTGAAAGTGTTTTTATTTGGCTGGAATGTACCCTTTCGGTTTTTGTGAAATTGTGCTCAGTTCTAACACACTGGTGTTGCAACTTGCAAAGACAAACAGACACAAGCAGGGGACATGGGGTGGAGTGGCTAGCTGTAAAATGCCATTTTGCAGAATCATAGACTCCGAGGTTAATTCAGGCAAGGCTTCATTGTAATTCAGGAGTTAATCCGCATTTCCTCTGATGTGACTGAAGAAGGGAGACCCCTTTTTTTTGCCCCAAAGCAGCAATGCAGCTCTTGTAATGCTGAATTCAAGTTAGGCAGGCTTTGGTCCCATCTGTCCTTGGCAAATTAATTGCCCCCCCCAAATCCAGATGCATCTTTTGGGGAGTAAAGCCACCTAATTCCTTTCTTGTTACAATGCAGCTCTTTTGTGCTAGGGTTCTTTAATCGGATTTCCCTTTCCAAAAGATTCCTTGTATGTTTACTTGTGGGATAGACTTATCCCAGATATGCCCACTCAATCTGACACAGGTGCCACATAATTCTCCTGCATTTGTAAGAAATCGATCTTTGGAACTCCATGCCTACTGAAACCAATCAAGCGGTATCTAATCATTGTGAAATAAATAAATGAATAAATATTTATCCTGTGATAACGTGGCCCTATCTGCACTATACATTTAAAGCAGCACTGTGGCACTTTAAGCACTGAATTCTGGGAACTGTACTTTGTAAAGGGTGCTGAGAGTTGTTA
Organism: Podarcis tiliguerta; assembly: GCF_965153285.1. NCBI lineage: Eukaryota > Metazoa > Chordata > Lepidosauria > Squamata > Lacertidae > Podarcis > Podarcis tiliguerta. The sequence goes on along the minus strand of NC_139534.1, from coordinate 114,714,485 downwards.
GGAGACCTCTCTATTCCCCCCACAGAGCTACAATTCCCAGAGTTCCCTGGGAGAAAAGATGGACTGTTAATACTCTCCGAGATTATTGGGAAATAGTTCTGTTTGGCTCTTTCACACCCTGAACATCTTCAATTTACCCTGGCTTCTATAAGTTAAGAACAATTGCCTTAAGAACAGAGTTTGCTTGTTTTCCTGTGCCCTCCTGAGTCACTTTTCCTTAAATTGTGTTTTTTCACACTCCAAGCCTGCAGGCAGCCATCGCCTTGTTTGTAATCTACCTTGCATAAGCTGTCCTGGGAGCTTTTTCTGTGCGCTGGAGTGTAGTGTGAAAGGGCTTCAGTTAAAACATTTAAAACAGAGGAGGAGTAAACACATAGCATAGCACCAGTTGCAATGGATGTAGGGAAAATGTTAAAACCTGAGTGAATACCCCTTGCCACAATGATCTGTGCATGAAATATTCACAGCAGTTGAAACCACAGGCAGATCCATAATCTGGTAGGTTTGGGAACCTGATAATTAAACAGCTTTGGTTCTGTATCTGTAGGTATACATGGTATTGCTCCTAGAAGGCAAGGTTAATCAAGAAGAAGAAGAAAAATGCATTTCTAATTATTGTTACAGTAGCACCTCGGGTTACAGACGCTTCAGGCTACAGACTCCGCTAAAACAGAAATATTACCTCGGGTTAAGAACCTTGCTTCAGGATGAGAACAGAAATCGTGCAGCAGCGGTGCGGCAACAGCGGGAGGCCCATTAGCTAAAGTGGTACCTCAGGTTAAGAACAGTTTCAGGTTAAGAACGGACCTCCAGAACGAATTAAGTTCTTAACCCAAGGTACTACTGTATATTTGAATGGAAATCCGACCACTGACAGAATTTCTAAAGTGCCCAAATCGAGCTCTGGTAGTGGTTTGCTTTTAGTTGAGAGCTAAAAAAGGTAAAGGTAAAGGACCCGACAACAGTTAAGTCCAGTCGCAGACGGCTTTGGGTTTGCAGTGCTCATCTCGCTTTACAGGCCATGGGAGCCGGCATTTGTCCGCAGACAGTTTTTCCGGGTCACGTGGCCAGCATGACTAAGCCGCTTCTGGCACAGCGGAACACCGAAACCATAGCAGCGCACTGAAACGCCATTTACCTTCCTGCTGGAGTGGTACCTATTTATCTACTTGCACTTTTTGGTGTGCTTTTGAACTGCTAGGTTAGCAGGAGCAGGGACCGAGCAACGGGAGCTCACCCCGTTGCAGGGATTCGAACCGCCGACCTTCCGATCGGCAAGCCCAAAAGGCTCAGTGGTTTAGACCACAGCGCCACCCATGTCGTCAGTTGAGAGCTAGTGGGATGCAAATAGCTGCACACACCCTTTCCCTAATGCTGTCTCTCTCCTCATATGCGCATGTATTACAACCCCAAGGGTGCTTTAAGAGGAGACCACATACCTGTTTCTTAGCTGTTTCCAAACCAGCATTCTTTGTAAGGCAGCCCAAGCCTTTTCTGTTATAAATGATGTTGTTATAAATACAGGCTAAGCTCTTTTTTGAAGGGCAGTTCACACGATCGGCTATGCACAGAGAGTCAATAGGCAAGGAGTTTGTGATGTGGATAAGGAGACAGTGTGGTGGAGTGGTTAGAGTGTTGGACTAAGACCCGGAGACCAGGGTTCAAATCGCCATACAGCCCTGAAAATCCCTGGTTGACCTTGAGCCAGTCACAGTCTCCCTTCCTAACTTACCTCTCAGGTAGTTCTGAGTACAGAATGGGAAAGAGGATAACTATACAGACCACCTTGAGCTCATTAGAGAAAAGGCAGGATAGAAATATAAAAGTAAATAAATAAACATAAACACCAGGCAGGTACCCTCGTTGTACTCTTTTTGGCTCTTGCTGAAAGACATTTTTGTTTAGGCAAGCCTATCCAGATATGTAGAAACTGTTTTAATCCGGTTTTAACTTATTGTTGATATTAATTCTTTTTTAAATGTTGTAAAACTTTAAGGTTTCTTTTCTTTCTTATTACTACTGATAATATTAATGTTTTATTCTTTTTTGTAAACCACTTAAAAGTTTTAATGCAATCAAGTGGTGCACGAATGTTGTGAAATAATAAATAAATTCCTGCATTCATCCTGATTCGCCTCCAGAGTGTTTATATTACAATTAATCATAGAATTGTGAGCTGGAAGGAAACTCAAAGCATTTCTGTATCACTACCCAAATTGCAACAAGTCTGATTCATTTTCAAACTGGAGCAGTTGTGCCACGGCGACAGAGCACTTTGGTCCTCTTTGGCTGTGTGAAACTAAATTTACAATATTCACTTGAATCTCTCCTGCAAGATACAGACTGTCTGAAATCTCGGTAGAATAAAAGAGACCACTATAAACCTTAAAGTGATGGATGCATAGCTGGTTTCCACTGTCAATTAATCAATTGCAGTTTCAATTGTAGTTCTCATAAGAGCGGTTAATTTCACCTGTTCATGTTTGGTAAGAAAACAAAATACCTCTGGCCTTGCACTACTGTGCTGTTGCTGTCAACAAGGGAACGCCATAAAATCATGGTGACACTTAGCACTTTTTGGATTACAGCTGCTGGCCATATGATTCTTCTGGAAGGCTTGGTTTCATGTATGCACCTGCACTCAGCTCAGTCCTGTCCTAAAGCTTTTATGTGTCCTCATAAAACTGACATTTTTGCTCTGAATTAATAATAATAATAATAATAATAGTTTTTATTTATACCCCGCCCTCCCCAGCCAAGGCCGGGCTCAGAGCGGCTTACAAGCAATAATAAAAACAAGTTAAATGATTACAACTTAAAAACAAAATTAAAAAATATAACATTAAAATATCGAAACATTAAAATATTAAAATGTAGCCTCATTGCAGAAGGAGAAGGAGAAGAAAAAAGAAAGAGAGGGAGGGAATCAAATTGGCTCCAAGCCAAAGGCCAGGCGGAACAACTCTGTCTTACAGGCCCTGCGGAAAGAAATCAGATCCTGCAGGGCCCTGGTCTCATGAGGCAGAGCGTTCCACCAGGCCAGAGCCAGAGTTGAAAAGGCCCAGGCTCTGGTTGAAGCCAATCTAACTTCCTTAGGGCCCGGGACCACAAGGGTGTTGCTATTTATGGACCTTGAGGCTCTCCGTGGGGCATACCGGGAGAGGCGGTCCTGTAGGTACGAGTTGTCCTAGGCCGTGAAGGGCTTTAAAGGTCAAAAGCAGCACCTTAAATCTGATCCTGTACTCCACCGGGAGCCAGTGCAGCTTGAAAAGCACTGGGTGAATATGCGCCCATGGCAGAGACCCCGTGAGGAGTCTGGCTGCAGCATTCTGCACCCGCTGGAGTTTCTGGGACAGCTTCAAGGGCAGCTCCGCGTAGAGCGAATTACAGTAGTCAAGCCTGGAGATGACCGTCGCATGGATCACTGTGGCCAGGTCGGTATTATCAGTATTATCAGTACTGATACATTCAAGATATTTTATTTTTTTAAGACTGTAATGTCCAAGCTGAAGGCCATGAGATTTGCTCGCTCTGACTTGTGTTCGTGATGATCCAGTGGGTCATCCTAAACTCGTGTGGGATCATGCAGGCAGAAAAGCTGAACCAAGTAGGAAAATCAGAGACAGATGCTTTCATGCTGCCCTGAGATCTACAGGTATAGGGCGGTATACAAATTTGATGGTGGTGGTGCTGATGTTTTTGCACACAGTTCCTGTGGGCTCCTTCTTTTCCTTGGAAACTCACTGATGCCTGGGACTAAGAGAAAGTTAAAACTTGATATGGGACATGGGTTGGTGTGCAATTGTAGATATTATTGGTTGAAAAGGATACTGATTTTTGAATAGCCTTTTGCTTGATTGTTAATAAAGGTAAAGGTACCCCTGCCCGTACGGGCCAGTCTTGCCAGACTCTAGGGTTGTGCGCTCATCTCACTCTAAAGGACGGAAGTCAGCGCTGTCCGAAGACACTTCTGGGTCACGTGGCCAGTGTGACAAGCTGCATCTGGCGAGCCAGCGCAGCACACAGAATGCTGTTTACCTTCCCGCTGGTAAGCGGTCCCTATTTATCTACTTGCACCAGAGGGTGCTTTCAAACTGCTAGGTTGGCAGGCGCTGGGACCGAACGACGGGAGCGCACCCCGCTGCGGGGATTCGAACCGCCGACCTTTCGATCGGCAAGTCCTAGGTGCTGAGGCTTTAACCCACAGTGCCACCCGCGTCCCTTTTGATTGTTAGTACACTGCAGTGAATTATGTTTTGTACATCACTCTGAGTTTCTTTTGAATATAAAGCAGTAAAAAATATATCTAAATAAATAAATAAATATACTTATTCTTTCTTCTCTTTTTGTGGGGCTATTATAATTTGGAGTGCTGCCTGAATGTGATGCTGAATGCATGCTTCTGATACCTATTGGACAGTTCCTATGATGAGAAGCAACTCAACACATCTCCCACACATATGACCCTGTTCTAGCATAGGGGTGAGATGTGTCGGGGAACTGAAATGAATGTATATCAATGAAATGATGTATATCATGCTGAGCTGAGGTCACTCCGTTCTTCCTTTCCTGGCCTAGAGGGCAAGGCAAGGTTCTCAGCTGACTTGCTTGGTGTTTCCCCTCCCCTGTATCTTGGATGCCCATAATGAGGGTTTGGGAGCATTGCCACAGTTGCAGGAGGATCCACTTTGGTCGACCACTCAAGTTCTATGGAAATGTAATGGGTTTCCAAAGCAGCCTCTGACATGAGGAAGGGCCACAGCTCAGCAGAGGAGCATCTGTCTTGCATGTAGCAGTACTCAGATTAAATCCTCAGCACCTCCAGATAGGACTGAGAGTGTTTTTCTGCCTGAAACCCTGGAGAGCTATTGTCAGTGTAGACTGAGTGGGTGGCGCTGTGGTCTAAACCACTGAGCCTCTTGGACTTGCAGATCAGAAGGTCAGCGGTTTGAATCCCCGTGACGGAGTGAGCTCCCATTGCTCTGTCCCAGCTCCTGCCAACCTAGCAGTTTGAAAGCACACCAGTGCAAGTAGATAAATAGGTACCACTGTGTCGGGAAGGTAAACAGCATTTTTGTGCGCTCTGGTTTCTGTCACAGTGTTCTGTTGCGTCAGAAGCTGCTTAGTCACGCTGGCCAACTGACCCGGAAAGCTATCTACGGACAAACACCAGCTCCCTCGGCCTGAAAGCGAGATGAGTACCGCAACCCCATAGTCGCCTTTGACTGGACTTAACCGTCCAGGGGTCCTATACAGTGGTACCTTGGTTACGTACTTAATTCATTCTGGAGGTCCGTTCTTAACCTGAAACTGTTCTTAACTGTTCTTTTCTTTGGAGGAAGTGCTTAAAATGCCACAGTGCTGCTTTAAATGTATAGTGCAGATAGGGCCACGTTATCACAGGATAAATATTTATTCATTTATTTCACCATGATCATACAGTGGTACCTCTAGTCACGTACTTAATTAGTTCCGGAGGTCCGTTCTTAACCTGAAACTGTTCTTAACCTGAAGCACCACCTTAGCTAATGGGGCCTCCCGCTGCTGCTGTGCCGCCAGAGCACGATTTCTGTTCTCATCCTGAAGCAAAGTTCTTAACCTGAGGTACTATTTCTGGGTTAGCGGAGTCTGTAATCTGAAGCGTCTGTAACCTGAAGCATATGTAACCCGAGGTGCTACTTTAACCCGAGGCACCACTCTATCTTTTTTTTTACCTAGATAAACCAATGGTCTCACTCTGCATAGGCCAGCTTTCCTTGTTCCTCCTGACTGGCCATTTTGTACTTCTGGGTTGTTGTGTTTTTTTGTAGGAACGCAGGTAGCGCTGCGGTCTAACACCGAGCCTCTTGGGCTAGCTGATCGAAATGTCAGCAGTTTGAATGTATGTGACGGGGTGAGCTCCAGTTGCTCTGTCCCAGCTCCTGCCAACCTAGCAGTTCGAAAGAATACCAGTGTGAGTAGATAAATAGGTACCGCTGCGGAGGGAAGGTAAACAGCGTTTCCATGCGCTCTGGTTTCCATCATGGTGTTCCATTGTGCCAGAAGCAGTTTAGTCATGCTGGCCACATGACCCAGAAATCTGTCTGTGGACAAATTCCGGATCCTTCAACCTGAAAGTGGAGATGAGCGCCACAACCCCATAGTCACCTTTGACTGGATTTAACCATCCAATGGGCCTTTACCTTTACCTTTTGCCTACTAGAACAAGACCCATAAGAGTTCTGATCCTCTTATGATTCGTGCTGGAAACCACTGTTCTCTACCCCCCCCCCCAATACTTTCTGCAGTCCAATAAGAGATTGTGTTACATCTGGATTGATTTTCTCCTTATTGACCCAGAGCTGCTCAAACAGCCCAGCTCTGGTCATGGCTGAGTTGGACATACCTTTAAAAAATTCCCTTTGATAGGGTATGCATATCTCTCCCCCCCCACCTTAAAATCATGACAAAAGGAAAGTATTTATTACCAAGAAGTCTGCACCCCCGGGCCAGAACTAGTCATCTTTGATTTAACTTTTAGCTGAAGTTGCTGAATTAAATGCAGTTTTGTTTTTATCTATTTGCATGGAAGGGTTCCAGATAAAACAACAGCTCTAGTGACCTGAGAGCGCTTGTATCATGATAATTAGGTTTGAAAACTCGTATATTGTTTTCATAAGGCTATTACATTTTCCGTAATTAAATTAAGCAAAAAATAAAGGATGCATGGCAATAATATTTATTATTAATACCAGACTCGAAAGGCTTACAACATGCGAAATTGAAGGTAAAAGGCCTTGAAGACAAGCTGAACTTCAAAACAATGTACAAGAGGCTGAGCTTTCAGCAAGTCGTTTAAAGAGAAGCAACGATAGATTGAAAAATAGCCTGAGCGGACGAGGCAGGCTTCTGCTTCCAGTTGGAACTGGGCAGCCTCCATGGAGCTTTTCAGGCTTCAGAATATAGCAGGTCCTGTGTGCTCCTTTTTGCCGTGAAGCTTCTCTTTCCCTCTGTGGTCCATCTAGTGGTGCCTCAGGGCCAAAGCCCAGGGAACGAAAGCTCAGCCCCTAGAGAATGGCAGCTGATGGGGGCAATGGCAGGGGCATACCTAGGGTTTGGCCCAGGGGGTGCAAAAATCACACCTCTCCACTCTGGCTTGGAGTAATGAGGAGCACACCCTCCTGTGTGCTCCCCAGGCTACTCCTCTGTTGCTCTGGGCAGCCAAGCAAGGCATGCAGACTCCTCTGGATGTGAAAAGCAATTGCAGGGGTTGCTGATTTAGCTCTTTGCCAAGGGCGCAAGAGAGCCTAGGTATGCCTCTGGGCAGCCTAGCATCCATCAGAACTGGTAGCGTGGAGGGTATGGGGAGAGTAGGTGGAGCCACAGCCAATGACAAGCAGATTCCAGTTTCACCCAACATCCTCCTCCCTGCTGAGTTCTGTGAGGATAATATTGATGCTACACAGGAGGAAGATGATAGTCAGGACCATCTCCTGAACTCAGAGGACAGGCAGGAGAGGGCTGGTTGAGGTTGGTGGGTCACTGCCACATTAGCCACAGTGGGGAAGCCTTTACTGCTTAGGGTTGCCATAATTCAGGACACAAAATGGTGGAGCTGGAAATGAAACTCAGTCTCTTTGCTCTGCTCTGTAAGGAGAGATGCATTGCAACAAGTTGCCTAGCAAAGCATGGAATGTCTGCAGAAACAAATCTAGGCCAAGGATAGGAAGATTTGGTTCAGTTCATAAGATGGCACACCTTCTATGTGCAGAAAGACCCTGCCTTGCGTGTCTAGAGCATTTATTTACACAAGAACTTGTGCAGTAGAAGACAAGCATTTGGTTGCTTCTGCTCTTGAAGCTGACAAAGAGGAGGCCATGGGGAGACAGGCTACGTAGCTGCCTTCAGATATCTACATGGCTGTCACAAAGAAGATGGGAAATATTTTTTGTCTATCACTCCATGGAGCAACAGAGTAATGAATGGAAATGGCAAGGAAACGGTTTTGCAGGATATACCTGTATTAGGAGAAACTTCCAAACAGGAAGGACTTTCTCTGGAGCTGGCCAGCTCTCTTTTTCTGGACAGAGGTTGGCTCTGGGTGGCCATCCAGGTCAGGAGTGCTGTGGCCACATGATTATGGTAATGTTGGAGTAGATAACCATGGGGCTGTAGGTCAATGCAAGAGCATCTGGTCCAGGTTCAATCCCCCAGCATCTGCAAGTAGGACTGGAAAGATTGTGTGTTAGCACCTGTCTGTCTCAGGAGACAATGGAGGTATGTTCATTTGGAGGTGAAGTCCAATTGTTGGATGGTTGCAGCACCTGCTGTGGCTATAGAGACCAATATGGGGCAAATGTATTGTTGTGTCTGGGGTAGATGAAGGCATCCCGTTGTGCTGTAGAACCTCAGAGTAGACAATATTGAACAAGATGGTCCAATGGCCTGACTCAGTATAAGATGGGAACACTAACATTTTTTAATTCTTTGTGTCACAAGCTCTTTCCAGTGCAAAGCCAGCGGCTACCACCTCAGTGCTAGCTATGGATGGCGATGGATTTTAAAAAGGTAGGAATTGCATCCCTCGTGCTTTTAACCTGTAGCAAACACGATTTATTTGAAACAACAATAATTGTAACTGACGCTAGCAAACATTCAGAAGGAAGACATTCCACATTTCAATGTATTTCTTTTCTTTTCTTTCTAAATAAAAGACTACTAACCAAGTGGAATATAACGAGAATTAAATGAGTGTAACTCTCATTCCAGTTAAGCTCTTTTGATCATCCAAGAAATCAAATTAAATATGGGGCATATTTCAGCTCTTTCCTTTACGTTAGACATTCTTTGGGAGACAATCAAGGCAGTCTTGAGGAAGACTGCAAGGGGCACAGTCAGGGAGCCAAAAAAGAAAGAGCTCTGGTGTGCTCTTAAGCAACGCACTCTGGACTTGGCCTTGTACATCAATCAACCAGAACTAATCTAATGGTAAACATATACTGTAAAGGCAAAAGGGCTGCTCAATCCTCTTAGCTTCTTTAATGAAATACCTCTGAGAGATTTTTTAAAAACTGCTAAATGGGATTAATTATCAAATGTGCTTTGTATTTGTGACAAAATTGTTTGTTATTCTGGCTGTGTCCTCTAACTCATAAGAGACTGCATAAGCAAACTGCTCTGCAGAAAGGGGGAAGAACGCATCACATTCAACAAGGCTGAAGTTGTTCTGCAAATGACATAAATATATGAAAGATAAGGACTGTAGCTCAGTGGAAGAAAATCTGCTTTGCGTGCAGAAGCTCCCAGGTTCAATCCCCAGCATCTCTAGATACGGCTGGGCAAGACCCCTCTTTGAGAATGCAGAGAGAGAGAACCACTTCCAAATGATGTAGATGATGCAGAGTTAAATGGACCGGTTGTTTTGATTCAATATAAGGCAGCTAATCCTAATCGTGCCATGTGGTTGTGCAGCCCAGTGAAATAAACTGAGATAATGCTGGTCAACTACTTCACCGGATTGTTGTTCAACGATAAGCATCAATCCTAATTTTCTTATGGGATGTTCATACATCTTCCCATTAATCATTTGCTTTCTGTGCATTTCATGTCACCTTCCTGATTGCAAAAGTCCGTGGGGGAAAACTTGCATTGGGGCGAGAGAATGTTTAATCCACTTTGATTGTACAAATTTAAATTGCCAGCATGTGCCTGAGCACCTCCCACAAAATAGTGGCATTTGGAAGACACCCTGAAATATATACTGTACATACTTATCAGACTGGCTGCAGCTACTGGGTGATATCCAATGTTCATCATACTCAGAGCAGATCTCTTGAAGTCAGTTGACATTGATTTCAAGAGATCTGAATATGATGAACACTGAATATCACCCGGTGCATCCCACTCTTCAGACGCCCTTGTAACCCTTTGAGGAAGTTGGTAGAAATGAGAAAATTCCCCCAGATTTGGCCTTGAGATTTGCAACTTCATCCCCTATTTGTAATAGCCCATTACACAAATTCCAATTAACTCTCACAGGAGGTTTAGAGAACTTGTTTGCTTCTTTCTGTGTTGCTCATGATGTGTGAATAGCCTCCTAAGTGACAAGGGATTATTTCTGTCCCCCCCCCCAAACGCTTAACTCTTACACAGGCAAATGCCAAAGCATGAATCTGACACCTTCTCTGCCTCGTGTAATTAGTTTCCCTGCTTAATGAAGTTTGCAAGTCTGCTATGCAGATATTTTAAGTCTGTGAAAGCATCCTGCAAGCTTCTGAGCACTGAAAGACCCTTGTGATCATGAGAACATTTGCACCCACTTCATGGTGCTAAGTAACAAAGAAGAAGAAGAAACAAGGAAATGTTCGGCACAGGCTATGCAGTGAAAGGAGAAACAGTGGGGGATGTTTTGCACGTTATGCACCAGCAACTTGCCATTTGACAGTAGTCCTATTTATGTACCCAGGGTGAACACCTGTGGGCTTAAACTAGGGAGCGAGTGATCATGCCTGCCTCACTCCAGGTACCCTAGCACATGGCAGCTACACAGTTGACCTTTATGAAATCCGAAGGGAGTTTCTATGGCTACATACACAGCATACATTTAAAGCCTATCTTACCCCTGTTCAAACTAGTTTTATATTGGTGTGTTGTTGGGTCATGCGAGGTTTTCAGCTGCTGTTTGAAATGACTGTATTTTATGCGGACACATTTTGCTTTTTTGTATATATATATATATATATATATATATATATATGCAGGTTTTGGTGTCCTCGGGTGTCTTCCCGTGTAAAAGTTGGGGTGTCTAGGCGACGTTTCGACGAGGTCTCACTCGTCATCTTCAGGCTGGTGCTTTCGGCTTCTTGTTACTGGAACAGAGCAGGATCTCAGTGTTTGAGTTCCTATAAATACTGTTGAGGAGGTGTGGTGTATAGCCTCCAATGTTCTGGGCAGAGAGGAGGTTCCCAGGCTGGTGTGCCTTTTCTTCTTTTGTTCCTTAATTACTTGAGGGATATCTTGAGTGATTTCTTGAGTGATTTCCTGAATCCCACTTAGGTGGGTCATTAGGTGTGGATTAGTTGCTAAAGCCTTCGTGTCTTGAACTCTTGAACTTTGTGAAGAGTTTTTCTGAGAAGATGGCTGTACTGCACTTGGTTGTGCTCTGGCTTGGCTTCGTGTATAGGGGCGAGCTGTGGTTTTGTGGCCTGTGCCAGCCAGATCTGTGTAGGGATTGCAGGGGGGTGCAGCATCCGGAGGTGCCACCCTGGTTTGGCTACTGGATGGTGTCTGTAATTTATCTGTGGAGAGGGTCTGGGTTTGGGTCTGGTGTGGTTGATTGGTGATGGCGTTCTGTGTGCCTCTGGATCTGGTGTCAGATTTTGTGGGGAGGGCTAATTTCCAGATGTCTGGCAAGCGGGATGTGTCGTCACGCTTGTTCATGTTGTGAGGGTGTTTCTCTATCTCGATGGCTTCCATGATTATTCTCTTGTGGTGATGTTCCATGTTAAAGAGCAATTTGGAATCTGCAAAATTAATTTCGTGTCCTGTTTCTTTCATGTGTTGGAAAAGAGAGGAAGTTTTTTCTTCTTTTTTGACGGCATTCTTGTGTTCTGCGATCCGTGCATTTATTCGTCTGTTTGTTTGTCCAATGTACGTGGCTGGGCAGACTTTGCAGGGTATTTCATAGACCCCTTGGTTTTCCAACTGAATTTTATCCTTGGGGTTTCTGAGGATATTGGCTATTTTTTGGTTGGTGCAAAAGGCTGTTTTGATATTGTGTTTATGGAGGATTTTGCTAATTTTATCTGTAGTGCCCTTGATATAAGGAAGGAGGGCTATGCCATTGTTTTCTTCTGTGTCTTGGTTTTTGGGGGATGTTTCTTTTTGGATTAGCTTCGTAACCCTGTTTTGCTGGTATCCATTGGCAATTAACACATTTGAGAGATTCTGTAACTCAGTTGTCAAGTGGTCTTCGTCAGCCAGGCGTTTGGTTCTGGAGATGAGAGTCTTGGCTACGGAGTTTATTTGTGCAGGGTGGTGGTGTGATTGTGCATGTAAGTAGCGGTTGGTGTGTGTTTTTTTCCGGTAGATAGTGTGTCCTAGGGAGCCATCAGGTTTTTTGTAGATTAGGACGTCAAGGAAGGGAAGTTGGTTGTTGGTTTCTATTTCCATAGTGAATTGTATTTTGGGGTGTAGGCTGTTGAGATGTGTGAGGAAGCTATCCAGTTTTTCCTTCCCGTGTGGCCAAATTACAAAGGTGTCGTCAACATATCTGAGCCAAAGTTTGGGTTTGTGTTCTGACTTGTCTAAAGCATTGGTTTCAAAGTGTTCCATGTACAGGTTAGCGATGACCGGTGAGAGGGGTGATCCCATAGGTGCTCCTTCTATCTGTTTGTATCTTTGTCCATTGTGGATGAAGTACGTGTTGGTTAGGCAGTGGTTGGTCAGGTCCAAGATGTATTCGGGGGGATTGTATTTGTTTTGAATGGCTGTCAAGGCTTCATTAATGGGCACTTGTGTGAAGAGAGATACAACATCGAAGCTCACAAGTAGGTCATTGGGTTGTAGGTTTTGCTTCTTTATTGTTTCTATGAACTGGAAGGAGTTTGGAACGTGTGAAGAGATGGATTCTGCATAGGGCTGAAGTTGCTTGGCGAGAAATTTAGCGAGATTTTGTAGAGGTGAGCCTATGGAGCTGACTATTGGTCTGAGTGGTGTTCCTTCTTTGTGTATCTTGGGGAGGCCGTAGAGTTTGGGGCATCTGGATGATTTTTCTCTGGGGATGATTCTTAGCTGGATTTCTTCACTGATAGGAGAGGCTTTTATTTTGGATTTGGTGGTTTTTTCCAGATAGGTGGTGGGATCTGTTTTTATAGGTTGGTAGGTAGGGTCTTGGAGTAGATTTGATAGTTTTGCTTGGTAGTCCGATGTGTTCATCACAACAGTGGCATTACCTTTGTCTGCTGGGAGAATGATTATGTTGTTGTCTTTCCTCAGGTTGGTGAGTGCTTTCTGTTCTTCTTTGTGTAAATTGCTTCTGGGTGGTTTGCTGGAGCAGAGGATGTTGGTGACTTCAAGTCTGATTTTATTGGCTTCATCTGGATTGATTTTGGTTAGGCTAGCTTCGACTCCGCATATGATGTTTTCCGTGGGGATGCGTCTCGGGGCGACTGCAAAGTTGAAACCTTTGGAGAGTACTTTGGTTTCAGTTGAGGTGAGGATCCTGTCTGATATGTTATGTACTGTTTGTTTCATGGGTTGTTGTGGAGGGTGGCTGGGCTTCTGGCGTTTCTCTAGTTTGTGGAGTTTGTTGGTGTGTGTGTCTGTCTTGTGTGAGGTCTCCGTTTCAGCTCTCCAGACGGCTAGTTGTTTGCATTTGTCCCAGAGTGCAGGGTGGATTTTGTTACAGAGTTTGAGGTGAAGAGTGAGTAGATCTTTGTTGGTTTGGTTTAGTAGGTATCTTTTCTTGTGTAGTTCGTTTCTGATTAGAGATAGTTCAGTTCGTTTCAGTATCCTTTCGGTAGCTGGGGTTTTAGAGTGGAATTTAAGTTGGAAGCATGTGGGAATTAAGTTGTTGTCTCGGCAGTTGCGTAGGAACAAAAGATCACATAAGATGGTGGCTCTTCGGATTTCTAGTTTCTCGTAGGTTCTTGTCAGCTGGAAGGTTTCCTCCCCGTAGAGGTGAGATATTTGCTTTCGTAGATTTTCACGGGTACAGGAATGCAGGTTTTGGTGTCCTCGGGTGTCTTCCCGTGTAAAAGTTGGGGTGTCTAGGCGACGTTTCGACGAGGTCTCACTCGTCATCTTCAGGCTGGTGCTTTCGGCTTCTTGTTACTGGAACAGAGCAGGATCTCAGTGTTTGAGTTCCTATAAATACTGTTGAGGAGGTGTGGTGTATAGCCTCCAATGTTCTGGGCAGAGAGGAGGTTCCCAGGCTGGTGTGCCTTTTCTTCTTTTGTTCCTTAATTACTTGAGGGATATCTTGAGTGATTTCTTGAGTGATTTCCTGAATCCCACTTAGGTGGGTCATTAGGTGTGGATTAGTTGCTAAAGCCTTCGTGTCTTGAACTCTTGAACTTTGTGAAGAGTTTTTCTGAGAAGATGGCTGTACTGCACTTGGTTGTGCTCTGGCTTGGCTTCGTGTATAGGGGCGAGCTGTGGTTTTGTGGCCTGTGCCAGCCAGATCTGTGTAGGGATTGCAGGGGGGTGCAGCATCCGGAGGTGCCACCCTGGTTTGGCTACTGGATGGTGTCTGTAATTTATCTGTGGAGAGGGTCTGGGTTTGGGTCTGGTGTGGTTGATTGGTGATGGCGTTCTGTGTGCCTCTGGATCTGGTGTCAGATTTTGTGGAGAGGGCTAATTTCCAGATGTCTGGCAAGCGGGATGTGTCGTCACGCTTGTTCATGTTGTGAGGGTGTTTCTCTATCTCGATGGCTTCCATGATTATTCTCTTGTGGTGATGTTCCATGTTAAAGAGCAATTTGGAATCTGCAAAATTAATTTCGTGTCCTGTTTCTTTCATGTGTTGGAAAAGAGAGGAAGTTTTTTCTTCTTTTTTGACGGCATTCTTGTGTTCTGCGATCCGTGCATTTATTCGTCTGTTTGTTTGTCCAATGTACGTGGCTGGGCAGACTTTGCAGGGTATTTCATAGACCCCTTGGTTTTCCAACTGAATTTTATCCTTGGGGTTTCTGAGGATATTGGCTATTTTTTGGTTGGTGCAAAAGGCTGTTTTGATATTGTGTTTATGGAGGATTTTGCTAATTTTATCTGTAGTGCCCTTGATATAAGGAAGGAGGGCTATGCCATTGTTTTCTTCTGTGTCTTGGTTTTTGGGGGATGTTTCTTTTTGGATTAGCTTCGTAACCCTGTTTTGCTGGTATCCATTGGCAATTAACACATTTGAGAGATTCTGTAACTCAGTTGTCAAGTGGTCTTCGTCAGCCAGGCGTTTGGTTCTGGAGATGAGAGTCTTGGCTACGGAGTTTATTTGTGCAGGGTGGTGGTGTGATTGTGCATGTAAGTAGCGGTTGGTGTGTGTTTTTTTCCGGTAGATAGTGTGTCCTAGGGAGCCATCAGGTTTTTTGTAGATTAGGACGTCAAGGAAGGGAAGTTGGTTGTTGGTTTCTATTTCCATAGTGAATTGTATTTTGGGGTGTAGGCTGTTGAGATGTGTGAGGAAGCTATCCAGTTTTTCCTTCCCGTGTGGCCAAATTACAAAGGTGTCGTCAACATATCTGAGCCAAAGTTTGGGTTTGTGTTCTGACTTGTCTAAAGCATTGGTTTCAAAGTGTTCCATGTACAGGTTAGCGATGACCGGTGAGAGGGGTGATCCCATAGGTGCTCCTTCTATCTGTTTGTATCTTTGTCCATTGTGGATGAAGTACGTGTTGGTTAGGCAGTGGTTGGTCAGGTCCAAGATGTATTCGGGGGGATTGTATTTGTTTTGAATGGCTGTCAAGGCTTCATTAATGGGCACTTGTGTGAAGAGAGATACAACATCGAAGCTCACAAGTAGGTCATTGGGTGAGCTTCGATGTTGTATCTCTCTTCACACAAGTGCCCATTAATGAAGCCTTGACAGCCATTCAAAACAAATACAATCCCCCCGAATACATCTTGGACCTGACCAACCACTGCCTAACCAACACGTACTTCATCCACAATGGACAAAGATACAAACAGATAGAAGGAGCACCTATGGGATCACCCCTCTCACCGGTCATCGCTAACCTGTACATGGAACACTTTGAAACCAATGCTTTAGACAAGTCAGAACACAAACCCAAACTTTGGCTCAGATATGTTGACGACACCTTTGTAATTTGGCCACACGGGAAGGAAAAACTGGATAGCTTCCTCACACATCTCAACAGCCTACACCCCAAAATACAATTCACTATGGAAATAGAAACCAACAACCAACTTCCCTTCCTTGACGTCCTAATCTACAAAAAACCTGATGGCTCCCTAGGACACACTATCTACCGGAAAAAAACACACACCAACCGCTACTTACATGCACAATCACACCACCACCCTGCACAAATAAACTCCGTAGCCAAGACTCTCATCTCCAGAACCAAACGCCTGGCTGACGAAGACCACTTGACAACTGAGTTACAGAATCTCTCAAATGTGTTAATTGCCAATGGATACCAGCAAAACAGGGTTACGAAGCTAATCCAAAAAGAAACATCCCCCAAAAACCAAGACACAGAAGAAAACAATGGCATAGCCCTCCTTCCTTATATCAAGGGCACTACAGATAAAATTAGCAAAATCCTCCATAAACACAATATCAAAACAGCCTTTTGCACCAACCAAAAAATAGCCAATATCCTCAGAAACCCCAAGGATAAAATTCAGTTGGAAAACCAAGGGGTCTATGAAATACCCTGCAAAGTCTGCCCAGCCACGTACATTGGACAAACAAACAGACGAATAAATGCACGGATCGCAGAACACAAGAATGCCGTCAAAAAAGAAGAAAAAACTTCCTCTCTTTTCCAACACATGAAAGAAACAGGACACGAAATTAATTTTGCAGATTCCAAATTGCTCTTTAACATGGAACATCACCACAAGAGAATAATCATGGAAGCCATCGAGATAGAGAAACACCCTCACAACATGAACAAGCGTGACGACACATCCCGCTTGCCAGACATCTGGAAATTAGCCCTCCCCACAAAATCTGACACCAGATCCAGAGGCACACAGAACGCCATCACCAATCAACCACACCAGACCCAAACCCAGACCCTCTCCACAGATAAATTACAGACACCATCCAGTAGCCAAACCAGGGTGGCACCTCCGGATGCTGCACCCCCCTGCAATCCCTACACAGATCTGGCTGGCACAGGCCACAAAACCACAGCTCGCCCCTATACACGAAGCCAAGCCAGAGCACAACCAAGTGCAGTACAGCCATCTTCTCAGAAAAACTCTTCACAAAGTTCAAGAGTTCAAGACACGAAGGCTTTAGCAACTAATCCACACCTAATGACCCACCTAAGTGGGATTCAGGAAATCACTCAAGAAATCACTCAAGATATCCCTCAAGTAATTAAGGAACAAAAGAAGAAAAGGCACACCAGCCTGGGAACCTCCTCTCTGCCCAGAACATTGGAGGCTATACACCACACCTCCTCAACAGTATTTATAGGAACTCAAACACTGAGATCCTGCTCTGTTCCAGTAACAAGAAGCCGAAAGCACCAGCCTGAAGATGACGAGTGAGACCTCGTCGAAACGTCGCCTAGACACCCCAACTTTTACACGGGAAGACACCCGAGGACACCAAAACCTGCATTCCTGTACCCGTGAAAATCTACGAAAGCAAATATCTCACCTCTACGGGGAGGAAACCTTCCAGCTGACAAGAACCTACGAGAAACTAGAAATCCGAAGAGCCACCATCTTATGTGATCTTTTGTTCCTACGCAACTGCCGAGACAACAACTTAATTCCCACATGCTTCCAACTTAAATTCCACTCTAAAACCCCAGCTACCGAAAGGATACTGAAACGAACTGAACTATCTCTAATCAGAAACGAACTACACAAGAAAAGATACCTACTAAACCAAACCAACAAAGATCTACTCACTCTTCACCTCAAACTCTGTAACAAAATCCACCCTGCACTCTGGGACAAATGCAAACAACTAGCCGTCTGGAGAGCTGAAACGGAGACCTCACACAAGACAGACACACACACCAACAAACTCCACAAACTAGAGAAACGCCAGAAGCCCAGCCACCCTCCACAACAACCCATGAAACAAACAGTACATAACATATCAGACAGGATCCTCACCTCAACTGAAACCAAAGTACTCTCCAAAGGTTTCAACTTTGCAGTCGCCCCGAGACGCATCCCCACGGAAAACATCATATGCGGAGTCGAAGCTAGCCTAACCAAAATCAATCCAGATGAAGCCAATAAAATCAGACTTGAAGTCACCAACATCCTCTGCTCCAGCAAACCACCCAGAAGCAATTTACACAAAGAAGAACAGAAAGCACTCACCAACCTGAGGAAAGACAACAACATAATCATTCTCCCAGCAGACAAAGGTAATGCCACTGTTGTGATGAACACATCGGACTACCAAGCAAAACTATCAAATCTACTCCAAGACCCTACCTACCAACCTATAAAAACAGATCCCACCACCTATCTGGAAAAAACCACCAAATCCAAAATAAAAGCCTCTCCTATCAGTGAAGAAATCCAGCTAAGAATCATCCCCAGAGAAAAATCATCCAGATGCCCCAAACTCTACGGCCTCCCCAAGATACACAAAGAAGGAACACCACTCAGACCAATAGTCAGCTCCATAGGCTCACCTCTACAAAATCTCGCTAAATTTCTCGCCAAGCAACTTCAGCCCTATGCAGAATCCATCTCTTCACACGTTCCAAACTCCTTCCAGTTCATAGAAACAATAAAGAAGCAAAACCTACAACCCAATGACCTACTTGTGAGCTTCGATGTTGTATCTCTCTTCACACAAGTGCCCATTAATGAAGCCTTGACAGCCATTCAAAACAAATACAATCCCCCCGAATACATCTTGGACCTGACCAACCACTGCCTAACCAACACGTACTTCATCCACAATGGACAAAGATACAAACAGATAGAAGGAGCACCTATGGGATCACCCCTCTCACCGGTCATCGCTAACCTGTACATGGAACACTTTGAAACCAATGCTTTAGACAAGTCAGAACACAAACCCAAACTTTGGCTCAGATATGTTGACGACACCTTTGTAATTTGGCCACACGGGAAGGAAAAACTGGATAGCTTCCTCACACATCTCAACAGCCTACACCCCAAAATACAATTCACTATGGAAATAGAAACCAACAACCAACTTCCCTTCCTTGACGTCCTAATCTACAAAAAACCTGATGGCTCCCTAGGACACACTATCTACCGGAAAAAAACACACACCAACCGCTACTTACATGCACAATCACACCACCACCCTGCACAAATAAACTCCGTAGCCAAGACTCTCATCTCCAGAACCAAACGCCTGGCTGACGAAGACCACTTGACAACTGAGTTACAGAATCTCTCAAATGTGTTAATTGCCAATGGATACCAGCAAAACAGGGTTACGAAGCTAATCCAAAAAGAAACATCCCCCAAAAACCAAGACACAGAAGAAAACAATGGCATAGCCCTCCTTCCTTATATCAAGGGCACTACAGATAAAATTAGCAAAATCCTCCATAAACACAATATCAAAACAGCCTTTTGCACCAACCAAAAAATAGCCAATATCCTCAGAAACCCCAAGGATAAAATTCAGTTGGAAAACCAAGGGGTCTATGAAATACCCTGCAAAGTCTGCCCAGCCACGTACATTGGACAAACAAACAGACGAATAAATGCACGGATCGCAGAACACAAGAATGCCGTCAAAAAAGAAGAAAAAACTTCCTCTCTTTTCCAACACATGAAAGAAACAGGACACGAAATTAATTTTGCAGATTCCAAATTGCTCTTTAACATGGAACATCACCACAAGAGAATAATCATGGAAGCCATCGAGATAGAGAAACACCCTCACAACATGAACAAGCGTGACGACACATCCCGCTTGCCAGACATCTGGAAATTAGCCCTCCCCACAAAATCTGACACCAGATCCAGAGGCACACAGAACGCCATCACCAATCAACCACACCAGACCCAAACCCAGACCCTCTCCACAGATAAATTACAGACACCATCCAGTAGCCAAACCAGGGTGGCACCTCCGGATGCTGCACCCCCCTGCAATCCCTACACAGATCTGGCTGGCACAGGCCACAAAACCACAGCTCGCCCCTATACACGAAGCCAAGCCAGAGCACAACCAAGTGCAGTACAGCCATCTTCTCAGAAAAACTCTTCACAAAGTTCAAGAGTTCAAGACACGAAGGCTTTAGCAACTAATCCACACCTAATGACCCACCTAAGTGGGATTCAGGAAATCACTCAAGAAATCACTCAAGATATCCCTCAAGTAATTAAGGAACAAAAGAAGAAAAGGCACACCAGCCTGGGAACCTCCTCTCTGCCCAGAACATTGGAGGCTATACACCACACCTCCTCAACAGTATTTATAGGAACTCAAACACTGAGATCCTGCTCTGTTCCAGTAACAAGAAGCCGAAAGCACCAGCCTGAAGATGACGAGTGAGACCTCGTCGAAACGTCGCCTAGACACCCCAACTTTTACACGGGAAGACACCCGAGGACACCAAAACCTGCATTCCTGTACCCGTGAAAATCTACGAAAGCAAATATATATATATATATATATATATAATGTAAAAAGTATGTAAAAGCATGCAAAAAGTGCATATTGAACCATTTCCACATAAATCAGAATAAGGTCTAAAATAAAGATACACACAATTAATATCACTAACAGCAATAACCGCCCCCCAACAACCTGCCACCATAAACAATACTCCAGCCCGATAATCTATTCAACAGCCTCAGCTTTTGTAGCTGGAGTCAGTCAGGCCAGGTGGAAAAGGGCCCGCAGAACAGGGAGCAGGAAACAGCAGGAGGGGAGAGTGTTGTTGCACACAGGTCCTGCTTGCAAGTTTTAAACATGTATGTGGTTGGCCACTATGAAAACAGAATGCTGGATTAGA
Source organism: Podarcis tiliguerta (assembly GCF_965153285.1). Lineage (NCBI taxonomy): Eukaryota > Metazoa > Chordata > Lepidosauria > Squamata > Lacertidae > Podarcis > Podarcis tiliguerta. The sequence goes on along the minus strand of NC_139534.1, from coordinate 114,693,834 downwards.
TGGGCCATTGGCCGAATCCAGCATCTGCTTATATTCTTATGCTGCAAGAAGTGTGTGCCCTTGAAAAATTAAGATGCTGTGTTGGGATGCATATGTTCTATGCCCTTTGCAATGGAGAAACCCCATGAACCATCGATCCCTCTTCTCCAAAACAATCCAGACAGAGTTGTTGAGCTGGGGCGGCGGGCGGCTTTTCTTTGATTTTTCAATATTATTATTATTATTTGTAAAATAGCCCAAATTGCCATACATCTGGGTTTCCCCAGACATTTCACAGATTCAGCAAAAACCCACCCGGACACCATTTTTCTGAGTGATTCCCAGACATATGTCAGCCCTAATATATGGGTGTGATTCCTACAGAGTAATTTGCAGAAGAATCAAATGTGGTGGTATTGTTATTATTAGGTTCTGTCTACGGCTAGCCATACTCTGATCATGGCACTACTCTGAGAAGAACTTAGTTGAATAGCTTAGTTGAAGAAATCTTAGGTGGATTTGTAGTTGGCTGACTGACCGAACTCAAAGAGCACTCATTAATGGTTCCTCATCATCCTGGCAAAAAGTGACAAGTGGGGTGCTGTGGAGGTTTTGTCCTGGGTCCGTTGTTGTTCAACATATTTATAAATGACTTAGATGAAGGAATTGAGGGGAATGCTCATCAAATTTGCAGATGACATGAAACTGGGAGGGGTAGCGAATGCCACAGAAGGCAGAATCAGAATTCAAAATTACCTTAACAGACTGGAGAACTGGGTGCAAGCTAACAAAATGAATTTCAGTTGGGATAAATGTAAGGTTCTACACTTAGGCAGGAAGAACTAGATACACAAATATAGGATGGGGGACACCTGGCTGACTAGCAGTAAATGTGAAAGTGATCTAGGGGTCTTAGTGGACCACAAACTTAACATGAGTCAACAGTGTGGTGCAGCAGCAAAAAAGGGGGAAAAAGGGGGGGGGGGAGCTAACCCTATTCTAGGCTGCATCAACAGAAGTATAGTGTCCAGATCAAGGGACGTAATAGTACTCCTCTATTTTGCCTTAGCCAGATCATGCCTGGAATACTGTTTCCAATTCTGGGCACCACAATTTGAGAATGATGGTGACAAGCTGGAACCTGTGCAGAGGAGGGCAATAAGTCTTATGAGGAGTGCTTGAAGGAGCTGGGTATGTTTAGCCTGGAAAAGAGGAGGCTGAGAGGAGATATGATAGCCATCTTCAAATAGCTTAAGGGCTGTCACACAGAAGAGGGAAAATGCTTGTTTTCCCCTGCTCTGGAGGGCAGGACTCAAACCAATGGCTTCAAGTTACAAGAAAGAAGATTCTGACTAAACATCAGGAAGAACTTTCTGACAGTAAGAGCTGTTGGGCAGTGGAACAGACTCCCACAAGAGGTGGTGGGCTCTCCTTCCTTGGAGGTTTTTAAGCAGAGGTTGGGTGGCCATCTGTCATGGATGCTTTAGCTGAGATTCCTGCATTGCAAGGGGTTGAACTAGATGACCCTTGGGGTACCTTCTAATTCCAAGATTCTATGAGTCTATGAATATATCCTATTTTTGAGTAGTATTATTATTGTTGGTGGTGGTGATGATAATTATCATCATTGGATTTCTTACCTGCCCTTTGCAATAAGGTCCTTGGGTGGGTTGCAAACACACACACACACACACACACACACCCATTTACAGTTTTCACTGCTTAGCTGTATATGCTGAAGATGCACCTCTTTGCCCAGGTGATCTCTCTCTCTCTCTCTCTCTCTCTCTCTCTCTCTCTCTCTCTCTCTCTCTGTGTGTGTGTGTGTGTGTGAGAGAGAGAGAGAGAGAGAGAGAAACCCCATATTCTTTTCTCTCAGGTACCATAAGTCAGGATAAGGGGCGTGCCTTCAGCATATGATAATGAAGGTGCCAGATACACCTCTGTGCAGAAGGGATTCCATGTCTTAGGGATGCGGGTGGTGCTGTAGGCTTGCCCCTTGGGCTTGCCGATCGAAACGTCAGCAGTTCGAATCCCCGCAACGGGGTGAGCTCCTGTTGTTCTGTCCCCGCTCCTGCCAACCTAGCAGTTCAAAAGCACACCAGTGCAAGTAGATAAATAGGTACCACTGTGGTGGGAAGGTAAAAGGCATTTCCATGTGCGCTGGCACTCGTCATGGTGTCCCGTTGCGCTAGAAGAGGTTTAGTCATGCTGGCCACAAGACTCAGAAAGCTGTCTGAGGACAAACACCGACTCCTCTGGCCTGAAAGCAAGATGAGCGCAGCATCCCCACAGTGGTTTTTTGATGGACTTAACTGTTCAGGGGTGCTTCACCTTTACTTTTACAGGAGGTGAACTGCCTATCTTAACACCTGGGAGGATCCGTTGTGAATAGTAGTAGTGGCAACTGTAGTAATAAAAACCACCATCACCAACTTTTTAAAGAGTCAAGTGAAGTGTGCCTTCAATTTTATCTGGCCAAAAAAGAGAAAAGATTAAACAAAAACAATCCTAGGTATCAGAAGTGTGGGAACTATTGCTTTGAAACCCTATTTTGAACTCATCACACATGTGCACTTGAAAGCCAAAAGTGTGCAGCCTGCTACAATGTATTATTTGTAAAAACAGCCTATGTCCAGCTGTTTTAAATACACCTTGCTCCTATTTAGTATCTTGGTAGAGGGATTTGTGGAATCCATCTGCTCAAAAGATGAATTTTGTTCTGGGCAGAATAAAGCACCAAAGAAAGCAGTTATTAATGTGCAGAGGGGTTGCTGAAATCCCCTTCCTCTAGTTTACTACACAGCATGCTTTTGATTCCCCCCAACTTTCCCCCCTTAAAAAATGACGATTACAATGTATTTGAGTTGAGATGAACAAGGCGATGTGTCTCCTAACATACAGCCAAGAGGGTCCTGATGGTCACAGTTGGTGGTCTGGAAACTGCAGGCTAGAGGGGGATTTGGGCAGCTTTGACTCCTGCTAAACTGCCTTTGAGTTCAATAGAAATCTATGGCCAAAGCAAGAGGTCTAGAATCTGGCCTCATGCGAAGAATGCTAGTATGTAAAACTAATTATCCTCCTATTGAGATCTCCACTCTGACCAGGTCTCTCCCTCCTTTTCCACACACCCCTACCAAATCCCATCTAACTTTTTCATTAAGGTAATTAATTGCTACATTCCCAGTAACACATAGATTGGGGCTTGGGGATTAAGGCACCGTGATTGAGTAGTTAATACCAAGTGTAAACACCTCGGGTGTTCCTGTTAAGCGTGGTTTTCCTTCCTAGCAGGAATTAAATAATGGCTCTATGAAGAAAGGTTTGTGTGTGTGTGTGTGTGTGTGTGTGTGTGTGCATCTCTAGTAGATTTCAATTGTTTGTGACTTTGCTGTGACATGCTGTAGAACGTTCACTTATACACAGTTTGATTTCTTTACATGAATGTCAACTTAAGTTACTTTTTCCACACACAAAAAGGAAAGAAAGAAAGAAAGAAAGAAAGAAAAAGGGAGAAGAAATTGTTTGTCGGAGGAGGGCAGAGGAGAGAAAGCAATATATTAGAAACATGAGTAGGTGCCCCAGTTTGTCCATCAGTCTTGGCATTATTTTATTTATACATTTTCTAAAGGATTAGGCATAATCAGTTCCAGAGGATGTGCTTAAGAGCACCGGCTGCATCTACTTTCTTGGCAAGGGTTGTGAATATGTTATATCATCTCACAGTGCTGAGCTTTGTGCTGCGGCTCGAAGGAGACGGTGTTAATGTTTTGAATTCAGTGGCAGCATCAGTTAATCTATTCCACGTTATTATATGCTGTGCCAGTTTAATTTGAGACAGAGCTCGCTGAGCGGTGGGGGTATGGGGGCTTTGTTTTTACAACAAGGCTTAATCCTGAGGCATAGGAAGAGTGCCTCTGAGCATGGGCAATGTGCCACCCTTCCTTTAGCACAGGGGCAAGGAAGCCTATGGGCCACGTTTGGCCCACCAGACATTCACATGTGGCCCATGAGGCCATTTCCCCCAAACCATACCCACACCTGACAGCGCACACTTGGGAGCCTTAATTCATAGGACTGTAGAGTTAGAAGAGATCCCAAGGGTCATTCCTGCAATGCAGGAATCTCAACTAAAGCATCCAAGACAGGAGGCCATCCAGTCTCTACTTGAAAACCTCCAAGCAAGGAGAGTCCACCACCTTATGAGTGAGTCCATTCCACTGTCCAACAACTCTTACCATCAGAAAGTTCTTCCTGATATTTAGTTGGACTCTCATTTCCTATAATTTGAATCCATTGGTTCACTGGCGAGGGAAAGAAGACTTTGGGTGGGCAGGAAAGTTGAAGCCTGATGAATCAGCTGCATGAAGAATTCCTCAAGATCTGATTGGCAGCATAGTTGAAGTATTGGACACTCTAGAGCACCACATTGGGATCTTTGAAAGCCTCGCCTGGTGCTCTGAAGTTCTAATGATGGGACTTTAAAATGCTCCATCATCTGATATCATGGCGGCATCAGCTGACTCACAGGTACACCACTGTTAAGTATAGTAATTAAATTCACTGAAATTGTAAATGCTTGTATGCATTGCTATGTGTTTAAATTTGATTGGTTGGTAAGTGAATTCTAGAGAGTTCCGTAGTAGTTCTCATGTGATTGGCTAATGTTGCTCACATGGGAGGTATCTAATGAAGGAGGGACTCCATTTTATGTGAAGCAAGGTGACCGTGCTTTAGAATCCACTGTGAACACTGCTAAGTTGAATAGAGTGTTGGAGGGAAGTTCAGGGAAGTTTTTAATATTTAACGCTGTATTGTTTTTAACACTTGATTGGGAGCCACCCAGAGTGGCTGGGGAAACTCAGCCAGATGGGCATGGTATAAATAATAAATTATTATTATTATTATTATTATTATTATTATTATTATTATTATTATTATTATTATTATTGGAGTGCTGCTGCTTCTGTGCTTGAAAGAAGGAAAGAAAAGCTGCAAGAGATTGTAAAAGTGGAAATCTCTCATAGGAGCTGCAAGGCTGGCTTAATTGAGATACAGGAGGCTGAGTGCTGAGCTCTGGAAAGAGAGGAAGATACAGTTGTTTGGAAGGCAGAAGATGAGACTATAAGCCCATGATTGGAGAAGCATGTGACTGTAAATATTATGTTTCAATCCATCTATGGCTATAAGCTTCTGCAAGTAAAGTTTTTGAATGTTGAAGTCTAGACATTGGTTGATTTCCAAAGAAGGGTGTCAGTCATATATATGATTTGAGCTGCTTAGTTGTGATCTCGCTACTCTGACTTCAACAAGTCCTACTGGATAGGAGCAATGGTTGATCTAGCCTAGCACCCTGTTTTCCATAGAGGCCAACCACATGCCAAAGGGAAGTTCACAAGTGGGGCACGAGGTTTATAATCCTCACCTGTTACCTGTCTCCAGCAGGTTCGAGGTGCTTTTGTTGATATACAAAGTCCCAGACAACTTGGCTCCAGGATACTTGAAGGGCCACCTCAGCCTTTATATCTCAACTTGATCATGGAGATCGTCTGGAGGAGTATTGCTTGTAGTCCCTCATATTACAGAGACTTGACTGGCTTCTGCCAGGAACTGGGCATTTAGTGTTGCCTTTCTCATTCTTTGGAACACTTGCCCATCACAGACTTGGCAGAGATCCTCACTTTCGCCTGTCAAGCATCTCTTGAAGACCTTTTTATGCTGTTAGGCCTTTTCAGCTGTTTAAATCAATTAGCCAGTCACTTTGATAAATATTTGTGTTGATGCTGTTTTATTTTTTATAGCTGCACACTGCCCTGATACTTTACGATACGGTAGCACAGAAATAAACTGGTAATAAATAAATAAAATAAACAAATGTTTTTAATAAATAAATGTTCCAGTCAGTGGTACACTGCCTCGATTGAACAGGAACAGGGCAAGGGTCAGACCAAATCAAATGCATAAGGAGCAAGTGGTGGGGAACGACAGGAGATGGGTGCTTGTGGTGATTATTCTTCCTGAAGCCCCTGGCCGTTTCCTCCTGTTGTAGGACAGAACTGTGTGAGCTCTTTTGCTAGTCTGCTGCCCTCTGTTGTTGAGAAGGACACTGCCCCATCGCCAGTGTTGAAGGATAAATCAACTGGCCTTTTGGTGAGGACCCCATTTTGTCTTTTGCTTTAGGCAGCGAAATGCTTGAGCTGGCCATGACTGTAGGTGTGGGTGCCAGGAAGCTTAGAGTTATCAGGTCTAGGCCTCAGGAAGCTCCCGTGCATTGGAAAGATACGGAGAAGGGAGACTTTTGGCTTCAGCTATGAAATATAAACTGTAGGGGTGTTTTATTGTTTATAGAGTTTGTAGGAATGGTTTTAACTATATTATCAGAACAGGTCTATTCCACATGCAGAAGTGAACTGCCCCGAGATCTTTTGTTGAAGGGTGATATATAAATCTAATAAACAACAACAACAACAACAACAACAACAACTGCACTAGAAGTTGAATCTTCAGTACTTGTACTGGGGCACTATACTTTTGAGAGGAGATTTTAAGGGGTGCTGGATAGACTACAGGGTGCACATAGCTCTATCCTAGAACAGAGAGGAACAACTGGGAGGCTCGGGGGGGAAGAGGCTGTCACGACTCCCCAAATACACATACCCCAGCATCTCAGATGCCTGCCCTACTCTGCCTAACGGCAGGGTTGGCACTGCTTCTAGTTTATCATTCTGACAGAGCAGTTCTCCATTTCATAGGAATCACACTTATAACAGAGTTCTATCTTTTGCTCCGAGTCCTGTCGTTCGCACACCTTCTATCTGAAAAGAGATTGTACTTGTCACTAGAACAGTAGTAAGTTTGGGCATGGAACAAAATGTATAGAATGGAAGAAACAGAAAGAAATGGGTGTGTGTGTATTCCTGTTTTTATTTAGGATTGGTTTTAAAAATGCCAGAGAAGGAGCAGGCAAAAGTGGAACATGAATACACTCACCCATAGAAATTATTAGCTAAATTTACGACCATTTAATGAAGTAGGTAACATTTGTGTCTGTCTTGTGAGGAGCGATTGGTTTTTAACATGGCTTTTGCCTAAAGTAATGTTACCGTTGATTGAAATAATGCAATTTTCATATCTAAAACGCTGAGACGGGGAAGCATGTCCATTTCAGTTGTGTTTGCTGAAACTCAATCTACAGGAAAAGATTTTATAACAGAATTGGAGCTTAAATTTCATTTGCTGATTTAATAAAAAAAAACCCTAACAGGATGGATTTGGGGATATTTCATTAATCTTTCTTTCCTTTCAGTGAAAAGGAAATTAAGTTCAATCTAGTTCAAACTCTGCTTCACCATTCTACAATAGCCTGCCAATGTCCATTTTCTCTCTGGCAAGTTGAAACCTAATTAGTCACAGAAAATTCTTCCCTGATCCTGTCACTCCTAGGCAGGCAAAAGACTGAACTTCAGACAAAGGGCTTCCAATGCACAGTTGCTTAGTTTTGCCTCTTTGTTAATGTACTTTCCTTTTTATTATTATTGGGTTTTTTTTAATGCAGCATCCAGTGGCCAGATCTGGAAGCAATGAATTCACACGCAAGAGCATATAATCACACACAAAGGCATCCTGCACGTTCTATAGTCCGTGTCAATAACACATGGGCATCACTGTTTACAACACAAGAAAGAGAAATTAAAACCTAACTTAAATATGTGAACTGGTGGATAAATATTGCTGGGGTGTGTGTGTTTTGAAAGAACAATACCAGCCTCTTTTAAAACCAACTGCAGACTCTTGTGGTTAGCAGCTGATGTCAGCTGGACACAGTTGAGAAGTGGGGCAGAAAACTGTAGTTCCTTGAGCCTGAGGGCTATTCCAAGCTATGCTGTCTGGCTAGCCAAAGTCAGTTCCCCCAGCCAAAATGGCATGTTGAGAAAGTGAGTTGACGGATCCACGTTAGGTTCAGAATGCACAGGGGAAGCACTTGCTGCATTAAACACTCAGTTGGCAGCTCAGCTCAGATTTGCAATGTCAATGCAAGGCTGCAAACAAAACGAGATCGAGTTTGTCGTTAGGCACAAACTTAAGTCGCATCTGGCATGTTCGTGATGCCCCAGTACATTACTGAGAGCCAGTGTGGTGTAGTGGTTAAGAGCAGTAGTCTCGTAATCTGGTGAACCGGGTTCACTTCCCTGCTCTTCCACATGCAACTGCTGGGTGACCTTGGGCCAGTCACACTTCTTTGAAGTCTCTCAGCCTCACTCACCTCACAGAGTGTTTGTTGTGGGGGAGGAAGGGAAAGGAGAATGTTAGCCGCATTGAGACTCCTTAGGGTAGTGATAAAGCGGGATATCAAATCCAAACTCTTCCTCTTCTTCTTCTACTGAACGTAGAGACAACATCCATTAAACATTATGTTTGAAATTAGGTCAGAGCCAAATATATCGGGATGTCCGTTGTGCAGTTTGCCCTTTGTGTCGTTGTTGGGTTGCTTACTTTCATGAATAGTTGGAATGGGATCATGGCATTAACCCTTTCCTCCTCCCCATGGTCCCAAACAGAATTGCCCACACAACACCCATTGCTTGCAATGGGAACAAGGACCCCATTCAGCAGAGACTGGTGCCCATTGGAACTGGTAGGGCAAAAAAAGCAGGGAGGTCAACAGTAGATGGAACAATTGTGTCTTATTTGGCCCTGAAGCCATATGAAGGCGGTGCTGATGATAACCTTAGTGTGCTGCCACAATCTTCTAAGACTGTTATTAGGTGGAGGAACTGCTGATTATATGTTGTATGAAAATATTAATGTTTTATATGAATTTTTCTTCCCCTTCCCCTGTGGTATAATGTATTAATGTTTCTGTTTCTAAATGTAATTCACTTGGAGACATTTTTGGTAACAAGCAACTAGTAAGTTTAACAAATTAATAAAAAAGAATACTATAAAAATTCTTTGTGGAGTTTGGGCTGCGATGACCCTTTCACACATTCATGCAATCACTAGATGCTTCATCTACTGAGTGAAGGGCATGTGTGAGCTCACCTAATAATAATCTTTTTGAGTGTTCAGAGCACTTCACATACAGTACCTTATTGTAATCCATGCAACAATTCTGTAAGGTTGGTGAGGATTTCTCTTACAGTGCAGATGAGGGCCTGAGACTGAGAGGTTATGGCCTGCCTAAAGCCATCTAATCATGGTTGAGGTGAGATGTGAAGCTTGGGCTTTGTGATCCATAACTCTGCCTCTTTGGCCATTGTGGGCCAAAGTACAAAGCTCTGTCCCATTCAAGTGAAATGATTGTTGCATCCTCTAAGCCAGGGAGTTGTAGGCAAGCAACATCTGGAGGCCACTGCACCAATGGGATGATTACAATACATATTCCCTGATCCTCACCTTGCCTGCTGGATCAGGAACTGTGCAGGCAGCAATGTGCTGCAATTACAGTTCCAAGAGCTAGACCACTGTATTCAAAGCTAAAAGTACAATCCTGGGCACTGGCTTAAGAAACTCCATCTGCAGTATGAACAATTCTCATTATATCTATAATTCTCTCTCTCTCTCTCTCTCTCTCTCACACACACACACACACACACAGAGAGAGAGAGAGAGAGAGAAATTAACTGTTCTCCTATAATAATGTTCTGTTCATAATGTTCTGCAGAAAGGACCCTGAGAATCATCTATTCCAAGCCCTTGTGATGCAGGAATATGCAGCTGTCTCATAGGGAAATCGAACCTGCAACCTTGGCATTATCACCACCATGCCAGGCTATTTAGAATCCAGTTTCTATCAGATGATTTTGCTGATCCCTCTTAATATTAAGGGATAAAACAGGAGTAAAGAAAGAGAAGGATACTTGCATGAATTCCTGCATCGCTGTGCGCTGCTTGTTCTGTGCTACTGTCCTGTTATTTCATCATTGTTGTTTTTTGTTTTCATTTTATGATGTTAGTGCAAATTGCACTTGTTCTTAATTGTGGAATTTTTGTTGCTCACCCTGCTCCCCTCAACAAAGCAGGCTAGATTGTACAAGGTGGGTTCAACATCTGAATGGTTCAGAATACTGCTGAACCCATGGTGAGTTGTAGTACTGATTTAACTTCCCATGGTCTTCTGGGAGGTATGGCCATCTGGGTGCATGGTGAATCCATTTACACAGCCACTTACCAGATATATTAAAACTGGACTTTTATGTTAATACCATACATGCTAAGACTCAAAAAACTGAGCCCAGTCTGAGAAAGGGATTATTTGAATTAGCCTTTAAAACCCAGAGTTGTAACAGCACTTATAAGATCTTCTAAATTACTATATACATCTAGACTGAGACAAGAAGTAGCCTTCAGTATGTGAAATGATCGTCCCCTTGGCCGTCATAAGCATTTTCCACTTAGGAGACATCACCATTAATAAACTGTATTGCAAAGAGGTGACTTAGCATTTCCCCTCTTCTCTCTTCTAAAGACTTTGCATGTCTAGCATAGACTAACAGGCAGAACCAGAGCAACAAATTAGATGGGGCAGTGACCTTGTTGATTTGTCATTTTCTATTTATTTCGCATGGAGTGTAGGCACTTGGGAGATTTCTGCTCCTTTGGAAATCCTAGACTTTCACTGTAAACAACTTTCAGATGAGATGGTTCTGCTCTATTTAGGCAGAAAGTCCCTTGCCCGCAATGTGACCCCCCACCCTGCCCCGGGCAAAGAATTGTGCAGTAACACCAGTACTTTCTGGAATTCAGCTGCTAAATATAACTCTGGGGAGGGAACAGGATCCAGATTAGCTCCGTCTTTGGGGGACTGATCTAGAGTCTGAAGAAGCAAACATTTTCTAAGGCCTCTTCTGCAAGGAAAAGGGGGTGGAAAATATTATCTTTGTCTTCACTGGTTTTGATGGTGTGCTACTGAAAGCTAGTCCGTCACAGATGCAAATCCAACCACTTCTCCATCAGACCAACAACTCTTTTTGTATGAACATGTGAATATACAATTGCGTGTGAATAAAGGCAGGAGTGGTCAATAAGGTTTCTTGGTCTTGTAATTAGATGTACTCCTGTTGTGAAACGAGCTCATTGTAAAACTAGTTGTACAAATTCTCAACACAGTGCAGCCTGAATGGGCAATAATTGATGCTTTTGAATTATGGTGCTGGAGGAGACTCTTGAGAGTCCCATGGACTGCAAAAAGATCAAACCGATCCATTCTTAAGGAAATCAGCCCTGAGTGCTCACTGGAAGGACAGATTGTGAAGCTGAGACTCCAATACTTTGGCCACCTTATGAGAAAAGAAGACTCCCTGGAAAAGACCCTGATGTTGGGAAAGATTGAGGGCACAAGGAGAAGGGGACGACAGAGGACAAGATGGTTGGACAGTGCTCCTTAGCAGGCTTGTTGGTTTTTGAATGTCTGGTGTAGATTTTTTTTCAATTTCGTTGTTCTGTATGGGACAATGACAATAAAGATTATCATATCGTATCATAGTTAAGCTATGCAATTCCGCAGGAAGCAGTGATGGTCACCAACTTGGAGACCTTTAAAAGAAGATTGGACAGATCCAAGGAGGAGGAGATGACAGCTGAAGGCTACCTCTACAGTCTGCCTCCATGTTCAGTGGGATGCTTGTTCCTGGAGACTGCAGGAGGGGAGAGTGCTTGTGCACTCAGGTTCTGCTTGCAGGTTTCTGACAGGCATCTTGTTGGCCACTGTGAGAACAAGGTGCTGGACTAGTTGGTTTCTTCTTATGTGCTTATGAGAGCACCCCTTCTTGCAAAGCCATCATCAGCCAGTTCTCTGGATTGTTGTTGTTTAGTCGTTCAGTCGTGTCCGACTCTTCGTGACCCCATGGACCAGAGCACGCCAGGCACTCCTGTCTTCCACTGCCACCCGCAGTTTGGTCAGATTCATGTTTGTAGCTTCGAGAACACTGTCTAACCATCTCGTCCTCTGTCGTCCCCTTCTCCTTGTGCCCTCCATCTTTCCCAACATCAGGGTCTTTTCCAGTGAGTCTTCTCTTCTCATGAGGTGGCCAAAGTATTGGAGCCTCAGCTTCACAATCTATCCTTCCAGTGAGCACTCAGGGCTGATTTCCTTAAGAATGGATGCGTTTGATCTTCTTGCAGTCCATGGGACTCTCAAGAGTCTCCTCCAGCACCATAATTCAAAAGCGTCAATTCTTCGGCGATCAGCCTTCTCTGGATACCTCTGTGTAATTGCCACTTGCCAAAACTCCATGGGTGTACACTTCTCACATGCAAAGGACTGCACATGAAAGAAGGAACGCCAGATGTACAACACAACGTCAGATCTGGCCCGAAGCAAACTCCTTTGATACAAACATTTCCATATGCTCCACTGGCACTTTTACAGTGCAAAACTGTTGACGCGGGGGAAATAATAAAACATGTCAGATATATTAGGTACGTTGAAACAAACAGAGCGTTCATTACGTTCCTCATCAGCTTCTGCAAAATAGCATTTTAAACTTCATGTTGTGTCAGTGTTTCTCCTCTGTGCAAGCCCCCCTCGCCTATTAGCATGCATTTTATTGTGAGAGGTATTAGCATGCCAGCTTTCCCCTCCATTTGATTATAGTTGATAGCAATCAAGGTAATTTTACTGCCAATAACAATGATGCCAGAAATAACATAATTTAATAGTGTGTGGTTTGGGTCTTGTTTATAACTTTTCTCTACACTGTATGCAATGAGCACATAAATTGCTAATATTTAATGCCCTGGACTCATTTTTAACAAATGTTGACATTACTTGAGCACAATCTGATGGAACTTGTTCTTGCTTACAATCAGGCCATGAAACAAATTGTTTCATTTCTCTCGTTTTTATTTTTTTAAAAAACAGCCATCTTATTATAACATGCCATTCTGAAAATGGATCAGTTGATCTTTCCAGCAAGTGGAGGGGAATCCAGGCTGTGTTTCTGAAGGCTAATCATGGAGAAGTTGCTTACAACCAGTTAACTAGAACGAGAAACCAAGCCAAGATATTCCTGAAAAATAAGCTATCTTCATTCGTTCTTTATAAACTTGAGCCAACTAAGGGTCAAAGTAGTTGATACAATGAAGGGCAAAATCACATGTTATGTTTCCATTTCCCCTCCCCTTTAAATTACAGCATGGGTGCTTTGATCAGGATTCGGCCCTTGGTGTGCAGGAGGAATGGGTTAACACTTTCTCCTTGTTCCATTGTGCTGATGAAAATCTCCCCCTTGAGATTGCTATTTGTCCCTAGGTGTGAGTTGCCATTGGCACCCATGGCGCCTTCCCATTTTGGGAAGGGGATTTTTTTTGGGATCACGGCACAAGGGGAAAAGTTACTCCCCACACACTGCAGATCCAATCCTGATGCTGCACCCTGCCTCCATCCTGATATGATATTAACAACAACAACAACATGTGAAATGCAACCCCACATTTCTTGTATGAGGACACTAAGTGCCATCAGGGCAGATCTCTCTCTCTCTCTCTCTCTCTCTCATTTTTATTAAATTTTCTGTTTTACAATTAAAATACTCATTTAAATATCCTTAAAGTATCAATGGCTTCCCTACTTCTCTTTCCATGGTTCATTTTGCATATCATAAATCCCTGCATATTTTACAAAAACTAAACCATTATTGCATCCATATTTACACTGTTGAATTTATCTTAATGCTGCCAACGTTTTCAGGTGTACACAGTTATTTCCCATATATTCCATATATTCCCATATATTCCATAAACATTTTCCAATCTTCTCTAAACTTATGTTCTTCTCGTTCTCTTATTCTATACGTTAAGCCTGCAAGCTGCGCATATTCTGTCAACTTAAGTTGCCATTCTTCTTTAGTTGGGACCTCACTCATTTTCCATTTTTGGGCTAACAAATCAGGGCAGAACTTTAGGGCGCATATCCAGGGCCCCACACAAAGAGTAAGCAGGTGGGACCCAAACGCAGCAGGGGAATGGGGGGGGGGGGGTCTCAGGACAACTCTAAGCACTCTTAAGAAACTACAACTTCCAAGTATCCTTTGGGGAAAGCCATGACTGTTTGCAGCAGTAACACAGTGCTTTAAATCTCAGGTGTAGACGTTGCTTCTGTTTGTCTCCATATCTTCCATAGACTTGGAAGAGTCCTCAAAAATCATCTAGTCCAAACCCTTGATGATGCAGGAAATCCACTCCAGCCTCCTTGATTGGTGGCCATCCAGCTTCTGCTCACAAACCTCTCATGAAGGAGAGTCCACCATCTTTTTTCTCCTTCCTTCAGGAAATGCCCAGTTACAGCTCTTAGCTTTATATTCAGAGACTACTGCCTAGTTAAGACCAGGGGGGGAAACCCACAAATAAATCAGCCTTTTTGACTCACTCTTCAGTGAGCTGCCTCTCTCCTTTAATAGACTGGTTTAAAGACAAAAAGAATTGTGTAGTTATTTCCAGGATTATTAAATTACATATCTAATATACTTCCTGGGTATTAGTAGAGTTTAGAACTGAATTCATCCCAACCATGCTCTGGTTACGTCTAATGAGGATAATTATTACAGGGCTTAACTATAATTCTCTATTGATTCTCTTGCACATGAAACGCTTCTGTTGGCAACCAAGGCTGGAACGTTGCAACAAAAGGCATCTTTAACTTGTGTAAATATTGTTAGTTTGAGGTCTTGCCCTAAACCCGCTCACAGACTGAGAGCCAGCTCCGCCCGTGAGCCGAAATGATATGAGGATGGGAATGGATAGCGACATATAAAGCGGGGGGGGGGGGGGTAGGGGGTAGGGCAGGAATGAAAAGTTAGACAAAAAAATGCAGCTAATTCCATCCTGTCAGCAGTGGATATTAAAGATTATGAGCTGGCACACTCAGTTATGTGTAAATCACAATAGCGGCACTGTTAAAATTTGATTTGATTTTACAGAGGCAGGTAGGATTCAGAATACAGGCTTGGTATGATCTGCTGTAACTGATTCTTGCCCACTGCGATCAGATTAAATATCTATATCACACTCCATCTGAGGAGCATGGGGAAGTTTACAATATGAAAAACACAAGAATTCATACCATAATAACAAACAAAAACAGAAATCCGCACACACACACACCCCAGTTTAAAAGGTCCAGGTGCGGCATCTATGCAGGAACATGAGGGCCAACCCCCCCCCATTTCCACTGAGGGGGCCCAGTTCTCTCTGTATTCTGCAGTTGGGTGGGTCTTGTCAGCAATGGCGTAGCGTGGGGGGTGCAGGGGGGGCCGGCCGCACCGGGCGCAACATCTGGGGGTTAGGGTTAGGGGGCACAAATCCACGGGTTAGGGGGCGCAAATTACTTGCCTTGCCCCGGGTGCTGACAACCCACGCTATGCCCCTGCTTGTCAGCCCTCCTGCAGCTGCGATGGGCTCCGTCAGGCCTTTTGGAGGATGCAACAGGCCCTGTCAGGCTACCTCCCACTCTGTGACGTCTCTCTTTCACACACACACACACGGGGCCCCCGCAGTGTTGGGCAGAACTTGACACATCTGAAAAAGGTCATCAATTGCTTAATTAGCCAAAGGCCTGGGAGAAGAGGTATGTTTTGGCCTGGTACCTAAAGATATGTAAAGAAAGTGCCAGGCGAGTCTCCCTGGAGAGAGTATTCCATAAGTGGGGAACCACCACAGAAAAGGTCCATTCTCATGTTGCCACCCTTCAGACCTGGTGGAGGAGGCACAGGGAGAAGGGCCTCCAGTGATGACTGCAGGGCCTTCAGGCCGTTTCAGCCAAGACACACCCACCTGCCCTAACACCTGACATTATATACGATGTCAGGTTGATGAGGAAGTGAGGGAGGGGCTTGGACAAACTGAGCTTTGCAGGCAAGATTTCCCAAGCACTGACAATCAGATGGTAGTCAGTGTTTAGGACATGGGTAGGCAAACTAAGGCCCGGGGGCTGGATCCGGCCCAATCGGCTTCTCAGTCGGGCCCACGGATGGTCCGGGAATCAGCGTGTTTTTACGTGAGTAGAATGTGCCCTTTTATTTAAAATGTATCTCTGGGTTATTTGTGGGGCATAGGAATTCGTTCATTTCCCCCCCCCCAAAAAAAATATAGTCCAGCCCCCCACAAGGTCTGAGGGACAGTGGACCAGCCCCCTGCTGAAAAAGTTTGCTGACCCCTGGTTTAGGAAGTTTGATTTGAAACCTTGTGGGCAAAAATGGATCATCTGAAACCATTGTGATGTCAGGTGTTTGACAGGAGGGCAGTCCCCCCACCCTGGTCAAATGTAACCCATGGAAATAGAGATCTGGCCTGTTGGCTGGACCCAGTTCCCAACCCCTGATTTAGAGGCACTGGATAATGCTTTCAATGATCAGGCAATATCGTGCTGTATACAGCATTTCGTGGCTTGACCCAAACTTATCTGCCTAATAAAATATGTACATAATATTCACTAGCCAGAGTCAATAGCATCAATCTTGTTATGCCCCAAAATTGATTATGATAACCAAGCACTGCCCTCATTCACATTTTCAAGGGAAGAATCAACCCTCACATTTTCTTGACTCCTCAGAGATCTGTGGGAACGAAAACCACAATTGAAGAGTCAGCTGTTGCAGGCTGCAAAGAAAAATAAAACAACATGGCACGTTTCACTTCCAGAGTTCACTGGTGATATTTCGGTATTATTCTCCAGGGTTTATAAACAGGTGCTTCTTGAGGTCACGACCATCCTGGTTTTCCCAGACAAGAGAAGGTGTGCTGAAGATTCCAGACCAAAAATGGCAAGGAGGTCCTCTCTCTTGAATTAGCTGTGAACTGTTAATATTCTCAGAATCCCAAAATTCATTATGCACAAGAACTAAACTTATAACAGAACATTTTGGTGTGGTGTGCTGAGATAAGATGATATATAGCAGCTGTTTATGAAAACGCACCTGATAGCCAAAGATTCCTTAAACTGGCCAACATTCCCCCCCACCCCCCCAGGGATAGCAAGTGATAAAATGATTAGTGTCATTCTCACACAGCATGAAGTTCCTAAGATATTTCCTCCCATGTGGGAGAGACTTCCTGACACCATAAAGAATAGATTTTGGTTGCTACCCCCACCAGAAATATGGCAGATGTATGGTAGAGCTGAAGCCCTTGCACAGTCTTAATGCACACTTCAAGGTTCCTGGTTGTGCAAAAGGCAGCCATGTCTGCCCCACACCTGATATCACATATGGGTGGACATGGTTTGGGGAAATGGCCTCATGGGCCAAATTTCAATCCCCAGTGGGTCAGCTTTGACCTGTGAGCCAGAGATTCCCCATCCCTGCAACACTGGGCGAAATGGAAACCGTGGTTAGCCTTAACTACAAGGAACGAGGCTGCCTATATAGAGGTTAACCACCCCAACTATCTTTTTAAAATCCAGTGGGGAGATTCGTGCTCCAGAAGGGAAGAGGTGGAATGGGAGAATATATGGTCTGTCTCAATTTCTTAACAATGGATAATCAGCCAGTAGTATTGCAGCTCTACCAGTCCTCTGATGTTGGAAAGGCAAAGGATGACGTGCATAGAACTGAATTTGTGGAACTGGGGAGCAGTCCAGCCCTCCTTCCCCAGACCAGTGAAAACCTCTCCTGCTAGAAATTTTGTTGCTCCAATATTGGCATTTGAGGTAAAGACAGAACCACTTAATCCAGCTCTAGTCGACTTTTATTATGTCCCAGTGTTTATTTTTCCCTGTCTTTATGACTTACCATGTTGATTTTTCGGTGGAAGGAGGACTTGCAAGCCAAAGAGACATGGCATAATTATACAAATTCCTCTGCATGGAGTCTGTGAAAAAGGTTGATCTGTTTTTATGGGGAAACACAGAAAAAAAATGCTCATTTTGATGGAACTCATTGGCATTTATTGCAGGCCCGCCACTACTAAAATTTAAAGGCAGCCTTGTAAATTTTATGGAAACTACATGCTGCAGTTATTAGCCCAAAGACCTCCTGTCTCGAAGGAATGGGTCGGATTTTGCTCTCCACATACACATGGGTTTACACCTGAAAGAGATTAGTTGGGGACCACCAGTAGCTTGAAAACTTAATCTCCAGTATTTTGTTTCCAGTTTTGCTCTGAAAGATACTCCAGGTGTTCTAATTAATTAGCCAGAGTAAGTCACTGTGTCACACTGGTCCCCGCGGAACAGCTGTTTGCTGGTAACACCTTCTCTTCAGGAGTGTTTTCAATTAAGCGCTGGTTAGCACACATTGTTAAGTGTTTCGAAACATTTATGTGAACATGTATGGAAATGAGTCCATAGCCTCCCTTGTGGAAAAGAAAAGAAAAGAAAAGAAAGTCTCCTCCAGCAATGTAGAAAGAAAAATTCAGAATATTTGGGGTGGGGGGGAATTAAGGCTATGTTTATAACTTTGATCTAAGATCCATCTAGCCAAACTGGGACATTTCAGCTCTACAGATTTCAGCAGGGAAGTTAAGGGTTGTAGTTCAGTGATAGCACATCTGCTTTGCGTGCAGAAGATCTTGGGTTCCATCCATCTCTGCATAAGGCATCTTCATGGAAGAGACCTGTGCCTGAAACCCTGGTGAACCAATCAGTGTAGACAATGCTAAGCTAGGTGGACCCATGGTCCAAGCGTTCCTACTCCAGTGTTCCTAAGTGTGTGTGCCATTTCTCTCACTGAGGTCAATGGGAAATGGCCTGCCCAAGTCATTTTGATGCCCGAGATGAGAGGGGGAAATGGCACACACACCTCACCCTAGTTATTATTATTATTTTTATTATTTATTGAGTTAATATACCACCCTATACCCGGGGGTCTCAAAGTGGTTCACAGAATAAAATCAAGATATAAAACCACAAAATACATAATAAAAATAAAAACAATACATTTTTAAAGGACATAGGATGTAAATCAGATCAACCAAAGACCTGGTTAAAAAGGAACATTTTTGCCTGGCACCTAAAGGTGTATAATGAAGGCATCAGGCGAACTTCCATGGGGAGATCATTCCACAGATGGGGAGCCATTGCAGAGAAGGCCTGTTCTCATGTTGCCACCCTCTGGACCTTTCATGGAGGAGGCACACAAAAGAGGACCTCAGAAGATGATCTCAGGGTCTGGGTAGGTACATATGGAAAGAGGCGGTCCTAAAGGTATTGCGGTCCTGAGACATTTAAGTCTTTATAGAGTCAAAACCAGCACTTTGAATTGGGCCTGGAAACTAATTGGTAGCCAGTGCAGTCGGACCAGGATCGGTGTAACATGCTCAAATCGTCTTGCTCCGGTGAGCAACCTTGGCCGCTGAATTCTGCACATGCAGAAGCCTACCAGGCTGGCATCTGACTCTTGCTTCCACACTGGTGATGTGACAGTGTCCCACAACCTCACCTGAGAGCAGCAGGCTAACTTAGGGGATGCAAGGCTGGTTGAATGGCACACCCAGCTCTGTCCCTCACAAGCATTGCTGACACTCCATGCCCCTTAGCACCAGTTCCTGCCAGAGGCAGCCAACTCTCTCTGCCTAATGCTAGGACTTGGCCCCACAATGGGATGCACAACTAGGGAAGCCACGGGGACCAAAACACCCAAGGAGATGTCCAAGTGTGGGGATCGGAGGCACTGAAGCAACATTTCTCAACCTCCCAATTAGAGCCATCTGAAGGCGGCCTACATCTGAATTGGTTGCATGCATGAAAAAAGAGGAATGGGAGCAGTAAGGGTCTATTTGTGCGTAGAAGGCTTGATCTATTATACCACCTTAATGTTCTGTGAAATATAAATAAGAGTCAGATTCTTGCATGGCATTTGGCTGCCCAATAGCGGGAGTGTGTTAAATCCTTCCTGATTGCCTGGGATTGATAAATGAGATGGTCTGCTGAAAAGGACTATTCCGTGATAGCAGGCAGAAAGGCATCGTCCAAGAAGAAAACTCAGTGGAATACAGAGAATTGGCATTGAATTTATTGCACGGTCCACTGTTATGGAAACTTTTCAAAATGTGCTGAGCTCTTCATCATTCATATATATATATATGTGTGTGTGTGTGTGTGTGTGTGTGTGTATGAATTTTTCTGGTTAGATACTCATCTGACAAGAGACTTAATAAATTAAGACTAGATTTTCTTTAAGAACTGGAAGAGGGGCCATGGCTCTCTGGCTTTGCAGCGGAAGGCCTCAGGATTATTCCCTGTCACATTCAGTTAAAAGGATCTTAGGTAGCTCAGCTGGGAAAGGCATAGGAATACAGGTAGTCAGATGAATTGGTCTCTCTATCCCAGTATTGGTGCCATGGACTTGCAAGCAGCTCTTCAGAGTTTCAGAAGGAGCCATTCCCAGTCTGTTCTGGAATTGCTGGGGATTGAACAAGCAAAGCACGAACTCTCTTACAGAGCTGAGGTCCTTGAAGCCCCTCCCCACACCCACCCTGCACTGCTCCAGATCAGACTAGCCATTACTCATCTAGCTGGACCAACAATGGGACTCACTCCTCTTTTTTGGAGAAAAGGACTAATGGCGTGGTGTGTCAACCTACGTCAATATGCTCCCATCCCCACAGAAAGCATAAAACCACATATGCATGTTCCTAAATCCTGGCAACTACATAAAGATAAGTACAAATATTGATTGAAGGGTCTCGCCATTATCTTTCATTGATGGGGAGCAATGTGGAATGGAAACATTGTGCGTGGTTATTGTTCCGAACACAATGCAAACTGCCAGGCATTGAATCAGGCTCCCATATGGCTCTCTTGCTGTGGCATCCACAGTGTACTGTAATGTTGACAGGTAGTTTCAAAGACCAGGCAAGGTCCAGTCAGAGTCAAGTACTTTCTAAATCTCATGGACTTCATTGAGAAATGGTTAAGCATGTGCTTTAGTCTGCTGTTGAAACCAGTGGAACTTAAAAAGGCTGGATGATTTCCTTCATACAAAACCACCTTAGGAAATAAGGGCCGTCTGAAAGCACCGTAAGAAATGTTGGACCTGCAAGCTACTGAACAAGCTTAGCAGTAAAAATGGTAACATGCGAATGCAATTTGTAACAAATTCAATGTTAATGTGCTCTAATTTGATTTGACATCAAACTCTGAGCCTTCATCTTTTATATGATGACCCTTGCCAAGATGCAATTTTATTGTGAAGTCTTAAATTTTACCTTTGGTACATTTCCAGCAGATGGAAATTGAAAAGGGAAACTTAGAGTGCAAAACAGTGGACACATGTAAATCAAAATTTGACTTTATGATTACATTTTATTTTTATTTTTTTGGCCCCTGCTATCTCTTTGGCGAATATTTATCTTGAAGGCCATCACTAAATAATTGCTTGGTGTCCAGAGCTCTTTCTTTTTTATGACAGGCAATTCAAAACCTTCGTCAAGGTCAGTTGTTAAGGTGCCAGAATCTTAAAGTTTAATCATCGCCAAAGATGAGAATTATGCCCTTAAGAGAAGCTGCTGTTAACCGGGGAAAGCATTTATATATACACACACAGTGATCATAGTAATTTCTAAAGTGAGCATCTGAGAATTTGCTCTGACTTATTCTCTCGGGGAAATAGCTATTTGTTCACTCACTCACAAAATTCCGGGCTGGACAGCTGATCAGAAGAACAGGCCAAATCCAGACCAACAGTCACCCAGGCCTCATTCAAAACAACTAGACAAACCTAGTGTGTTTTTCAGTTGCTTTCCCCTTAGATGTGTCTGGAGCAAACTGAAGAATAGCTCTGTGTCACCTGAAAATGCACACAATCTCACCAAGAGGGGAAAGAAATAGGCAGGCAGGCTGGTAGGCAGTGGTTTTAGAAATATTGGTATATTATAGCTGTATTTCCCCCCCTACTGTATAGTAATGGAAGCTGAGGGTGGAGGTTAGATTAGCAAAAATATATGGGCGGTGACAGCAGTAAATCACACCAAGCAAGTTGGACTTAACTCTTTATTAGCAAAAACAGAATCTGCGCAGGAGTGTCGGCATCCAGCCCGTCTGTGACAGGTGGAAAGAATTAACCCCTCCCCACCTAGCACGGCTGTTTCACTCGAATTTGGAGCTCCACACAGCTGCTTTACAGTGTAAATCAATACACTGTGAAGCGCTGTAGGGAGATCTGGTTTTGTAACTGGGGCGTGGTGCAGACATGGCTTCTCAGCACTGATATCCCTGCAGCTTCCTGGGAAGCGGTGAGATGAAGCAATGGGGAGTTTGGTGCTGTGCAGACACACCAGCAGAGCCAGTCTGCTGTTCATGCTGACGTGTCTGCACAGTGCTGCCACCTCTCCTTTCCAGTATGTTACAATGACGTTAGTGCCCAGATGTGTGCCATTGCACCGCCCCTCCCCCCATACCTGGCGTCCTGCCTAAAAATACAGTGGTTGTCATCATCTCCTCCATCATCTGCTCTTGGATTTCGCATTCTTCATTCTTGATTACATCTTATTGTTACTTTTGCTTTCCAGTACCCTTCCACAACTGTGTAGTCTTAATACATTCCTTTCAGTCTATTAAGGTATGTGCTACCCAACAAAATTTCCAAGCAGTTAATTCCATTACATTTTTTCCTCTTTTTATTGGATTAGAAATGGATTTTCAAGGAAATGGCACTGCTGCAATTTATGAACGCACAACAGGCACTTTAGGAGACAACTGTCTCTCTTGCCTCTGGAACAGGAAACTATTAAATGGGAATTGAGAGAGAATTTATGAGCTTTATTTTCCCGCCACTGGAAACCCCTCAAGAACCTGATCTGAAAAATAGATTACAGATACTTCTCCCAGTATTTGGGAGACAGTGCCATAATTACTGCGGATATATAATAAATGCAAGTGTATGCAGCCTAGGTAGGTCATTAAAAAAAAACTTGCCAAGTTATTTTAGCAGAAGCAAGATTTGTCTGTGACGGGTTCTGCCAATGTGTACAATTGAGGGCCAAACAAGACTTGGCTTCAATCATGTCTTCTGCTTTGGCATATTTGCTTTAAAAATAACCATAGATTTAAGCCTTTGCCCTTGCTGCAGTCTTGATTTGAATCACCCCTCCTGCATCTGCTATTTGCAATGAGAAGAAACTTCCATTGGCACTAAAAGGGGAAAGCTTCCATTAACATTAATTAGCTACTGGGTCCAATACAAAGTGCTGTTTTTGACCAATAAAGCCTTAAACGGCTCAGGATCACAATACCTCGAGAACCACCTCTCCCCATGTAAACCGCCCCGGACTGTGCGTTCATCTTCTGAGGCTCTTCTTTGTGTGCCTCCTCCATGAGAGGTCCAGAGGGTGGCAACATGAAAACGGACCTATTCTGCAGTGGTTCCCCATTTGTGGAAGGTTCTCCTCAGGGAGAGTCACATGGCACCTTTGCTATATACCGTATTTTTAGGCACCAAGCTGCAGCTTCTCTGTGCCTAAGCTGAGCAAGCCCCTGTGCTGCTCTGGCTCACACGAGGTGGTGGCAGGGTGCTTGTTAAGATGCTCAGCTGAGGTGTGGAAGGCTGGCTTCACTTGAAATATTTGGAGCACCAGACAATTGCTTCTCCACCCACTGGCGGAGGAAGAGGGGTGCGGGTGTAGTGCACCGCCCTCGGCAGCACGATCCCAACGGGGTGCCATCGCGGCTGCCCCCTCCCACCCATGCTGGGTGCTATGCCCCCACAGGTGGTGTGCCACGCCCCCAGGATGCATGCCACACCACTGCAGGCAGCATGCCATGCCCCCGGGACGTGCGCCAGCCCTGCCCCACCTGCTCTGCATCCCCCGGTGCCGGAGCATGAAGCTCTGCCACTGTCTCCATCCCCTTTTACGCCTGACACCACCCACCCCTGGCATATGGTCCTTGGGAGGTTACATAGAAGGAAAGATGGCCCTCAGGCTAAAAAGTTATTCCCCACTTCTCAGGTAGACCCATGCATACAATTGTTGTAAAGGCCCTGTGATCTTTTTATGCAAATCTCCCTCGCATAGGACCGCAGTGCCTGGAGAGACAGCCAGGTCATGTATCCATAGAAGTGACCAGAGGAGGAATGACCGCTGGGAGGAGCACAGAGAGAAGAATTGCCATGGCGCATCTGCAGCAGCACAGCCAGACACCAGACCCTCCAAGTGTCCCTATTTTCCAGGGATGTCCCTGATTTAGAGAAGCTGTCCCAGTTTCTGATTTGATCCAGGAATGTCCCACTTTGGATGTCCCTATTTTCACTGGAGAAATGTTGGATGGTACGGAGTTATCCGACCCCTGAGCTGTCTGAAGGCAATCCTGTATAGGATTGTTTAATGTTTTATTATGTTTTTATATATGTTGGAAGCTGCCCAGAGTGGCTGGGGCAACCCAGTAAGATGTGTGGGGTATAAATAGTAAGATTATCATTATGGAATGGGATGTCCCTATTTTCATTGGAGAAATGTTGGAGGGTATGCCAGACACTTTCATCTGCCCCACCTGCAACAAAATATGTCTCTCCCATATCGCTCTCTACAGCCACAGCAAACACTATAAACTTCTAACAGCTTGACTTCACTGGCAACAGTGCACCACTCTTCCATTGTCTCCTGAGACAGGTATACGTATGCCAACAACAGGATGCGTACAAATGTAGAAAAGATAAACTCTGTGACCTTCCACAAGAGCAGTAACTGGTGATAATGACACAGTCCTTCACATTTTGCAATGCTAATTTAACACCTGTACTGAAAGGGAAGCTTGGAGGCTCCAATACTTTGGCCACCTCATGAGAAGAGAAGACTCCCTGGAAAAGACCCTGATGTTTTGAAAGATGGCGGGCACAAGGAGAAGGGGACGACAGAGGACGAGATGGTTGGACAGTGTTCTTGAAGCTACCAGCATGAGTTTGACCAAACTGCGGGAGGCAGTGGAAGACAGGAGTGCCTGGCGTGCTCTGCTCCATGGGGTCACAAAGAGTCGGATACAACTAAACGACTAAAAGACTGAAAGGGAACACATTGACCTAAGTTGCATCCTGACGTACAAACACAGCTACCTTTGCTTATTACTATTACTATTACTACTTAATATTTAACTCTCAAAATAAATCAACAGGGTAGTTTGCAAAAACCATTAAAATGCAGTAAAACAGTACTGAAATATAGATGCAGTGTATGAATATCATTTCCCTCTTTGTTTCCCAGCAATGAATTTTTTTGACATAAAACTGCATGTTGGAGCAGTCTTGAACTGCACACATTTCAGAAGTCATTAATGAAATCAATACCCACAATGAAATTAATACATAGGCAGACTAACCCTAAGGATTCTGTCCCATCCACCTCCTATTTTTACATTTTCTTATTAGCAATTGTGTTTATTAGTACTCAGAACATCTTAAAATATAAAGAAATTCATCCATCCAACTTTTTTATTATTATTTAGAAATGTTTTCACACTTACACACCCTAAAGAGATAAGCAGAAAGGTGTGATCATGCTCAATGATGAGGGACATCTTCTAAAAGACAAAGTTTCCCCCCTGAAATAACAAATTATCATTGGCAAGCTACTACCTGCAGTTAATGATCCGTTTATTAGTCAAACTCTCCAGCTGTTAGCACATGAGAAAAATCAGCTAACTTCTGTTAAACATCAGTTTAGACTAACCCGATTGGCATTGGAGTTTGGTGGGGAGGAAGCAGGCTGTATGCCGAGGCCCTTCTAATTCTTGGATCCAGCATGGATTCAATTGCTGGAAGAACCAGGCCAGCCTAAAGGAGTGGCTCTGTGCTAGAGGGCAAATTGGTGGGCCTTCATAACTCAAGTGTCTATTGATTAGAAAGAGAAAAGTTCAGAGTTGAGAGCTGAGTGATGAAACCTCCTTCCTTGGAGACTTTCAAGCAGAGGGTGGATGGCCATCTGTCATGGATGCTTTAGCTAGGATTCCTGCATTGCAAGGGGTTGGACTAGATGACCCCCAGGACCCCTCCCAACTCCACATTTTTTTAATTCTATGTGAGCTAGAAGCTGGATGCAAAAGCTGGAGGTGGGAAAGGCAGAGGCAGAGAGCCATGGCTAATTTCTCCTGGCATCCAAGACTATGGCTATGAGAGAAGCAGGACCTTTTTCCTTTTAAAAAAAATATTTTTAAATTAATTTTAACATATTAATTATCATTCATACAACAAAACTTCACTTATTATACAATCTTTTTGGACTTCCATCAGCACCTCTGATGATCCTCCATTCTTGTCACTTGAGAGAAGCAGGACCTTTTTTTGGTTGCTTATGCTATGAAATCCTCCATCATAGGCTCAGGTTGTATATATGTGTAAATAAATCATATATCATAAAGACACCACGGGTTCTGCTGTACCCCATTCTGAAGGAAACATGAATCCTGGAACACCTGTAATTTCACACCACTTGGAGATTGGCATGACGTGCAACACTGGTGTTAGAAGTGGGACCTGTGTTTCCTGGAGGAGGGCCTGTGAGCGACAGTGGCATAGCGTGGGGGGTGCAGGGGGGGCCGGCCGCACCGGGCGCAACATCTGGGGGGGGGGCGCGCTCGCACTCGCAGCTCTCTGCCCCTACCTGGCTCACTCACTCTCTCTCACTGCAGTGCTGGATGTGCGAATCCGATCCGAGCCGCCGGGTCACCGCCCACTGTGGAGGGGCGGGGGTGCCAGGCGTGCGGTGCGGTGCAGTGCAGAGAGAGAGAGAGAGGGACTATCTGGGGGAGGGACAGTGCAGCGGGGGGGGGGGGCGCAAATTACTTGCCTTGCCCCGGGTGCTGACAACCCACGCTACGCCACTGGTGAGCGAGGAGCGCCTGGGTCAAAATGGAGGGAACTCCTTGAGCAGCTGATTTTTGATTGCAAAAGTACTGTATATTTTCTCTTTATTTATTTATTTTTAAATCTGCTTTTTGTTGAGTTTTCATTTCA
Organism: Podarcis tiliguerta; assembly: GCF_965153285.1. Lineage (NCBI taxonomy): Eukaryota > Metazoa > Chordata > Lepidosauria > Squamata > Lacertidae > Podarcis > Podarcis tiliguerta. Next base: position 114,666,979 of record NC_139534.1, on the reverse strand, counting down.
TATACACAAACAAAATACACTGATATTTCATATCTTTTTACATCTATCTTCCGCTCTGACTTCCCTCCCTGTCTTCCGCAGGTTTTCTTATTCCAATCTCTAATCTGCAGTTCCTTAGTAATATCTAAATCATGACATAAGATTTATTTCACTCCTGCAAACATCTTCAAGTTTCTACAGTTCTCACTTATATATTCTATAAATTTACTCCATTCTTTCTGGAACTTTATTTCCTCCTGACTGCGGATCCTGTGGGTCATTTTTGCTAGTTCTGCATATTCTACCATCTAGGTTTAAGAAAGCTGACCAAAGATTATTCATGTACGCCACAACTGCTGCTAGAATCTTGATAGCTCAAAAATGGAAAACACAGGAATTACCAACCGTGAAGGAGTGGTAAGCGAAATTACTGTATATTTTCTCAAGTCCTCAGTGTTGCATCTTGTTCACTGCTGAAAACCAGGGCCAGCTAGGAACCAGGCTGCTGTTCTTTAGGGAGCCAGTGTGGTGTAGTGGTTAAGAGTGGTAGACTCGTAATCTGGTGAACCAGGTTTGTGGCCCCGCTCCTCCACATGCAGTTGCTGGGTGACCTTGGGCCAGTCACGCTTCTCTGAAGTCTCTCAGCCCCACTCACCTCACAGAGTGTTTGTTGTGGGGGAGGAAGGGAAAGGAGAATGTTAGCCGCTTTGAGACTCCTTAGGATAGTGATAAAGCGGGATATCAAATCCAAACTCTTCTTCTTCTTCTTCTCTTCTTAGGATGCCCTGGCAACTTTAAGCATGTGAATCAAATTGTCGAATACTCCTCTTTCCGTGATGCGCAGGCTCTTTGTGGCAGACTGCGGCCAGGACTCGGTAAATTTGGCAGGGTGCTTGGATGACTCTGGGTTGTAGGAGAACCTTAAATCTCTTAAATCTCTGCGTTCTGTTCAACTCTGTGCACAGACAAAGACAGGAGGCTCATTGCGTAGATCCCCTAAATATTTCTTATGGGGTTTTCATGTATACAAAAACCAGGTGTCCAGGCCTGATGTTAGTAGGCTCTACTAGCAGCAGGGGAGACTGAAAAACTGTGATACACTTTAATGTGAATACAGGCTATCCAGTGTACAATTTGCACATGAGCTAAAATCTGTACCCAGCTAGCTCCTGCAGCTCACTGGTCCTCAATATCTCTTTTAATATAAATAATAATGACTTTGCTATGACTCCATTCCAGAGTTGTTTAAAATATGCTATGGCTGGATTGTATTTGGTCATACCTTTCAAAAAGTCCCCATTTGTTACCTTTTTTGTGGTCAGAGTTGCCTGAGAGATCAGGCAAGAAAGTTAGAAAGCCTAGAAGCATGGCAAATGGAAAAAAATAGGACCCACGGGGAGTAGTTAACTCTGCAGTATCATGTGGATACGGGGTTTTAGTTTAGCTCCTTAGCATTTGGAAATTGCATTGAATTCCCCAAACTATCATTACAAAGAACAGACTACACCTCCCCTCCTGAATACATAAATTAGAACTAAAACAGGGATGAAGGCGATTCGGTCCTGCGATTTAAATGAGACCTGGTCGAAGGATGAGAGATTTCCTGGTTCCATGAAACACAGTTACTTTTGGCTAGATATTTCTGTTTTATTATTTTACTGAGCATCCGGCCCAGTCGCTGGTTACTGAAACTAGCTATTTATGTCACTGTTCCAAATATTTATTTTATGACTCACCTATTTAGAGAGGCAGCATGGTGTAGTGGTTAGAGTGTTGGACTAGGGGCTGGGGTCAAAAATCCCCAATCAGCACCAAAGCTCACCTTGAGCCAGTCAGTAACTGTCTACCCAATCCTTGTCATCAAAAGTGATCACATAGATAATACTGTAAGCAAAAATGACATTGGGACATAAAGCATTCAGAGAACTCTGTTGTTTTTGCCATTGGGCTGGTTTTTTTGTCTCTGTGGAAGCCGCCCAGAGTGACTGGGGAAACCCAGTCAGATGGGCGGGGTACAAATAAATTATTATTATTATTATTATTATTATTATTATTATTATTATTATTATTTTGCCCCAGAAAATAGAATATGTTTTAGTAAAAACAAATGTCACGTGTGGGTTTTCAGGCTGATCCAGGGAAGCTGATTTAGGCTGCAATCTTATATCCACTTACCTGGCTTGTGGGTAGACCTCTATAGGATTGCACTGTGAAGTATCCTTCTCTGAACATATCAAACATGAAAGGAGCCCCTGGCAGAGGTATCTGAAACTCTGGAGAGCTGTTGCCAGCCAGTGTAGACAATACAGAGCTAGATGTAGTCTGACTCACTATAAGGCAGCTTCCTCTGTTGTATACTAGGCCTGAATGTGACCAAAAAAGAAATTCTGGAAGGGAAAAGTTGTAGATTAGGAAGAAACCTCATACAACTGGAAACTGATTTGCATTGGAAATGATATAAAAAGGAAAGACTGTAAGTTGTTTTTATATGCAGTAACAGCAGCAAGAATATTATTGGCCCAAAAATGGAAGCAAGAAGAATTACCAACATTAGAAGAATGGAGGATGCAATTGATGGACTACGCAGAGTTAGACAAGCTAACTGGAAGGATCCAAGACCGGCGAGACCAGAGGTTTACCGAAGACTGAACTAAATTTACTGAGTATCTGAAAAGTATTTGCGATGATCAGATTACGTTTGTAGGACTACAAGAAGCTCTGTGAGGAGTAATTTAAGAAATATTGTAAAAATGGAAAGGAAGAAATGATTTGTTAGAAAATGTAAAGGCAATATTAAGTTAAGAATTGCAGGAGAAATAATTAAGACGGAAGGCTATCAGAGATGCTGAAGGAAGTCCAAATAAGGATATGTGTAAAATAATTTGTATGTCTAAAATTTTTGTATGTTAAAATTAATAAAAAATATTATTAAAAAAAAGGAAACTGATTTGCATTATAGTGCACGTGATTTGGGGTCAAGGCTATTTGAAAGACTGCCCTTTCTTGGATGAACTTGTCCATCAATTGCAGGCATCTTCTGGAGCCCTGGTCTATGTTCCTTCACTAAGTAAGGCTGGTCCTTTTCAGTGCCAGCACCCCAGTTATGGAACTTTGTCAAAGGTAGAGGTAAAGGGATCCCTGACCATTAGGTCCAGTCATGACCGACTCTGGGGTTGCGGCGCTCATCTCGCTTTATTGGCCGAGGGAGCCGGCGTACAGCTTCCGGGTCATGTGGCCAGCATGACTAAGCCGCTTCTGGCGAACCAGAGCAGCACACGGAAACGCCGTTTACCTTCCCGCCGGAGTGGTACCTATTTATCTACTTGCTTGCGAACTGCTAGGTTGGCAGGAGTAGGGACCGAGCAACGGGAGCTCACCCCGTCGCAGGGATTTGAACCGCCAACCTTCTGATCGCCAAGTCCTAGGCTCTGTGGTTTAACCCACAGCGCCACCTGTGTCCCCAAAAAAGGAAGGTTAGAGTGGACTTTTTCTCATTGGTCTTTAGGTAGGCAGTTAAGGCATTTTTGTTGTGCTAGATTTTTAATGTGTTTCATTGTATCAAGTTGTGAATGCTCGTGTGTGTGTGATATTTTATTGTTATAGATAGCCCTGAGGGTAGTGTTGATATTTATTTATTTATTACAAATAAAATGATAGTGGCAAAACGCAAGCCCAGACCTGTGGAAGCAGAATGAGGTAAGGTTTCTGGTGGGCCTCCTCTTTTTTACATAAGTTTTTATTTTCATGTCCTAGTACAAAAAAGCAATAACAACAGCAATAAAGAAGGAAGCGAGGAGATCAAGCAGGATAGAAAAAGAAAAGGAAGGAAGGATCAGACTAGAGAAAAGGAGTGGTAGTATTCCAAAAACAGTATTATAATTCCAGACAATTGTTCCTCATAAGTGTATTATTATCCATGAATGTTTTTCCAAAGGAATCCATGAGAAAGGGGCAGCTTCCAGTTATGTTCCTTTACTTTAACGTATTCAATTAACAGATGCCAAACTTTAGAAAAGTTGCAACCAGCCTATTCTTGTGATTGCAATTTGTTTTAAACGGTATTTAATATTATGTTTTAATTTGTTGTCACCTGCCCTAGGACCTTGGGGGTGAATAGTGGGTAAATAACAACAACAAAAAATAAAATAATGTGAAGCTTAAGAAGAATAACAACTTGGATCTGTTGACATTTGTAATAAAGGGGGGAGGCAATACAGTATATGAATTTTCCTCCTAAAACGCAGCATGTTGAACTTGAAGCACACATGGAACCTGCATTAAACCCATTTTGCCTCTGGGTGTCCACCTTCACACAGACACCTTTGCGGGATTCTGTCTTCTAAATTAGTTTTCATCCCCCTGAGAAATATGTCCTTGTTATTAATGCATTCGGAATTACTATTGCATCTGAACTGTATAGAAGTGCCTTGCATCCATCTCTTGCTATAATCTTGACGAGAGTGTGTGTGTGTGTGTGTGTGTGTGTGTGTGTGTGTGTGTGTGTTTGTGGGGAGGGGGGGTTGCCTTAAGGAGTTAACAAAAGGTGCAGTGTGTCTCAAGAAATCTGTGCATGACAAACTGACATATACAATAAATATGCATTTCTTTTACTACAGTAACAGATTGCAATTATATCACTCGTTCCAATCCCCTTCCCAGATTCGGCTTAGCCCCAGGAAATAAACATATTGAGCCGTCTGGCACCAGGCAACCCTCCCAAGTCCTGTTCTGTCTAGCACGAGGGTGAGACTTCTCCCTCCAATCAACATTAGGAGATTATATATATATGCACATGCAGTAAGTGGATTTATTCAGTAGTCCACTGGATTTATGCACTTTTGAAATTCATTGCATTTGGTAACCTAGGAAAGCAGTCGGCCCTTCCCCTGAAAACAATGAGCAAGTGAGGTGAACACATTTTATTAGGATGGCTGATCTTCCTTAGACTTCTGCGTTCTTCTACAGGTGGTCAGACGTGGTGGTGGTGATGATGGGAATAGGAGTTGCCACCAGATCGTAAACCCCTTATTTTAAAGTCAGTCCTTTTCCTATTGAGCAGGAAGCAAATGTTTCTCGGTACGCAAATAATTTTCTGTATGCAACACGGCAGAGATCTTTCCTCTGGTTTTAGTCAGTCTTTACACAGGCATGAAGGCTGCTGAAATAACGGAGGATCTTGTAGGGTAAAGCCCTAAAAATATGGAAGTAAGTTCCATGGACATGAAAGGCAGATTCTTGATAAACATGGGTATGATCTGAATGGTGAAGAGGTTTCTCTAAGTCTGGCATCCTTGTGCTTAAACACACTCCTATGCATGCTTACCCCTTCATGGATCACTGCCTTGCCGTGGCGAAGGGGCTTGAAGAACTCAGAGAAGCTATGAACTATGCCGAGCAGGGCACCCAAGATGAACAGGTCATAGTGGAGAGTTTGGACCAAACGTGATCCACCTGGAGCAGGAACCGGCAAGCCACTCCAGTATCCCTGCCAAGAAAACTCCATGGACAAAGACAACAGGCATATAAAAGATATGACGCTGGAAGATGAGCCCCTCAGGTCAGAAGGCGTCCAACATGCTACTGGGGAAGAGCGGAGGACAAGTACAAGTAGATCCAGAGCTGATGAAGCGGCTGGGCCAAAGCCGAAAGGACGCTCAGTTGCGGATATGCATGGAAGCGAAAGGAAAGTCCAATGCTGTAAAGAAAGATATTGCATAGGAACCTGGAATGTAAGAACCATGAACCTGGGTAAGTTGGATGTGGTCAAAAATGAGATGGCAAGAATAAACATTGACATCCTGGGCATCAGTGAACTAAAATGGACGGGAATGGGCGAATTCAGTTCGGATGACTATCATATCTACTACTGTGGGCAAGAAACCCGTAAAAGAAATGGAGTGGCCCTCATAGTCAACAAAAGAGTGGCGAAAGCTGTACTGGGATGCAATCTCAAAAATGATAGAATGATCTCGATACGAATCCAAGGCAGACCTTTTAACATCACAGTAATCCAAGTTTATGCACCAACTACTGCTGCTGAAGAAACTGAAATTGACCAATTCTATGAAGACTTACAACACCTTATAGAAGTGACACCAAAGAAGGATGTTCTTCTTATTATAGGGGATTGGAATGCTAAAGTAGGGAATCAAGAGATAAAAGGAACAACTGGCAAATTTGGTCTTGGAATTCAAAACGAAGCAGGGCAAAGGCTAATAGAGTTCTGTCAAGAGAACAAGCTGGTCATCACAAACACTCTTTTCCAACAACACAAGAGACGACTCTACACATGGACATCACCAGATGGGCAGCATCGAAATCAGATTGATTATATTCTCTGCAGCCAAAGATGGAGAAGCTCTATACAGTCAGCAAAAACAAGACCTGGAGCTGACTGTGGCTCAGATCATCAGCTTCTTATAGCAAAATTCAAGCTTAAACTGAAGAAAGTAGGAAAAACCACTGGGCCGGTAAGATACAATCTAAACCAAATCCCTTATGAATACACAGTGGAAGTGAGGAACAGGTTTAAGGATTTAGATTTGCTGGACAGAGTGCCTGAAGAACTATGGATGGAGGCTCGAAACATTATACAGGAGGCAGCAACGAAAACCATCCCAATGAAAAGGAAATGCAAGAAAGCAAAGTGGCTATCCAATGAGGCCTTACAAATAGCGGAGGAGAGAAGGCAAGCAAAATGCGAGGGAGATAGAGAAAGATACAGGAAATTGAATGCAGAATTCCAAAAAATAGCAAGGAGAGACAAGAAGGCCTTCTTAAATGAGCAATGCAAAGAAATAGAGGAAAACAACAGAATGGGAAGAACCAGAGACCTGTTCAAGAAAATTGGAGATATGAAAGGAACATTTCGTTCAAAGATTACCATAATAAAGGACAAAAGTGGTAAGGACCTAACAGAAGCAGAAGACATCAAGAAGAGGTGGCAAGAATACACAGAGGAACTATACCAGAAAGATATGGATGTCTCGTACACCCCAGGTAGTGTGGTTGCTGACCTTGAGCCAGACATCCTGGAGAGTGAAGTCAAATGGGCCTTAGAAAGCATTGCAAATAACAAGGCCAGTGGAAGTGATGGCATTCCAGCTGAACTATTTAAAATTTTAAAAGATGATGCTGTTAAGGTGCTACACTCAATATGCCAGCAAGTTTGGAAAACTCAGCAGTGGCCAGAAGATTGGAGAAGGTCAGTCTACATCCCAATCCCAAAGAAGGGCAGTGCTAAAGAATGCTCCAACTACCGCACAATTGCACTCATTTCACACGCTAGCAAGGTTATGCTTAAAATTCTTCAAGGAAGGCTCAAGCAGTATGTGGACCGAGAACTCCCAGAAGTGCAAGCTGGATTTAGAAGAGGCAGGGGAACCAGAGACCAAATTGCAAACATGCGCTGGATTATGGAGAAAGCTAGAGAGTTCCAGAAAGACATCTACTTCTGCTTCATTGACTATGCAAAAGCCTTTGACTGTGTCGATCACAGCAAACTATGGCAAGTTCTTAAAGAAATGGGAGTGCCTGATCACCTCATCTGTCTCCTGAGAAATCTCTATGTGGGACAAGAAGCTACAGTTAGAACTGGATATGGAACAACTGATTGGTTCAAAATTGGGAAAGGAGTACGACAAGGCTGTATTTTGTCTCCCTGCTTATTTAACTTATATGCAGAATTCATCATGCGAAAGGCTGGGCTGGATGAATCCCTAGCCGGAATTAAGATTGCTGGAAGAAATATCAACAACCTCAGATATGCAGATGACACAACCTTGATGGCAGAAAGTGAGGAGGAATTAAAAAACCTTTTATTGAGGGTGAAAGAGGAGAGCACAAAATATGGTCTGAAGCTCAACATCAAAAAAACGAAGATCATGGCCACAGGTCCCATCACCTCCTGGCAAATAGAAGGGGAGGAAATGGAGGCAGTGAGAGATTTTACTTTCTTGGGCTCCATGATCACTGCAGATGGTGACAGCAGCCACGAAATTAAGAGACGCCTGCTTCTTGGGAGGAAAGCAATGGCAAACCTAGATAGCATTTTAAAAAGTAGAGACATCACATTGCCAACAAAGGTCCGTATAGTAAAAGCTATGGTTTTCCCAGTAGTGATGTATGGAAGTGAGAGCTGGACCATAAAGAAGGCTGATCGCCGAAGAATTGACGCTTTTGAATTATGGTGCTGGAGGAGACTCTTGAGAGTCCCATGGACTGCAAGAAGATCAAACGCATCCATTCTTAAGGAAATCAGCCCTGAGTGCTCACTGGAAGGACAGATCGTGAAGCTGAGGCTCCAATACTTTGGCCACCTCATGAGAAGAGAAGACTCACTGGAAAAGACCCTGATGTTGGGAAAGATGGAGGGCACAAGGAGAAGAGGACGACAGAGGACGAGATGGTTAGACAGTGTTCTCGAAGCTACAAACATGAATCTGACCAAACTGCGGGTGGCAGTGGAAGACAGAAGTGCCTGGCGTGCTCTGGTCCATGGGGTCACGAAGAGTCGGACACGACTGAACGACTAAACAACAACAACAACAATGCATGCTTACTTGGGAGTAAATCCCATTGAACTCAAGTTGGACTGCAGGGGTCATCTAGTCCAACCGCCTGCAATGCAGGAATCTCAGCTAAAGCATCAGTGACAGTCCAACAACATCTGGAGGACAACAGGGTAGCTGCCCCCAATCAATGTGGAATTTCATTTTGGCTAGAGTCAAGGCCCCAGTCATGAGCTAGAAGGATTCCTAGCAAAGATTCCAGCTACAATTATCTGTTACAGTTATATATTGCCCTGTAATCACAGAGGCAGATCTAGTCCCAGTTGTTGTTGTTGATTAATTAATTAAATTTATATACCGCCCTACAACCGCAGGTCTCAGGGTGGTTACTACAAACAAGAACATCTGCAAAAGTTCTCAGAATCACTGCCCAGGGCTGCTGCAGCAGATGGACTTTTTGTCCAGCAGGGCTGTTCATATGTTCTCCAATGTAGTTCATGGAAAAAAATATATTAAAATCTAATTTCTTTGGATTTATTTTTTTAAATACAGCATTTTAAATATTTTTGTTCAGAAATGCTGGGACAGAGCAGGATATAAAACCAATGTGCGTTAAATAAAGGAATGCATGTTTCTATCTCTTTGTGCTAGTGATCTCTTCCCCACCTTAAAGAAAATGCTTGTAAAAAAAAAAAAAATTGAAGTGATGCCCCAAATGCCTAGACTGAAAACCTGTGGTCCTCCACATCTTGCTGGACTCCCATCATCCCTGACTAATGGCCATGCTGGCTGGGATTAATGGGAGTTGAAGTCGAGCAACAACTGGAGGGCCAAAGGTTACCTGTACCTGCCCTAAAGGAGCCACCTGAGGTCAAGGCATAACCCAGTTGCAGGTGTCCCATCAACTGAAAATGAATGCCTTCGCATGCAGGAATCTTTGTGGATTGCCATAACTCAGAGGGAAAGCACGTGTTCTGAGTGTGAACGGTCCCAGGTTCAATCCCTAGAATCTCATCTGAAATTTTGGAGGGTCTCTACCAGTCAGGGCACTGAACTGGACAGACCAAGGAACTGATGAAGATATAAGACACCTTCCTGTCTTCTTCTTTCTCATTCATATATCCTCAATGTTCGTTCCATCAACAGGGTGGTGAACGAACCCTGTTTTGAAATGGAGTTTTGGAAATAAATACAGTGGGGAAGTCATTTGCAATCTCTGCATTTACAGGTAAAACAAGTACAGGAAGGTTATCGATGGCCAGTTTTTAATTTGAATTAATATACTCAGCAGGACATTTTAATAGATATCTATGCTGAAATTATAACTTCCGGCCCTAACCCCCCCTCCCAACACCTTGTAACGCTTTGCCAATGATTGATCTGTCAGAAGACATATATTCAATAGCACGCGTGTTATGTTATGTTAAGTGTTTCTGCACTCTAATTTTCCTTTATCACAAGGCGGGCAAATGACAGTGGCTGCACTTTAGTGCCATGATTCATCCATTTCCGCCAGAGAATAAATACACATTCTCACCTCATTTGCCTTCATATATATCTCTGTATCCAAATGGACATTACTTTTTGAAATGCCCCCCTTGTCTCCCTCCCTCCCTCCCTCTTTCTTTCTCTTGCTGAAATGCAGCAAAGACTGTAATGGTAGGTGCCAGTTTTTTGAATTACTGGGTGACTGCTTTAGCTGATCCTAAAAAGCAAGTGTCTTTTTCTACCGCATAAAAGGGCTGAAATGTTTACATATCAAAAGGCTATAGGCCAATTTCTGTCAAAATTATACATGAAGTTAAGCAGTACAAGCAATTTATTTAAACACTAGTCATTGTAGAAAAATTCCAAACCATATGCTCTTTTTTAGCAGTTTCCCCCCCACACAAATGCATTTGACCCATGACTTGGCAGAGACATGCAAGCTTCGTAATTTACTTGAAATTTCAAATCCCCCTTGACATTTCAGGCAAAGATCTTCATTAATAAGGTTTATATGAATGAAAACTTTAGAAGCCGATATTGTTCGAGTGAAGGGTTGAGGAATGGGCTTTCTCTGCTCTTTTCTTTTGCTGTGTGTTTTCAAAATGGACTTGACTTTCCTGATCAGTTCAAGAGAAGTTTATTCAGGAAATAAATCCGACCATGCTATAGGGGACTTGAAGCAGTTCTCTGTGGGCACAGTGCCCATACATGGAGGGATCCCTACAGGGCATTTCACAGCTGTATTTTCTTGCTGTCCACCTACACCAACAGACACTCTGTATGTCAGGTCTTTACGAGGAGGATTGTAGGCACTGAGAATCATAGAATTGTAGAGTTGGAAGGGACCCTAAGGGTCATCTAGTCCAACCCCCTGCAATGCAGGAATCTCAACCAAAGCATCCATGACAGATGGCCACCCAACCTCTGCTTAAAAACCTCCAAGCAAGGAGAGTCCATAGCCTCCCAAGGGAGACCGTTCCACTGTCAAACAGCTCTTGCTGTCAGAAAGTTTTCCCTGATGTTTAGTCAGGATCTCCTTTCTTGTAACTTGAAGCCATTGGTTCGGGTCCTATGCTCCAGAGCAGGAGAAAACAAACTTGCTCCATCTTCCTAGATTCCTAGAATTGTAAAGGCATCACAAGCGTCCTCTAGTCCAACCTCTGCTGTCAGGGAACTGCCATCAGTGCTGGAGGGAGAGAGCAAGATCCAGAGGGGTTCCGGAGAGCGTCCCAGGATTGGGAGAGGCAGCCCATCTTCTGGGGAAGAGAATCAGCGTAGCACCAGTGGAGAAGGGGGGCAGATGGGGGAAGCGGCCAGGCAGTCCCATGACTCCTTGCCGGAGACCAGCGGGGAGAGTAGAGATCCTCTGCTGCCTACGCCCTCCTTGCGCAGAAGGCTTTCACACAAAGAGAGTAGGAGAAGACTAGGCGTCAAAGAACTTCTTTGCTGGAAGAAGTTTAAGAAATGCCCACTGACGGATTCTGCCAGCGATTGAGACAGCCACGGGTGAGTGGCTGTCCGGACAGAAAAGGTTCACTCAGGCAACCCAGCCAGGTGTTTGCACCAGCTTACGCACGAGCAAACCCTAGAACCATTACATCTGCAATGCAGGAATCTTTTTGCCCCATGTGGGTCTCGAACCCACGAACCTGAGATTATGAGACTCATGCTCTACCAACTGAGCTATGGAGAGGAAAGGCTGGGTAGGTGCACATGGGCTTCCCTTTCCCAATCATGGCAGTGAGTGTCAGTGGGATGGGGAAAACATTGTTTTCTTGAGCCCCACAGGGGTCCTTCTGCATGCGGGCACTGTGCCCATGGAGAACTGGATCCAGCACTAGGCGTCTTTTGAAAGGACACAGGTAAAGACTTCCTGAACTTTGAGAAATCAGGGAAGAAGGCATTGTTAATTGCACTGGAACATCTGCAAACAAAGGGAGCAACAATAATATTTACCGGGAGGCTGAGATGTTCTCTATACTAAGCGCGTTGAACTTTCAATGAGCCCTTCTTTAAGTATTGATATAGTGCATGGGTATGCAAACTAAGGCTCGGGGTCCGGATCTGGCCCAATCGCCTTCTAAATCCGGCCCGCAGATGGTCCAGGAATCAGCGTGTTTTTACATGAGTAGAATGTGTCCTTTTATTGAAAATGCATCTCTGGGTTATTTGTGTGGTGTTTTTACATGAGTAGAATGTGTGCTTTTATTTAAAATGCGTCTCTAGGTTATTTGTGGGGCATAGGAATTCGTTCATTTTTTTTCCCAAAATATAATCTGCCCACCCATAAGGTCTGAGGCACAGTGGACTGGCCTCCTGCTGAAAAAGTTTGCTGACCCCTGATATAGTGTATAAGACAGCTCATAACAACAGCAGTAATAATAATTAGTTATCATATCTTTACTCATACATTAAGTGCCACACGGGTGTTGGCACTTAAGGAACATAAGAAAAGCCCTGCTGGATTGGACCAAAGGTCCATCTGGTGCAGCGTCTTGTTCACACTAGGGACCAGGTCTTTGGAAACCCTACAAACAGAGCCTGAAAGCAGCAGCATTTGGTATCTAGAAGTCTATATGGCCATGTCTGCACCAGAATAGTCTGGCCTCAGATGCCCTAGTGCCTCCCTGGGTTCCTTTGGGAGGAAAGGCTGGATGTAATTTGAACAAATAATAACAAATTGTGATTTCCAAGCTGGACTACTTCACTTTGCTCTACATGGGGCTGCCCTGGCAGATGGTCCAGAAGCTGCAGCTAGTGCAAAATGCATCTGCTACATTGACGGGAGGCAGCCTGGTGAGATCATGTTCCACCAGTCCCAAAAGTGCCGCATCCACTGCCTGTGAACTACCAGGCCCAATTGCCCTAGCACACAAAGCCCTAAATGACTCGGGACCCAAGTACCTAACCACACCTTCCCTAATACCAACCATTTCAGCATGTATGATTGGCAGGGAAAACCCTGTTGGTGGTGGTGCTGCCACTAGGTGCTGCCAGGTTGGTGCTGACCTATGACAGGGCCTTCTTGGTGATGGGCCCCCCCATTTGTGGAATGCCCTCCTTGGTGAGATGCGACTGTCTCCCTCAATATCAACATTCCTGTTTGCCTAGGCATTTGATGTCTGAAATATACCATCCCTGGCAACTATGACATTTGATGCTGTGATTGTATTATAAAATGTTTCTAGATGCTGTTAACTGTTTTTTAATTATTTTTATTTCATATTTTAATTGTATTGTTCTATCACTTTGTTGTTGTTGCCCTGGGCTCCTTTGAAAAGAAGGTCTTGTAAGACCTATCCTCTATAAATTTATTTTAGTGCTTTCACAAGGCCAATCTAGTAGCCATTGGGACATATTGTGACAGCGAATCCTTGCATTAACAGTTAACTACGGTTTGGACTTTGGTTTTTCTGCACCGTTTTCAGCTGGTGGACTCATGTTCCAGTATTATGGGGCAAACTAAGGCCCAGGGGCCGGATCTGGCCCAATCGCCTTCTAAATCCAGCCCGTGGGTGGTCTGGGAATCAGCGTGTTTTTACATGAGTAGAATGTGTCCTTTTATTTAAAATGCATCTCTGGGTTATTTGTGGGGCATAGGAATTTGTTCATTCCCCCCCCCCCAAAAAAAATAGTCCGGCCCCCCACAAGGTCTAAGGAACAGTGGACTGGCCCCCTGCTGGAAAAGTTTGCTGACCCCTGCTCTACACGCTTGAGAATGTTATTTGTCCCTCCCCACAAGCTTTCCCCCACCCCCTTCTAAACAAAAAGATCCCAAACGTTTTAGCAAGAAAGGTGTTGGACCTCTGGATCACTTCAGATTCTCTTTCTGGTACCTCTGGTACCTTGTAGTGTAGCATTCCCTTCCTCTCCTTTTTTAAAAAACCTGGATCTCCCAGTGAAATTTGTGTTTACTCCATAAGCAAGTCTTAAACGGCTCAGGACCGCAATACCTCAAGGACGCCTCTTTCCATATGAACCTGCCTGGACCCTGAGATCATCTTCTGAAGCCCTTCTTCGTGTGCCTCCTCCTTGAGAGGTCCGGAGTGTGGTAATGCAAGAATGGGCCTTCTCTGCAGTGGCTCCCTGTTTGTGGAATGCTCTCCCCAGGGAAGTTTTCCTGGCGCCTTCATTATACAGTGGTACCTCAGGTTACATACGCTTCAGGTTACATACGCTTCAGGTTACAGACTCCGCTAACCCAGAAATAGTACCTCAGGTTAAGAACTTTGCTTCAGGATGAGAACAGAAACCGTGCTCCGGCGGCGCAGCAGCAGTGGGAGGCCCCATTAGCTAAAGTGGTGCTTCAGGTTAAGAACAGTTTCAGGTTAAGAACAGGCCTCCAGAACGAATTAAGTTCTTAACCCGTGGTACCACTGTACACCTTTAGGCACCAGGCAAAAATGTTCCTTTTTACCCTGGTCTTTGGTTGATCTGATTTACATGCTATGCCCTTTTAAAATGTTGTTTTTTGGGGGGGGGGGAGCTATTGGGTTGTTGTTTTTATTTTTATTTCTTGATTTTATTCTGTGAACCGCCCTGAGGCCCCCAGGTATATGGCGGTTTTTAAACTCAATAAATAATAACAATAATTTAATCTGAGAATCGAAACTAGTCAATGGCACCATCTTGCACAGCCTCCTGACCCCAAACTGTGCCCCAGGGGAGACTACCAGTTAATCCAGAGTATATGAACCTCAGCCAGTTTTAAATGCTGTCTTTAGGGACAATTTTTTGGAAACCAGTTCTAGTGAAATCGATTGGGGTCTTTTCTAAGCATCAGTGTTTGGGTTACTATAAGTAGGTAACAAGAGCTGGACTAGGCCAAAGGTCCATGTCTAACACCCTGTGCTCTAGTAACCAACCAGATGATGCTGGGATAGCTCAGTCAGTAGAGCATGAGCCGCTTAACCCCAGGATTATGAGTTCGAGCCCCACTTCGGGGAAAATATTCCTGCATTGCAGGGGGTTGGACTAGATGACCCTCGTGGTCCCTTCCAACTCCATGAGGCTATGATTCTATAATTCTCTGCCTACTATGGGAAGCCCAAAAGCAGGACCTGAGCGCAAGAGCACGCTCCCCTCTTGTGATTCCCGGCAAGTGTTATTCAAAAGAATACTGCCTCCGACGTGGACCCACGACTCGGTGAAACGTCTTAAAATAATTTGTGTGCCAATTATTTTTATCAGATTTATTCCAAAACTCCTTCGACATGCTGGGTGTTTTTTGTTGTTGTTGTTGTTTTAGCGTTTTGTGTGGATTTAGCTAGCCAGTGTGCTTGGGGTAGACTTCTCGGGCGCGCACGGGTGTGAATTCAGAACGACTCTGACGTCGAACTGAATCCACCGTGACAAGACAGACGCGTCCATGAGCCCGTTGTCAAAGTCCGGCCTTTAAGCAGGATGTAAATCGATCTGATGGGTTTACACCAAATCTGGGGCCCTTACCTGCTTGTGGATACCGATCCGCACCAGGTAGGACTCTGATTCCTCCCAGTAATCCGCTTTGCTGGGGGATTTTGAAACCTTCAGTCATCCTTCTATTTACATAAGAGGTTCCTTCAGCGGGTGACTTCGAAGTAAAGGTCGCAGAGTTTCTGGTTTTATTATAATCTTTCGGAAGGGAACATGCCCAAAGTCATGACATGCATTAAGCATCTAAACTCTTTGCTCCCCTTTAGCCATTGTCCCTCAGACTCATTTGTCACAACGTTGTAAAACTCCCCATTTCTCGTCTGCGTGCGCTGCTATTACGCGCGATAGCCCTGATTCCTATAAGGTCTAGCGCGGATACGACCCAAGTTCCATTGAACTCTCCACGGGGCTTACTTCTGAGTAGACACCCCTCGGATTGCGCTGGCAACCTCGTCCTCTCGGTGTTTGGAATTGTGCGGATGATGGCACAGTCAAGGATAAAAATGCGGGGCGGACGCGGGGATTTAGGTTTGAGGAATGCGCAAAACTTGGACACCGAATACGCTGGGCATTCCTTCCGGAATGAAATTGTTTGGCTGCTTAGAGAAATTGTGGGCTATCTTACCCCGGCGTCGCAGCGCATACCTCTGAACATACTACTGCCCTTTTCTTTTTTAAAAATGAGATGCCAAGCGCCTTCAGCGCCTTCCAAGCGATGGAAAATTCCTTGCGGGGAAAATCTGCACAGTCCCTTATTGATCATCCTGCGGAGCCGAAGGCACCGGGAATGCGCTGTTCCCTTGTCTAGTATTTGGGTTCATTGTCTAGAGCGCTGGACTAATGGGGGATCTCGGGAGGGGGTGGGAGATTGAGTAGCAAGGAAATCTGGATAAAGGGAGAGAGTCCTTTTTCTCTTTATTTTGCAAACCCCATGCAAATAAAAGCGCCGTAAGCAATCACCCTGTAAAAGGACGCTGCTTACATTGAACTAGAAGTATTCCTGTTCTTTCTATTGAAATGTTGGTTCAGAGTGACCATCTTTTCAGCAAACCACATTTCCATAGACTCATGCGTCGTGATTGCTTCGTGGGAAATCGTGTTTGGGTAATAATATTGAAAATCACCGCCGTGTTTTCTTGATTCCTCCTCTAACAGCTCCTCCTGCCCTTGCCGAGCTCCCTCTTTCCACGCATCCTTCAGCCCACGCTGTGACTCTGGCTCCGGGAACTAACAAGCCCCACACCCGCTCGCCAGCAACGCGCCAGTCGCGCGAAATTTGCCGCGCTTTCATTTGTTATTCCAATGTCATCCTCTTCCAATGAGTGACAAGTGATTGTTTGTTTAATACGGAATGTAGAACTGGGATGGGAGGCGAAAGTGAAGAAGGGGGAGATCAGAAAGGGAAACCAGAAATTCACCAAAGTCCATCCAAGGGGGGCGGTGGAGCCAGGCAGGTAGTGCTTCAACTGGGTGGACCACGATCCGGAGTAAGCTTGCAGGAATTACCGGGGAAAGGGAGTATGCCTGTCCCAACACGTCTGTCTGCATGATGTGCGCGAGGCGAATAGGGTTATGATTCTTGAACAGTATGAAAAGCGTTGAGCGCGCACAGTCATTGGAGCGGGGATTCAAAATAAAGTTGTTGTTGTTGATGATGATGGTTCGTAATAGTCGAAAATCAAAACCTAAACAGAAATAAGATGTAAGTCTCACTGATTTCAAAAGGCTTAAATTGCAGCTAACCAATTTAGCAGGGGAATTTAAAAATAATAATCCTAAAACGCAATTTCTGATTTCAATGGGATTTATTTCCCAGGAAGTGTCGCTACGACTGAGGTGTTAACACACAACCCGATCCCTAAACTCAGATGGGGCCGTAATATTTTAAGCCAATAAAATTTCCGAGTCAGAAACAAAAAGAAAAACAAATTATATGCCCCACCACCACTCCCCAGTTTATCGGAGTGTAAGTCCCACAGAACTGAGTTCCGTGAAATTTACACCCAAGAATGCTTGCAGTACAGTGGTACCTCGGGTTACATACGCTTCAGGTTACAGACTCCGCTAACCCAGAGATATTACCTCGGGTTAAGAACTTTGCTTCAGGATGAGAACAGAAATCGTGCTCCGGCGGCGTGGCAGCAGCAGGAGGCCCCATTAGCTAAAGTGGTGCTTCAGGTTAAGAACAGTTTCAGGTTAAGAACGGACCTCCGGAACGAATTAAGTACTTAACCCGAGGTACCACTGTATTAGGCATATTTATTTGGCTCCTAAAGTCGTTTATTTGAAAGTAACTAAAGCCGTGGAAAACCGTTGGATTTCCTAGGGATGGAGGCGATAGTTCTTTTGAGCTCAGGTAACCACAGAATTTTAAACCGAATTGGACTCCCTTTTGATGTGTAATCGGATCCGCTATCTGGTGCTTCCGACCTATATCTCGTCAGTTGCTTGTAGGTTTCTGCATGAATCAAGTACTGTATACCTTCTCCTCACCTGGCTGCTTGTTTCACGAAGGACTGCTTTGTATCCAAATATCTGTGCTGTTGACTTGCCACAGATTTTCTCATTAAAGAGCTCTTGTGTCCCGAGGAGCAATTTTCCAATGGGGAGAGGAATAAATTAAAGGGCGGGGGGAGGTATTGCTAATTATATAAACACGACCAGCCTACAAGTGAACCTGCGCAGAGCTCTGCTTTTGCAATAGCCAACTCTCCGGTCCCATTGGATTAGTGAAAATATGTTCCTTTCTCTTTCCATAGGCACTCAGCGAAACTCACCAGCACTGACTCAGTTCCTTGTTTGCGTGTTAAAAAGGCTAGAGGTGTGACCGATTCGTCGCAAAATAGTCATAACAGAGCATCCGATCAGATCTTCTGTCTTCCAGTGACTTCTCCCTAATTTTCACAGGCGGCGTGGCTCTATTTATTCCACTTTTGAAGCGCCACAAATTACGCATAATGTAGGTACATATGCACACGGGGAGGGGGGGGGGAGAGAGAATCCTGCCCCTTTCAAACTCCAAAACTGTGGCATAGTTTTGGTGAAAGGATCTCGACTCTGGACCTTTCTGTCTTGCATGGATGCTTAATAAAGTGAAACGCTGACCCAAGTTGAAGCACAGAGCAAAAGTGCGCGCCACTGCAGCTAAACAGTAGTTTCATGTTGCACGCCTGGGCTATAGTCGTTGGAGCTGTATAGTCGACGTCTCAACGGCATCGGACCGGGAATGATGCGGCGGCGGCGGCGGGGGGGGGGGGGGAGGACTTGGGTCGCGGAAATTGCCAGGCTAGTCCCCTACTTTAAAAAATAAATAAAAACGGGCTGTGTTTATTTTTTTGCTAACTAGTCTGGAGGAGCCAATCAAAGCGATGCAATCACTTTGCGGCATCGATGAAGCTGCGTTCAGTTTTGATAGATAGATGTATATACATTAATTTAGTGATTTCCAAATTAACTTAATACTCAGAGGATGCTTGTTGGTGGTGGGGGGGTTGCGGCAGAGGAATAGTTGGTAAAACCGACCTCATGCGAAAATCTAAAGATTAAAAATTCTGGGGAAAGTGTCAATAAAATGTATTTGTGATTTTTTTAATTTTTCTAAACTACCGTAGAACTACTCAGAAAATTCTGAAGACGTTTGAAGAAAAAATACACACAAACACATACATATTCAAATTTCTATATCGTGTTGGCCACAGGCATTAATGCCATACGTTTGTACTGTACTCATTTTGATTAATTGTATTTAGAAACTATATTATCTATGTACTTTTACTGAAGAGAAAAATCTCTGCCCTCAAGGAGCTTACAGTTAAGCAGCTCCATTCATTCAGGGCCCCTTTCGCCTCTACCTAGATTTACTTGAACAGATCCAGTGCGCCTCTAAATAGACTGAAATGAAACTGCTTTCTAGACTACTTGACGGTCACCTGAGCTGGGGAAGCGGTGAAAGCGAAGGAAGGTGAAATAGAAATAACGAGAAATACACATATGATTGTGTGTGTGTCTCCTTTTTACTGCGACGTAAGGTTTGCTTAGACTAAGCGAGGATAAAAGAAGGCTTAGATGTCACATTTCCTACGCAAGCCTTGAGAGAAAGGAATTCTTTTGTTCAGGTTTTTTTTTAAGAATAAAAATAATAATCATTTGCTCCTCGTAAACAGCCCCTAATGGCTTAGTTTTGTTTCGCGCGGACAATTTCCTACCTTCATTGATGCAGGGCTGATGGGGTAAATATTCTAATCTGATTCAGTTCACCTCCTGCAGATCGCTGGAGACAATCGTGACAGACCAAGGGTTTTGCAAATCACAAGGACCCGGCTACCAGGAGAGACGGTCGCGTCTTAATCAACAAGAGTTTTTAAAGGACTTAGCCGACCCACCCCTTCACCAGAAGGTACATGCGAAATGTAAAGAACAACATCAGCCCCAATACATACATACATACATACATACATACATACATACATACATACAATAGTTGGAGGACTGGAAAAGAGATTATTTTTTGAGATGGTACCCCAATAGACCCTCCTTTCTCACATGTTTGTCGAAAATCACATTTGAAAATATTCCCCAATACGTCCCTTTCGAAGGTGCAAAAGCACCATATTAATTTATACCCTCTCCTGCAAGTATATTTTTTTTAAGTAACCATTACTTTGTGTGGGATGTGTGTGTGTATACCAACCTAAAGACAGTCGTAATGTCACAGATCCGGAATCCAAAATCCCAGACGAAGCTAAGAACCATTAAATCCTGTCGGTTTCAATGGGTGTCGTCTTGCGGCTCTTACACATGGTTACTCAAACGCGCCCCGTGGAAACCCGAGCGACTAATGCGCAGTGGCCGGGTCTTGACTTAACCTGATCGCAGCGGGCTTTTATTTCCAAGCGAATGTGCTTCGGAGAGGTCCCTTTCCGACTGTAGTCCAATGGACACTGGCCGGCTAGAGGCTAAGGATCACCGGACTCATCGGGGCTTACTTCTGAGTAAACCTGCAGAGGATGACCATATGAGCCTTTCGCTCCGTCCGCAGCATCCTTCCCGATATATAACCAGGTCGTCATAGACGGCAACAGACTGAGCACCAAATCGTTCACGAAATAAGAGTGAGTTTTGCTAGGTAGGAAGTTCAGCGGAACATAATTTCGAATATATATGTTCGGGTTCAGGGGAGGGATGGGGGGGGGGGGTTCAGCTGGGAGATGGGGCAGGAAAAATGGGATAAAGGAACACACTCTATGCAACATATGTATCAGTGACCGGAATGGCTAAAGGGAAGGAAACGCTACGCTCTTTGAAGCAAGGGGTTTACCGTCGAGTAAAGACAAAGCCGATCGGGGAGGGGCTGTAATGGACTAAAGATGAACATTATAAACCTTGTTTCCCCACTTTCACTCTTCCTCCCCCCCCCCCCGCCCCAGCACGCATTTCTTCTCGGGAACGTCTAACCCCGATCCTAAGTTCATTTATGGACGGCAGGGAAGTCGCCCTTTCGGATCGCGACAGAAGCTGATAAATTAGCAAACAGCCTCTGAGCAGAAAAATAAGCGGGCACCTTCGGAGCCGGCCGGGAGCTGGTGTTAGGCGATTCTCCGCAATAACATTAACCAGATTAACCCGGGCAACAATTAGCGAGGGAGGGCAGCAAACAGCGAGAGATCAACCCTAAATCGCGGGCGGGGGGGGCGGAGGGAGGCGAGGTGCGAGGAGCGAGCTCGCCGAGAGCTGGGAAGAGGCGAGAGGCGGAAGAAAAAAAAAGAGATCCGCTAATGGAAAGGATTACGTTAATTTCGTTAATTCTTAATGCACAGAGACCCGTCTCTCCTCCCCCAGACGCACCCACCAGCCCCACCCCTCCACTTTCCCTCCTCCCCACCGCCACCATCTCTACTGACTTTACTTTGGTAAAGATGGAAAGGGGGGGGGGGCGAAGAGAGAGAGAAATCTGGTTTTATTTGCGATCTGATCTATAACCAGGAACTAAATCCAGGATGACGTCGCCGGGGTATAAAAAAGGAAAGAGGGTCGGGGTGGAGTAGAGACTCCCATGCAGTTGAGATCTGAGGAGGAAACGGACCAGAGGGGAGGAAAGGGGGAGTGGAGAGGAGGAGGAGGAGGAGGAAAAAGAGGAGGGGGAGAAGCGCGCAAAGTGACCAGGAAGGGCCTCTCCTGGCTCGCTTGCTTTCAAAAAAGAAAGCGCTCGCGGGCAGGCCCCCCTCTCCCTCCCCCTCCCCCAAATAAGCCTGGCGCCCCGAGCCTGGGGAAACCTCAGTCCGCGTTTTTCCTCGGCTCCGCCGCCGCGCACGCTCGGCTCCGCTCCCCCTCCGCCGCCGCCGCCTTGCTGAGCGGAGCTTCTCCTTGGCTCCGTCGGCCCCCGCCCGCCCTCCCTCCGAGCCGCGCGCTTTGGGGGCTATGCCTGCGGGCATGTTCAGCATCGACAACATCCTGGCGGCCAGACCCCGCTGCAAGGAGTCGGGGCTGCTCCAGCAGCAGCAGCAGCAGCAGCAAGCGGCGCCTCAGCCGAGCGCGCCGTCGGTGGTTTTCTCGACCAGCCTGCACGGCGGGGACTCGCTGTACGCCTCGGCTGCAGCAGCCGGCGGAGACTACGGCGGATATTACTCGCGGGCGGTGGCCCCGGCCTCCAACTTGCCCGCGCTGGGCGGATCTCGACTGGGAGGCTATGGCAACTATTACTACGGGCAGCTGCACGTCCAGGCTTCAGCCGTGGGGCCGCCTTGCTGCGGCGCGATGCAGCCCCTGGGCGCGCAGCAGTGCTCCTGCGTCCCGGCAACAGGTAAGGCAATAATAATGCTAATAATATAATCATAATAACCCTCCCAGTACTAACTGCCCTATTCACTTTCAACCCAGAGGGGTGAGGAGGGAATGTGAAAGAGAGAATCAAAGTTAACCACCACTCCCCGTACTTTTTCCGCTTATTTCGCTTATCTTTACGCGCGCTCTTCCCGGCGCTTTCAGACTTTCCTTTGCGCTTGGATAATGATTGAGAAATGGCCGTCATTTACAGGACGAGGCTCCGCCGCCCCCGCTCCTCTGCGCGGTGGGGAGAACGGTCCCCAGTGGACTTTCGTTCGTGGGAATGAAGAATAGCCCATTCACTTACAATGAGGGAAATTTGCAAGGGTGTGGGAAGCGGGGAGCTCAGTTTGCTGCTGGTGACCCCGTGCCATTAAGGTTGCTTCTGTAAGGCACAGCTAGTCCCGTCCAGGATTCTGTTGCCTGGTCACTCCTCGGCGTGACAGAATGCTGCGAAACGGCGATAGATTCCTTCGCATTGGCTGGAAGTGACGTTCCGTATTCGAACCAAGATGGCTTGTGATCGAAGTCGGTTTGTGTTGAGAGTTGAGCTGGTTGGGTGCAGTTCTCTGAAGCGGCGTTTCCCCGTCGCTTCGCTTCCAATCCTTAAGACATATACCCGCTCTGACGACCCGCTCAGAAACGCAGGTTTGGAATCCTTGCAACTTGCAACATTCCTGGGAGTATTTAGATTGACTTCTGAGTAAAGCTGCTGTCCTAAAGCATATTTATGTGTCCGTCAATGCAATTAAAGAAAGTGGGACTTGCTTCCGCGTAAACAAATGCTGCAAACGTGTTTAGGATTGGAGTGTAAACTTCTGAGGCGGCGACCTGCTCTCCTTAATTTACATTCAACTTTCCAGTTTTAAATAAGATTTTTTTTTTCGTCCCACTGAATTAAATAAAACTTCCAAGAAAATATATCTGAGATCCAGATGTAAATCACTCCATGATAAAATAAACAAATCTGGCAAACCTGATTTTTGAAGTCAACCAATGGGCAAATCCGATCCACACCCAGTTAAAATGTGTGGGGTTTTCTTTTTTTTTGGGGGGGGGGGTTGAACCTGATTCAAAATACAATCCTCAACACATTTATTTAGGACAAAGTTAAGTGTCACTGAATTTAGTGGCCTTCAGTGGCGTAGCGTGGGGGGGTGCAGGGGGGGGCGGCCGCACCGGGCGCAACATCTGGGGGGGGGGGGCGCGCTCGCACTCGCAGCTCTCTGAGTGCTAAAATCCACGGGTTAGGGAGCGCAAATTACTTGCCTTGCCCCGGGTGCTGACAACCCACGCTACGCCACTGGTGGGGTATCCTTCCACTGACATCTGATTAGGCTGCTAACCTTGTTGAAGGCAATGAGATTATTCTAAATACATAGAAGGAAACGTTAGTTTATTAATTGAACTCCCCCCCCCCCCAATATGTCAGGGTCAGGGGCACAGTTCAAGTTCGGTTATTAATCCTGTTCAGTTTGAGCTGATTTTGTCTGGATGGCAATGGCGATTGCAGCTGTACCCCAACTTCCTTCCAATGAGTTAGGTGGGGGCATATATTGATGGGCTGGTAAAAAATCCCCGCACTTTAACGTGATCCCAGTTGTGGGCTGGTTTTTGGGGCTCCTGGGTGAATTCAGCGGGGATTTATTGCTTCGTCGTTGAGAGGCTTGGACCCTAGTTTCTGACCCGCTTAAGCGGCCCTAGCCGGTGAGCTTAATGCATGCCCCCTAATGCGTAAACTCCACTGAACTAAAGTGGAGAGTGAAACGCCGTCGGACTCACTGGGACGTATTCCCACGTCTATCAGTGCCTATCATTTTGGAGAGGGTCATTGGTGGAGTGGCAATCAGCATTTTCTCCATGTGTGCATGAGACTTACTTCCGTCTTCCAGGGCAAATCTGGAGTAAGCGGGATGGGCGTGCGCTGCAGCGCCAAGCCCAGACTCCGCATCCCTGCAAAAGTTAGTGGGCGTTTTCACCAAACTGAAACTTCCAAATTTGCTCCATAGCCTTTAATCAGCTTCTTCGTGGCCTTTTGCCCCTGGCTGGTAACTCTCGGAGTTGGCAGGCCGTACTTTTTCGTGGGCTCCGAATCCAGCTCAAACGGTACCATATCACCTCCTTTCGCCCCTCTCCCTTTCTCTCTAGGCTACGAAGGGACCGGGTCCGTCCTGATGTCTCCGGTGCCCCATCAGATGCTGCCGTACATGAACGTGGGCACCTTGTCCCGGACTGAGTTGCAGCTGCTGAACCAGCTGCACTGCCGTCGGAAAAGGAGGCACCGCACCATCTTCACGGACGAACAGCTGGAGGCTCTGGAAAACCTCTTCCAGGAAACCAAATACCCAGATGTGGGCACCAGGGAACAGCTGGCCAGGAGGGTCCATTTGCGGGAGGAGAAAGTGGAGGTAATTCGAATGGGCTTCTGGGCTCCATTGCAAAATGCAGGGCGGAGGGAGACCGGGGCCGTTTGAGGCTACTGTTTCTTCCTTATGCCATCCAAGGGGAGGGCGAGTGATGGTGGGGGTGGGTGGGAGAGATTTCCAAAGAAGGGAGAAAGTTTGCATCTTAAACTGACTGCAAACTCGCTTCTGTATTTTATGCAGCGCCTGACATGTCCTTGGTGAAGAATAATATGCAATGATTACTCAGTAGTAGCAGTAGTACTCAGTAGTAGCAGTTACTCAGAAGACTGAGTAGTGCGGCAATTCTGTACCTAGTTTACCTGGGAGTAAGTTCCGTTGAGCTCTGTGATGCTTACTTCTGAGTAGACATGCATAGGATTACTCTGTAATTCTCCTTACCACTGTCATTCGGCCCCAATCCAGCACGCCACTGATTTAAATGAAACGTAATTTTTAAGTACGTGCGTTGAGGACGCGTTTTAGTCAAAGGGATCAACAATTCAGCGGGTCCCTGGATCGCAGCTTCAGTTCCGCAGATTCCCAACTTGGACGGGCACTTTGCATACTCAGACGTGCTCAATCCTATTCGCGTGGCGCGATCCACAACTTTGAGAGTTTAACCCCAAAGCAGTGAGTTTAATGGAACTTATTCCTTGATGAGTGTGGTGAGGATTTGCAGCCTCCCTTCATCTCAAGTTTAGTTTTAAGAGGCACCGAGTCCCCCTCTTAATATTTTGGGACTTCGGTTTGGACGGTGACTTCTGTGTTCATTGGATTGTA
Organism: Podarcis tiliguerta; assembly: GCF_965153285.1. Taxonomy (NCBI): domain Eukaryota; kingdom Metazoa; phylum Chordata; class Lepidosauria; order Squamata; family Lacertidae; genus Podarcis; species Podarcis tiliguerta. The sequence goes on along the minus strand of NC_139534.1, from coordinate 114,641,580 downwards.
GAATAGGCTCGCCTGTCTAATGACAACCGAAGTACTTGCTCACAACAACTGCACATATTTATAGCGCCCGACAGTGTGCTAGGCCCAGAGTAAAACAGTACTAGGCGGTCCTGGGAGGCGTCGGCACGTCGATCCTACACGCATTTGGTGGAAGCAAGTCCCTTTGAATGCGGGGAGACGGGCAACTGCATCCGATCTTGGCCCGGGACGTCCTGTGCCAGGTAAAGGAAAGAGAAGCGGGTGGGGTGCAGAGCTAGACAACGTCATCCAACTTGCCTCTGTAGCCGCGATGCAAAATGCCTCGCTTCTTAAGCGTTTGCTTACCAGGTTTTAGGATGGGACTCGTTCTGCTGGTCAAATGTATTTTCTTGCAGGCGCTAAGCACTTTAGGCAGGACATATCAAACCTGTATTTTGCACAACTTCTGACACGCCCTTGGTCCTAAGATCCTAGGAACAGTAGGATAACCAGCAGCGCTATTTGGATAAACTAAAGGTAACACTCCCCATCTTTACGCTGTCAGTCCTGCAGTGTTGGCTTTAAAATAACCCCGGTTGCACTGCGATCCTGTAAAGTGTAACATTTCCCAGGTGCGCGGAAGCAACTGCAGCCGCCGCCGAAGTAGCTCAACCGTGAGTTGATCTTGCGCGGGGGAATGTTAGATTCTACCTTTTGCGCATATGCGCAGCGAAATGCAAGACCTGTCCCTTAGTTCGCGGCTCTGTGTTGAAGCTCTAGGCTGCGCAGCATCTTGTTCAGACGGTAGTCTGTTCACACATGCATGTTTACGTCATCTGGGTGTGTGAACCGTTTCCACCAGAGGAAGCATTACGTTTGAGATGGCGTGGCATCTAGTGATAGGAGAACTCGATCCCAGTGCAATCCTATACATGCCTACTCAAAAGTCCCATTGAGTTCCCAGGGAAGTAGGTATAGCATTGCCGCTTATGTGGCGTTAGATCCGTAATGGCTGGTTCGCACGTGCAGCGTCAGCGCTCCATGCTGCTGCAGCAGCCGTGCAAAACTGAAACACGCGGTGCAAACAGTGTTGTTGCAAGTATTGACAACTTCCCCTCCCCTCCTTCACTTCCTCGAATGGCAGGTTTGGTTCAAGAACCGCCGGGCTAAATGGAGAAGGCAAAAGAGGTCTTCTTCGGAGGAGTCAGAAAATGCCCAGAAATGGAATAAAGCTTCCAAAGCATCTCCAGAGAAGAGACAAGAAGAAAGCAAAAGCGATTTGGACTCCGACAGCTGATACCTTTCCCCCCACCCGGAGGATAAATTTGCTGGGCCGGCGGAATGGACATAGCTTGCCTGCACAACTTGCACCGAGAAGGAAGATGCTTAAGAATTCTTGCACAGACTCTGCCTATGCAGGAGGAGGGAAAGGAGGACCGTATAAATATATAAATATATCTATCTGTATATAATGTACACATGACGACCCTGGGAGCGATCCCTTTTAAATAAAGCGTGTTGCGGAGGTGTTGCACAGGTGGGTGTTTGGGGTCGCTTGCTTTGTTTGGGTTTCTCTGACAGACCCGGCTCCGAAGAATCACAGGCGGGGTGGGGCCCACAGCCTTGTTTAGTCTGCCGCTCTTTTTATGTTTGGTTTGGTTTCCATTGTTTTGGCTGGCTGGGTTAGTAAGAAGGCGGGGTGGGGAGAACGGAGAGCCGGAGACATAAAGCTGCGCTATTGGTTATTGATTCCCAACTCTGGGAAAGCGATGCTGGCTTTATGCGTTTAGAAGAGAGAGGTTGCAAGGCTGCAAACGCGTACAGAACAGCACACACTTCCTTGCCAGTAAGCCCCCTCGCACTTCTGGGACTTAACTCCCGAGCAAAGGTGCGCGCTGGGATCTGCCGGGATCTTCGGCAGGGCTCCCCAAACGAAACCCACACTCAGTCCGTTAGGATTTGCTCCCTTAAACGTGCCTAGGACGGCCGCTTTCTCAGAGTAATCCAGGCTCGCAGAGGACATTAATCCCAGGCAAACGGCAGTCAAGTTCAGGGAAAGTTGTGTGAGTTTAAGCATTTTATCCTTTCAGTGGAACGCAATAATAACCTTTAACTTGACCGGGCTGTAAAACTGAAAAGAGATCTGGGCTTGCTTGCTCCGGTTAATGATAGGAAGTGGCAAAACTCCGAAACCGCACCCGTCTTTTTTCTGTCCGCGGGAGTGCGTCCCGTCGATTGTAATGGGACTTATTTCCAAGGAAGTTTACTTAGGATCTCTGCCTTCATTTAAAACGGGAAAGGAGGAGAGCAGAGGGGATAAAGGAGCTGCTGGCTTCTTTAAACCTGATCTTGAAATGGTGGGGAGACGCAGAACTTTCCTGGGTTTCTGGTAAGACTTTTTATTGAGACCGGGATTTTACCAGGGATTTAACCTGGGCCTTCCAGCGCGCAAGGCAGATGTCCGCTCTGCCGCTGAGCCACGGTCGTTTCCCTAAAGGCTTTAACGTTTGTTTATTCCCTTTGGCAGTATCTGATCTGGAGGGGTGCGGGGGAAACCCACAAAAACAGCTGAACGTTTTACTGCACTTTCCCCTTTCCAGCTTCATTTAATATTGCTAGGGAAACGATGGTGGGAAGCGCAGAGTTTGCTGAACGCCACTTATTCCATAGTTTAGCACGCGAAGGAATTGCTGAGCAATCCGAAAACCGCAGCGTCTCTCTCCCTATTTCCTCACGAATGATAATATCGGAAAAGGTATCGTAGTTGAGGCATCTGAGGCCAAACCAAGACTCGTTGGAGAGGGTTGTGCGACCGCGAGCAATACCAATCAGCTGCTTATCGCATTTGGTTATGTATTTCCCCCCACATATCTGTACTGTTCCTTAGCGGACGAAATCAGCCTATTTACAAAAGGGAGGAATTATTTGCCTCCTTGAATCCGGAATCCCGATTGCGATCTTAGCTGATAGCCAGTGTTAATGTTCCGCCAACATTTTGCGCTGTAAATGCCACCTCTCAGGTTTATTAAGCTTGCTGACAGACCCATTGAAATGAATGAACATGACTAAGCGAGGTCCGTTAATTTCAATAGGTCTACTCTGAGTAAAATTTAGTTGACTGCCACTCAGAGATTCAAGCGTGAAGGAAATCTGCCCAGGTACATACCTTTCAACCCCCCCAAATTATTGAGCACCTGCCATGAGTGACGCAAGTCATCTTTGAGGGGCCACGTGAAGACTCTATAATCTTGTCCCGTCTTAACCTTTCCTTTGGCCCGAAACAGGGCTGCAAGCCTATACCCACTTACCTGCGAGTAAGCCCCACTGCGTTCAGTGGGATATAACTCTGAATAGACATAGGATTGTGCTTTAAGTCTCTTCGATTACCTGTTTCCTGAAGGGACAAAGACCACACACATGCTTCCAAAAAGCACACTGCAATTGTATCCATTTCTCCACAAAAATAAGCACCACTGGGTTCAATGGAGCCTACTCTCAGGTAAGTGTGTAATGTTACCTGGGCCCCTTCTTCCCAGTTAACAAGAGCCTTGCAAAACGCGCAAGATTGAGGGGGAGGGGTGTTTTCCTTGTGTAGCTGCTTTTCTCTTTGTGCATCCCGAAAAAATCCTACCATTCAAACGATCAGAGCAAATCAGAGCTTCAGGGTCAGTCCTCTGGTCCCTCTTCACTGGGCCCAGGGCAAGAGGGGTGATAGCTGGTGATGGGTCTGCTCAGCTAGAGCCCCACCGGAGCCAGTGTTGTCAATATGTGTGTTAGAATCATGGAAACAGCAGCCATGGAATGCTCTGCGCATTGGCTAGCGTGCGCAAGGAAGACTCAACGCTGACAGGCAATGGTGGAGAGCAATCCGTATGCCCTCCTCGCCTTTAAACTGCTTGGAAAGAACTTGCCCAATAAGTCATGTGACCAATGCCATGATGTGTCATTAATCACCTTCCCAAATCTTGCTCCTTACCCAACCCACAATTCTGGAACAGCTTCCTTCTTTAAAACAACAACAACAACAAAAAACCACAAATCAAATTGAAGGAGAGTGAAAGTGCCCCTGTTAGGAACAGAGGGTGTTGCCTTACGTTATACCCACTCAGATTATTGGTTCAGGGGATATTGTTCAGACAGGGGATATTATTATTATTATTATTATTATTCCACCTTTTTACTTGACAGGAACTCAAGTAAAGGCTTACAGCTAAAACAGAAACAGCTAAAAACATAGGAAAAAGCAATAATTAAAAAACAATTAAACGTTAATAAAATACGCACACACACAAAACAAACAGATCATTACAATAAAATATCTATACTTCTCTACCCTTATATCTGCAGAAAGAAAATTGCTACAATAAAAAGTCTTTAAAAAAAGACACATTACGTAAAATGTTATCATATTCCCCACCCTAATTGGAGACGTGGGGAATCAAACCTGCAGTCTTGTGCACACAAGGCTTGCACTCTTTCACTGAGCTATGGCTCTTCCCTTCAGTGTCATTACATGAAATCTATGTTTCTATTGATTGGTTTCATTGTACACAAGTCTACTCGCCCCACTTCCTTACACTTTTCTACTTGAAACCTGGCTCCTCAGGATTCACACTTCCAAAACAGCAGCCCGGAGCCTTCTCCCTCAGCAAGTTTGATGTGGATTAGAGCCAAGAGTTTGTCAGGCAGCCTCCCTGACCCATGGCGAGATGGGCTTTAAAAGAGACGGGGAAAGGCTACAATAAAATGTGCAGCTTTTTTGTGTTCCTGTCTCATAAGGGCCTGGGGAGAAACAACTAACCAACCAAATAAATCCAAATTCAGGAGCGACCAGAAGACTTCCATACTATATGCTGCACCTTAAAGAGCTTTTAAATTAGCACCCTAAAATATTTGACCCCACTGCAGGATATTTGATCTCTTCTTCAGGCCAGGCTCCCGGGAAGAAGGCACAGTGATACCTGGACCATAATGCTCATATTCAGGTTGTGGAAAATTCTCAGTTCTCCTTCCAGCATATTATCTGGACTTATACTGGACGTCATCCTATACATGTTTACTCAGAAGTAAGTCCAATGGCATCCAATGGAACTTGATCCCAGATAAATCTTCTGGCCTCCATTGAGCATCATAAGGTAAATAATGGTATGCAAAATGCACCTTGGAAAGCCTCTGGATTGAGAAATGGCAACGTGAAGTGGCCTATATACCTTTCTGTACTATTCTCTAGCACCATAATGATGGGAATGTGGACCTCCTGATCCCTGACTGTTGGCTGTGCTGGGTGGAGCTGATGGGTGATGGAATCCAGCAACACCTGAAGGAAGGGGGGGGGGAGCATAGCAAATATTATTCTAGTTCCCATTCTTAAAATGCAAACAATATCAGGAACTCAAAGTTCATGAAAACAAACCACCCTAATGTAGATGTAATAATTGTTGTGAAATACGGCGTAATTGGAAATCCCAAATTCTGCATATCTACCTGCTCCATAGGGAGGCGGGTGGCGCTGTGGGTTAAACCACAGAGCCTAGGGTTTGCTGATCAGAAGGTCGGTGGTTCGAATCCCCGCAACAGGGTGAGCTCCCGTTGCTCGGTCCCTGCTCCTGCCCATGTAGCAGTTCGAAAGCACCACTTTTGAGGTACCGCTCCGGGGGGAAGGTAAACGGCATTTTCGTGTGCTGCTCTGGTTCGCTAGAAGTGGCTTAGTCATGCTGGCCACATGACCCAGAAGCCGTACGCCGGCTCCCTCGGCCAATAAAGCGAGATGAGCGCCGCAACCCCAGAGTCAGCCGCGACTGGACCTAATGGTCAGGGGTCCCTTTACCTTTAAAGGTAAAGGACCCCTGACAGTTAAGTCCAGTCGTGAACGACACTGGGGTTGTGGCGCTCATTTCGCTTTACTGGCCAAGGGAGCAGACGTTTGTCTGCAGACAGTTTTTCCGGGTCATGTGGCCAGCATGACTAAGCCGTTTCTGGCGAAACCAGAGCAGCGCACGGAAACACCGTTTACCTTCCCGCCAGAGCGATACCTATTTATCTACTTGCACTTTGGGATGCTTTCGAACTGCTAGGTTGGCAGGAGCTGGGACCACGCAATGGGAGCTCACCCCGTCACATGGATTTGAAACACTGACCTTCCGATTGGCAAGAAGTTATTTTTGTTATGTTTTGTACATTGCCTTGAGATATATATGTGTAGGGCAATTAATTACTCAGTGCAAAGACGCATGGAAATGCAAATTTATTTATGCTGCACACAGACTTAGGTCATGGCAATAATAGTAAAAAGAACCCCAAAACACTAAACACCACTTCCACCACTGGTAGAGAATTGGTGCCACCATTGGTGCCAATTTCCAGTAAGATCTTGCGGAGTGTGTGAGATCTCATAAGATTTTAGTGAGATCAGTGCTGATGCAGGACCTACATTTCTGCAGGTTGCAGTAGGGTGGACGGCATGGCACAGAAATGGTGGCAGAGTGAAGTAAAATGGGACACACTGTCCCTGTATATATGCATGTTCCAGTCATGGCCAAGAAGCAAACAACTGAGCCCTAGAACAATCGAACAACAGTGGGAGCATCTCACTGCAATCATAGCCTGCTTATGGAATTCCCAGAAGCATCTGATTGGCCTTTGGCCTGATCCAGGAGGGCTCTTTGGTTCTTATGCACTTACTTTATAGCCTGCCTTTCCTTCACCAAGCTCTAGGTGGTGTACATCAGGTTCCTTACTAGATGGCCTCCATACTTTGATCAGATTCAGAATGAGATCAAACCTACTTAGCTCCAGCAAATTTGTCACTTCATGCGCCTTCAAGCAATTCCCACTGTATCTATCAAATGCTTTTTTTATTATTAAAAACAAACAAACAACCCCCATACCATTATATACCAACTGCCAAATAGTGTTGAATATTAAATATTATTGCATGCCAACCACCAGATACTGTTAGTGGTTCTCAAATATCTTGCAATCAAAGTTTAAGGAGGGATTTGTTTGCAAGGGGACCATGCTGAATAAGATATCATAGGCTAAGGTATAAACACTGATAAACCTGGACGGTAAGGAATATTGTCCAGATCTAACTGTTAATGGTGCAGCTGCACTACTCACGAAAAGATTTAAGGCAATCCAAACTGAATTCTTTGGAACTATTTCTTTCTTTCTTTCTTTCTGTTTTTGTGAACTCCCCAGTGATCCGTACCATAAAGAATTGTGGCCTGTACCATAGCCTTGGAAATGCAAAGGGCAGGGTCAGTTATATTACTTCCATATTTTCTTCAAAATTATAAAACCGTGTTATCTGCCCTGCCTCATTTTAGTGAACTATTTTCATGAAATAACACTGTTTGGCACATGTACAATGGCAAGAATTCAAAATTTGACAAATGTTTTGAGCTCATTAACTTCTTTCATAGTATTGGCAAGGAAGGTAGATTTCGCAACTGGAAAAAGCTTGATTTTTTAAATACAAAAATAGCAAACTAAGGGTTTTTTGAGAACACAGTTGTCAGGGCTGGCTCCGGGTCCCAGCTCACCAAGGACCAACGCTAGCCGATCGTACAGTATCAAAGTCTTTATTGAAGAATAGTCTCCATTTACAAGTCTCAGCGTCCCAGCCCTACGTCTGGACTTTAGACCGGCGAAGCTCTGTCTGGATCTCCACCCCCTATGCACCAGTTTAAGACTCTAATCTTACTCCACCTCTTCCTTCTCTCTCTCTTCCTCTGGGTCTTACTACCCCCCGGGGTCTCATTCCTCCTGGACTCTTCCGACGCAGAGCTTGACCCCTCTGACTCCTCCCCCTCTCTTCGGCGGGCTTTAGGACCTGGCTCCCTACCCGGGCTGCCCACCTTGCCGCCCTCCTGTACATTTGAACTTGGCGCGCGCGCGCGTTTTACTTTCCGGATGACCGTTTCCTCGCTCCCTGACGAGGGTGTGGCCACTCCTGCCTCACGTTCTCCCTCTGCCTGCGCGCTCCCTGATCCCGATGCCTTGGACTCCTCCCCCCTACTGCACTCTGGGGGGGACGCTGGTCCGGATTTCCAGCTGCTACTCTCTGAGTCCCCTCTGGCCCCTTCTTCCCGAGGTGTCCCCCTGGGCACTCCCCTTGCCCTGACCATGGGGGCCCCTTTCTGTGAATCCTCCGAGTCACTGGAGAGACTCAGAGACCTTGGACTACTGTCGCCGCTGACATTTCCTTCCGACTCCTCCCCCTCGCTCTCCGTTTCTTCCCTCTCCTGTGACTCTGCTCCTGAACCCCTGACATCCATCCCCCCCTCGAAGCCCCCCCTTCCCCCCTCCCCTTCCTCCGGCGGGGGTGCTGGGTGCTCCGTCGTTGTGGGGGTGAATGGTGGATACAGTTCGTCCCCCGTGGCGTGCATCCAGTTAGAGAAATCCGGCTCGTCCTCCATGTCTTCGCCGACCTCGTTCTCCTCTGCTTCCATCTCCGTGCCGCCATGCTCGAACCCAACGTCCTCCCCCATCACGTCCATGTCCCTCTCACCCTCGTTCCCCTCTGGGTCCGTTGCCTGCCAAGGGCCCCTCAGCCACCTCTCCTCTCCTCGATTGTCCCACCAAAACGAGCGGTCTGAGGCAAACCCCGAGGGCGAGCCCTCCGGTGAACGTGTGTCTAATGCTGGTTCTTCGTCCGAGGTGAATCCCTGGAACGTGCTGGTAGAAAGCGTGGGTGTGAAAAGCCAGTCGTCGAAATACTCGGCTGGCATGGGCCTGTGTGGGAACAAGGCATGAAACTCCTCTTTGAGGAGAGGCTCGTCCAGGGCATAGTCCGGCACCCAACTGTTGGCGCTTGCCGGGGTACCTTCCCTTGCGAGAAAATATTCTACTCCCTCTTCCCCCCATCTCGAGTCCAAAATCTCTGTGACCTGGTTGATGGGTTCCCTTCTTGGCGACTCCCTCCTTGGGGGGATCTCCTTATACTGGTCTGGTGCCGTGCCCTGCGCCTGAAATCGGTGAGGTGCTTTGTAGGGCGTGAGCACCGACCTATGGAATACTGGGTGCATTCTGGATCCTTCCGGAAGTGTCAACCGGAAGGCCACCGGATTGATCTGTGCCTCAACTAGGTAAGGTCCTAGCTGCTTATGTCCGAGTTTCTTCTTAGCTAAGGATCTGGTCGGCACTGCGTGGGCCGCTAACCACACCCAGTCTCCCACCTGTATGTCTTCACCAACCCTCCTGTGCTTGTCAGCCTGCAGTTTGTATGCGTGCTTTGCCAGCTCTAACTGCCGCCTAAGCTGCTCGTGGACTTCCTGCAATTCCGCCGCCAAGACTTCCGCTGCCTGTGGCTCCCCCTCCCCCAGTCTCTCTAATCCCGGGAAGGTTCTGGGATGCCTCCCGTTGTTGGCGAAGAACGGCGTCACCCCTGTGGACACGTGCTTCGTGTTGTTGTAAGCGAACTCAGCGAGCGGCAGGTAGTCCACCCATGTCGTCGGCTGTTGATTTGCGTAGCATCTCAGGTACTGCTGCATGACGGCGTTGACGCGTTCCGCTTGTCCGTTGGTCTGCGGGTGTCTCGCCGACGCTAGGTTGATCTTGACGTTCAGGAAACCCATCAGCTTCTGCCAGAAGCTCGAAATGAACTGGCGCCCCCTGTCGGACAAGATAGACCGTGGCAGTCCATGCACTCTGAAGACGTGGTCTATGAACAGTTTGGCGGTCTGTTCTGCCGTGGCCACCTTCGCGCACGGAATGAAGTGGGCCATTTTAGTGAACATGTCCACCACCACTAGCACTGCCGTTTTACCCCTTGAGCTGGGTAAATCCGTGACAAAGTCCAGGGCCACCCTCTCCCACGGTTCGCTCGGAGTCTGCAGCGGTTCGAGCAGTCCCGCCGGAGGTTTGTGCACTGACTTGGCCCTTTGGCAGGTGTCGCACCTCGAGACGTACTCTGCGACTTCCCCCCGCATCTTGGGCCACCAAAAATCTCTGGCAACGAGTTCTGCCGTCTTCTCCTTGCCAAAGTGCCCGGCGGTGGGTGCGTCGTGTAACTGCTGCAGGACTTTCGCCCGGAGGTCGTCTCCCGGTACGTAGAGGGCCCCTCTGCGGATGAGCAATCCGTCTCGTACTTGGAACTCGTCGTCCTTTACCGTGCCCTTGTGCACCTCCTCCATCTTGGCTTGTGCAAAGGGGTCCCTCTGCAGTGCTCGACGGACCGCCTCCAAGTCCACGGTTGCTGCAGCGCACGCCCACGCTTTCGGAGCGAAAATGTGCTTGGCCGCTGCTGGTGCCGCCTCTTCGAGGTATTGCGGCTTCCTGGACAGTGCATCCGCCATGATGTTGTTGTCGCCTGGGATGTATTCTATCCTGAAGTCGAAATCCGCGAAAAATTCCGCCCATCTGATGTGCCGCTGGTTTAGGAATCTTGCCGTGCGCCAGTACTCCAGGTTCTTATGATCCGTGCGGACCTGCACGGTGTGCTTGGCCCCGACGAGGAAGTGCCGCCACGCCTTGAATGCTGCATGAATGGCCAGCAACTCCCTGTCCCAGATGGTGTAGTTTTGCTCCGACTTGCTGAGCTTCCTAGAGTAGAAGGCACACGGTCTCCAGTCCCCATGCGGGTCCTCCTGCAACAGTACGGCGCCCACGGCTCTGTCTGAGGCGTCTGTTTCAACCCTCAGCGGTTTGCTGGGATTCACATGCAGTAGCTGCCCTTCGGACGAGAAGAGACGCTTAAGGTTCTGAAAGGACTGCTCCGCTTGCTCCGTCCAGATGAACTTCTTCTTCTTAGAGCTGAGCGTGTCAGTAATGGCCGCCGTCTGCATCGCGAACCCCTTGATGAACTTGCGGTAAAAGTTGGCGAACCCCACAAACCGCTGGACCTCCTTCCGATTGCGCGGGCTCTTCCAGTCCAACACTGCGCGAACCTTGGCGCTGTCCATGGCAAGCCCCTTGTCCGACAGCTTGTAGCCCAGGAAATCCACCTCCTTCCTGTCAAACTGGCACTTCTCCAGCTTGGCATACAGCCGATGCTCCTGCAGTCTCTGCAGAACTTCCTTGACGTCACCTTCGTGGGTCTCCTCAGATTCTGAGAATATCAGGATGTCGTCCAAGAAGCAGACACATGTCTTGTAGAGGAGACCCGCCAGGACGTGATGCATGAAAGCTTGAAAACAGTGGGCGCCATTTTGTAAACCGAAGGGCATAACTCTGTATTCATATGTGCCCAGGGGCGTGAACATGGCAGTCTTCCACTCGTCTCCTTCCCGTATGCGAATCAGGTTGTACGCCCCTCGCAGATCCAACTTTGTAAAAACGCGTCCTTTCCTCGCCGTCGCCAGCAGGTCATCTATCTTGGGCATGGGAAAGGCCGCGGGCTTGGTCTTTGAATTTAAGAGCCTGAAGTCTACCACAAGTCTTTTTTGGGGCGTGTCCCTCTTCTTCACAAAGAATACAGGACTGCCCCCCGCCGCCTTCGACTCCCGGATGAAACCGCGCTTCAAGTTGAGGTCTATGAACTCCTTGAGCTCCTGCAGCTCGTCCTCAGACATGGAATACAGTTTCCCGGCTGGCAGCGTCGCTCCTGGCAGGAGGTCAATCTTGCAGTCATAGGACCTGTGGGGAGGCAGCTTGTCCACTTCCTTCTCGCAGAAAACCTCCAAAAACGCTGCGTACTTGCGCGGCACTGCTTGCAGCGTGCCTAATTGTAGCTGCGGGTCGTCCCCTCCTTCTTCCGGGCTAGGAAGGATGCAATGTTCCGCGCAATAGGAGGAGCCGAAGGTCAGTTGGCGCTGGTACCACGCCAATGCTGGGCTGTGCCTGTGCAGCCAACTCATGCCGAGGACTACAGGCGTGTCCGACAGGTGTGTGACATTAAAGCTGATGACTTCTCGGTGATTTCCAATCCGCATCACCATTGGTTGCGTTTGTTGCACCACCTGCCCCCCTAACAAGTCTCTGCCATCCACCGTGACGACGTTCAGGGGCAGCGTGGCTGGTAGCAGTGGTATATTGTGCTGCTGAATGAATTCCAGTCCTATAAAGTCAGCGTTGCTGCCGGAGTCAATGGTGATCGGCACCTCCAGAGTGCGTCCATTGGGCAGTTGGAGAGACGCTGTAAGCTGCACCACTGGTTTGGGTGGGAGGGGGTCTGTGGGTTGCAAAAGTGCTGGGGATTGTTTCATTGACTTGTCTGGCTGGACCCCAGTGCCTCTTCCTCCAGCCAGACTCCGTCGTTTAACTGTTGCTGCGTTTTCAATTGAGCTGCTTCTGCGACTGTTGCGGAGGCTGCAGTGTGCTTGTGGAGCCTCTGGGGACACTCTTTCGCCATGTGTTGAGCACTGTCGCAGATGTAGCACTTCCTGTTCCCTCTAGGAGGCTTCGTTTTGGCTGCTCCCGGTGTTAGGGCTCTGTTAGCTGACTGAGCCCTGGCACCTCCGATTTCCATCGGCTCTTCTCCCCCTCCCTGCGAGGGTGTGGAGTGCGCACGCGCTGCTTCTCTGGGAAAGAAGGGAGGTGCTCTGGCTGGTGCCCTTCCCCAACGCCCTTCTTCCCTGTTCCAAGGACGTTCTTCCAGATGCACCCCGATCTCCAGAGCCCTCTGGACTACCTGCTGGGTGCTCCTTGGTCTCTCCCCTCTTCCAATCTCCGCTTTTACATCTGCATTCAACCCCTCCCAAAAGAGGTCTCTGACTGGCGCAGAATCTTTTTCCCACCCCAGGGCATGAACCAGTCCGAAAAATCGAGTATGGTACTGCCGCACGCTGGCTTTGCCTTGTTTAAGTCCATGTATGTCCCTCCTGGCAAGATCGACGTCTACCTTTGATAAAAAGCATGAGTCCATTGCTTTAATAAAAGCCTTCGCATCTTGGAGCGCTGGATCATTGTCCCTCCATAGATTCCGCAGCCACGTTTTGGCTTCCCCATGCAAATGGGACAAGATAAACCCCACTCTCTCTCTCTCATCTCTAAAGTCTTTGTCAAGTAAATCCAGCGCAAACAGCAGGTCTGCTCTGAAGTTGGGGTACTGCTGCAAACTCCCGTCGAAATGCGATACAAGGCTGCCTCCCCTTCTCCCCAATCCAATGCCTTCTGCCTTGGATCCCGTTTGCCCCTGTTTGGAAAGCACGTCCAACCTGACCTGGAGATCCCGGCAGGAGGTAACCATCTCCTCCTCTCTCTTCCTGGATGCAATTACCTCCGTGCTGAGTTGTGTCACCGCTTCTTGCAGGGCTTTTATCTGCTCTTCCGTCGTCATCTTGCCTGAGTTTTGTGAGCTCTGTAAGCACCCCTCCTCTGTCCTCGCTGCGCCGACTCACGTGGCGAGGTTCTTGGTGCCAAAACTTTAAAAATGAGACAGAGCTTACTGTCAGGGCTGGCTCTGGGTCCCAGCTCACCAAGGACCAACGCTAGCCGATCGTACAGTATCAAAGTCTTTATTGAAGAATAGTCTCCATTTACAAGTCTCAGCGTCCCAGCCCTACGTCTGGACTTTAGACCGGCGAAGCTCTGTCTGGATCTCCACCCCCTATGCACCAGTTTAAGACTCTAATCTTACTCCACCTCTTCCTTCTCTCTCTCTTCCTCTGGGTCTTACTACCCCCCGGGGTCTCATTCCTCCTGGACTCTTCCGACGCAGAGCTTGACCCCTCTGACTCCTCCCCCTCTCTTCGGCGGGCTTTAGGACCTGGCTCCCTACCCGGGCTGCCCACCTTGCCGCCCTCCTGTACATTTGAACTTGGCGCGCGCGCGCGTTTTACTTTCCGGATGACCGTTTCCTCGCTCCCTGACGAGGGTGTGGCCACTCCTGCCTCACGTTCTCCCTCTGCCTGCGCGCTCCCTGATCCCGATGCCTTGGACTCCTCCCCCCTACTGCACTCTGGGGGGGACGCTGGTCCGGATTTCCAGCTGCTACTCTCTGAGTCCCCTCTGGCCCCTTCTTCCCGAGGTGTCCCCCTGGGCACTCCCCTTGCCCTGACCATGGGGGCCCCTTTCTGTGAATCCTCCGAGTCACTGGAGAGACTCAGAGACCTTGGACTACTGTCGCCGCTGACATTTCCTTCCGACTCCTCCCCCTCGCTCTCCGTTTCTTCCCTCTCCTGTGACTCTGCTCCTGAACCCCTGACAACAGTGGTAGAATTTAAGCCCTCCAGTGTCTCTTAATCTTTATTTCTCTTCTAGCCATAATGAAAAATTTCCTCAGACTTGTTTAATAACATTTTTTTAAAACAAAAAATGCTACTGTCATTAAGTGATATCTGCACCAGAGTCATCCTATAGCAGGCCCCCCCAAATTAAGGTCCGTGGGCTGGATAAGGCCTGAGGGACTCGTTTATCTGGCCTGCAGCGACCCCCGCCACCCGCTGCTGCCGCCCGCTCTTACCGGCACTGCGCTGCACGGCTGCCCACTTCTGGGTCGGAGGAGCACTGGAAATAGCTTGCGCGCATGCGCAAGCATTATTTGTGCATGCACATGCGCTATTTCTTGTGCACATCCGGGTCAGTGGAGGCCTGTGCACATGCACACAAGCTATTTCCGGTGCTCCTCCAACCTGGAAGTGCACCGGAAATAGTGTGTGTGCACGCGACCTCCGGTCCACTGCGCAATCAGCGCTGGAGACACTGGCCCAAGGCGCGGTAAGTTTGCTGACCCCTGTCCTATAGCCATTGTTGATACCTTGGAGGAAGGAGAAATATGTATTGTTTTTCATCTTTAATGGAGATGAAAAGTAAATTCTATTGAAATGAATGAGAATGTACTAGATGGGTTTAGGATAAGGGCAAATATTTGAAAGATTGCCCCCATATTCATTTCGTGTGTGAATTTAGAAGAGATTCACACAATGACCTGGTTCAGACCATCGTCTCTTCTAAACCATAGTTTAGACTATTGCAGCCAAGTTGTGGCAGGCCTCAGGTGTGTGTGCTTCGATCTCTTCCTCCTTTGAACAAGGAAAGTGAAAGCTTCTGCTTTCCGTTTTGATTAAACTACAGTTCCACAATACAGAATTCAAAGAACTGTGTATGAAATATTTAATTATTTTGATACTGCTTAGGAACATTGGAAACGGCCTTATACAGAGTCAGCTTTTTGGAGGCTACAGTTCCCATCATCCCTGACCACTGGTCTTCCTAGCTATGGATGATGGGAGTTGTAGTCCAAAAAATAGCCGAAGACCCAAGTTTGGGAAACCCTGATCTACACTGATCTGCAGTGGCTCTTCATGATTCCAGATGGGAGTCTTTCCTAGTTTTAAATGGAAATGCTGGGTTTTGAATCTGGGATCTTTTGAATGCAAAGCCCCTGTTCTTCCTTTGAGCTAAGGCCCTTCCCCTGGTTTGTTTGTTTACCTTGAATTAGAATAAACCATAGTTTCTCGAGTTCATAAGTTTAGTCAAAACTGAAAGCAAATGCCTACTCACATGCAGAGGTAAGGGTGAGTGTGAAAGCCTGAGGCGTGCTGCAACTCATTCACAATGGTCTAAACCATAGTTTAGATCAGGGATGAAAAAGGTGTCACCCTGCAGATGTTCTTGCGCTACAACTCAAATCATTGCTGGTCTCTAAAGGGTCACAGGTTCCCTCTCCATCTCTGTTTTAGTCACTGGTCCAGGGTCAACCTAAGGGTTAGTGAGCTGACCAGACGTAACGGATAATACTGAAGAATAATCATAAGGATTCCCTAAATTGAATAGGGAAGTGCAGGATATTTGTTTTGAAAGCATGGAATCCTTCCCCTTCCTCTTCTAAATTGCTGAATTTAGTCTTTACCCTCATTGCATTAGCAGCTTGTTTCATGTAAAACTGCTTGCAGCCAGCATTTCCCCTCTGATAACTTGAGGAGTAAGTTTGTGTTAGTATGAAACGGGATGATGAGAGGTTGAACCTATCCATACACACCGGTTTCTAAACATTTGGAAGTACAGGTAAAAATGTCAAGGACCTCTGGACGATGAAGTCCAGTCAATTGCACACAGTAGTAGGGGCTGGATCCAGACTAGCTGTTCCACGAACAGAAGGGCTCCTTCCATGCACAGAAGTGAGTCAGATCCAGTGGAATCTCCTGCTCTGTGAACGATACATTTCCGGATCTGCTGGTGGGAGGGACAGACACAATTCTTGCCGAAGCCTCTCTGTCCCTGGAACTACCAGCACCACTGCCCACACTGTTTGGGAGCCCCCCACCCACAACCCTCTGGAGAAGAATTTTTGGGCACAGGAGGCTGGAGAGGAAGAGAAAGGACTAAAGTTGTTTGTTGTGCTCTCTTCTCTATTGCTACTCAGGTGTTTCTGTGCGCTCTGGCTTCTGTCACCGTGTTCCAGTGAACCAGAAGCGGTTTAGTCATGTTGGCCACATGACCTGGAAAGCTGTCTGTGGACAAACACTGGCTCCCTCGTCCTGAAGCAAGATGAGTGCCGCACCCCATAGTCGCCTTTGACAGGACTTAACCAGGGGTCCTTTACCTTTTACCTTACTACAGTCATACCTCGGCTTAAATACGCTTCGAGTTGAGCGCGTTTGAGTTGCGCTCTGTGGCAACCCGGAAGTAACGGAGTGTGTTACTTCCGGGTTTCTCCACTTGCGCATGCACAGACGCTCAAAATGACATCGCGCGCATGCGCATAAGTGGCAAAAAGTGACGCTCGCGTGCGCAGATGTGCCGTCGCTAGATACGTTTACCTCTAGATGCGAATGGGACTCCGGAACGGATCCTGTTCGTATCTAGAGGTACCACTGCACTCAGATGTAATGTCCTCTGGGGTCAATAGGGCTTGGTAAGTATATACCATGGATGCTCGTGATCTGTGCAGGAAGCACGTTCGCAACCCACAGCGTTCGCAACCCACAGCACCACGTGTGTGCATGTGCAGGTTGCAATTCAGTGCTTCTGCACATGCACAAAGCACGATTTAGCGCTTCTGCGCATGCGCAACTGCCAAAACCTGGAAGTAACCCATTCCGGTACTTCCGGGTTTCGGTGCGCCCGTAACCCAAAAAAATGCAACCTGAAGCGTCTGTAGTCCGAGGTATGACTGTATAAATTTCAGCAGGAACAAAATAGTCAAGGACCGAGCACTGGATCAGCTTTTGGTTAAGAGAATGTCAATCTTTTAAATACACCAAACAAAGAAGCAAATGGTATTAGGATTAGTGGAATCACTGGAAAAGGTGGAAAACTCGCCCATGCCAAAGAGAGTCTGTAATATTTCTGCATCGCAATGTGCATTTTTATAGGTCTTCTGGGTTTTATCTGCAAGATAGTATAAGTGAACAAAACCCCTAGGAGATTTGAAGTGCATTACACTTCAAATGTCTATATTCCATTTATGCCATGTGTTTTCTTACTTTGCAGACCCTGGAAGTCTTGAATGAATGCAGCTAAGAGTGTTAATCAATTTAGTTTCAGTCTCCAGGGTTCCCACTTACCCAGGCCTGATGTTAAAGCTGCAATAGGACAACAATTGTAGCTGCAGTTTGTTGGGCTGGAAGTTCACATTTTCGGGACTTAATATCATGTAAAATATGGTCACTTCCAAACTTCTAATATCCATGGAAGGCGGGGAAAGCAGGGCAGATGCTGGAAATTAATTTAATTCTTACAGGGTATGACTAAGTTATGAACCAATACATAAAGAGTGCACAGAAAAGAAGTGTTTGTGAATTACAAAATAAGGTGTATGACTGTACCATGCAATTGGATTTCATAATTATGAAATATAGGCTGAAATTCTACACACACTTCCTGGAGGTAGGTCTCATTACATCCAGTGGTGATTATTTCTCAGTAGACATGCATAGGGTTGCAGTGTCAGCTTTAAGCAAAGGATGTTAGCTTTCTTTCTTTAACAAATATTAATTTGGGGGCCAATTTGCTTAAGGTGTGACTTATAGATATCAGCTGCTGATATTATATTTGTTATTATGCATTTCATAATGATGCAATATGCTGATATGTACATGAGCTGGCCTAAGAGACCCGCTTTAAGCAAGCTGGCTCAAAATTAATTTCCTTTATGAAATAACCCATATTATAAATCACCGGACTCAATCACAGTAACCACCATATTGCAAAGATCTCTCTCTTTCTTTGTGTGCGTACTTACATATATTCATTTCACAGATTTTATGTATTTATATCTGAGCATTTCCACCTGACTTTTCCATTAAAGGAAAATGTCCCAAATAGTTTACCAAATGTGTAAATACCCAATGAACAGACAGTGCTCATGCTACTAGATGTCCCTGTTCCCAATGCCCTTCAGAATGCCCTCCAGCTCCCATCAGCCCCAGACAGAAGGACCAATGGTCAGGGATGATGGCAGTTGTAGTCCAACAATGCCTGGAGACTCCTCATTAGCTACAACTGGCCCACAGAAAGCTCTGTGGATACTGAAGTCCTGAAAGTGGGAGTCCACCAGCAGTGTGCAGGAAATGACGTATTTCAGGTCAGTGTTGTAGTATGGGAAGGGAAGATGTGGATGTGCAGGACCTCATTTTCCTTTGACATGCCCCACAGATGGGTATCAAACCATGAGAGCTGGCACAGTAATTTTCCTTGCAATGGAGTCAGCAGGAAGAGGAAAAATAAAAATGGAAGGGGGAAAAAGACAGCAGACTGGGCTCCACTACCTGCCCTGGCCATAACTAGACAACAGGGCTTCAGCTGAGGACTTCTGTTTCCCCCTAACATACCCCACCATAGGATTGCTAGTGCTGCCCCACAAAACTTAAGGGAGAGTAAGTCCCATCAGTGGGGATTAAAGGTAAAGGTAAAGGTACCCCTGCCCATATGGGCCAGTCTTGACAGACTCTAGGGTTGTGCGCCCATCTCACTCAAAGAGGCCAAGGGCCAGCGCTGTCCGAAGACACTTCCGGGTCACGTGGCCAGCGTGACATCACTGCTCTGACGAGCCAGAGCCGCACACGGAAACGCCGTTTACCTTCCCGCTACTAAGCGGTCCCTATTTATCTACTTGCACCCAGGGGTGCTTTCGAACTGCTAGGTTGGCAGGCGCTGGGACCAAACAGCGGGAGCGCACCCCGCTGCGGGGATTCGAACCGCCGACCTTTCGATCGGCAAGCCCTAGGCACTGAGGCTTTAACCCACAGCGCCATCCGCATCCCTTGTGGGGATTACCTCTGAGTAAATCTTCATGGGATTGGCTGCTAAGCAGTACCTAAATATTTGTATGGAGTGTCTTTTCTTTTCTTTTCTTAATTGGAAATGTTTTATATGTCTGCAAGAGAGCTTTGGGTTTCTGCACAGCGAACACACAAACCTTTTTGTATGCGGAGCCGCTGGTGCGGCATAAAATATTTTGGTCCATGCATAAATCACAGCTATTTGCCCACCAGACACTTAGTCCAGGAGGGAGCCTGGCTTAATGAAATGCGATTTTAAAATTCAAGAATACATCACGGAAATCATTTCATGAAACCTTGTACATAATCGTTTGCAAACCTCCTCAAATAAACTCGGTGAATATATTGATAGCAAGGAGAGCTGAACAGGGCCCAGAGTGAATAACTCTTCATTAAGAAGAGCAGAGAATTGGAAAGTATCAATCTGGTGCCAAATGGTACCCCGTGGTGAATAATTACGGCCAAGCTGTAAACCCCTTAAAAGCTACAAGGCACCACTATAATGAAACACATAGCTCAAGTTTACAGTATGTATATATTGAGGGTTTATGCTTGAACATGTAGCCCTTTCTGTTCTTAATGTATAGTTTCCACAAAGGGCTTGTAAGTGCTACAGCTTTGATTAACAATATCAAATAAACTACGGCTATTGTTATCAAGGTACATTTACTTAAAGCAAATACTGTAGTTTGATGCTGAATGTTTTATTGTGAGTGCATCTATGTGTAAAGCAATTGTTGAGAGAGAGGGGGGGAATCAAACTTCTTGCTTCCTTTTGTTACACAGAACTAATCAATATGTATAATTGAATCAGAGGATTGCCTGGGACCTTAATGGACATATAGTCCACCCCCCTGCCAATACAGGAAGCCTCATGGATAAGTGGAGACTAGGCTCTCACTGGTGTCAATATTGTCTGTTTGGCTAGAAATGAACATTTCATCCAGTTTTAGCAGAACTGGCAGAATTTTGAAGGCAGAGAAAAGCTCTATGGTTTTGGGCTATAATTCCCATCAGAGGAAGGGCAATAGGTTGATGGAGGCTGGTTTACTGGCTTCGCTAGTATTTTTTGTTCCTCCTGCTTTTATTTTCAGTCTCCTCTTAAGTTGATCACAAAATCAATGCCTCCAACATTGCTCCAATTAAAATAGGGACATCCTATTCAACAACAACCCACACCAACAACACCAACGCCCACCTGACTACTCAGGGCAGCTTCCAACATATATAAAAACATAACAAACATTACACATTAAAAAAGCTTCCCTATACAGGGCTGCCTTCAGATGTCTTCTAAAGGTTGTACCTCCTTGACTCAAGGGTTGCATAACTCCACACCCTCCACCATTTCTCTGATGAAAATAGGGACATCCTAAGGAAAAGCAGGACATTCCAGGATCAAATTAGAAACCAGGATGGTGTCTGTAAATCCGGGGCTGTCCCCAGAAAATAGGGACACAAAATCACTAGAATTTTCTGTTCCTCCCACTTTTCTTTTCAGTCTTCTCTTAGGTTGATCACAATACAGCTTGTGAATTCCCTAACACAACTACAACTTTTGAACTGATCTGGAAAGGATGTTCCCAAAATTGTGGACGCTCTTGAGATCTAACATTTATGAGAAGTCCAGACTAAAATGTCCAGATGTGCCAGTTTATTCCATAAGCTTGAGACAGGAGACCACAGTGTAGTTTAGACCCACAGATAACTTTGCTGTAAAAACACCTGCTCACTTCAGCTAGAGTCTGTATTCATAGGGGGGATACTGGGCCAACACTAAGTTAGCCTCTTACCGCATTGGAGAGAGAGACAGAACCCAACTCCCCGCTCCCCACCCATCAGCATCATGCTGCTCAAATATTTCCTGGCATTTGTCTATGCCAGATTTGGAATCTCTATTTGTATACTTCCTGGTGCGGCTGCCAAACTGTCATTAGCAATCATATTTACAAACCATTTGGCTTCTGAAAACTTGTAATGTTAGCCAATGCGCCATATATCAAAGCCACATATGCTCAAGATGTCATTTACAACTGCCATAAACCATAAAGTTGGAGTTTGGATATGTCAAAGCCTTTGAGCCACACAGAAAGTCGGGAGGAGGAGGAGGAGGAGAAGGTGCAACAAATGGAGGAGAAGGATTTGTAGGCAGGGGGACATGATCAGATCGGACAGTCTGAAGTGAGACAGGCTGCTAGGCTGAAACTGGAAGGAAGGGTGGTCAACTGCAAGGGAAAGGGGAACTTGCTGTGTTTAAGTGCTTTTTTGTTTGTATAAAAAATAGAAAGAGGGTCAGCCCTAGAGAGGGATTTGGGATACCCAGAGTCATTCCTTCCATAGCCATCACACACACACACAGCTTAATTCGCTTAGCATTTATGAAGACCACATGGCCCCCGTG
Source organism: Podarcis tiliguerta (assembly GCF_965153285.1). Taxonomy (NCBI): domain Eukaryota; kingdom Metazoa; phylum Chordata; class Lepidosauria; order Squamata; family Lacertidae; genus Podarcis; species Podarcis tiliguerta. The sequence continues at coordinate 114,620,115 of NC_139534.1, read as the reverse complement.
AAACACAAGGGACAGGTATCAACTGATAGGCCACATCAGTAGATGTGCACAAGGCTTCCTCCTCTCCTGTCCCTGCCTCCGAAGGGGGGTTTATGTCAGAAGTCCCCATCGTTCTACCCGGACACTGAGGTCCAGCACCGAGGGCCTTCTGGCGGTTCCCTCCCTGCGAGAAGCCAAGTTACAGGGAACCAGGCAGAGGGCCTTCTCGGTGGTGGCACCCGCCCTGTGGAACACCCTCCCACTAGATCTCAAAGAGAACAACAACTACCAGACTTTTAGAAGACATCTGTATTTTAATATTTTGTTGGAAGCTGCTCAGAGTTGCTGGGGAAGCCCAGCCAGATGGGTGGGGTATAAATTCTTCTTCTTCTTCTTCTTCTTCTTCTTCTTCTTCTTCTTCTTCTTCTTCTTCTTCTTCTAGCAGGTGAGAGGAGGAGAGAGCATTGTTCCATCAGGCAAGCCAAAACACTTGCCCCGAGGGAACAATTGCCTTAGCATGATGTTGAATTAGTTCAGGAACCCAAGGGACCCAGGAACCCATCACTTGCCTGCCCCTTGCCTACATATTTCTAGCTCTCTTCTTTGGCCCATTTGGATAAATGCACATGCTTGCAATCAGGCACACATCTCACCTGCAATGGAAGGCTTCTTTCAAGTCTTTTTTTAGCAGGGGAAGGGGTGGTGGGAAGGAGGGGAGGGGAGGCACTTGAGAAGACCCTTAAAGGCTCCCGTACATCTATGGGTGCCACACCGGCAATCCCTGAGCTGTATCATTCATTGGAACAAATTATGAGGACTGATTCTCAAGAGTACTTTAGGGTAGGGTTGAGCTGAAATGACCCAGTTTTCTCTGATTTTGTTTTTACTCAGAAAAACACATTACATTAGGGAAACTGGTTTGCAAAAATGTGTGTATGAGGCAAAGGTAAAGGTAAAGGTACCCCTGCCCGTATGGGCCAGTCTTGACAGACTCTAGGGTTGTGCGCTCATCTCACTCTATAGGCCGGGAGCCAGCACTGTCCGCAGACACTTCTGGGTCACGTGGCCAGCGTGACAAGCTGCATCTGGCGAGCCAGCGCAGCACACGGAACGCCGTTTACCTTCCCGCTGGTAAGCGGTCCCTATTTATCTACTTGCACCCGAGGGTGCTTTTGAACTGCTAGGTTGGCAGGCGCTGGGACCAAACGATGGGAGCGCACCCCGCTGTGGGGATTCGAACCACCGACCTTTCGATTGGCAAGCCCTAGGCGCTGAGGCTTTTACCCACAGCACCACCCGCGTCCCTCGTATGAGGCAAAACTGCATACCAAAAATGTGTCTACTGAATGCTGATGAATTTTTGTGACGACTTAAAGAAAATTGCAAACTGATGTGTAAATATAGGGAGAGGAACTTAAAACTGGAAAAATGAGAAATTGAGGGAGACTAAAGTTGTCAGACCCACCCATTCTAAGTAGAGGAGGAGAATATATGACAGGCACACACTATTTGCACTACCTGGAAACAACTGAAGACATTTTTGTTTCAACAAGCATTTGAAAAGTTATTTGCCTTAGATGTTCATTTTGTATTATGTTAAAATCTATCTTCTATTTTTTTGTTTTGAAAACTATTAATATTATTTATTGCATTTATATTCTACCTTTTTGTCCAAGGAGCTCTGGGAGGCATACTTTGTCCTCCCCTCCACTTCTATTTAATTCCCAGAACAACACTGTGAGTGCCTCAATATGAACTTCATTGCTGGGTGGCAATTTGGACTCTAGTCTTCCCAGTCCTAATCCAACACTCTAACCACTCTACCACACTGTCTCTCTGCAATGAGTGTGTGAACACATTAGAGATGGATGCTTATACAAATCTTCCTTTAACGCTTTAGTAGGGCTCCAGTCTTAGAGATGGTGCAGTCCCTCAGTCATTTGGTTCCAACACCCATCACTGGGGGCTGTCGCCCTCAAAGTATCATTTGTGGAATGTTTTAATACAGTTTTGCAGTAGAACGCTTTTCTTTCTATCCTCCTTTCTTCGGGGACATATATTAGAAATGCACTGCAACTGTAGATCTGGATCTCGGTTAAGAGTCCAAAATAATTTCCAGTTGCATAGTGTGATAGAAAACAGTAAAATGGTAATCCTCCTTGGCTAAAATTCCCGCTCTCCACCTGACTGCCCAGATTCACACTGCAACAAACTGTTCCTCTGTCCTGTTCACCAGCTGAAGGGTGTGACATTCCAAAGGCTGGAGAGGGAGTTATATCCATTAAAGGATGATTAAGTCTTTTGCAGAATCAAGCAGATGTGCTGAGCCTCATTCACTTTAATCAAACCAGCAAAACATGCTAGCTTAGAGCTAGGAATCGGCAAGGCATGTTGTTTATGTACAGATTCAGCAGAACTGTGGATTAGTGCAGACTTTTACCCAGTGCTCAGCCATGTTCAGAGTCCTGGTAACATGAATCTGGAACACTTACTGCCTTACTTACCTTGAAAAATTATTAGGCTCTAAAGTTAGGTTCTGCTAAGGGTGCAAAAATTATTATGTCTCTGAGCTGTTGGCTAATGGTGCCTTTGTCCAACCCGATATAAACATGCACTGATTATTAAATAATTTTTCACACATGTCTTCTTCCAAAAAGTTGCAGTAAAGGCAACCCTATTTTGCGTTATCATCCTATGCTACCATAACGTTCCTCTGTTGAACTGAACAAAGTTTCATATAAGCTGTGAGGAATGGAATGCGCAGTCATAAATAAGTAAACTCCAACAACCATATTAGAAATTCCCAGAACTTTTGCCAGGACATGGATCTGTGTGTCCAATATCCAGATGGAAGAAATGCATGCATTTAATATGAGTACAAAACAGATGCACAGGATATGGGGAAATATTCATCTCCTACGATGAAAAAATAATTCAAAATACAATATTTGGCTTCAGTCAGTCAAGTATCACTTCAGTAATAGTGCATAACCCAGTAGAGAGTTATGGTATCATTTTTTATTTTTTTTTGCAATACCTTATCCAACAGAACTTAAAAAGAAATAAATAAACAGACATTGGAATATCAATCAACTCACAACAAACTTTGGGTTTAATTTAGGAATAATTTAGGAATTGGTTTCAATTCCTTCCATGACCTTCTTCACTGTCTCTTTGGTCGGCTAGAAGGAAAGATTCCCTCCACCACAGGATCGAAAAGAACTTGAAAAAGAGCAGATTGGGCCAAGAGCCAGATCAATCAAGATGAGAGATAAATAGCTAGGTATCAGCACATCTGAAACTTTTTAAAATAAAAAGTTTTAACAGAAAACAAATGAAACATAAGCCAGCAATGTGCCACTGCAGCCCCAAAGGTAAATGTAATTTTAAGTTATACAAAACCACATTGTACTAATTTATGTCATGAACCTCTCTGCCTGCTGCTGTAGCCCAGTAGTGTGAAGTCCAGGGTTCTTCAACCTTGGGTTCCCCAATGTCATTGGATTACAACTTCCACCATCATCAGCCAATGGGGACCCAAGGTTGAAGAACTGTGGTCTAGTCTGAGTGGAAGTGGCTCTCCAAGGGCTTAAGTGGAGGCGTCATTTCTTGAGATGCCAGAGATTGTGCCCTCACTCCAAACTATTGTTCCCCTCCCTTGTATGAAAAGAGGGTTGTTAAGAGTCTATGTTGTGTACATTTATCCTAAGACACAGTAATCCCTCTCAAGTCACTTCTGTCCTTTACAGTAGCCATCAGCAGGGCAGTAGCGCTTACTTGACTTTCTATCATCGGCCAGAGTGTTGGATCACATTGGGTCAATCTTGCTGCTATCTCACCCTTCACCTTCTAGGTAAGCCACAGAGATGCCAGGGACACATCAGGCAAGTGGCACTGTCTTGCCCTGCTGGTGGTTTCTGATTCATCTACAAGACTGAAAAACTTAATTCAAGTTTGGACTAGGTTTCACAACGTCAACATTCTGAAAATGATTATTTTGTGTGGAGTGGGATACCTGGCAGTCTCACACTCATAGTCATAGGCTTCAATCTTGCTAAAGTTAGCTTAGACAAAGGCTGCAATCCTATGTACACTTACTTAGGAGTAAGCCATGTCAAATTCAGCAGGACTCACTTCTGAGTAAGCATGCAGAAGATTGCACTGCAAACTCTGTTAAAACTGGAGCTGATGTAAAATTCATCTGAAGTCACTTTTTTTTTGCTGAGAAAAGTTGTGAGATTTTTCTTTTTCTCATTCCTCGTCACATACCCCCAAATAGCTATTAGCCAGGCTAGTGAAAATTATTATTGAAACTTTTTAGCTGCTTGTTACCTAAAAGGTCTCCAAGCAACTTACATTTAAAAACATAAACACAAAGGCATTATAACATTGGGAAAAAGAGAAAATTAATATAAAACATACAACATACACAAAACAGGGGTCCCCCCCCATAACAGCCATAGGAAGATTGGTCAGCACATGAACCATAAAGTAGAATCGGCTCAGTCCATCAAAGGCATGGAGGGAAAGGGAGGAATTTGATGTTGCTCTAAGGTGATACCGTAGTTCTCAGTGCAAACATTTCAGCTTGACAGGTGGCATGATGCCCCCCCCCCCATACTGCTTCCCCACAGCCATTTTCAGTGGCAAAGGAGACACACAGATGGGGGAAAGGGTGGAAATCCCCACTGCACAAGTGGAAGTCCTTCCGCATGGCTTCCACTTACGAAACTTATTAGTTGAGTTCCCACCCTAAGTCTTTATCTGGTGCTGAAAATATGTCAATAAAGGTGCCAGGGAGATTTGACTGGAGAGAGCATTCCATGGAGGGGGAGCTGCAGCTGAAAAGTCCCTCTCCCTTGTCGTCTCCCACTGAGCCTGCCTCAGAGGACGGCTGCAGATGAAGATCTAAGCATCTAGGTAGGTTCAAATCAGGACAAAAATGCATTACAAGTGGAGCTAATAGAAGATTTGGGTGGGGGTGGTTAGATAATAGAAAAAAGGGGGCACTGGGAGAAAAGGTTAAAATCTCTCCTCCTCTAGCCAGTGGCTTGGCATGGGTTGCCAGTGCCCGGGGCTGCGCAGATTCAATTGCCTAACAAGTGATTGCAGCCACAGAGATAAGAAAAGAAGAATCATTCCTTTGTCTGGAGAGGTTACTTCCTGGTTCGCATGGAGAAGCCATTTTCAACAGAGCCCAGTGACGGAAGCGCACAGCAGTAGTGACGCAGCACCAGATGTTGAAATTTTCTGCTCCCTAACAATTTTGCGCATGGGGCAACTGCCCCTGTGCCCCCCCCCCCACGCTACACCACTGCCTCTAGCATTGCTGGAACTGGAGCCTTCTGTAGCTGCTTTTAAATAAAAGTTGAAACATGGAGAGATCTGATCACAGATCTCATGCATAGTGTGTATTTTAGCCCATAGAGATAGGGTACAAGTTATGCTACCCTCATGGCATCCTGCCCAGCTCTGACTGTACAGAATGTTAAATGCTTCCACATGCTGTCTGTTCAGTCAAGGTTGACTGGAGAGGCATGAGGCACTGGGTTGCCCTTTGCTGTTCCTCCACAATACCCTCGGCAGATCAGCACGTTGCTAGAGGGAAGGACTTGTTGGCTGGCTTCTCCTTGCATTGTTAAGTTGTGAAATTAATCTTTCCTGTTCCCTCCCCTCCCACAACCTGGGATTGTGTCTTTGGGATCAGTCTCCATGGCATCCCAGTTCTTTCCAGCTTTCTGCTTCTAAATAAAGAGCGATTTGACCTGTCTATGAATCTGTACTTATTACTTCAAGGGTTTACTGAAGACAAAGCTACATATACCCACTTCCTCGGGGAACACCCTGCAGTCATATATCACCATAAGCTATCTATAGAAAGCTTGCAAGTCCTAGATAGGATTTGGGCTGATATACTTAACTGATGCTCTCCGAGACACTTAAAACTTCAGAAATGCATTTTATCCCAAATCCACATCTTTCCAATTTGACATAGCAAAGCCACAGAGTAGGGGGAGAGTGAGTAGAGGGGAGGATTAATTTGGCCAAGAAGGGTATATTTGGTACAATGCCTGGATCATTTAATTTTCTCTCTCCAAGCACCACTTCAATGAGGTTCATTTTACTCCCACAAGTTATTCAATCCCTGCGGTGGAGAAAGTCACCCTTCTCTGATGTGGAGTACAGGGGAAGCCAGCTGCCAACTTGGGTTTGTTTAAATGGAATATATGCTACAGCAGTGATCCCTCTGTAAACATCTGGGCCCATGAGTCTCCTGCAGCTTTTGGGTAATCCCAAAATGAGTCCAATCCCATAAAAGTAAGAAAACCCAAACCTCTATGACACATGGAGCCCTAAACCCATATGTGCTCCTAAGAAGGGGGAGTTGCTATTACTGTTTGATTGGCAATGCAACCTAAAATGACACATGTTGCTGAACAACATTGAGATCAGAACATCAATAGCATAAGTGGAAAAAAGAGAGCAAAATTATACTTAAAACTTCCTTGGATTATTGGACCATCGACTGGCCAGAACCTTGACAGATTTCATTTTTGTTCAAGATCCTTGAGAATCTTTCCCCAAATTACCCCAATTTACCTTGAAATTTGGGGTACAATGCACACCACTAGTAACCAGAATATTTGTACAGAGGTTTGCTATTTACTTCGTGACAGCTATTTAAATCTGTGGGAAGACATGAATGTCAAAATCTTCTCAGCACCGAATGAGAAATTTCTCCCTTGAACTTCAGGAAGAACAACTTCAGAGCTGAAAATGTTTCCATATTAAAAAAGCAAAGAATGTGTCAGGACATTAAAAGGTCAGTTGTGACAAGCGTAGAAAAGGAAAACATGGCTATTCTCTTCATCTACTCTTTCACTCGCATGGCCTTCCTGAATTCAACCCAAAAGTCATGTGAATTTTAATTCTATCCAGAATTTTTCCATTGGCAAACCCACCACTCTCCCCCAGTTATGAACATTATATCCTAGAAACTTGGGAGAGGGGAGCCCAATCCATTTACTGGCTTAAATCCTGGTATTTGAAGTTGACATACAACAGCAGCTTTGTAAGTGCACATGCACACACATGACTTTGTGAATCCCTCTGATATGGCCAATAGCTCAAAAATTCATAAAGGCAAATTCCAGAAGAGAAGCTGTGTGAATTTGTTTATAGCAAAACCAGGAACCTTGTGGTGTCTTAAGGACTATCATATTTATTGAGACATGGTTTTGTAGGCTAAATCCCAGTTTGATGCATGAAGTGGTCACTTAAGTAGGCAGAAGTATTAAGTAGGGCTATGCACAAGATTCAGTTCAGACCCTAATTTGGTGCTTCCTGAAACAGCCAACCTCAGTCCTAGGTGCTGCCCGAGTCAACTTTGTTTTTCTACTTATTCAGTATTAAGAGAGAAAAGAACAGCTATAACTATCTTTTGACAAAGGCGAGTGAATTTTGCTTACTAGGCAAGCCTACTAGTCCCTCTAGTGCGGATAAAGCCAACCAAATCACAGCAAAAAATAGATCCAGGGGCTATATTGCTGGACACCTTTGAAGTCTCATTAAAAAAACAACACCAATAAACCCACATCTATAACTTTTTTATTTTTGAGCTGAAGTGGATGAAATGTGCAGGCAAAGTCATCCCTTTTGAGGGCATGAATTCCACCAAATTTCAGGAGGATTGCTGCACCAGTTTTCCTGCAAGGGCAGCCATTACAATTCTGGGTTGTGTAACAAAGGACTAACTCAATTACGAGTAAGGCTGTCAGTCACAAAGGAGCTGTTCCCTGCTTGTCTTCTTGTCAGCCCAGGAAGCAGCACTGTTTGTTACCTTCCTCCACCTCTTTAGCTCAGTCTTGTCTTTGTAGAACTGAACAGAGAATTGAGCCCATCACTGGTTCTAGCTTCACCTACTGTTGGCCTTCCCATTTTCTCCTCATCAACGCCACTCATCAAAAAGATAGAGCTCCCATTGCTCAGTCCCTGCTCCTGCTAACCTAGCAGTTCGAAAGCACAAAGTGTGAGTAGATAAATAGGTACCACTCAAGTGGGAAGGTAAACAGCTCTTCCGTGCATTTCTCTGTTTCGCCAGAAGCAGCTTAGTCATGCTGGCCACATGACCCAGAAGTTGTACTCTGACTCCCTCGGCCAGTAAAGCGAGATGAGCGCCGCAACCCCAGATTGGACCTAACAGTCAGTGGTCCATTTACCTTTACCTTTTTACCACTTAGATAACTGCCATTATATCAAGTGTAAGTGGCTAGGGACAAAGAACAAGGCTGCAGAAATTCATTTTATAGCTACCACAAGGCAAGATGAGGTGGCTGCCTCAGGCAGCAGGATCCACAGGGGCATCAAATCCAAGGAATGCACTGCCCACTGCTGTTGCTGCCACCACAATGACAGCAACTGCTGCTGTTCTCTTCCCACCCTTGTCGTTCCCAGTGTATATCTTTATTCCTTGCTTATTCCTAATGTAGATCTTCACTTGCCACTTCTTCCCTGAGCATTTTCTGGTCTGCCTCAGGTGCCAAAATGTCTTGGGCTGGCCCTGAGAGAGAGCTTGGTCACTGCCTTCAGCGGCAGGAGGCCACATGTCAGAATTAGCAGAGGAAAAACTGAAGGCCACGACTGTTTTGATCTTCTCCCGGTTCTTGCCTCAGTCAAAACATTCCCGCTAACGCTGCAAAGAATGAAGCAGGGCTGAGCAGCCGTGCAGCAGTGACTGTTATTCTAAATACTTTTGGTATTTATGAAAAATTGCCAAGATTCCATTGTAATTTATTTAAGTAAATCTTGGTAAGTGCTTTTCCCGCCCTGCCCTGAAAATGATTTACAAAGTGTTTGTAACCCCAAGGGTTCCCAAAAGCCTCTTGGATGTCAAAGCAGGGCTATTAATCTTGTGATTAGCTTTCTCAAAAACCGTATTTGTGGCCTGATTAGCAAATATTTCTTAGCATTCCCTTTTTCTACAGAGAATTGTCATGCTGACACCCCACCCCCTCTCGTTTTAGGAGCATTATGCAGTTCTGGACTCAGAAAGATGATAAATTTGTCACATATCTGTAAAGTGGAGGGCTGGAAAAACAACAACAACAACAACAACAACAACAACAACAACAACAACAACAATGCACAACTTGCCACAGTGGGGTTCTGATCCAGATTGAGACCCTAGCGGGGGGGGGGTGTTAGGGGGATTTAACCCTTTGTACTTCACTATGGTCCTGATCCAAATAATTCCTGAAATTTCCCTAGGAAGCAACCTTCCATGGAACTGCATAAGAATTTCCTCCCTCCACTATTGTAAGCAGTGATGCACCAATTTGGACCCCCCACTCTTAAGGGCACAACAATGCCATTTGTGTAGCTAACCTATTATGTTGCTTGGCCCTGTGTTCCTCTTACATATCCAACCCAGAAGGGCCAGTCACATTGCACAAATGCATTAGAAGTTAAGAAGAACCCTGAAGGAGAATAGAGGCCTATCTAGCCTAGCCTTCTGTTTCCTGTGGTGGCCAACCAGATGTATCTGGAAAGCCCACAAACAGGACATGAGGGAACCAGCCAAAGCTCTGTGGCAGACCACCTGCATTCTGTGCTGGTTGCAGGTTCAATCTCTGGAATCTTAACCTGATGAGAAGCCTGCCTGAAATCCTGGAGAGCCAGTGTGGTGTAGTGGTTGAGAGCGGTAGTCTTGTAATCTGGGGAACCGGGTTCGCGTCTCCGCTCCTCCACATGCAGCTGCTGGGTGACCTTGGGCTAGTCACATTTCCTTGAAGTCTCTCAGCCCCACTCACCTCACAGAGTGTTTGTTGTGGGGGAGGAAGGGAAAGGAGAATGTTAGCCGCTTTGAGACTCCTTAAAGGGAGTGAAAGGCGGGATATCAAATCCAAACTCCTCCTCTTCTTCTTCTTCTTCTTCTTCTTCTTCTTCTTCTTCTTCTTCTGCCAGCCTGTGTAGACAATACTGATGGACCAATGGTGTGACTTGGTGTAAGGCAGCTCCCTATGATCTCCTTATGCTCTCGCTATCGCTGTTGTTTCCCTGGAGCCTCGAGCCTTTTTCAATGTGCTGCTGAAGGGAACGACATGTTACACTATGAGAAAAGGCCTTCTCTGTGGTGGCACCCCAGTTATGGAATGCCCTTCCCTCTGAGGTGCAGTTGGCGTCTACTGCATTTTACTGTATGGAGCTGCCTTATACTGAGTCAGACCATTAGTTCATCTAGCTCTCCAGGGTTTCTCATGGGGGTCTTTCCCCTGCCCTATCTGGAAATGCTGAGGATTGAACCTGCCATAGGCGCCTGCTCCCTGGGGCCCTGGGTGCTGAGCACCCACAAAATTCCCAAGGAAGGGGCCAGGCACCCACAAATTTCAGTGCACACTGCACGGCACTCACGGCCTCAGACACCCATGGCCATGGAGCCAAGTTGGCCCTCCTGGAACCTATGATGTTCTGCATGCAAAGCTTGTGCTCTGTTATTGAGTCTAAAATCCCTGGTAGAGGACGAGGATCATGTTAAGGGTAGCCAAATTCTGTGTGATTGCCATAAAACTTAGGGAAGAAGCTGTGCTATCATAATGATTAAGGTTTTAAATGATAATTTTAGGTTATATGATAGTGACTAAGTTTTAATTTATATATATTTTTAACTGTTGCTATATGATTATATATAAATTATATATAAATCAGTATTGTCCCTGTTATACCTAATTGCAAATTCAAATGTATCCCTATCGTGTTTTATGACTTCCTTGATATTGTATGTGGGCTGAAACTGGTCTGTGACCGAAATAATAAAATTCAATTCAATGCTCTGTTATTGAGCCCTTGTCCTTCTCTTAAAGCAATCTTCTTGTGCAAGCCGAAGCATATGAACATTTGCAGAGTCTACTTACTATAGCACTCATGAACCTGCATTGACTGAACAGCACTAAGAAGCTACTTCCATCTCCTCATAGTTCTTTGGATCCAACCAACTGGGGCGGAGGAAGGGGGGTGCGGTCTGCCCCAGGTGTCACCACTGAGGGGGGGGGGGGTGACAAAATGGTAGGCAGCACTCACCGCAGGGCCTGCAGTGTGCCCAAGCCATGTGTCTCTCCTGGGAGTGACGCGGTGGCTTGGGTGCCTGCAGGCTCCGCGTGCCCCAAATGGTCCGCCTGTCACTTCACCCTCAGCTGTAGGGCATAGCCGTCAACTTACAGATTTGAAAATAATAAGGGATCAGCAGCCAAAATAAGGGATTTTAGTCAACCAGCAGCCAAACGAAGCCTCAAGCGGTGGTTCCCACAGCGCAGCAACCCGGCAAAGGGGATGCAGCAAGGAAAACCACCGTCACCTCTCCACTGAGAAGCGCTGAGCAAAGGCGAGTCCCCAGGCAACATGGCTGATTTGATCGGCACAAAGCATGCAAGCTCCACCCCCGAGTCGTTCTTAGACTCCTTATTGGGTGAGCAACGCAGCCAAGCAACACAGTTGGAGCCTCCCTCCTCCCTGGCCAGCAGGGAGGGAGGGAGAGGAGCTGCTTCCTTTGAAACCCGGGAAATTTAAGGGGCATCATCAATAAGGGACAGCAGCGGGACACGGCGCTGGGATAAGGGACTTTCCCACCAAATAAGGGATGGTTGACAGCTATGCTGTAGGGCAGCTGAGTGGGAGGAGGCAGGCAGACTCCTCAGAGGGCCTGAGGAGCGTCCTGCCCTGCCTGGCCCCGCCCCTGGGCCCCAGGCGCCCAATCGGCTTGCTCCGCCACTGGATCCAACCCACTGGGGTTTTTTTTAGCAGCTGCAATGTACTCCTCAGGATATCTGCCAATGCAACAACAACACTAAATTTTTCTGCTGCCCATCTGACTTGGTTGCCCCAGCCACCCTGGGTAGCTTCCAACAGATTATAAAACCACAGTAAAACATCAAACATTACAAACTTCTCCATATAGGGCCGCCTTCAGATGTCTTCTAGAAGTCAGATAGTTGCTTATTTCCTTTATAAAATAAATCTGTAACAGAGTAATAATAATTTTTTAAAATAATAAATTTATTATTTATACCTCACCCATCTGGCTGGGCTTCCCCAGCCACTCTGGGTGGCTTACAGCACATATAGAAACATACTAAAGCATTATCAAACATTAAAAACTTCCTGATAAAGGATTGCCTTCAGATGTCCCCCCCCCCCCCCAATAATTTTATTATTTCTGAAAAGGTAACAGTAACATGCTGATCAGTTAGGGGATTATTTTTTGAACTGAAACAACACCATGAAGATTTGTGATAGAATCTTTTGGTTGATCCTGAGAAATATTTATACTTTGTTACAAACCTTTTCCAGGGAACGCGGCCTTGCATGAAAAGTCAGAAGCACAAGCTGCAACATTTCTGTGGTCTGTTAGGAGTGAAGCAAAACTGAAGCCCATTCAGAATAAACAAACAGGTCTTATATGATGGGGGTTCAAGAGGTTACGCCATGAAAGGTCACAGAAATTAATCGAAACGTGAGACCGGGAGGTCAAAAATGGGCATATTCTTGGCAGAAACTATTCCTGCATTTTATTTTCCTACAAATTTTGAGCCTAGTGCTGATAGATGTTCAGATCCCTCAATTTGGAAGTGCCTGCTTTAGTTATTTCCATCATTTTTACTTGTAGTTTAAGAATGGGAGAATTTAAGGAGAGCCCTACTGGACCAGAAAAGAAAGTCATTCCTGAGAATGCTGTTGTGTTTCTTGAATGCTTCCCACAGGCGTGTGGTTGGTCACTGTAAGAAGAGGATTCTAGACAAGAAGAGCCATTGGCCTGGAGCAACAACAGGTTCTTATGTTCTTAAGCATATATTAGAAATACCTGGAACTGCCACTGATGGACAGTGAAAACTAGGGCTGGTAATCCTTGGATCTCCTTTGGATAGAGTGGTAAAATTTTAGCTTTACAGCCAAAATTCTCCAGAAATACAAACAGTGCAGAGAACATATGAAGTGCTTCCATGTGGGTGACACGTAGTATTCTAGCCATGGGTGGATGGAGCCCACAGAAGAATATGCTGAAAGGACCACTAGTGGGAGCATGATGGCAACTTCTTCCCAAGCATTATTTGGCAGTCGATTACAGTGGCCGATATTTCAGCGGATGTGGTTGTGGGAGATGAGCCCACAGAGATTTGAGCCTCCCCATTCATGCCCCCAGGATCTGAGCGCTGGAATCATTCCTCTGTGTGCTGCCTTCTCAATCTGATAACTTTGGCCTGGATGTACGTACCTAAAACATGGCCTGTCTGATTCATTAAATGTCAAAGAGCCCTGCCTCACATGTTTAGGGATTATCTTTCCCTCTGGAAAAGTTGTTTCAACTCATGCAAAGAGAACATTTTAGAAAGAGCTCGGTTGTTTGTGAGGCTTTGTGGGAAGAGCCCAGCAACACTTCCCAGAAGTGATGTTTCCAGTATGCTACATCAACCCAGATACAGGTGTGCTGTTTGCCATCTTTCTGGTGCAATGCAAGTTTGTGAGCAGTGGCGTAGCGTGGGGGGTGCAGGGGGGGCCGGCCGCACCGGGCGCAACATCTGGGGGTTAGGGGGCGCAAATCCATGGGTTAGGGGGCGCAAATCCACGGGTTAGGGGGCGCAAATCCACGAGTTAGGGGGCGCAAATTACTTGCCTTGCCCCGGGTGCTGACAACCCATGCTACGCCACTGTTTGTGAGTGTGATACCTGACCACTTTTAATTACCCGCTTTGCTGGGGGGGTTTTCTGGAGGGGCCCATCACACTGACAGTCCCAAAGGGGCCTGTTGAGGCTGTGACAAGCTCCATTGGGCCCTCCCGCTTCAGCGTGGGCTCTGACGGACCCCACAATGTTGGGCAGAACCCTGTGTGCTTGGGGAGTCACTCCACTCACTTGATCATTTTGGTTGTCCTTTTAGTTCATACCTAATCCTTATGAAAGAGCATTCATGTATGTTCTGGGGTCTGTAGTAGCTACAGTTGACAGCTCTTTGGAACAATGCCCTTATCATTTGTTAGAGTAAGGAAACCTCTGGTTTTGTATTTGATAATCAGGTGGTATATTCTACAGTTGTGCTGTCACCTCAATTCAGCTGCTAACGGAACTATTTTCTGAGGTTAATTTAATTTACTTTTTAATTGGTTGAAAATCTGTACTTAAGGTAGTTTAGGAACTGTCAGCAAAGTCACTTAAATAACACAGATGGGATCCCTTCCAACTTTTCAATTCTATGAAATGCTCCAAGACATTGAAAGAAAATAATAAGTTTATGAAAATTGGAAGAATAAAATCAAATGGTTGAAGCTGAAAGCAATTGTTCTGGGAAAAAGGGAAAATGTAAGTAGCATCCCTTTATCTCCCAGGACAAAGGGAATCCCTATATTCCTAGGGATTTGGGTGGTGCTGTGGTCTAAAGCACTGAGCCTTTGGGCTTGCTGATCGGAAGGTCGGCAGTTCGAATCCGCACGATGGGGTGAGCTCCCGTTGCTCTGTCCGAGCTCCGACAACCTAGCAGTTCGAAAGCATGCCAGAGCGAGCAGATAAATAGGTACCGCTGTGGCAGGAAGGTAAACAGCGTTTCTGTGCGCTCTGGTTTCCGTCACAGTTTCCCATTGAACAAGAAGTGGTTTAGTCATGCTGGCCACATGACCCGGAAAGCTGTCTGTGGACAAACTCCGGCTCCCTCGGTTTGAAGCGAGATGAGCGCTGCACCCCACAGTTGTCTTTGGCTGGACTTAACTGTCCAGGGGTCATTTACCTTTTACCTTATAATCCTAGATGGCCACAGTCTGAGGAGCTTCTCTGAACAGGTGCTCTAGACCAATTACAAATTGTGTGGAGCAGTATATCAATGACCTTAAATTTAAAAAAGAAAAGATGAGGCTAGCATACCTGGCAGGGAGAAAGCTGGGGAGTCACAACTGAAGGATCTATAGAACCACTCTAAATCCAGCAAGACTTTGCTGCAAGGTTCTATTCCAGACACGAAACCTTTTATAGCCCTTCCTGTCTAGGATGGCCCAATGGTCAGTGTAGATGGGAGGGGCCAGTTCAAAACCTCAGAAAACTTCACCACACAGGCAGATGCCTCAAATCTGAAGTTCTGTGGCATACCACACTGGAAGCTAAATACAGACTTGAATGTCCCCACAGCCTGCAGCCACAGATAAACAATCACACCCAGAGGTGGGCACTAGCTGGGTTCTGCCAGGGTTGCAGAGAAATGGCAAATATTGGCTCCAGACTACAAGGCTTTCTCTAGTAGCTTTACAGATCATTCTTCTCATTTAAAGATCTTTCATTCTGAACTGGTTAATAATGAGGAATGTTCCTCTTCCAGAATGACTGTTATTTCCCCCCCCCTCCTCCCGCACCATAAACTATGTTTCCTGATCTGGAAAAAATGCTTGCTGGCTTCGATTTCGTTTCTTTTTCTCAATTGCGCTGCTCAGCCCAGGCCACACATTTTCTCCCTGTGAGTAAGGCTTCTCAGAAATGTTTGGTCAGTTCTCCAGAGCAAGTAGCATTGGAGCAGTGGACTGCTTTGTGAGATAATTATTCACAAATAATGGTATTTTAAGTGTAGCTGGCACCAGACCCCATGGCCTGCTTTTAATTCACTGAGGACAAAAGAGAAGCAGTACCAAGGGCCAAAAACTTGCCCCAGCTCTGTTAAACAGAGAGTAAATTAAAGTAAGGGTGGAGAACCTGTGGCTTTTCTCCAGATGCTGCTGGAGAAAACAGGCATTTAAATAACTATTGTGCAACTTTAAACAGTTATGGCTTCCCCCAAAGATTCCTGGGAGCTATAGTTTGCTAAGGGTGCTTTTGGGAGCCCCTATTCCCCTCATAGGGATGCGGGTGGCGCTGTGGGTAAAAGCCTCAGCGCTTAGGGCTTGCCAATTGAAAGGTCGGTGGTTCGAATCCCCGTGGTGGGGTGCGCTCCCGTTGCTCGGTCCCAGCGCCTGCCAACCTAGCAGTTCGAAAGCACCCCCGGGGGCAAGTAGATAAATAGGGACCGCTTACTGGCGGGAAGGTAAGCGGCGTTTCCGTGTGCTGCGCTGGCTCGCCAGATGCGGCTTTGTCACGCTGGCCACGTGACCCGGAAGTGTCTCTGGACAGCGCTGGCCCCCGGCCTCTTAAGTGAGATGGGCGCACAACCCTAGAGTCTGTCAAGACTGGCCCGTACGGGCAGGGGTACCTTTACCTTTATTCCCCTCATAGAGCTACAATTCTCAGAGTTTCCTGGGAAGAGAGAATAATTGTTAAACCACTCTGAGAATTAGATTCAGGTAGGTAGCCGTGTTGGTTTGATGCAGTTGAAATAAATTAAAAAATTGTCCAGTAGCACCTTAGAGACCAACTAAGTTTGTTCTTGGTATACGCTTTCGTGTGCATGCATACTTCTTCAGATAACTCTGAGAACTGTAGCTCTGTAAGGGGGACAGGGGCCTCCTAACAATTCTCAGCACCCTCAACAAACAATCGCTCCCAGGAATCTTTGGGCAAACCATGATTGTTTGGAATACAGTGGTACCTCTGGTTAAGAACTTAATTCTGGAGGTCCGTTCTTAACCTGAAACTGTTCTTAACCTGAAGCACCACTTTAGCTAATGGGGTCTCCCGCTGCGCTGCACTGCTGCTGCGTGATTTCTGTTCTCATCCTGAAGCAAAGTTCTTAACCTGAGGTACAGTGGTACCTCGGGTTACAGACACTTCAGGTTACAGACTCTGCCAACCCAGAAATAGTACCTCAAATTAAGAACTTTGCTTCTGGATGAGCGCAGCAGCAGCGGGAGGCCCCATTAGCTAAAGTAGTGCTTCAGGTTAAGAACAGTTTCAGGTTAAGAACGGACCTACGGAATGAATTAAGTTCTTAACCAGAGGTACCACTGTACTATTTCTGGGTCAGTGTGCTCTGTAACCTGAAGCGTCTGTAACCTGAAGAGTCTGTAACCCAAGGTGCCACTGTAGTATAATAGTGCTATAAATGTATGGTGCCGGTGGTGCCTGGGTCAAAATTTGCTCCAGTGAGCTGGTGATGATAATCAAGAAAGGATCAGAATTGGAACAATAAATATAGAAAGAAAATAGTAAAGTTTATTTAAATTAAAGCAGAGAAATGATTATATATGTCTGTGTATACAAACTTAGCAGTAACTCAAATATAATAAAAAAAGGATGTATGAATCAGTTTATGAAATGGAAAAAAAATTATACTGGCAAATAAAAATAATCAATGCAACAGATATCACATTGCACTCTCCTGAAACACCCTTACAGCAATTTAAGCTAAATATTAAAGGGGTGACCATTGTAGCTACCAGTCCAAGGAAGAGTCCACGAAACTGGCTTCTGTGGCCTCAGGGGCAAAGTTGAAAAAGATGAACTCAAGAGCCAGTGTTTGGATCCTGAATGGTCCAAGTGGGAAATAATTTCAGATAAAATGGAGGTGAAATCTTTGGACTAGTGAACTTTTAGCCCCACATGGGAACAAACTAGGGTTGCCATATTTCAAAAAGCTCTTTTAAAGGAAATTCACCAAAATCTACACTTCCGACATGGGTTGCCGTACATCCAAATTTCCCTAGACATTTAAGTGATTTCTGCCCGGGCGCTGTTACAGATGTCTGAATCCCGGCTATGTCCGGGAAAATCCAGACGTATGGCAACCCTAGAATAAACGGAAGGTAAAACCAAAATAAAAAAGATGTCTGCTCCTCCAAATCTCCCTGTTTTCTGAGTCAATCTTTTCTCTCACCCTGCCGTTTCTCATTAAAGTTCAGTTATGTATTAGTAAATGACATCAGGCTTAGACTCCTGTTAAGAAGGGGTTTATTATCTTTAATTAATGATTTGGGGAGGTTGACATATTCTTGAGCCTTATCAGGGCGTATTGGGATTCTCAAGTCACTCAGAGCTGTCTTGTGCATGACTTGTTCATGATCTCAGTTCAATGAAAGCCTTGCCAAGCCTTCTGTTCTTGTGTTCCAGCACGGAACTGTCCTTAAAACAGGCATCGAGGCCTACCTCAGTTATAAGCCAGAGTTTCTTGACCAAAGTTAGCTTCCATTCCGTTCCACAGCTTTTGGGGTGATCACCCTCAATACGCAGATTCACTCTCTAAATGATCTGATTCAAACTTCTGACCAATGCTGTCGTACCTGAGAAGTTTAGCATGGGCTTTAGTTTCACAATAGTAAGAGAAATTAACTCTCCAAGGCCTCCAGGAATAAGTCTCTCTTTTTATTAGCTCACAGGAAAGATATTTGAGTCTATCCTGTTTCTCATACCTACAAGACCATAAAGTATTTCAATAGTTTTGTGGAGAAGCTACATGACTCTTTCTCCTTCACAACAGAGAAACCCTGTGGTGGGAACCCATACGGTCATATTGACTCAACGCATGCAGATTTGCACCCCCCAAAAATTGAGCTCAGTAACAGACTACGGTTCCCATGAATCCCAGACAACATAGCCATTGGTCAGGGCAGAGGTTGTATGAGTGAGTTGCCAGATGGACAACCTAGTCAGCATGTGACCTGGGCCATGAAACCAACAGATCCTGAAGCAAATGATACAGCAGTTTATCTACTTAATCGGTTTGGACTAAGGTTGAAAACCTTCCCAGTCTAAAATAAAACTTGTGGTTTGTAGGCAAACTAACACAACATTGCAGAGTAGTCAGAGGTGACATTATCAGAGATAAATTTTATGGTAACTGGTCTCCCTTCATTTTTTCCATTAATTTCATTTCCATTAATTAATTTCATTACTTTCTCACCAGAAGGATCTAGACCACCTTTTTAAGAGATATGTTATCTTGAAATTTATCTCAATATCCTGCATTTTCTTTATTTAACTATCCCAGGTTTAAAGAAGGCCGCTGTTAACTTTGCAAGTCTGTTGTTGCAACCAGTCCTATATATGTTTGGCATTTATAGATATATTCTTTCCAAAGTGTGTAATGAGGCTGCATGGTTCACTTATGCACCCCCCCAAAACGATCTTCGAAATGTTTTGATTGCTTTATATAAGTTTGCTAGTTTTAATGTTTGTCTCTATAATATATATATATATATAGAGAGAGAGAGAGAGAGAGTTTGTTCAAACTTTAAACTCTGTTGTTAGCTGTTCCTGCAGCTATAAACACTTGAGAAGTCCTGGATATATATATTCCTATACACATAAAAATGCAAGACTTCTCGTTGTTCAGCCCCGTTTGACTTCATGCAAATCCAGGATTGTGGTTTGGAGCAAGAGAGGGAGCCGATTTTGAAATGGTGGTTTTAAGCAACAGCAGAGGTTTCAATAAAGCAGGGATGGAGAAACACAGGAGCTGTGAGAATATTGGGGGCGGGGAGGCTGAGCAATGCTAGAAGGGGGCAGCAGCCGTGTGTGTGTGTGTGTGTGTGTGTGTGTGTTTGTCTACACACACACACGTATATCCTCTGCAGGTGGATAGTTTTTTTTTAAGGCTTGTTTTATTACCAGTGAGTGTTGCTGAATGGCAATTTATGTGAATGGTAGAATTTAGACTTTCCTGGCTATTGTGAGTTCCTTTTCTTTAACAATAATATAACGGTATGTAGGTGAGTGTTGAGTCGCCTCCCCCCCCTGCTTGAAATAGCAAATGTAGAAGCCCTATTATTTAATCCCCCGTCTAAAACGCCAGCGGTCTCTCTTAGATCACAGGTTTCAATTAGAAAATTAACTTGCATGTCGCTTTGCCATATTAAAAAAAGCTGATTTCCTCCCAGTGCCATACAGATGATACATTGTTACAAGGGGCTGAAATTACACTTAATATCCTCTACATAAAAAAGAGGGAAAGGCACACAAGGCTTTTCCGCTTCGTTTGGGTTAAAGCTTTAAAAAATAATACGTTTTTTACAAGCCTAGCTGCAGTTTTTATTCCTCTGAGTCACGTGTGCCCCTTGAAAACCATGCACTCTCCATGGTTCTCAAAGCATAAAATAGGCAATAAAATGTTTTTGAAGGAATTCTTACTATATTTGGCTTTGCAAAATAAAAGGCCCCAGTACGTTAAGCCTAATATCATTAACTTTTTTTTTGCGGTTTTCATGCAATTTGTAATCCAGAAATCTTTGGTATTAGAAGCTGAAGTGGAGGGTGGGGTGGGGGGGAGGGGAAAGGAAGCTAAAACAACAACTATATATGAATATGAATACATGCAGCCAGCATTCCATTTTTTTCCGGGAAGGAAAACGATCTGGTATTACAATTTTATGAAAGGATGGCTTCCCAGGCAGAAATTTGTTAAGAAGGAGGAGGAGGAGGAGGAGGAGGCGGCGGCTTGGAAATTCAGTAAAATCATAGAATCTTAGAGCTGGAAGGGACCCAAAGGTCATCTAGTCCAACCCCCAGCAATGCAGGAATCTTGGCTAAAGCATCCATGACAGATAGCCCTCCAATGGACTTGCAGCTTGCCGTCTGCATTGGATCTCCATTATGAAAGGCTGGTATGCATGACCACTGGAATGGATTTCCTGTTGGGGAGCGGGGAACTCAAGAAAGCCCAATAGTGTTGGAAGCTTCAGGCATATACTGCAGCAGAGGTGGGGAATGTCAGGCCTTGGGGTCAAATTCAGTCTTCCAGCCTTCTCTGTCTGGCCCTTGGAATTTCCCCCTGGCCATAGATCCTCTTTCCAGGTCCTGCTCACTGGCCCTGCTTCAAGCCGTAGTAAATACTTTTGCCTGGCTGGGATGCGTTCTCAAACTCAATGCATCTGGTCTGCCTGACTGGGGGACAGGGAGACATGTATGCATGTAGAAACTTGCCAGCTGTACAAAGGCCACAAAGAAGTGGCGTGCTGAAAGAGGGCGCTGAACCTTTTCACTTATCACTTCTTTTAAACAGCCGCACCATCTTGCCCAGCCTGTTTTATCCCAACTAAGCATCTCACATTCCAAACCAATCCCAGATGTCTTGCAGCATTGCCTGCTGGTGGAAATGCCAACTTGGTCGTGAATGAAGTTTTTCTTTTTTTCTTTTGCTTGCTCATCAAGTTGCAGTTCCAAATCCAGATTAAGAAAGTGGAACGCTCGTGTCATTCAGACTCACTGCCATGCCACGTGAAAACCTCCTCTGTGATGAGCTGGCAGAAGGATGACAAAAGGTTCTAGAAGAATGCCTGCTTTCAGGTTTAATCCATCTTGCCAGCTACCAATGTGTGCAATGAACAGACACAGATCTATCTATTCTAGACTGCACTAAAAGAAGTATAATGTCCGGATCAAGAGAAGTAATAGTACCACTCTATTTTGCCTTGGTAATACAGTGTCCAGTTCTGGGCACCACAATTTAAGAAGGATATTGAAAAACTGGAACATGTGCAGAGGAGAGCAACCAATTTCTGGAAACCAAGCCTTATGAGGAGCGCTTGAAGGAGCTGGGTATGTTTAACCTGGAAAAGACAAGACTGAGAAGAGATATGACAGGCATCTTCAAATATCTAAGCAAATATCTGTCTTATGGATGATGGAGCAAACTTCTTCTCTTCTGCTCAGGAGGGTAGGACTCAAACCAATGGAATCAAGTTACAAGAAAGTTGATTCTGACTAAACACAGGGAAGAACTTTCTGACAGTAAGAGCTGTTAGACAGTGGAACAGTCTCCCTCGGGAGGTTGTGGACTCTCCATCCTTAGAGGTTTTTAAGCAGAGGTTGGGTGGACATCTGTCCTAGATGCTTTAATTGAGAGTCCTGCATTTGGACTAGATGGC
Source organism: Podarcis tiliguerta (assembly GCF_965153285.1). Taxonomy (NCBI): domain Eukaryota; kingdom Metazoa; phylum Chordata; class Lepidosauria; order Squamata; family Lacertidae; genus Podarcis; species Podarcis tiliguerta. Next base: position 114,598,381 of record NC_139534.1, on the reverse strand, counting down.
ATTCAGGGTCTCTTCCAACTCCACAGTTATACGATTATCTATATGAACACAGTTGAACTATGGAACTCAGTGCTGCAGGAGGCAGTGATGGCCACCAACTTGGATGGCTTTAAAAGAGAATTAGTCAAATTCATGGAGGAAAAGGTTATCAGTGGTTACTAGCCATGATGGCTCTGTTCTGCCTCCACATCTGGAGGCCGCAATGCTTCTGAATGTAAGTTGCTGGAAAACGCAGGAGGGGAGAGGGCTCTTGTGCTTAAATCTTGCTCGCTGGCTTCCCACAGGCAGCTGTTCAACCACTGGGAGAACAGGATGCTGGACTAGATGGGACACTGGCTTTATCCAGCAGGTCTGTTGTTATGTCCTTGACTGGCCCTGGGCAAAGGCTTCTACTAGTGCAGCAGAGCTACCCCACTCTCCTCCTTCCATAAGAGCTGACTCCCAGGGGCCGGGATCCCTTCAGCCCCCCAATAAAATATTTGAGGGAGGTGCCCCCCCCCCAAGTTGATAGGCATTGTCATTCAAATGGTGCATGTGTGCCGTGTTATGTGATCAATTATGTTGGGCAAGGCTTTATTGCCCCAAATATATTTTTTCAGGTTGGCGCTCCTGTCTCCTTCTGTGCATCACCTAAAAGGGTAAAGGTAAAGGTACCCCCTGACCGTTAAGTCCAGCCACGGACAACTCTGGGGTTACGGCGCTCATCTCGCTCTATAGGCCGAGGGAGCTGGCATTTGTCTGCAGACAGCTTCCGGGTCATGTGGCCAGCATGACTAAGCCGCTTCTGGCGAACCAGAGCAGAGCATGGAAACACTGTTTACCTTCCCACTGGAGTGGTACCTATTTATTTACTTGCACTTTGACGTCCTTTCGAACTGCTAGGTGGGCAGGAGCAGGGACTGAGCAACGGGAGCTCACCCCGCTGCAGGGATTCGAACTGCCGACCTTCTGATCGGCAAGCCCTAGGCTCTGTGGTTTAGACCACAGCGCCACCTGCATCCCTTGTGCATCGCCTACGCACCCCCCAAAAAATTGGTTCTGGGGGAGTGCTTGGAATACCCCCAGAACAGACCAAGGTGGAGGAGGAGGGAATCATTTCACCTGATAGCGCCATGTTGAATTCCACCTATTGATTCTGAGGAAGGATTTGAAGGGAAAGCGAGTCAGTACTTGCATCACATAGGTGGATTGGGTGTGATGAGGGGGTACTTCAAACATATGAGGGATCTGCACCACAGTCCAAGACAGATATAGGTGCATTAGCCTCATTGATTTTTATGGGCTTAATCAGGTCAGAATAAAAGAAAACAAAATGCCTAACTCTGAGCTGGTTTGTGGACTATTTTGGTCCCCCGTGTGAATGCAATGCAAACAGAAACGGGATAGGAACCAGTAATCAAATGCAAAAACTAATGAACAGAAGTTCATATTTGAAATTCCCTTTGCCATGTCTGTCACAGCCACAGTATTTGTCTGCAAATGCTGTTTCGGCTGGGAAGTTCAGATTACTAACTTTCCAGTCCTTTTTACCAGTTCATTCCAAGAACAATTCCAGTTTTTATAAGTTAATAAAAAAAGAAAATAACTTGAGCGCTTTTAATAAGGGAGCGAGGGAAGCCAGAAAATAAAAAGTTGGGACAGCAGATCAGGAAAAGTATCAGTCTGAGCGTGCAGGGCTGCCAAATCCAATGAAGGAAATAAATCTTGAAGCTCTGAGCCTAGTCGAATCCAAGGGAACCCTCAGTGATCCCTGAGCAAGAATTATTCAAATTCAATTTCGTACTTTCTGCTTTTCATACGTGCTACCAGAAGCAGACAGTTTTAAACAACAGGGCATGGAGTGTGCATGCAGACCAGACTGTGCTGTAGTGCGCATGTGTGCACACCAACACACACCGGCGCATCAAAACAAAGAAAAAACATATCTGTTACCATGGGAGGCAGGGGGGAGCCGAAATATGTTTGTGTGCATTGCAATGTTGAAATTATGTAACTGAAATGAAATGGGAAGTGAGCTTACATTCTTATTTTTATTTTTTAAATCAGTTTGAAATGAGATTTGGTAGTTTTAAAATATGGCAATATTACTAACTCCAGTTTAGCGGTAGGTTGTGCTCCATGATTGGGTCATGCTGTGGCACCAGTCCCACTCTGCTCACAGCATAATGACATCAAGACGCTTTCCTTATTGTCACTTACTTAGGTGACAGATGGAATGGGGAACCTGTGAGCCTCTGGATGTTGTTGTACTACAACTCCCATCATCCTTGGCCAGTGGCCATGCTAGCTGAGGCTGATGGGAGCTGGAGTCTAAAAACATTTGGAGGACAGTACTACAAGGAGGCCCACCTGAAGAAAAGCCTAAACTGTGCAATATTTCTCCCCCTTTTTTTGAGAATTTCATGCTTTGTGTGTCCATGTTTATTTTTGCACAGTTTCCTGCATCATGCATTTTGTTCGGTGCATGACAAAAGGGTGAGATGGGCCCTTGTTCCTTCACTACATTGGCTGGGTAAATATCTGAAAGAACAGTGGTTTGCCTTTGCTATGAATGGTACAGTGTAGAAGTAAATAATGCCCTGTTGGTTGCAAGGGAATTGGTATAAAAGTAGAATTCCTGGATGTCAAGATTCAAGTTTGGGGCAATTACTCTTTGGTGAGAGAACCCCAGCAGAGATTTAAAATCGCAACGTATGCAGCAAGGAAAAACATGGAAGGCAGGACAGCTTACTCTATTGTTTTAACCCCTTCATGCATTAACTAGACTTTAGCATGTTGGTTATATGAGGCTGATTATCCCACATGTTCTACAATGCACATTTTGCATCTTATCAGTTGATGACTGACATCTTGGCTGTAAGTCCCAGAACACCTGTTCCCACCTTTGCTGACTCCAGCTACAAAAGCTGAGGCTGATGAATAGTCATTTGGGTTTAGGGTTTCTTTGTTGTTGTTGTTGTTGTTGTTGTTGTTGTTGTTGTTGTTGTTGTTGTTGTTATTGTGATTATTATTATTATTATTATTAGATCTTACTATGATTGAGTTTGGTTGCACACTTTTTGATGTGTTTTATTGATTTAAGGCTGCTTTTATTATGTTTGTGATTATGTAAATCTTGTCATGTTGTAAGCCGCCTTGAGCATGCTTTTAACTATGGAGAGGATTTCAGGCAGGGTTCTCTCCTAACCCTGTCTTAAAAAGCTGAGGATTGAACATGCAAAGCAGATACCGTACCACAGAGCTACACCTCCTCCCTGTTTGCCCGAAGAGTGCTATACTCACAGCAGGATAGGATCTGGCAACCGTATGCCTTTTTCTGAATGCGAAAAATATCTCCCAATGGAGGAGATATAACATGTCACATTATTTGAATGAGATGGCCTTAAGTGTTATCTGTGCTGATTCCTTCAGTTTAAGTGATAATCTGAGGTACTTGCGGTAGACATAAAAGAGATTAGAACCACTCTCTTGTTTCATATTCCCATTCACAGGACTAGGAAGTATAAATTGGAAACACATGAGGGAGATATTTAAGAAAATAGCAGTTTCCCATAGACTTTAAAGCACTTCCTAATAGGAACTGCATTCATAATTCTCTTTTTTTGTCAGGGTGGGGGAGGAGAGGATATAGGGACTATTAGTAAGTGAGAGATTTATCTAGTAAACACTAAGCTACCGAACCTTAAATTTGTTTCCTTTCCTTTGTTAAGGCTGACAAGTGAAAGGAATATTTCTTCAAACATGTTTCCTAATATTCAGTGAGGTAAATGTTGAACAGCTGTAACTTAAAGTATGGAAAAATTAAATGAAAGGCACATTTAGGATTTATGGAGCTGAAAACCAAGAATCCAATGGAAAATGGAACTTTGATGAGCAGAAACTATGCTGTTAATGCCGATTTTTTACTGGTACTTAAAATAATATTAACTCCCAGGCCCCCCCAGACTATAATCTGGAACTATATAGACTTTAGGTTTTTTTTAAATGATGCAATGCTAGTTCTAAAAAAGTAATATGGCTATAAAATATATTTTAATGTTCAGTTAAAATTAACAGTGACCAGTTAACTAGAAAATGACTTGATTCCCAGAATAACGAAACTCTACAGAAGTCTGGAAGTTTATAAAGTGTGGATGGTTTTCCAGTCAAAACTCTCGTGATCAAGGAATTTTACAGATGTGATGGTGACACCCACATAGTTGTCCGTTCTCTGAGAAACACATGTCAAAAAACCTGAGAGTAAAAGTAATTGCATTCTACTGAAATTCATTTATATGATAATTTGGGTGTGCAATATATGTTCACATTTTCACAGCTACCTTGTGAGTCAAGTTGTTGCCATCATATAAAATGCCAAACATTGTAAAAACTCTGCACAGAGATCGAAAGGCAATGCCTGCCTCATTTGCCTGCAGTCTTCAAGAGATGATGAAAAAGGACAAAGTAATGGAGATGGAAGGGGAGAGTAAGCAAATTCAGGCAGCCATTCTTGAAATAACATAACTTTAGTGTCAGTGTGTAGTATCAGAGATGGGACTCAGCTACACTGACAAAGAAAAAGTGCTTTATATGTGTTATAACACTGTGACACCAGATGGCGCTGTGGATTCCCTTTGTTCGCCAATGTGATTTCCCTTTATGAGGTTTAGAATGCGTTTTCCTGAAATGCTTTTTGATGTGACTAGATCCAGGGACAGTGTGGTGTAGTGGTTAGAGTCTCAGACTAGGACCTGGGAGTCCAGGGTTCTAGTCCCACTTGGCCATGAAGCTCACTGGGTGACTTTGGGCCAGTCACCGTCTCTCAGCCTAACCTACCTCACAGGGTGGCTGAAAGGATAAAATGTAGGGGCTGTGGGGGAAATATGTGATCCACTTTGAGATGTTTGCAGGAAAGGTGGGTTATAAAAGTAATCAATCAGTCAATAATATGATCTGGTTGGATGGATGGCCCTGCCTTTAAATAAACGCACCCAGCAGCTCTTAGCCCCCAGATTCCCCTCACGAGTGCAATCGTTTTCCAGAAGGTAGGGGGTGCAATCTCCCAGTGGCCCTTGCTCCCCTACCTGGTGGCAGAAGCCAGAGGATGCTTTTCTTTTGCATTGCAGACCGAGCACATCTGTCAGTTGGGACCAAATATTCTTTCTGGAAGTCAGGGCCTTCTGGTGGTTCCCTCACTGCGAGAAGTGAAGCTACAGGGAACCAGGCAGAGTGGCTTCTCGGTAGTGGCGCCCATCCTGTGGAACGCCCTCCCATCAGATGTCAAGGAAATAAGCAACTACAGTCATACCTCGGGTTACAGACACTTCAGGTTGTGTTTTTTTTGGGTTGCGGACCGCCGAAACATGGCAGTACCAGAACGGGTTACTTTCAGGTTTCAGTGGTCATGCATGCGCAGAAGCGCTCAATTGAGCTTTTCGCATGCACAGATGTGCCGAATTGCAACCTGTGTGGCCGAATCGCAACCCAAATTGCAACCTGAGCATCCAGTGTATCTGACTTTTAGAAGACATCTGAAGGCAGCCCTGTTTAGGGAAGTTTTTAATGTTTGATGCTTTATCGATTATTATTATTATTATTACTACTACTACTACTACTACTACTACTACTACTACTACTACCTGTAAGAGTGCAGCCTCCCAATGCCCCCTTTCCCCTTGGCCAGTAGCAAAGGCCCAAATCACCTTCGAAGACTTGACATATCAGAGGGACGGTCTGATTATGTGTCTGAAAGTGGTGGGAAGGGTGTGGTTCAGTCTTCATGGAGAAATGGAGACTAGCTGGGGGAGGTAGTGTGTCTTCTGAAAGAGACATACCTTGGGATGGCAGATCTATGTAATGGAGTCATGACAAAAGAGACAAGGGATGCCCTCTGCCACCCCTGCTGGTTCACACATCCATGCACACCATGTGATTTGTTGGCACTTGATGAGGATACAATTAATTTCATGCTTCACTCATAAATATTCTTCACTCGATGGTCACACAGCATCCAGGGATGATTACATGTGTTCAAAGGCCAACACAGATACAGAACTTTCATAACACCTACATCCAACCAGCTCATTCCACCAGCACAAGGATTTCTGCTTGCACAAGGGAACGTCCGCCCTTTCCCCCCTTGTCCCCTCTAAATCTGTTCTGGGTTTCCCATCAACCGTCTGTAGAAGAATTTGGACGGGTGCAGGGCGTGTGCAGGGCGTGGAATGGGTTGTTTCTGTTGCACAAGTGAAAATCCTTGCACTGACAGAACAGGTTAGTTGGATGTCACCCATTGCTTTTATTTGATGCCAGTACAGGCATTTTGGCTGCAGGCGCTGAAAGGTTGGTTCACACATGCATGCCAACCCTCCCTTGGGCCAGAGCATCCAGCGATGACTGCTTGTATGAAGTAGGTCATCACAGATGCAAGACCACAAATAGAACTTCCATATCACTTCACATCTCATCAAGTGCTGTACTTTCCAAAGTTGTCAATGCTTTCAGCTGCTGCTGAGGTGGTCATTCACACATGCACTAGTACCTGAATATGAGGAAAGCATGTAAAGTGGCATGATTGTTTCCTCTGCACTTATATCTCGGAAGGCTGCTGCAATCATCTAGGACCAATTTTTAAGTTATCTTAGCTACTTAGTTGCGCTTCTAAGTTCAGGTTTTAAATAACACACATACAAATGGCTAGCACCAGCACCTGCTTCCCCAATACAGATTGGGACCCTATCATTGTGTGTGTGTTGTTGGGGGTGGGGGCTTTAATATTTTAGCTCCCACTATATATCTGACTTGGTTAGCCTCTCCACACCTGTAAATTCTTGTGCAAATTCAAGGTGTGCCCCCCTCAAGTCTGGACCATAGCAAGGGGCAAAGTGCTAAAGTATTCCCCAACCACGATAGGGTCTCCATCCAGAGTAGGCCTGCCCCACTTGCCCCCTGCACCAAGAGAAATGGCTGAGCAGCTAAAGGAACAACAGTGCATGGGAACCAGGCCTTAGCCATGAAAAATCAAGCGAGACACACCCAGTCTTCTGAGCACCCAAACAATAGGATTTTGTAATGCAGCAAATACATGACTCAATCAAGCTCCACTGGCAAAAGATGAAAACTTCAGCAAACTTCAATAACGCTCACATTAACTTTTGAAAGAAAATGACTTTTGCTTGATATCTTTATTACAAGCAGACATCATTAGCGAAGGCAAAGAGTGCATTACTGAACCATCTGTATGTGCTTTGCTAAGCATATTCCTTATCCAGCAAGCACCTCTAGAGAGTTGTGCCCTGGGTTTCTCCTTCCTCTTGCATTCTGCGTAACATGGGCTGATGTGCTAGACATGGGCTGATCGGCTAGAAATACTAGGGTGTGCCATAAGAGGGTATACTAATTAGGGCCACAGTGACACTTATTTCAAACTCTGCACCCGCTTTTTGAAAACTGCCCTTGCCCCATATTTATTGCTGTGCAGCAGAATTTTCTTCCTTTTTAAAAAAGCCAAGTAATGCAAAATAGAACATTTAAGCAAAGTTCAAGATTTACTCCCAGTCCAAATTTAGTCATTAGGGTGGCTTGGTACCCTACTTCAATCATTCCATTGGCATACAGGGTATCCTACTTGTCAGAGGACAGTACTTTATTTCCAAGATGAGGAGCTTTTCTCGGACCAAGGGACACATTCCCTTCTGGGCAGCCCCCAATAGACTCTTTTGGCCATTCAGTTTACTTGTATGGGACCAGGAGGAGAAGCAGGGGTGCACTGACTTCCCTGCTACCTTGTCCCTCCCACTTCCAGTCACCAGCAGCAACCCAGGCGTTGGGAAGCCAGGTAGGCACTGCCCTCCCCTGTCAATCACTGCAGCTCTAAACAGTGTAGCTGATGTTCTGGATTGGGCAGGACTTGGCAGTAATGTGCCTAATTCTTCTAGCATGTGCATCTACATCTGAGGAGACTGGATGTGCCAAGATATCTAGGCTATTAGATATCTGCTTTGGAATGATGGTTTTATTTCTACAGTTGTCAACTATCCACATGCTAGTTGTGGGGGTACAAGGGCAAAAGTAGGTAGGCAATAAATGAAAATTTTACTTCCATACAGTAGGCTGCTTTCACACATCCCTCTCCACCATCCATCCATCCAAGCAAGAGGCAATATCAGAGTTCAAGGACACATTCCAACCAAGCTTATATTCCTGAGGTACAAAGCACAGCCAGTGAGGGGTGTGAGCTGGGGGGGGGGGAGTTTAGAGGGCCAGATAGACCTGGAAGGCTCCATTTGGCTCACTGGCCTGAGACTCCTAGTTCCTGCTCTATTTATAGGGCCATCCTCTTTTCACAGTTCTCTTTTGAATGGCTGTCCAGTCCAAGATTTGCTGAAAGATAAAGAACTGTAAGAAGGAAGAACAGGGACCTTGAAATTGTCCATTCAGTTAGGACCTAGAGTAGTCTGAGCAGGCACACTGGTCGTCTACTCAACCATGTCTTTTCACTATTATAATATTTATTGCATTTTTATTTACACTTCATTGTTTCTAAAGTTGCCTCTTTATACATCAGTTGGCATGTGCCTCTTTTTATTTTGGTGATGTAGTTCCTGTTTTTTGATGATGTATAAATGACCACCCTTTGAAATCTGGCAGGCTTCACCTACTCCAAAAAGGGTAACCATGACCAAAATCTGCATCCAATTCTGGCAGAACAGAAACAAGCAAGATACTCCCTTTCTTTCTTTCTTTCTTTCTTTCTTTCTTTCTTTCTTTCTTTCTTTCTTAAATTAAAGGTTCCTTGCATGAAACCCCCTGGACAGAACTCCCTACAATTTGGGAGGCTTAATCAATTTGGGAGGGGTTACTTTGCCTGCAAATTTCATCCATTTATGTCAACAGGAAAAAAGTTATGGTCATTTTTAGACTCCCTGTTATAGCCACCGGAGGTGAAACAGATCTTTGGATTTAATTGTTCAGATTTGGACAATAGAATCAGAACAACACAGAGCAGGTCCAAAACACACCAGGCTGCTTCCAAATGCTACAGATACTAAGCAAATATATTGGTCTCTGCACGCCACTACTTTAAATTATATTCCCCAAATGCCATCTGGAAAAAGGGGCAGGGAGAAGAGGTGATACCCTTGAAACATCTTGTGCTGTGGGAGTGGAAGCCCCCCACTGATCTTTCGGGTGATAGAGTCCTTGCCGGAGGGTGAATATTTTACCCACTCCAGTCCTTCCTAGAGATCCATGCACTCCCCGCCCACCTATGATTCCTATTGTATTCAGTGGCAAAGTCTTCCATTTTGGGACTGCAGCTGTTATTCTGCAGCCCTTATTCTGATACTTATCTGGTTTCATCCCTTCAGAAGGGGTGACCATGCCTGCAATTTGCATCTGATTCTGGCAAGCAAGAAAATAGATTTCAGTCTAATGACATTAGAGGTCCGTCTTGCAACTGAAGAGAGATGATTTTATATCTTCTAGGTTATTTGACTATTCCCCTTTCGTCCGTCCAACAGCTCACTCGATCTTTCTTTTCACTGCATGCTTCCTAATATTTCATGCGCCAAATGTTAAACAGATGTAACTCTAGTCAGAATAAATCAAATAAGAGGCATATTTAAGACACAAAGCTGAAAATCTAGAGAGTAATGGACAGCAGAGCTTTGACAAGCCAACTTCCTTAAAAAAAAGCAAAGATCTTTTTCATAGCTCTGTGTTCCAATGTAGCAAAGGTGTACTCAAAACAATGGAGAGAAATTGCTGTAATTTTAGAATCCACATTCAACCAGTGTCTTGACAAAATGATCCTCCCAAACAAGTAGGTCATCTATTTATCCTGGCCAAAATGTTGCAGTACTCCCAGAAAACTTTTTTAAAAGTACTTTTGGTTCCAAAAAACAAAACAAAAAAGAGGATCTTGCATAAGCACATTGAAGAGCTAGACTCAGCCACTGTCTGAAAGTGGAACCATTTTTGCAGTTATCTCAGTGCCTCAACAGAAAATGTTGGACTATCAGGCAGTGGTTGCCATAGGGCTGGTTCACTCAGGAATGGTCCATGGCTTGATAATGATAGCATCTTGAGAGGACCTGTATCTCTAAGTGAGCTGTCCTAGAGATGGCCACCATAAACAGTATACCTGAAGGAGCATCTCCACCCCCATCGTTCTGCCCAGACACTGAGGTCCAGCACCGAGGGCCTTCTGGTGGTTCCTTCACTGCGAGAAGTGAAGCTACAGGGAACCAGGCAGAGGGCCTTCTCGGTAGTGGCACCCACCCTGTGGAACGCCCTCCCACCATATGTCAAAGAGAAATACAACTACCAGACTTTTAGAAGACATCTGAAGGCAGCCCTGTTTAGGGAAGCTTTTAATGTTTAATAGATTATTGTATTTTAATATTCTATTGAAAGCCACCCAGAGTAGCTGGGGAAACCCAGCCAGATAAGTGGGGTATAAATAAATTATTATTATTATTATTATTATTATTATTATTATTATTATTACTACTACTACTACTACTACTACTACTACTAACAGAACTTCCATGTGATTTTGTGCCATCTCAGACACAGTATTTTTCAGTGAAGGCAGGGCATATATGTTGGAGTTTGTTAAATACATTGCAGTGGTATGCAGAAAGAAATAGTCTAGGAAGCCTGCTGGTTGACAGAATAAAGAAGCCATCATGGCAAACAAAGCCCTTGTAAATAAAGGTTTTACATTCGGACAAAATGGAGTCAAGGAGTCAACACAACTCACATGCTTCCTCATATTTGGCCCAATTGGCTTACTTCGGAGTAGCACAGTAGTTGCCGGATATAGTATCTACTTTGCACACAGAAGGGTAGATCCCTGGCATTTGGGAAGATGCCTTGTAGGGATGAGCAAATCTTATCAATCTGGATTTCTCTCAATTTTTTACACCCCCCCATTCAGTTCTCCACATATCCACATCAATTTGCATTTTTGTAATATGCTTATGAAAATTTGTCAGCCTTGTAGCCCAAATTTGTCCCGATGCAGTTTTGCTTAATGTGCAGATTTTTGAAAAGCAATTCCCCTAATATTACACGCTTGTGCATGTTAATTTTCATAAATATATGCATCTTTGTGCACAGCTCATTTTTGTGTATCCATTTTTGTACTTGGCTGGAGAACTGCGCTGCGAAATTCTGCAAAGCGAATTTCAAAGAATGGCTACGTTTCGGTCCACATGTTGTTTTGCAGTTAGCCTTTATATGTGAACAGAATCCAGTTTCCTTGCCATCCCTAGCTCCTTTCTGAAACCATGTGGAGCCTCTGCCAGTAATACAGTGGTACCTTAGGTTAAATACTTAATTCATTCCGGAGGTCCGTTCTTAACCTGAAACTGTTCTTGACCTGAAGCACCACTTTAGCTAATGGAGCCTCCTGCTGCTGCCGTGGCGCTGGAGCACGATTTCTGTTCTCATCCTGAAGCAAAGTTCTTAACCCAAGGTACTATTTCTGGGTTAGCGGAGTCTGTAACCTGAAGCATATGTAACCTGAAGCGTATGTAACCTGAAGCGTATGTAACCTGAGGCACCACTGTACTGAGATAGACAATATTGAGCTAGATTGACAAATGGTTTGAATCAGTAGGGCAGCTACCCCTGTTCCTATAGATGGACAATAATATTTGATAGGATCTGTTGGATCCTCCTTCTCTTCATCGTAAAGAGAAAGAGTGAACATCCAGCTCTGACATGCCTGTTTCCTATTTTCCTTTAGTTTCTGGGACACAAACTTTATTAAATTAGTAAGAGGCATGACTGTTGCGAACACAGAAACACTGCTAAAGAGACCTTAGGAGTGGGGGGAAACATAATTGTTTGTTTGTTATTCTGACAGAGACGCCCCTCTCAGAGAAATCCAGACTGCCATTTAACACATGGGTCTTAAAGGTTTAAACAAGAGCAGATAGGGTTTAATGAATAAAAGCAGTCCCAGAAGTCACTCATGTTTAAAGCTTCATAATTTAACATTGTTGAATGTGCTTGATGCTAGAATACAGCCAGCCAAGAGACATACCTGGTGAAATATTTAGACACTCTTCATCATTGCTAATTAACAGCCTATGAATTTTAACTTGTGTCATGCTCATGGCAGCTGGATTCTGTTGCTAAGGAGGTCTGCATTTGTCATTTGAAGACATTGCCAAAGGACTTAAAGGGAGAGAGTGAGAGAAAAGGATTTCCTCTAAAGTGAATTTCACATCCTGAAAAACTGGTTCTCTGGGAGGTGACTAATTAACACGAAAGGCAGGTAACTGACCAAACTGGGTTCATAGGAGGAAAAACAGATGAACCATGTAATATCCGCAAAACAGTTGCAAGTGGTGGTGGCCGGTTAGACACCTTTAATTCATCCTCTTGTAATGTTTTCCAGGAAGCAGAGTGGAAGGTTTGCATTCTTCAGTTACAGTTTGCCCCTTCGTTTTTTGCTAGGGGGTTGGATCTCATAAGGGGGGAAAGAAGATAAAGGAGGACAGAGGCATATACATTTTAAACTACGTGGAGAACATGAAGAACATGGGGTGGAGAGAATTGCTCATTCTTAAAACCCTACAACTTGGAAATCATCCAATGAACTATATTAGCATACACTATTCTGATTTTCAGGCAGGAAAATGTATTACTTATTATTATCATGAGTATCCAGCATTCACTCTTAAGGCCCCAGGGCAGGTTACAATTAAAACAAAATATTAGAAACAGTTTAAAGCAGATTAAAATCACATAAATAAGGCAAGCCCTAAAAATATACACCTCAAGTGTCAGAAGCCAAGAGGGTGAATAGTGACTTCAGGTCATCAGATTAGAAATATTTATTTATTTATTTATTTATTTATTTGATACATTTCTGCAAATAAAACAGGAAAGAGAGAGAGAGAGAGAGAAGGAAGTTTCATCTGCTGATATGAACAATAAAAATATCCACAAACCCTGACTTAAAGGTATAAAATAATAATACATACGCAGCCCACGTATTCAAAAAGGTATCGAAATGAGAGTGACAATTACAGTGGTACCTCTGGATGCGAAAGGGATCCATTCTGGAGCCCCGTTCGCATCCTGAAGCGAATGCAATCCGCGTCCATGGGTGACGATTCGCTGCTTCCGCGCATGCGAGTGATGTCATTTTGAGCGTCTGCGTATGCACGAGTGGCAAAACCTGGAATTATCACACTCCGTTACTTCCGGGTCGCCGCAGAGCACAACCCGAAACTACTTCAACCCGAGTTATGACTGTATAAGCTATTTGTTCAAACACAGTGGAAGAAATATTTAAATAGATATTTTGGGATCCATTTCCCCACCCTTGGTTAGCACTACCCAGCATAGGAGACCCCTATCCAGTCCTGAGAAACCGCCAGGAGCATGTTGGGCCCTGCTTGGCCAGGAGCTGCTGGAAATTGCTGCATGCTGGCACCAGACCTGCTTGGCAGAATGATCCAGATACTTTACCCTGCATAGTTTGGCCACCTGTGTGGGTTCTTATATGCAAAGCTTCAGGGGAAATAGCCCTCTGCCAAGACCTAACTGGGAAAAACTAGTGCATTTCCCTGAAGGGCCTTTCAGGTTTTCAAGAGATGAAAAATTCTACGGAATCCCCTTTCCTTCCTACCACCCTAAAGTACAAATTTAGCATAGAGAAATTCAGACCCTCCAAGTGTCCCTATTTCCCAGGGACTTCCCAGATTTACAGAAGCTGTCCTGGTTTCTGATTTGATCCCAGAATGTCCTGCTTTTCCTTAGGACGATTGTATTTTCATCGGAGAAATGTAGAAGGGTATGGAGTTATCTGACCCCTGAGCCATCTGAGCAGCCCTGTAAAGCGAAGGTTTTTTTAAAAAAAAAGTTTAATGTTTTATTATGTTTTTATATATGTTGGAAGCTGCCCAGAGTGGCAACCCAGTCAGATGGGGGGTGGTATATTATTATTATTATTATTATTATTATTATTATTATTATTAAATTGGATGTTCCTACTTTCATCAGAGAAACGTTGGAGAGTATGAAAGTTGCCATGAACTGAGGAAGCAAGCGAAAGAGAAAGCCAATAGAATGTCATGTAATGCTAGTTTGGGAATGGAAAATAATAATAATTGAATAATAATTTATTATTTATACCCCACCACTCGGGGCGGCTCCCAATCGAGTGTTGAAAACAATACAGCATTAAATATTAAAAACTTCCCTAAACAGGGCTGCCTTCAGATGTCTTTTAAAAATAGGAAATAGTAATTGGCCAGGGTCTATATACTTAATGAAAACTAAACAGGAATATCCTGGTCCACGGTGCCATTTCTTTCATCCTTTATTAACGTTTTAAAAAAGGATTATACTAGAAGGCAGACTTGGAAAAGGTAGCGCATACACGCACACATGCGCGCACACACACCCAGACACATACAGTGGTATACCTTGGGTTAAGAATGCAATTCGTTCTGGAGGTCTGTTCTTAACCTGAAACTGTTCTTAACCTGAGGTACTACTTTAGCTAATGGGGCCTCCCACTGCCGCTGCATCACCAGCATGCGATTTCTATTCTCATCCTGAGGTAAAGTTCTTAACCTGTGGTGCTATTTCTGGGTTAGCAGAGTCTGTAACCTGAAATGTCTGTAACCTGAAGCATCTGTAACCCAAGGCACCACTGTGTGTATGTGTATGTATATGTATATATACATACTGTCAGGGGTTCAGGAGCAGAGTCACAGGAGAGGGAGGAAACGGAGAGCGAGGGGGAGGAGTCTGAAGGAAATGTCAGCGACGACAGTAGTCCGAGGTCTCTGAGTCTCTCCAGTGACTCGGAGGATTCACAGAAAGGGGCCCCCATGGTCAGGGCAAGGGGAGTGCCCAGGGGGACACCTCGGGAAGAAGGGGCCAGAGGAGACTCAGAGAGTAGCAGTTGGAAATCAGGGCCCGCGTCCCCCCCAGAGGGCAGTAGGGGGGAGGAGTCCCAGGCATCGGGATCAGGTGGAGCGCTGCCAGCGGGAGAACATGAGGCAGGATTGACCACACCTCCGTCGGGGAGTGAGGAAACGGTCATCAGGAAAGTTAAACGCGCGCGCGCGCCAAGTTCAAATGTACAGGAGGGAGGCACAGTGGGCAGCCCGGGAAGAGAGCCAGGTCCTAAAGCCCGCAGAAGAGAGCGGGAGGAGTCAGGGGGGTCGTCATCGTCAGCCTCAGAGGAATCCAGGGAGACAGGGGCCCCGGAGGGCAACAGGACCCAGAGGAGAAAGAAGAGGTGGAGTAAAGCTAGAGTCTTAAACTGGTGTACAGGGGGCGGGGACTCAGAGGGAGCTTCGCCGGTCTAAAGTTTAGACGTAGGGATGGAGCGCTGCGGCGTGGAAATGGAAACTGTACTTCAATAAAGACTTTTGTACATAAATACCAGCCAGCGTTGGTCCTCTGTGAGCTGGGACCAGGAGCCAGCCCTGACACATACATATAGATATAGATATAGATATAGATATAGATATAGATATAGATATAGATATAGATATAGATATAGATATATAATTTCCCTTTACCACCCCAGAACACAACTATTAGTCAAGAGTAGCAAACACATTACCATAATCTACACAGCTATATTTTAGACTGTAGGGAGGAGATATAAATGTGATGGTACGTTCTCATTAACTATGGCGTGTAAGACTATGGCATCTGCAAGGCGTAGTGGTGGCCACCGACTTGGATGGCTTCACAAAGCAGATTATTTACTCATTTATTACATTTCTATCCCAGCTTTCCTCCAGGGTGGTGAACATGGCTCTCTGTCTCCCCATTTTATATCCACGACAGCTTTGTGTGGTATGTTAGGCTGGGAGAAAGTGACTGGGTCAAGCCCACATGTTGAGCTTCATAGCTGAGTGGGAATTAAATTTATACACCCCCCCCTTCATCCAAAGATCACAGAGCAGTTTATAGCATAAAAATACAAAATGAAAGCACAAAATACCTAATCACAACCACCAACATTGTTTGCAAACCCCGTGTTTCCTCCCTGCTTTCTTTTAATAGGGTTGAATAGTTGGGAAGGAGGGACACACACCTCTTTTTCATTTTGGTCCCAGTGTTACTTCACTCTATCCTTTGTTGTGTGTATTCATAGACTTCCGAATATCCCAGCATCATATTCTTTTAATTTGTTTTCTGTAATTTGATATTCTCGGTATTGTTCTGTTTTATGTGCTTCAAGTGTTGGCATTAGAGATACTTATTTGGAAATGGCATGCTTTCTTCTTTGTAACTTTGATCGTTTTGTGTCAATGTAATGCACAGTTTGCAAGTTCAGTGTCTTGTTCACACTTTTTTGTGGTGGTAATGGGACCAATATTTCATTTTTTGTCCCAGCGTTACATCACTCTGTCAACTTTGGATGTACTTCTTCTTTGGCGATCACTTGTAGCCGAGTAAGATTGTCTTCCATAAACACAGTTTTAACAATGAGTCCATAAGTGACTGTGGAGGCCGATTCCGGACCCACACGTCCTTCCACAGTGGGGACATTGGTTTCCGGGTGGAAGTTGCTCACAGTGTGGATTTGCCAAGCGTGCCTTCCTCTTAGCGCGTTTCTCCCTTGCGTCCTGAGTTTGAGTTTATTCAAAGCCCATGACACCTTTGGTAAAGGCTGTTCTCCAACTGGAGCACTCGCAGGCAAGTGTTTCCCATTTTAAAATTTGCCTTGAGACAGTCTTTAAACCTCTTTTGTTGACCACCAGCATTACGCTTTCCATTTTTAAGTTCGGAATAGAGTAGTTGCTTTGGAAGACGATCATCAGGCACCCGCACAACATGACCAGTCCAACGAAGTTGATGTTGAAGAATCATTGCTTCAACACTGGGGATCTTTGCTTCTTCCAGTACACTGATATTAGTTCGCCTATCTTCACAAGTAATGTGTAAATTTTTTTGGAGACACCGTTGATGCACATGGCAATAACCTCTACACTGTGAGAGTGTATTCCTATTCATTTGTTTATGCATATGGGAATGTGTAATCTCCTATCATAACTGGACCCCTGTGCTTGGACTTTTACTTCAATGCTATTAGACACATGAGTTAGCACATTCTATAACTAATTCTCTGTTGCCAAGATGGGAACACATATACACACGCATGCGCGCATGCACACCCACCCACACCCACACCATAATCAAACTTTGGGGATCCCGCGGGTCTCAGAAGTACAAAAACACTTGGAGAAAAAAGCTGTAGGGGTGAGAACTCCCCCAAACAGCCCAGTGGGGACTGAGCATGCTCAGTGGCTCATGGGATGCTGATTGGCTGGGAGTGGGGAAATGGAATGGAGTATTCTGGAAGAGGGCATGGCTGGCTGGAACACTGAACAGGAGCACACTATGCTGCAACATTCTGTCACTGAATGCACTTGTATAACTGTAAGGTCTAAGGTACAAAGAGAGGAAGAACAGCTGTTGTAGTTGAGCAAATTGCTTCTCAGGCTGCAAGATGGCTTCTGTGAACAAAGACCTTTGCTCTGGGTTAGATTTAGGGTTGGCCTGTGTCTTGAACTTCCCGGACATTGCCAGAAGACGACAGTCGGAAGCAATGTCTGGTTGGAAATCACTGTAATGTCCAGGAAAATCTGCATGTATGGCAACCCATGGTGGAAGTCTATATTTTGGCAGATTTCTTAAATAAACAGCTCAAAAACTTCATTAAAAAAAAGGTTTTTCAAAAACTTATGTGTCAACGTCTTCTGTTGATACTTTTGAAAGACTATTGTGAGACTGTCCTTAGACATCTGTTTTGAACACACAGCTTGACGGTTCTCGCTACCACTCTGTTATATTGTATATATGAACTTTGATTGGCTTATTCCTATAATTTGAATGATATCATTATTCTATTATATATTTTCTACTAACTATTATCCTACCTGTTGTGTTTGTATTGTTGTGATTAGTTCTTATTGCAACACAGGAAGTCTGTATTTTGGCAGATTTCCTAAATAAATAGCTCAAAAACTTGATTAAAAAAAAGATTTTTCATAATAATAATAATAATAAATTTTATTTATATCCCGCCCTCCCCAGCCGAAGCCGGGCTCAGGGCAGCTAACAACAATCAAATAATCCAACATTCTGTGTCCAGATTTTCACTTTTTGAAATATGGCAACCCTAGGTTAGATGTACTCAGAAAGGCAGTGTTAGGTAATGTGATGCCCGCCAGATGTTGCTGGACTCCCAGCTCCCATCAATAAGAGTCAGCATGCCCAAAAGTTAGGGATGAGGGGAATTGTAGTCCAGGAACGTTTAGAAGGCATTGCATTGACCAACTCTGTTCAAAGGAGTTGCGCACTGTGCAGGCATGCAGCAAAAGCTTTCTGCGCTCCTCCCCAGAGTCCTGAGAGCTTCAGCATGGGATCTTGGCATCCCTAACAAAGACTTCTCAGCACCCTTGCAAAGCTAATTGGGACCTTGAAGAAGAAGAAAAAATAAAAGCTATTTGCACATTTGTGCAGAAATCTGTTTCAAATCTTCAGTAGCTAAACCCAAGAACGGTGTTTTTGTTTCTAAAGTCTATCTGTAGCTTTCAGCTCCTTTTGAAAGCACATGCAGAAAATAATGCTTGCTTTGGTGCCCTCTAGTGCCAATATTTCCCTGTGGTTTTAAATCCTTCCCATTCCCCCCCCCTCCAGTTTTCACAGGGAAAAAAAATATATTGTTGTTATTTTAAAAAATGCAGTACAGTGGTACCTCGGGTTACATACGCTTCAGGTTACATACACTTCAGGTTACAGACTCCACTAAACCAGAAATAGTGCTTCAGGTTAAGAACTTTGCTTCAGGATGAGAACAGAAATCGTGCTCCGGCGGTGCAGCGGCAGTGGGAGGCCCCATTAGCTAAAGTGGTGCTTCAGGTTAAGAACAGTTTTAGGTTAAGAACGGACCTCCAGAATGAATTAAGTACTTAACCCGAGTATCACTGTAATTGTGTTATTATTTCTCACTTTGTTGTATGCGCTGCAATGAACCTGCATTTTCCAAATCACTGTTTTGCTTGCCAACATGCAAATGTAATTGATCTCCTACCAAGGGCATCCTTCAACACAGTTTCATCACCAGCGAAACTTTACCTCCTGCTGTCCTTCAAAGGTGTCTTGCTTCATCGCTGTCTTTGCTCATCTTCCTCAGCTGCCTTATCATCATTGGAAAACATAAATGGCTGCCTGACAGTCACATATCTACACTGCAACTATAGTAACTGGCAGCGGGAAGATGTTATTGCTACAGTACCATCAGTTATAGTTACAGGGGGCTTTACAAAGGTTGAGTGGGGTGGAATGTCAGGTCCCTACCCAAAAAACAGCTCCCAATCTGGAACATTTTTTTATTGCACACATATTCAGATTTTGTTCAGTGATGGAAGTCAAGGCAGCTGATTCCTAAAAATTCTTCTCTCCACCCACTGACCATCTCAAATCCTGGTCACTATTATATAATGGCCATTTTTAATTTTTGCAAGCTGATTTCAGTGGGCTCTGCCAGGGTCAATGAGGATGACCACAGAGATTGTCAAACATAGGAAGAGATTAATGTCAGAAAGTTCTTCCTGATGTTTAGTAATACTTTATGACCTACTAGGCTGAACAACTTTATCCAGCATTGTATGGCAGCCCACCAGGAACTCAACAAATCTATTTTTGCTCCCTGCTTAGGGTAGAAAAAATAGGGGTTGCAAAGCCTTTTTTTGGAGATAACATTGCAGATTGTTTTTGGTCAACATGTTAACCAAAAGCAGCTCACCCAGCAAGTATTGTGGCTTGCTTCACAGGCTGTATTTGGTTTAGGACAGCCATCCCCATTGCCCCAAAAGGAGGGCAAAAGAGGACACAGATTTGCATAGCATTGGCAAATGATAACTTATATGTGCTGGGTGGAATTCAACATTGCACTCTTCCAGTTGTTCCATCTGTGCAAGCATGGCAGCTTTCTGGCTAGAATGATCATCCTTCTCTGTCCCCTGCATGCTTTCTGGAGGTTCTCTCAACCCCGCAGAGCCAATTTCAGGAGGAGGGGCAGGGAGGAGAAGCCATGATACACAAGCAGAAGTCCATGAACAGGGCTTCTGCTGATGGGGCTGGTTAGCTGAATCCTGCTCATACTGGATTCAAGTTTAGAAAACGCTACTATATTTTAACTAGAAACACAATACATCTCACTATAGTGGGAGGTCCATGATCAGGTGATCTGTGTGCCTTTTGCCCAGTTGCTAATCTTCCACAGAGCCACATGGTGAATGATGGAAACCCATCTTCTCCTTTAGCGTATGAAATTGCCTTTATGGAATCGTTCCTTGTTTGTGCTCTTCATCCCTTATTTTAACAGATGAACTGGTAACATTTCTATAAAAGCTGCAAATGCGGTTAGGAATAATTACAGGCAAACTGGGGTTTTTGTCCCATCAGAACACTACATTTATGAAACAAGGGAGATTTCTCTGCTTTCTTTCCCCAGGAAACGCCAGACACAAGAAGGAAAGAAAGAAGGCACTTATGTGCACTCCTGTATTGCTTTCCTTTCTTTAACAAGCCCATGTTATGCTCTGGGGCTGTTACAGGTTTGCAGGAATGCCTTAGAGAGCATTTCTGAATTTTACATACATGTTCAGGAAGGCCAATAAACATACCGGTGATATCTAGGTTAGGGCAGGGAGCAAACAGTCAAGAGAGAAATGCATAGGTAGATTTGTTAAGTTATCGCTTTCTGATAGACAGCCTTCTTACACAAGGCAAAGGAAATGGAAGGGGGCTATTTTGTTAGAGTAAAAACATCAAAGAAAGTTGTATTATGACTAGGGATGGGTGGATCTGTAAGCTTCAGTTCTGTTTCTCATTTTTCCTAATCTTAAATTCAGTCCCCCATGTTTGCATTTTTAAAAATTAAATAATTTGACATTTAAGAGCTAATTTATCCCAACAAACATATTTTTGTTTGCAGATATGCCTAATGCACATTTTTGCATTTCCCCTTGACATAATGCATTTTGTATGTTTTCTTCATGAGCGCATGCATTTCTATGCATGCTTTACCTTACCATATGCATTTTTGAACGCATTATTCGAATGGAAAACTGCACCGCAAAACTGCGATAAATGTGGAAATTTCAAAGGACGGCTGTGCTTAGTTTGCATATTGCTTTGGAAAGTGTGAATTTGACAGGTTCATCTTTAAAGGCAAACTGAATTCCTCCCCCAACCCTCACTGTGGCACAGGTTTTCTGCAACGCAAGCTTTCGTGGGCATTGTGACAATGTGTGCTATGGCTCCCAAGAGCTTCTAGCACCATCAATTTGCTTATTCCACCACAAGATCTCCCCTTTCGACATTGATATTGCTTGTTTGTGATTCACCGATCAAGAATGACTGATGCCATAGCAGCATATCTCAAGGGTGAAAACCATAATGGGATTTCTGCCTGGAAAGCAACGGTTAGCCAGTGCAGATGCTGGAACATTCTTAGAATGTGCTCCTGTGAACTCAGCTCCATTAGGTGGCACCCAGCAATTATCCATGGAAGTCAACCGCTCCTTGCTAGGTGGGGTGGAATTGCAATAGCAGCTTTTCCCAGCAGGTGGGTTGCTGTTGGGAAGGTCTGGCAAAGCTGCCCCACTATGTCATTCCAAGTTTTGCTTCTGGCACAACTACCAGTTGAAGCAGTTTGCAGGAGGGTTGAGGGAGTAGGAGAACCCTCACCTTATCAGAAGCTACAGGATGCATCAGCTGCGAAATACCTCAGCAACATTCAGCAAATCGCCCCATAGTGAAAGCCGGTGTTTCTTACCAGAAAATTCCTTTACCTCCCTTCAGCGGTCATCTGTCAAGAGCCAGAATTGCTGACGGCTGCCTCTTGGTTTAATAGCACCAGGGACAAATGTCCCATCGATTCCATCGATCGAACAGGCACGAACAGTGCAGCTTGCACACATTCTGCAGTAATTAGGACAAACCCTAAGAAAAAACCGTGTTTGCTTTTATATTTTTAAGCTTAGCACACGTTCAACCTATAAGGCAACCGAAACAAACATGACAAATGCCATTTTGTAGCGGTGAATGGTATTTTTAAAAAAACATAAACAGGAAGGCCTCATTCGTATTGGAAACCTGTAAGTATGTTTGTGTTCCTAATTTTGTTCTTTATTTCACAAAGAAAACAATATTGGAGTCCCCACCCTCCACCCCCGGAATATTACTTGTGGCAGCGCAATGAAAACACACACCAAAAAACAGGAAATTTGGCTCTTTAGAGTTAATAATGCTTTCTTTATTGAGCAGAGTCTTGCCTGTTGGTTCCCTCCCGCTGCCCCTTAAGCAGATTTTCTTATGAAAGGGTTAGAAGTGCCTATGGCCAGTCCAAGCTCATCTGATTTCTTTTGATTTATGCTGACCTTAAGGAGTGGAAAGGTGAGCCAGTTGGCAGTCAATAAGATCTAATCTGCTACTAAGTGAATAATTAAAAGTGAGGCCTATATATTTTGGTAACGAATTGACAGCTTTTTCCATCCCTGCGTCATACTCTAGCTCTCATCAATCCAGTCAAGACTTTTAATGCTCAACGACAAGTTTAGAAAAAAGTCAAAAGGCAATTCCCTTCTCTTTCTCCTCCACCCCCAAATATGCTGGACAGATGAATAGGCTGTTTATATGGTACAGGGGGAGGGGGAAATGCCAAGAAATAACGAGGGTCAGGCAATTTTTATGTATTTCTTTTATTTGTGTTAGTTTCTAATTTGCCTCATCCAAAGGTATTGGGCTTGGTAACAGCAGTTCAAGAAAATGAATAATAATAATAATAATAAGATGAACAACAACAATAATTTTACTATTTATACCCCACTCAAACGACTGGGTTGTCTCAGCCACTCTGGGCAGCGTCCAACTTGTATATAAAAAAATGCTAAAACATGGAACATTAAAAGACTTCCCTATACAGGGTTGCCTTCAGATGTTTCCTAAAGGTTGCATAGTTACTTAGCTCCTCAGCTTTGGGGGGTCACATAACTCCATACCCTCCAACATTTCTCTGATGAAAACAGGGACATCCTAAGGAAAAGTGGGACATTCTGGGATCTGATCAGAAACCGGGACAGTTCCTGGAAATCGGGAACACTTGGAGGGTCTATATTTTTGCCTCTGGTCCTTCCAGCCACTGCTGGGCAACCTCTGGAGGACAGAATACAGCCCCTGGGCTGAAAAGGACAGCCTGCTTCTGTTGCAGGAGGATCACATCTGTGAGGCATGAATCCAAGCCAGAAAGCCAAAGAAATTGCACCAGAACCTCTCTCCTTGCTCCCCACCCCCAACCCTGCTGTTCAGAGGATATTTGGAACCCTGCTGAGGATACATTGCCAAGCGATTCAAGATTCTGCTTTGTTATTGAGAGAAGGACTTTATAGTGTGAGGGTGGGGAGCAGAAGAGGTGTTGTATTAGGGAAATGTCTGCCTCCTCCCTGTTGGTATTTTGCAGTGAGGCCCTTGGCGCGGGTCCAGCTCTCTGGAAAGCCAGCCTTTGACAGGCTGGGGCATGTCTTATGCAACCGAACCCTGCTTTCTATGTTCTCTTATGTGCATCGCGTCTCTCTGCTAGATGAAGCACTTAATGATCAAATTACAGAAAATATAGGGGTTGGTTTGGTGTTTCGTTTTGTTTTTTATCGGAGAGATTTTATTTGTTGTTCCATTTCCTGTTTTATTTCCAGCTAACCCTTGCCCCCGCCCCTCCTCCACCCAAAAACAAAACAAAACAAAATCTTATCAAAGCAAATTGGGAAATGAACATTGTAAAGATGAGAACGAATTGCACAGTACATGTGCTGCAGTGAGTATCTTTGTTTCAAACACACACCCACATCAATATTTATTTATTTTTATTTAAATAATAATAATAATAAATAGGAGGGCTTTCTGTTTAAAGGGCCAAATGAATATTAAAATAACAATAGTAAACAAAAACAGCTTTGACGGGAGAACAAAAGGCCTGCCACCCAAATAGTTTCTGGTTAGTTCAAGATGTATTTGTGAAATTCAGCAAGCTGCCCCCTGCTCCTCCATTGCCTCTTTACCATTACTGCTTGCTTAAGAAGGTCAGGTCACAGGGAACAGTCATACAGCAGGATCAAGATGTCTTCTGGAGAATCACGATGCTTCCAGGAACTGATCACAGGAACTCAACCTGAAAAGTTTGCAGGTAGGTTAGACAATGCCAGATATTTATTGAGCGCTCTTTCTGTTTCTTTGTATTTTTTGCTGGGAGGTTAAGGCTACATCCACACCACACATTTAAAGAATTATGATACATCTTTAAACAGTCCTGGTTTTCCCCAAAGCATTCCAGGAGCTGTGGTCTGTTAAGGGTGCTGAGAGTTCTTGTTTTGTTGTTGTTTAGTCGTTTAGTCATGTCCGACTCTTCATGACCCCATGGACCAGAGCACGCCAGGCACTCCTGTCTCTCGCAGTTTGGTCAGACTCATGAGAGTTCTTAGGCAACCCCATTCCCCTCACAGAACTAAAACTCCCAGAGTTCCCTGGGAAGAAAGGTTGATTGTTAGGCCACTCTGGGAATGATAGCTCCAGGAGGAGAATAGGCGACTCAACTTCTCTCAGCACACTTAACCAACTACGGTTCCTAGATTTCTTTGGGAGAAGCCATGGGACTGTGGTGCTTTAAATGCAAGGTGTGATTGTGGTCCTAATGAAGTTGTTTCAAAGCTAGTGTTGCCCCACACATTTCATTGCATTTTCCTGTCATTTTGTTTTTAATCACAAAAGGTTTGATCTTTTGGGAAAGTGGGTTTGTTGCACAAGATCTTCCAATCAACAATATTTGCACAATCTGAACTTGATGGTGTGTGATTGAATGCCACCAAAAAATAGTGACAGTCCAGAAACCCCCATAGACTGTCTGACATTGCAAAACATTCTCTCTTACTTGTTTGTTTAACCGTGGAAAATCCTTGCCAAAATTCCTCTTTCCTTTCTTTTTTTCTTTTCTAAAAATGGTCCAGTGTTGGCAAGATCTGGGCCAGGAAGCTAGAGCAATAGGGCTACTTCCTGAAAGAGTGTGACTGAATCCAGGCCAAATGATAAACATAAGCTTGGGAGTTCTAATTCTGACACTCCCCAAGTGATTCATGGATGAGCAGCCCGAGGCCAGATTACATCACTTGTCTGTCTTCATCTCCTAGGTGGGTCTGCAATCTTAGCAGTGGCAACTGAAGTGTTGTAATGATTAATTATTGTTTATAGTGGATGCTTGGAGCATATGAAGAGATGCCTGCTTAATAAACACATGCACAGCAGCTGCAACAGTACAGCCCTCATGGCAAGCCAAAAGTTTATGTGACCAGAAGGGTTCCCCCCTCCCTGACAGATTCTACAGGGGAGTTGATGTCTAGTAGGCTGCCAACACAACACGATGTACCATATATTATTATTATTATTATTATTATTATTATTATTATTATTATCAGAAGAAGAAGAGTTTGGATTTGATATCCCGCCTTTCACTCCCCTTCAGGAGTCTCAAAGCGGCTAACATTCTCCTTTCCCTTCCTCCCCCACAACAAACACTCTGTGAGGTGAGTGGGGCTGAGAGACTTCAGAGAAGTGTGACTGGCCCAAGGTCACCCAGCAGCTGGATGTGGAGGAGCGGAGACGCGAACCCGGTTCCCCAGATTACAAGACTACTGCTCTTAACCACTACACCACACTGGCTCTCTCACATCATTATCATTATTATTATATAGGCAGATACTAGGAATCCAGAAATGCTTGCTTGAACCTCCCCCATGTTGCTTTGTTCATTTTTGAAAGTTTTTTTTCTAACAAACCGGCTATTTCGTGAACATTTCCACCTCAGAGTGGGGAACAATGAAATAAAATAAGCTCTGTGGCTTTGAATCCGAGGCCCAAACTGGGCTTCATGTTTCTTGTTCCATTTGCCATTCTTCTTCTGCTTCTTCTGCTTCTTCTTCTTCTTCAATATAACTTTTTTTGAATTTCCAAATTTTTACCAATTGACTTACAAATTAAATAGTTACATTGTTTCATGTATGGACTTCTCACCCATATCTCCATAGGGTTTTTGTTCAAACCCTTTTCAACTGCATTAGAGATCAAACTCTTGTCTATCACAGAAATCCCTCTAATACAATTAATTTCTCATTTTTCTTCTGCCGCTTCTGTCTCGAACCGTGCCTGTGATTTCACTTCACTATAGTGCTCTTTCCAATAGTAGATTATAAAAAGGCTTCCACATTCCTCTATAAAAACCCACTTGCCTTTCCATATCTGATTTTTTTAAACAAATGTCTAAGAAAATCTGTGTGGTGTAGCGGTTAGCTTGCCAGAATTAGGACAGGATTCAAATAAGTTAGGCTGCATGAACTCGGGCCACTTTCTCTCAGCCTAACCGTACCCCACAGGGTTGCTGTGGGGATTAAATGAGGAGGGTGAGAATGACACACACCACCTTGAGTTCCTTGGAGAAAAAACAGGATATAAATGCAGCAAGCAAATGAAAGAATGAATGAATGACATTTGTGGGGTGGGAGAAGCAGATTGAGACCAATCCAAATCAAAATCACCCCTCCTAAAGGTAAAGGGACCCCTGACCATTAGGTCCAGTCACAGACAACTCTGGGGTTGCGGCACTCATCTCGCTTTACTGGCCGAGGGAGCCGGCGTACAGCTTCCGGGTCCTGTGGCCAGCATGACTAAGCCACTTCTGGTGAACCAGAGCAGCACACGGAAACGCTGTTTACCTTCCCGCTGAAGCAGTACCTATTTATCTACTTGCACTTTGACGTGTTTTCAAACTGCTAGGTGGGCATGAGCAGGGACCGAGCAACGGGAGCTCACCCCGTCGCAGGGATTCGAACCGCCCACCTTCTGATCGGCAAGCCCTAGGCTCTGTGGTTTAACCCACAGAGCCACTCACTATTTGGAATGGGAAGAAAACTTAGAGGTTAGTGGGTTCGCCTTATTTTATTAATTGGTGTGTACATTTTCTAAAATAAACAAATATTCCATTGGCTGCAATGGGAACTTTACTCCAAGTGAGAATAGCAGGAAGAGATTCATATCAAGACCACCGTGGTGGTGGTGGTGGGGCAAAGAATTGAAGCCTCCCAGCTTCATGCAGTGCTCTTTATCCACCTCAACCTGCCCCCCCCTTCCATCAACTACAGAAGGACAAAAGTCATACCTAGTTTAGCCCGAGATGTTAAATAGCTCAAATCAGCCTGGTTTGAGACTTATTTGTTTATTCATATTTATTTTACAACCGTATAAGCCATTTCAGCACTTGGAGCCATCGAAGTGTTGTACAGTGGTACCTTGGGTTAAGTACTTAATTCATTCTGGAGGTCCGTTCTTAACCTGAAACTGTTCTTCACCTGAAGCACCACTTTAGCTAATGGGGCCTCCAGCTGCCACTGCGCCGCAGGAGCACAATTTCTGTTCTCATCCTGAAGCAAAGTTCTTAACCCGAGGTACTGTTTCTGGGTTAGCGGACTCTGTAACCTGAAGCGTCTTTAACCTGAAGTGTGTGTAACCCAAGGTACCACTGTACAAGGCAAAAATAAGGTAAAGTACAAACAAAAACCTCCCCACAAACTTAAAAACCCCCAGTAAAGCCATTCCTGCTGATATTTTGCATTGCCCCTTCCTAAACAATAAGCATCTTCATTAGGGACTTAAGCATCCAAGTATCTAGAGGTAGGCTAATATTGGAAAATTCCAGCTTCTTGTGTCAGCATGGATCCCCAACGAATGAGTGTTATCAATCAGAGAAGAGCAGGCCACTGAGCTTCAAGATGCAAAAGTTATATATATATATTCTGAATATTCACACACACACACACACACACACACACACACACACAGTATAAAGGCCTTGTAGTTCCCAGCAGGAATGAGGCAGTGGACTTATGGAAGCCATGCACAGAATATTCTATGAAGAAAATCAACGCCGTCAGCCGTACTCTTTGAATGACTTATTTGTACTGAGGAAAGGCTATTAAGATTGATGACAATGTGATGTGAACCCAAAGCAAATGTTTCCCCTGAGTACCAGCAGAAGCTAGGTGGAGGAATTGCTGATATTCATTGCATTAGGCAAAACATCATGAAGGAGAGTAAGAAACAGAATACCCTGCTGGCTTTTTAAATTTGTTTTGCACGGGAGAGCTCCGTCTGTTGCTAGACTGACTCATTTGGAAAGCTGTAGTTACATCAGATTGATAGCCTCTGTTCAATTTGCGCCACACAGATTGTTCTATAGCTATGTAAATTCTTTGTGATTCATATATACAATTCCTTTCCATGCCTCCGTTCCAGCGAAGGCAATTTCTCAGTTGCGATAGCATTAGATCGACGGCTTCCAAACTTTCTGCTTTGATGGAGACCTTTCCAATCTCCAAACAATTTCCTCCACCATTAGGTATAGTTAGGCAGAGATCACTATTAGCTGTCTTTGTTTTATTATTATTCTATTTTAAGTCCAAAGGTGTGCCACTTGTGGAATTATCTGCCTCAGGTGTCAAGATAACCTTACCAGCCTTGTGTGCACCGTGACTAAGGCCATATCTGCACCTCTCTGCACTATAATTCCCAGAGTGGTTTAACAGTCCATCCCTCTTCCCAGGGAACTCTTGGACTTGTTGTTCTGTGCAGAGAATACATGTCTCCTAACAACTCTCTGCAGCTTCAATGAACTACAGTTCCCAGGATTCTTTGGGATGAATGTAGCTCTATGGGAGTTACCACACATGTGTCTATTTCACTATACATATTCCCAGCAAGCGGCCATGTTACACCACAGATTGTCAGTATGAACGGTGGAAATAAAAAATTAAAAAGTAGTCCAGTAGCACCTTAGAGACCAACTAAATTTGTTCTAGGTATAAGCTTTTGTGTGCATGTACTGGACTATTTTTTAGTTTTTTATTTTGACTGTGTCAGACCAACATGGCTACCTACCTGAAGTATGAAAGGTGAAATAGATAACCTGTGCCACATATAGCTATCATGCTATTTCCTGCACAGAACCACTTGGCATGTAGAAAAGCCTTCAGTCTGTTAGTTACTTGGATACTGCTGTAAGTAGCTACATGCATGTAGGAAGATCTTTGCACTAGCAGCTTTGCACAGAATGACACCAGGATAAAAATGGGAGAGTGTCCGTGTGGACAGGCACGTACCAATTTAGCTCTTTGAACTGGGAGTTGGTGGTAAAACTGGGGCTTGAAGGCATCCTCAATGAGCTTGGAATTCTGTTTTTGTGTGTGTTTTTTTAAAAGTTTCCTTAACCACCAGTATATGTTTGCTTCTTTTACTAAGCGTCCTTTGCACAATACTTTGGAAGAAGACCTATGTTTAAAGTGTTACCAATTGCCGCTTCTCAAGCCACATCACTTACTCTGCTGAAGATGAGTTTGGTGCTTGTAGGCATGTGGCAAACAAATTATAATATTCTGGGCAAAGATATCTTGTTAGATTTGCTTTTGATGTGCCATATCTTTTACACAGACCAGCCCCAAACACTTTGATAGCTTCGATTGGTCCCCATTCTGTGGGATTTGTGCTATGTTTAATACTCTTATTTAGCACACCAATAATTTTGTTCTGGGTTTCTTTATTACTGTTTGTGTGTGTAGATCTTAGCATTATCAAAATCCTCGTCAGGAACACAAAGTCGTGACCTTCCGGTATTATCTGAAAGCAGCAATTTGAGCCAAAGATTTGCTAATTGCACATTAACACACACGTTCAGCCTGTTTGATTCTCTTCCCACGCTCGCATCACCATTACAGTAGCTACTCATTTTGCAGCTAGCTTACATTTTTAGTCCCCTTAACGCTGCAAAAACAGACAGAATAGTTGCCACTCAATTCTCTCCCTCTCTCCCTCCCATTTTGGCAGCTGAAGCAGCGATTTAAAAAGCCACATCACAGAGTCTTGTTTTCCCCCCTCCCTCCTGGCTAGTGACTTGTGGCTCCTTGCAACTTCTGCCGATTTGCCTATTTCAGTATTTACCGCTAATCCAGTAATGCGGGGACTTTATTTTTAGCTTATGTTTCGCTTGCCAAGGTACATTGATGCGTCAGAAGTAGCAAAATAGAGGCTCTCTCAGAGAAAATGTTTTCTATTTGCCTGTTGGCTCAAGCCCACTTTTTGTCATGCCTATGCTAGTGGCAGAACATTATCGCCGCGTCTTAACTAAGGACAGATTTCATTGCCATTTGTAAACATGTTGACTTGCCTCACTCCCGTTCCCCAGTTGATTTTGCACATTTTGACAGCTGCGGTGGGTGAAGCGGCTCGTAAATTGGAACCGCCAGCCATCGAAGGGGGGGGGGGAAGCCCACTTAGTTACTGAAACCGGTGGGACACAACTGTGGAAGTATCTTAGCTTGCATTAGGCAGGTCTGTGGCTGCTGGTTGGATTGCTTCTCTCCTCTTCTTCAAGCAGGCAAGCAGGCATATGCTGATAACATCAGAGAGGGCAGCTAGCCAGTAGCAACCAACCCGACTGATGCCTCCACTGCCACCTCCTGCTAGATGCTGGTTCTGCAGCAGCTTCTACTATTGAAACACTTCACTGGCCATCACTTAGAGCTCATCAATACTTCCTTTTGTGCTACATTTCTAGGCAAAGGCCCACGCTTTAAAGCAGTGTGTCTGAGCGCTCCCCCCCCCGACACTTTTCCTTCAGAAGCCTGCTTTTTACTACTGAATTGGAGCAAGAGTAATCCGCAAAAAAACCAAATTGCAATTTGTTTTGATTTAGCGTTAAAGAGAGAGTATTTGCAGGGGAAATGCCAAGACAAAAAATTTAAAAATCACTTGGACACAGCGCTTCCACTCTACTTGTGATTAGTGCAACTGAAATATACTCGGAGTCAAGTGTGGATTTCATGCTCTTTATTCAGCTCATAGTGGTGAGGAGGAATGAAAGTTTCCCCAAAAATATCTGCTTTATATACACTATTTACACAATGGGCTGCTCGTGATTGGCTAATTCTGGAATTCTCCTGTAGGCCAATCAGGTTGCGGATTCACTTCCACCTGGAGCTGGATTGGGTGGCTCCTGCGGACCAGTCATACTGCTGCATTGTTCTAGGACCAATCAGACTGCTGCATTCTGAATCCAATTGCTCTAGGACCAATCAGACTGCTGCATTTTGGATCCTATTCAACTCAGTACATAACAGCAACCATATCCTCTGGTTGCACTTCTTCAACTCATGCAGTGTTTTCTCATTAGTATTTGGGTGTTCAGTCTCACATGCAATTGTCATCACATAAAGGGAGAGGGAGGGTCACAATAGCTGGTCCCACTCATGGGCGTGGCTAGGATTTATGGGGGGGGGGCAGTACACCCATCTGTCCCCATCCTCTGTCTGGCTCCGTCTAGCAGATTCAGAATGAAATGTCTCAACAACAGTTGTTTTAAGTTTTGACCCCAAGCGCTCAGAAAAATCTCCAGTCCTTTTAAAACTATGACGTTAGGGTGGATGGGTGGGAATTAACACCAGGGCATAACTTTCATGCAGTTAACAAGCATATTTTGCAAAATTGCAAAGAACACACCTTTTCCCATCTTATTTTTTAAAAAAGCTAAACTAAAACAAGTTTTCTTGGATTTGCTGAAAACCTTTCCAGCACTTCTTTCTCAAATTCCCCCTTTTTTCTGCAATGCAGTTTTTCTGTGCACGCTCAGTAGGAATAGCCCATTGAGACACACCCCTGTCATCGTTGACCTTAGCCAGGTCTTTATTCTCTACCTGAAAGAACGCTGTATGGTACTAGTGGTTCATGGCTGAGCAAGAGAGACGAGCAGAGCCTTTTTTTGGTGGCAGTGTAAAGGATTTCCTCTTTTACTAGGTCTGCTATGTCCAGCTCTTTTAACTTCTCTTTGCTGAGTTTCAAACATCCTGATTATTTCTACCTTTAGTTAAGTATGCTTTATTTACATACTTTTAGTTAGGGGAGGGTAGCTGCCCCCTTTCTGCCCCTCTGACTATGCCTATGGTCCCACCCTCCCTGTTTCATCCTTGGTGGAATCTAGACACATATAAAAAGCACTGTGAAAATGTGTTTTAATTTTTTTTATAAAAAAAATATATTGAATTTGCCATAAGCTCGCCATCACCATCTAGTGTCACATTTGTATAATGCACTTAAAACATTATATTTACAGCTGCATATCCGAGTCCCTTGTCCCATGTCTCTGTTGCTCTTGCTGAACTGGAAGAGAAGATCTGAGGCAGAGTCTGTTCTATGCTTATAGCTCCATCGGATCATTTAGAACAGGGGTCAGCAAGGTTTATCTCGCCTGGGCCGGTTCACTCCAGCAGAGATCCCTCTGTGGGCCGGATTGCGTGCGCGCCTGTGATTTCCGGCCTCTGTGCAGAGGCAATTTCCGGCGTCTGCACAGACACAATTTTGGGCACCAAAGAAGTGAGTCCCCGCACTGTGCTGGTTTAGTGCAGCCTGCGGGGACTCACCAAGTGGGCAGCTCAGTTCCGGGGCGGCTCGTGGGCCAGTTAAACGACCTCCATGGGCCACTTGGTTGGCTCGTGGGGCAGTTAAACGACCCCATGGGCCTAAGGTCCCTGATTTAGAACCCTGATCTTGCAGAGTTCTGAATCATGCAGGGAGCCTATATCATGGAGCAGCCTCCTGACTTGGGTGAGTTTGAAGCCACTTTCCTTGAGCAGAGTTGGGTGGAGGTGACCCTCAGTACCTTCTTCTGTGCCTTTTCAGCCAGAGGAGATAACCCCCACCAATCAGGCTGGCAAAACAACAGTTCATGAAATGAAACTAAAAGCAAAATAGAGCCCCACCCAGGTCACTGGCCATAATTCCCATTGCCTTGGGTAGCAATGCTAAATCCTTCTTTCCCCACATCTGTAATTCTGAATGCACAACTCTCTTTCATTTTCCTTCTCACATTCCAATAGTTGAAACATGACTTCTTGTTGGTTATCTCTTGCGGAAAGGTTTAGGTAGTGCATGCAGAGTTGAAGAGGAGACTCCCCCCCCCCCCCAAGTTCTCACAAGGCAAGAGGTGGGTCTTGCAAACCTCAAATTGCTTCATTGACTTCAGGAAAGCCAAAGGCATGAAAGAAGTTTGTGAGTAATGGGGGCAGGCTAAATACTTATTACATCTCGTTTTGGCAGTCAGCCTTGATTTCCAGCCAGACAAGTGAAGAGCAGCAATTAGGTAGGAAAACACTCTTGAAGGATGTCTAATTAGCTGGCATAGAGAGAGAGAGAGAGAAAGAGGTGCTTTTATGCAAAGCTGGTGAATTTACATAATGCTCCCTTGAATTCAAAACTCTAGCAAGCTTGTTGCTTGTGCTGTGCTGACTGGCAGCCATCTCAGCCTCTGGCTACAAGCTGCTCCAACATGTTGCCATCACTGATTTAAAACTGATAAGACCACATGGTGCTCCTGTCTAGACGGGTTCTCTCTAAGGAAAATCCACAGCTATTCTCCCCTGTGCACTTTCTTTGGCCAGCTTTGAGCAGCCTGCTCCATGGGGTGCATTCTGGGAGCTGGACTGCAGTGCTTTGCCAACAGGAACAATCCACTTCCTGATGCAGACAACTGTCTTTGTCATTGACCTCTTGGCAAGAGCCCTTAGAGGTGCTCATATGATTCCTCCTCCGGGCATTGAGAGAATATCATAGAATCTTAGAGTTGGAAAGGACTCCAAGGGTCAGCCCGCTGCAATGCAGGAATCTCACCAAAGCATCCATGACAGATGGCTATCCAACCTCTGCTTAAAAACCTCCAAGGAAGGAGAGCCCACCACCTCTTGTGGGAGTCTGTTCCACTGCCCAACAGCTCTCACTGTCAGAAAGTTTTTTCCTGAATGTTTAGTTGGAATCTCCTTTCTTGTAACTTGAAGCTATTGGTTCGAGTCCTACCCTCCAGAGCAAGAGAAAGCCAGCATGTTCCCTCCTCCATGTGACAGCCCTTAAGATATTTGAAGACAGCTATCGTATCTTCTCTCACTCTCCTCTTTTCCAGGCTAAACATACCCAGCTCCTTCAAGCACTCCTCATAAGGCTTGGTTTCCAGACCCTTGATCATCTTGGTTGCCCTCCTCTGCACACGTTCCAGCTTATCAACATCCTTCTTCAATTGTGGTTCCCAGAGTTGGACATAGTATTCCAGATGTGGTCTGACTAAGGCAGAATAAAGTGGTACTCTTACTTCCCTTGATCTGGACACTATACAGTTGTACCTTGGTTTTTGAACAGAACGCATTCCGGAAGTCTGTTTGACTTCTGAAACGTTTGTGCAGGTGCGCCAGAAACAATAGCGGAAGCTGCATTGGACGTTCGGCTTCCGAAAGAATGTTTGAAAAACAGAACCCTCACTTCTGGGTTTCAATCATTTGGGAGCTGAAACGCATGAGTACCAAGGCATTTGACAACCAAGGTACGACTGTATTTCTGTTGATGCACCCTAGAATAGCATTAGCCTTTTTTGCTGCTACATCACACTGTTGACTCATGTTAAGCTAGGACCCCTAGATGCTTTTCACATGTCCTGCTAGTCAGCCAGGTGTCCCCCATCCTATATTTGTGTATCTAGTTCTTCCTGCCTAAGTGCAGAACCTTACATTTGTCCCTACTGAAATTCATTTTGTTAGCTTGCACCCAGTTTTCCAATATGTTAAGGTCATTTTGAATTCTGAGTCTGTCTTCTGCGGCATTAGCTACCCCTCCCAGTTTGGTGTCATCTGCAAATTTGATGAGTATCCCCTCAATTCCTTCATCCAAGTAATTTATAAAGACGTTGAACAACAACGGGCCCAGGACAGAACCCTGCAGCACCCCACTTGTCACTTTTTCTCAGGATGATGAGGAACCATTAATGAGTGCTCTTTGGGTTCGGTCAGTCAACCAGCTACAATTCCACCTAACAGTTACCTTGTTCAACCCACATTTTACCAGCTTCCTCACGAGAATATCATGGGGGACCAGAACAAAACCAAGCCAGGGATTCTAAATGGGTGCGATCGCTTTGCCTGCATCTACATGGAGGTAGGGCCAGCCCACCTCTGAGGTGCACTGAAGCAGCTGCCTTAGGCAGTGGAAACCCATGGGGCAGTGCCCCCATGGTTGCTCCACCTGCCCCTGCTGCGCAACCCGAGTACGTGAGGCTTCGGTGGGGGGTAGGGGTGGGGGTCTGCATCTTCACGTTTTGCCTCAGGCAGCAAAACAGGGTGGGTCGCCCCTGCCTGGAAGTCTTAGCAATGCCTCCTTCTCTTACACACTATTCTTGTTTCCAGAATCCCTCTATGTCTTGCAAAAACCCTAGCCCTTCATCCTTCACCAGAGTACCCATGTTGAGAGGCACACACACAGTTTTCAATGGGCTGTGGCCTCAGCAAACATTTTAAAGCAATGATTTTCTGGCGTGAGGGAAAGGCTAGTCCGGTATCAGATGAAATAACAGTTTTGATATTATTTGAGGAGCTGTCCTTTCAAATAATTACACCTTATGGTGCAGCCCAAATTTGATGTGATCTTCCTAGTTTGGGAGTTTGGAGGTGGGCGGGCAAGGAGAAACTGTAATAAAATTAAGCTTAAAAGGTTGCCACAAAACCCATTTTGCTTGTTGTTGTTTAGTGGTTTAGTCGTGTCCGACTCTTTGTGACCCCATGGACCAGAGCACACCAGGCATTCCTGTCTTCCACTGCCTCCTGCAGTTTGGTCAGACTCATGCTGGTAGCTTCGAGAACACTGTCCAACCATCTCGTCCTCTGTCGTCCCCTTCTCCTTGTGCCCTCCATCTTTCCCAACATCAGGGTCTTTTCCAGGGAGTCTTCTCTTCTCATGAGGTGGCCAAAGTATTGGAGCCTCAGCTCAGGATCTGTTTTTCCAATGAGCACTCAGGGCTGATTTCCTTCAGAATGGAGAGGTTTGATCTTCTTGCAGTCCATGGGACTCTCAAGAGTCTCCTCCAGCACCACAATTTATTCAAAAGCATCAATTATTCAGCGATCAGCCTTCTTTATGGTCCAGCTCTCACTTCCATACATCACTACTGGGAAAACCATAGCTTTAACTATACGGACCTTTGTTGGCAAGGTGATGTCTCTGCTTTTTAAGATGCTGTCTTAAATTTTGCTTAGCTGCCTTAATCAAGCAATGTGGTCAGAATTTAAATTAGCAGCATCAGAGAGCTAAATGCCATTCAGGTGTCTGTGCCTGGCATTGAACCCCAGGGACATACTTTCAGGCTGCTGTCTGATATGGCTCTGAACATGATTACCATTCCTCAGCTCATGGAAGTAAAAGGAAAATATCTAAATCCACAGGTTTCTGTCCTCTATGGTATATTCTGTGCTGTGCCAGCAGATGGCAGTATTTCCACATATCACCACAGAGTTCACAGTTCAAAATGTGCCGAATTCTTTTCATTGGTTTTCAAAAATTATATCTTTTTTTTTTACTTCAACAAAATTAATGCAATTATGCATAACAGAACAACACATTCCTTATGTGCTGCATTATTATACAATAAATACCATCATCACTGTAAATTTAAAAGAACCCGCTAGTTTTAACCAAAGACTCATTTAGAACAGGCATAGGCAAACTCGGCCCTCCAGATGTTTTGGGACTACAGTTCCCATCATCCCTGACCACTGGACCTGTTAGCTAGGGATCATGGGAGTTGTAGTCCCAAAACATATGGATGGCCAAGTTTGCCTATGCCTGATCTAGAATCATAGAATCATAGAGTTGTTAGGGACCTCCAATGGCAATCTAGTCCAACCCCTTGCAATGCAGAAAACTCAACTAAAGCATCTATGACCAATGGCCATCCAACATCTGCTGAAAAACCTCCAATGAAGGAGACTCCACAACCTCCCGAGGGAGTCTGTTCCACTGTCGAACACTGTCAGAAAGTTCTTCCTGATGTTGACTCAGAATCTTTCTTGTAACTTGAAGCCACTGGTTTGAGTCCTACCCTCTGGCCCAGAATTCTGTTCCCACAGAGCCCAATCAGATGCCAGTGGGAAACTCAGAAGCAGAACATGAGGGCAACAGCTCAATGCTGCTCATGATCCCCAACAACTGGTGATTATTATTATTATTTATTAAATTTATATACGGCCCTATACCCACAGTTCACAAGATAAAAAACACATGATAAAAGCACGAAAATGCAAAATCGAAATAAAAACGAAAGCGACCCAATAACCCCTTCCCAACACATTTTAAAAGGTCATGCGTACACACTAAATCTTTAAAGTACACTTGAAGCACATTTTTCTCCTCAAAGACTTCTGGGTACTGTAGTTGGTGAGGGGTGGTTGGGCATCAGGGCCAGCCTGCCCATGAGGCAAGGTGAGGCGACCGCCTCAGGTGGCAGAATCCACAGGGGCTGCAGGTGCGGCCCACTGCTGTGGTGATACACACCTTGGAGGCCAGATTTGCCTCCTCCTCTATCCTGCCCCCCCCCCCCATGCTGCCTCTACAGTGGCCTCCCAGCAGACAGGAGGGGAAATGATGGGGGCGGCCCTCTGGGGTCACCTGGGCTCTGCACTTGCTTGGTATGGTTCAGAGCAGGCCCCTTTCTACCCCACAGCAGCCTCGGATTCCCGCTTCAACCATTGGGTAGAAGAAGAAGAAGTTTGGATTTGATATCCCGCTTTGTCACTAGCCTAAGGAGTCTCAAAGTGGCTAACAATCTCCTTTCCCTTCCTCCCCCACAACAAACACTCTGTGAGGTGAGTGGGGCTGAGAGACTTCAAAGAAGTGTGACTAGC
This sequence comes from Podarcis tiliguerta, assembly GCF_965153285.1. Taxonomy (NCBI): domain Eukaryota; kingdom Metazoa; phylum Chordata; class Lepidosauria; order Squamata; family Lacertidae; genus Podarcis; species Podarcis tiliguerta. Next base: position 114,560,543 of record NC_139534.1, on the reverse strand, counting down.
CCAAGGTCACCCAGCAGCTGCATGTGGAGGAGTGGGGAATTGAACCCGGTTCACCAGATCCACCGCTCTTAACCACTACACCACACTGGCTCTCTACTGGGTAAGGTTGATGTGATCCCTCGCCTTGATCCCAAGGTGGAGCTTAACTCCTGCCTTGTTCCCTGGTGGGCAGGTGGAGAACGCCATTTTGTAGTTCACCTCAGGGTCCAAAATGTCTTGCGCCAGCCCTGCTGGGAATAGTGACTGTGAGGGGGCAAACTACAGTGTCTGGAATTCTTAAAAGTATAGTGTGTACTTGGACATTCGGTTGTGGATTCTGGAGGTGACAATCTGGAGTCAGATTCTGGAGGTGACAATCCAATTAAAAATTCTAATCCTTCTAACCTCTTTTGGGTAGGTTTGTGCATATGGCAGAAGGAGATAGGATCTGCCCGTGTGATGCCCACCTGGTGGAAACTCTAGCTCACATGGTCTTTAAATGTAAAATGTATGATGATCTCTGCCAACAATTTCTAGACCATCTATGTATTCCAACATGGAAACCAGAGACAGAGGTTATATGCTTCTTATTACAGGGGAGAGACCAGGAGCTCACCAAGACAGTAGCTAAGTTATTATTTGATGTTTTGTCACCAAAGTACGCTACAGGATCCTGCCCTTGTTGGAGACCCACAGAGATGAAATAGATTGCTTGCTTCTTCTTCCCTTTGGCAAATGACTGTACTGTTGAAATGACGAGATCACAGTGGCCTAATTATTCTGAATGTTTGTATGTGATGCCAATAAAGGTTTGATGATGATGATGAATTAAAAAAATATTGAGTTTAATTCAACAAAGAGATTAGGGCCCTGCGGGACTTGACATCTTTCCACAGGGCCTGCAAGACAGAGCTGTTCCACCAGGCCTTTGGTCAGGGCACAGCCTGACCCCCTCCTTTGGCAATCCTCACAGAACTCTAGCCCAATGGTTGCCATTAATCTGATTTGAATTAATTTTATAATGAAATGATTTTAGAATGTTGTATTTATTTTACTGGAGGGCGGGATATAAATAAAATTGTCTTCTTCTTCTTCTTCTTCTTCTTCTTCTTCTTCTTTTTATAAAATTGATGAACCTGATCCAGTGACACCAGCTTTTCTAAGTCTGATAGTCATTTACATCTTCAGCACCTGCCTCCCACCCCCTTGCACCCCTCCTAGGTGATCCCACTGTCCCCCCTAGAGAGGGCTCCACCCACTTTGGGAACCACCCAAGCCATAATTCAGTTTCGCTCTGCACTTGTTTGCAGCTGTGAAGGTTTGTTTATTGCTCTCCCTCGCCTCCCCCACCATCCTGACAAACAACACCAATTATTTGAGTGATGCGCTGGCTTATCTTACAAAACAGTCGTTAAAGAACTCGCTCCTGCAAAGCACTTTCCAACTTAGATTATTGTTTTCTTGCCTTCCACGCCCAACGATTTCAGCCGAGAGCACCTGTCTCCCCAGGCAATCAACCCTCGTCCCAGTCAGCATTGGGCAAAATGTTACAAAATATTATTTCAAGCCATGTTTGGTCGTCATCGTCATCATCATCCCCCAACCGCCCTGTTCGTGACATTAAACAGTGAGCAATATTATCTCTTTCTCGAATGGCTCCATGCTCTCAATCAGAGGAGATACAGTCGAAATGACTCATTCTTTTATTAGAGAAAGTGAAAGGAATTTTGCTGAAAAAATCAGAACCATATTGCAGTTCGCCCTTTACTCAGACATTGCAGGTTTCATGGACTGCATTAGAGGACATTTGCATAGTTTACATTCCTCCCAACCAAATCTTTGCAACATCCTCATTCCTGTCACTCCACCCTGCCAATTAGCCAAGTGATTAGCACCTCCTTACACAGAGTTGCAACCACTCCCACTGCTGTGTTTTCCCTGTATAAAAAAAGGGGGGGGGAGCTGTGTTGTCAGCTGTCAGCATAAGAATAGCCTGCTGGATCACGCCATTGGCCCACCCAGTCCAGCATCCTGTTCTCACAGTGGCAACCGTGGGAAATCCTCAGCAACTGATGTTCAGAAATATTACTGTCTCTGTCCATGAATGAAGAGTACAGTGGTACCTCGGGTTAAGTACTTAATTCGTTCCGGAGGTCCGTTCTTAACCTGAAACTGTTCTTAACCTGAAGCACCACTTTAGCTAATGGGGCCTCCCACTCCTGCTGCGCTCCCAAAGCACAATTTCTGTTCTCATCCTGAAGCAAAATTCTTAACCCGAGGTACTATTTCTGGGTTAGCGGAGTCTGTAACCTGAAGCCCTTGTAACCTGAAGTGCCTGTAATCCGAGGTACCACTGTACTGTATAGCCATCATGGCTACCAGCCCCTGATAACCTTCTCCTCCATGAATTTGTCCAATCCTGTTTAAAAGCCATCCAAATGGATGGTCCCATTGCTGCCTCCTTTGGGAGTGAGTTCCATGGTTTAGCCGTGTGCTGCAGGGAACCCCTCTGCAAGTCAGCTGAAGATGGAAGGGTACCTCTTCAGGACTTCCTGGGAAAGGTAATCCATTAAACATCCACCAAGAAAATCATCTGGGGTTTCATGACAAGGATCTAAAGTCAATATAACCAGATAAGAATAAATTTAACCAGATCAACATTTATCAGGCATTTTAACAGAGAATTCACCAACTGTATCATCTGATTACCTGAAAGAGTGTCTCAACCCCCATCGTTCTGCCCGGACACTGAGGTCCAGCGCTGAGGACCTTCTGGCAGTTCCCTCACTGCGAGAAGCGAGGTTACAGGGAACCAGACAGAGGGCCTTCTTGGTAGTGGCGCCCGCCCTCTGGAACACCTTCCCATCAGATGTCAAGGAGATAAACAACTAGTTTTTAATGTCTGATGTTTTATTGTATTTTTAATATTTTGCTGCAAGCTGCCCAGAGTGGCTGGGGAAACCCAGCCAGATGGGTGGGGTATAAATAAATCATCATCATCATTATGTGAAATAATTCTCTTGTCTAATAAGCCTAAAAATCTCAACTACTAAATCCCCAGTTATATCATCCAATTTATTCTCAAGCAGATCATCCAGCACTGTGGTTCCAAATGAGCTAAATACTATTTTCCAAAAGCCAAGCCATGGACCCCCTACTTTTGAGAATGTTGATGTCTCTGTGGTAGCTTTTGTTATGTGAATGGTGCCACTATACCTTCCTACATGTCCCGGTGCAAAACCAGACCATACGTATTCCAGGTTGCACTTCCATGTGAAACACATGACCTGCATGAGAGCATAGCGCCTAAAACTGTGCGGACCCCGTGGGTGGTTTACATGGACTGCCTGCGGTCTGTGGACCACCAATGGGCTACCATTGCTCTATCAAATTCTCAAGTAAATAAATCAAAGCTAAATGAAAGTTAAATCAGAAATTACTTCATTACTTGTGATGCAATCCCAACCCCCACTTACCTGGGCGTAAACACCACTGAATTCAGGAGGACTTACTTCTGAGTAGACATGTTTAGGCTAGCACTGTAAGGTTTTTGTCTAGAAAAATTACCCTTGGGAAGAGCATAGCTGCATTGTTAAACTTTCAAACTTATCTTGGGATAGGTTGTGTACATGTGAAAACTCAGGGCACAAATTTAAATTTACATGACCTGTTTTTTCAACATTCATCCTGATTTCCTTACAGAATGTTTGCACGTTTTCTTGTTAATCATTCAGTTATCCCTCAAATTTCAGTGCATTTCCCCACCAACCTTCTAACTGCAAACGAGCTGTTGTTGTTTTGAAGTAGATTTGTTTCCTTAGGCCTGCAGAGCTCTTTAATCCCCTTTAACTGGGAAAACAGAAAGTTCCAGTATTCCTACGAATCCCACCTGCGAAATACTGGCAGCCTGGAGAAAAGGAAATCTGCAAAGTCAGAAGCACCAATTGATATTGTTCCTGAAGCACCAATTGATATGGTATCTTAATAAAGGTGTACTTTAATTTCATTGTAGAGGAAAACAGCTGTTATTTAAAATAGCAAATATAAATAAAATAGCAAATATTTAAAATGTCAAAAATAATTAAATGACAGTAGAGAGGGTGTACTTCTGGAACAGTATAATTCACATCATCTTGACTGATGGTGTTTTAAGATTTTTAACTGATTTATAGAACAGTGAGTAATTATCCTAATGAGAAACGAAAAGCTGTAGGCCATTAGAGAGGAAGTTCATAATTTTCCAACTTTTGATCTTCTCTGGAATGTAATTTGAACCAGAAACTGTTGCCAGGGTTAGGGCTCAGGTCTTGTCAAGCTATTTAAAATGCATTTAAAATGGTACAAAATAAGAAAAGCCAGGAGGACTCTCTAGGGTGCCCCCCACTTGTGCACATTTCACTTATGTGCGTGGGACCCCTGAACGTAACACATAAGAGGGGAGGTGCCTGTACTGAACTGTTAAGGCAGCAAAGGTGGCTGCAAATCCTAACCTCACTTACCTGGGAGTAAGCCTCACTGAATTCAATAGTATTTTTTTTTCTGAGTAGTTGTGGTTAAGTTTGCAGCCATACAGGGCCAGATTTAGGTTTGATGAGGCCCTAAGCTACTGAAGGTAATGGGACCCTTTATATGTCCAGCTGTCTTTTGTCAACAACAATTTGTCGCTGTTTTTTGTGTCGAATATATGCTATATGGTAATTTATGGACATAATAGGTATCTAAAGCCATTCTTGCATAACAAAACATGTATTTTATCAAAGTAATTGTTGAACTGCAATACAATTAAGAAGAAGTATCCAGTTTTTTTCCTTTAATTTTTTGGGGGGCCCCAAGAGAGTGGGGTCCTAAGCTATAGCTTGTTTAAAGGTAAAGGGACCCCTGACCACTAGGTCCAGTCGTGACTGATTCTGGGGTTGTGGCGCTCATCTTGCTTTATTGGCCGAGGGAGCCGGTGTACAGCTTCTGGGTCATGTGGCCAGCATGACTAAACCACTTCTGGTGAAGCAGAGCAGCGCACAGAAACGCCGTTTACCTTCCCGCCGGAGCAGTACCTGTTTATCTACTTGCACTTTGACGTGCTTTTAAACTGCTAGGTTGGCAGGAGCAGGGACCGAGCAACGGGAGCTCACCCCGTCACGGGGATTCGAACTGCTGACCTTCTGATTGGCAAGTCCTAGGCTCTGTGGTTAAACCTGCATCCCTATAGCTTGTTTAGTTTTACGTAAATCTGGCACTGCAGCCATAACTGGATTTCTGATGGGTCATTAGCCACTTCATTAACTTTGAAAAGGAACATTCAGGGGAAGTTATTGTTTTGCAGATATCTACCCATGTCTGAGATGTGGTATCTACCATGTTACACCCCCACAACCCCACAACCCTGATCCAGCCTATGAGAACACTAAACACACACTTGTCCAAAATACAGCAATTGCTGCAGAATGGAAAACACCAGTTGAAAGAGCAAATGAATATCAGACTGGATTGAGGCATGTTCATACATCTCTGTCTCAAAGTGTCAGCTGTCAAGACTAGGAAGCTCCTGCCATTCCAAGAATGGTCGTTCCCAGCTGGGTGGACCAAGTATCACGACTGCACCCTGCCCATGAATGCGTATTGTACAGCTAATCCCCTAAATTAGAACCATGCCTGAAGCTAGAGGAATAAAAGCACTCCTGATTTTATGCACTCCCAGAGACAGAAGGATTTGCATTCGCTTGGCATGTGTGGCAAGAAGAAACTCTTCCCTTGACTTTCCTTCGTCTCATATTTCCTCCGACTCCTTTTTCTCACACCCTTCACACCACAGCGACTTCTGGCACCCCATACTGCTGCCAGTCACATATTCCAGCTTCCAGGCTTCCATTGTTTGGGACTCCCTAACACAGCTGTTTGCATTCCATTCAAATCTCTTTTTCCAAAACAGGACTCTCCCAACAATTGTCGTCACCCTAAATACCGCCACACACCCATTGAAAGGAAAGGAAAACCATTGTTCCATTTTGATAACTATCTTGGGCCATCCTCCCCCCCCCCCTTATGTCCTTTGTGCCATGAGTAAGGTAGAGTTTCTCTGTAAATAGGTTATTGGTATGAGCTTTTGTGTGCATGCACACTTCTTCAGATACCCATGTATGCACATGAAAGCTCATGTCAATAACAAACTTACCGTATTTTTCGCCCTATAAGACGCACTTTTTCCCCTCCAAAAATGAAGGGGAAATGTGTGTGCGTCTTATGGGGCGAATGCAGGCTTTCGCTGAAGCCTGGAGAGCGAGAGGGGTCGGTGCGCACCAACCCCTCTCGCTCTCCAGGCTTCAGGAGAGCCGCAGCGCCAGCCCCACAAGGTCGGGGGACAGCAGGGAGGCGGAACGCCGCCATCCCGCTGTCTCCCTATGTGGTTTAGAGGCTGACGGCGGGGAGATGCGTGCTTCTCCCCGCCGCCAGCCCCGCAAGCTCCGGGGACAGCGAGGAGCCGCGGCGCGTCTTCCCCCTGTCCCCGGACCTGACGTGAAGGCTGGCGGTGGGGAGAAGAGCGCTTCTCCCCGCTGCCTGCCCCGCAAGCTCCGGGGACAGGGGGGAGGCACGGCGCGTCTTCCCCCTGTCCCCGGACCTGACGTGAAGGCTGGCGGCGGGGAGAAGAGCGCTTCTCCCCGCTGCCAGCCCCGCAAGCTCCGGGGACAGCTGGGAGGCGCGGCGCGTCTTCCCCCTGTCCCCGGACCTGACGTGAAGGCTGGCGGCGGGGAGAAGAGCGCTTCTCCCCGCTGCCTGCCCCGCAAGCTCCGGGGACAGGGGGGAGGCGCGGCGCGTCTTCCCCCTGTCCCCGGACCTGACGTGAAGGCTGGCGGCTGGGAGAAGAGCGCTTCTCCCCGCTGCCAGCCCCGCAAGCTCCGGGGACAGGGGGGAGGCGCGGCGCGTCTTCCCCCTGTCCCCGGACCTGACGTGAAGGCTGGCGGCGGGGAGAAGAGCGCTTCTCCCCGCTGCCAGCCCCGCAAGCTCCGGGGACAGCTGGGAGGCGCGGCGCGTCTTCCCGCTGTCCCCGGACCTGACGTGAAGGCTGGCGGCGGGGAGAAGAGCGCTTCTCCCCGCTGCCAGCCCCGCAAGCTCCGGGGACAGGGGGGAGGTGCGGCGCGTCTTCCCCCTGTCCCCGGACCTGACGTGAAGGCTGGCGGCGGGGAGAAGAGCGCTTCTCCCCGCTGCCAGCCCCGCAAGCTCCGGGGACAGCTGGGAGGCGCGGCGCGTCTTCCCGCTGTCCCCGGACCTGTTCTGCATGCAGGCGGAGGGGAGAAGAGCGCTTCTCCCCGCTGCCTGCCCGCAAGCTCCGGGGACAGCTGGGAGGCGCGGCGCGTCTTCCCGCTGTCCCCGGACCTGTTCTGCATGCAGGCGGTGGGGAGAAGAGCGCTTCTCCCCGCTGCCTGCCCCGCATGCTCCGGGGACAGGGGGGAGGCGCGGCGCGTCTTCCCCCTGTCCCCGGACCTGACGTGAAGGCTGGCGGTGGGGAGAAGAGCGCTTCTCCCCGCTCCTGGCCCCACAAGCGCCTGAGGGGGAAATAAAATTTTTTTTCTTTATTTCCCCCCCAAAAAACATGGTGCGTCCTATGGGCCGGTGCGTCCTATGGGGCGAAAAATACGGTAGTTGGTCTCTAAGGAGCTGCTGGAAGGAATTCCCACCCCCACCCCGCAACTATAGCAGACCAACACGGCTACCTACCTGTATCTGTAAATAGGAACAGTCAACAAATAAAAGAGCATCCTAATTAGTGCTTGATACAAGGATTAACATTGCACTCAAAATGGCCACGCTCTGGTTTTAAGCAAATCGTGCCACCTCTGTAGCCTGCAGGGCACCACAAAAAGCAAAAAACTGGCCTACCCCACACCCCTGAAATTTAGGCACTTGGTGGGCCTCCTTGCCCTTTCCTGACTTTTATTTTGGAGAGGGGGAGGTCCCAGGAAAGGGTGTTCTCCAAATCCCTAAGCTATGGGATTTCCACCCTACAGAAGCATGTCTTGCACCTTTATTTCATAGTTTGCATCAGATGCTGAAGATGCACTACCTTACCCCGGCCTTTGACACTTGAGATATATGCTTGATGGCCCACCCTATTCTCTTGGTTTTATTTTCTAAAAATTATACCCCACCCTTCGTAATATAACTCCTCCCATGGGCCTTTTTCAGATCAGGAAGTGCAGCTAATCAGAGAGACTGCAGAATCCATTCTAAGCAGAGGCCATCTCTGCCATTGGGCAAACAGAGGCAGCTGCCTCAGGTGGCAGAAGCTCCAAAGGTGGCAGTCCCACAGGGCCCCCCGCCTGTTCCTCTGGCAACACAGAAGTGCTGCAAGTGTCTTGTGAGTGCACAATATCTCACTCGATTTCAGTGAGATTTCACCCAAATCAGGATGCGCCACCCCTGCCTCCGAGGGATCTTAATGCTTAAATTGCAATTTTATGTTCATCTACTCAAAAAACACTGAGTTCAATAGGACTTACTTCTGCAGATTCAGGATTGCAAGCTAAGTGGAGATTTGAGCTTGGTCTTCATCTAACCCTTGACATATTGAATAATTTATTCAACAATACTCCTGTGACGGAAATGCTCAGTGTAATAATAAGTATTATTTGTCATTGTGGGTCACATGTATTATACTGCCATGCAGACATGTTGTGGTTTTGTTGATGTTTATCAGCACATTAGACTTGTAGATGGATTTTTGCATAAAGCCAGCTGGAGAGTTTCATGAACTTAACTTGAACTTGAATCTGCACTCCTTTTACAGCAGCGACAGGCCTCCTAATTAACTATTACGAAGCTGCAATGAAGTTAAATCCTCAAATGCGCCCCATGAAACTTTCAGTAAATTGGTGAATTCCTTTTTCAAGAAACAAGGTGGATCTATTTATTTCTTGAATTCTGTGAAAACAACTGATTTTGTTTTAAGATGAATATTAAGAGAGCAATCCTAAGAGCGGAGAAAGCAGCATGGTATATGCTGTCTTAAATTAAGTTGACATAAAGCATGCCAGATCCCGACTCCATTTGGGGGCGGGACTACAGTTGAGTCCGCCTAAGCCTGGCAGAAGGGAAACAAGCCTTGACAATGGAGTTTGACTTATATCACCCTTTTTGACTGCAGAAGCTCCTCCAGGTTGACAGGTCATGTGACTGAGCTGAAGGGAGTTAGGGTCCAGCATATGCCCTGCCCTGCCCCTCCTCCTCACTCACCCAGAATGCCCACATTTCAAGGCTTATGCCAGTGAATGCTCTGCCAGTCGCTGTCTGAGCTGGGTTTGGAGACTTACGTTGGCATAACCCAGCTCAGCTGGGAACCTGCTGGATGAGTGAGAGGGCCACCTTATCCTAATTTGCTTGTTCAGAAGACCAAAAATAAATTATATGTTATGTAGCAAAACTAATATGGTTAAATAAATAAATGACAATTCAACACTGCCAGATGACCAGCAGACAATAATTAAAAGGTCTTAATTATGCAAGATTCCTCACCCGTCTTCTACACTCTCATCTATTGTGCTCACATACAACTTGGGCTTCCCAGGTACCCCCCCCCCCAATTTCTCAATTTCAACACCAATTCTCTTTCTCTGCAGCTTATTCTAATACTACAGAATCACCAGTTTGCTATCCATTACTTTGAACATGGGTTGTTCTTGTATGATCTGGGAGATCTTCATTTGTCTGCAAATTGCTCTGGGCTCCTCTGATGGAAGGACGTGCAGACGCATCTGTCTTTATAGGTCATGACTCACGCAAGGACAATTGCATTGTGTGATTTCTGTTGCAGGTGACTTATGGATTGAATGTACAGATTCATTAATAGAAATGAGAGAGGAAAGTAGGCCAGAGCTGCAACCAACAGATTTGACTAACAAAAGTTGTAAGCCACCCTGAACTTATTGGATAGGGTGGAGTCCAAATTCAGTAAGGCATGTCTGACAAAGCTTTGTGTGTAGTTTGCGTCAGTGAGTGAACCTGGATTGATTTGAGTGGCTGTGTCTTGCAACTAGTTCTTAAATTCTATAGAAACTTAAATTGTATAGGAACTTCCTTCTCCTGCCTCTGTACTGCTAAGATTATTTATTATTTACTATTATCATTATATTTATTTTAATCCCATCATGGACTAGATGGGCTACTGGCAGCAAGGCTTTCCCTCTGTTCTTGTGTGCTTTGCTCAGTGCTGTTCTTGGCTTGTTTACAAAGCTATTGTACTACCAAACTTACTGTATGCTTGTGAAACATGGACCACTTATAAACGCCATCTCCAACTCCTCCAAAGATTCCATCAATGGTGTCTCCGAAAAAATTTACACATCACTTGGGAAGACAGGCGAACTAATGCCAGTGTACTGGAAGAAGCAAAGATCACCAGTGTTGAAGCAATGGTTCTTCAACATCAACTTCGTTGGACTGGTCATGTTGTGTGGATGCCTGATGATCGTCTTCCAAAGCAACTACCCTATTCCGAACTTAAAAATGGAAAGTGTAATACTGGTGGTCAACAAAAGAGGTTTAAAGATTGTCTCAAGGCAAATCTTTAAAAATATAATATAAACACCGACAACTGGGAAACACTGGCCTGTGAGTGCTCCAACTGAAGAACAGCTTTTACCAAAGGCATCATGGGCTTTGAACAGACTCAAACTCAGGATGAAAGGGAGAAACGTGCTAAGAGGAAAGCACACTTGGCAAACCCTCACCATGATCATCTCCTGCTCGGAAACCTATGTCCCCATTGTGGAAGGACGTGTAGATCCAGAACTGGCCTCCACAGTCACTTACGGACTCACTCTTAAAACTGTGTTTATGGAAGACAATCTTACTCAGCTACGAGTGATTGCCAAAGAAGAAGAAAGCTGTTCTTGGCGGAAGCACGGAATTAAAAGGAAGCAAACCATGAAAGGGACGAAGGGGGAAAGGAACCAGCACCCGTTGGTGACCACACATTTGATCACAAAGAAGCCTCCTTATGGCGGCTGCCACCATAACCACCCCAAGGCTAATAAAAGAGAAGTTTGCTCTGCTGCAGGGCTGGATACCAAGAACCGAAAAAGCACAGGGAAAAGGGCCAGATTCCTTGGCGTTCCCTCCAGGAGAAGCCTGCGCAGCTGGTGGGGAAGGGGCCACCGAGTTCCTTTGAAGGCAGCCTGCTTGTCATTCCTCTGTTGCTCTCGCCCAGATACCAGCTGCTCCGGATCAGAGCTGCAGGGCTTGTGGGATGGCCCCCACCCACCCAAAATCAATAGCAGAAGCTGGTGGCTGACTCCTCTTCCAGAAATCAATAGGAAGTTCAGGAGAAATGCCAAAGTCATTTGAAAGCTCAAAGCCAGGAGATGAGCCAAGGGCAAAGCCATCTGCGGCCATTCCAGTGTGTAGCTCCTGCTGCTTCTCTTCACCTTCATGTTCTCATGGCGATGCTTTTGGCAAGCACCTGTGAAGCCTCTTCTTCAGCTCAATGTTTTATTAAACCTTAAAATCTTTACAGGTTTGTTACACGTTTCTCTTTAAACTTTGACCTTCCACCTTTCCCCCCCATGCTGTTCTTAATCCCAGCCCATTTACATGCTGCGTTCTAATAAACATTTCACCTAGGGACAAAGAAGAATCATCATTATTTGCATCAGGTATTAGTCATAGCAATAAAATCAAATAAAATGTACTGAAGATAGAAGTGAAAACTTAACTATACAAAATACATTCTGGAGGTTCACACCAATAATCAAATAATAGATCTTATTCTAATTGCCCCTGCTAAAAATTGTTGTTGTTGTTTAGTCGTTTAGTCATGTCCGACTCTTCGTGACCCCATGGTCCACAGCACGCCAGGCTCTCCTGTCTTCCACTGCCTCCTGCAGTTTGGTCAGACTCATGTTTGCAGCTTCGAGAACACTGTCCAACCATCTCGTCCTCTGTCGTCCCCTTTTCCTTGTGTCCTCCATCTTTCCCAACATCAGGGTCTTTTCCAGGGAGTCTTCTCTTCTCATGAGGTGGCCAAAGTATTGGAGCCTCAACTTCACGATCTGTCCTTCCAATGAGCACTCAGGGCTGATTTCCTTAAGAATGGATTGGTTTGATCTTCTTGCAGTCCATGGAACTCTCAAGAGTCTCCTCCAGCACCATGATTCAAAAGCATCAATTCTTCGGCGATCAGCCTTCTTTATGGTCCAGCTCTCACTTCCATACATCACTACCGGGGAAACCATGGCTTTAACTATACAGACCTTTGTTGGCAAGGTGATGTCTCTGCTTTTTAAGATGCTGTCTAGGTTTGCCATCACCTTTCTCCCAAGGTGCAGGTGTCTTTTAATTTCGTGACTGCTGTAACTGCTAAAAATTATTCTATTTCAAATATTATCATTTTTCTTCCAAAGCTAATAGTTCAAATCCTGCTTGCAATTTCATCTGATTTTAATATTTTTTCAGATATTCCAAAAGGGCTTCCTTCTTCCATGAATAGTCTGTCATGTTAGTTTCTTATTTTTGTGGTTAGTTTCACCAGTTCCACATAGTTCATTAGCTTTAAAGTCCTTTCTTTGTTGATGTTTTGTCTTCTTTCCATCTCTGAAGTCTCGACAAACAGCCCAGAGGTAGCACAAAGTATAGCTGTATCATGATTCAGCCTGAGGGCCACATTCCTTTTTGGGCAGCTACATGGGGGCCGCATGCCAGTAGTGGTCAGGGGCAATGAATGTAAATCTTTCCTTTTTATACTAGGGTGGTCTCCACACCCACTCACAGACCGCTCTGTTTGGAGCAGTGGCATTTCAGAGCATCCCATTTCACTGCCTGAGGCAAAGAAAGTGCCATGCACGTATCTGAAGAAGTGTGCATGCCCATGAAAACTCATACCAATAACAAACTTAGTTGGTCTCTAAGGTGCTACTGGAAGGAATTTTTTTATTTTGTTTCTTGAGTCAAAATAAGAGTACCTCTAAAAAAATTTTTTTAGAAAAAACACACTGGCCATTGCAATTGGCCTGATCCAGCAGGCTTTTGTTATGCCAACTTTGCATCCTTATAATTCATATATATATATATATATATATATATATATATATATATATATATTCCCTTCTTCTCTTTCCATGGTTAATTTTGCATATCATAAATCCCTGCATATTTTGCATAAACTAAACCATTCCATTATTACGTCCATAGAAAACTTATTTACACTGTTGAATTTATCTTAATGCTGCCAACATTTGCAAGTGTACACAATTCTCCCCATAATTGGGTCGTTCTGGACCTTTGTGATAGCTCCTGCAAAAGGTAAACAAACACAGAAACAACAACAGAGAGTCTTGCAGCATTTCAACTGTTTTCATTGCAGTGTGGAGCCATCAATTGCAAGCAGCGTTAAATTAGGTAGGCAGCTCTGAGTATGCAAAGCTTTTCGTCTAGACTGATGTTTCAACTGTCTTCTTGACAAAAGAATTGGAGCCTCTGACACAAGAAAATTCATGGCATGCGATAAGAAATTAATGCGATGAGTATATGTTATGCACCTACCAATGGACAGTCAGTGTTATGATTGGTAGGCATACAGGACTCCTTCATCCTCTTCGGCCACCATTTGTGATGACAGTGGCCAGAACTTTCAGTGTACTGCAGGTGTCCACGGGTGATGACAAACAGACAACGGAAGTCCCAAACTCAATTCTATCAATAATTCTATACATTCTATAAATAAAATTTGTTCTGCATTGGCTTGTGACACCCTAGACCAGTGTTTCCCAAACTTGGGTCTCCAGATGTTTTGGACTAGTGATGAGAGATCATGGGAATTGTGGTCCAAAACAGCTGGAGGCCCAAGTTTGGAAAACACTGCTCTAGACTATGGATGGAGAATCCATTGCCCTCCATGTGCTGTTCAACCAACCCCAGCTCCCATCAGCCATAGCTAGCATGGCCAATGGTCAGGGACGATAGGAGTTGTAGTCCAACCACATCTGGAAGACCATCCTTGTCCTAGAAATATGATGCTGCCTCATACTCAGACCATTAGTCAGTTAAGTCCAGAATCGTCCGCTCTGATTGGCCAGCGTCCTAAACAAAGGCATTTTCTATGACCTGTTTCTTGATCTTTTTAACTGGAGATGCAGGGAAATGAACCCAGGACCTTCTGCATTCAAAGCATGTGTTCTCAAAGTGAAGTCCTTACTTGCCCTGGTCAGTGAGAGGAGATTCAGGTTACCACCCTCTTACCCACTGGGGCAATTAAGCACATCACTTTCATGCTCTATTGCTAGGCTATGGCCATGTTATCTGTGGGGAAACAGGCCCCATACTTCTCCTTTGTATAAGAGTGGCCCTTTGTCATTTTTGAGCTACATAGGTCCTTGCACTCCTCAGGCTGTTATTTCCATCACTGCATCATATAACTGATTATGGACTAAAAATGTGGCATTTCTTAAGAGAAACTGGCATTTCTCCATCCTTTACCAAGGCATGCTTTCCTGCCTATATTGTTTTATAAAATAATGGTTAGGCTTGATGTGGTTGGACCAACAAAGGCAGTCTGAAATCAAACAGTTCTCCATGAGTGCTAAAGGGATGGATTTTATGGGTTTAGTCATTGCACCACTTGACAGCCCATGTCGCACTAACAGGTTGTTGCACTTCTGTGGGCCTACATAAGCATCAATGGGTGTGTGTTGTCTCCATTCTCTGCGAACTGAGCTGACTCATTCCAGGTATCTAGGCAACTTTCCACAACATAAAATTATTATCCAGCTGGAAGAGAGACTTTAGGAGGTGCTGATTGATTACCCAGAAGTCTGTCTAGCCTACGTTAGACATTAAGCCAAAATCAATGGTTATGAAAGTCTTGCCATAAGGCAGTGTTGCCAATGCCAGCATTGTTTATGAATGAACATTTTCTGGAAAGATATTCTCTTCAGAGTACTAAAATCCTAGGGCTCCTTATTCATTCAAAATAAATACACACATGCTTTGGATGAAAGAAAGAGTTAGAAAGTTTTAAAAATAGAATCTTTGTAGATGCTTAGGAAAACAAACACCTTTCTAACTTTGTGATAGCTGTTTCACTATCTTTACTAGAAAGGTGTCATTCAACAGTGGCAGTTGTTGTTTAGTCGTTTAGTTGTGTCCGACTCTTTATGACGCCATGGACCAGAGCATGCCAGGCACTCTTGTCTTCCACTGCTTCCTGCAGTTTGGTCAAACTCATGTTTGTAGCTTTGAAAACACTGTCCAACCATCTCGTCCTCTGTCGTCCCCTTCTCCTTGTGCCCTCAATCTTTCCCAACATCAGGGTCTTTTCCAGGGAGTCTTTTCTTCTCATGAGGTGGCCAAAGTATTGGAGCCTCAGCAGCCATGATCTTTGTTTTTATGATGTTGAGCTTCAGACCATATTTTGCGCTCTCCTCTTTCAGCCTCATTAAAAGGTTCTTTAATTCCTCCTCACTATCTGCCATCAAGGTTGCATATGCATCAAGGTCATCTGCATATCTGAGGTTGCATATGCATTCCTGCACAGTAGGGGCCTAGTTGAGGCAGCTTCATATAACAACCGCCCCAGTCAATAATTGGGTGCATCCAACACCCCCATCCTCACCCACCACATATATGCACCGTAGGCCTCCCAAGTCTCATGTCCAACCCAATGTTGTACTATACTAGGACCAGGGAGATTGAGGTTCAAATCTCCACTCAGCCATGAAGGAGAAAGAACTTGCCCATGTGAAGACCACCTGGTGGAAACCCTTAGACATATGGTTCTCAATTGTAAACTATATGCTGATCTCTGTCAGCAATTTCTAGATCAACGCTGTATCCCCAAATGGAAACCAGAGTCGGAGGTCATACATTTTCTATTACTGGGGAATGATCAGGAGCTCACCAAGTTAGTGGCTAAATATCTCTATTTGGTTTTTTTGTCATCGAAATACACTGCAGATTTCTGATCTCCCTGGAGACCAGGAGATGTGATGATAGACTGCTCTGCCTCCTTTCATTTAGCACTGGGGAAGTGGTAATCCTGTATTGATTTGTTTTGGATGTTTGTATGTGATGACAATAAAAGGTTTGATGATGATGATGAAGCTCACTGGGTGACCTTGGGCCAGTCGCTGCCTCTTACTTTCCTACAAGTTGTTGTAATTATAAATGGGAAAGCTCTTTGGAGGAAAGCTGGGATATCAATGTATGCATAATAGTAATAATAATTTCATTTGCCCATCACTTTTTACCAAAAGAGCAACTCCCAACAATAAAACACTCAAAAGTACAAAACAAATAAGTCAATTAAACACAATAATGCATACTGCAAGTGGACATACAGACTAACCATTTACAGAAAAGCATAATCTTCCCCACCACCACACTACAAGAAGCAAACAATTATAACCAGAAGCTTGCCAGTCTGAACGGTTGGGCTGGGTCCATGCAAGAGGCGACACGGTCAGGTCCTGCTTCTGAATGAATGTGGATCTGCACATTTGATTAAGTGGTAGATAATAGGGCTTGTCTGAATCGCAAACCAAATTAGGTTGATTCATACTGATTTGTGCTGAATCTGGATTGGGTCGAAGCAGCTCCAAGTGGGTTTGGCAGACCCAAAATGATTTGCGGAAAATTTGTTCCAATATTTCTCAAGAGGAACACTATTTCTCCAAGAGCCAGATTGTAATTATTAATCACAACATCATTTATGGAGAACACAAGGGTGGCAGGAGGAGTGGAGCTACACTTACGTAGCTCATTGAGAGCTCTGGCTTCCAATGCCAGACTAGAATCTTATTCAATGGTCTCCCAAAATGTTTTGGGGGAGGAAAGGTGAAGTCTTCTTCTTCTTCTTCTTCTTCTTCTTCTTCTTCTTCTTCTTCTTCTTCTTCTTCTTCTTCTTCTCCTTCCTCACCCATCTGGCTGGGTTTCCCCAGCCACTCTGGGTGACTTCCAGCAAAATATTAAAAATACAATAAAAATACATCAAGCACCACAGTGCCTTCACTCTTTTGTATGTTTGGTGGCATATGTTCAGCTTGTGTTTTGTTTCCTTCACACTACCCTACCCAGCCTTCCACCTGTGCCTGTCTTTATCAGTAAGTACTTTGTTGTGTGCATTAGTAAGTCTTGTCAGTACATTGTACACAGTCCAGTACTTTTATACAGTGCTCGCAATGATTCACTCCCCTAGCCTCCTCTCTACTCTTCCTTATTATGCTGAATGAATTCCAAAGAACTATCCCCATGTCTCCTGCAGACTGATGTCAAAGGCATGCTAGGCAGCAATTTCTTGCCAGGAAGAGATAAGTATTCCTTATTTCTGGATTGTCAGTGCTGGTTTCGGGGTGGAAAGGAGGCCCTCTGCCACTGTTTCAGAACAATTTGGGGGTACATTTGGAAGGGGGATGTATGCAAAGTCTCCAGTTCTGGGCCAATCTCTCAATCTAGATACAGAGACGGATGAAGTTTTTTTTTTGCAGCCTAAAGAACGCATGATGTAAGATGACAGCTGTGCTACTTTTTGAAATGTGGCTTCGTGCATTGCCTTTTTATCAAGTTAATTTGATTCACAAATGCCAGATTAGGAGCACAGTTTCACAATAGACGTGCTATCCTTAAAATGTGTCTTTTGGCCATTGCAATTGTTGAATTTGGAATGTGGCTTTAAACAACAACACAAAAAACTTGAAAGAGTATCTCTCCAAACCCCCTAGCTAAAGAGGAAACATGGATATAAAGTATATGATGGTGGGAAGTAACAGAAACCAGAATATGTTTAATGGTTTCAGATTAAGAACAGCAATGTGCCACCATAAGGGAAGCAAAAGCAAGGCCAGGTTTCTGTGAGGTGCAGCAGTACAAACTAAGGTGGTCAACCTCACATTTTCGTTACAGACATTTCCCCCTAGTTTTGGTTTGATGCTCTACTTTATATTGTTTGAAGTCATGAATGGAATTGTTGCCTCTCTGGGCTCAGCCTAAAAATGTGGAAAGAGCGTATATCAAAAATTTGATTCATTTCACATTTATACTTACCTAATTCACTTTCCCAATCATAGACTTCCTTTGAAATTCGCACTGCTCTGAAATTAGCAACGCAGGTCTGCAACCAAGCAATTCCTACAAAAATGTGTGCACAGAAATGCACATGTTAGTGAAAATAATGTACAAAATGCCCCATATTAAGGGAACTTGCTTTCCAAAAATGTCTATATTAGACAAAATTGCATACAAGTATAGGGAAGATGCATATACTAGGGCAAATTGGGCATAAGTGTATATGTTAGTGAAAAAGAGCGTACAAAGATGCATTATTTAAGAGAAAATGCTTTGCAAAAAATGTGCATATTTGAACAGCATACAAAGATGGGTTTATTAGGAGAGATAAATACTAAATTTCTCTGCTGAATTTTCATGAGGACTTTTTTCTTTTAAAAAACCATAAACTGATGTGGAAATGGGGAGAACTGAGCATAAGGTGGGGAAAACAACAAGCTGTCAAACTAGCACATGTTGCAGAGAGTTAGTTACTGTGGTAAAGAGGTTGTTTTTGTACTCCTGATATTTTCCCATGGGAAGCTGGAATTTATATTTTTCAAGCCAATTTGGCTGTCCAAAATGATGGATGGATGGATAGGTCCTCTGAGCTCCTCTGGCTAATTTCTCTCTGTGGTATGGCCAGTGCTTGGAAAGTTCATTTTTTCAAAGGGATTAATTCAAGTTCGCACATTCCGAAAATGAATTACAGTAGTTCCCGTTCATGCTCCACTCTTCAAAAAGGAACTCATTCCATTCCAGTTGAATTCAACATTCATCCCTCTACATTCTTCCCCAGCCTTCAAAATCTCACCAGCTGCTCTCCTAAAGTATAAAATATCCTTAAGGCTAAGAAAATTTCAAAAACCATGCAAGAGTGTAAAATGAACAATTGTTCAACAATTATGATCATTAAGCCTAAACACCAGCATCACTTTTCAGATTGGTAAAGATGGTAAATTGAATGGTCTGTTTGGATGGACTGCAGCTCCCATCTTAAAAACAGGATGAAGGGCAGTATATAAATCAAATATATATATATGTATATACATATATGCATGCATACATACATATCTCACAAACAGCCCTCAGACACTTCAGCAATAAAGTAAGTGCAACAAAAGCCCTGCAAAAGCCCATCCATGAGAATTCGCTCAAAGCTTTCTCTTTCCTTTGATAATTTCTACATGCAGTTTCTGTTCTCATTAACTGATGGTGGGTAACTAAAAAACTGACAGAGAAATTTCCAGCTACCTATCTACTGGACATTGATACCCATCCAAACACCCTCAGCCAAAAGGCCTCCTAGTTTTTCTGTGCAGCTGCTGAAGCTACAGCTTCCTGTCAAATTGACTGTGAAAAACTAATTACCGAGCTTCTTATTTTCTTCTGTGCCACAGCCCTTCATTAAGAAACAAAGGGATCTAGATGTTTGGCTCATGCATCAGGGCGATGGAGATGCAAGATACAGGTGTGTGGGGATAAGTGGGAAGTTTCGGTCTTATTAAGACCTGCAGAAACAAAGCTGCTGGATCATGTTGCTTCCTTTAAAATGTAGAGGAATGGAGTCACATAGAGGAGAACAGAATGTGTCACTGAAGGGAACCAGCTCCAGAAGATTGCAGATTGTCTCATTGCTTTGCAGTAATGAAACTGCCTTGTTAATTTTTATTTATTTATTTTAATGCATGTCTTAATATGCTGCCGTTCAAAATATGCTGTCTTCCCATGGTGGCCTGCAACGCATAAAAACTGTCTGAAGCCTATTTGAGGTGGCATCAACAGAAGTGTCCAAATCAAGGAAAGTAATAGCTAGTTTTGGCTAGTTCTGGGCAGCACCATTTAAGAAAGATATTGACAAGCTGGAATAAGTGCAAACAAGGGCAACGAAGATGATCAAAGGTTTGGAAACTAAGCCTTATGAGGAACGTATGGTTAGCCTGGATAAGCGGAGACTGTGAGAGGATATGATAGCCATCTTCAAATATCAATCAATCAATCAATCAATCAATTTGGGATTTCCTTTGGGGGTTCCCTGGCTGGCACCTCCCACCATGCCTCATGGTCCAGTCAGTCCCCAACACTGGGAGAATAAGGTTCAAATCCCCACTCAGGCATGAAGCTCATTGGGTTCTTGTGAGGATAAAATGGGGAGGAGGAAAACAAAGTATGCCACATTGAGATACAAATACAAATAAATAAAAATATAAGATAGTGTATGACAAAAAGCAGATTAGCATTCTACGTTGTGTCTCATGATAGCAAGGTAATAGTTGAGGATGTAAACATATATTTTTTAAAGTGTGGCAGCATATGATTAACACATATTCCTAATTTAGTCAAAATCAAAATTAGAAAAGTAAGCTCCTCACCAAGCGTTACCGTACAAGGTCATGTGTTGATACTTCACACACTATTAAGTTGTCAGCACTTCTCCCTACACTGTACCATAAATTGTAATCATGCAAAGGCTTCCAATAGCAGTGCATTTTCCCACATGCTGACATTTGAATTTTTGAATTAGCACAACCATCTTCTTATCCTCTGGTGTGGTGTGGTGGGGGGGGGACTCTTAAGATAAGCAGCATGTCATTCACACACCTCCAACAGCTTCTGAAGGCGGGAAGATTGCAGCACGGCAGGAGCCCTTTGCAGGCAAATGCAAAACTTTAGAGGGGGATTTAATGACTTTAGCAGTAATAAAGTTCCTTTGCGGTGCACAACCATCACGTTTAATAACGCGCCTAATCGGAAAACATCTCCATTTCTCCAGTCAACTGAGAAGAATAATGTTGAAGGTGTCTTTCATCACTGCACACATTTATGAGGTGAGGTTGAAGCAGATAAACAAGAAAGAGAACAAAGCAGAAGAATATCTAAGGCTGGATTTGGTTTTGGTTTTCATTAATTTCAGGCTCACAGGATGATGCGTTCATCCTAAACTAATGCCCGACATCTGAATCTCAGGTGCCTCTCCTGATTAGCAGGATTTTGATTTTTGCAATATGCTGCAAGGGAGGCATTCTAGTTTTGAGATGCTCAGTCATAATCCCAACCTGGATTTGATTCACTTGCTTCTCAGAAAGAGTGGAGTTTGAGGTGTGTGGGGCAGAGCCTGGGGGCTGCGCTGCACTGTTACAACCCCTGGGCATGTTTACAAAGCATGCTTTCTAATGGCTTGGAAAGAGCTTTCATTCCCATCCCACTGAGGCCTGAAATGGTGTTCCACCTTTCAAGCAATCTCATATACAGACAACTCCCTCACCCATTACGGTGTCGGTGCACTTAGTAGCTCTGTGAGTCTGTCGCAGAGTCTGGTTGTGTCCCGGTTTTGAGTGTATCTTGTGTTGGGCACTCAGGGTGATTTTGGGATTTTTCTGGAACATCTGCCCTGCCCAGCAGACAGCCTGAATAAGGTGTGACAGAGGTTGGGTGTTGATCACTTCCAGGTTGTTAGTCAGTGATGGCTCGGACCTGGTGGAATGCTCTGTCCCATGAGACTAGGGCCCTTCAGGATTTAACCTTCCGTCGGGCCTGTAAGACAGAGCTATTCCACCTGCCCTTTAATTTGAATTCAGCCTGATCTTTTATTTCCCTTCTCTTCCCTCCCCCTCCCCTTTTATGAAGATTACCCACTCTGAGACCCCACAGCTAATTCTCCCCTGGCCTCCTTGCTGGCCCAAGTAGGACCAATTCAGCCAGCTAGCCCTGGGGATTATCAAATGCTTATTTCCCTTAAACTGACTTTTGATTTTTATTGTTATTCATGTTTTTATACTGTTTTTTATGCTGCTTTTACAGTTAAGTGTTTAAAATTTGTTGTTAGCCGCCCTGAGCCCGGTTTTTGAACTGGAAGGGGGGGTATAAATAAAAATTATTTTTTATTATTACTATTACTATTTATTAGTCTTGGGGGCCCTCCATGGTCATGCTTGAAAATGCCTTGACAGGGAGGCTGAGGTAATTGAACTTGTTGTTGTTGTTTAGTCGTTCAGTCGTGTCCGACTCTTCGTGACCCCATGGACCAGAGCACGCCAGGCACTTCTGTCTTCCACTGCCACCCGCAATTTGGTCAGATTCATGTTTGTAGCTTCGAGAACACTGTCTAACCATCTCATCCTCTGTCGTCCTCTTCTCCTTGTGCCCTCCATCTTTCCCAACATCAGGGTCTTTTCCAGTGAGTCTTCTCTTCTCATGAGGTGGCCAAAGTATTGGAGCCTCAGCTTCACGATCTGTCCTTCCAGTGAGCACTCAGGGCTGATTTCCTTAAGAATGGATGGGTTTGATCTTCTTGCAGTCCATGGGACTCTCAAGAGTCTCCTCCAGCACCATAATTCAAAAGCGTCAATTCTTCGGCGATCAGCCTTCTTTATGGTCCAGCTCTCACTTCCATACATCACTCCTGGGAAAACCATAGCTTTTACTATACGGACCTTTGTTGGCAAGGTGATGTCTCTACTTTTTAAAATGCTATCTAGGTTTGCCATTGCTTTCCTCCCAAGAAGCAGGCGTCTCTTAATTTCGTGGCTGCTGTCACCATCTGCAGTGATCATGGAGCCCAAGAAAGTAAAATCTCTCACTGCCTCCATTTCCTCCCCTTCTATTTGCCAGGAGGTGATGGGACCTAATTGAACTAGAATACAAAAAATTGAACTAGAATACAAAAAAGGGAGGTGTGAGGAGGTCGATGAAACAAGTAAATGAAAGGTAAAGATATGGAAATATTTTAAATGTTTTTGTTTTTCTTGTTGTTTTGATGTATTGTTTTTTTGTTTTTCTTTTTCTTTTCGATGTATTGTTTGTTAAATTTTTTATTGTTTCCTTTTCCTTTTTTTCTGTAACTATTAAACTTCTAATAAATATTATTATATATATTTAAAAAAAGACAGGGAGGCTGAGGCTGGCTTTCCCCACTCTAACTCTCTTGTCATGGTTAGATCATTTCTTGTTGATCTCATCCATGATCAGGTCATGGATCATTATGATCACCGCAGCCATTCCCTTCTGCAGGGGTGGGGGAACCAGTTAGGATAATCTGGCCCAGGGAGTTCATAAAATCCACAGGATTACAGACAGTTAAGGAGTTGAGTTGAAACTCCTTGAGGAGTTTCTGGTTGTCATGGCTGGTGCTCCTGTTGAAGCTTTGGTCTCTCTGGTTGACATAATTTCTCCTAAGTGCCCTCTTCTACTGAGCAGAGCCCAATAAGCTCTTTGGTATTCTGGGGAGAAGGAAGCAAGTAGGAAGAGAGTTAGAAATGAAATGGCAGGATTTACGCTGGATGAGTTTCAACTCTCCTGAGAACTCACTCTCAAGCCTACTCAGTGGCTGTGATGTTGGCAAATCAATAATTCTTTTCTGACACCATTGCAATTTCACTGTGCTACCTAGGGCAGCTTTTCTGGGTAATTTGCAGCCTACTGAAATTTGGCACATCTGGTGATGTTAAGAAACCCACAGAGGCCTGCTGTGGCATGCTTGGAAGACAGATGGAGGGTAAAATCCCTTGCATCCACTGTAACTTGAATGCAGCAATCATATCAGGCCTGTCTATGGAAATGCCCAGAGCTCCATCTGGTCCCATATTGTTTGTTCAGTTTCTGCAGCTTGAGGATGTGAACAAGGTATCCGGACAAGTGCTGCTCAATCTGTGTATCTGCTTAATCCTTGCCCTTCTTCGTTCATTGCACAGGAACATAGGAAACTGCTTTATGTTGACTCAGACCAAAGCACAGACATCACATCGCCAACAAAGGTCCATTTAGTTAAAGCTATGGTTTTCCCAGTAGTGATGTATGGAAGTGAGGGCTGGACCATAAAGAAGGCTGATCGCCGAAGAATTGACGCTTTTGAATTATGGTGCTGGAGGAGACTCTTGAGAGTCCCATGGACTGCAAGAAGATCAAACCTATCTATTCTTAAGGAAATCAGCCCTGAGTGCTCACTGGAAGGACAGATCGTGAAGCTGAGGCTCCAATACCTTGGCCACCTCACGAGAAGAGAAGACTCCCTGGAAAAGACCCTGATGTTGGGTAAGATGGAGGGCACAAGGAGAAGGGGACGACAGAGGACAAGATGGTTGGACAGTGTTCTCGAAGCTACCAGCATGAGTTTGACCAAACTGTGGGAGGCAGTGGAAGACAGGAGTGCCTGGCGTGCTCTGGTCCATCGGGTCACGAAGAGTCGGACATGACTAAACAACAACAACATTGGTCCATCTAGCTCAATACTGTCTATAGTGCCTTAGCATTTCAGGCAGTTGTCCTTGCCAAACCAATCCTAGTGTACTGCTTACACTATTGCTCCAGCCCAGTCCAAAAGAAGGCTATGCATCCGGGAACCCTGGTAGTCTGTAATACATATGTACATATATGTTGAGGTCCCCTGATCCCAGGATTGCACTCAAGAAATTCACATCTGTAACGCTATTCTTTTTTATATAATTAAGTTTTTTATAGACATTTTCAAAGTTTCACAATGAAATTCAATCTACTGCAAACAGAGCACAAGAATTCCACAGTATTAAAAGGAATTTGCACAGCCCAGATATAATTTTCAGTGCAACCATTTCTACCCATACAGAAAGTGATATTTTGAATAATGTTTGCAATATCTCAATTTCCTAATGTGGAAATGCATTCGCTCGCATTGATCTCTTCTTACCCAGGGTATGAGCTGGAGGCGCATGAAGCTGCCATCTTGATGAAGCTAAGCAGGTCTGGAAAATACCTGGAAGGCAGGTTTAATGCAAATATAATGTAATAAAATAAATAATATCCTCAGTTCTTGCTTTCCCTTATTCCCCTTAGATTGTAATCTCCTTGGGGCAGGGACCTTTCTTTTTTTGCTTATCTTACTCTGTAAAGTGCCATGTGCACTAAATGACTATGACTAAAGGTAAAGTGACCCCTGACAATTAAATCCAGTTGCGAACGACTCTGGGGTTACGGCGCTCATCTCGCTTTAAAGGCTGAGGGAGCTGTTGTTTGTCTGCTTCTGCAGAGAGTTTTTCTGCTATTTTCCCCATCCCATTGCACTCTGCAGCACTTTTCTCACTTGCCGCTACTGGCTGAACATTGATGCTGCTGGTGGAAATGAAGAGCCCTCATGAGCTTGGGAGTGAAGAGGTCTCTGCCTCCTGGGCAGAGCTCCAGAGAGATTACCACCATCACTCCGGGGGCTGAACTCTGTTCCCCTACCCAACCCAGTCCACTCTGTAGCAGCTTATTAAGGAAAATATATTTGGAAGGTGGTTAAAAACAAACTTGGCCATAAAGCTCACTGGGTGACCTTGGGCCAGCCATTGCCTTCTCCCAGCCTAAACTACCTCACAGGGTTGCTGTGGGAGATAAGTGAGGATGGGGAAGACAATGTATGCCACCTTGAGCTCCTCAGATAAGAAAGTGGGATGGAAATGCACTAAATAAATAAAGAATCTCGTCAAATGTACTTCACTAAAAAAGAACAGACATTTTATCTTGAAAATAACACAGAGACCACTGAATGCCGTAAGGGTACTGTACATCTTACATCAGACGACAAGCACTTTGCGGTGCTATCAATAGACTTGGCATCTCTTTTGGCCATCAAGCAATCACAGTTCCGGCTTAGTGCGAGTCGGCTTGCCAGAGGGTGTTGCCTCCTTCTTTAATTAGAGCTTTGAGGAGATGTTGTGGTTTCAGTGGGAAGGCATATGATGAGATTCCCTTTGCAAACATGTGCATACTTGGTCCATGCCTGGGTTTGGCACGCTTTAAGGAAGGGCTTTGTATTTCATGAAACAAAATCCTATTTTCCAGGGTTCCTGCAGTTGTGTGCTGTGGTCCAGCGCCACCTGTCATAGCATCTCGACTTCTGCCTTTGGAAACTTCAATTCCAGCCCTCTGTCATCTGGCAGTTTAAAACCTGCTGTTTAGAACCCATAGCTCATAGCTAACCACATTAAAAAAAAAAACTTCTTTCCAAAGGCTTCTAAAACTGTGGATCCGCACCAGTTAGCAGGAATATAAGCCCCTAATGATTCCCATTGCAAAGAGTGTGTTGGCAAGGACCAACAAATATGAACTATGTTGTTAGCACCATTTGACAAGCATATTGGGAAGCTCAGTGGTAGAGCATCTGCTTTGCATGCAAAAAGTCCGGCATTTCCAGGTAGGGAGGGGAGAGGCACCTGGGAGATCTGCTGCCAGTCTGTGTGGACATTACTGAGCTAGATGCACCAATGGCATAATGCAGCTTCCTGTGTTCCTATATTTAACCAGTGAGCATAAGCATTAAAACCCTTCAGTGCATTTTCTTCTTCTCATCCATATTATGCAGAGGGACTCACTAAGGTGCACGGTCAACTTTTCAAAGGGCTTTGCTGTTTCTTGAACAGCAGCCTGATCTGCCGCAGTTATCAGGGAATAGCATTTGGGAAAGCTCCACTTGATAGTTCCAGCAGATCAAGCTGCTATTAAAGGCACAAAGAATGCCAGAAGACCCCTGCTGAATCAGACAAAGGCTGCCAATCTAACTATGTCTATTGAATTGTAAAGCCTACTGAATTTGTTGGGATTACTCCAAAGTAAATGGGGTTAGGATTGCAGCCTAAAATATATCTAGTCAAGGGACCTGTTTCCTGCAATGGCGAACCAGATATGAATGAGAAACCCATAAGCAGGCTCTGGGATAGCTCAGTTGGTAGAACATGAGACTCTTAATCTCAAGGTTGTGGGTTTGAGCCCCATGTTGGGCAAACGTGTCCTGCATCTCATGGGGTTGGACTAGATTACCCTTGTGGACCCTTCCAACTCTACAGTTCTATGATTCCATGAGAGCAATTGTGTTTCCCCAGCACCTTACTCATTCTAAAGGTAATATCAGTGGCGTAGCATGGCTTGCCAACTACCAGGGCCACGTGGAGGTTGGAAAATGGCACATTCAACTGCCTAACGGCATCTGTGTCACCCAGGAGATTGCAGCCATAGAGATAAGGAAAGAAGCAGTTTCATCGTCTGGAGAGGTCACTTCCTGGTTCTCATGGAGAAGCCGTTATCAATGGAGCCCAGCGACGGAAGCACGCAGCTGTGTTGTGGCAGCACTGGGTGTTGAAATTTTACACCCCTAACAATTTTGTCCCTGGGGCAGCCTCCCTGTGCCCCTTCCCATGCTACACCACTGGGTAATATATTAGGGCTGTGAGCCATAATCAGTAGAAAACCCAACTGAACCGATTCAAAGAGATCTGGACATGGGCTGTGGTGGATCACTCTGGGCTGGGTCAGGATGCCAGAGTGATCTGGGATTTTCAGAGAGCAGGGCATTAGGCAGGAAAGCTGCTGGGATCTGTATCACCAGGGTGTTTCATTCAAGGAAGACCCTTGTGAAATAGCACCCCTCGAGATTGAATCAAAGCTACAGGACTAAAAGTGGGCTCTGCAGGGTTCTTCTTTGCAATAACCTTCTCTGCAGGGAAGTTGCTTGTAAAGCAGAACCAGACAAGCTTTAATCCTCTTGCTCTTAGTCGGAGGTGGAAATTTTCATAGAATCAAGGAATTATGGAATTGGAAGAGATCACGAGGGTTGCCTTGTCCAACCCCCCTGCAACGCAGGAATCTTTTGTACACTTCCATCACGTTGTCTCTTACTCCCCAAATGCTACAACATTCCCTCATAGGGAACCCCTCCTTTGGGATTTTTAGAGAAAGGATGAGTAAAGAGGCAGATGGTAAGTTATGTTCACGGTGCAAAGAAAGTCGATAGAGAAGGTTTTTTACACTAAATACAGTGGTACCTTGGGTTACATACACTTCAGGTTACAGACACTTTAGGTTACAGACTCCGCTAACCCAGAAATAGTACCTCAGGTTAAGAACTTTGCTTCAGGATGAGAACAGAAACCGTTCTCCGGCAGTGCGGCAGCAGCAGGAGGCCCCCATTAGCTAAAGTGGTGCTTCAGGTTAAGAATAGTTTCAGGTTAAGAACGGACCTCCGGAATGATTTAAGTACTTAACCCGAGGTACCACTGTACTAGAATCGAGTCGCATGTTGGGAGATTCAGGACAGACAACAGGAACCCAGCACATATGGAATTCTCTATGACGATATACTGATGGCCTGGATGGCTCTATGACCTTCAGTATCAGAGGCAGCTTGCCTCTGAGTACCAGTTACTAAGGAACACAAGCAGGAGAGTGCTCTAGTGTTCATGGATTCAAAGAACTGTAGAGCTGCAAGGGATCACAGGGGTCATATAGTCCAACCAACTGCAATGCAGCAATGTTTTGCCCAATCTGGGGCTCGAACTCATAGCTCTTGGATTAAGAGTCTCATGCTTTACCATGTCCTGCTTCTGGGCTTTCCAAAGCGATCTGGTTGGCTACTGTGGGAACAGAATGCTACACTGCTTCCCACCCCCTTTCTAATGGTAGTGCCCTCTTTCAAATTCAAATACATTGGAATTCCTTGGTAGTTGTCCACATACATCAGGGACCCTGACTTGGGCACCAGATTATGGGTGCCCAGCAGCACACGCAATGCACCATAGCAGTGCCTGGGAGCCCCAGAAGTCATGTTGGAGGCCCCACAAGGTCTTGGGATGTGACTTTCAAGTCCTCTCAAAGCACTGGAAGTTGCATCAAAAGGCATCACGAGACCTCTGAGGTGGCGTCCGAGGCCTCGTGGAGCCTCCAATGCGACTTCTGGTGCTTTGTGAGGCCCTGGAAGTCATGTCAGAGGCCCTGAGGTGGGTGCTGAGCACCCACAACAAAACGTTTGTTGGCGCCAGTGACATACATATTTATTGAGCTTGATAGCCCCGTGGTCACAGTTTCCAGTTGGTTCAATAACATGTCTCTCACCAAGTGATGCAACTTTTTATAGTCCTGTTTACAATGCTATGCTTTTCACCTGTTCACACACTGAAGCTCATCCTTTTACATCAACCAAGCATGAACAGATAGTTTTGAAATCTTCATCACATGAATCAGTGTTGTGCATACGAGTATGGTCCATTTCTCAAATGTTATACCCCAAATATTTTTTTCACCAATTTTGAAGAATGTGATTCCCATTTCAAAAAATATCAAGTGCACAGGGATATAATTAGATATATGGGGCTGTTGCCTTCTAGATAGTGCTTGTCATTGCCAAATTAATCCATACTGCTTGGGCTTAATTGCCATTTTCAAAATTGTTCCTTTTGTTTATAATGAGTTGGAAGATCATGACAATTGAGGTGTGGATTGATTATTTATTTATGCATTCACAAAGGGATTCAGTTTGATGAAAACCAGTTCCCAAATATCAAGGAGACAGACATTCTTACCTGTATCATTATAAAGTCACATGTCAATTCGGCATCTAGTAAAACTAGTTCCCTTTGTGCCTATGAGTCAGATAAACTAGTTTGCCAGTGCCAAAGGATGCTTTGCTTTCTCCAGCGTCCAAAGGGATCAAAGAAGAAGGAGCGGTGGTGAAGACACAGAGAGAGTGGCAGGACAATATTGATTGAACTGTAAGTAAAATTCTCTTAGTAAATTCGGATTTGTGATAAATATATTATTAGACACGGTGCCGGATATCTGAAATTCATGAACCTACTTAATTGAAATGCGGGCTTGCTGGTAAATTTCATAAAGTTCTTATGAGCTAGTGTGGAAGAATATCCTTTTGCGAGGAAGATCCTATCATAAATTTTTATTGGAAGTATTGTACAAGGTAAGTTACCAAGAAATAATAAGAAACTAAAAAGAAAAGTGGAGAGATGAAGAATGAAATTGATAGGCCTTCTGATACATTGAAATAAAAAAGAGTGATGGAACCCAGCGGCGTAGCGTGGATGGCCAGCACCTGGGGCCGTGTGGAGGGTGCTATTAAAGGCACAAAGAACACCAGAATAGACCTTTGAATCAGACAAAGGCTGCCAATCTATGTTTACTCAGAAGTAAAGCCCACTGAATTAGATGGGA
This sequence comes from Podarcis tiliguerta, assembly GCF_965153285.1. Taxonomy (NCBI): domain Eukaryota; kingdom Metazoa; phylum Chordata; class Lepidosauria; order Squamata; family Lacertidae; genus Podarcis; species Podarcis tiliguerta. The sequence continues at coordinate 114,530,594 of NC_139534.1, read as the reverse complement.
TTACTCCAAAGTAAATGGGGTTAGGACTGCAGCCTGAAACATGTCTAGTTCCAGTGTGGTGTAATGGTTAAGAGCGCTGGACTCGTAATCTGGTGAGCTGGGTTCGCGTCCCCGGTCCTCCACATACAGCTAGTCACTCTTCTCTGAAGTCTCTCAGCCTCACTCACCTCGCAGAGTGTTTGTTGTGGGGGAGGAAGGGAAAGGAGATTGTTAGCCTCTTTGAGACTCCTTAGGGTAGGGTAGTGATAAAGCGGGATATCAAATCCAAACACTTATTCTTCTTCTAGTCCAAAGTCCTGCTTCTTGCAATAGCCAACCAGATACAAATGAGAAACCCAGAAGCAGGGTAGGAGAGTAATTACGTTTCTCCAGCACCTGAGTCACATGGAAGTAGCGTACCGTGGGTTGCCAGCTCCCAGGGCCATGGAAGGGAGGGAAACGGATGGAGCGCGCATGCGCATTCAACTGTCTTAACAGTGCCCATGTAACCCAGGAGATCGTAGCCACAGAGATAAGAAAAGAAGAGTCATTCCGTTGTCTGGAGAGGTCACTTCCTGGTTCACATGGAGAAGCCATTTTCAACAAAGTTCAGCGATGGAAGTGCACAGCTGTATTGAAGCAGGACTGGGTACTGAAATTTTGCTCCCCCTAGCAATTTTGCACTGGGGCAACTGCCCCTGGGGGCCCCCTCATGCTATGCCACTGATCAAACCAACTACATCGTCGCAAAACTAAAGTACAATTAGTGGGATTTTTTGTGCATTTATTGTAAAGCCTTTCATCTAAGGAGCTCAAGATTTCCCCCTCTGCACCCATTTTATCTTCACAGTCACTATATGAGGTAGGCTAGAGCAGAAATAGCAGCTGCTCAAAGATCACCCAGTGAGATTTAAACATGGGCTTCACCACTCCTAGTCTGGTATCCTAACTACTACACCAGATTGTCTTGGGTGGCTGCGTAAAAGCAATTAACATTTCTGAAGTTTGAATGAGAGTTTAACTGTATGAGGCATTAAGCAATAAAACAAATCACCTGGTGAGCTTGTCAAAATATCTTTGTACTGGGGAGACTGCAGAATAAGGCGCACTTTATTCCGCATGTGGGAACGTTTTCCAGTGAGAGCCCTTCAGCAGTAGTCCTTGTACAGACAGGACAACTTCATGGATGCTTTAGCTGAGATTCCTGTATTGCAAGGGGTTGGACCTTGAAGAAGAAGAAGAGTTTGGATTTGATACCCTGCCTTTCACTCCCTTTAAGGAGTCTCAAAGCGGCTAACATTCTCCTTTCGCTTCCTCCCCCACAACAAACACTCTGTGAGGTGAGTGGGGCTGAGAGACTTCAAGGAAGTGTGACTGGCCCAAGGTCACCCAGCAGCTGCATGTGGAGGAGAGGAGACGCGAACCCGGTTCCCCAGATTACAAGACTACCGCTCTCAACCACTACACCACACTGGCTCTCGGGGGGTTCCTTCCAGCTCTATGATTCTAGGATCTTCACCCTCCTCCCCCAAGTTGACCATACATATATGGTCCACTGGTCTCCTGTCACAATCCTTTCTAGTGGCTCAGCATGGCCAATACAAGCTTATCTCATTTGAGTCTTACAAGAACTCATTGAGATAGTTTATGCTTAGACATCCTGTAGTGGCATCCACTGGTTGAAGCTGGTATAGCATTATGGTCAACAATTCTACTCCTGCCTTAGCAAGGAAAGTAGAGGTAACAGCTTCTGTGAACATAGTCAGATGACTTACTCATCTAGCTGAGTACTGGCTTCAGACTGTAGATATTTCCACCAGTACCTGGAGATACCAGGGATGGAATCTAGAACCTTCTGCATGCCAAACAAATGGTATACCACTGGGCTCTTCTACTTTTATCTGCAACATGGAACAAGAGCCTGATTCGTAATAATATATTATTTAATAATGTATTAAATAAATGTTTGAAACAGGGGGAGTATCCAATCCCACTCCAATTCCATTCCTTTGTTTTATTGTTCCAGGGTTGTCTCTCCCTGTGTGTCACTCGTCCTGGATTCAGGTTTAACTAGAAAATTTTCTAAACTTTATTCCAAAACTGGAGCAAGGGCTGCTTGCTGCAGCTTTCAGTTCCTTCAGTTAATTTACACCTGTCTCCCCAACCCTGACCCCTCTCGTTTATAGCTGTGCACATGAAGGTTGATAATACACTGCAAAATAACAAAACGAAAACAAATGATAAATCTTAATGCCATTGCTTGCTGGTGTATACATGAGCTCCTTCACGATGTAGGTATTCATAAAATCATATCACGGTTGATGTTTTCCAGTAATTTTTATTAAGTGTAAGGGGGAAGGGGAATGCAAAGGAACTGGAAGCTGTGGCAAACTATGCACGCACAATGCTGTGTAAAAAATGTTGCAATGATTAATAGACCATAGTAGAATTTGGTTGGCTGAAAACTGCAGGGGCAAGGAGAAGGCTCTTGTGCCTGGGTCCTGCTTGAGGATTCCCCATAGGCATCTGGTTGGCCACTGTGAGAATAGGATGGTGGACTAGATGAGTCACTGGACTGATCCAGCAGGCTCTTCTCATGCTCTAATGTTCCTGTAAGTGGACTTCAAAGTTCAATAGGGAAGAGCCTGCAAGTCTTCTATAATGGAACTCAATATTCCATCTACTGAAATATAATGAAGGTGGGGGTGCTGCATTCATTGGGGTGGGATGAGGTGGCAGTGGTGAAATTGGGGCAGCTCAGGGGAAGTGCCCCTAACCTTGCCACCTCCTTCCTTCATCTCTATCCTAACCAGTGTGGTGTAGTGGTTAAGAGTGGTAAACTTGTAATCTGGTGAACCGGGTTCGCTTCCCTGCTCCTCCACATGCAGCTGCTGGGTGACCTTGGGCTAGTCACACTTCTCTGAAGTCTCTCAGCCCCACTCACCTCACAGAGTGTTTGTTGTGGGGAAGGAAGGGAAAGGAGAATGTTAGTTGCATTGAGACTCCTTCAAGTAGTGATAAACCGGGATATCAAATCCGAACTCCTCCTCCTCCTCCTCCTCTTCTTCTTCTAACAACAACAAGGGCAGTGCCACCAAAAGGATGCTACTACCTCTGCCCCTGCATGAATCAGGGTAACCATGGTTTACAGCCAATGGTGCAAATAGCACACTAGTTTTTTTTTTTTGGGGGGGGAGCTGAAAATAATGAGTTAATTGAGCTAATGTATTTTTTTTTTCTTTCTACCTCCCCTCTCTCTTTTTTTAAAAGGGGGAAAATGGCGATTTCCCTCCTTTTCTTTTTAATTGCTGGGATCCTGGCTAACAATCTTAACCTACCAAATTCTGTGAATCCCAGCAGTTACATGAACAGGTGTGACAACTATGATAGCAACCCCCAAGATTTGAACCGCCAAAACCAACCCAATGGAGGAAGAACACAGACTCCAAACCAGGTCCTGGTCAACAGCAATTCAGACTTTGCATTCAAGTTCTTCAGGCAGGTTTCTTCTAATGGAGGCAACCGAGGCAGTCCCTTCAAGAAGAACATCGTCTTCTCTCCCATGTGTATCTCCACAGCTTTTGCGATGCTGTCTTTGGGCGCTAGGGCCAACACCTTAGACCAGATCCTTAGAGGACTTGACTTCAAGCCATCAGAGATTCAGGAGAGGATGATACATGAAGGCTTCCACAACCTCATCTACTCATTAAGCAACGGGGGTTCAGGCCTCCAAATGGAAATGGGGAATTGTCTGTTTGTGCAAAATGAGTTGCATCCACAACCTCAGTTCCTAAGGGAGCTCAGGAACATTTATGGAGGAGAGATCTATATGGAAAATTTTAAGGACACAGCAGTAACTGAGGAGCACATCAATCAATATGTGAAAACGAAAACCCATGGGAAGATTTCTAAGCTCGTCGATGGAGTTGACCCAATTACTGAAATACTACTGGTTAGCTATATTTACATGAAAGGTAAGACAAGCTAATGGGCCTGCCCTGTGATCTCCTTTCCTCACCTTATGGCTAATCCTAGATTCTTGTCACTTCCCACAGAGTTCCTAAGTAGAACTTCATCCTGTGTACTGATGTTTGCTTTTGTTTGTGAGGAAGAGAATTTTGGTCAGGCAACAAATTCCTGCTCCATAGTGATTCTATGCAATGGATCTGTTATTAGGTGACCTCAGTAATTACGACTGTGCAAGGCAGCCTCAATTCAGTTCAGAACTTAATTAAATGTTCTAACCCCTTCCTTCCTTCCTTCCTTCCTTCCTTCCTTCCTTCCTTCCTTCCTTCCTTCCTTCCTTCCTCTCATTCTGTATGTCTTTCTGTCTTTCTTATGCCCTGCACTTCCAAGGCCAATAAAATGCCAGGGATTCCTTAGTGTGTTCACTGAAGTTAGTAAAAGTATTTAAAGAGCACTTAGTAAAAGTATTTAAATTAGGCACAATGACAGAAGGGGGGGTGGGGAATACAGCAACCTCTGATTTAGATGAAAAAGTGGAACAAATAATTAAATATGTTTCCATATATGAATTTTAGCCAAATACTGAAGTTGTATTCAACCATATACAACCATGAAAAGATATCAGGGTGTTATTCATTGGTGAGGTTTTAGAACTGTTAAATTTAGGTTGGACAAACAGCTAATCAATACAAAACCAAGGCAGTCAAACCACCATGACATCCATAGGATATAATGAGCTGAAAGGTAATTTAAAGGTCATCGAGTCCAACCCCTGAGTAATACATGTGCTTTTACTATTTTTTGTTAGGAGCCTACAGTGCAGGATACAACTACAGTATCTCTGTCAGATAACCATCCAACATCTGCTTAAATCAGAGGTGTCTGTCTGTGTGCGTGTAGAGGAGCATTCATTCATAGAACCCCCTCCTAACTGCAGCCTGAAATGATACAGTTCCGTTGTCTCTGGATTTAAGCCGCTTGTTGACTTTGTATTTTGAGATAATGCAAGGAGCAGAGGTCTTAACAGGCAACTCAGTTTTATTAAAAAATTAAGTGGGTACCATAATAATTTATTTGATAAATAGTGTTATAAAAGGGTACACATTGGTGTTTACGTTCCCGCCCCCTGAACTGATTTTTTCAAAAGTGAACTCAGTATACACACCTCAGTTTATGATATCTGTGATTGTTTAGCAGATGCCACTCACAGCCATGTGGGCCCACGTGCAAACTTTTTTGTTTCTTTTAACCATGTCAGCTAACATAGGAGAATCCGATTAAACATCGGGAAAAGCTTTCTGACAGTAAGAGCAGTTTGACAGTGGAATGGGCTCCCTTGGGAGGTTGTGATCTTCATTTCCTTGGAGGTCTTTAAGCAGAGGTTGGGTGGCCACCTGCCATGGATGCTTTAGCTGAGATTCCTGCATTGCAGGGGATTAGACTACATGTTCCTTCGGGTCTCTTCCAGCTGTACAATTCTGTGATTCAATTATTCTATGATCCAGGTTGTGATAAATTACATCATGTACTATAAGTATATTTCAGAGATGGTGAAAGAGAAAGTGTGAGAGGGAGAAAAGCAGAAATATTTTTGAAAGCCAAAAGAAAAGCGAAAGGACAGCTCTAGAGTAAGGGTTGTAGCCAACGCCATTTTCCTTAGCCCCATTGAAATTAATGAACCAAACTAGTCATGTCTATTATTTTCAGGGACTCTACTCAGTAGGACTAACATTGGATACAACTTGGAGAAATGAAAGGTAAAGAGATAGAAGACAAAAATCCCGTGGACTAAAGATCTAGCCAAGGTCAAGAAATGTTGAGTGTCCTAAAGTACCTGCGCTTCTTGCATGCAAACAGGTCTATGCAAGAGTAGAATTGTTCCAATGAGTAACAAGTATCTATGGCACTTTAAAAAAATAAATCCCTTTCTTCTTTTCCTTAAGCCAAATGGAAGAAGCCATTTGACCCAAAGTACACGACAGAGCAGAACTTCTACGTGGATCCTTACACGGTTGTGAAAGTGCCAATGATGTTTCAGATGGGTATGTTTGAAACCGGCTATGACAACGAGCGACTGTGCACCATTTTGAAGCTGCCTTATGAAGGACATGCCGCTTCCTATTTTATCCTACCCGACAAGGGGCAGATGGAGAGGGTGGCTAACAGCTTGTCGTGTGGAGCTTTGCGGACTTGGAAGAGAATACTCACACGGAGGTAACAGCTTTCAACTTTTGACTCTGGTGTCAGGCAGCTCAGGTTCAGATATATAAGAACAATTGTGTGGTGAGCTTTTGAAGGAAAGGCCTTACTTCAGCAGTGGGGAACCTGAGGCCCTCTGAATGTTGCTGGACTCTAGTTCCCATCAGTCCCAGCCATCCTGGCCAATGGCTAAGGATGAAGGGAGTTGTAGCTGAGCAACTTCTGGAGGTCTACAAGTTCCCCATCCTTGTTTTACTTCAGCAAATGCATGCAGCGGGTGGACATACAACACCCCACAAGTGTCCCAGAAAAAACTGGGACATCCTGTTTTATTGTATGAGAGCATGGCAGATCTTGCCCTGGAAAAGTGTCTTTTGGGTTATGTGATCTCACACAGGTCACATGATTTTGTGCAGGTACACAGCCTGGAAGATGTGCATCTTTCAGTGTTTTGGGACTCAAGATGTTGGACACTCAATGGGACGCAGGTGGTGCTGTGGGTTAAACCACAGAGCCTAGGACTTGCCAATCAAAGGGTCCTGCTAACCTAGCAGTTCGAAAGCACGACTAAGTGCAAGTAGATAAATAGGTACCGCTCCGGTGGGAAGGTAAACGGTGTTTCTGTGCGCTGCTCTGGTTTGCCAGAAGCGGCTTAGTCATGCTGGCCACATGACCCGGAAGCTGTACGCCGGCTCCCTTAGCCAATAAAGCGAGATGAGCACCGCAACCCCAGAGTCAGTCACGACTGGACCTAATGGTCAGGGGTCCCTTTACCTTTAAGAAAGCTGATGGCAAGGATGGAAAATTTGTGGTCCCATTCCTCCCCCTCCCCCAGTGTTGGACATAAAGCAAAATCAGACAGCCTTTGGGGCACTTCAGACTGAGGTGGCCTTTGTGACAAAGTACAGATCAGGGTCCAAATTGTACCTTTGTTGCTGGTGCACACTCTTTGTTAAGCAGCCCTTCCTGGCATTTGGTGTTCAGGTATCCTGCCTCTACACATGGAGATTAGGAAGCTGTCTTCTGGGAATATAGCAGAATATAGTGCAGATATCGCACTCATTTTCAGGTTACATGCTTCCAGAAGATAAACATTTCCAAATAATGCAGAATGAGCCTTAAACTTCAGCCAGATTTCTGAAAGTGGTTTTTTTACATTGCATGAAAGCTGAAATCAAACACAGAAATTAACAGGCAGGGAAATGTTGGGGAAATGGAATAAACTGCCATGTGAATGCAGCCTGGGTTTGCACACGAGAATAAGGAGGTAACATGGATGGTTTCACTTTGGAATACAGGTGAGGGTACCACTTTTGAACACTCCCCCATGCAATTGTCCCTCCTTGAAAATAGAAAGCTAGCCTGGCAGGGAAAAATTTCTAGCTCAGTCCTTAGCCTGGATCTCTCTTTGCAAGGATTTTTACATGTAGTGGTACATTATAGAGAGATAGCCATCCATCTAAGCCCATTTTACCACTTCATTCTGCTGTATAATATACACAGCCTAATATGCATGGTATTTTCTCGTATGATTAATAAATTCTTCTTTGTCTTTCTCCCTTGTTTTATTCTTGAATAGCTCTGTAGATGTGTATCTTCCAAGATGCTTGGCGAGTGGAGAGCTTAACCTGAAAGACATAATGTACACCATGGGTGTGGTTGATGTATTCACTGACAGAGCAGACCTGTCTGGAATTACAGGGCAGCCTCAGCACAGGCTCTCGGGAGTAAGTTGGGGCTTTTATTTGTGTGTGTGTGTGTGTGTGTAGGATAGAGAATGAATATGGTAGAAGCTGTGAAGGCTTGAATTTCTGCATCTGCATATCACCAGGCTAACTTGTTTCAGCATCATGGTGTCCTTCAAAAAATCCAGGTATTGTCATTTGGTGAGGGTGGTAAACATTTTCTGTTAGTTAGCCCCAGGACAAAGAACTCGGGGCCTCTCAAAGAACTCAAAAGTTTCTAGAGATTCTGGAAAAAAAATAGAATGACCTGTTCCACCACTTTAAGACAACTATGGGATGTAGATAATGGACAAAGTTCCAGCTACCTTGCGCAGTAAATTCCAATTCCTTGGATACCAAGGAATTTATATGTGTACCTGGCAGGGCAATCTTATACATACTTAGCCCACTGTGGGCTTGATCTCTGCTAAGTCTGTTTAGGGACATAGTCTTTCAGCTGGATCTGCACTGACCTTTTTAACGTTATTAGAACAATATTAGATATATCGTTCTAAAATGTCACATGGCATACTGGTAGATTAAAAATGTTCATTACCTTGTTTTGTTCATCAAAACACACTTTTCCTATTGCCAGTTCCTGGGTGCCCTCTGGTGTCACAATTTCATAACGTAACTTCCCTGGGGAGAAGTACTAAAATGCTGGTGAATTTTCACAGGAAATTGGAAGGGACTTGCATGGAGACAAGGAAACTTGTGAAAACTGGCCCTTTTGCAGACAGACCCCTTTTGCAAACTCAGAATCCAACCCTGTGTCAGGAAGCATACAAAGTGACCTGGTTTTTCTTGATAAGTTGCTTTGAGCATTTGTTTTCTTTGGTCTAAAGCAGCTGACAAATGTAATAGATAACAAAGACAACCCTAGTGCCACTCAAGTTGATTCTTTCCCCCTCCCAAACCCCCACCAATTTGGGTGGCAGTGGCAAAGAAGAAGAAAGAAAAGAAGTAGACTCATGGCTGGTGTGGACAACCCAATGTTGATGCAAATCACTCGCTCTCTCATCATCAGGAAAAATGGTGTTTGTGTGTGTCTTCTGTGTGTGCTCATATGAGGGTGTGTGTTCAAGAGTGTGGGGCTTCTGGCTCTTGGAAGTTTGGGCATATGAGAACGCTTCCCTCAATCTTAAAAAACTGTGAGCCACCCCTAGTCCAAGAAAACACATTTGCATTTTATCCATCCATTGGCAGCATGACATTATCTCTCCCCCCCCCCCCAATCTTTCCTTTGCACAGGCCCTTCATAAGGCTATGATGATGATAGATGAGAGAGGAACAGAAGCAGCAGCAGCCTCTTCTATGGACATGGTGCCAATGTCTATGCCTACTATCATTAAGTTCAACGAGCCTTTTATAACCATGGTTGTTGATGAACCTACTAACAGTATCCTCTTCATGGCGAAGATCTTCAATCCTACAGAGAAGTAGCTGTAGACCAAGATCACCAGACTGTTAATCAGCATGTACTCAATAAACTCATTGGTTTGATCAGCACTGAATTGACTTGCTTATTGTATCTCCAGTTCAGCTGCACTACTGGGTTACTTGGGGAGGAAAGGAAGGGCAAAAGGCCAACAAATCAGCATTACCTGCAAATTTGGGAACAGTACCTTGTGATGTGGTAGCTTCAGACTCATTCTATCACCCTATTCATATATATTGACTGCCCAAATGGATGAATCCCTAGTGCAGGGGAGGGGAACATTTTCCAAACCAAGGTCAGCTTTCCCTTCTGGGCATCCTGGGACAGGGCAAGTCTCGTGATGGGCAGGGTCAGAGGCAAAGATTCGGCAATGAATGTAAATATTATATTTGCACAGCAGCCTAGTTTTTACATGCCTACAACTTTCTGTTTGTTGGATCAATCCATCAACCTCTGATGGATCATTTAGATGGATGTGTGTGTCCCCCAGTATCCATACTCAGCAGAGTTACATCTCAACACAGCTCCTTCCTTGGAAGCGTCTTCGGGGTTGAAGGTACACCAGTAGGCAATAAACATTCATGGACGCCACAAAGATTCAGTCAAGTGTAGAGGTTTACTTGACAGGCATAAAAGCATATTGGTAGCAAATATATACAGACATTCACCACTGCCATGGTCATGTCATGCTTTGAGTCCAACAAGAGTCCAAAACCCCCTCTCTGTTTCTCCCACCACAAGGTGCAAGCAAGAGACAACTTTGCTGCCAAGGACGGTGGTAGAGTCTTCTTCTTTGGAGGTCTTTAAGCAGAGGCTTGACAACCATATGTCAGGAGTGCTCTGATGGTGTTTCCTGCTTGGCAGGGGGTTGGACTCGATGGCCCTTGTGGTCTCTTCCAACTCTATGATTCTAACTACCAGACTTTTAGAAGACATCTGAAGGCAGCCCTGTTTAGGGAAGCTTTTAGTGTATTACGGTATTTTAATATTTTGTTGGAAGCCACCCAGAGTGGCTGGAGAAGCCCAGACAGATGGGCAGGGTATTAATATTAAATAATAATAATAATAATAATAATAATAATAATAATAATAGCATAGACAAAACAGTCTCAGCCTTCTGCTTCTTCTTGAAACTTCTTCTCTTGTTTCTGGAACAAATGATTCTCACACAGAGAGAACATCCAACACTGTTCTCCAATCAGGAAAGCAAGGGTCATTACCTGGGGAGAGTCCCAAAGCCCCTGCCCAATCTGGACTAGATGGACCATTGGCCTCATCCAGCAGACTCTTCTTATGAATTATGAGTTGACAAAACTTGATGCAATGCAAGGCTCTGGCAGAGCCCTAGAGTCCCACCTCCTTCTCCAAACTGTGCAAGTGCTAAGCTTTGGGAAGGAGGCAGGAGGAACCTAGGACCCTGTCAGAGCCCTCACAACTCCTTCCCAAAGCCCAGCACTTACTAGGCTTTGGGAATGTGGTGGGTAAGTGCCCCCTTGGCTCCCAGCACCCTGTGCAGGAGAACTGGTTGCAAATAATGCACATGTACAATAAGTGTGCATGTGTGTACAACAACTGCATGTAGACTCAGGATTGCAGCATCTCAGGGCCACAATACTTTAAGGACTACTTGTCCCCAGATTAACAGACCCTGCAATAATCCTCTGAAGTCCTTTCTTGTGCATGTCCTCCACAGCGGGTCTGGAGGGCGGTAACATGAGAACAGGTCTTTTGTGAAGTGGTTCCTTATTTGTGGAATGCTCTCCCCAGGGATGCTCACCTGGCGCCTTCATTACATATCTGTAGGTGCCAGGCGAGATATTTATATGCCACCCATTTGACTGGTTTGCCCCAGCCACTCTTATTATGTATGCTGTGTTCTCATTTTGTATTTTTTCTCTTGTAAACAACCTTGTGATTTAGGGATGAAGGACAGTACACAAATGATGATGCTGACGGTGATGTATCATTCATTTGTATTTATAATAGTGAATATTAGTCGTACTGTTGTTTATTCATGCATATATGGGATGGATGAAACCGTATGTGTGAACCAGAATTAATTAATTAATTAATAAAATACATTTGTATACCGCCCTATATCCTCAGGTCTCAAGGTGGTTCTCAAGATAAGATCACAATATGATACACAAAATACATGCTCAAAATAAAAACAAAAACAACCCAATAACCCCCCTAATACTTGCTACATCATAATATTTGGTACATAATTTGGTACGTTAAAATAAAAATCTTACTTTGCAAACAAACAAAAATGCTCCCAGCTAAACTGTTATAGCATATTATCATTAGGTGGTGATGTTGCTTATTTTAATCTTCTCTGTTTAGAAACAAGTTTTCTTCCACTTGATTAAGTGTCTGTGACCTCTTCCTCATCCTACACACAACCATTTAGGATGGGAAAGTGCAAGCAGTCCCATATCTCAGGTCATCAATACTGCATAGGATGGCCTGTTGAAAGCACCTTGGACAGACCTGCCCTTGAAATACTTTTATTTGTGACCTTAAAGGTTAAGTTACAATAATTATTAATACCAATAATTCAAATACCGAATTTTATAATTTAGATAAAGTGGCCCCCTGCATGCTAGATTGGATGAACTGATTATTTGCTTTATTTCTGCATTCCAAAATCTTATTAATTTCTATTACATTCCAGTCATAATAACAATCCCTTATACAACAACTGCAGTATTAATAACTTCTATTCGTATTAGCATATTCAGTGATTTATAAAGCTACAAGTAAGGAACTCAAACTATATCCTTGTAATTCCTGTGTGTGGCAATTGTTCTATCCGTGGTGTTTCTTCCTGTCCTTATAAGATGTTATGTCTTTGTTTCCCCTAATTGTTGCTGTTATCCAGCAGGCCTTGGGCAGAGCTGATTTCCTATTGTTGTTCCAGAATTTTCTTCATTGCTGTGTCCCTTGCTTTGTTGTTTTGCAGCTTTAACAACAGCTGCAAAAGTCACTCTGTCCCAATAAATAACCTGTTTTTCACCATTTCCCCTCTCAGTCTGGGAAGAAGAGTGGTCTGACAGACCTCATATATCTATCTATATTAGACAGTGCGTTCCTGTACAAAGTTTGTGGAGTCCCATATATTCTAAATATTAATTTTCGCATAATCAACTTCATGTTCAGGGAAATATTCTGTACAGCTTCAAAAGCACTTTTCTATTGTTTATGCTGTATACTATTCTCTGATTCCCTGTTCCAAATTTCTTTAACTATGCATTCAGTATTTATAAACAGTGGTTATAGGTTGAATTTTCTGTAAAAATCCAGTAATTCTCTCCAGCAGTATAGGAAATGCTGAAGCACTCAAAGAAGATAGGCCATAAAAATACACTGACAGATGTTGTAATTGAAAATATTGTCATTTTTCATTCATGGTTAATTGATATCTTAGCTGCAGAACAGGAAGTGATTAAAATTATCCATCTGAGCTTATCAACTGATCTAATGCATATATGCCACATTCCACCCATTTCAACCTCCTGGTCTTCCGATCTGGATTATCTCACAAGGTTAATTTAGCATGAGCATTTGGATCAGCTGGTAGCTGAAGAGCCAATATATACCATGTGAGCTGACTTATTAACATGAATGACGACCTTGAACCTCCTCAATTTGCTTTGTTACGCAAGGAGCTATTGTACATTGTGCACCTCTCCCCTAGCATGGAAGACAAGAACACACTCCATTTAAGGATCTCTCCCTCATTACAGTCGATCAGGTATATGAAGACGAGCAGCAAAGTCAGTCCTCAGGGAATGTGCAGGTGACCTTGGTACGGACAGCTCACGGAAGAACCCCGACCAAACCTAAGAGGAGGCGTGTAGTGGTGATAGGGGATTCCCTAATGAGGGGAACAGAAGCAGTGATCTGTGGGCCTGACAAGATGTCTCGGGAGGTGTGCTGTCTCCCTGGGGCTAAGATCCAAGATGTAACTGAACGACTGCAAGGAATCATAAAACTCCCTGACAAATACCCCTTCCTCTTGGTTCATGTGGGAACCAATGACACTGCAAGCAATATCCTCCAGAAGATCAAAAGAGACTACGAGGCTCTGGGCAGGAAATTGAAGCAATTAAATGCACAAATTGTCATCTCATCTGTCCTCCCAGTTGAACGACGTGGCCCAGGGAGAGAGGGAAAAATAGTGGAAGTGAACAGCTGGCTTCGCAAATGGTGTAAACAGGAATGGTTTGGATTCTTAGATCACGGACTGCAGTTTCTTGAAGATGGACTTCTGGCAAGCGATGGGCTGCACCTCACAACGGTTGGGAGGAATGTTTTTGCCAAAAATCTCAGAAACCTCATCAGGAGGGCTTTAAACTGACTAATGTGGGGGAGGGAGACAGTGCTCCTGAAGGTAGGAGTCTATCAATTGATGAAGATGATCATCCAAATGTCATAGACCAAATGGAGCAAACAGCATGCAGACCTAGTGGTGGGAGGAAAAAATCCTTAAATAAGAGACACGGGGGAATGATTAATGGACTTCAGTGTCTGTACACTAATGCACAAAGCATGGGAAATAAACAAGATGAGCTTGAGCTCTTGGTACAGCAAACTAAATATGACATAATAGGCATCACTGAAACCTGGTGGGATAAGTCCCACGATTGGAATGTAATAATGGAGGGATACAATCTATTTCAGAGAAACAGACCAGACAAGAAAGGAGGAGGAGTGGCATTATATGTCAGGGATGTGTATACCTGTGAAGAGATCCAAGATTTAGAACCTCAAAGCCAAAGTGAGAGCATTTGGGTCAAAATTAAGGGAGAGAAGAATAACAGAGACCTCATTGTGGGAGTTTACTATAGATCCCCAAGCCAAACGGAGGACATAGATGATGCCTTCCTGGAACAGATGGCCAAGCATGCAAAAGGAAGGGAGATAGCAGTAATGGGGGACTCCAATTACCCGGATATTTGTTGGATGTCAAACTCAGCCAAGAGCATAAGGTCAAACAGATTCCTCACTGGCCTTGCAGACAACTTGATTGTCCAGAAAGTGGGAGAAGCAACAAGAGGAACAGCCATTTTAGATCAGGTCCTAACCAATGTTGATGACCTGGTTAGTGGGGTAGAAGTGGAAGGATCATTAGCCGCAAGTGATCATGCTCTTCTGAAGTTTACTATACAGCAGAAAGGAGCAGCCAAGCATAAAAAGGTAAAGGTACCCCTGCCCTTTCGGGCCAGTCTTGACAGACTCTAGGGTTGTGCGCCCACCTCACTCAAGAGGCCGGGGGCCAGCGCCGTCCGAAGACACTTCCGGGTCACGTGGCCAGCATGACATCGCTGCTCTGGCAAGCCAGAGCCGCACACGGAAACGCCGTTTACCTTCCCGCTAGTAAGCGGTCCCTATTTATCTACTTGCACCCAGGAGTGCTTTCGAACTGCTAGGTTGGCAGGTGCTGGGACCGAACAACGGGAGCACACCCCGCCGTGGGGATTCGAACCGCCGACCTTTTGATCAGCAAGCCCTAGGCGCTGAGGCTTTTACCCACAGCGCCACCCGCATCCCGCAGCCAAGCATGCTAGGACTCAATTTCTTGACTTTAAGAAAGCCGACTTCATAAAACTTAGGGAAGTGCTGGGTGAGATCCCATGGACAGTAATACTAAAAGGAAAGGGAGTTCATGATGGCTGGGAGTTTGTTAAGAGGGAGATAGTAAAAGCACAACTTCAGGCAATACCAATGAGACGGAAACATAGAAGGTGCCTAAAGAAGCCAAGGTGGCTATCTAAAGAACTTTTAACTGAGTTAAGATTAAAAAAGGACGTGTACAAAAAATGGAAAAGAGGGGAAACCACCAAAGAGGAATTCAAACAAATAGCCAGCACGTGTAGACACAAAGTCAGAAAAGCTAAAACACAGAATGAACTCAGGCTTGCTAGAGAGGTTAAAAGCAACAAAAAGGGCTTTTATGGGTATGTCCGCAGCAAAAGGAAGAACAAAGAAACAGTGGGGTCACTCAGAGGAGAAGATGGTGAAATGCAAACAGGGGACACAGAAAGGGCTGAACTCCTCAATGCCTTCTTTGCCTCAGTTTTCTCCGATAAAGAAAACAATGCCCGACCTGAAGAATTTGGAGCAAATGATTCAGCAGAGGAAACACAGCCCAGAATAACTAATGCGGTCTTGACTATGCTACCACTCAGTGGATTTGTAACTGGCTGACTAACCGGACCCAAAGGGTGGTCATCAATGGTTCCTCTTCATCCTGGAGAAGAGTGACCAGTGGGGTGCCACAGGGTTCTGTCTTGGGCCCGGTCTTTATCAAAGACTTGGATGATGGACTCAAGGGCATCCTGATCAAATTTGCAGATGACACCAAACTGGAAGGGGTTGCTAACACCCCAGAGGACAGGATCACACTTCAAAACGACCTTGACAGATTAGAGAACTGGGCCAAAACAAACAAGATGAACTTTAACAGGGAGAAATGTAAAGTATTGCACTTGGGCAAAAAAAATGAGAGGCACAAATACAAGATGGGTGACACCTGGCTTGAGAGCAGTACATGTGAAAAGGATCTAGGAGTCTTGGTTGACCACAAACTTGACATGAGCCAACAGTGTGACGCGGCAGCTAAAAAAGCCAATGCAATTCTGGGCTGCATCAATAGGAGTATAGCATCTAAATCAAGGGAAGTAATAGTGCCACTGTATTCTGCTCTGGTCAGACCTCACCTGGAGTACTGTGTCCAGTTCTGGGCACCACAGTTCAAGAAGGACACTGACAAACTGGAACATGTCCAGAGGAGGGCAACCAAAATGGTCAAAGGCCTGGAAACGATGCCTTATGAGGAACGGCTAAGGGAGCTGGGCATGTTTAGCCTGGAGAAGAGGAGGTTAAGGGGTGATATGATAGCCATGTTCAAATATATAAAAGGATGTCACATAGAGGAGGGAGAAAGGTTGTTTTCTGCTGCTCCAGAGAAGCAGACACGGAGCAATGGATCCAAACTACAAGAAAGAGATTCCACCTAAACATTAGGAAGAACTTCCTGACAGTAAGAGCTGTTCGACAGTGGAATTTGCTGCCAAGGAGTGTGGTGGAGTCTCCTTCTTTGGAGGTCTTTAAGCAGAGGCTTGACAACCATATGTCAGGAGTGCTCTGATGGTGTTTCCTGCTTGGCAGGGGGTTGGACTTGATGGCCCTTGTGGTCTCTTCCAACTCTATGATTCTATGATTCTAACATATTTGCAAGGCAGATGATGTGAAACACTCCCAAAACAACCCCTTTGGTTTGGTTTGTTAATCAGAAAATCAAACAATAGAAGCCATTATTTAGATAATAAATAACTTGAGGCAACCATGTAAAAGCTGGAGAGGTGGGGAAACAGGCAAGTTCATCGTGCTGGCTCTGACTTCTCAGGATTGTCTCCCGTGTCTTTTCTGCTGATTAAAAAGAAGGTCTTCAATAACCTTCTGTGCTCAAAGCAGATGCTCTACCATTGAGCTGGAGTCCTTCCGCAAAGGAAAACAGTCCAAACTGTTGCAATCTCATAAAGGTCAGAGAGATGGGGAAACTGAGTTAGGCAAGTGGGCTAGACCAGCTCTAACTTCTGATAGGCATCTCTGACGTCCTTCCTTTGTTTAAGAAACTATTCGGAGAATGTATGGCAATGCTGCTGATGCTGTAGCATGATGCTGCAGAATATGATTGGTTATTTGGGACACTTAATTGAGGGAGTGGCTTGTTGACCACTGAGGTTGCATTGGACTTCCTTGAGGATTTTTCCATATAAGTATCAAGTAGTCAAGATTCAGAGCACATAGAAGCAGGAAGTCTGAGTGAGAAAGACCACCTTGCACTCTCAATCACTGTCAAACTTCAGGTACAACATTGGGTACTTTGCTGGAACTCTCACAGTGGGAAACAGATCATCATATGATCTATGAAGGTAACATACAATACTATGTTTTAAAATGGTTTTTTAAAAAATCTGTGAGGTGCTTGTTGCCAGAATGTTTTCCTGCTGTCCTGGCAAACACCTATCGAATTTCTTAAATCTTAACTTGGTATGTGTGCTTCTGGGCCAGGGGGATGCAAAAGCAATACTTTCATTAGCCCAGTGCTACAAGGATGAATGTTAAGGAGTGTACTTGTGGGGTGTGAGCAAACGTTTGAGGTGATCCTATGCAAAGGACGAGGTAAAAAAAGGTAAAAAAGGTAAAGGACCCCTGGATGGATAAGTCCAGTCAAAGGTGACTATGGGGTTGTGGCGCTCATCTCGCTTTCAGGCCAAGTGAGCAGGTGTTTGTGCACAGACAGCTTTCTGGGTCATGTGGCCAGCTGGACTAAACCGCTTCTGGTGCAACAGAACATCGTGATGGAAGCCAGAGCGCACAGAAATACCATGTACCTTCCCACTGCAATGGTACCTATTTATCTACTTGTACTTGCATGCCTTTGAACTGCTAGGTTGGCAGGAGCTGGGACAGAGCAACGTGAGCTCACCTTGTCCTGGGGATTCGAACCGCTGACCTTCTGACTGGCAAGCCCAAGAGGCTCAGTGGTTTAGACCACAGTGCCATTATACCCGTTGCAACTGAGGTCATTCCTTTCAGTTATTAACCTGTTTCTCATATGTACAAGGTGATTCAAATCAATGTTTCAAATTAGCCTTTTAATGGAACCCCAGTTTGAGATTAAACTTGCCCGAATTTAAACCAATTCACTCTTGATTAAAACAATGTTCCATAGACGGCCAGACCACAACTCCAATTTATCACAGAAATATTATTTTAAATTGGAAAAATATGCACTATTTGCAGTGCCAGCAAACTACATCACTTTCTTAGGGTAAAATGAAGATAAACGTTGAATTATTAGCATGAAATTCCAGGCTCTGGCTTGTCAGTCAGAGATTTGAATCATGCAAATTGAACAAATAACTACTGACTGGTGAGCTTGGCATTGATACCATGAAAGGTCCCAGAACAGGTAATGAAACAGACTTAGAAAAGAATGCTGTGATTACTAAAACCCAACATGGGTTTCTCAAAAACAAGTCATGACAGATGAATCTCATTTCATTTTTTTTTTAAATATAAACTTACAAGTTTGGTGGATCAGGGGAATGATGTGGATGTAGTGTATCTTGATTTCAGTAAGGCTTTTGACAATGTCCCCCATGATATTCTGCATTATATTCTCCATATATATGTGCAGAGAAGCTGGTAACCTAACCTGTGGGCTGCATGAGATAACTGTTAGGTGGATTTGTAGCTGGTTGACTGACCAAACACAAAGAATGCTCACTAACAGCTCCTTACCATCCAGGAAAAAAAGGGACAAGTGGGGTCTGCAGGGTTCTGTCCCCAGCTTGTTGTTGAGGGGATGCTAATTAAATTTGCAAATGACACCAAACTGGGAGGGGGAGCTAATGCTGCAGAATACAGAATCGGGATTCAAAATGAACAGATTAGAGAACTGGGCTCAACCACGGGGAGGTTCTACACTTAGGTAGGAAGAACCAGCTGCACAAATATGAGATGGTGGACGCCTGGATTACTAGTAGTCCAGGTGAAAAGGATCTAAGGGTCTTAGTAAACCACAAGCCTAGCATGAGTCAACGGTGTGATGCAGCAGCAAAAAAGCCAAATGCTATTCTAGGCTAGTCCCAGCAATGAGATAGGATCCACCATTGAACGGACTCCCATAGGTCAATCATCATAAAGAATGCCATCTGGAAAGCAAACACCTCAAGAGAGTTTGCTATGTTCAGACATAATACTAATCCATGGCTTGTTTGGGTGGATGTTATGTTTGATGCGCCTCGTACCGATGTATCCAGACACCACGGCTTCTTTCTTCAGAACTTTCTTTGCTTTTCTATTTTCTTGTCTCATGTGTCTGTAGGTCGGCAATTGTATGGAGCTTGGGGTAGTGGCAAACAAAGCATGGTTAAACATGGCTGGGGAGTTCAGGCACGATGCCAAACAACAGTTAAAGCAAGTCCTGGTCTGTAAGGCAATCAGTCTGTGGTTTGCTGCCCAAAACAAACCATGGTTAGTCTTCACTAGGTTCAGACATTCAAACAAACCACATTCTGGCTCAACAAACCACAGATTGGCTTTATATGCAAACCAGGCAATGACTATATTATTGCGCGTGTAGGTCCCCAGGCCACCCCTCAAATAACTTCACACATAACACGTAATTTAGTTTTGGTTTTTGGGCACTATTTTGGCTACAACTTTATTAAAATACAAAATCAGTGAGTGGTTGTTTAGACATTGGTTATGACTATCTGTCCCCCCGCCTGGGACAGAACTGGCATCCCGAGGTCTGATCGGTAGCCAGTAGAAGAGAAAGTCAAACTGGGGGGTCACCTGAGCTAAGCGTTGGACCCACGCCACTCTCCCCAGCAGCTCCCCGAAAGCTTGCCGGCCCGGTCCTATGACAAGGATTCCCATGACAGGGATTGGGCGGCCCTGGTCCCATGACAGGGATTGGACGAAATCATGGCAAGCCCCAGGATTCCTTTAACGGAATTCCCTTCTATGATCCCACCCACCCAATTTGCAACATATAATTTGCCCCAGCAACCCGGTTATCCAATCACAAATGCCAGGCAATAACTATTAACCAGCCTGGCAACAAGAGGCCTGGCCCGGTGGCCCACACCGCAACACGTGCTCTCATTTATTGGAGAACACGCTTTGTCACTGGATCTAGTAACGGAAATGTCATTCTTTACAGGTTACTTTCAGAGGAACACAATGCCTCATTTCAATCTGTATTTGATTTTTGCTGGACTTTTAGCTGTTGCTAACTGTCAGACCAGTCAACCAGGCAATTTACCCTACGAGAAGATAGCCCCAGGGAATTCTGAGTTTGCCTTTAAATTCTACCGCCAGGTTGCTCCAGAGGCTCATAAGAAAAACATTTTAGTTTCTCCTGCACTCATTTCCATGCCCTTTGCTTTGCTGGTGCTGGCAGCCAAATCTACCACTCGGAGTCAGCTTTTGTCAGGACTTTGCTTTAACCAGACAGATATCAGCGAGCAGGAAATTCATAGAGGTTTCCGTCATCTTATCCAGAAGCTAAACAGTACTGAGGCCGAAATCCAACGGAGCATTGGGAATACCCTTTTCCCAAATAAGAAATTTAAGCTGCGGGAAAAGTTCTTGAATGATGCCAAATATTTTTATCAGGCTGATGTTCTTCCTACTGACTTCGAGAATGCTACAGAAGCCGAGAACCAAATCAATAACTACATAAAGGAGAAAACTCATGGAAAAATAACTGATATTGTCAAGGATCTTGATACAAGAGCTATATTGGTTATTATAAGTTTTCTTTACATGAGAGGTAAGTCAGATGGAGTTTATTTTATTATTATTGCAGGGTGTTGTAACTAACTTAAAATGTCCACTGCTTAAGCACTAGTGCTAGATACTGCTCAATCTGTTGTATCTGTTGCAGGAGAGCCAACTTGAATAAAATACTGGGGGCCCCAGGTAAGTCTTGCCCCACCAAATTGATCACATGACAGAGCACATGCACACCATTTGAATGGCAGTATCTATCAACTTGAGGGGGGGGGGGAAGGGAAGGAAAAATGACCTTCTCCAATGGTATTGCTCTGCTGGTAATAACTAACATTCAACATTATCACTCTTTCTCCTTGTAATGAGATGGGTTCATTTGGGAAGAAGAGCTACAGAAACTGCGTTCAGCATAGCAAATAGTCTCCCGCCACCCCGGAGCTTTCCCTATTGGGTCAGAATAAGGCAAATACCATGGGTTTCCTCTGTATTCAGATGAATACTGAACCAAACCATGAGGGCAGACAGATTTGGGCCTTGTCAGACTAGAAGCAGGATGCATACAAGGTGGGATAATTCAAAGCAGGGCCCCTGAAGCACTCTGTAGTGCTTTGCAGATTCGGCTCTTTTCTTTTTTTTAAAAAAAAGCTTCTTGCGAGCATCAGCTAAAAAGTTGAAATATACTCAGAGTCGAGTGTGGATTTCATGCTCTTTATTCAGCTCATAGTAGCAAGGAATGAAAGTTCCCCCACAATATCTGCTTTATATACATTATTTAAACAATGGGTCGCACGTGATTGGCTAATTCCAGGATTCTCCTTTAGGCCAAGGTTGCAGATTCACTTCCACCTGGAGCTGGATTGGGTGGCTCCTGCGGACCAATCATACTGCTGCATTGTTCTAGGACCAATCAGACTGCTGCATTCTGAATCCTATTGTTCTAGGACCAATCAGACTGCTGCATTCTGAATCCTATTGTTCTAGGACCAATCAGACTGCTGCATTTTGGATCCTATTGTTCTAGGACCAGTCAGACTGCTGCATGTTGGATCCTATTCAACTCAGTACATAACAAAAGTGTATTCTCTTAACTTCCTGCGTACATAATTATTCCTGGGTTAAATGATGGGGGAAGGGAAAGCAAAAGGTGAGGGAAGAAAGAGCTCTATTGTGATTGGGGCAAAAAAATGGTACCTCGGGTTACATACGCTTCAGGTTACATACGCTTCAGGTTACAGACTCCGCTAACCCGAAATAGTACCTCAGGTTAAGAACTTTGCTTCAGGATGAGAACAGAAATTGTGCTCCGGCGGCACAGCAGCAGCAGGAGGCCCCATTAGCTAAAGTGGTGCTTCAGGTTAAGAACAGTTTCAGGTTAAGAATGGACCTCCGGAACGAATTAAGTACTTAATCCGAGGTACCACTGTAGTTTTAACTGGAAAGCAGATCCCTTTTAGTTGTCCCTCCATGTCTTATTTAAAGTGTGCAGCACAAAGGACCCTGGCCCTGTTTGTTCACAATTTGGCAGGTTTCTGATCAAATGGCAGCGCTCTCATACTTGCAAAGGTCAGACCCAAAAAGCACATGGGGATATTTAAGTGACTCATTTTTTTTGCCCACCTCAGAATTGTAACATCAGCCTTTGCTTGAAATAACACATCTGTCCTTTTGAAATTTGAAATAACACAGCATCTGTCCTTTTGAAATTTGAAATAACACAGCATCTGTCCTTTTGAAATTTTGCATGTGATCTTGCCTGCAAATTCCCTTCAATTCCCTACCACTACCATCATAAGAAAGTTAATGGGAATTAGTTGCAACTTTGTAGACTTTATCAACGTTAGAGAGGCTGTTATGCCTACAAATTCCATCAAGTTCTAGCAAAAGGGGGGGGGGAGTTACAATCACTGTTGCTCTTCAGATAATGAAGGGGAGGTGGACTAAGCAGATAGACTGACAGCTGAATCAAGCAGGTTACAATGAGCCTCAGACTGAGGTGAAGCATTGAACTGAGGTCCAAATATCATCTTGAAGGTAGTGCATGTTTCTTGATGGAGCATCAAGAAGAAATATTTCACACTGTAAGCCAATTAAATGAGGAAAAACAACCAGGAACCATCAGTTCCCAGACTTTTAGGGCAGCTGGAGTGGAAGCAAGATCTCCTAGCAGAACTCTGCAGACTCACTGTCTCTGGAAGCCTAGCGAGATGATGATGATGATAATAATAATAATAATAATAATAATAATAATAATAATAATAATTTATTTATACCCCACCCATCCAAACCAGATCTTATGGGAATGGCCTGTACCCTCTTGTTTTTGTCCTCATTAGATTATTGGGAAAGTCCTTTTAATAGTCAGAAAACTCGAGAAGAAGACTTCTTCGTGGATGAGCAAACAACAGTGAAAGTTCCCATGATGATCAAAGACAGCACTTTTAAGACGTACTATGATGAAAGTCTGTCCTGTGAGGTGGTGCAGCTCCCTTACAAAAGCGGTGCCATAGCATTCTTCATTCTGCCTGATCAAGGGAAACTGAAGCAAGTGGAAGATGGTCTGAACAGAGACATCTTGCTAAAATGGATGAAATCAGTGAGGCAACAGTAAGTCTGTGCGCTCTAGCAGACAAATCACCACACCTTTAAAGGGGGCATTACACCTGGAACAAGCAGGACTTTGATAGCCATTCCTGCTCACTGGGTGAACAGTCCCAGGGAGGAAGAGCTCACCCACCACAACCTAAATAACTAGAACTTATCATCAAGACTTCCATGCTCCGGCGGCACGGCAGCAGCTGGAGGCCCCATTAGCTAATGTGGTGCTTCAGGTTAAGAACAGTTTTAGGTTAAGAACGGACCTGCAGAACAAATTAAGTATGTAACCAGAGGTACAACTGTATTTAATAAGCACATCATAACAAATTACAATGTATTTAACATTTAAAATATTAGATTTAGCAAGCATTAAAACCGTGTGTGTGTGTGTGTGTGTGTGTGTGTGTGTGTGTACTAACCTTAGGCTGGTTATATAAATATATATTCAATAGGCACAAATGAGGTTCTAATGGAGTTTAATATTCAAAGTTCTCATTGAGTACAGGTGTTACCATCTGCTAGTACTGCTTGAAAACAAACCCAAAGATGTCATGTACAGCGGACGCAAATAGTGCACACGCCTGGTATAAGTAGGAAGACACACTAGGACCACAACTTTATTAACATTTAAGAGAGGACACCTGCCATGAACATTGAATTACAATGGGGGGGGGGGCTAATGAGGCCACCTAGTGACCTCCTCCCTCCCTCTTGTGGTGGATCATCTTAAGCTTCAGTTCAGAGACTGAAAAGTAGCTACTTGGCCAATTATTAATCTTCACTACCAACCTTAAAGTTCTCTAATCCCAAAGTCTCATCTCCCCTGAATTGTCTATGATAGTCCTTTTCACCTTCTTGGCACCTCTTCATTACCCAGACTGCCCCGTTAGCTGCAATCAGTTATTCATGGGAAGGACCATAGCTGAGTCACAGAACACATGCCTTGCATGCAGAAAGCCTCAGGCCTCATCTCAAGGCAGGGCTGGATTTCATGGCCATTGTCTGAAATCTATGAGAACAGCAACCAGTCATGGTAGACCAGGAATGGCCCATCCTGTTTCAATGCCTGAGGCAAAATGGGAAGGTGCTTTCCCACAGCTGTCTTGACACCAAAACCCACCCCCACCCTCTGCGAAACCTTCCTTATCTGGGTTCTAGTTAGCTCTCAAAAGATCTTGGCGAAAGCTGCTGACACTGCTTCCATCTCTTCTCCGTCGGTGGCAGGGTGGGTACAGCGCCCACAAGGGGACCACCTCTTGGGTGCCACTGCCCAATGCAGATGCTTCAGCCCATTGCATGGGCAGGCTGGCCCTGTCGTCAACAATACTAGGCTAGGAGGGTCAATGGTCTAAATCAAAAGAAGAGTCCTATATTTTTATCCCTGATTCGTCCCTTAGTAAACACTGCAAAGTAAATAAATTCACCCATGGATTGGCAGTGAAACCAAAAGAAAACCTGCCCTGAAATAAAACTCAGGGGAGTGGTCTACATTTCTATGCAGCCTGTTTGTGATAATCTAAGCCTGTACTGCATTCTGGATCGGTGGGCTGGTTCAAGCAAACAGCAACTGTGTATTGAGGCTGTAGATGGGCTGTTTGTCTCCTTTGGCACCACATAGGGAGAATTGCTCCCACTACCACCACTGATGCACTTAGCATCTGAGAGAAGGAACAGTAGTCACACACAAAATGTTATATCCAGCAGAGGCCTATGTGTGCTTAAATCCACCATATTGACTCCATTCCTCTGACTGAAACATAATAAAAGTTGGGGGAAATGTTTAATCCAAAAGGAAACACACATTTTTAATTTAAAGCTGTATGAATATTAGGTAGCATTTTTACACTGTTGTGCTTATTTTTACAACTTTAGTCTTGACATTTTTTATCTAGCCAAACTGTAAAGTGTCTACAAATTGTGTCATCTAAACATTTTCTAAGAGTGAAATCTTAATAGCCTCTGATTCTACTTTCAATAGGAGAATAGAACTTCACCTTCCAAAGTTAATGATTCGTGGACGCTATGATCTTACAGAGATACTAAGTAGAATGGGTATAACTGAATTATTCACAGACCAAGCAGACCTCTCTGGAATTACTGGGAAGCCTGAGGTGAAGGTTACTAAGGTAGGTTTATCAAAATTCAACATAGTGTAAGAATTGAACGTAAGACTCCACATTGATATGTTGCTTTCTGGGTCAGATATATATTTGAGGGTTCAGATAAAGTTGAGGTTTAGAGTACTTGAATGTGGCACCACACATGGAGATCGTTCCCTTGTAAGCAAAATTCATGTGCACAGTGTCTTCTACATGAAAACAAATACAACTTAAGATACACTTGTGCAATTTTTCACGTGTGGAAGAGTGCTCACATTTCCTTCCATCCAGAATTCATCTCAATAGATGAAAAAATCATGTGTGAAGCAAGTCTAAGATATGATCTCTAATAAGGCAAGGCTGTCCAGGCACCCTGCTCCTCAGGCTTCTATACAATACCCACAACTCTTTAAAATGCTGCGCTGACTCTGTGTTGGGAGCAGCATAGGGCTCATTGGTGTCATGGGACACAGACCATTGGAATCACACATCATTAAGGATCATTTTGGAGAGGAGAGATCATAAGGAATCCTTCCCAGTTTCTTCCTCCAGGATAACAGGTGGAATATGACACTTTACACACACACACATGATTGGTTGGGAGGGTGAGATCAAGAGATCACGAGAGTAAGAAGTGACAAAGTCGACAAAGACTTTCAATGGATTCCTCTGAAGGAGCAGGAGTCTCTCATATACTTAACTCTGGGTCAATGTCTGTACTAATGTTTGTTTGCTTTCTTTACAGGCTATTCACCAAGCTTATTTAAATGTCCATGAGAATGGTACTGAAGCTGCAGCTGTCACTTTTATTGATATTGGACCTACGTCCCTCCCACCTGAAATGAAACTAAATTACCCGTTCATGTTCTTAATTATGGACCAGCCTACTGAGGCCATCTTATTCTTGGGGAAAGTTGCAGATCCCACAAAGAACTAAGAAGTCACCTAGTGCTCTTCCTGCAGCGCTGGCAGTTGGGTGCCACTTAAATATATAGCATGCATGAAAAGATACTTAGATTTAATTTACTATGCTTGGGCTGTCACTATCTGTGATGCGTGCCTCCTCCCTCCGTTGCTGCACTTAGCAGAGACACTCTCGAGGCCAGCCGCCATAAATTCCTTTCTTTATTGCTTTCCGACAAGATTACATGCAGAATAAACAAAGCGACCCATCTCTCACGAGGCGTTGCTCTAACTACTTTCTCTTTTCCCTCTCCCGCGAGACCAACAGAGCCAACGGCCCAGCCCCTTCCGTCTTTCCCTGTGACGTGGATCCCCCTCTCTCTGAAGCACCCCTTCCTCCCCAGACTCACTGCTCTCTTCTCTGTCCTCTGAGGACTCACTGCTGATCAGTGGAGACCTCTCTCTGTACCCTCTGATTCTCTCCTCCCTTGCTGCCTGCAGCTCCCTGACACTATCACACCTTCTAAAACAAATCAAATGCTGATGTGATACATGGAAATCTATTAAAGCATTTTGTGTTTCTTTCTGCAGCAGAAAACGCATAACCCAAAAGATGCATGCTAACCAGTGTGCGGTGCATATCATCCCTAAGATCGCAGTCTTGAAAAACATGTTATTAATTGGATGAAAGGAGTATGATCTTGACAGCAGCATCTCAGTCACTGTATGACAAGTTTGTAGATCAGAGGAAGGACAGCAGTGCCATCAAATATTCCCTGTTCCTCTATGCCAGGGAAGATGAACCTTAGGCCATGGGGCTGAATGTAAGCCTCTGAGATCCTTTCTATTTGGTTCTTGGGACTCTCCCAAGGTCACACTCTCTCTGAAGCCACACCCCCTACCAGATCTCCTTTGTACCTACCTTTAATGGTTTGGACTGGCTGGAATGTGCCCTTATATGTCTTATAAGGTATTTTTCTTCCTTTGTTGGAGGATAAAGAGAGGACCGCTCACCTTTTCCAGTGGGTGGCATTGCGGCTGGGCATCCAGGACCCAATAGTGCTCCAGCGTGGGGGCAGAGTTCGGCACCCCCTTCATGCGTATCCCTGGCCACATTGTCAGAGTTGGGTGGGGCCATGCCCAGCTGGTCCTGTTGGGCAATCAGCACTGGTGATGGGCAGGAGATTCACCCATGCCCCAGACACACCACGGTTAAAAGTGGGGTACAAACTAGCCTACTGTACAAAGACAAACCTTGCATTCATTTCTCTACCCACTTTCGTCTCTGGCCCTGTGCCCTCCACCACTGAGAGAACCCCAAAGGGGATTCAACCCTTGGGAGATAAAGTTTCCCCACCTTTGTTTTATGGCTCTCGAAGTATGCCATCTGGTAATTGGTCTAATATATTTAATCTCCACTTGCACACCATGAGCTATAGCTTCTTCTTTCAAGCTAAGCCATTGGGGTGGGGGCAGAAGCAAACAAACAACCCTCCAAGCTTAGGTCATCAGTCCACTGGCTGGTTCCCTCCTTGCTCCCCTACAGGACCCCAACAATCTAGTTTCCCCTCTAGAGAAATTATAAAAAATTGTGCCACAGCTGATATGAAACTTTGAGCATGCAAACTAAAACAGAGAAGCAAGAAACTAACGCACACATGCAGTGGGGTGGGGTGGGAACAATGGGACTCCAAGAGACATTAGGACAAACAAAATGAGAGAAAACAAATGGAATGAAGGATGAATGATTAAAATACATAGGTGTTTGTTGTAGGTGGGTGGATTGGAAGCGAGGATGGTCAGGCAGAAAAGGAGAACCCCATACCCCATTCTGCCACACACACCCCATGCCTACATTCTCCCAGAAGATAAAAGTGGTGGTTTGTTATGCCTTGGCCTTTTTCTGGGTTTTCCTGAAAGTGACTAGCTTTTCTTCCTGCTTGACGATCCACACCTTGGCAGCCCTGAATCTCTCTGGGCCATCCAACTCGACAGGTGGTGATCTAAGACTCGCTCAGTGGCTCTGGACACAGTTGATTTTTCCTCTGGGTAAAGGCTCCATTTCAGTGGTAGCATATCTGCTTTGAACACAGAACATTTCTGAAGCTCTCCTTATCAAGAGAAAGGACATGTGAGGTGTTCTTTAGAAGTTGAAGCTGGTTGTCTCAAGTTATTTATTATCTAAATAATGGCTTCTATTGTTTGATTTTCTGATCAACAAGCCAAACAAAAAGGATTGTTTTGGGAGCAATTTATATAAACTGCCTTGCAAATACATAAATGTGCCCTGGCTCCTTGCGTAGCATGGAAAAATTGTGTGATTTCATGTTACTGAGTCAGATTGCACAATTAACAAGGAGTGTAGAGGAAGATCAGGGAGTGTCCAGTCTACTGAGCTGACTATTTCCCCCCAACAATTCATTGCTGCCCTTTTTCTTTTCTAAGAAACAAAACCACTGACTAAGGAAATGCCCAGGGCTATAGAGGGGAACAGGTGAAGCAGGTGAAACACTTCATTTTGACAGGACAGGTCTAGCTTTTAATCACAGTGAATTATGTTAGCAGTGCATTCCAATCCCAATGATTTGCAGGAAGGGCTTTAAAGTAAACATGGATTAGGGTTGCTAGAGCGGGGCCCAAGTGGATGTGTTATTGGTTTGGCCGAATTCTTTCCCAATTATTCTTTTTCCTAATAACTGATTAAGAATTATAGCTTTCTCATTTATTCTTCATGAGGGATACTTACAATGAAGGCAAAAATCTCCTAGTACAATGTTGTTCCCAACCTCAAGTGGGGATGAATTTGCCACACCCCAACTCCTCTGAGAAGACGACTCAGAATGATTTTGTCCTGGCGAGAAGTTGGGGAAGGGTCAGGTAGGCTATCAGGCCAACCCATCATATTGTAAGAACTGAACCAAAGACCCTGCATTGTTACTAATGGAGCTTCTCAGTCCAGAGGTATAACCCTGTCTGAAGGTTCAAAGAAACAATTGCAGCTTTACAGACACTTCTGCAATTGCTAAATAACCTCCTTCTTGGTCAAGGTTCTCCAGGCAATACCAAACATAAAACAATGCCCACAGCTCTGTTTACAACGTTGTTCTGGCTCTGTGGTGGGAAGACTGTAGGGCTCATTGATGTCATGGGATACAGACCAGTTTCCCTTTTATGTTCTGGCCGCCACCTTCAATTGTCAGTAAAAGTCATCAAGAGATGAGTACATAGTTTTTCTGCAAGTGCTCAGTCATGGTGCTCTCCCACTGAACTATTGATGCACTCTCTTAAAGGTGATAAAGATGGGGAAATGGAGTTAGACAAGTTAGTCATGCCACTTCCTGCTTCTCAGAAGCACCTGCCATATCTGTCCTATAGATAAGAAAGCCTCCAGGGACCTTTTTTATGCAAAGCAGATGCTCTATCACTGAGCTAGAGCCCTACTGCAAAGAAATTACTGTCAAAACTAATGCAAGCTCATAAAAGTTAGAGAGAGGGAAAACGGGGGTTAGACTATGGCTATACCAGGTCCAGCTTCTCAGAAGCATCTCCCAACACTTCCAATCTCCCAAAATCTTCAGGAACCACGTAGCAATTGGGTGCTTTTGGTAACACACATGTTAAGATCAGGAACACCTATCAGTTTTAAAGGTCACTTGAAAATGTTGCAGATGTGTGGGAGGCTTCTACTCCCATTCACTTGAATGCAGGTAAACTCCAGAGGTGTGATTGGGGACCCTGATTAACCGGGATCCCTGAGAGTTCTACTCATGTTCAAGCAAATGCTAGTAGACTTTCTCCATGCAACCAAAAGAAATATAGCTTTAGATCTAAGGCTTCCATATAGAGTTCTTACATTCCCAGATGGCCTGCAACTACCCACATCCTCCTTCTAATGCTCTGTGACTTACAGTGCACTACAGTGTCAACCATTCCCAGGTGGCTCAGCTGTCATAAACCCCACCACCACAGCTCTTACTGTCAGAAAGTTCTTCCTGATGTTTAGTCAGAATCTCCTCTCTTGTAAGTCGAATCCATTGAATCGAGTCCAACCCTCCCGGGCAGGAGAAAACATGCTTGAAGAGTTTGGATTTGATATCCCGCTTTATCAGTACCCGAAGGAGTCTGAAAGCAGCTAACATTCTCCCTTCCCTTCCTCCCCCACAAGAAACACTCAGAGAAGTGTGACTGGCCCAAGGTCACCCAGCAGCTGCATGTGGAGGAGCGGAGATGCGAACCCAGCTCACCAGATTACGAGTCTACCACTCTTAACCACTACACCACACTTGCACCATCTTCCATATAACAGCCCTTTAGAGCATGGGTAGGCAAACTAAGGCCTGGGGGCTAAATCTGGCCCAATCACCTTTTAAATCTGGCCCCCAGACAGTCCGGGAATCAGCATGTTTTTACATGAGTAGAATGTGTCCTTTTATTTAAGATGCATCTCTGGGTTATTTGTGGGGCCTGCCTGGTGTTTTTACATGAGTAGAATGTATGCTTTTATTTAAAATCATCATCATCAATCTTTATTACGGTCCAGAGACCCAACAAATCATTACAAAGCAATGCACAATTCAGACAGCCTACCTCCAGGTTAAACAAGCATTTTGTTCAGACTTAAAGATAGGGATCATTGGTTCTTGCAAGCACCGATAAAAACTTTGCCACTGCTAATGTTCTAGCGTTTGTCCGGTCTTCCAATAGGAACCCGACATAGTGAGCCTCTGATTTTCCCGGGAAATGCATCACTGGGTTATTTGTGGTGCATTTCCCCCCTCAAAATATAGAGCAGCCCTCCACAAGGTCTGAGGGACAGTGGACCGGCCCCCTGCTGAAAAAGTTGGCTGACCCCTGCTTTAGAGATTTGAATATGACTATGATATCTCCTCTTTCCCAGGCTAAACATAGTTACTTCAATCGTTCCTCATGAGGCTTGGTTTACCTCCTCTGCACCCATTCCAGCTTATCAATACCCTTCCTAAATTGTGGTGCCCAGAACTAGCCATAGTATTCCCGGTGTGGTCAGAATAAAGCAGTACTGTGACTTCTCTTGTCCTGGACACTATAGTTCTGTTGATGCAGCCTAGAATAGCATTAGCTTTTTTTTGCCACTGCATCACACTGTTGACTCATGTTTAGCTTGTGGTCTCATTCATTATAGGATCAAAAAGGGCTAGATAATCTTAAAAAAATAAAAATAAAAATCCATTGCTAGCACTTTACAAGTTCTCAGTTGCGCCACTAGGGTATGCCCTAGTGGAATTTTTTGCAAATTTCTTCAGTGAGGGGTCTTAAAAATACGTTTTGGGCATAAGGAATTCAAATCTGCTATTATTGTTGTGACTGGACAACATTTAGCTTGGTAAATCCTACTGGTTAGGATGGTGGTAGTAGTAGCATTGCCCGACAAGTAATTTTTAACACACCGATGAAAAGTGTAAAAGAAGCAAATGCAGATATAGCACAACATTAGTTGTGTGTGTAGTTGTGTAATTGTAATATGCAATTCAATATAAAGCATGTAGCGTATATAAGAATAACAATAATATAATTATTAATATATAATATAACTGCAAGTACTTGGGAATCATTTTTCATGATTTTTATGGAATTTGACACACATTTTTTTCACAAAAATTAAAGGAGACATTTTTTTAATTCCACA
The DNA here is from genome assembly GCF_965153285.1 of Podarcis tiliguerta. Lineage (NCBI taxonomy): Eukaryota > Metazoa > Chordata > Lepidosauria > Squamata > Lacertidae > Podarcis > Podarcis tiliguerta. The sequence goes on along the minus strand of NC_139534.1, from coordinate 114,498,707 downwards.
AAAACGTTAAAAAGCAGTTATTTACCAAGCAAAACTATATTACTTTAACCAGTCTTTTGAATTCCCAAATCATCTTGCACCCCTCACCCATTTTCGGAATTTGAAAATTAAAAATTCAACACGCCCTATCATGGAATGCCAAGTTTTGGTGGCAAGAACTCTGACCAAGGCAATAAAGTATTCCATGATTTATCACCAATATTGTTCTTCCTGCCTAATTTTCTGCTAGTTTATATCATCAATTGCAGTAATCTCACTTTCCTTGACATCCTCTTTTCCCTCTGTATGTTTTCCATAAATATCTCCAAATCCTGTCCTATCCCTCAGTGCTGGTTTCAACAAGAGTATACTCAAATTCTTATTCTTCAGTTGCTTTCTGGGTACATAGGTATTTCAGGAAGAACCCTTCTTGCTTTGCTTGTTCCTTACTTTTTCTTGCCTTTCATTTGCAATGCTGAGCTCCAGGTGGTTGTTTCTTTTAGCAGCCATAGCTCATTCGAAAAAATGAATACAGTTTCTAAAGAAGATTAAGATGTGCCTGTAAGATTTATAATTAAGTGCATTCTCTCTCTCTCTCTCTCTCTCTCTCTCTCTCTCTCTCTCTCTGTGTGTGTGTGTGTGTGTGTGTGTATGTAACCTCCAATCAACTCTATGGTATACCTATTTCATATACAGTGGTACCTTGGTTCCTGAACAGCTTAGTTGAAGAACAAATCGCCTCCAGAACGCAGCAAACCTGGAAGTATTTTTTAAAGAAATCTTTAGAAGAACTTGTTCCTCTTTAACTAATGCTCTGCTGGGCTTGAGGAGGAAATGATGGAAATCTCTGTTTCCTGCCCGTTGACCTTCCTTTGGTTAAAGCCACGTCTTGACAAAAGCTGGCACAATGTGGCAATCTTATCCTTCAGTAAGCAGCACAGCAAAGATGGAAAATAAAACATTATTGCTGCCAGCTGCTGAAACAACCTGATAGGAGAATGTTCTGCCCAAGTCAATTTTACTTTGAGATATTTTCAGATAGTTGTCATCACTTTTATCCATTATTAATGGAACAATGGTGTAACATACATGAGTATTTGCTGACCCTGGGTGAAACAGACACCCACAGACGTGCTCCCTACAAAATGATCTTTAGTTGGAGTCAAAATTAGCATGTGTCCATCTGATTCCTACAAACGGTATATCCACACAGAGGAAAAAGATGGAATTTGTTAGAAAACATAAAAGTAATTTTAACAGTGAAGCCCATCGGTGTACATGTACAGCACTGGAGAGATGGCAACTGTGAAACAACATCCCTGAAATCAACGCTCGCCTTATCTTCTACAATTGGGGAAGACAAACATACAAGATCCTGGTTTCCCCCCCTGAGATATTACACTTGATAATCGGTCATATTATATACAGGAATGACTTTGGCCACATAGAAATCAACAGTTTTTTTTCTTTTCAAGAAAGTTCTGATCTTAGGCTGGCAGGTTCTTTGATATTTGAACATAAAGTACCATATAAGGTCCAATTTAAAGAATTTCCTATGGAAGCTTTAGAACTCAAGCTAGTTTACAATTGGTTTTATACTGAACTGAAAGTTGAAAGCATTGCATTAACAGAAGGGCTATGGTAAGCCGCTTTAAGCATGGTTTGAACTGTGCAAAGGTGGGATACAAATACAACTATGCATGTAGGTAGGTAGGTAGGTAGGTAAAGGTAAAGGACCCCTGCACGATTAAGTCCAGTCAAAGGTGACTATGGGGTGCGGCACTTATCCCGCTTTCAGGCTGAGGGAGCTGCTGCTTGTCCACAGACAAGCTGTGGTCATGTGGCCATCCTGACTAAACCACTTCTGGAGTAATGGAACACTGGGATGAGTGCCAGAGCACACATAAATTCTATTTACCTTCCTGCTGCAGCTGCAGTAGTGGAGCAAGCCGATTGGGTGCCTGGGGTGGCGTGTGCGCCCTGTGCCCAGGGGCGGGGCCAGTCACCAGTGGGGGTGGGGCCAGCCAGGGCACGATGCTCCGGAGGGCCTCCAAGGAGTCTGCCTGCCTCCTCCCACTCAGCCACCCTACAGCCACCCTACAGGTGGGCTGACTGTTTGGGGCAGCATGGAGCCTGCTGGCGCCCAAGCCACCACATCACTCCAAGGAGAGACGTGTGGCTCGGGCGCGTTGCAGGCCCAGAGGTGAGGGCCGCCTGCCATTCTGTCACCCCTTCAGTGGTGATACCCGGGGTGGCCGCCACACACCACACCACCTTCCTCCACCCCCACGTAGTGGAACCTAGCTAGGTTGGCAGGAGCTGCTAGCTTGGCAGGAGCTAAAACAGAGCAATGGAATCTCACCCCGTTGTGTGGATTTGAACTGCCAACCGTCCAATCAGCAAGCCCAAGAGGCTCAGTGGTTTAAACCACAGTGCCACTCGCGCCCATATATGTATGTATGTAACTAAGCACATCCTCCCTTTAATCATGCTTGCACCCCAGGGAAGTCACTTCAGTGCTGCTAACACAGCGGTTTGACTTTGCCCCCTGAGGCACACTCCATTGTCTCACGAGACATATGGATACCAACAACAACAATCCACTCTACACTCCACTGACAAAACTCCCCATACTCTGGGGGCAGAGCTGTCATAAGTCCCACTATTAAACTACAGCTCACTAGAACTGGATGCAGTTCAGTAGCTTGGCCACCACATATTAGTGTTCTTCAAACCATGAAGTCGTGATCTTATCGGCTGGCGCAGCATCAGATACAAACCAGGTAGGTGTCCTTACCCAATTGGCTGCTGCAGCAGCAGGTAGAAGCAAGCCAGGGTTATAAATGGAAGGTAACCTAAGGAGAAGAGAGCTTACTCTACAAGCAAGAGGGAAGAGCAAACATCTCAGCCCAAAGGAGCAAGTGTCAAAGTAATAAGCGTCACTACTGGACGTTTGAGGGGGGGACCTAGGTATGTATAAAAAGGATCTGAAAAGTAATTGTTCATAATACACCATCCAAAAAGGACTGGGTGAAAATGTTGATGATTTTCTAAATCATCAGTAGAACCAGACAATGAAAGTAGAACTAGACAATGAAAGTGCAGGGAAAAGCAGGAGGAGGTACGTGGTGCAGAGACAACTAGCTGAATGTGTGTGAGTGGGGAGAGGTACAAGTTAACATCAGGCCACCAGCCCCCTTGCAGAAGTGGCTGTCTCTAAAAGGTGGCATTTAACATCAGGGCCTGGTGAAGCTGCCTGAGTGGCTGAAGCAGCTCAGGAACTCCCCAAACTAGGACTCCTTGCATTGGTTTTGAGGAAGACAGAATATAAGGCAAGCCGGTTGTGGATGATGGGCTACATCACTGGCAAGGATGATGAACTTGTGGGAACCCCAGCTGATGAAGTGTTAATTCATCACAATTTATTTATTTTAGCAATGCAAATGGACCAATCAGGGCACAGTAAGGCCGCTGTCTGCTAAGATCCAAATACTGTGAGAATTGGAAACCCAGCAGCTGATTCCTAGGGGTGGGAAGTGCTTCATGTGATTCTAGCAGGGTAGCTGGAGGAGCCATAAACTTGGAATTTTTGGAAAAGAGGTAAAAACGAACTCCACTGTATGTACAATTGCACACACCACATATGTAGCTAGTAGGAGAATTCAACATAGTTTTAACAAACAACTTAGAAGCATTCAAAGGTAAAAGGTAAAGGTACCCCTACCCGTACTGGCCAGTCTTGACAGACTCTAGGGTTGTGCGCCCATCTCACTCAAGAGGCCGGGGGCCAGCACTGTCCGGAGACACTTCCGGGTCATGTGGCCAGCGTGACAAGCTGCATCTGGCGAGCCAGAGCCGCACACGGAAACGCCGTTTACCTTCCCGCTAGTAAGCGGTCCCTATTTATCTACTTGTACCCGAGAGTGCTTTCGAACTGCTAGGTTGGCAGGTGCTGGGACCGAGCAACGGGAGCGCACCCCGCCGTGGGGATTCGAACCACCGACCTTTTGATCGGCAGGCCCTAGTCGCTGAGGCTTTTACCCACAGCGCCACCCGCGTCCCAGAAGCATTCAAGAATAGTAGCTATTTCTACACCCTACATGGGCCCCACTAATTTTGACTCATACCAACTGATTTCTTTGTTAAATCTAGACTATAACATCTTTATGGCCATTCTGGTCGATGGATTAAAAACGTTTATTGGCAGCTATATATACCTAGAACAAACTGATTTTGTTCCAGGGCAAAGAATGACTGATCCAATAAGAAAATCATCAAACATTCTTCATTTTAGTTTTTACTAAAAGCAAATCAAAAATAAAACTGAAATATACTCGGAGTCCTGTAGTGACTTCATGCTTTTTATTGCAGCTTGTAAAACAGTGATTGAATTGCTCCCCAAATCTCAGGGTTTAATATACATCATTTACACAATGAGTCCTGATTCTGCTTCCCTCCTGGAGCCTGGTTGATCTTTTCCTGCAGGCCAATCAGTTGTTGCATTCTAGGATCCTACTTGCCTATTTTTCTAGGATCCAAGCTTAGTACATAACAAAAACACTTTAGCAAGTCTCTCACTTGGAATTTTTTAAAGCACTTAATTGTGTAGAACCAAATTATTTAGTGGAAGTAGTTAAGAAATTTGAATTTGGCTCCAAATTATTATAAATTCTGAAAGGCATATATGATAGAGATTCATATATCCTTCTGTATACAAAGTAAATTACATGTGGTTACCACTATCTGCCTGCTCCATATGTGAAAATTCACTTATCCAAGCATAAGGAATTATGCCCAAACCTTGCTATGCACTATGCAGATTCAGATATCTAAACAGGTAAATTTTCCCCGGTTCCTTACTTCTTTGTTCTTTGCTATCTGGTAGCAATCATTTCAGGAAGAAACCTTGGGGAGAATGGAGAGCGGGATTGGACAAATCCCTGATTAGAAAAGTTCCCAAAGGAAATAATGAAAACTGTCAACTTGTTATATGCAAACACTCACCTAACAAATGATTTCGAGGGAATGCATTGTGGGACCTGTATGTATTTCTGCTACATAGTTCTGTAGAACTATGCCACAAGCAACACATGAGGATGACTCATTCCCAGTAAATTTTGCTTTTGACCAAAATGAATTATTCGAGTATATTTCCATAGGAGACTGCTAATACATTCTGTATGGTGGTGTTTATGTTTTCTTTTTAGTGAATCTCAAATTGCAATGAAACCAACCATCCTCCTCTCCTTGTTACTGATTGTCCTTCAAGTCCACAATGGTTATGGAGGTAAAGGTTCAGTTCAAGAAACGCTTGTTTCCAGCATTGATGACTTTGCTTTTAAATTCTCCAGACAAGTAGCTTCACTCCAGGGTGGCAAAAATATCTTCTTCTCTCCTATGAGTATCTCCATGGCATTTTCAATGATTGGCATGGGTGCTAAATCAAACACCCAAAAGCAAATCTACAAAGGACTTGGATTGGAGAAAATTGACGCAAGCATGATACATAAAGGATTTCAAGAGTTCCTCAAGGTGCTGACCAGTTCAAATCGTCAAGGCGTGGTGAACATGGGGAACGGCTTGTACCTAGCTAAGGGCATCAAAATAGCCACTAGGTACAATAAGGATCTCCAAAGTTTCTACAAATCTGAGATCTTTGCTGTTAACTTCAAAGACAATGTAGTGGCTGAAAAGCAGATAAATGATTTTGTGAAGGCCAACACTAAAGGAAAAATACGCGAAGTAGTAAGAGGCTTAGATCCAAACACCATGATGGTTCTTGTGAACTATATCTACTTCAAAGGTATGTTGAAGAAAGATAAGTAATCAATATTTAAGGCTACGAATTGTTCCATTGTTGTTGTTGTTGTTGTTGTTGTTGTTGTTGTTGTTGTTGTTGTTGTTGTTATTATTATTATTATTTTTCCCCACCCATCTGGCTGGGTTGCAAGGAGTATACCTTCAAAACAAAGGAAGCTTTGCTAACTAAAGCACATAACTTTGTCATCATTGCCTGCCAAGTTACCAGTTGCTAAGGGGTGGCTTGAAAACTGTTGAACGTCCCAAAATATGTAGCATTCAATGCAGCATTAGAAAAGGACACGGGATGAGGCTGAGATGGCTAACCTGCAGGCTTCCAAATGTTTTTGGGCTACATCTTCCACCATCCCTAACCATTGGGCACACTGGCTGACACTGATGGTGGTGAACTCGAGCAACATCCAGAGGGCACCAAGGTCCCTGCCCCTGGATTTTTATCTACCAGACAGGAAGCAGCTCCCCTTGACTCAGTCCACATTTGGGCTCATGAGACCCCACTATTCCCATTTCTTCTCTCCCTTGCTATCTTCTGAAACAGGGGTCAGCAAACTTTTTCAGCAGGAGGCCGGTCCACTGTTCCTCAGACCTTGTGGGGGGCTGGACTATATTTTGAAGGGGGGGGGAATGAACAAATTCCTATGCCCCACAAATAATCCAGAGATGCATTTTAAATAAAAGCACACATTCTACTCATGTAAAAACACCAGGCAGGCCACACAAATAACCCAGAGATGCGTTTTAAATAAAAAGAAACATTCTACTCATGTAAAAACTACGCTGACCATCTGCGGGCTGGATTTAGAAGGTGATTGGGCATGTTCTGAAACACCAATAGCATGTTGACTTACCTGTGGCAATCTTTCTCCTTTGTCTGCACTCTCCTGATTCAACACACTGCTTTCATACACATAGCTGAAGGTTAATTCTCAAATAGGCAACTAACTCTTCCTTTTTTCTAAGATGAGTGGGAAAATCCATTCATTCCTCAATATACCAAAAAAGGAGATTTTTTTGTTGATGACAAGACAACTGTGAAAGTCAACATGATGAAGAAAACTGACTATTTCAGACATGTACGTGATGAACATCTTTCCTGCTGGGTCATTGAACTTCCTTACAAAGGAGGTGCTGTTGCCTGGTTCATTCTGCCAGACAAAGGCAAACTGAAGAAAGTTGAGCATGGTTTGAAAGGGGAAACTTTGTCCAAATGGAGAAAATCTTTAGAAACAGGGTAAGCCTTTTCTCTGCTGTTTCTATATGTCCCTGTAGTAATTAGTATTTATTAATGCATGGAATAAAGGCATATGTTTTTAAATCAAGGAGGACATGTGTGCAAAGGACTCTGCCAACACATCAACAGAAGAGCCAAGAAACTAACTGTGGTGAAAACAATTATGTTTATTTAATATGACCCTTTAGAGGACCTGCAAAACAAATTATACTTAGCCTAAGCAAAATGTGGTGTATGAAGACAAGTTCCCTAAAATCGTGTCACTCCTGACAGCAGGGCATCTTTACAGGTGATACTCAGTGATGTAGATAAAATAATTGGAAGGGATACTTCCTTCTTTCTCTAAGTTCCCTGGTGAGCTTGACAAGTGCAGAGTAGCCCTACTGGACCTGCCCCCCTTGCCCCCAAATGTGTATGCCAAGCCTAAAGTTCATTTCCAGTGACCCAGTACAAGTCTGAATAAGGTGACCAAAGGTTGCCCTTAACCCAATACTGCCTCAGTTATTTACTCCTTTCCTTTCCAGCCCAGACTAACAGCCAATTAAAGCAATTAAGCATTGCCACTACAAACAAATGACTCCCAGTAGTATGAAAGAGGCCAAAAAAAGAGAGAGAGGTTTCTTGGGGCCAGTTAGGGGCTATTGTGGGAATGATAAGGACCCTCCCTCTAGTGCTAGGATTTGCCTACCTAATGTTTCAAGATGCTGTAGGAGTCATGAACACTCATCGCCATCCTATTTTCCTTCACTGGGTCAGCAGGAAAAGACGCTTGTAAGATTCTCTTACCTGCAATGAAGCTTAGAACTTTGTGCTCTGCTCTCCAAGTACAAGATTAATTTGGTTAGCAGTATATGCTCATCGTATTCCTGTGGGATTTAGTAAGCTATTCTCCTCCCACTCTTGACAGCAGCAAAGAAACACAGAACACAATCAGAACTGATATACTCAGTGGTGTTGCATGTTTTGTTTGCATGCATGTGGGACCAGGGGCTGGGTGTGAAACCCAGCACACCAGCCCAACCCTTGATGCTGCCACCACTGAGTGGGTATGGGGTGTGGAGGGTTCATGGGGCCACGTTGCACCACCTGCCCACTTGCCCACACAGGGCCAGGCCCCCCCCCCATGCTACCATTCAGCGAGAAGACTTGCAGCATGGCAGCAAGACCCTCCAGTGTCAGGCAGGGTAGAGGTGCCTGCAAGCTGACATCTGGTTCACGCCCCTGCCAAATCATGCGCCTGGGGCTTCAGTCCCTGGCCCTCCCCACACGACGCCTCTGGATACACCCGAAAACAAACTGCAAAATGCTTCCCTTTAAGTACCCGTATATGTAGACCTGAAGCCATAAATGCTGCATATTTCTAAACAAAGTTTCTTATCGCCTAACTTTTAATGTTTTGATTCTTGTTCAGAACGCAATTTTTTCTGTCCATCCCCAAATTATCAATGGCTACATCCTACGATCTCAAAGATTTGTTGCCTGGGCTGGGCATTTCCGAAGTCTTTACTCCCAGCGCTGACCTGACTGGAATTACTGGAGGTGGCAAGTTGAAGATTGACAAAGTACGTATGTAAATGTGGTCAGTTTGGGTATTTCATGGTATGTGATTGGACTTTTTACAAGATTAAGTAGGTGATGGAAGGCACTCCATACCACTGAGGCCACCTGAGCCTCAAGGGACAGCAATGGATCCAGAAATGCCCCCAAACTGCATACCCACTCCTTCAAAGGGGGTGTTACCCCATCAAGAGCAGGCAACCTCCCATCCATCCAATCTAGGGGACCACCCACTAGGCTCTGGAGACAAGGATTGAACTGCAGTGCCCCAACCCCAAACTCCTTGAAATGCCTCAGAAGGATACTGTGGTCAACAGTATCAAAAGCTGCCAAGAGATCAAGGAGACTGAGCAGTGTCACATTCCCCATCCCATCTCTCTCTTGATAAATATCAACAACAAGGGCAACCAAATCAGTTTCAGTGCCATGACATGGCCTGAAGCCAGACAGGAATTGCTCCAAGTAATTAGCTTCCTCCAAGGATGCCTGAAACTTGACCACCACCATCTCTAAAGTACTTGTCCAGAAAGGGGATCTTCTTCTTCTTTGGTGATCACTCGTAGCCGAGTAAGATTGTCTCCCAAGAACATGGTATTAATGGTGAGTCCATATGTGACTGTGGAGGCCAGTTCTGGATCGGCATATACAGGTGGGGACATAGGTTTCTGGGTGGGAGTTGATCACGGTGATCAACTTAGCACAAGATCAACTCTTAGCATGTTTCTCCCTTGCGTCCTGAGTTTGAGTGTCTTCAAAGCCCATGACACCTTTGGTAAAGGCTGTTCTCCAATTGGGGCGTTCATAGGCCAGTGTTTCCCAATTGTCGGTGTTTATACTGCATTTTTTTAGATTTGCCTTGAGAGAGTCTTTAAATCTATTTTGTTGACCATCAGCTTTAGGCTTTCCATTTTTAAGTTCGGAATAGAGTAGAAAGGAGATATTTGCCACTGGACAATAGTGGTTTAACACTTCTGGGTGCAGGGAGATTGTCTTAAGGAAAGAGTGTACTATCCCTTCCTTCAAGGCAGATGGTACCTTTTCTCCTTCCAATGAAGCATTAATCATTCCTGGTACCCACCCAGATGGGATGCGGGTGGCGCTGTGGGTTAAACCACAGAGCCTAGAGCTTGCTGATCAGGTCGGCGGTTCGAATCCCCACGACTGGGTGAGCTCCTGTTGCTCGGTCCCAGCTCCTGCCAACCTAGCAGTTTGAAAGCATGAAGTGCAAGTAGATAAATAGGTACCACTCTGGCAGGAAGGTAAACGGCGTTTCTGTGCGCTGCTCTGGTCATGTGGCCCCATGTATGCTGTATGCCAGCTCCCTTGGCCAATAAAGCGAGATGAGCGCCGCAACCCCAGAGTCGTCTGCGACTGAACCTAATGGTCAGGGGTCCCTTTACCCACTGAGACGAACATCTGGGCCACTTCAAATAAAGTGGAAAATTTGTTATATCCTGCCTTTATTCCATTGAGCGCAATGTGTCACTCATGTCTCTCCACCACAAACCTACATCAGGTTGCTTTAGCTCAGCATTGTATTCCTATATCCAACACACATACATCCCGTACCCATGGGGAAGAACAGTGATTGGAGAAGTACTGGGAGACCATCCTTTGAATGAGGATAGGGGGAGTATACATGTGTCTTCCGTTTCATCTGTGATGTGTTGGAGGCTGTGATGGTTTCCAGTAAAATACCTATTTTCCCTCCTGTGCAGGCTTCTCACAAGGCTCTTCTGGATATAAATGAAAGGGGCACCGAGGCAGCCGCCGCCACCTTTATGAGCTCTATGGTTGGAGCTGCTCCTGGGCCCCCTCCCGTTAGTTTGGTCTTTGACAGGCCATACTTTTTTTTCTTAATGGCATCAGTTGATGGGCCCATGCTTTTCATGGGGAAAACAGTAAACCCAGCTCATCCATGAACATAAGGGGACCATTCTGAGGCTTCCAATGGCCAGCTTTCTTAGTGACAAAAGAGCCCCCCCCCTTGTTCTACAGACGCTGTGGAATCAGCCCAATATCAAAACCAGCAGTTGATTTTATAGGATGATTATGCCACTGACTACAAACTAAATGTAAAATAAAGTTGCTTGTAAAACACTGCTTCTTGGAAGTAGGTGAAATTCATGTGCCTCATTTCAAATGTGTGACATGTTTCCTGCCCCGAAAAAGAACTTAGCAGAGTGCAAAATCCTACGCAAATGTCAACATGTTAAAAATGAAGGTTTTTAGATAAAGAGGGGAATGGCCCGAATGGCTCTGTTTTCGAACGTTTCGGCTCCTGAACACCGAAAATCTGGACGTAAATGCTCAGGTTTTCGAACGTTTTTCGGAAGCCGAATGTCTGATGTGGCCTCCGCTTGAATGAAGGACCAACCAACCAATCGGAAGCCACGCTTCGGTTGTCAAATGTTATGGAAGCTGAACGGGTTTCTAGAACAAATTACGTTTGGCAACCAAAGTTTGACTGTAATGACACTCAAAGTACTGGCTGTGGTACTGACATAAAACATCCTAGCCAGCAGCTGGAAATTGTAGCAAAAACTTTATTCCAGCTGTTCCCCTTTATACTCTTGAAATTTCCACATACTGTAGAGACTTCACTGTGCCTGTTTTAACACTTCACCATCTCCCTTACTGGAAGGGAGACACTCACAATCTTTTCTTAGAACCAACCTGTCTGCTTTTGTCAATTGGGCATTGAAGCAGTTGAGCCCATAATACTGTACAGCTCATATTACAAACCTCAATCCTGGCATTACCTGCACATGGGGCATCATTCCCCAGAGATGTGGAGCCTGGATAACAGGGGTGGAGGCAGAGTTAAACTCCTCCCGGTAGATTCGCAGGAGGTCTTGTGGGGTGCTACCTTTCATAAGGATCCCGTGAGATCCATCAAGGGCCTGGGCTGGGTCTTAAAAGGTTCATCGTGAGGGCTCAAATACCAGGAACAAAACTTTGAGGTCATGGTGGATTGTTCCATGCAGATTTAAAATATCCTCGGAGTCCTGTAGTGATTTCATGCTCTTTATTGCAGCTTGTAAAACAGTGATGAATTGCCCCCCAAACCTCAGGTTTTTATATACATTATTTACACCATGAGTACCGTTTGATTGGCCAATTCTGCTTCCCTCCTGGAGCCTGATTGGTCTTTTCCTGCAGGCCAATCAGTTGTTGCATTCTATGATCCTACCAGCCTAACAGGCTGATTAACTTCTTCCTGGAGCCTGATTGGTCTTTTCCTGCAAGTCAATCAGTTGTTGCATTCTAGGATCCTACTTGCCTATTGTTCTAGGATCCAAGATTAGTACAGAACAAGATTTCTACCTATTGTGTGACTGCTGTGGAAAAGGGAAATTCCATGCATGCTTTAGGATTCCTACACAGCTTGTGACAAACATTGGTTCTCAGTTTACAGCTGCAGATTTTGAGCAGTTCCAGAGTATGACTTTGAACACATTACTTCCAGCCCACAATATCCACACTATCCTAAACTAGGGACTACAGGCTATAGCCCAGCAGAACTCTTGATGAGCACACAACTTAGGACAACTGTTTCTGCCTTGAAATTAAATTCGCACCAACATGGCTTAATATAAGGAAAGTTGCAAGAGTGGGACAGAAGGACTAAAGAATCCTACATATACTTTTATAATAATCACTATTCTGCTAGTGCACTATCTGACTTCAATCCAGGAGACCCTGTTCGGGCAAAATTGGACAATGAAAAAAGATGGAAGACTCAAACCAATGTGAAGAAGTACTTGTCACCCAGTTCCTATGCCATCAAGACCAATTGAGGAGAATTCATTAGAAATCATGGATATCTACAGTTAATGCCAAAGACTACACAAAGAGAAGAAGAGATCCCCTGTTACCCTTAGACCAGGGCCTCAAGCTGTTGTTGGACTACAACTCCCATCATTCCTAGCTAGCAGGACGAATGGTCAGAGATCATGGAAGTTGTAGTCCAACAACAGCTGGGGACACAAGTTTGGGAAACCCTGTGTTAGGCTCAGCATCAGGAGATCTACCTGTTGAAACACAGAGGGATAGATAAACAAACTATTCAACAGCCAAATGTTTTACACATTAATTCTTTCTGAGGTCTATCAATAACCAGCCATATGATTTATTTCTATAGTAGAATTTATATAGTACAGCCTGCAAGTAATTGGAGGGAGGAGATGTAATGTAGAATTAACTAAAATAATTCCTTCCAGTAGCACCTTAGAGACCAACTAAGTTTGTTATTGGTATGAGCTTTAGTGTGCATGCATCTGCAGAAGTGTGCCCATTCATCTGTTAAACTAAAAGTAATCTGCTATCTGATTGGATTTATTTTGCAGTAAAGAGATTAAGCTGGACAGTTAACTAAGTGATTGGCATATTGTTGTTGTTTAGTCGTTTAGTTGTGTCCGACTCTTTGTGACCCCATGAACCAGAGCACGCCAGGCACTTCTGTCTTCCACTGCCTCCCGCAGTTTGGTCAGACTCATGTTTGTAGCTTCGAGAACACTGTCCAACCATCTTGTCCTCTGTCGTGCCCTTCTTCTTGTGCCCTCAATCTTTCCCAACATCAGGGTCTTTTCCAGGGAGTCTTCTCTTCTCATGAGGTGGCTAAAGTATTGGAGCCTCAGCTTCAGGATCTGTCCTTCCAGTGAGCACTCTGGGCTGATTTCCTTCAGAATGGAGTGGTTTGATCTTCTTGCAGTCCATGGGACTCTCAAGAGTCTCCTCCAGCACCATAGTTCAAAAGCATCAATTCTTTGGCGATTAGCCTTCTGTATGGTCCAGCTCTCACTTCTATACATCACTCCTGGGAAAACCATGGCTTTAACTATACGGACCTTTGTTGGCAAGGTTTGCCAACAACAAACTTAGGTACATTAATTTCAATGGGTTTACTCAGAGTATGGGATTGATACAAACAATGACCAGGAAGTGCATGGATAGGTGCCAAGTGTGTTCAAATTTATAACCCTATTCTTTATTTCTTTCCTGTTGTTCCATATTATTCTAAAGTGGTGTTTCAAGCTGCGGTGCTAAATCCAGTTTACCTTGGCATGTTGTCTATGCTTTTATACATTTACAAGCAAAATTAAACAAGTAGCTTCAGTATATTTGTTGATGATTCCTCAGAACAACCAAAGGAATGCTGCTCCCTCACTTGAGTGGGGGTGAATTTGCCATGCCCAGAATCCAGTCTTTTCATTGGAGTGCCCACCTTCCGTTCCTGCATGGTATGAGGTTTAGTTAGTTGCCTATTTGGGAGCTGAGGAGGAATATTTGGCTTCAGGACTCCTTTTCCCCCCTCTACAGAACTTCATATGTTTGGGACTAATTGGCTGCAGTTGCATTTTATTAATTGGCTGTTAGTCAGGGCAGGAAAGACAACTCAAGAGACAGTGGGGTAGATAACCGAGGCAGTACAGTGGTACCTCAGGTTAAGTACTTAATTTGTTCCAGAAGTCTGTTCTTAACTTGAAACTGTTCTTAACCTGATGCACCACTTTAGCCAATGGGGCCTCCTGCTGCCGCTGCGCCGCCAGAGCATGATTTCTGTTCTTATCCTGAAGCAAAGTTCTTAACCTGAAGCACTATTTCTGGGTTAGCAGTGTCTGTAACCTGAAGCGTATGTAACTGTACTGGGTGAAGGGAAATCTTGGTTCATCTTGAGGACTGGAGAAATACCAACTAAAGAACAATGGCAAGAGAAGTTGATGAACTATGCAGAACTGGCAAAAATGACAGATAGACTAAGAGAAAAAGACAACAGAGACTTCGAAAAAGATTGGGAACCATTCATATTATATTTGCAGAAACAAAGAAAGTCAGTAGACTTGATGGCAGGATTTAAATAAGCATTCACATTATTAGCATTAGAAAATGTTTAGAAGATAGGGAAATATGATGGTGTATTTCCTGTTATTTTTATGTCTTTAGGCTTGAAGTTACGTAATTAATAATTTTTTCTGTTAAGAGATAGCAAAGGGGGTGAAAATAGAGACAAACCAGAAGCGGAAGTTGGGGAAAGCCTTGGAGGGGAGGGAGGGAGGAATATATAGTAAATGTTAAGAATTTGAGATGTATGTAATGAATGAAAAAGAAAAATGAATATATATTTTTTTTAAAAAGAAAGAAAGAAGGGAAACCTTGGTCCACCTTATGCCATCTTTCATTGAGTCACTGGATGTGTACTTGAGGCTTGGCATGCGTGTGAGGTGAGCACCAAGCCCACTGGGGCACTGGGTGCTTCTCAAGTCACATGGCCAAGGTGCTCGGAACGAGGAGGAAGAATTCCTTCCGAACCTTTGTTCCAAGGCCACAAGCACTGCCTGTAAATATGCACAGAAGAATGGAGTGACTGGGTTCTGCCTGTCTCAAAGAACTTCCAATCTGGACAGTCTTTTGATTGGCTGCTTTATTACCCCAGGGTAAAAAAGGTGGGCCACATTATCTACCTGGCCTGGGCCTCTGCCTGGCTCCGCAAGGCTCTGGGGAGGGAGAGAGAGAAGCTGACTGGCTCCTCAGAGCAAGAACTTTTGCCTCCTTCCCCACCCCTTAAACTCCCCCCTCCCATGTCCAGTTAGCCACCTCCTTCCACACACACACACCTTTTGCGTGCTCCTCTTCCCTCCAATGACAATGGGTAGATCACTGCCAATTTTTTATACTGCGTAGATGGCAGCCAATTTGAAGTTGGATATGCCTGTTCTAGTGCAATAGTGCTGTTTCTCTATTAAGCAACAATTTGGCAGAGCTGTGGAGGAGGCAAGAGAGGGCATTGGGAAATTTAATATGTCCATTTTTCTCCCATTTTATTGTACTCAAACAGCTCCCCTTTCCATTCCTCAGGTACTAGGTGTACTCATGGTACTAGGTGTTGCAATCAACATCAAGTGTCCTTTTCTACGTGGTGCATTAAAACATATATTTAATATAAGAACTTCCATCATATATGTATGTAGATTGGGACCTTAGTATACATCTGTTTACATCTGTTTTCCTCTCAATGTAGCTCTTCAAATGAACCTCAGTTTCTGCAGTTGTTTAAATGAATATTCTAAATTGTAAAAAATAAAATTTCATAAAAATTATATTAAAAATGAAATAGAGACATGTTTTAAAATTATCTTTATTGTACACACAGTTTGCTGTCGGTGTCATAGTTGTCCTTAAAAACAACTACTGGTTATGACGCTTTCTTCTATCAAAGACAGGGGGAAAGTCCTCTTTCATCACTAAGATGGCTGGTAATTGGAAGCTTCTGAATGGTCCACCTAATGTTCATTTTTGAGCAGGGTTCACTACTTTCCCAAAGAAAAGCATGGGTCCATCATTTGGTGCCAATATGGTGAGAAAGAATGGCTTCTCAAATGTGAGTTCAATAGGAAAGGAGAGGCGTGCAGATCTAAAACCCATCTGTATAGTGGTCACTGCTGCTGCCTCACTACCTTCTTCATGTATATCCAGGACAGCCTCGTGAGTAGCCTGCACAGGAAGGAAGGAAGATATATTTTTGGAAACCATCACAGCCTGCAACATATCACAGATGAAAAGTGAAACACATTTATAATCCTCCTATCCTCATTCCAAGAATCATTTCCCAGTGCTTCCCCCACCATCAAAACACAAACAAGGAAATAAACACACAAACACACAGAGTGAAAAAAACACCCAAAACAAAAATGCACACAAGCACTAAGCCGATTTGAAGCCTCGATCTGTGGAAACACTCCAGTCTTTTCATTGGAGTGCCCACCTTCCGTCCCTGCATGGTATGGGGTTTAGTTAGTTGCCTATTTGGGAGCTCAGGAGGAATATTTGGCTTCAGGACTCCTTTTCCCCCCTCTACAGAACTTCATATGTTTGGGACTAATTGGTTAGGCTGCAGTTGCATTTTATTAATTGGCTGTTAGTCAGGGCAGGAAAGAAAACTCAAGAGACAGTGGGGCAGATAACCGAGGCAGTACTGGGTGAAGGGAAATCTTGATCCATCTTGAGGACTGGAGAAATACCAACTAAAGAACAATGGCAAGAGAAGTTGATGAACTATGCAGAACTGGCAAAAATGACAGATAGACTAAGAGAAAAAGACAACAGAGACTTCGAAAAAGATTGGGAACCTTTCATATTATTTTTGCAGAAACAAAGAAAGTCAGTAGACTTGATGGCAGGATTTAAATAAGCATTCACATTATTAGCATTAGAAAATGTTTAGAAGATAGTGAAATATGATGGTGTATTTCCTGTTATTTTTATGTCTTTAGGCTTGAAGTTACGTAATTAATAGTTTTTTCTGTTAAGAGATAGCAAAGGGGGTGAAAATAGAAACAAACCAGAAGCGGAAGTTGGGGGAAGCCTTGGAGGGGAGGGAGGGAGGAATATATAGTAAATGTTAAGAATTTGAGATGTATGTAATGAATGAAAAAGAAAAAATAATTTAATTTTTTTTTTTTTTAAAAAAAGAAGGGAAACCTTGGTCCACCTTATGCCATCTTTCATTGAGTCACTGGATGTGTACTTGAGGCTTGGCATGCATGTGAGGTGAGCACCAAGTCCACTGGGCCACTGGGTGCTTCTCAAGTCACATGGCCAAGGTGCTCGGAACGAGGAGGAAGAATTCCTTCCGAACCTTTGTTCCAAGGCCACAAGCACTGCCTGTAAATATGCACAGAAGAATGGAGTGAGTGGGTTCTGCCTGTCTCAAAGAACTTCCAGTCTGGACTGTCTTTTGATTAGCTGCTTTATTTTTATTTTCTCCACAACACTGGGTCCCGAGTTGTCTTTCAGATGTGTTGGAACTTAGTGCAGCATTTCCCTAACCCAAGCGAAATTCTCACATGCAATGCAATTAAGTCTGTGTGCATGCAGTTGCCACCAGTAAAGGTCCCAGAATAATTCATAGACTCATAGAATGGTAGAGTTAGAAGGGGCATAAAGGGGCATCTAGGCCAACCCCCTGCAATGCAGGAATCTCAACTAAAACATCCATGACAGGTGGCCATCCAACCTCTGCTTAAGATGCTCCAAGGAAGTCCATTCCAGTATAATATCCAGATCAAAGGAGGTGCTGGACTCTCATACCTTCGAGGCTTTTAAGCAGAGGTTGGATGGCCATCAATCATGGATGCTTTGGCTGAGATTCCTGCATTGCAGGGGGTTGGACTAGATGACCCTAGGGCTCCCTTACAACCCTACAGTTCTACAATTCTACGACCCTCCTTGTTTTTATGATTGCAGGTAGTTTTCAAACTATTTTTAATGTTGTGTTTCAATGTTGTAACTCACCCTGGCACCTTAGAGTGAAGAATGGGAACTAACTAACTAACTAAATAAATAAAATTATTCTGAATGGGTCATCTCTGAGTGGTACTAACATGGCCTACAACCCTATGTACTTGGTTACTATGGCAAGGAGGCAAAGAGTCTCCTGATAAGGAATGATCAGGCACAGTCTTCTTGCTACAGAGACTGCAAGAGAAGGTGGAAAGGTCCAGGGGCTGATTCTGAATGCTTCGAAGTAAATTTGTCAGTTACTTTTAAAAGCCTGATCTCATACCATAAAATACCCAAAGCATGATATTTACACACGTACTTTGTTAATCTTCAGGTCGCTCCTTCCAGTAATTCCAGATAGATCAGCATTGTCGCTAAACACATCAGTAATGCCCAGCCTAGACAGCACATCGTTGAGATTATAGGATGCAGACATCGAGAATTTTGGAAGGGACAGACGAATTTCTTCCCTAAACGAGAATCAGAACATTAAACCATCAGCGATGAAGAGTTTTATAACACTCAGCAACAAACTGCATTTGCAGTGTCAGATCTTCATACCCTTAAAGGGAGGCATTTTACAGTTTTAAAACAGATGCCTTCATTCCATACTAACTACTACAGAGGCATTTAGAAACAGCAGAGAAAAGCCTTACCCCCTTTTTAAAGATGTTCTCCATTTGGACAAAGTTTCCTCCCCCATAGCACCCTCCACTTCCTTCAGTTTGCCTTCAGCAGGCAGAATGAACCAGGCAGCAGCACCTCCTTTGTGAGGAAGTTCAACTACCCAGCATGACAGAGCTTCATCGTGGAAATATCTGTAATGCTCAGTTTTTTCCATCATGTCAACTTTCACAGTTTTTCCTTTGTCAAGCTCTTCTAAGAAATTCATGAATTATGCCAAATGTTTTTAAATATCAAGCCGACATTTTCCCTGCTAACATTTAGAAGAAGAGTTTGGATTGGATATCCTGCTTTATCATTACCTGAAGGAGTCTCAAAGTAGCTAACATTCTCCTTTCCCTTCCTCCCCCACAACATACACTCTGTGAGGTGAGAGGGGCTGAGAGACTTCAAGAAGTGTGACTAACCCAAGGTCACCCAGAAGCTGCATGTGGAGGAGCAGGGAAGTGAACCCGGTTCACCAGATTACGAGACTACCGCTCTTAACCACTAACACTGGCTCTAGAATTGTGCAGAAGCTGAGGTTCATATGAAGAGCTACATTGAGAGGAAAACAGATGTAAACAGATGTATACTAGGGTCTCAATCTACATACATATGTGAGGGGTGTTCTTATATGAAATATATGTTTTAATTTACTATGTAGAACAGGACACTTAATGTTGTTTGCAACACATAGTACCATGAGTACACATACCCTGTTTCCCCGACAATAAGACAGTGTCTTATACTAATTTTTGCTCCTAAAGATGCGCTAGGTCTTATTTTCCGGGGATGTCTTATTTTTCCATGAAGAAGAATACGGTACACATTTATTGTCTAATTGTGAGTCAGCCAGTCTCGGTCAGGGCAGAGCGAGCAACAGGCGGCAGCTTGTCCTAGTGGCAGTGCGGGCTCTCTGATTTAAAGAGACCTCGCACTGCCTGAACAGCTCTGGCTGCACTGCGGCCAATCAGTGAGCTGTGCAGCGGCGCCCACTGCTTCGGTCCAGAGGAGTCAGATGCCTTATGGTAGCTTCAGGCGCCTTATATTTCGGGGAGGCCTTATGTTCGGGGGAGGCCCTAATATCAGAGAGTTCTTATTTTCAGGGGGATGCCTTATATTACAGCGAAAGGCAAAACTGGAAGTAGGTCTTATTTCCGGGGGATGTTCTACTTTCGGGGAAAGACGGTAGTACCTGAGGAATGGAAAGGGGAGCTGTTTGAGTACAATAAAATGGGAGAAAATGGACATATTAAATTTCCCAATGCGCTCACTTGCCTCCTCCACAGCACTGCCAAATTTTTGCACAGTGCTGCTGGAAGAGGGGATGTGGGCTTAGTGTGGCTTTCCCGATTGGGGAATGGGCTGCCAGAGACAGAGGGAGGCGCGAGGAGAAGCAGCGTGGGAAGGCTCCTTTCGACAGGGAGGGAAGGAGGGATCAGGATCAGCTACACGACCCCCTTTGACAAGGAGGGAAGGAGGGAGGTTAGGCACTATTGGATCCACATCGTCTATGTGGCTCCCTTTGACGGGGAGGAAGAGGAGGGAGGGAGGGAGGCAGGGAGTGCAGGCTCCCTTTGGTGGTGGTGGGAGAATGGAGGGGCGAGGGATCCAGATCTGGATCAGCTGTGCAGCTCCCTTTGACAGGGAGGTGGGGAGAGAGAAAGGGTGGCTTGGGAGAGAGAGAGAGAGAGAGAGAGAGAGAGAGTTGCTTTGTGGGGGGGGGGCTGGCTGGCGGGGGAGAGAGCTGCTTAAGGGGAGTGGGGGGATGGCTTGGGGGATACAGAGAACTGCTTTAGTGGGAGAGAGAGAAAGGGCTGGCTTGGGGAGGGGCAGGCCCAGACAGGGGGGGCATATGGGCCACTTGGGCTGGGCCTCCAATTCCAAAGGGGGCCTCGGTCAGCATATTTATCTATGTTTTCCATTTTGTCTTTATATGCAGATATGGTTCAAGCCTTGGAATAAAATTATTTGTCAGCATAACTTATGTGAAAATTATTTATATACTTATAAGACTTCAGTTACCCCAGGGTAAAAAAAAAAAAAAGGTGGGCCACATTATCTACCTGGCCTGGGCCTCTGCCTGGCTCCGCAAGGCTCTGGGGAGGGAGAGAGAGAAGCTGACTGGCTCCTCAGAGCAAGAACTTTTGCCTCCTTCCCCACCCCTTAAACTCCCCCCTCCCATGTCCAGTTAGCCACCTTCTTCCAACACACACACACACACACCTTTTGCGTGCTCCTCCTCCCTCCAATGACAATGGGTAGATCACTGCCAATTTTTTATACTGCGTAGATGGCAGCCAATTTGAAGTTGGATATGCCTGTTCTAGTGCAATAGTGCTGTTTCTCTATTAAGCAAAAATTTGGCAGAGCTGTGGAGGAGGCAAGAGAGGGCATTGGGAAATTTAATATGTCCATTTTTCTCCCATTTTATTGTACCCAAACAGCTCCCCTTTCCATTCCTCAGGTACTATGTGTACTCATGGTACTAGGTGTTGCAATCAACATCAAGTGTCCTTTTCTACGTGGTACCTTAAAACATATATTTAATATAAGAACTTCCATCATATATGTATGTAGATTGGGACCTTAGTATACATCTGTTTAAATCTGCTTTCCTCTCAATGTAGCTCTTCAAATGAACCTCAGTTTCTGCACAATTCTAAATGTGAGCAGGGAAAATGTCGGCTTGATGTTTAAAAACATTTGGCATAATTCATGAATTTCTTAGAAGAGCTTGTTCATCTGTGAATAAGGCTCTCCTGGGTTTCAGGAGGAAATGATGGAAATCTTAATGTATTTCCTGCTTACTGATTTCAGTTTGGTTATAGCCACATCTTGACAAATGCTGGATCAGGGTGGTGCTTTTACCCTCCAGTAAACAGAACAGGAAAGATCTAAAAAAAAACAACCACATTATTGCTGCCTGTCACTGAAAGAACCTGATAGTAGAATGTTCTGCTCAAATGAATTCACTTTGTGATATTTTCATGTAGGTCTATCGTCATCACTTTTAGACAGAGTGGCCATTGTTAATGGCAGGAGTGGTCTGTACTCTTCTTCCTTAAACATTTCCCTCTTCCATTCCTCAGGAGTCTCATATGAGAGAGAGAAAAGCTGTGGAACCCTCAAATACGATACGATACGATAATCTTTACTGTCATTGTCCCATACAGAACAATGAAAAAATCTGCATCAGACATTCAAAAACCCACAAGCCTGCTATCCCAGCTACCCAACCTGGTTAGCCCCTAAAACGCTGATACCCCATAATTGGATACAATATACTCACATAAAGGCTACCTTACACGACGTTTAAAACCAAAATCACATTTGGATAGAAACTGTTTCTCTTTTTTAAAAAAATATTTTTATTAAGTTTTAACACAAAAAACAGAACAAAAAGAAAACAGACACTAAAAAAGCAACAAAAAGAATACAAAGTTACAAAAACACAAAACGTCAAGAAGAAAAAAACAACAACAATAAAAACAATTTCATCTTCACAAAATTTCTTGCATTAACTTATTTCACCGACTTCCCCAAACCTCCCTTCACTGTATTCCAAATCATATATTTAATCAGCAAATCCCTTCCCTGTGTCTTAATTAATTTTTGTCATAATTTTAATACCTTAATATAACTTAATCTTCTTATATTTTAGAATATTAAGTCTTTTAATTTTTAAACTTTTTACTAATAACCTTTTACATTCAATCTGATGTCATTCTAACATTCATTAATCTTATAATATTTCTGTAAATAATCTTTAAATTTCTTCCAATCTTCTTTCACCGTCTCTTCTCCCTGGTCTCTGATTCTGCCGGTCATTTCAGCCAGTTCCGTATAGTCCATTACATTCATCTGCCATTTTCCCAGAGTGGGTACCTCTTGCGTCTTCCAATACTGTGCGAAGAGTATTCTTGCTGCTGTTGTGGCATACATAAAAAGGGTCCTATCCTTCTTTTGCACCTGTTGGCCAACCATGCCCAGGAGAAAGGCCTCTGGTTTCTTCGGAAAGGTGTATTTAAACACTTTTTTCATTTCATTATAGATCATCTCCCAGAAGGTCTTAATCCTTGGGCACGTCCACCAAAGGTGAAAGAATGTACCTTCAGTTTCTTTACATTTCCAACATTTATTATCGGGCATATGGTAAATTTTTGCTAGTTTGACTGGTGTTATGTACCATCTGTATATCATTTTCATAATATTTTCTCTTAGGGCATTACATGCCGTGAATTTCATACCAGTGGTCCATAACCGTTCCCAGTCAGCCAGCATTATATTATGACCAACTTCTTGTGCCCATTTAATCATTGCAGATTTCACTGTCTCATCCTGTGTGTTCCTTTTCAACAGAAAGTTATACATTCTTGACAAAATCTTAGTTTTGGGTTCTAGCAGTTCTGTTTTTAATTTTGATTTTTCCACCTGGAAATCAATTTTCCTATCCAATTTAAATGCCTCCAGGATACACAGACCATAGGTTAATACACTCTCAACAGTACAATGGTAAAATGCCATCAACAGGTCCTTTGAGAGATTATTTTTCCAGAGGATTCTCATAAAATATAACCTCTGCTGTGCTCTCTCCATCAGGTCTTTGCTGTTTTCTCCCCAGGTTAGGTCATCTCTCAACTCCATTCCCAGAAATCGAAACATCGAAACCTGTTCCACACACTTCCCCTCGATAATAAGTTGCTGAATATTCCATTTACATTTTCTAAACTCCACAATAATCTCATTTGTTTTCTTTAAGTTAAGGAGTATCATCATAGCACCTCCACATCACATTTTCCCACTTGTGTCACCATGTGTTTCCCCGTGAAAGCTTTAGAAATCAAACTACTTTACAATTGGTTTTACACTGGAGTGAAATCACACTTTAGTTCAAGGTTTTTGCAATCTCCGGAGTGATGAAATGAAGGACATCTCCCTTTAATCCATACTCAATGATAATTCACTTTGAAATTTGCTGGCGAAACTCCCCATACTCTGGGGGCTAGGTTTTCCTAAATCCCACTGTTTAACTACAGCTCCTTGGAAGTGGATGCAGTTGAATTACGGAACCACCCCATATTTGTGTTTTTCAAACCATGAAGTCGTGATCTTATCGGCTGGCACAGCATCAGATACAAACCAGGTAGGTGTCCTTACCCAATTGGCTGCTGCAGCAGCAGGTAGAAGCAAGCCAGGGTTATAAATGGAAGGTAACCTAAGGAGAAGAGAGCTTACTCTACAAGCAAGAGTGAAGAGCAAACTTCTCAGCCCAAAGGAGCGAGTGTCAAAGTGATAAGCATCACTACAGGACGTTTTGGGGAAAGCCCAGGTATGTATAAAAAGGATCTGAGAAAAGTTTGTTAATAATTCACCATCCATAAGGGGCAGTGAAAGCTAGCTGAATGAGTGTGAATGGAGAGACGTACAGGTTAACATCAGGCCACCTGCCCCTTTGCAGAAGTGGCTGACTCTAAAAGGCTGCTGTTCTAGGAGCACTAGGCCCTGGTGAGGCTGTATACCCCCTGCCTGAGTGGCTGAAGCAGCTCAGGACACTCCCCAAACTAGGACACCTTTCATTAGTGCTGGGGAAGGGAGAATGCAAGGCAAGGCTGCTGAGGATGTTGGGCAGCATCACTGGCAAGGATGATGAGCGAGAGGAAGCCCCAGGCAGTCAAAGCAAGTTATGCAGATGTGTGAAGGGACAATAAGTAATACCCATTTACTGAATCATTTGATCAAAGTAATTCTGACCAATAAGGGCACAGTAAGCTCCCAATATCTGCTGGGATCCAAATCCTGGCAGAACGTACAACTCAGAACGCACAACTAGAGTAGGAAGCCTATAGAAAAGAGCTAGTGTTGTGGAAAACTAGGCCACAGTCAACAAATGAGAATGACACATTCCCAATAAATGTTACCTTAGAACAAAAAGAATTCCTTTGAGTAGGTTTCCATAGAAGAATGCTAATGTGTGCTAAAGAGAGCCAGTGTGGTGTAGTGGTTAAGAGCAGTAGTGTCGTAACCTGGGAAACCGGGTACACGTCTCCGCTCCTCCACATGCAGCTGTTCGGTGACCTTGGGCTAGTCACACTTCTTTGAAGTCTCTCAGCCCCACTCACCTCACAGAGTGTTTGTTGTGGGGGAGGAAGGGAAAGGAGAATGTTAGCCGCTTTGAGACTCCTTAAAGAGAGTGAAAGTCAGGATATCAAATCCAAACTCTTCCTCTTCTTCTTCTTCTTCTTCTTCTTCTTCTTCTAATATATGCTGGTGTTTTGTGTGTGTCTGTGTCTTTAGGAAATCTCAGATTGCAATGAAACTCGCCATCCATTTCTCCTTGTTACTGATTGTCCTTCAAGCCCACAATGGTCATGGAGATAACGATCCACTTCAAGAAAAGCTAGCTTCCAGCATTGCTGACTTTGCCTTTAAATTCTCCAGACAAGTAGCTTCACTCCAGGGTGGCAAAAATATCTTCTTCTCTCCTCTCAGTATCTCCATGGCGTTTTCAATGATTGGCATGGGTGCTAAATCCAACACCCAAAATCAAATTTACGAAGGACTTGGATTGACATCAATTGACACAAGCAAGGTCCATAAAGGATTTGAACAGCTCATTCAGATGCTGAGCAGTCCTGGAGCTAAGATGGACATAGGAAATGCCATGTGGATAAAACAGTCACACCAAATTCTTCCTAAGTTTTCAGAGGATGTCAAAAGTTTGTACAAAACAGAGAGCTTTAACTTTGAACAATCCTCAAAGGCTGCAAAGCAGATAAATAATTACGTGGGAAAGAAAACCCATGGGAAAATTACTAAAGTAGTTGAAGACTTAGATCCAGAAACCATCATGGTTCTTGTGAACTATATCTACTTCAAAGGTATGTTAAAGAAAGATAAGTTACAAATATTTAATGCTTTGTATTGTTTAAACCACACAGGAAGCAGTTCCACTTGACTCAGTCCACGTTTTGGCCTGCGGGACCCCGCTCCTCCCATTTCTTGCTGTCTTCTGAAACATCAATAGCAGGTTGACTTACCCTTGGCAATCCTTCTCCTTTGTCTGCACTCTCCTGATTCAACATACTGCTTTCATACCCATAGTTGAAGGTTCATTCTCTAGCAGGCAGCTGATCCAGTTCTGATCCAGTTCTGCTGGATCTCTCAGCGGCTTTTGATACCATCAACCCTAACATCCTTCTGGACCGTCTTGAGGGGCTAGGAGCTGGGGATACTGTTATACAGTGGTTCCACTCCTTTCTCCTGGGTTCTTCTGGACATGGGTCCAGAAAGTGGGGGGAGGGGGAATGAGTGTTCAGACCCCTGGGCTCTCACTTGTGGGGTGCCTCAGAGGTCTGTCCTCTGAGTTGGGTTGGGTGTTCATCAGTATGCAGATGATACCCAGCTCTACCTCTCTTGTAAATCAGAACCAGTGAAGGCAGTGAAGGTCCTGTGTGAGCATCTGCAGGGGGTGGGAGGATGGATGGCAGCTAATGAATTGAGGTTGAATCCTGACAAGACAGAAGTACTGTTCTTGGGGGACAGGGGGCGGGCTGGTGCGGAGGACACCCTGATCCTGCTTGGGGTAACTGTGCCCCTGAAGGACCATGTGCGCAGCCTGGGAGTCATTTTGGACTCACATCTGTCCATGGAGGTGCAGGTTAAGTCTGTGTCCAGGACAGCTGTTTACCAGCTCCATCTGGTACGCAGGCTGAGAACCTACCTGCCCACAGACTGTCTTGCCAGAGTGGTGCATGCTCTAGTTATCTCCCACTTGGACTACTGCACTCTACATGGGGCTTGAAGGTGACTTGGAAACTACAACTAATCCAGAATGCGGTAGCTAGACTGGTGACTGGGAGTTGCCACTGAGACCACATAACACCAGTCTTGAAAGACCTACATTGGCTCCCAGTATGTGTCCGAGCACAATTCAAATGTTGGTGCTGACCTTTAAAGCCCCCTAAACAGCCTCGGTCCTGTATACCTGAAAGATTGTCTCCACCCCCATCGTTCAGCCTGGACACTTGGGTCCAGCGCCAGGGGCTTCTGGCAGTTCCCTCATTGCGAGAAGTGAGGTTACAGGGAACCAGACAGAGGGCCTTCTCGGTAGTGGCACCTGCCCTGTGGAATGCGCTCCCAGCAGATGTCAAGGCAATAAACAACTATTTTACTTTTAAAAGAAACCGAATGCGGCCCTGTTTAGGGACATTTTTAATGTCTGACTCTGTATTGTTTTTAATATGCGGTTGGAAGCCGCCCAGAGTAGCTGGGGAAACTCAGCCAGATGGGCGGGGTATTAATAAATTATTATTATTATTATTATTATTATTATTATTATTATTATTATACTTCTTTTTCATCTTAGATGACTGGAAATATCCCTTTAACCCTAAATTAACCCATAAACAAGATTTTTTTATTGACAAAATACAAACTGTGAAAGTTGACATGATGAAAAAAACGGAGCGTTACAGATATTTCCACGATGAAGCTCTGTCATGCTGGGTAGTTGAACTTCCTCACAAAGGAGGTGCTGCTGCCTGGTTCATTCTGCCTGCTGAAGACAAACTGAAGGAAGTGGAGGATGCTATGGGGGAGGAAACTTTGTCCAAATGGAGAACATCTTTAAAAAAGGGGTAAGGCTTTTCTCTGCTGATTCTAAATGTCTCTGTAGTAGTTAGTATGGAATGAAGGCATCTGTTTTAAAACTGTAAAATGCCTCTCTTTAAGGGTATGAAGATCTGACACTGCAAATGCAGTTTATTGCTGAGTGCTATAAAAATCTTCATCGCTGATGATTTAATGTTCTGATTCTCATTTAGGAAAGAAATTCGTCTGTCCCTTCCAAAATTCTCGATGTCTGCATCCTATAATCTCAATGATGTGCTGTCTAGGCTGGGCATTACTGATGTGTTTAGCGACAATGCTGATCTATCTGGAATTACTGGAAGGAGCGACCTGAAGATTAACAAAGTACGTGTGTAAATATCATGCTTTGGGTATTTTATGGTATGAGATCAGGCTTATAAAAGTAACTGACAAATTTACTTCGAAGCATTAAGAATCAGCCCCTGGACCTTTCCACCTTCTCTTGCAGTCTCTGTAGCAAGAAGACTGTGCCTGATCATGCCTTATCAGGCGACTCTTTGCCTCCTTGCCATAGTAACCAAGTACATAGGGTTGTAGGCAGTGTTAGTACTGCTCAGAGAAGACCCATTCAGAATAATTTTATTTAGTTAGTTAGTTAATTCCCATTCTTCACTCTAAGGTTCCAGGGTGAGTTACAACATTGAAACACAACATTAAAAATAGTTTGAAAACCACCTGCAATCATAAAAACAAGGAGGGTTGTAAAATTGTAGAACTGTAGAGTTGTAAGGGAGCCCTAGGGTCATCTAGTCCAACCCCCTGCAATGCAGGAATCTCAGCCAAAGCATCCATGATTGATGGCCATCCAACCTCTCCTTAAAAGCCTCGAAGGTATGAGAGTCCAGCACCTCCTTTGATCTGGATATTATACTGGAATGGACTTCCTTGGAGCATCTTAAGCAGAGGTTGGATGGCCACCTGTCATGGATGTTTTAGTTGAGATTCCTGCATTGCAGGGGGTTGGCCTAGATGCCCCTTTATGCCCCTTCTAACTCGACCATTCTATGAGTCTATGAATTATTCTGGGACCTTTACTGGTGGCAACTGCATGCACACAGACTTAATTGCATTGCATGTGAGAATTTCGCTTGGGTTAGGGAAATGCTGCACTAAGTTCCAACACATCTGAAAGACAACTCGGGACCCAGTGTTGTGGAGAAAATCAAAATAAAGCAGCCAATCAAAAGACAGTCCAGATTGGAAGTTCTTTGAGACAGGCAGAACCCAGTCACTCCATTCTTCTGTGCATATTTACAGGCAGCGCTTGTGGCCTTGGAACAAAGGTTCGGAAGGAATTCTTCCTCCTCGTTCCGAGCACCTTGGCCATGTGACTTGAGAAGCACCCAGTGGCCCAGTGGGCTTGGTGCTCACCTCAAATGCATGCCAAGCCTCAAGTGCACATTCAGTGACTCAGTGAAAGACGGCATAAGGTGGACCAAGGTTTCCCTTCTTTCTTTCTTTTTTTTAAATAAAATATATTCATTTTTCTTTTTCATTCATTACATACATCTCAAATTCTTAACATTTACTATATATTCCTCCCTCCCTCCCCTCCAAGGCTTCCCCCAACTTCCGCTTCTGGTTTGTTTCTATTTTCACCCCCTTTGCTATCTCTTAACAGAAAAAATTATTAATTACGTAACTTCAAGCCTAAAGACATAAAAATAACAGGAAATACACCATCATATTTCACTATCTTCTAAACATTTTCTAATGCTAATAATGTGAATGTTTATTTAAATCCTGCCATCAAGTCTACTGACTTTCTTTGTTTCTGCAAAAATAATATGAAAGGTTCCCAATCTTTTTCGAAGTCTCTGTTGTCTTTTTCTCTTAGTCTATCTGTCATTTTTGCCAGTTCTGCATAGTTCATCAACTTCTCTTGCCATTGTTCTTTAGTTGGTA
Organism: Podarcis tiliguerta; assembly: GCF_965153285.1. Classification (NCBI taxonomy): domain Eukaryota; kingdom Metazoa; phylum Chordata; class Lepidosauria; order Squamata; family Lacertidae; genus Podarcis; species Podarcis tiliguerta. The sequence continues at coordinate 114,469,615 of NC_139534.1, read as the reverse complement.
TTTCTCCAGTCCTCAAGATGGACCAAGATTTCCCTTCACCCAGTACTGCCTCGGTTATCTGCCCCACTGTCTCTTGAGTTGTCTTTCCTGCCCTGACTAACAGCCAATTAATAAAATGCAACTGCAGCCTAACCAATTAGTTCCAAACATATGAAGTTCTGTAGAGGGGGAAAAAGGAGTCCTGAAGCAAAGTATTCCTCCTCAGCCCCCAAATAGGCAACTAACGAAACCCCATACCATGCAGGGACTGAAGGTGGGCACTCCAATGAAAAGACTGGAGTGTTTCCACAGATCGAGGCTTCAAAGTGGCTTAGTGCTTGTGTGCATTTTTGTTTTGGGGTTTTTTTTTCCATTCTGTGTGTTTGTGTGTTTATTTCCTTGCTTGTGTTTTGTTGGTGGGGGAAGCACTGGGAAATGATTCTTGGAATGAGGATAGGAGGATTATAAATGTGTTTCACTTTTCATCTGTGATATGTTGCAGGCTGTGATGGTTTCCAAAAATATATCTTCCTTCCTTCCTGTGCAGGCTACTCATGAGGCTGTCCTGGATATACATGAAGAAGGTAGTGAGGCAGCAGCAGTGACCACTGTACAGATGGGTTTTAGATCTGCACGCCTCTCCTTTCCTATTGAACTCACATTTGAGAAGCCATTCTTTCTCACCATATTGGCACCAAATGATGGACCCATGCTTTTCTTTGGGAAAGTAGTGAACCCTGCTCAAAAATGAAGATTAGGTGGACCATTCAGAAGCTTCCAATTACCAGCCATCTTAGTGATGAAAGAGGACTTTCCCCCTGTCTTTGATAGAAGAAAGAGTCATAACCAGTAGTTGTTTTTAAGGACAACTATGACATCGATAGCAAACTGCGTGTACAATAAAGATAATTTTAAAACATGTCTCTATTTCATTTTTAATATAATTTTTATGAAATTTTCTTTTTTACAATTTAGAATATTCATTTAAACAACCTTAAAATATCAATGACTTTCCTTCTTCTCTTTCCATGGTTTGTTTTGCACAACATAAATCCCTGCATATTTTACATAAATTAAACCATTCAGTATTCCATTATTACATCCATCACAACTTATTTACACTGTTGAATTTATCTTAATGCTGGCAACGTTTTCAAACGTACACAATCCCCCCCCCCCATATATTCAAGTGTACACAATTCCCTACCTGCCTGCGGACTGTCTTGCCAGAGTGCTGCATGCTCTAGTTATCTCCTGCTTGGACTACTTCAATGTGCTCTACATGGGTCTACCTTTGAAGGTGACCCGGAAACTACAACTAATCCAGAATGCGGTAGCTAGACTGGTGACTGGCAGTGGCTGCTGAGACCACATAACACTGGTCTTTAAAGACCTACCATATTTTTCGCTCTATAAGACGCACCAGACCACAAGACGCACCTAGTTTTTGGAGGAGGAAAACAAGAAAAAAATAATTCTGAATCTCAGAAGCCAGAACAGCAAGAGGGATCACTGCGCAGTGAAAGCAGCAATCCCTCTTGCTGTTCTGGCTTCTGGGATAGCTGCGCAGCCTGCATTCACTCCATAAGATGCACACACATTTCCCCTTGCTTTTTAGGAGGGGGAAAAGTGAGTCTTATAGAGGAAAAAATACAGTACATTAGCTCCCAGTACGTTTCCGAGCACAATTCAAAGTGTTGGTGCTGACCTTTAAAGCCCTAAATGGCCTCAGTCCAGTGTACCTGAAGGAGCATCTCCACCCCCATTGTTCTGCCCAGACACTGAGGTCTAGCACCGATGGCCTTCTGGCGGTTCCCTCACTGCGAGAAGCCAAGTTACAGGGAACCAGGCAGAGGGCCTTCTTGGTAGTGGCACCCGCCCTGTGGAACGCCCTCCCGCCAGATGTCAAAGAGAACAACTACCACCAGACTTTTAGAAGACATCTGAAGGCAGCCCTCTTTAGGGAAGCTTTTAATGTTTAAGAGACTATTCTATTTTAATACTTTGTTGGAAGCCACCCAGAGTGGCTGGGGAAACCCAGCCAGATGGGCGGGGTATAAATAATATATTCTTATTCTTATTCTTATTCTTATTTTTTGTTAGGGATGATGCTGGTTACAAGACGGCAAAAAAGGAGATTGGAACAGGCTAAGCAGAGGAAGATCTTAAACTGCTTTACTCCTGTTAAGACACATTCACACCAGGAAAGCACTGCTCCTACTCTGCAAGGAGCATCCCTCCATCTTGAAACAGATGTAGGACAGACTCCCACAGGAACACTGTCCAGACTTGATCTATGGATATGTGCAGGAGCTGTGTCTTTCTCCCTCTCTTGTCAATATTGAACATGCGTACTTTGCTGAAGGTCCTGGGGCACCAAATGGCAGTGCAAGAAATACTAAATCATGAAAATACAAAAGTCCTTTAAAAGTTTTTTTTTCTAAAAGCATCAAAGTAGAGTTGGAAGGGATCCTGAGGGTCATCTAGTCCAACCTCCCGAAATGTAGGAATCTCAACTAGATGATACGTGACAGATGGTCATCCGAACTCTGCTTAAAATCCTCTGAGGAAGGAGAGTCCACCAGAATGGGCTTTAATAGCCCCACAGTTCTGCCAATGTTATTTCAGTACTTTAGCTTACAATCATATGGGTGGGGACAGGGGCGTAGGAAGGGAGGCAGCTTGCCCCAGGTGCCATCATGGAGGGGGGTGACAAATGATCAAGGAACAATTACTGCCCTACTAGGACAGTTCATAAAAAACTTTTTTGAAAATGCCTCCTCCAAAGGTCTTATCTTACTACACTAGGGATTATATGAAATTTCATGCATATAATTTAATATCTTGACCCTCCTCCATGAAAATGGCTGTTTACTTGGCCGTTTTCCTATGTCGTGAAGGCTGAAATTTCAATTTAGTGGAGCAGGGTCAAGATATTAAATGATATGTTTTTTGTTTTGCTAAACCACTTTGCAGGTTTTTTTAAAAAAAAAATTTATTAAATAAATAAACAATAAATATAAATAAAATAACACAAGCCAAAACACAATCCATCCTGTAGATTTAAGTATCTGTCCACAGTCGCCTACTTGTTATCCGAGACCCAGAATCCACATTCCTTTGTAAGAAAATATGAAATAATGTAAAACCATTTCTGCAGGCAAAAGAATATATATATATATATATATATATATATATGGGGGGGGAAGGGTGACAAGAAATTTTCTGCACCGGCTACCACCTGACCTTCCTACACCTCTGGGTGGGGATCACCTTTCCCTGTGCTCCCCCCCATTCCTCCTGGGGTTTTTATGTTTCCTGAGTCTGCCCACCTGCCTTTTTGTCCTAGAATCCACTAGGGACACTTACAAGTGGTAGGTTTTCCTGACCACAATACAAACAATGCAAGTCCATGCATTTATCTTGCAACAATCCGGTCACAAAACCCAAGCTCTGATTAAAGATGGAGAGAGAAATTCAAAGGACATTCACTTTCCTTACTGCGCAGCAGCATGCTGTTCCAAATCACCCTGAAAGAGTGGTCCTTGATCTCTGAGAGACCCAGTCCTTGCTGTCAGAAAGGAAATGGCCCCCTGCAGTTCAATTACACCTAGAGGAAGCAACCCACTGATTTCTTCTAGCAGTGGAGGAGAGTGCAGCTAGCCATAAACGAGAGAAGAAGAGAGACAGAGTGAAAACGGGGGCCTTCAGATCCAATCTGCAAGCTCCCAGTGAAGCTTGGTCAGAGAAGAGACTCACTCACATGGCATGCCACTTACATTCCTCCCTTCCTCCTCACCACCGGTTGATTTCTGGACATCCTGCTGGGTTCTAGCTGGGCTTGTCCTGGGAAAACCTCTTTATCACCAAGACCACTTAACCATCTGGATTTTAACCCACAAACACTCAATTTTGTGTTGTGCACTGATGAAATCTATATCCAGGTCCCATTCAGATGGCCTTGAGTGACCTGGGTCCCCATACAGGCCACCAGCTGTGGTAAGAATTCACCTCTACACCACCTTGTTTATTACCCAGGTGAGGAACTTTTGAATAAATAACAGAACCAAGGAAACTGTTTTCAAGTCCAGCATCCAGATTTCTGAACCCAGAGTGTCTTGTAGCTATTGTAATAGCACAGAGCTCACTCATAGAATCATAGAATCATAGAGTTGGAAGAGACCACAAGGGCCATGAGTCCAACCCCCTGCCAAGCAGGAAACACCATCAGAGCACTCCTGACATATGGTTGTCAAGTCTCTGCTTAAAGACCTCCAAAGAAGGAGACTCCACCACACTCCTTGGCAGCAAATTCCACTGTTGAACTGTCAGGAAGTTCTTCCTAATGTTTAAGTGGAATCTTCTTTCTTGTAGTTTGGATCCATTGCTCCATGTCCGCTTCTCTGGAGCAGCAGAAAACAACCTTTCTCCCTCCTCTATGTGACATCCTTTTATATATTTGAACATGGCTATCATATCACCCCTTAACCTCCTCTTCTCCAGGCTAAACATGCCCAGCTCCCTTAGCCGTTCCTCATAAGGCATCGTTTCCAGGCCTTTGACCATTTTGGTTGCCCTCCTCTGGACACGTTCCAGTTGGTCTTGAACTGTGGTGCCCAGAACTGGACACAGTACTCCAGGTGAGGTCTGACCAGAGCAGAATAAGGTGGCACTATTACTTCCCTTGATCTAGATGCTATACTCCTATTGATGCAGCCCAGCATTGCATTGGCTTTTTTAGCTGTCACGTCACACTGTTGACTCATGTCAAGTTTGTGGTCAACCAAGACTCCTAGATCCTTTTCACACGTACTGCTCTCCAGCCACAAATCTTGTATTTGTGCCTCTCGTTTTTTTTGCCCAAGTGCATTACTTTACATTTCTCCCTGTTAAAATTCATCCTGTTTGTTTTGGCCCAGTTCTCTAATCTGTCAAGGTCGTTTTGAAGTGTGATCCTGTCCTCTGGGGTGTTAGCCACCTCTCCCAGTTTGGTGTCATCTGCAAATTTGATCAGGATGCCCTTGAGTCCATCATCCAAGTCGTTGATAAAGATGTTGAATAAGACTGAACCCTGTGGCACCCCACTAGTCACTCTTCTCCAGGATGAAGAGGAACCATTGATGAGCACCCTTTGGGTCCGGTCAGTCAGCCAGTTGCAAATCCACTGAGTGGTAGCATAGTCAAGACCACATTTTACCAGCTTCTTTACAAGAATATCATGGGGCACCTTGTCAAATGCCTTGCTGAAATCAAGGTAGGCTACATCCACTGTGTTCCCTTCATCTACCAGGCTTGTAATTCTGTCAAAAAACGAGATCAGGTCTGACATGACTTATTTTTCAGAAATCCATGCTGACTATTGGTGATCACAGCATTCCTTCCTAGGTGCTCACAGACTGTTTGCTTAATGATCTGCTCCAGAATCTTCCCTGGTATTGATGTCAGACTGACTGGGCAATAATTATTTGGGTCCTTTCTTTTCCCCTTTTTGAAAATAGGGACAACATTTGCCCTCCTTCAGTCTGCCGGGACTTCGCCTGTTCTCCAGAAATTCTCAAAGATGACTGCCAGTGGTTCTGAGACCACATCTGCCAGTTCTTTTAATACTCTTGGATGCAGTTCATCTGGCCCTGGAGACTTGAATACATCTATACTAGCCAAGTATTCTAGTACTATCTCCTTAGTTATTCTGGGCTGTGTTTCCTCTGCTGAATCATTTGCTCCAAATTCTTCAGGTCGGGCATTGTTTCCTTTATCGGAGAAGACTGAGGCAAAGAAGGCATTGAGGAGTTCAGCCCTTTCTGTGTCCCCTGTTTGCATTTCACTGTCTTCTCCTCTGAGTGACCCCACTGTTTCTTTGTTCTTCCTTTTGCTACGAACATACCCATAAAAGCCGTTTTTGTTGCTTTTAACCTCTCTAGCAAGCCTGAGTTCATTCTGTGCTTTAGCTTTTCTGACTTTGTGTCTACACGTGCTGACTATTTGTTTGAATTCCTCTTTGGTGGTTTCCCCCCCTTTCCATTTTTTGTACACATCCTTTTTTAATCTTAACTAAGTTAAAAGTTCTTTAGATAGCCACCCTGGCTTCTTTAGGCACCTTCCCTGTTTCTGTCTCATTGGTATTGCCTGAAGTTGTGCTTTTACTATCTCCCTCTTAACAAACTCCCAGCCATTATGAACTCCCTTTCCTTTTAGTATTACTGCCCAGCACTTCCCTAAGTTTTATGAAGTCGGCTCTCTTAAAGTCAAGAAATTGAGTCCTAGTATGCTTGGCTGCTCCTTTCCACTGTATAGTAAACTTCAGAAGAGCATGATCACTCGCGCCTAATGATCCGTCCACTTCTACCCCACTAACCAGGTCATCAACATAGGTTAGGACCAGATCTAAAATGGCTGTTCCTCTTGTTGCTTCTCCCACTTTCTGGACAATGAAGTTGTCTGCAAGGCCAGTGAGGAATCTGTTTGACCTTATGCTCTTGGCTAAGTTTGACATCCAACAAATATCTGGGTAATTGAAGTCCCCCATTACTACTATCTCCCTTCCTTTTGCATGCTTGGCCATCTGTTCCAGGAAGGCATCATCTATGTCCTCCATTTGGCTTGGGGATCTATAGTAAACTCCCACAATGAGGTCACTGTTATTCTTCCCTCCCTTAATTTTGACCCAAATGCTCTCACTTTGGTTTTGAGGTTCTAAATCTTGGATCTCTTCACAGGTATACACATCCCTGACATATAACGCCACTCCTCCTCCTTTCTTGTCTGGTCTGTTTCTCTGAAATAGATTGTATCCCTCCATTATTACATTCCAATCGTGGGACTTATCCCACCAGGTTTCAGTGATGCCCATTATGTCATATTTAGTTTGCTGTACCAAGAGCTCAAGGCTCATCTTGTTTATTTCCCATGCTTTGCGCATTAGTGTACAGACATTGAAGACCATTAATCATTCCCCCCTGTCTCTTATTTAAGGATTTTTCCCTCCCACCACTAGGTCTGCGTGCTGTTTGCTCCATTTGGTCTATGACATTTGGATGATCAACTTCATCAGTTGATAGACTCCTACCTTCAGGAGCACTGTCTCCCTCCCCCACATTAGTCAGTTTAAAGCCCTCCTGATGAGGTTTCTGAGATTTTTGGCAAAAACATTCCTCCCAACCGTTGTGAGGTGCAGCCTATCACTCAACTCAACGTGCCAGTTGAGAAGGTCTGCCCTGAGGAACTTCAGAATAAAAGCTTATATTGCAGTTCGAGCACAGCAAACAAAGTCATAAAACATCTTCACATATGCCAGGAAAGGTTACATGTCATGAGAAGTAAAGCACACATGGCTCCATACTGGTAACTTCACCCCCACACCTTAAGAAGTAGATTCTTCATAATCACAGACATTTTATCTAGCCACATCAACTGGTAGCAATGCTCAGCATTCTAAAGATGTTGATGTCTCATTTAATGAACTTTTATGACAACAAAAAAAGACAGCAATATTTAATAACAAGCTAATCACGCCATAAGATTTATCATATATTCTTTTATTCTATTGTCTCAAGTCAATGTACGTGAATTTAAATCTTATCTGGCATTATCTGGTTATATATTTATTTTGCAGCCGGGAATTAAGTGGAACAGTTGCCTAAACAGTTGAAATAGTGACAGAATGTAATTCACAAGTTTCAACAACATGACAGCTGCATCATCAGCAGGAAGGGAGAACATTTTGTATAGGTGCCTTGTTTAATGGTTTGAAATGCATCACACATTCGCAATAGCAGCTGAGGCTCCCCTCTTTGTTGATAAAGCCTTAGGGAGTCTTCGTTTTTAACACGTTGGCATTTCTGTAAGATTCAGCGATTTACTTTCTATGTTCCTTTTGAAGGCATAAATCACGTTACAGATCTGAAATAGCAAATGGATGTTCCCTTGGTGTGTCATGCTTGAAGTGGGTTCACTATTTTCCCCATGAAAAGCATTACCCAGTCCTCTGGTGCCCACATGAAGAGAAAGAACGGCCTGTCAAATTTGAGTAGAACAGGACTTGGGGCATTGGGTCCAGTCTTGTCACTTCCAAAGCTGACTGCAGCTGCCTCCGTCCCTCTTTCATTAACATCCAAAACAGCCTTGTGAGAAGCCTGCACAGGAGGGAAAATATATATATATATATTGTTGGAAACCATTGCAGCTTCCAACAGAACCACAGGTGAAAAGAGAGTCACTGATTTTTAATAGGGCACAGTTGTTTCTGCTCTTATACTAATGCATGCGTTTACATACGTGTGCATATTGGCAAATATGCACACGTATGTAAAATATGTGTGCTATAACATTGTGCCACCAGATGGCGATGTGGAGTCCTGATTTTCTCTACCTGTTTTCCCTGCTTAAATTTACAATGCTTTAAACTTCGTCACTTTTTTGATGTGTCTAGATCCAGCCTAGGAGTTTTACTGATGGCAACTGCATGCACACAGAAAAAACTGTGTTGCGTTAGAGAACTTTGTCTTGGCTATAGAAATTCAGCACTAAACTACTGTGGACCAAGCAGCAAATATACTGCAGCTGCTAATTTCATAAACGAATTAAAGCATACACAACTTCCCAATGTAAAATGAATTTAGAAGCAATGAAAACAGCTTTGTGGCTAGAAATGACACCTTAAAACAATATAAAACAATAATGATGAAATGAAGGAACAGACCACGATGTTTGGCACCTATCCATGCTCTGCTTACCTCCAGATTGGGACTGCCCTAGAAGATTACTGAGCAACTGCAGTTGGTCCAAAATGCAGCAGCAGGGTACTGGCTAGATTTCCATTTAATAATAAATAATAATAATAAATTTTATTTATATCCTGCCCTCCCCAGCCGAAGCCAGGCTCATGGCGGCTAACAACAATAAAACAGTACAACAGAACAACAGAACACTCTAAAATCATTCATTATAAAATTAATTCAAATCAAGCCCCTGGCAACCATTGGGCCAGAGCTCCACAAAGATTGCCGAGGGAGGGAGTCAGGCTGTGCCCTGGCCAAAGGCCTGGTGGAACAGCTCTGTCTTGCAGGCCCTGCGGAAAGATGTCAAGTCCCGCAGGGCCCTAGTCTCTTGTGACAGAGTGTTCTACCAGATCGGAGCCACAGCCGAAAAAGCCCTGGCTCTAGTTGAGGCCAGCCTAACCTCTCTGTGGCCTGGGAATTTCAAGATGTTTTTATTTGAAGACCGTAAGTTTCTTTGTGGAACATACCAGGAGAGGCGGTCCCGTAGGTATGAGGGTCCTAGGCCATATAGGGCTTTAAAGGTTAAAACCAGCACCTTAAACCGGATCCTGTACTCCACCGGGAGCCAGTGCAGCTGCTATAGCACTGGGTGAATGTGATCTCACAGCGAAGACCCTATAAGGAGTCTTGCTGCAGCATTCTGCACCCGCTGGAGTTTCTGGGTCAGTCTCAAGGGCAGCCCCATGTAGAGCGAGTTACAATAATCCAGTCTGGAGGTGACTGTCGCGTGGATCACAGTGGCTAGGTCAGGGCGAGAGAGGTAAGGAGCCAACTGCTTAGCTTGGCGGAGATGGAAAAATGCCGCCTTTGTTATAACTGCTATCTGCGCCTCCATGGAGAGGGAGGTGTTGAAGATTACACCCAAACTCTTAACGGATGGTGCTGGCACTAATTGCACCCCCGCAAGAGATGGGAGTTGCCCCCCCCCAATCCTATATCGGTTTGCAAGCCCCCTCCACAGAGGCTGACCCCTCTCACTGTCCTTGGAGCTTGCTTACTGGTAACCTCCTCTGGCTGACATCCAGACAGACCAGGGAGATTTTGATAGGCGACATTTTCCCAAGAGTGGGGAAATGCACACCCCCTCCTCCTGCTTCCGCAGGGGAAAGAAAAGTAGTCAGAAATCTATTTACATGATGTTTATTTCTGACATTAAAGCACTACAGAAAAACACGTCCTTTCAGTTCTGTTCTTCCAGCACGTCTAGCAAACTTCCTATACATGCGCACACGGAAGGTTTCAAATTACACTCTTCACAGAGACTTTTCCAGCCTGTGAACTTCCTGGGAAATTCTTTCCCACAGATAGGCGCATCATGTGATGTCAACAATCTGGCTGTCTGCAGCTGTGATGTTTCCATATACTGACAGTCCCGTCCCAGCCACAGGACCTCTGTCTTTGGAGGATTTAGCTTCAACCGGCTCCCATGTAACCATCTAGCCACAGCTTCCAAACATCTGGTCAGTGTGTCTGGGGCTGAGTCAGGATGGCCATTCATCAACAGATAGAGTTGGGTGTCATCAGCATAGTGATGGCAACCCAGCCCAAAACTTTGGACAAGCTGGGCGAAGGGGCGCATAAAGATGTTGAAAAGCATCAGGGAGAGAATAGCACCCTGAGGTACTCCACACACCAAGGAGTGGCGCGATGACAATTCCCCCCCAAGCGCCACCCTCTGTCCCCGACCAGAGAGAAACAAGCACAGCCATTGAAGGACTGTGCCCTGGATCCCCAAGTCGGCAAGGCGGTGGTCCAGGAGTTTGTGATCGACCATGTTGAAAGCTGCTGACAGATCTAGAAGAATCAGCAGCCCCAACCCGCCTCGATCCAACTGTCTACGAAGATAATCTGTTAGGGCAACCAGAGCTGTCTTGGTCCCATGACCAGCGCGGAAGCCGGACTGGAACGGATCCAGAGCTGATGTTTCATCCAGAAACCCACCAACCGCTCTCTCAATCACCTTACCCAGGAACGGAAGATTCAAAACCGGGAGGTAATTGGATAGATCTAAAGGATCTAATGATGTTTTCTTTAAGAGCGGGCGCACCACTGCCTCCTTCAGTTCCCCTGGGAATGTCCCTGTGCCAAGGGACAAACTGATGATATCTCCCAGGAGGGCCCGCACCTCGTCCGGACATGCTCTAATCAGCCAAGACGGGCATGGGTCGAGAGGACTTTCCAGCTCGGAGGAGTCTGTCCACATCGGCTGGGAATATCTGATCAAAGTGGTCCAATACTGGACCCGAGGACAGTCGAGGGGCCTCCAGTTCCTTTATTGTATCCAAATTGGTAGGGAGGTCATGGCAGAGCAACAAGACCTTCTCCGCAAAAAAAGCTCGCAAATGCCTCACAGCTGTGTGTCAAATTGTTATTTAAATTTGGCTGTCCCTCAAGGGACGTTAAAGACCTAATTATACTAAATAATTGCGCCGGGCGAGAGCTAGCAGATGCAATGGAGGCCGAGAAGTAAGACTTCTTAGCAGCCTTCACCGCAATCTCGTAGGTTTTCATAAAAGCCCTATAAGATGTCCTTGAGGCTCCATCACGGGCACCCCACCATACTTGCTCTAGCCGTCTGAGGTCCCGCTTCATTTTCCGGAGCTCCTCAGTAAACCAGGGAGCCCAGTTTCTGCGGGGTCGCAGAGGGCGCTTAGGTGCGATCTCATTGATGGCTGCCAGGAGCTGGATATTCCAGCCCTCAACAAGCTCAGTCAGTGAGTCGCCAGGGGGAGCAAGTTCCCGCAAGGCTTGGTGGAATCTATCAGGGTCCATCAGCCTCTGCGGGCGAGCCCAAATCGGCTCGCCACCTAAGCAGGGTGGGGGTGGAAAGTCAATCCTGGCTTTCAGGGCGTAGTGATCAGACCATGACACCTTCATCAAAGGAGACATGATCACATCTATACCTACGCCAAGGATCAAATCCAGCGTGTGGCCTGCTTGATGTGTGGGGCCCGAAACAAACTGGGAGAGCCCTAGTGTCGCCATGGAAGACACCAGGTCCAGAGCCTGTGAGGAGGGAGTGGCATCAGCATGGATGTCGAAGCCCCCCAATACCAATAGGTTAGGGAACTCCAAGGCCAAGCCGGCCACCGCCTCCAGTAGGCCTGACAGGGTGGCTGCTGGTGCGCTAGGTGGCCGGTACACCAGCCAGACAGCCAAGCTCTCCTCGGAGCCCCACACTAGGCCAACACATTCAATGCCGGGGATAGATGGCGATGGTAGAGCCCTGAAAGGACAATCTTCCCGGATTAATAATGCCACCCCTCCCCCCCAGCCCACAGTCCGCGACTGGTGGAGGACGGAGAAACCCGGGGGCGCCATCTCTCGTAAGGTAACTGTTTCCCCTTCGCGCACCAATGTCTCCGTCACACAATCCAGGTCGACCCCCTGTGAGATAAAGAAATCTAGCAGGGTGGTGGTTTTGTTGCCTATAGACCTGGCATTGCACAGCACCAGTGACGGAGGTGAGTAATCCTTGCTCACCCTACCCTCGTCCCTCGGGATGAGGCGCAGATTGGAAGGGGTATGAGCATATCCATATCTTGATCCCCTTCGCTTATAGCATCTGCCCCCACTGCCATACCTCCCTCGCCCCTCCACGGTAGCAATCATATTAGCCTCCATTGGTGGCAATTAATGTTATTCTTTCACAGCCTAAAACAATAAAACCTTAAAACAATAATAAGAAAACCCCATAAAACAATAAAACAATATAAATAAAAACTGCAAAAATTACAAATCCATCAAAATCAAACAAATTCCCAAGCCCACCCAAACGTCCATCCCACCCCCATATATAAAAAATCTAAAGGGAAAGGAAAATTTTAAAACATGTTAAAAAGCACCCCTCCGGGTCCTCCTGGGCAGCAGCATCAGTGGCAACAACCGTCCTTGTGAGGCCCCACCCTGGGCCAGATAGTAAGTGGCAGGAGCAGTCCTTTTGAGGCCTGTCAGGCCCCGCCCTGGGCCAGGTGGTGAGTGCCAAAAGTAGGGCCCTCACGCACTCACACAGGGGAGTCCTCCTGGGCAACAGAGCAGTCCTTGTGAGGCTTCAGGCCCCGTCCTGGGCTAGATGGTAAGTGGCAAGAGCAGGGCCCTCATGCATTTAGATCTTCTAAAACCCCTGTTTTAAAACAGCTGTGGTGGCTGCCATTTCTGGGCCCAATCCAAGGTGCTCATGAAGCCCTAATGACTCGGGCCCCAGTTGAAAGACTGCCTCCTTCCTATAGACGGTCTTAAATGCTGAAGACCAGCAGAAGAGGGCCTGCTTGGTAATTCTTCCACCTGAGCAGTTTGCACATGCATGTTTGTGTGGCCTGAGAAAGGGCATTCTCTGTGGCAGCCCCTAAGATGTGGGACTCCCTCTGCACAGAGGTGTGTCTGGCAACTTCATTATGCATCACCCAGTGGATGCTGAAGATACACCTCTTTACCTTAGCTTAATGATGCAAAAGCCTCATGCCTACACGCTACTCAAAATACCTGAGTCTGTTTTGACCCCGTTTATGTACGTACTGTGGAAACCATCAGGTTGCTTTTTCCAGTAATTCCCGATAGGTCAGCCTTCTTGGTGAAGACTTCAGTAATACCCAGTCTGGAAAGCAAATCTTTGAGATCGTAGGATGTAGACATTAAAAATTTTGGAAGGTGCAGGCTAATTTTGCTGGGAAACAAGAGAACGAAAACGTTAAAACGATAGCAATACGGAGTTTTATTTTGTGAACATGTACAGACCCTCCAAGTGTCCATATTTCCCAGATTTACAGAAGCCGCCCAGTTTCTGATTTGATCCCGGGATGTCCCACTTTTCCATAGGATGTCCCTATTTTCATCGGAGAAATGTTGGAGGGTATGGAGTTATATGACCCCTGAGCCAAGGAGATAAGTAACTATACAACCTTTAGAAGATATCTGAAGGCAGCCCTGTATAGGGAAGATTTTTAATGTTTGATGGGCAGTGCAGAAGCAGCAGCAGCAACAACAGAACAGGACATCCTTATTTTCATCAGAGAAATGTTGGAGGGTATGCATGCAGCATTTGCAGTTTCAGATTTGCATACACTTAAAGGCGGGCATTTACAAATAGCGGGGGAGAGAAGGCAAGCAAAATGCGAGGGAGATAGTGAAAGATACAGGAAATTGAATGCAGATTTCCAAAAAATAGCAAGGCGAGACAAGAAGGCCTTCTTAAATGAGCAATGCAAAGAAATAGAGGAAAACAACAGAATGGGAAGAACCAGAGATCTGTTCAAGAAAATTGGAGATATGAAAGGAACATTTCGTACAAAGATTACAATAATAAAGGACAAAAGTGGTAAGGACCTAACAGAAGCAGAAGACATCAAGAAGAGGTGGCTAGAATACACAGAGGAATTATACCAGAAAGATATGGATGTCTCATACACCCCAGGTAGTGTGGTTGCTGACCTTGAGCCAGACATCCTGGAGAGTGAAGTCAAATGGGCCTTAGAAAGCACTGCAAATAACAAGGCCAGTGGAAGTGATGGTATTCCAGCTGAACTATTTAAAATTTTAAAAGATGATGCTGTTAAGGTGCTACACTCAATATGCCAGCAAGTTTGGAAAACTCAGCAGTCGCCAGAGGATTGGAGAAGATCAGTCTACATCCCAATCCCAAAGAAGGGCAGTGCCAAAGAATGCTCCAACTACCGCACAATTGCACTCATTTCACACGCTAGCAAGGTTATGCTTAAAATTCTACAAGGAAGGCTCAAGCAGTATGTGGATCGAGATCTCCCAGAAATGCAAGCTGGATTTAGAAGAGGCATTGCTTCATTGACTATGCAAAAGCCTTTGACTGTGTCGACCACAGCAAACTGTGGCAAGTTCTTAAAGAAATGGGAGTGCCTGATCACCTCATCTGTCTCCTGAGAAATCTCTAAGTGGGACAAGAAGCTACAGTTAGAACTGGATATGGAACAACTGATTTATTTTTCGCCCTATAGGACGCACTTTTCCCCCTCCAAAAATGAAGGGGAAATGTGTGTGCGTCCTATGGGGCGAATGCAGGCTTTCGCTGAAGCCTGGAGAGTGAGAGGGGTCGGTACGCACCGACCCCTCTTGCTCTCCAGGCTTCAGGAAGCTCTCTGCAAGCCTTGGAAGCCCGCGGGAGTTCCTGTTGGGCTCCCTAGGCTTGCGGATAGCAGCATGCATCTCAAAGCCTGGGGCGTGCTGCACAGCGCGCCCCGGGCTTTGGTTCCCCGACCTGGTTTGGAGGCTGGCGGTGGGGAGAAGCCAGTGAACCCATACCCGGCGTATAGGACGACCCTTAACTTTTTAGAGGATTTTCCGTGGTTAAAAAGTCGTCTTATACGCCGGAATCTATGGTAAGTATAATTTGGTTTGCAGATCCTGCAAGGAGCCATATTCAATAAAACTTTATCATTTTCACCACAAGTGGTTTCCAGAGTCATCTTCTGGTATATTGGTAAAAGTCCTTTGCACAGATGTTCTCCTTTATTTTAAAAGAATGCCTTCATTCCATACTCTCCTGCACAATAAATACTACAGAGGTGCTTAGAAACGGCAGAGAGAGAAAGCTTACCCTTTTTGTAAAGTTGTTTTCCACCTGGCCAGAGTATTTTGCCCCAATGCATCCTCCACTGTCTTCAGTTTCCCTTTGTCCGGCAGAACAAACCAGGCGACAGCACCTCCTCTGTAGGGAAGTTCCACTAACCAGCAAGACAGGTGTTCATCGCGGAGATAATTGAGAGTCTCGGTTTTGCGCATCATCTTGACTTTCAAAGTGGTCTTTGCGTCGACAAAAAAGGGTTCTTCCCAGGTAAAACGAGCTTCAAAAGGGTTCTCCCAGTTGTCTTGGGAGAAAAAGAATAGGTAACTGCATATTTGAGGATTAACCTTCAAGCATGAAAGCAAGGCGTCACATCAGGCAAGGGCAGTCAAAGGAGAAAAACTACCAAGTGCAAGTCTACAGACCTTTGAAGTTTTAGAAAGGAAAAGACAAAAGGGGAAAAGCAGGGTTCCACGGGCCAAAATGTGGACTAAGTAGAGGGGCACTGTTTCCTTTGGTAGAAGCATCCAGGGACAGGAAATTTGGTGCCCTACAGATGTTATGCCCTAGCTGGCATGGCAATGGTCAGGGATGGTGGAAGATGTAGTCCCAGAACATCTGTAGGGGCAGAGCTTTGTCACCCCTCCCTCAACCCTTGCCCTTCTTTAATATTGTAATATTTCATTGAACTTATGTATTTTGGAACTTTCAACTCTTTTATACTTTACAAACTCTCAAAAATTGGTCTGTAATATACTATTACAAAAATCAGTTCAAGACATGCAACTTTAAAGCCACCCATTTGAAAGTGATAACTTTTCCACCATTGCCTGCCAGATTATGTACTTTAGAGAGTAAATATTCCTTTGTTTGTCATTCCTGCTAACTTCAGGTGATTAAGCAATTCAAAGCATTAAATATTTGTTACTTATATTTTTTCAACATACCTTTGAAGTAGACATAGTTCGCAAGAAACATGCTAGTGTCTTGAGCTATGTTTCTAACCATTTCGGTTATTTTCCCACGAGTTTTCTTCTTCACATAATCATTTATCTGCTTTTCAGCCACTACATTGTCTTTGAAGTCAACTGCAAAGATCTCAGAATTGTAGAAACTTTGGAGATCATTATTGTACTTAGTGGCTATTTTAAGGCCCTTAGTTAAGTAGAAAGTATTTCCTATGTTTACCTTGCCTGCCTTTTTTGAAGTGGTCAGCACCTTGAGGAGCTGTTGAAATCCTGTATGTATCTTGCTTGTGTCAATTGTCGTCAATCCAAGTCCGCTGTAGATCTGATTTTGGGTTTTAGACTTAGCACCCAGGCCAAGTGCTGAGAAAGCCATGGAGATACTCACAGGAGAGAATAAAATATTTTTGGCACCTTGACGTGAAGCTACTTGTCTGGAGAATTTAAATGCCAAGTCAGCAATGCTGGAAGCTAGCTTTTCTTGAAGTGGATCTTTATTTCCATGACCATTGTGGACTTGAAGGACAATCAGTAACAAGGAGAAATGGATGGCGAGTTTCATTGTGATTTGAGATTTGCTTAAAACAAACAAACAAACAAACCAAACACAACACAACACAGAATATGTTAGCACTCTCCTTTATAAACCCACTGAAAGGAATTCATTTTGATCAAAAGCAAAATTCATTGGGAATGAGACACCCTTATTTGTGAGTGTGGCCCAGTTCTACAGAAATATGTAACAGAAATAATTCACTCTGCATACAGGGATGCAACCCACCATTCCCACCAGGTTTGCATGATCTCCTCCCTTCCCCAGCACCAGTGCAAAGCGTGCTAGTTTGGGGAGTGTCCTGTGGAGATGGTATACAGCCTCAGTGGAGTCTATTCCTAACGTTACTTGCATTTAAGAATGGCAGACAGCCTCTTAAAAACAGCCGCTTCAGCAAGGGAGCACAGGGCTTGAGATTAAGCCCACACACCTTCATGAGCTGTCTAGCTTACCTCCTACTGCTTTTGCCTACAATTTTGTTCTATAGTTCCCCCACCCCCCACAAAAAATGGCCAATCATAAACATTTCCACCCTTGTCCCTTGTGGATCATGAATTATGAACAAACGTTCCACAGATCCTTTTTTAATACCTAAAGTGGGTTTATAATAAAATGTTGCCTGGTACCTTGGCACTTGGTCTGTGGGGCCTGAGATGTGTGGTCTTCACTCTTGCCCATAGAGTAAGCTCTCTTGCTGGGTTGCATTCAGTTTATAGCCCTGGCTAACTTCTACTTCCTGCTGCAGCAGGAAGGTAAGGGCAATTAGGTAAGGACACCTAGTTGGTTTGAAAAAGACAAAAGGTACAAAACTGCCTTGGCTGCCCAGCTGGAAGAGAGACGGCAGTGGGGTGTGTGTGCGGAGCGTGACCTTGTTGGCTCTACCTGAGTTTGTTGAACACAGTAGCTTTCTTGATTGGCCTGGCGAGATGGCGTATGGGGTGGGAGCACCCCACCCAGTCTCTGAGCTTCAGCCTACAGCCCATACTAGCTTCCACATGCTGCCGCTGGAACCAATTAGATCAGGACATGTTTATTTATTTATTTTGTTACAAACACGTCCTAGAATGTTAGAATCATAGAATCATAAAGTTGGAAGAGACCACAAGGGCCATTGAGTCCAACCCCCTGCCAAGCAGGAAACACCATCAGAGCACTCCTGACATATGGTTGTCAAGCCTCTGCTTAAAGACCTCCAAAGAAGGAGACTCCACCACACTCCTTGGCAGCAAATTCCACTGTCGAACAGCTCTTACTGTCAGGAAGTTCTTCCTAATGTTTAGGTGGAATCTTCTTTCTTGTAGTTTGGATCCATTGCTCTGTGTCTGCTTCTCTGGAGCAGCAGAAAGCAACCTTTCTCCCTCCTCTATGTGACATCCTTTTATATATTTGAACATGGCTATCATATCACCCCTTAACCTCCTCTTCTCCAGGCTAAACATGCCCAGCTCCCTTAGCCGTTCCTCATAAGGCATCGTTTCCAGGCCTTTGACCATTTTGGTTGCCCTCCTCTGGACACGTTCCAGTTTGTCAGTGTCCTTCTTGAACTGTGGTGCCCAGAACTGGACACAGTACTCCAGGTGAGGTCTGACCAGAGCAGAATACAGTGGCACTATTACTTCCCTTGATCTAGATGCTATACTCCTATTGATGCGGCCCAGAATTGCATTGGCTTTTTTAGCTGCCGCGTCACACTGTTGGCTCATGTCAAGTTTGTGGTCAACCAAGACTCCTAGATCCTTTTCACAAGTACTGCTCTCAAGCCACAAATCTTGTATTTGTGCCTCTCATTTTTTTTGCCCAAGTGCAATACTTTACATTTCTCCCTGTTAAAATTCATCTTGTTTGTTTTGGCCCAGTTCTCTAATCTGTCAAGGTCGTTTGAAGTGTGATCCTGTCCTCTGGGGTGTTAGCCACCCCTCCCAGTTTGGTGTCATCTACAAATTTGATCAGGATGCCCTTGAGTCCATCATCCAAGTCATTGATAAAGATGTTAAATAAGACCAGGCCCAAGACAGAACCCTGTGGCACCCCACTAGTCACTCTTCTCCAGGATGAAGAGGAACCATTGATGAGCACCCTTTGGGTTCGGTCAGTCAGCCAGTTACAAATCCACTGAGTGGTAGCATAGTCAAGACGTCCTGCTCTAATTGGCTGCTGCAGTGGTAGCTGGAGGTTAGCTACATGTTCTGATCCGATTGGATCCAAATGTCCACGTGGGTGCCTCCCAAATTCAAGTCTAGTGGGTTGTAGTTTACTAGTGGGATTTAGGATAGTTCAGCCCCCTGAGTACGGGCAGTTTTGTCCGTTGAGTGGGTGATGTTTGATATTTTACTATGTTTTACATATGCTGTAAGCTGCCCAGAGTGGCTGGGGAAACCCAGGCAAATTATCATTCTCTTTGGATGCCTCAGAACTCAAATACTTTACAACTGGTTTTAAAGAGAATTAATTGCTAAAATTACACTTTTGTAACTTGGTAGGGTTCAAAAGGACACACACAGGACAATGCTTTGTTTTGCTCCAGCTACAGATCCTTTTGTGGGGAGTGTTTCTGCAGGATCACAAGGGTGGCCAAATATGCGTGTCTGTCCGACCATCCCTCCCATTAACAATGGCCACCCTCTGGGTAAAAGTGACAACAACTGGCCCTACTTAAAAATACCCCAAAGTAAAATTGACTTGTAAAATCCACAATCAGGTTGTTTCAGTGGCTGGCAGCAATAATGTTTTGTTTTCATCTTTGCTGTGCTGTTTACTGGGGTATAAAAGTGCCACAGTTTGATCCTCCACACCAGGGATGTCTTTAGCATATGTGCCGCCGGGGTACAAAGATTCGCCCAGCACCCCCAAATTTAGTTTAGCCCCCAAATTAACTTTTATTATGCTTATGTCAAACACCACGCTTACGCCTTATCTCTTGTTTATGAAAGAAGGGAGGAGAAAGAAACAAACTTTTTTATTTGCTCATTTATTTTACAATGCACTTATACTCGTTGAGTCTGACAAGTGCTGCCCTTGTGAATGACAAGCGCCGCCACTGGCACAGTGCGCCTTTGATAAATGAGTGCACAAAGTCAGTGGCATAGCGTGGGTTGTCAGCACCCGGGGCAAGGCAAGTAATTTGCGCCCCCTAACCCGTGGATTTGCGCCCCCTAGCCTAACCCCCAGATGTTGCGCCCGGTGCAGCCGGCCCCCCCTGCACCCCCCACGCTACACCACTGCACAAAGTCGAAAGTCCTTTAGTGAAGCAGTAGGTATACATTGCGGTAATGCCTAGGTATATATGTATTTTGTTTTTCTAGCATGATCAAAATTATTTATGATTTCATAACAGGTAGATCATTAAGAGCTTAGGCAGCTTCAGCAGCAGCCCTGCTCCACACTGAACCAGCATTCGTCAAGACGTGGCTTTAACCAAACTGAGGTCAGTGAGCACATAGAGATTTCCATCATTTCCTCCTGAAACACAGCAGAGCATGGATCACAGATGAACAAGCTCATATATATAATTCATGCATTTTTTAAAGAAGTTATATATATATATATATATATATATATATATAACTTCTTTAAAAAAATGCATGAATTATGCCAAATGTTTTAAAATGTCAAGCTGACGTTTTCTATTGTGCAGAAGCTGAGGGTCACATAAACAGCTACATCCACCTAGAATTCAATTGACCTTCCCACCATAAACTCATCCCAGTTATGCGTCCTGATCTTTATGAGAGCATTGAAGCTGTAACATTTCCGTGTTCTGATGAATACTTATCAGATGCTCTACCCTCCATGCTTATCTCATCTTCCTATATGTGTTCTGCGCCCATTTAGATTGCAAGCGTGCATACTGTGCCTCTAGCCCTTGTTCTGTTTGTTCTGCTAGTTTCACTGTCCATTAGTTCCACTTTTCCCTATTCTTGTGCCAGCCTATTATACCAGTATATCAACTTAGTAGAGTTCCACATGACCCTATATCCTTGATGTATCTATTTCCCCCCTTCTCCTAATTTAGTTAGGTACCTTCAGCAATGAGCAATGTTTGCCTCCTTGGCAGCCCTTTGAGGCATCTGGCCTTTTCTCCTTCTGCTGGCAGCTATGAATCATGCTTAATTTAACCTTGAGAGAGCAGAACCTAGTATTCAAATAATTTCAATCAATAGTGGGGGCTTCAGACATGCTTCACATCCATTCCCAAAACAACAACAACAAACATATGGTTACATGAAACATACTCAATAAACACACAAGACGTAACTGGCTGTACTTTTGAATAAATAAGGTATACTATTCATTGACCCTGATGTTGGGAAAGATGGAGGACACAAGGAGAAGGGGACGACAGAGGACGAGATGGTTGGACAGTGTTCTTGAAGCTACCAGCATGAGTTTGACCAAACTGCGGGAGGCAGTGGAAGACAGGAGTGCCGGGTGTGCTCTGGTCCATGGGGTCACAAAGAGTTGGACACAACTAAACAACTAAACAACAACAACATTCATTGTATCAAATTGTAGATTTCAATGGAAGTCTCATAAAGTTCAACGAAAAAAGCAGAAGACCAAGTGGATCAGTTCATTCTCTAGTCAGTTCATGCATAAGGTTCATACAATGAATAGTATACCTTATTTATTCAAAAGTACGGCCAGTTACATCTTGTGTGTTTATTGAATATTTATCACATCCATTCCCATCTGCCTTCCAGCTTGGCCATAGCACCAAAACTGCCTTGGCTGCCCAGTTGGAAGAGAGATGGCAGTAGGAGGGCGTGCAGAGAGTGACCTTGTTGGCTCTCCTTGACCTCTCTGAGGTCGTTGAACACAGTAGCTTTCTGGATTGGCCCGGGAAGATGGCGGATGGGGTGGCAGCACTGTATTGTTGCACCCCACCCAGTCTCTGAGCTTCTGCCTACAGCCCTTCCACGTTTTGCTGCTGCTGGAACCAATTAGATCGGGGCTTGTTTACTTATTCTTTTCGTTACAAACATGTCCTGCTCTAATTGGCTGCTGCAGTGGTAGTTGGAGGTTAGCTACCTGTTCTGATCCGATTGGATCCAGATGACCATGTCCAAATGGGCTCGACTCAGCTATGCAGCTGCATCCAATTCCAGTGAGTTGAAGTTTGATCCTGGGATTTAGGACAGTGGAGCCCCCTTGGAATAGGGAATCTTACCAGTGGAACGGACAATGTGTTACAATTCAGTGGGATTAAAGGGAGGATGTGCAGAGTAGCAGTCCCTCTGGAAAAGCAAATAAAATAAAATAAAAATCTTTAGAACAGAAATGAGTTTTCAGTTTCTTTCAAACTGATCCAAATGATGAAACCTTTAACTTGGACCCAGGTCTACCCTTGCAATTTAATTTATATATTCAGTGATCAAGAAAACGGTTGGTTTCAGATCAGAAATTAGTGGCTATCTAGCACAGCATCCTTTTCTCAGCGAGGTCAACTGGATGCCTCTTGCAAATAAGCACGCACAAGAGTACTCTTCCCTCTTGGGTTCAAACAACTTGTATTCAGAAGCATACTGCCTCTGAAAGTGAAGGCAAAGCATAGCCATCTTGGTTGGTGGCCATTGACAGCCCTCTCCTCCATGAATTTTTCTAATCCTATTTTAAGGCCATCCAAGTTGGTGTTCTTTACTGCCTCTTGAGGGAGCAAGTTCCATAGTTCAAATGTGTACTGAGAGAAGAAGTCCTTTCTTTTATTGGTCCTAAACCTTCCCCATTCAGTTTCTCACTCGCCTTTTCTCTAAACAAAAAAGTCCCACATGCTGCAATTTTTCTTCATACAGGAGCTGCTCTTCGTCATTTCTGAACCTGTTCTGCCTCTGCAGTATCCATTTTGAGGTGAGGCAGCCAGAACCGTACACAATATTCCAAATCATCTTGGGGGGAAAGTACAAGTGGAGTGCCACAGGATTCTTTTCTGGGTTCATTGTTGCTCAACATTTTTATAAATGGCCTGGATGAAGGCATTGAGGGGGATGCTAATCAAATCTTCAGATGATTCCAATCTGGTAGGGGGAGCTAATGACACTGAAGATGTAATGGGCATTCAAGATTTCCCTAACAGATTGGAGTGCTCAGCCCAAACTACCCAAGTGAATTGTAATAAAGATAGATTTCAGGTTCTGTACTTAGGCAGGAAGAAACAGCAGCAAAAAAATAAGATAGGAACACCTGGCTTGCCTGTAGTACATGTGAAAAAGAACTAGGGGTCTTCATAGACCACCAGGGAAAGTGTGATGAAGCAGGAAAAAAAAAAAAAAAAGCTAATGCTATTCTAGGTTGCATCAACAGAAGAACTGTGTCCAAATCAAGAAAAGCATACAGTCGTACCTTGGAAGTCAAACAGAATTCGTTCCAGAAGTTGAAAAGTTTGACTTTCAAAGTGCAGCTTCTGATTGGCTGCAGGAAGCTCCTATTTATTTATTCTATTTATGAAAAAGCAACATTTCCCTCTTCTTACACAGCTCAGTAGTTAGGCTACATCTATTTTTTCCCCTTCCAAATAATGACCTCATGAACTTAATGGTTGCTGCTATGGCTAGTTAGCTGTTCTGATCTAATTGGCTGCTGCAGGAGGAGGGAGATGCTATCCGGAGTTATAAATTGAAAGCAACTGGAAAAAAACCTGTTGTTCAAGCAAGACAGGAGTCTCGGAATCTCAGCCCAAACAATCAAGCATCAAGTGCCAAGCGGCACTTGGGAACACTTCCAGAAAACCCAGGTCTGTACAAAAGGGATGGGCTCTGTCTGAACCTGAATGGGAAAAGACAGTTTAAAATGATTGCCGGGGGAAAGTGTGCAGGATCTGAAGAGTGCCTGGTTCAGAATAAATCATCCATTAGGGATGAGGGTGAAAATGTTTATGATACCCTAAAGGAATAGTCCTAGGTGATAAATCTGCAGGATCACTTACCGTAACAACATTCCAAGGAAGCCAAAGCACTATAGGGCAAAACACAAATGCCAAAAACATTTGGCAGAAGACACAGTTTACACATGTTTATATACTAATGCTATCGGACTATGAGCCAAGTGGGAGACAATTCAACACCCGTAATATAAAAATATTGGACTTTACCCCCATCTTAGCTCTCACCTGGGATAAAACAATCACTCCCCTCTGTCTCCCAAACAGGGAACAGTTTCATGTTAGGTCAGACTCTTACTCAAGGGCCTGAAAATACCATGTCTTTCTGTCTATGTACATTCATCACCAGTTTCAGTCACTGAAATGGTGAGATGGAACATGCACCCAATCTTTCTTTTTCATTTTGTGACAATATGAAAGTGTCACCAAATACAGCCTGAGAGGCAACAGAAAATAGGAACCACATGGTTCCACCTTGCTTCAACAATATCCCTGGGGCAGTTCAGTTGAGCTTGTCTGGAGGACTCAGAGATGCAATCGCAAAGTTCAGGGATGATTGTTCTGGCAGCATTGATTCGAGGCCGCAGTTTCTGCTTTCTGTTATGGGCCTTCTTTGGCTTGAGATGTCTATGTCTATGGCTTGAGATGTCTTTGGCTTGAGATGTCTATGTCATCACTGTGGTAGCTCTGCATGAGATGAACACAGTTCAACGTCAATTGTCCAGTGACCTTGGATATTGTGAGGACACTTGGTGTTTTGCCTTAGTAGAAAAGAACTCATGCAGCTAGTAAGCTAATAGACACTACCCAACTGCAAACATTCTTCATTATGTCATGGTAATGAGAAATTTTAAATGTGATTCTTTCTGTACAGACTACTTCCAGAGGAAAACAATGTCTCATACCTACCTATATGTGCTTCTTGCTGGGCTCTGTGTTTTCCCCCACTGCCACTATACGTTTGAAGCCAGGAAGATACCCTCTTTGATGATAGCCCAAGGAAATACTGGGTTTGCCTTTAGATTATACCACCAGCTTGCTTCCGAAACTCCTCACGATAACATTTTCTTTTCACCTTTGAGCATTTCCACTGCATTCGCCATGGTGTCACTGGGAGCTGGAACCACCACGCTGAGTGAGCTTTTGTCAGGACTTGGCTTTAAGCAGTCAGATATCAGTGAGCAGGAAATACACGAAGGTTTCCGCCATCTCTTCCAGATGCTAAACAACCCCAATGGTGAAGTCCACTTGAGCATTGGGAATGCCCTATTCACAGATGACCAAGTGCAACTCCTAGACAAGTTCTTGGATGATGCAAAAACATTTTATGAGACAGAAGTTTTGCCAACTAATTTCAAAAATCCCGAGGAAGCTGAAAGTCAAATCAATAGCTACATTGAAAAGAAAACTGATGGGAAATTAGTTAATGTTTACAAGAAGCCTGACCCAGAGGCTGTAATGGTTCTTGTAAATTATATCTTCTTGAAAGGTAAGTCATGAGGACTTGTTTTATACACTGTTGTAAGTTCTTTTTGCTTATTCCTGCACTAAAATCCACTAGGAATACCTAAGACTGAATTTCCAGAAACGAAAAAAAAAAGTTTTTATTGTTCCAAAAAGCCATATTCCTTTTAGAGTTTGTGAAATGGATTTTTACCTTAAGCATGGTCTTATTTTGGCTCTCTTCCTCCTGCTCTCTGTCTCCAATGACCTGTATGCTGTTGTTGTTCTTTCCATAAGCCTTTTGGGAAAAACCTTTCGATTCTCAGATGACAAGCGAAAATGACTTCTTTGTGGATGAACAAACAACGGTCAAAGTCCCGATGATGAACAGAGAAAGCCGGTTCGAGACTTACCGTGATAACATCCTATCCTGTGTGGTTGTGAAGCTCCCTTACAAGGGCGACGTTTCAGCATTATTTATTCTTCCTGACCAAGGGCAAATGGAGCAGTTGGAAAATGCTCTTAACGAAGACGTTTTGTTAAAATGGATGAATTCACTGCAACCACTGTAAGTGAGCATGCAGTCATGGAAAGAGTGTTGCACTTGAATATATCAATGCCGTTGGTTATAGCACAGTGCTGATCATGCCAAGCTTCTTCTTTGGCGATCACTAATAGCCGAGTAAGATTTTCTTCCATATACACGATTTTAACAATGAGTCTGCAAAGTGATTGTGGAGGCCAATTCTGGATCCACGATTGCAGGCTCGATCCCTGTATGAGACAGCTGCATAGTCCTGGATTGCAGGGGTTTGGAACAGATGAACCTCAACGTCCATCCCAACTCTACAATTCTATGATCCTATGTGTGCATATATAGAGATTTTAATACATTCTTTCAGCTTTATCTAGTTGTAGTCCTGCTCAGAGCACATCCATTAAAATTAATGGAGATATTTTAGTCTTGCCTATTAATTTCAAGGGGTCTGCTCTGAGTAGGACTAGCACTGGATATAACCCCATTGTTATAAAAATCTATTTATTGTGGTCATTGGCTATGATTTTTTTTAACCTTGTGCTTTTAGCAATAATTGACAGCCCCTTTTAATCTAGCCATATTGTAAATTTCCATTATTTGCCTTATGCATTTTTCTCAAAGTGTACCTCACCAGCCTCTGATTCCTCTTTCAACAGGAGAATACATCTATTTCTTCCAAAGTTTTCAATCTCAGGCAGCTATTCTATCAAAGAGCTATTAATAAAAATGGGTATTACTGACGTATTCACAAACAGAGCAGACCTCTCTGGATTTACTGGGAACCCTGATCTGAAGGTTTCCAAGGTAGGCATCTCAAAATCAATCACGTTGATCCAAAAGCTCTTTATTTTATTTCACCCTACATTTTGAGTCAAATGTTTTAGAGTGCTTGCACCACAATCCCATCTCCCATGAAGAGGAGGAGCCAAAAAATACTTGGTATTCCAGCTGTGCTGATGAAGAGGCACCACAAACTGTTTGATGACAGTTGAGGAAAAGCCCCAGGTCTTCTAACAGAACTGGTGGAGAAACCCTTAAGCCCCGGCTAACATCATATAAATAACACAGTATACATAAAAACAGGCATCAATTAATTAAAATACATCCTAAAATTAATTCAAACAAATTAAAATCTGGACAAGCTGCACTTATCAGGTTAAGACTGAGAGTGGTTAGTACTTGCCAGGACCAACTGTTTTCACTGATCATATAAGGACCTGTGAACAGGCTGGGAGGCCCCCTTCACGCTTGTTCTTATGCAAAGGAAAATAATTATGCACCAAATTCATCTTGTCTGACTTCCTCCCATGGCTTCCAATTTCAATCAGTCGTCATCTTGCATATCATTATTTTTCCTCTATAAATTTCAAATCTTATTTATGAATAGATTGTCCAAATTTAACCCATCATAAATGTTACAACCCTGCTAATGTTTTAATATATTGACAGTGTTCTTTAACATATTCTATAAATGTTATCCAATCCTGTGAAAAAAATTTCTCGTCTTGTTGCCTAATCCTCACGGTAAATTTTGCCATTTCAGCATAGTCTATCATCTTCATTATCCATTCTTCCTTCTTCTTTCCATTTTTGGGCATACAGTATTCTGGCGGCCGTGGTAGCATACTTAAAAAATCTCTTTAGGTTCTTTGGTATCTCTTCCCCCACTATTCCAAGCAAAAAGGCTTCTGGTTTTTTATGAAAGGTTATCTTAAATAGTTTTAAAAACTCATTATAAATCATTTCCCAGAAGTCTTTTGCCCTTCTACAAGCCCACCACATATGCAAAAAGGTGCTGTCATTATCTTTACATTTCCAGCATACTTTTGTGGAGATTTTATACATCTTTGCAATCTTAACTGGGGTTAGTTACCAACGATACATCATTTTCATGTAGTTTTTTACCTTATTTCATGCATCTACAGGTTCATTATCATCCTGATCTATTTGTCCTCCTGTCGCTCCCTGTTCTTCTTCATCTCTACTTGGTCTCTTTATCTTTAAATGTCCCCCCCCCCCTTCAATAACATTTCTGCCTCGTTTGGAAACCTACATCTTTGTTTTTTCCCTTTATAAGTAAATGAAATACCTTCCGGATACTCCCATCTGTATCTTATTCTGTTACTTCTCAAGGTTTCTGTCAGAGCTTTATAGCTGGCTCTTTTTTTCAATATTCTCATCAGGATTTCTTTCAAGATGATCACCCTTTGGTTATCAATCTGGAACTTCTTCTCATAGTTAGTCTATAGAGTGAGCAAGGTCTCAACTAAAGAAGACAGGCAACATAAGTTGACAGAATATGCACAACTGGCATACTTAACGTATAGAATAAGAGAAAAATAAGATTGGAAAACATTTACTGATTATATGGAAAATAACTGTGTACAGCTGAAAATGCCGGCAGCAGTAAGATAAATTCAACAGTGTGAATAATCGTTGGCACATGGAATAATGGAAAAGCAATTGAAATAATTTTTGAAAAATATACAAGGATACAAGATATGCAAAATGAACCATGGAAAGGGAAGAAGGGAAGTCATTGATATTTTATGTAAAACGTTTAGTTGAAATTGTAAAATAGAAAATTTAATAAAAATTATATATACACCACTCAGATCCAATTCTACCCCCCCCC
The DNA here is from genome assembly GCF_965153285.1 of Podarcis tiliguerta. NCBI lineage: Eukaryota > Metazoa > Chordata > Lepidosauria > Squamata > Lacertidae > Podarcis > Podarcis tiliguerta. The sequence continues at coordinate 114,441,319 of NC_139534.1, read as the reverse complement.
ACCTCCATTGATTAAGACTCTTACATGAACAGATAGATAATAATTGGGAGATCTAGTCAAACATATCTTTGTTCATGCCATGCATCACAATCATGATCAAAGTAACCTTGGGCTTACTTTGAAAATGTGAGACCAGATTTCATTTTGAAAAGAGTAAAACTTGTGATGCATTTTTGAACTAACCCTAGCAATGGTGAGGAAGAAGAGAAAGTGTACAGTCCCCTGAGGCCAAATTCTTGAATCACTGGAGACGTGCACAATACACTCATAATTGGTGGGAAAGAGAGATTAATACATCATAGTTGTGAGAAATGACAACATGAATTTTGCCTCGCATACCCTCTTCTGCTTGCAAGGGCCAGGAAAATCTCTGTCTAATCATAAGATATTGGCCTATGTTGGAGACTAATTCTTGATTGTCTCGCTGGCAGGCTTTTCACGAAGCTGTTCTGAATGTCCATGAGGCTGGCACTGAAGCTGCAGCTGCCACTGCAGTGGAAGCAATTCTCCGGAGAAAGCCTCTTATAGTGAGGTTCAACAAGCCCTTCCTCGTTCTTATCTTCCATGACATCACCAAATCCATCTTGTTCATGGGAAGAGTTGCAAACCCTCAGAAGAAGTAATTACACAGCTAGGATACATTTGCATGACTTACAATTATGTTCTGGTTTAGTGTACAATGTGTATGAAATTGTATTTTGAGTTAAGGCCGCTATTGGCACAAATTATTAAACAACTGAAGGATTCATGGCATTGTTGTTGTTGTTTTAGGTTGACTAGCTATTGCTTATTGTAATTCAAATGATGTTTGCCCAAGGTGGACTTGAAGTGCTGGAAACCCAAGAGCGATTTCACAGATATGTCGTCATTATTTTATTTCTTATTTTATTTTATTATGAACATTCATAGCCTGATCTTCATCTTGGGCAGCATAAAAAACAACAAAAACACAGCACACAAGATTACCTTAAAACACAAGAATGAACACACACGAAAACTTGCATAGCAATTTTACACAATGCCGCTCTCACACTTGAACAGGGGGCGAATTTGCCACACCCTGATTCCCCTGGGAAAGAAAACACAGGTGAGCTCCCTCAGAGGTGCTGTGCTGCTAACCCATGTGCAAGCTGTTGGAAAAATGCCCACCCAGGAGGCTTGCCAGCTCCCAGACCCACCGGAGCATTTATCCGGAGGTCCACTCTCTGGCTGGAACCCAGGAATCCTCCTCAGTCTAGAGAGACCATTAATAAGCGACTTCTCCCTTGTGAGAAAAGCACACTCACTTCCTCCTGGCAACCCATCAGAAGAAAAGGGCAGTCCGTAGTCTCCAGGCTACTTTATTAAAACTGCATCCAAAAGCATGGCTGCTCGTCTTGAGCAGTACAGCCTTAGAGTCTCCGACTCAACACTGCTTCAATCCAGAAGCGGAAGAAGCACTCAGCAAACTCCACCCGGTTAGACTGAGTACTCTGAGAACTGACTCGGACTTCCTGTCCCACGGTCAGTAACATCACCTGATGTAAACAACCCAGCTACTTCCTGGCAGCTTGTGAGAACTGAAATCCCAACACAAGCATGGGTCGAATATGGAGGTGGAGGAGCAGATCCCCTTTTCAGCCCTGCTCCTCCCCAAACATGCCAGTCTCCACTTCAGTGTGCCCTCCTTCCCTATGCAGGATGGGCTTTTGCTAAGAACTGCATAGGAATTTTGGAGGGAGCCCCTAATTTGCCTGGGACTCCTCTTTTTCACCTACTTCATCCTGCTGGGAGTACTTTGTTGTACTGGTGTATTTTTTTGTAAATAATTTTTATTAATTTTTCATTAATAACAGTCCAATACAGCAGGAAAAAACAGAACGAAACCGACCTGGGTCCTTAAGAGACACGATGGGCCTGCAAGATACTAGATGGTTCCTGCGGTCGGAGAGAAATAAACTAGACGACAACCAAAGTAACTTGAAGCGAAGCAGCTGTGAAGCCTGACCTTTATTTTGATAGAAAGCAACTGCTATGGCAGGGTCCTACCCAATCCAACAGGGAGACAGGCAAGACCTCAAACAAAAGAGGACCGAAACTTTTATAAGTTTCTAAATTACATATGCACACCTCTAAAAGTACATCATTACTACATCATAGATTCTTCACACAAGGGGAGGTTGGGTGGCAGTAACCTGAGTATGGGGAGACTGCCCCTTCCCTCCTCATGACCTTCACCAGACACCTATAGATGAAGACAAGGGGGATATTTACAGTTTCCTGACCCTCGCAGTCAATTGTTCAGGTTAATCACAGTCTCTTTGTTTAGCCAAGACCCAAATTCCTTCTTGGGTAGTCCGTCTTTGTTCTTGAGATGGCTACCTGTCTGACACCTGGGTCTGATATTATCTCTTGGGCAAGGCTCGCTGAATACGTGATCTCCTGCTTTGGGGGTTATGGTTGCCAGGTTCACATCTCAAGCCCTCCCCTTTGGTAGCCATCTTTCCCCTTAGCAGACAAATTGGAAGGGTGAAGATCCGTGGAACGGTCAATTTATAAGAATATTTTGAAAGTTTGCGCAATTGGAGAAGGCCCTTATAGACAGGAAGTAATTAATTACAGTGGATACATTGTAGCAATTCAGTTACGCTAATCAATTGCTCTTTGACATAGTGGATCAATGAAGGGAGCATATGGGATTACACTGCAGTACCAGTGTAGTAAACACAAGATGGCGCTGTTTGGTTGTGTTCATTGGTCCGTGCTTGACAGGTCATTTAAGTAAATTGTTTTGAACCCTCAGTCTACCTTGCCTTTGTCTCCCGTTGAGTTTTTTCTCCTGGCTGCCCTTATTTGCGGGGGCCGTTTCTTAATACTAAAAACTATTATTAGGGGAGCAAGTTCTTTGTTGGACATGAGTGCAGATTGTTGTATAAAGTTTTTCCTAGGTGGGGTTGTGGGGCGCTGATGGCTATGTTTGTCCTCTGGCTTTTGACAGGAACGGAATTGCTGGAAGCGCCTGCCGGTTCCTGACTCCGTGACATGTCTGGCCACCTCCTGTTGTGTCCTTGCATGTTTGCATAAAGATCACCTCAGGCATATGACCCAGTTGTCTGAAGATTTGTATCTGTTAAACTGTCTTTCCTTATTTTCCTGTCTGACCGCTTTATGTTTTTTCTTAGCACTAAGAGTATTGCAACTGTGGAAAGGGAAATGGCAATCTAATACCCTTAGGGATATTTGCAGTTTTCAAATATTCAGTTACATAGTTGTCAACTTTGTTATATACACACATTTGAGAAGATACGTTTTTGAAAGCATATCTGACAGTTTCTTGGACCGGAGCAAAGTTACGCACTTTATTCAGTTGGTCCTTATTTGTTTCGGTAGCCAGAAAGAAACCTTTAAAAGCAGACAAACACTCTGTCTTGTCCTGATCACAGGCCACATTAATACAATACCAAATCATACCAGATCATAATGTAATCAAAAGAGCCAATTACCATATTTTTTCATTCTATAAGTCACACTTTTCCCCTCCTAAAAAGTAAGGGGAAATGTGTGTGCGTCTTATGGAGCGACTGCAGGACGGAGGATCTGCTCAGCGGTCCCTTTAAAGAGCTGCATTAAGTGTGTGTGCGGCTCTTCGGGGCTTTTACCCTAGGAGGGAGAAGGGCTGCCCTTCACCCCGCTGCCCTGTGGAGGCTTCACGTGGCTATCCCTGGCTTTTGCGGGAGGTGGGGGAACATAGCATCCTCCCAGAAAAGCGTCCAAGAGCCATGCTCCCTTCAAAGAGCGTGCAACTCTTGCGGGAGCTATATTCAGGGCTGGGTAGGAAATTGCCTTTCAGGCAAATTGGCTATGGCCTGAGGGTTTTGTCTACATCATAGCAATCATCACATGTTTGGTGGTTTAGGCATTGAGTAACCTTGGTCTTGGCTGGAGGGGGCGTTTGTACCCTCGCCTCACCTTCCTGAAATTGGGTATCCCGATAAAGGGATCTGTGTAGGAGTTGCTTCTGTCCATATGCCCAAATGGGGACCTGGGCCTCAGCGCTCCTCTAGGCAGCAATCCCTGCTGGGATTACCCCATTTGATGTAAGTCATAGGAATCCCCGCTGCTGGGTTGACCCTTGAAGTCATTTCTGGCAGACGGGCCAGAAGTAAATTGTTACCCAGGCCAAACCTCTTCATCTGTAGTCAATAAAATTGTGGCCTGATTTGATCCCATACTGATTGTGTGGTGCCCTTCATTTCTGGTCCGCATGGTGAAGTGGCAGGGGGAATGCATGACCTGGGTCTGCAACTTTCTGCTTTGTGCATGTGTGGGCACTCATTAATCCAGGTTTATCACTGGGGGCCTGACTGGTATCTGTGGTATGCAGTATCTTCCACCAGCCTTTGTTTGAAGGAACTTGCACATTTTGCCCCATAACATTCTTTCTAGGGGGGAAGAACATTACTTTTCTTGAAAGCTCTCTTTGGGGTTCCTACCCAGGGGCACCAGTGAAAGCCTTTGCATATGCCATGGAACTCACAGGTGCCAGTAAGGAAACTCCTGGCTTAATTTCAGTAACTCAATCACTCATATTGCTCCCCTGAAATACACTGCATATTTTTAAGTCTGTGAAGAAAGACAAAAAGACGGACGGACGGACGGAAGGAAGGAAGGAAAGAAGGAAAGAAGGAAAGAAGGAAGGGAGGGAGGGAGAAAGACACCAAATGATTTTGCAGACAACTCAACTATTGTTTAATTTGTTTGGGAACATGTTATAGAAATGGCCCTAGTACCTGATACCTAAAAGCATCTTTTCAAACATGCCTCATATTGGAAACCAAAGTTTTCTGTGCTGCGGCACAAGTTGTTCAATCATGTCTCAGTAGGATTCTTCACTTTTCCTATGAACAAGATGGTGCTGGTTTTCTCATGAACAGTTACCATCAGAAAGGGGTGGTTGATCTTAACTTTAGGGGGCACGGAGTAAGGGGCACTTTCAAAAACAGTAGTAGCTGCAGCTTCTGTGCCATTCTCATGGACATTTAAGTAAGCCTTGTGAATAGCCTGCAAAGAAAGATAGCAATACTTCAGTACAACATAGTGACTGAATCAGGATTTTAGTATGAGAAAATCTAGTCCTTCGAAACAGACAAATCCATTGAATGTCTTAAGAAACAGCTTCATGTGGTCACTTCTCATTCTGATTAGCTATTAATCTAGTCCTCCTAACCATCTCTAAGCATCATCTTTTTGTATCAGTCAGCTTCAAGGAACTGATGAAATTTTCAGAAAATCTTGCCTCTCCCTTAATGATGATGAGAAGCAAGATCCCTGTCCGTTCTGATGGTTGCCCCCCAAAAAGCTCAGCAGCTTTGAGGTTCATTCCCCTCCAAAAGCTGAACAACTTTTGTCTCCAGATTTTAAATTCTTGAAATCTGGCAACTCTATAAAATACATTATATACTTATAATATACTTACAAAATTACACTGCAGAAACATAGTGTATGTGTACACACACACGCGGTTAATCAAAGGTAGGTTTGTTTGTTTGTTTGTTTGTTTTAAAAAGAGACAATGCATGAGACATAAGCAGGCACATAATACAAGATGCTGTCTGAACAAATTCTGCATATAAATTACATTCCTCAATTCGCATCAAAGAATAGAGTTAAACTTACTTCTAGAGAATAGTTACATCCACACTGGGACAAAGTAGAAGAGTCTTATTGCCATAAATTGAACCCACTGGCCCTGTTAGAATGTAACAGTAAGCCATTGTCTGAAATAACCTATGGTTTATTATGAATGTGCAGCATTCTGGTACAAGCTGCTCTGCTCGAAGCAAGTACTCTCTGTTCCTTGACAACCATTCAAATGAAGGGCAGTTATGGAAAGTTGTTTTTAAAATACCATAAAGTATTGTGGTATCTTAAACCTGTGTCCCATCCTATAGATGGATAGACACACACACACACACACACACACACACAGTTATTTGGCCCTATGTCTCAGAACACAGCTGGATTCTTTTAACAGTAGGCAAGCTGCTCTTTATGATACAGTTTTTCCAAAATAATCTGGTACTCTAAATAAGATTATCTATGCAATGAAAAAATAAAGGTTGTTCTATTCATGTAAAAAACAAAAAACAAAAATTACATTCCTCCTCCATTCCCAATGCTAACTGCAGTCTTCCCAAAGCTAATGAAACCTAATTTTCTAATATTTATACCCCACGCATCTGGCTGGGTTTCCCCGGCCACTCTGGGTGGCTCCCAACAGAACATGAAGAAGAAGAAGAAGAAGAAGAAGAAGAAGAAGAAGAAGAAGAAGAAGAAGAAGAAGAAGAAGAAGAAATAAAATATAAAAAATTAAAAACTTCCCTAAACAGGTGGTCAAGGTGGTCTTGTTTATCCCATAGTCATCACATTGGGTTCCAACAGAAATCAGGCATGGCTCGCACTCTCTAGCTTCTGCCTGCTTCAAACCCACACACAAACATTTCCCCTGGCCTTTGACCTTCTCACCATCAGTCAGGAAAAAGAGATTGTGTCCCAAAGCAACTTCCTTTTTTATACTAATGACCCATACTTAGGTGCCATTATGGTCCTGTCCTGGCTAATTCCACAATGGAATCGTTCACTGATCCAGGAATTAGAAGGGATCATAAAGCCTAATCCCATCCCTCAAATTCACAGCACATGCATTGAAAAGTGTGTGTGTTACATACTTTCCACTATGATCTCTTACCCTGGTTTCACCAATTTCATCCATTTTAACAAAACGTCTTTGCTAAGAGCATTTTCCAACTGCTTCATTTTTCCTTGGTCAGGAAGGATAAAGAATGCTGAAACGTCACCCTTGTAAGGGAGCTTCACAACCTTACAGGATAGGATGTTATCACGGTAAGTCTCGAACCAGCTGTCTTTGTTCATCATAGGGACTTTGACCATTGTTTGCTCATCCACATAGAAGTCTCCTTCACTTGTATTCAGGTAATTGAAAGGATTTTTCCAAAAGGCTCATGGAAATAACAATAACAGCATACATGTCATGGAGGGGAGTGAGGAGAAAGAGCAAACCAAAATAATATTTCACGCATAAAGGTGTATAGCTGTTTCACACACTCTAAAATCAGGAATACATCAGGATTGACCTTCCCCCATCCCCTGGAGTGTGAACAGAGACGGGGGGGGGGGTTGGAAGGCTGCCAGGGCAACTGGGTGTGACCTGACAGGAAGAGTCTTGAGCAACGGTTGGTGGGAAGAAGAAGGAAGAAGGCCTGGGAACCATCTTTGGGCAGGCTGGCTGAAGGTCTGAGCAGGAGATATGCCATGGCTGCACTGCTGTGGGAGACAAGCCCCTCTTGAAATGACCTTGCTGTAAGATCTGGACTCCCTCCATGCAGACTGAAAGTGTAAATAGGTAAATGTTTCTTAGAGCTACAGTACAACAATCTCCCTGTGTCTCAGTTCTCCAAAGGGGAACCCCATGGGCTCTTGTTGCAGCTCAGCACAGAGTGTGAGTGCCCCACCACCACTTTTGTAACAATATGTTAATAAAGCTTTGCCTCTTCCAGGTAAGCAATGCGGTAACTTCATCATTCTAAAATGTGGGGGCAAAAGAGAACAGATTCAGACTTATTTTAGCTATTACACTGGTACCTCGGGTTAAGAACTTAATTCGTTCCAGAGGTCCGTTCTTAAGCTGAAATTATTCTTAACCTGAGGTGCCTCGGGTTAAGAACTTAATTCATTCCAGAGGTCCATTCTTAAGCTGAAATTGTTCTTAACCTGAGGTACCACTTTAGCTAAAGGGGGCCTCCCGCTGTCGCCGCACCACCTGAGCACGATTTCTGTTCTCATCCTGAAGCAAAGTTCTTAACCCGAAGTACTATTTCTGGGTTAGCAGAGTCTGTAACCTGAAGCATCTGTAACCTGAAGCGTCTGTAACCCGAGGTACCACTGTACAGCTTTAATCCAAACCCCTAATCCTAATGGCTGGAGGGGTTTGGATGAAGTGGCAGTGTCCCTCAACTCCACACTCTGGCACTCTGCAAGGCTCCGCTGGTGAGGAGCCTCTTTCCTCCATGCACCTGATCAAACAGTGGGTAGAAGCTACTGCTGGTGTTACCCCTTTCTGTGATCGCCAAGTAAATGACGGGCAGAACTGGGTCAGATACAGATGTGTGGATTACAATGTTGAAAAAAGGCTATTTAATTCTTCAATATATTTAATTCTTCATTATTATATTATATTATATTATATTATATTATATTATATTATATTAATACAGTGGTACTTCAGGTTACATACACTTCAGGTTACAGACTCTGCTAACCCAGAAATAGTACCTCGGGTTAAGAACTTTGCTTCAGGATGAGAACAGAAATTGCACAACAGCAGTGCGGCGGCAGTGGGAGGCCCCATTAGCTAACGTGGTGCTTGAGGTTAAGAACAGTTTCAGGTTAGGAACAGACCTCCGGAACGAATTAAGTACTTAACCTGAGGTACCACTGCAATATTATTATATATTAACATACTCAGAGCCTTTAATAAACGCTCATGTTTTAGTGGTATCTTGAGGCACATGTCTTTATAGCTCTGTTTCTACTTTAGTGCCCAATTGCTGAATCACATTTCCAGGAAAATGGTTATCACAATATATTTGATTTGTTTTGATAATGGTGGAGGTCAAGTTTCTGACAGATTTAAGGAACTTCTCTGTGATGAGAAGTCTGAGAAGTTTCTGTTCACACAATGGGCAGATGATGATTTCAGACTAAAGCACCAACAAATCTGGACCTAGAACCACAACTTAAAGTTTAAACTTCTCAGTTTAAAGAACATCTAAGAAGCAAAATGTGTATAAAACAAGTCCATCTGACTTACCTGTCATGTAAATATAGTTCACAATAACCATCACAGCCTCTGGGTCAAGACCCTGGACAACATCATCTAATTTCCCATTGGTTTTGTTCTTTATATATCCATTGATTTGACTTTCAGCTACTGCAGGATTCATAAAGTTAGTTGGAAGAACATCTGCCTCATAAAAATGTTTGGCATCATCCAGGAACTTCTTCACGAGTTTCACTTGGTCATTTGTGAATAGGGCATTCCCAATGCTCAGCTGGATTTCAGCATTGGGGAGGTTCAACATGTGTAATAGATGGCGGAAACCCTCGTGTATTTCCTGCTCGCTGGTATCTGACTGGTTAAAGCCAAGTCCTAACAAAAGCTGACTTTATGTGGTGTTTTGAGCTCCCAGTGACAGTATGGCCATGGCAGCAGAAATGCTTAGAGGGGAAAAGATGATATTCTTCTCAGCAGTCTCTGAAGCGACATGGTGGTAGAATCGAAAGGCAAAGTCAGCATTTCCTTGGACCATCTTCACAGAAGGCAAATCTCTGTCACCTTCAGCAAAAGGAGAATGGTCATTGTCCTCCTTGTGGTCAAGAGTATGGTGACAGTGGGCAAAAGCACAGAGCCCAGCCAGAAGCAAAGACAGGTAGATGTGAGGCATTGTGTTCCTCTGGAAGTTCTCTCGGGGGGGGGGGGGGGTCACATTTAAAAATTATCATTGCAACTATACAATGAAGTTGTATGTTGGCATTGTTGCCAAACGCAATGTTGGCATTGCGTTTATGTCTACTTTATATTAACATGGCAGACAATCTTTATTTGTTGCTTTTGTCCTTTCTGGTCTCTTAAGCTTCTCTGGTACTGTTGTGCAGAGGACTCTGGCTTGCATTTCACTTATTGTCTGGCATTCTGGCAGAAATTTTTTAAAAACCCGCTTTTTTCCCCTTTGGGCGGAATACTGGGAACAAAGTGATCTTTGTTAAAACCCATGTTTTTGTTTTTGTTTTTTAAAAAGAAACAAACGTGCCAGCAATCATCATGAAGACTCATCATGAAGTTGCTATAGGAAGTTCCAAACATTTAACAATTAAAAAATAAATAAATGGTGCCAGTACTGTGTGCCCCCAGAAAAAGCACAGGTTAAAACCTTTGTCAATGACACAAAATCGAATAAGGTAATAGAAAGCAAAATTTGCCTGATGCTATTTCTTTTTTCTTTTTTCATTTTATTTTTCATTTTAATTTTGCATTGTTACATTCAGTTACACCTTTGATCATTCTTTACAATACATACTATCAATATATATTACTGTCTATTCATTTTTCTGATTTATACCGTTGTGACTTCGCTCCATCCATGCTCAGCTTTCAGTATTATTGATTACTATAATATTGTGTTAAGGAAAATTATTTACATATTGCCCATTAGTCACTTTTCTTCTTTTAACCTTAACTTTACGATCTTCAGTCAATGCATATCAATAAATTTGTTTTGAAACAATGTTTTGTTATATATTCTTCCGCACATTCCCATTCTTTCTTTAATTTTTGATTTGATTGGAATCTAGTAGCTGCTGTCATTTTAGCCAGATCTATAAATTCACAAAGCTTGTTTTGCCACTCTGCTACTGAGGGAGCAGTGCCCCTTTCCAGTTTTGGGCTACTAGTAATCTGGAAGCAGCTGTGGCACATAAAAACACATTTTTCTTATCACCGGGGATGTCTTTTGAGACTAAGCCTAGTAGAAACGCTTCTGGCTTTTTCTCAAATGATGTTCTAACATGTTTTTTAGTTCTTTGTGAATGTTACTCCAGAATTTTTTTTATTTTCCCACATCCCCACCTTACATGATACATCGTTCCCTCCACCTCTTGACATCTCCAACACAAATTTGATTTTAGTTTGTATATTTTGTCTAGTCTGATGGGAGTCATGTACCACCTACATGACTTCAGTATGTGCCTGATGCTATTTCTAACCACCCTTTGCAACTCCTTATTTCTAAAGCTGCTTCTATTCTGCAGCCTCCTTTTCAACCCATTTTTCACCATCACCTCCTTTTTCATACCTGCTCCTCTTCTCTCCTTTCCTGACATCTCCATTGGCACACAGACCACCCCCATGGTACCCTCCAAGCCACCCTCTGCTGTAGCAGCATCGGGAAAGGCACGCTTGATACTTACAGAACGTTCAGAGGTGTCTCTGGGAAGAAGCAGGGAAAACTCTTTCCAGTAAGTGGCTATTTATGTTGGGGCACTGTCTCCTTCATTAAACAGTACTGACTAAGCCAAGAACAGCAAATATTGACTACGGGTTGCATTGCTGGATACCATCATCATCAAGCTTTATTACGGTCCAGAGACCCAACAAATCAGTACAAAGCAATACACTATACATACAGCCTACCTCCAGGTTAAACAAGCATTTTTTTCAGAATATAGGGATCTAAAAACTTTGCCACTGCTAATGTTCTAGCGTTTGTCCTGTCTTCCAATAGGAACCTGACATAGTGAGCCTCTGATTTTCCCGGGAAAGGTACCAGCAATGGTAATAACAGTTCAGCCTTGGCTTGCTCATATTTTGCACAGTGCAGCAAAATATGTTTTATGGAATTGATGTCTTGAGCACACGAGCAAAGTCTGTCAGGGTAGGGAACTCCTCTCAACCTGCCATCCAACACTGCAGAAGGAAAGACGTTTAGTCTGGCTTTGGTGAAAAGCCTTCGATAATTTGGTACTGTCAGATCTTTAATGTAAGATGTTAACTTAAAGACATGCCCATATTGTACTCCTAATGCCAGCAGACTACAGACTGTTGGGAAACACCCCAAGGAAGGCTGCCAACTTCCCAAAGCACCGGGGCTTCTCTCCGGTGTTCACTCTCTGGCTGGATTCCTCCCTCAGTCCAGAGAGACCAGTTATGAGCGACCCCTCCCTCCTGAGAGGAGCACGCTAATCTTCTTCTGGCGTCTCATCACAGAAGAAAGAGACAGTCCGTAGCCTTCTCAGCTACTTTATTAAGACTGTACAACACAGCTCTTACAAGCATGACTACTCTCCTGAGCAGCAAGAGCAAGAGTCTCCGACTCGACTCAGGCTTCAACTGAGAAGTGAAAGTAACTCTAAGTAACTCTCCAGTTACAAGAGAACTAGCTGAGGCTTCCTGTCCCACGCTCAGAGACATCACATGTCAACAATGTAGCTGCTGCTTGCAGCTGGTGGGAAACTAAAATCCCAACACAGACTGAGTGTGCTCGAGATCACAAGTCACTGTGTGCATTATCCCATAATCTTTGCTTTAACGTCTTTAGGGCGCCTTCATAACCCAGGTAATACAGTTGGGGGGGGGGGAGACAGACCAACAGAGGTGGCTTTTTTAGCCATAGTTTTCTGCCATTTGCTGACAAATTCCTCATTGGTCAGGTGTTGGTACAAACCCTTCCCTAGATCAAACACTGAAGTCCTGAGCCAATGTTTTAGGGCAGCCCACCACGCTTTAGTTGAAATTGGGCATTCACCAGTTTCTAACAGAAGTGTGGAGTTGGGGACACAGTTGGGTACCTGCAGCAGAGATTGTAGAAATTTTGCCTGAAAGCCATCTACCTTTGGCAGGTCCCCATTATGCCAGACATTTGCAGCGTACAGGAGTTGGGAAACGGGTTTTGCGTTGAAAACCCTTAAAGCTGCTGGAACATATTTGCCTCCCTTTGTGAAAAAGAATCTGAGTATGGCTAGCTTTGTGATCTCTGCCTTTTGAAGGGAGGTATGCCAGTGGTGCTTCCAAGACCCTGTATGATGGAATGTGAGCCCTAGAAAACTGAAGTATTTGATCTGTTCAAGGTTATGGCCATCCAGCACCCATTTAGACTGGGAGAAGCATCTTTCAAAAACTAAAATTTTAGATTTTTCATAATTAATGGATAAACCATTTCCAGAACAGTAATCAGAAAATTTCCTCAGCAGATAATTCAAAGCCGGTCTGGGACGTGAAATGATGGCCGCATCATCCGCATATAACAACAAGGCGGTCCTTCTCATTCCTAGTTTTGGAGGGTGTCCATCTGGGTCCATTAAGCTATCTTCTAGGTCATTTAAGAATAGATAAAACAATGTGGGGGGCAAAATGCATCTCTGTCTCACCCCCCTAGTCATCTCGATACTGTTTGATAACTGTCCCTGCCGACCGCATCGGACCTACAGTTTGGTTCCATTCTACAGGGCTTTTATAAGAATGAGGAGTCGTTTGTCCTGCAAAATCAGATTTAATTTGGTCCATAACTGGGATCTGGGGGTGGGGTCAAACGCTGATTTCAGATCCATGGAGGCCACAAAGAGTTTACCCTGTACAGGCCTGGTATACTTCTCGGTTAGGAAGGAGAGCATTAGACAGTGGTCTGATGTTGAATGGTTCTCACGAAAGGCTGCTTGGGCTTCAGATACTATATTATGTTCGTTTAGAAAAGTTGTCAGTTTGCTACTGAGGAATCGGACATACAGCTTCCCAATTATTGAAAGCAGGCTAATTGGCCTATAATTGGAGGGTACATTTGGGTGGCCTTTCTTAAAGATTGGGAGGACTATAGCATGTTTCCAGCTATATGGTAGGTTTGGATTTTCCATAAATATATTTCTGAAGTGGTTCTCCCAAACCTGAGCTGGAATGGATACAGCTCATCAGGCTATGCAGATTTGAATTCATTTGAAGTTCCATTACCATCTTTTTTCCCTGTCTTAGACTGCAGCTCCATCTATGGATTATTAGTTTTTTTCTGTTCTCTCCAGGTTGGGCACTGCTTTTCTTTTCAGTGAAGACAGAGGCCAAGTATGTGTTGAGCTGTTCTGCCTTCACCCTGACACCGAATTTAATTTCTCCGTGTTCTCCACACTGAGGACCTATTACTTGCTCTTTCTTCCTCTTCCTTTGGGCATAGACAAAGAAACCTATTTTATTATTTGTAACCTCTCCTGGAAGCCTCAGCTCATTCTGAGCTTTTGACCTACCTGACCTTCTCCCTGCAACTCTTGGCTACTTGTGGATACTACACCTGCATGAGAGTTAATAATAAAATACTGTTAACCTGATCTTTCAAATGGCACAGGTGTCTACACCCCCCAAAAGATCATGGAGTGAATGCTAGAGAGCACACTTAAAATAAAAACCATATTTTTTAAGATTGTGAGAAAAGAAAGAAAAATGCCAAGTGATTTTGCATACAACTCAATCAGTGTTTTATTTCTTCAGATTGGGAACATGTGACAGTAATGACTCTGATACCTAAAAACATATTATCAATCATGCTTCATATTGGAAACTCCATGTTTTCTGTGCTGCAACAGAAGTTGAGCAATCATGCCTCAGTAGGATTCGTGACTTTTCCCATGAAGAGGACGATATCCTTTTCTTCGTCAACAATCACCAACAGAAACGGGCGATTGAACGCCAGTACAGTAGGAAGGGATCTAGGAACAATTTCAATGGCAGCAGTAGCTGCAGGTTCAGTGTCATTCTTGTCGACATTTAAATAAGCTTCATGAATAGCCTGCAAAAAAGTACAACAAAAATTAGTACAAGATTGTGTCTGACTCAGGGTTTTATTATGAGAAAATCAAGGCCTTCAAAACAACAAATCCACTGAAAGTCTTAAGAAACAACATCATGTGGTCGTTTCTCACTCTGATTACCTATTGATCTGGTTCCTCTAACCAGTTTTAAGCATCGTATTTTTGTATCAGTCAGCCTCAAGGAACTGAAGGAATTTTCTGAAAATCTTGATGTCAATTTTCTCCATAATTATTTTTTTCCTAGTTCTTGTCTCTCTCCTTTACTGTTGATGAGAAGCAAGATCCCCATACCAGCCTCATTATGCTAAAAATACGAACACTTCTTTCATATATACATCATATATAATATTACCGTATTAGTCCTATAATATTATAAACACTAGGTAGCCAGGACATAAACAGATAAATACAAAAAAGTTTATATAACTGGATAAAAGACATATTTAGTAATATACTTTAGAATTATGCTGCAGTAATACACACAGCATATGGTTCATCAGAACTATGGTAAATTTTATTTTAAAATGGGGTTTCAGAGTTTTTAGGGGGTATTGAATGTTTTAAGTAGATTTTCAATTTCATTGTTCTGTGCGGCACAATGACAATAAAGATATCGTATATATCGTTAAAAAAATTACAGTGCCTGAGCAGGTCAGACTAAAGCAGGTATGTGATAAATGATACTGTCTGCACAAAGCTTGCAAATATATCAGATTTCTCCTCCTTCTCCAATGCTAACTGCAATCTTTGCAAAGCAACTGGTACCGAATCATCTGCTCTTGAAAATTCTGTGTCAGAGGTGGGGAAACTATGGCCCTCCCATCAGCCCCAGACAGCATGGCCAAGGGAAGAGGGAGAGCTGAGGCTTAAGAGTTTCTCCATCAGTTCTGTTGGGAGACCAGCTCCATTGGGGCTCCCCCCCCCCCCAACTGTCATCAAGCACCACTCATGCCATTAGGCTATAGTAGAGGGAGAGATGGGTTTTTGGTGCCTCTTAATCATCTGAGCTGTTATAGCAAATATTTTGGCTCCTCCTCTCCATGAGAGATGGGATTGTGGTTCAAGTACCCCAAATTATGTTCATTTGAACATAATTCAGACAAGAGGATACCTCTGTGGAAAAAGGAGGATGCAAGAAAATATAGATCAACCTGTAGAATTTTGAGAAGCCTACTTTGGAAATCTTCACCTCAGGCTTCCCAGGAATATCAGAGAGGTCTGCTTGATCTATTCTCCTGTTGAAATAGGAACCAGAGGCTAGTGAGGTATTGCTTTGAAAAAAAATGTGCCAGGAGAATTTTGGGTGTCATATGGCAGGACAGAATTCTAATCAAAGATGTGCTCTCTCAAGCCCGCATTCCTAGCATGTTTGTGTTGGGATACTGCCAGGGAGACAAAGTCCATTATGACTCCACGTCGTCTCCAGACGTCCATTGATCTCCTGAAGACACGCAGTATCAGCAATTAGCGACACGAGCTCCAGAAATAGCTTGCCACATTCCAGAGCCGTGCACACTCTTATCAGCAGTTAATGCACAGCGAAAGATGCACACAGGAGAGCATTATTTACAAGTATATTTAGCGTTGATCAGAACAAAGAAAAATATGACTGCCTGCTTCAGTGTTCCGGCAGAGAGAGAAACGAAAGCAAAGACACAACATAAACATCCTGTGAAACAGGAAATGTGCAAGCTGTGACACAAACATCCTGCTCCTTTTTAAGGTGGAACGGAAATATTCTGACAGTTTGCACTCCTGTCTCAGCGATGTCTGTGCTCAATTGATCCTGTTCTGAAATTACAAGGGACGTGGTCTTTACACAGCCTATCACTACCCCTCAAACTCGCAACAATATATTTACACCTACAAATATGTACTACACTCTTTCCACTATAGCATGTAC
This sequence comes from Podarcis tiliguerta, assembly GCF_965153285.1. Classification (NCBI taxonomy): domain Eukaryota; kingdom Metazoa; phylum Chordata; class Lepidosauria; order Squamata; family Lacertidae; genus Podarcis; species Podarcis tiliguerta. Next base: position 114,425,013 of record NC_139534.1, on the reverse strand, counting down.
ACTTACTGTGATTTTGTTGAATTCATCCATTTTAACAAAACGTCTTTGCAAAGAGCATTTTCCAACTGCTTCATTTTTCCTTGGTCAGGAAGAATAAATAATGCTGAAACATTGCTCTTGTAAGGGAGCTTCACAACCTTGCAGGACAGGATCTTATCATGGTAAGTCTCAAACGAGCTGACTTTGTTCATCATAGGGTCTTTCACCTTTGTTTCCTCATCCACATAGAAGTCTCTTTTTGTTGTATTCAGAGAATTGAAATGTTTTTCCCAATTGGCTTATGGAAAGAACAATAACAGTATACATGTCATTTAGTTCTTCAAAATATTAATTGTCATACTCAGAGCTTTTAATAAAAGCTCCTGTTTTAGTGGCATCTTACTGTGCTGAGATACCTGCCTTTATAGCTCTGTTCTTAATCTAGTTCCCAATTACTTAATATCATTAAAGCCAAGTCCTGACAAAAGCTGACTCAACATAGTTGTTCTAGCTCCCAGTGACACTAGGGCCAAGGCAGTGGAAATGGTCAGAGGGCGAAATAAAATGTTCTTCTCAAGAGTATGTATATGATTGGTTGCATTATTATCAGGTTAATGAAATGTTTAAAAAGGATTGTAAAGAGTGCGGTTATGTGGAAAAGGATTCAAAATTTCAAACAGAAATACTAAGTAACGACTATAAAATTTTATCAAAAATGTATAAATTGTTGCTGGAATGGTATACAAAAGATGAAGAAGTTAAATCAGTGATGGTACATTGGGCCAGGGATTTTGGATATAATATACAATTGGATGATTGGGTAAATCTATGGAATGAAAGATTAAGATTTACGGCATGTACTGCGTTAAAGGAAAGTGTTATGAAAATGGTATATAGATGGTATATTACACCAGTAAAACTTGCAAAAATGTATAAAACATGTAATAAGTGTTGGAAGTGTAAAGAAAAAGAAGGGACATTTTATCATATGTGGTGGGAATGTAAGAAAGTGAAAGGCTTCTGGGAAATGATTTATAATGAATTGAAAAAGATGTTAAAATATACATTTCTTAAGAAACCGGAGGCTTTTCTTTTAGGAATTGTAGGAAATGAAATATGTAAAAAGACTGTTAAGGCTGGGGAGGGTATATTTTAAAGGCAATATTAAAATTAGAAAATGTGTAAACAAATAAATAAAACGGAAGATTGGCAGAGAAACTGAGGGAAGTTTAAAAAAAAAGAAGATTATGTGATAAATTCTGATAATGGTCGTATAAATTTGTATTTGAAAATGAATAAAAATATTATTAAAAAAGAAAATGTTCTTCTCACCAGTCACCGAAGGAAGGTAGTAGTAGACATGGACTATCTTCACAGAAGGCAAATCTCTGTCACCTTCAGCAAGAGGAGAATGGTCATCGTCCCTCTTCTGGTCAAGAGTATGGTGACAGTGGGCAAAAGCACAGAGCCCAGCCAGAAGCAAAGACAGGTAGATGTGAGGCATTGTGTTCCTCTGGAAGTTCTCTGTGGGGGAGGGGGTCACATTTAAAAATTATCATTGCAACTATACAATGAAGGATGTTGGCATTGCGTTTATGTCTACTTTATATTAACATGGCAGACAATCTTTATTTGTTGCTTTTGTCCTTTCCGGTCTCTTAAGCTTCTCTGGTACTGTTCTGCGGAGGACTCTGGCTTGCATTTCAGCTATTGTCTGGCATTCTGGCAGAAAAAAATTAAAAACCCACTTTTTCCCCCTTTGGGCGGAATATTAGGGACAACGTGATCTTTGTTAAAACCCATGTTTTTGTTTTAAAAAAAGAAACAAACGTGCCAGCAATCATCATGAAGACTCATCATGAAGTTGCTATAGGAAGTTCCAAACATTTAACAATTAATAAATAAATAAATGGTGCCAGTACTGTGTGCCCCCAGAAAAAGCACAGGTTAAAACCTTTGTCAATAACCCAAAATGGAATAAGGTAAAAGACAGCAAAATTTGCCTGATGCTATTTCTTTTTTCTTTTTTTATTTTATCTTTCATTTTAATTTTGCATTGATACATTCAGTTACACCTTTGATCATTCTTTACAATACATACTATCAACATATATATTACTGTCTATTCATTTTTCTGATTTATACCATTGTGACTTCGCTCCATCCATGCTCAGCTTTCAATATTATTCATTACTATAATATTGTGTTAAGGAAAATTATTTACATATTGCCAATTAGTCACTTTTCTTTTTTTAACCTTAACTTTACGAACTTCAGTCAATGCATATCAATAAATTTGTTTTGAAACGATGTTTTGTCATGTATTCTTCCACACATTCCCATTCTTTCTTTAATTTTTGATTTGATTGGAATCTAGTAGCTGCTGTCATTTTAGCCAGATCTATAAATTCACAAAGCTTGTTTTGCCACTCCGCTACTGTGTCCCCTTTCCAGTTTTGGGCTAATGGTAGTCTGGCAGCAGCTGTGGCACATAAAAACACATTTTTCTTATCACCGGGGATGTCTTTTGAGACTAAGCCTTGTAGAAACGCTTCTGGCTTTTTCTCAAATGATGTTCTAAACATCATTCGTGAATGTTACTCCAGATTTTTTTTATTTTCCCACATCCCCACCATCCATGATACATCGTCCCCTCCACCTCTTGACATCTCCAACACAAATTTGATTTTAGTTTGTATATTTTGGCTAGTCTGACAGAAGTCATGTACCACCTACATGACTTCAGTACATGCCTGATGCTATTTCTAACCACCCTTTGCAACTCCACATTCCTAAAGCTGCTTCTATTCTGCAGCCTCCTTTTCAACCCATTTTTCACCATCACCTCCTTTTTCATACCTGCTCCTCTTCTCTCCTTTCCTGACATCTCCATTGGCACACAGACCACCCCCATGGTACCCTCCAAGCCACCCTCTGCTGTAGCAGCATCGGGAAAGGCACGCTTGATACTTACAGAACGTTCAGAGGTGTCTCTGGGAAGAAGCAGGGAAAACTCTTTCCAGTAAGTGGCTATTTATGTTGGGGCACTGTCTCCTTCATTAAACACAACTGACTAAGCCAAGAACAACAAATATTGACTATGGCTTGCATTGCTGGATACCATCATCATCAATCTTTTTTATGGTCCAGAGACCCAACAAATCATTACCAAGCAATACACAATTTATACAGCCTACCTCCAGGCTAAAGAAGCATTTTGTTCAGAATATAGGGATCATTGGTTCTTGCAACCACCGATAAAAACTTTGCCACTGCTAATGTTCTAGCGTTTGTCCTGTCTTCCAATAGGAACCTGACATAGTGAGCCTCTTTTTTCCCAGGAACGGTACCAGCAATGGTAACAACATTTCAGCCCTGGCTTGCTCATATTTTGCACAGTGCAATAAAATATGTTTTATGGAATCGATGTCTTGAGCACACGAGCAAAGTCTGTCAGGGTAGGGAACTCCTCTCAACCTGCCATCCAACACTGCAGAAGGAAAGACGTTTAGTCTGGCTTTGGTGAAAAGCCTTCGATAATTTGGTACTGTCAGATCTTTAATGTAAGATGTTAACTTAAAGACATGCCCATATTGTACTCCTACTGCCAGCAAACTAAAGAATGTGTGTGATCGAGATCGCAAGTCACTGTGTGCATTATCTCATAATCTTTGCTTTAACGTCTTTAGGGCGCCTTCATAACCCAGGTAATACAGTTGGGAGGAGGTGACAGACCAATAGAGGTGGCTTTTTTAGCCATAGTTTTCTGCCATTTGCTGACAAATTCCTCATTGGTCAGGTGTTGGTACAAACCGTTCCGTAGATCAAACACTGAAATCCTGAGCCAATGTTTTAGGGCAGCCCACCACGCTTTAGTTGAAATTGGGCATTCACCAGCTTCTAACAGAAGTATGGAGTTGGGGACACAGTTGGGTACCTGCAGCAGAGATCATAGAAATTTTGCCTGAAAGCCATCTAGTTTTGGCAGGTCCCCATTATGCCAGACATTTGCAGCGTACAGAAGTTGGGAAACGGGTTTTGCGTTGAAAACCCTTAAGGCTGCTGGAACATATTTGCCTCCCTTTGTGAAAAACAATCTGAGTATGGCTAGCTTTGTGATCTCTGCCTTTTGAAGGGAGGTATGCCACTGGTGCTTCCAAGATCCTGTATGATGAATTGTGAGCTCTATATAACTGATCTGTTCAAGGTTATTTGATCTGTTCAAGGTTATGGCCATCCAGCACCCATTTAGACCGGGAGAAGCTGTTTTCGAAAACTAAAATTTTAGATTTTTCTTAATTTATGGATAAACCATTTCCAGAACAGTAATCAGAAAATTTCCTCAGCAGATAATTCAAACCTGGTCTGGAATGTGAAATGATGGCCGCGTCATCCACATATAACAACAAGGGGGTCCTACTTATTCCAATTTTTGGAAGGTGTCCATTAATCTCTCTTCTAGGTCATTTAAGAATAGACAAAACAATGTGGGGGCCAAAATGCATCCCTGTCTCACCCCCCATGTCATCTCGATACTCTTCAATAACTGTCCCTGCTGACTTTGGTTCCATTGTACAGGGCTTTTATAAGAAAGAGGAGTCATTTGTCCTGCAAAATCATATTTAATTTGAACCATAGCTGGGATCTGGGGATGGAGTCGAACGCTGATTTCAGATCCATGGAGCCCACAAAGACTTTACCCTGTAGAGGCCTGGTATACTTCTCGGCTAGGAAGGAGAGCATTAGACAGTGGTCTGATGTTGAATGGTTCTCACGAGAGGCTGGCTGGGCTTCAGATACTATATTATGTTCATTTAGAAAAGTTGTCAGTTTGCTACTGAGGAATCGGGCATACAGCTTCCCAATTATTGAAAGCAGGCTAATTGGCCTATAATTGGAGGATACATTTGGGTGGCCTCTCTTAGAGATTGGGACTACTATAGCATGTTTCCAGCTATATGGTACTTTACCCGAGTTATTTACTACCCTAAAAAGTGCGGCCAGAAGCGGAGCCCACCAGTGCTGGTTTGATGTAATCAGTTCCGCTGGGATAAAGTCTTTCCCCGGAGCCTTTCCGCTCTTCAGATTCCCAATTAATGTATGGACTTCCTGCACAGTATCCGGCTTCCAATGAGGGAGCAGTGGCAATTCTGCCCTGTCATCATCCTGGAAGCGGGAAGGGAGGTTTGGATTTTCCATAAATATATTTCTGAAGTGGTTCTCCCAAACCTGAGCTGGAATGGCACAGCTGGGGGCTGAAGAACTGTTTTTCATTGAGTCGGAGACCAGTTGCCAAAATAGTTTAGTTTCATTGTTTAGTGAGGCATTCAATAGCAGGGACCAGGAATTTTGTTCGTACTGCCTTTTTTTTTTTGAGGCCAAAAGGGCTTTATACTCTTTTTTGATTTTGAAATAAGATGGAGGTAAGTAATTTAGTCCAGCGTTTCTATAGGCCAAATAAGCGTTCCTTAAGGCTTCCTTCTTTGTGCGGCACTCTTGGTCAAACCAACCGCGCCCTTTAGCAGTGCGTGGCTTGCCGGCTGAGTTTATGTTGACAGAGACCACATCCTGCAAGGACTCAATGAGATTTTTGTAAGCCGTCAGGGAGGAATCTATTGATAAATTGTTTATTATAATTGATCTTAACTTAATTGCAGTTTGTGAATTCAATCTATTCTCAACTGCAATTGCTGTCTCAGGTGTCCATTTTTTTCCCTACGCAATGCTGGATCATTTGCTTTATCTATTTCCTCATGTTCTATGTGAGAGCGCTGAATTGAATTTTGGCCAGTAGTGGAGACAATTAGAGGTAGGTGGTCGCTTTCGGTCCTATTATCTATGTTGAATTTTTCAATTGATTCTAAGGCCTCCCTGTTAGTGAGACAGTAGTCTACTATGCTGGCTCCACTTGTATTTATGAATGTGTACTGTGGGAACCATGAAGTCATGGCAGAGGCCTGTAGCGCCACCTGGTGCCTCGCTGACCTCGGTGCCCGGCATGTCTGTGCCTTGCAGTATATTGAGTGTATTGACCTTATATGGTGATGGGTGCTGTAAAGCCATGATTGGGCACGTAACGTGAGACATTGGCAGACGGCCATGCAGGCGAGGAGACAAAGGATAATAAAAATAAAGATACCGGGGAGGAGAGAAGTTCGAATGAGCTGCCCTCCACCATGAAAATATTGCTGTCTCTCTGTGTGTTTTTCTATGCTGTGCACCCCATTTGTGACAGCTGGTTTCCGTCAGTGTACTCGCCTTCTCTGTCCCCGGGGAACGCCCCATTAGCAATGATAAGGTCAAGACTTATTTGTAAAAAAAGCCAGGCAGAAGCCAGCATAGTTGATTTGACAATCTTTCAAATTTGTACAAAGGGGTGGGTTTAGAAAGAGGGCGCTATTTTCCTTTAGATCTCTTGATATTGGGAATTTTATTTCCAAGCTATCATTATTTGAGCCTATTCTGGTATTCATATCTCCCATTAGGTAAAAAGGCGATCCGGGGTACTTAATATGTAGGGAATAAAGGAAACTATGGAATTTACGCCATGTGCTCTCGATCTGTGTTTGCGCTGTATATGGTGGGATAAAAACTGAAACAAGAATGATACTCTTGGATTGCAGATGCAAAGTGATCCCCAGTGCCAGCTGCTCGAAAACTGAGCACTCAGTAACCTGTGACGCCAACTGAGTGGAAACTAGAGTTACTAGGCCCCCGCTCGGTCGTCCCCTTCCGAGCGGTTTAGAGGCCTTGATTTCATAGGCATGGTAACCATCGAGAACTGTGTTGACAGTTGCCCAAGTTTTCTGGAGCATTATTATGTCAAAACACGTTATATATTCACGAAATGGCTCATCCCCTAGTTTGTTGGCCCAACCCACTATGTTCCACGAGATAATGTGAAGACTGCATGTTCCATAACCGGCTTGGCTTCATTGTGGTGGGAAAATTGTTATCAGCTCTCAGACTGGTTCAGTAGTGATGCAACCGTTCTTAGGATATGCACAGTGTTGTTGTTCTCGGGGTTGAGTTGCAACATTTTCCCAATTTCCCGGCATCGACGGTGTTATGTGAATTGCTGGGACCATGGGGGGGCCTTCGTCAAAGACAATAAAATCTGTCTCTTGCTTTCTGTGTGTCACATTTCCCTTGGGAGGAGCGTCACTTGGCACTGGCTGATCAGATTCCAGCCGGGGTAAAGAGTGGTGAAATTCTGGATCCGCCAAAGGCGTAATGGAGTGTCCTATCTTTGAATTATCTAGATTGGGCTGGCGTTCTTTGTGTGTTTGGCCTTTTTGCTCTGACGTTTTCCTCCCCAAGGGAGTGTTACGACTGGGTTCACCGCACGTATTCATATTTGACGGCCCCTCCGAATGAATCATGGCCCTGTGGCAAAATTCCCAAGTTGATTGCTTGGGGTCGGTCCGACTATACGACAAGTTGGGCAGTAGTTGTTTTCGTTCTGTGTTTTTAAAAACGCGCCTCAACTCAATATTATAGTCCTGTAAGAGGGCCTTATATTTCAGGAGCATTTTAGGGGTAGCTGAGTCAGAAAATGTCAGCATGAGTCTAGTGTGCTTGGGGTCCGTGCAAAGCAAGTTTATCGTAATCAGAGTGTTGCAATGGATATTTAGTAAAAGCTTAAAGTTTCTCTTCACACTGTCGATTGATTTCCAGTAAGGCAGCATACAATTAAATGGATATATATTGAGAGCTACTTGAGTGCTTTGTAGGACCAGGTCCCTACTTTCACTTTTGTTGTTTTTCCTATTTGTAGTCTCTCGGTTATCAAGTCCAGACTGGTTACACCCCTGTACACGATGGTCTAGGGGGAGGGCAATGCTGTGGTCAGTCTCTTTAGTACTGAGTGAGCTATTTTTGGCTGCCAGAAGCACCAACTCCATCAGGAGAGATGTTACCTTTTCTAATTTGATGTTAATTTCCTCCACTGTTCTTGCAGTCAGCAGACAGTGGTCCGCGAGTATTTCTGCATAGAGCGGTGCCCCCTCAGATAGTAGTTCATGGAATAGTTCACTAGCGCTCATCTCAGCATTCTCCTCTGGGTGATCTCCACCCATTAAAGCATCCCCACCTACCTGGGAATGAGTTCTGGGCTCTTACAGAATCGTCCATTTTACTCTGCTTGCTCTTCTGCTGTGGGCTGACTTGTGGAGATGAGGCCGGTTGCGTCCTTTTCCTAGACATTTCCCCAGAGATAGAGCAGCTACTAATTTCTGCCGTAAATCAGGAAGCTCGGCATCCTCCCACGAGAGGGTGTTTAATCTCCACTCCTGCTGATAAGTAGTTGGTAGGTTGAGTTGAGCTGCATCTAATTAAGGCTTTCTCCGAGACTTTCCGAGACTTTCAACTCAAGCCCTTAACTCAAGTTTGTGAATATAATAGCTGCCAAATGACAGAGATAAAATACTGCGGCTGATAAAAGCTAATAAAAGACTGATAAAAATAAGAAAAACCACATCAACTAATGCAGAGCTCAAGTCAATGCTACCACTAACAACGCCATCTTGACCTTCCGCCACCTCTGACGGATACCAAGAGTCCCAAGTCTACAGCGTACGGTCCCCTCGAGTGAGGATAAAATTGGGAGTGTCAATGGGTTCTCCTGGCAATCTCATACCCCCAAATGTCCCATTTTAAGTGGGACATCATGGATCCTGGAATGTCCCATTTAAGAGGGGCACTCTGGCACAAATCAACAGGGCCAACCCTGCTGTTTCTAAAGGTCCTGAAGGCAGGCCAAGAAGGAAGGGGGAGGAAGGAAAAGGAGGGAACTCATGCCTGCAGTAAAAAAAATTCCAGGGCTTAAGGGAAGGTCTTGATTTTGGGGAGAAGTGTCTCCCTCTGTGTGTGAGTGACAGCTCTAGTTCTCTGGTGGCATAGAGAAGCAAGAGATGGAACTGGCTGATGAGTGGATGTGGGTCAGAAAAATGCAGGTCACACAACTGAAGTTGAATCCTGAAAAGAAAGAGGTGCCTTGTATTCTGGGCAGTGTTGCAGCTCCATCTATGGATCCCCCCCCCCCCGTTATCTTTTTTAAATAATATAATTTTTATTAACAGGCCAATCAAATCACATTAATTCCAAATCACATTAATTCCAGATTATACAGCCAGATTTTTAAATTTTTGTTGGGGGTACCCATACTTCAAGCTCCGAAAGGGGTCCAAACATCACTCATGTTGCTGCTTTAATTAAACAGTTCTATCCAGTTCTGTCCAGATAGTCTCTTTGTTACTTTCCTCATCTTCTTGTTGTTATCATATATTCCTTTCTTTGCGATCTCTGATAATCTTCACAAGCGGGTTGAAAACAAACATCCTCTGTGTGGGTTTTACACTCTCCAAAAGTCATATCACATAAAGAACAGACACCATTTCCACACCTCCATAAAGAACATTCCCTCCGTCTGTCTGTTGATTTCCCCAGGCTTGCCAGACATATCTCAGGGGGCCCTGCCAGGTCAAGATCACATTCCGATAACCATACATTCACATTCCGATGACCCTGGTTCTCCTCCCCCTCGTCCTTCTATGGGCAAGCCTGTCTTAGCGAAACACCATTTGTGTCATAAAACTTTCTTTCAATTCCCCGATGTTTCTACCAGTCCTCTCTTTGATCAGTAATTCATTTCCACACAGTTCTTGATCTCCTGCTTTGATTAATAATTTGCAACGATTCTTCTCTCTAGAGGGGAGGGTTATTGGTACTCACATAGGACAAAAAAAAAGAAAAGTTTTTTCCTTCCCCCCCCTTTCCGTTTCACTCCAACATGAATGTCTTTTAATGATGATTCTTCACTTGATTTATTGTTCAGCCCGTCGCTCCGCTCACAGAGATCCATTAATCAGCAGTCTTTACTCCTGATCTTCACTTGATGTATGTGCATTAGCTTCTTTCCAATTATATATTTCCAATTATATATTTCAAGCTAATGCGAACCAGTGCGCGAATTAGAGACAGTGTCAGGGAGAGCCGGCCTCACTCAAGGGCTTCGTGCCAAGTGCCCACACACCCTTCTTTCGAATCCGGGGGTGAATTATGGACACAGCTGGCAAGGCAGTCCCCCCCATTCCCTTGGGGGGGTAAGGGAGGCTGCATACTCCCATATCAGCCTCTTAATTACCTTGTGTGGGTCGGAGAGATGTTATTGTCAGCCATCTTCCAATGTGCCCCCTGGTGCCCCCCCCCCCCCGTTATCACCAGGTTGGGCACTGCTTTTCTTTTCAGTGAAGACAGAGGACAAGTATGTGTTGAGCTGTTCTGCCTTCATCCTAACACTGAATATAATTTCTCCGTGTTCTCCACACTGAGGACCTACTACTTGCTTGTTCTTCTTCTTGCTTTGGGCATAGACAAAGAAACCTTTTTTATTATTTGTAACCTCTCTTGAAAGCCTCAGCTCATTCTGAGCTTTTGACCTACCTGACCTTCTCCCCACAACTCTTGGCTACTTGTGGATACTACACCTGCATGAGAGATAATAATAAAATACTGTTAACCTGATCTTTCAAATGGCACAGGTGTCTACACCCCCCAAAAGATCATGGAGTGAATGCTAGAGAGCACACTTAAAATAAACAGCATATTTTTTAAGACTGTGAGAACAGAAAGAAAAACGCCAAGTAATATTGCAGACAACTAAATCAGTGCTTTATTTCTTCGGTTTGGGAACATGTGACAGTAATCACTCTGATACCTAAAAGCATCTTATCAGTCATGCTTCATGTTGGAAACCCCATGTTTTCTGTGCTGCAACACAAGTTGAGCAATCAGGCCTCAGTAGGATTTGTGACTTTTGCCATAAAGATGATGGTACCAGTTTTCTCGTCAACAGCCACCAACAGAAAGGGGCAATTGAACGAAATTACAGGACGAAGGGAGGTAGGAACAATTTCAGTGGCAGTAGTAGCTACAGCTTCAGTGCCATTCTTGTAGACATTTAAATAAGCTTTGTGAATAGCCTGCAAAGAAATACAAAGAAATACAACAAAAATTAGTGCAAGATTGTGTCTGACTCAGGGTTTTATCATGAGAAAATCTAGGACTTCAAAACAAACATATCCACTGAATGTCTTAAGAAACAACATCATGTGGTCATTTCTCACTCTGATTACCTATTGATCTGGTTCCTCTAACCAGTACTAAGCATCATATTGAAGGAATGGATTTCCAAAACCCAAAACTGACTGTGCAGGCAGTTTGAAACTGCACCAAAATCCCTATTTTTACTTAGCCATAATCCATTAACTTGAGCTCTGAGCTCAATGTATAAACAAAAGCCCGGCTGTATAAACAAGTGCCCAGAGCCCTCTCCTGATCTCGTTTTTTGACAGAATTACAAGCCTGGTAGATGAAGGGAACGCAGTGGATGTAGCCTACCTTGATTTCAGCAAGGCATTTGACAAGGTGCCCCATGATATTCTTGTAAAGAAGCTGGTAAAATGTGGTCTTGACTATGCTACCACTCAGTGGATTTGCAACTGGCTGACTGACCGGACCCAAAGGGTGCTCATCAATGGTTCCTCTTCATCCTGGAGAAGAGTGACTAGTGGGGTGCCACAGGGTCCAGTCTTATTCAACATCTTTATCAACGACTTGGATGATGGACTCAAGGGCATCCTGATCAAATTTGCAGATGACACCAAACTGGGAGGGGTGGCTAACACCCCAGAGGACAGGATCACACTTCAAAACGACCTTGACAGATTAGAGAACTGGGACAAAACAAACAAGATGAATTTTAACAGGGAGAAATGTAAAGTATTGCACTTGGGCAAAAAAAACGAGAGGCACAAATACAAGATGGGTGACACCTGGCTTGAGAGCAGTACATGTGAAAAGGATCTAGGAGTCTTGGTTGACCACAAACTTGACATGAGCCAACAGTGTGAGGCGGCAGCTAAAAAGCCAATGCAATTCTGGGCTGCATCAATAGGAGTATAGCATCTAGATCAAGGGAAGTAATAGTGCCACTGTATTCTGCTCTGGTCAGACCTCACCTGGAGTACTGTGTCCAGTTCTGGGCACCACAGTTCAAGAAGGACACTGACAAACTGGAACGTGTGCAGAGGAGGGCAACCAAAATGGTCAAAGGCCTGGAAACGATGCCTTATGAGGAACGGCTAAGGGAGCTGGGCATGTTTAGCCTGGAGAAGAGGAGGTTAAGGGGTGATATGATAGCCATGTTCAAATATATAAAAGGATGTCACATAGAGGAGGGAGAAAGGTTGTTTTCTGCTGCTCCAGAGAAGCGGACACGGAGCAATGGATCCAAACTACAAGAAAGAAGATTCCACCTAAACATTAGGAAGAACTTCCTGACAGTAAGAGTTGTTCGACAGTGGAATTTGCTGCCAAGGAGTGTGGTGGAGTCTCCTTCTTTGGAGGTCTTCAAGCAGAGGCTTGACAACCATATGTCAGGAGTGCTCTGATGGTGTTTCCTGCTTGGCATGGGGTTGGACTAGATGGCCCTTGTGGTCTCTTCCATCTCTATGATTCTATGGTCAGAAGTGCAGGAAGGAATACGCTTTTATGGTTAAGATTACCAGAGCAAGAACATATGTGATGTCAACCTGCGTACATAGGCTGACATGGTTGGACTCCTGGGGAAGGAGGGAGAGGGTGCCTGGAGGGTATATATACTGCATGAAACTCCTCATTTCTTTGGACTTGCTGAGGACTCACCGCACAAGTGCCTTCTGCTATCTGGAGAGCAGAATAAACTCTTTCTTGAACCAATCTCGGTGTCATTTGACTTCCTTCCTCCTGTCCCGGAGCAACGCAGACCCAATCGGTGAACTCCAATAAGGCTACAATATTTTTGTATCAGTCAGCCTCAAGGAACTGATGGAATTTTCTGAAAATCTTGATGTCAATCTTCTCCATAATTATTTTTTCCTAGTTCTTGTCTCTCTCCCTTACTGTTGATGAGAAGCAAGATCCCCATCCCAGGCACATTATCCTAAAAATACGAACACTTCTTTCATATATACATCATATATAATATTGCCATATTGTTGTTGTTGTTGTTTAGTCGTGTCTGACTCTTCATGACCCCATGGACCAGAGCACGCCAGGCACTTCTGTCTTCCACTGCCTCCCGCAGTTTGGTCAAACTCATGCTGGTAGCTTCGAGAACACTATCCAAACATCTCATCCTCTGTCGTCCCCTTCTCCTTGTGCCCTCCATCTTTCCCAACATCAGGGTCTTTTCCAGGGAGTCTTCTCTTCTCATGAGGTGGCCAAAGTATTGGAGCCTCAGCTTCACGATCTGTCCTTCCAGTGAGCACTCAGGGCTGATTTCCTTAAGAATGGATAGGTTTCATCTTCTTGCAGTCCATGGGACTCTCAAGAGTCTCCTCCAGCACCATAATTCAAAACCATCAATTCTTCGGCAATCAGCCTTCTTGATGGTCCAGCTCTCACTTCCATACATTACTACTGGGAAAACCATGGCTTTAACTATACGGACCTTTGTTGGCAAGGTGACGTCTCTGCTTTTTAATATGCTGTCTAGGTTTGCCATCGCCTTTCTCCCAAGGAGCAGGCGTCTTTTAATTTCGTGGCTGCTGTCACCATCTGTAGTGATCATGGAGCCCAAGAAAGTAAAATCTCTCACTGCCTCCATTTCTTCCCCTTCTATTTGCCAGGAGGTGATGGGACCAGTGGCCATGATCTTCGTTTTTTTGATGTTGAGCCATATTTTGTGCTCTCCACTTTCACCCTCATTAAAAGGTTCTTTAATTCCTCCTCACTTTGTGCCATCAAGGTTGTGTCATCTGCATATCTGAGGTTGTTGATATTTCTTCCAGCAATCTTAATTCCGGCTAGGGATTCATCCAGCCCAGCCTTTCATATGATGAATTCTACATATAAGTTAAATAAGCAGGGAGACAATATACAGCCTTGTCGTACTCCTTTCCCAATTTTGAACCAATCAGTTGTTCCATATCCAGTTCTAACTGTAGCTTCTTGTCCCACATAGAGATTTCTCAGGAGACAAATGAGGTGATCAGGCACTCCCATTTCTTTAAGAACTTGCCATAGTTCGCTGTGGTCGACACAGTCAAAGACATATTACTCCAATAATATTATAAACACTAGGTTTCCAAAAGTAGCCAGCTCATAAACAGATAAATACAAAAGTTTATATAACTGGATAAAAGACATATTTAGTAATATACTTTAAAATTATGCTGCAGTAATACACACAGCATATGGTTCATCAGAACTAGGGTAAATTGTATTTTAAAATGGGGTTTCAGAGTTTTTAGGGGGGGTGAATGTTTTAAGTAGATTTTCAATTTCATTGTTCTGTGCGGCACAATGACAATAAAGATATCGTATATATTGTAAAAAAAAAATTACAGTGCCTGAGCAGGTCAGACTAAAGCAGGTATGTGATAAATGATACTGTCTGCACAAAGCTTGCAAATATATTAGATTTCTCCTCCTTCTCCAATGCTAACTGCAGTCTTCGCAAAGCAACTGGTACCGAATCATCTGCTCTTGAAAATTCTGTGTCAGAGGTGGGGAAACTGTGGCCCTCCTGATGTTTCTTAATCATCCTAGCTGGAATAGCAAATATTTTGGCTCCTCCTCTCCATGAGAGATGGGATTGTGGTTCAAGTACCCCAAATTATGTTCATTTGAACATAATTCAGACAAGAGTGTACCTATGGTGAAAAATGGAGGATGCAAGAAAATATAGATCAACCTGTTGAATTTTGAGAAGCCTACCTTGGAAATCTTCAGCTCAGGCTTCCCAGTAATTCCAGAGAGGTCTGCTTGATCTGTGAATACCTCCGTAATATTCATTCTTCTTAAGATCCCTTGGATAACATAGTTGCCACAGATTGTAAACTTTGGAAGGAATAGATCTATTCTCCTGTTGAAAGAGGAACCAGAGGCTAGTGAGGTATTGCTTTGAAAAAAAAAGTGCCAGGAGGATTTTGGGTGTCATATGGCAGGACAGTATTCTAATCAAAGATGTGCTCTCCCAAACCCACATTCCTAGCCTGTTTGCACTCCTGTCTCAGCAATATCTATGCTCAATTGATGCTGTTCTGGAATTACAAAGCACTTGGTCATTACACAGCCTATCACTACCCTCAAACTCACAATGATATATTTACCCCTACAAATATGTACTACACTCTTTCCACTATAGCATGCACACTTACCGTGATTTTTTTGAATTCATCCATTTTAACAAAACATCTTTGCTAAGAGCATTTTCCAACTGCTTCATTTTTCCTTGGTCAGGAAGAGTAAATAATGCTGAAACGTTGCTCTTGTAAGGGAGCTTCACAACCTTGCAGGACAGGATCTTATCATGGTAAGTCTTTAACCAGCTGACTTTGTTCATCATAGGGACTTTCACCATTGTTTCCTCATCCACATAGAAGTCTCCTTCTCTTGTATGCAGAGAATTGAAAGGTTTTTCCCAATTGGCTTATGGAAAGAACAATAAGAGCAGACATGGCATTTAATTCTTCAATATATTGTCATACTCAGAGCTGTTAATAAAAGCTCCTGTTTTAGTGGCATCTTACTGTGCTGAGATACCTGCCTTTATAGCTCTGTTCTTAATCTAGTTCCCAATTACTTAATCTCATTTCCAGGAAAAGGTACTGACAATATATTTGATTTGTTTCGATAATGGTGGAGGTCAATATTCTGATTGATTAAAGGAACTTCTTTGTGATGAGAAGTCTGAGAAGATTCTTCTCACACAATGGGCAGATGATGACTCCAGACTAAAGCACCAACAAATCTGAACCACAGTTTAAAGTTTAAACCTTAAACTGAGAACATCTAAGAAGCAAAACCTGTATAAAACAAGTTTATCTGACTTACCTCTCATGTAAATATAGTTCACAATAACCATTAGAGCCTCTGGGTTAAAACCTTTGACAGCATCAACTATTTTCCCATTTGTTTTTTTTTCTTTCTTTCTTTTTTTCTATATAGCTATTGATTTGACTTTCAGCTACTGAAGAAGATCAAACACACCGGTGAAAAGCCTCACAACACTGAAGGAGAGACAAGAGGGTAAAATCTCTATTTCTATATTAAAACAAACATAAAGTGGTAGCAGCAGCAACAAAACCTAAAAGGAAATAAGACAAGAAGAAGAAAAGGGAACTTGGGGGGGGGGGACCCCTCGCGGAGTGAGTAAACCCAAAACAAAATAAAGAGTAAAAATAGCGGAGGGGATACAATGCTACCACAAAAGTAAAGGGAAGACAGAAGAACAGAAAAAATATAGAGAGAGTGTAAAGAAATCACTCAGATTGCAATTAAACTATTTGAAAAGCACACTATCTGAAACGGACTTACTAGAAATTGCAGAGCGGTGCAGGCTGCCTGTTACTGGAGCTGGGTAGAGTAGAGCAGCCACTTTGAAACTGAAGGAAGGGAATTTAACAAATAAGATGATGACGAGGGTTTGAAGACCCTGAGTAATCACTGAGAAGGAGGTAGTGACAAAGACAAAATTGTGAAAGTGAGGTTTAAATGAGGATAGAAGCTGGCGAGTTGAATTAATAAGAACACAGTGACACCCAATGGACAAAGGAAGAAAAGCAGCAGTAAAGGAAAATTGGATGAAAGATAAGATTCTCCAAACAAAGAGTAAGAACAAGTTAACCATAGATGGAAAAGAAATAATAATTTTACGAGAAGTCCTACCCAGGTTGATAAAAGAGACAGCAATTCCAATTTCTAACAAAAGCATTAAAGGCCAAATCATCTGCTCTTAAAAATTCTGTGTCAGAGGTGGGGAAGCTGTGGCCCTCCTGATGTTTTGGGATCCCATCAGCCCCAGATAGCATGACCAAGGAGGGAGGGAGAGCTGGGGCTTAAGAGTCTCTCCATCAGTTCTGTTGGGAGACCAGCTCCATTGGGGCTCCCCCCCCCTCAACTGTCATCAAGCACCACTCATGCCGTTAGGCTATAGCAGAGGGAGAGATGGGTTTTTGGTGCCTCTTAATCATTCTAGCTGGAATAGCAAATATTTTTGGCTCCTCCTCTCCATGAGAGATGGGATTGCATGGCGAGTTCCCACCTCCCCCCAGTGGAAATAAAGACACATGACACAGATATTTTAGGTTAATGGGCTAAATATGGCCACAACTTTATTGGTTACAGGTGATGAGTGGTATTGGCTTAGGCATTGGTCCTAACCGACTATCCGGCTTCAGCCTGTTCGCTTGAAGTCCGGGAAGGGTTAACCATCAGTAGGGGGAGTCCTGCTGATGCACATCAACTAGGAACTCCCCTGGGGTCACCACTCGGGGGTGTGCCTTAGGCCCTCACCTCCACAGGCTTTGGACAGGGAGGGCCACGCCCCCCCCCCGAATCCTTTATCAGACTACCCTTTGATATGCGAGGGAGGTGATGGCGCTTCCTCCCCCCCTTCCATCTGCTTAACAGTAACAATACCAATGCCTAACCGCCACTCGAGCAAAAGCTCACCGCCAATACCCTCAAACCTGCAACCAGTCCCTAATCCCAGCCATGTTCCAAAAGCTCCCTGGTTTTGTTTATCGCAATAGGGCACAGACCGTCTCTCCATACACGCCTCTCCATCAGTGGTGACTAAATTAGGGTTGAATCTGGCAATGAGGCAATCAGTTCATTGAAGTCATTGCAAAAGTCCCACATCAAGTCCACGCATTTCCAATAGGCCAAGTCATTTCCCCACAGCTGAATAACCAGAGCATGAGGCCACAGTTGACAGCACTGTTTCTAGCCCAGTGGACAATGCTGTGGCCTGTAATCCAAATGTGCACCACAACGTCTCCTGAAAGCAAAAGAAGGTAACAAAGCCAGGTCTATTATACCGTGAACAATCACAAGGTCTTACAAATATATCTCTTAAAAGTATCAGACTTCCACTGCCCCAAGTCCTTCATCCTTTCAGCTGAGAGTCTCAAATGCATTGCTGTGGTAGCGGCCCCAATCCGAAAGGAGTTGGCCGCGAATTCAGCTGGGGGTAAACCACAGGCAGCAATCGCCCTTTGCATAGCGCACATGAACTGATGCAGTGCAAAGCGGGAGCCATCTGAATGTATGAGGAATGGGCCTGAGACGGTCGGTCTCACGTACATGAAACGTCTAGTGCCCTTTACTGGGCATGGCCCATTGTGACTAGTTGCTTGGAGCCGAATAAGGGCCCCCTTTCCCTGCTGATCAGTTTTGGAACATCGGACATGCAGGACTAAATTGGATCTGGACAAGGTCAGGTCTCTCAATAAACTTCCCCGGGCAGCAGAATCTTGTTGGCCAGCCGAAAAATAACCGGGCCTTGTACTTGGACCAACAGATACTTCTTAATTTTTGTTGTTGTTGTTGTTTGGATTTGGCATAGAATGTCATAGGTTATGGGCCTTCTAACCTCACTGCTGGGAGGCTGCAGCCTGCGCCAGCCCTCCAGTGCCCTTCACAGTAAGAAATCCACACAAGGGTCTATGGAGTAAATAGCATTACAGAAGAAGGTGATTGCAGCTGACTGGATGTTTATGAGTCTTTGCTGCATGACCCAGCTCCCTCAAATGTACCAAGTATTGCAGAACTTCAGCCTTGGTAGGGGATGTGTCAAGCCTAGCATTTCTTAATTTGCCTCAAAACTCCATAAAGTCCGTCCAAGCCTTTTTATAAGATCCAAGCGTGGACGGGACTACTTCAGCCAATACTCCCTTCAGGACGTCACGTCCCCAAGGCTCCAAAGGTGCTCCAGGAATGGCTGTGGCAATTGCTGCGCCTCTGGGGCTAATGAGCGGAAGCAGTCCATCTGAAAATGAGACAGAGCATCCGCGATGTCACTGTTAACCCTAGGTGTAAATTTGGCAGAGAAATAGATGTTTAATAAAGTACAAAGGACTGGAGCAGGTTTGCCACCCTAGGAGAGTACAATGATTGCTTAGACAGGACCCTGACAACCTCTTGATTGTCGGTCCAGAAGCATACCTGGTGATTCCTGAACTCATCAGCCCACAAGTGCACCGCAACTATGATAGGAAAAAATCTAAGAAGGTGAGGTCACACCTGATAGGTTTTCCTTGCCAGCTGGTAGGCCAACGCTGAGCACACCAGCGCCCCCTAAAGTAGACACCAAACCCCAGGGAACCAGCTGCATCAGACTGTACCTGAAAGTCTGAACGCAGCATCAAATTGTCCTGCTACAAAGAAATGCCCTTGTACTTATCCAGGAACTTTAACCAAACCTCCAGGTCTGACTTGACCACTTTAGCAAGGCGCACTCTGTGTTGAGGAGCACGCAGTCCCGCTGACAGCTTAGCCAATTGCCCACAAACGGGGCAGCCAGGGGACACTACCCGGCATGCAAAGTTGAGGTGACCCAAGAGTGATTGACTCTACCTAAGGGTGACCTCCTTGAGAGGAAGAAGTTGCAGAATTAATTCCTTAAGTGCTGCTGGCTTCTCCCTTGGTAGGCGGATGTCTGTGTGATTGTGTCCAATTCAATACCCAAAATAGGTTATGGTTGAAACTGGACCCTTGGTTTTGTCTGCCACCAAGGTACCCCAAGCTCCTCAGCCAGGGAGGTGAAAGCCTCTAAAAGAGAAGCGCAATCAGGGCTATTACTAGTGATGAGCGAAACATTATTGAGGTAATGGGTCACCCTTTCAGAACCAGTTCTAGAGCAAAGGGCCCAGTCCAAAACTGTACTAAATGACCCAAAAGCTGCACAAGCTACTGAGCACCCTATCGGCATAGATTTGCCAATGAAATAGTCCCCCTCAACCTAAAACCTAGCCACAGAAAGTCCTCTGGGTGAATTGACAGTAGGCGGGAGGCCGACTCAATGTTGCACTTAGCCAAGAGCGCCCCCCTGCTGAACCTGAGAATAAGCTTTATAGCCTGTTCAAAGGAGGCATATTTCACAGAACAAGGTTCCTGTGGTACCATTGACTGAGGATAGGTTGTGGATCATACGATACTCTCCTGGAGTCTTTTTAGGGACGATGCCTAAAGGTGAAATGTGTAAACCTGCTATAGGTGGATCCCTGAAGGGGCTGGCCACCCTCCCAGCCAGAATTTATTTGTTTATTTTCTTTTTTGCAATAGCTGGCATTTCCCTGTTTTTGTTTTGTTTTGTTTTGGGGTTCCCCCAAGTTAGGAGGGAATGAAACAGGGATCTTGATGGCATAAGAAAAACCCTTCCCAAGGGTACTTTGCTGCCTCTTTATTAGGGTATTTATCGAGAAGGGTTCTAAGAGGTGAGAGCTTAACAGAAGAGAACGCCAAAACCAAGGGCCAAATTAATACCGGTTTGTGGCTGAATTTTTTTTAAACATTTTTTTATTCATCAAATTTTTCAAAAATAACAATAAAGGAAAAACATTCCATCCAAAATTTACATCCAGTTCTAGTCTTTATACTTTTAGACTTCCCTCAGCCTATCTGGAAATTTTCCATATTATGACAATTATTCACATTTCTTCCATCTGTATTGTTTTTTTAACCATATTAGTCTAAACAAATAATATAAAACAATATTTCTCTCCATTATTATCACAGAGCTTCTTGGAAGCCTGCACACATTAATTGTCCTTCACATATATTTTTTATATACTCTGTAAATTTATTCCAGTCCTCGGTAAATCTTTGGTCTCATCGGTTCCGAATTCTCCCCGTTAATTTATCTAATTCTGCGTATTCCATCTGCTTCATTCTCCATTCTTCTTTCGTCGGGATTTCTTCCTGTTTCCATTTTTGTGCCACCAAAATTCTTGCCGCTGTTACTGCATATAAAAACAACTTCTCATCCTTCTTTTTTATATCATTTCTTAATATTCCTAACAGAAAAGCTTCTGGCTTCTAAACAAAAGTGTATTTCAACATTTTTTTCAACTCATTATAAATCATTTCCCAGAAACCTTTCATTTTTTTACATTCCCACCACATGTGATAAAATGTTCCTTATTTCTCCTGGCATTTCCAACATTTATTACTAATTTTATGCATCTTTCCAAGTTTTACTGGTGTTACATACCATCTATATAACATTTTCATAACATTCTCTTTTAATGTAGTACATGCAATAAATTTCATTCCTTCTTTCCACAGTCTTATCCAATCATCAAATTGAATATTATAACCAAAATCTTTGGCCCATTGAATCATTGCAACTTTAACCTCTTCATCCTTTGTATGCCACTCAAGTAATAATTTATGCATTTTAGATGGAATTTTAACATCATTATTCAAAATTTCTTTTTGAAATCTAGATTTTTCTTCTTGAAAAGCTCTTACCAGCATCTCTTTTTTAAACATCGCATTCAATTGGAAGTAATGTAGCCAATCATTCACATATTCTTTAACTTCTTCATATGGTTTCAATTTCCATTTATTTCCTTCTTTTATAATTAAATTCTCATATGTAATCCAACTCCCCATCATATTGATCTTCTTAACACCCATTACCTCCAATGGTGACAGCCAAAATGGAGTTTTAAACTCTAATAGATTTTTGTACCTATTCCATAACTCAATCAGCGGACCTCGGAATATGTGATTTTCAAAACCTTTGTGCACTCTTTTTTTCTCATACCATAAATATGAGTGCCAACCAAATCTATTATCATAACCTTCTAAATCCAACAATTCTGTATTTTCTAACTTTATCCATTCTTCCACCCAGCAAAGACATGCAGCCTCAAAATATAACTTTAAATCTGGCAGGGCAAAGCCTCCTCTATCTTTTGCATCTGTTAAAATCTTAAATTTTATTCTTGGCTTCTTGCCCTGCCAGATATATCTTGATAATACTCTGCCATTCTTTAAATATCGTCACACCTTTAATTATTGGTATTGATTGAAATAAAAACATTTTTGGTAGCACATTCATTTTTATCGTTGCAATTATTCCCCAAAGTGATAGCTTCATTCTCCCCCACACTTCCAGGTCCCTCCTAATCTTATTCCATATCGGTACATAATTATTTTGAAAAAGATCAATACTCTTGGGAGTTAACATAATCCCAAGATATTTAACTTTCTTAACCACTTCCATTTGTTTGTTGCTGAATTCTTTCTATTATCTCTTGGTCCATATTTTTAACCATTATTTTCGTTTTGTTCTTATTTAATTTAAAACCGTCAACTTGTCCAAATTGCTCTATCTCTTCTAAAACTTCCTTAACACTTTTAATAGGGTCTTCTATTGTTATAACCAAATCATCAGCAAAGGCTTTTACCTTATATTCCTTACAACCAACTGTCACACCTTTTATCTGTTCATTGCTTCTTAAAGCTCTCAAAAAGACTTCCAGGACCAATATGAACAACATTGGTGATAAAGGACACCCTTGTCTTGTACCCTTAGTTATAGCAATATTTTCTGTCATTACATTATTAACAATTAATTTTGCTCTTTGTTCAGAATATATTGCCTTTACACCATTCACAAATGTTTGACCCATATCCATAAATTCCAAGTTCTTTAACATAAATTCCCAAGATATATTATCAAAGGCCTTTTCCGCGTCAACAAATATCAACATCGCTTGCTTGTCTTTCTTGTTAGTCAGATATTCTATTATATTTATTATATTTCTTATATTATCTTTCATCTGCCTCCCTGGAAGAAATCAACATTGCTTGCTTGTCTTTCTTGTTAGTCAGATATTCTATTATATTTATTATATTTCTTACATTATCTTTCATCTGCCTCCCTGGAAGAAATCCTGTTTGGTCCTTATGAATCAACTCCTTTAATATCTTTTTCATCCTATTTGCCAAAATCTTAGCAAACATCTTATAATCATTATTCAGTAGCAAAACTGGCCTATAATTTTTAACCTGAGTTAAATCTGAATCCTGTTTGGGAATTAATGTTATATACGCTTCTTTCCATGTCTCTGGTATTTGTCCTTCTTTCAAAATGTTATTTATAACTTCCATCAACGGTACAAGTAAGATGTGTTTCAATTCTTTATAATAACTTACACTAAATTCAGTTTGTGGCTGAATTAATATGGGTTTGCGGCTGCTCTTTGGGCTGGTCTGTGAGCATTTCAAGACCCCTGGTGGAAATGCCCCCTACCACCCTGAAAGGGCTGTTTACCTTTAAAACATGAGGACGCTGGGTGGTTACCTAGGCACTTCTCACATTCATGCGCATACGTACAACTTGGCCCCTGGCACACACCCCTGTTGTACTCCCAGAAAACCTCACGGTGAGTGTGGCGTTTGCCTCCTAGGATGGGTCAAGGAAAGGGTTAAAATGGGTATGATGTGATTGGCCAGTGAGAATGCAAGGGGGGAGTAAAAGATAGAGTGGGAGGTTTTGAAAGTCAGTTGAGATTTGGGAGTTGGGAGTTGAGGTTTGAGAGTTGGGAGTTGAGGCTTGAGTGTTGGAGAAGGAAGAGGGAGGCTTAGGTGTGGGTTGGTAGAGTTGTATTGTGAGAGAGTGAGAGGAATTGTTAGGTTGAGTCAGATAGATATTGGGAATAATTCATGTTGAAGTTGTTAGGAACTAAGATTCAAGAAACAGACAAGAGAAAAATAAACTGTAACCATACGTTTATTCTGGCAATTAAAAATAAACTTGATTATTTGTTAAGGTTAACAGGTGTCTGGACTCCGTGTGTCCCCGTGAGAAGCGGGGTGGCGGCAGCAAAGAAAGCAACCGCAGTGGTGGCACAGGGTCAATAGACCGTGAAACATCCGGGGGCCCTGTGTGATCACCACAAAATTGGCGGCGGCGGTGGGATTTGATAAGTCTAAGAGCCTGTGAGGGGAAGCAATACACCTGGAGAGGGGAAGGGTAAATCGGTGAAGAGATTACCTGGCCCGAGGGTGTGATTGAGGATAAACCCCAGATTGCCGTGTGGCTGAGGTAACAATAAGAGCAAGAGATCTCAAAAGACTGTTCTGGCCGAGGCTTAGGGTCAGGGTCAGAGGAAGTAAGCTTGAAAGGTTAGAGGGGAAAAACCTAAAGCTATACTTTGGGGACCAGGGTGTTGAAAAGCCAAGCCGGGAGGAACAGTGTTGAGAGTAAAAGTCTCTTATTTAATTAGTGCAAAAATACGGACTCACCCATAATGCCACCCAAGAAGACCAAGCACCCAGTGTGAGAAAACCCATATGAAAACTCTGGAGAAGAGAATGGGAATCCCCAGGGGGGAGAAACAAGAATAGAAGAGATGACTAAAACCCCACCTGAAGTAGAAGTTCCACAGTTTTCAGAGGATTTTGAAAAGTGGAAATTAGTACAAGAATATAACTTGAAATTAGAGCTTGAGAAAAATAGAACTGAACAAGAAAAATTTAGGCTTCAGCAAGAATTGGAAAAAGAAAAATTGAGGGCTGAACAATCTAGGCTTGAGCAAGAATTGGAAAAAGAAAAATTGAGGGCTGAGCAGGAAAGGGAACAGCAGCAGTTTCAGTTAGAGATGAGACGGTTGAAATTAACGGTTTTAGAAAATCGTAATAATAGTAACAACACCGATGGGCAGAATCAAATGAAGATAGATTTAAAATGCTTTCCTGAGTGTAGAGATAAGGATAGCCCAGAAGCATTTCTAGTATCCTTTGAGAGAGCCTGTTACGATTTTCAAGTGAGAGAGGAAGATAAAATGATGATCTTGAGAGCTAGAATAAGCGGTCCTCTAGCCAAAATATACACCGAGGAACAATCCCAAAATTTTGAGGTGAACAAGCAGTTAATATACACACGCTTCAGGGGGCCCAGCTAGGGGCGCATTGGAAGATGGCCGACAATACCATCTCTCCGTCTCACATGAGGCAATTAAGTGGCTAATATGGGAGTATGTAGCCACCCTTGTTTCCCCAGGTAATGGGAGAAACACTGCGTTCACCTGCAGTTGCCATAAATCACCCCCGAGTTCAAAAGAAGAAGGGGGTGAGGGCACTCGGCGCACAGCACTCATGTGGGATGGCTCTCCCAACGCCGTCTCTGATCGCGCAACCTGGTTGCAGGAGGTCAAAATAACAATTAGAGAAAGCAGCAAATGCACATATTTCGAGAAAGAACGTGAGTTTAGACTGCTAATTGAAGTGACCTCTGTGAAGTTGAGCGACGGGCTGGATTCAACAGGAAAATATATCAAGAAGAAGAAGATACATCAAAGGGTCTGTATGTCGGAACGGGACTGAAGGGGGGCTTTTCTTTTTTTCTCTATGTGATTACCTAACAATCCCTCCCCAAGAAGAACCGTTGCATAATTGACTAAGAAGCGGGATGATTAAAAAACTGTGTGGAAATGAATTACTAACCAAAGGCTTGGCTTATGGAGATCTGGAAAAGAATGAAAGGGCTTTTGGAATGACGCAGTTATAAAAAGAGAGTCGCCATGTTGGCAAGCTTTGTTGTAGGATTTACGATCAAGAGGCGGAGGAGGCCATGGCTTTGTTATTATATCGGACTCTTGGCAGAACCCCCTGAAAAGAAGGGAGTGACAGGCCTGCGAAGATTAATGAGCAGACGTTAAGATTGTTTTTATGGAAGTGATGAAATGCGTCTGCTGTCTGAATATGACTCTTGGATGAATGGAAAAATCCACACAGACTATAAAAATGCTTGTTTTCAACTCGCTTGAGGTCACAAAGCAAAGAAAGGAAAAATATATGAAAACAACAAGAAGAGATGAGGAAAACAACAAAGAAGGAATGGATAGAATTGTGAACATTATTTGGACAGAATTGTGAACATCAAAGCAGCAGCAATAAGATGACTGGATCCCTTTCGGAGCTCGAAACATGGGTACCCCTAACAAAAAATTAAAATTTGGCTTTGTAATTTGGAATTAATGTGATTTGATTGGTTTGTTAATGAAAAAATTTATATATATATATATATATATACACACACACACACACGCTTTGTGATTACCTCAGAGCAGTTGAGGAAAAAATTTAGAAGTGTGACAAAGGTGAGGGAGGAAACCTATGCGCAATTGGGTGTAAAGATAAAAACTTACCTCACAAGATGGTTAGAGCAAGAGAGTGCAGACACGGTACCCAAGATTAGAGGAGTGATAGCATTGGAGCAATTTTACGACAAAATAAATGGCCAATTGAAGTACCTGATAAAAGAAAGGAACCCCAAGACAATAGAGGAAGCAGCGGGTTTAGCTGATAAAATAAATGAAATCAGAGACCATGGATTTGATGGGCCAAAATTTGGTGGGAGATATTGGGAAACAAACAAGAATAAATTTCAGCAAACCAAAGGAAAGATTACCTCAGAAACCGATAAGAGAAGCAGCCCCTCATCAAAAAGCCCACATGAGAAGGCACACACCCATACAGAGTTTACTGAGGGAAAAGTCAATAAAACAAGTTATGCAGGACCCAAAGACATTTCATGCTGGAGATGTGGAAAGTTAGGTCATAAAAGTTTTGATTGTAAACCAGGAAAAGAAACATCTAGTTATAGCACCACACAGAAACAGACATATTGTATCCAGTCTGTGGAGCAGGGTCCAACTAGTCAGGTTGTCAAGGAAACAGACATGCTAACTAGGCCCGAGCCTGCTGAGGTAGTAGAGGCCAAAGTCCTGCACTGTTATGCGATTCAACAAGATAATCTCTTGTTAAAGAACGCTGGAGAGTATTTCTGGATAGACGGAAAAAGATATCTCTGGTTAAAGGACACGGGATCGCAAGTCACCATAGTCCACCCGGAGATAATCAGGGAAGAGGCCATAATTCCAGGAAAAGTAATGAAATTAAAAGGAATTTCGAAACAGAAGACTTCCGGGGTAGCGCCTCCGGCAATGGCGGATTTCCTCTGACCGGGAGGAATCCGCTTCATGGAAATTAGGGTCTGGACCGCCACGGTGAGGCGGAGACCCATCAAAAACCACAGGCGGGAGAAGCCTGTGGACGTGGGATTCGGCTGGCACCTTTTGCGCCTCTCCTACTCGCGGGGAAACCCGGTTTCGGGGATCCGGAACGACGTGGGGTGAGCAGCGCGGTGCTTCGAATCAACTGCTCTTTTCATGGAATGAAGCCGCATTGCTGTTGCCGGAGAGCGCTGACTTTTTCCTGTGGACAATTGGATTTCAAACAACTACCCGTGAGTAGAACGGAAAATTGGATCTTTAAACATCTTAATTTGGCACCGAAGCGGGAAGGTCTAAACAAGAAGTCCGCCTTCCGCTTTTGTAAATAGATTGAAGCAAAGACATCGCAAGCTAAAGTCTGGAAAGTCGTTTGTAAAGGACTAAATTTCCATCAGCTAAAACGACCAAACCCCCCTTGGAAGCAGGAGAAGAGGGGGGAATTTTAGATTGTTTAAACCTGCAGGAGAGAGAGAGAGTAAAGAAAGAAAATTTTCCACCGTCTTAAACCTGGAAACGGGGTGTCAGAGACAGACGCTTTGGGGAAGTTCATTGACTGTGAATAAAAGTAGGAGACCCAGGGTTCGCTCTGATTGTCTAGAAATACACAATCGCTTTGAGGTCCTCTCCCCTAGCATGGAAGACGAAGAGCAGACTCCATTTGAGGATCTCTCCCTCATTACAGTCGATCACGTATATGAAGATGAGCAGCAAAGTCAGTCCTCAGGGAATGTGCAGGCGACCTTGGAACGGACCGCTCACGGAAGAACCCTGACCAAACCTAACAGAAGGCGTGTAGTGGTGATAGGGGATTCCCTACTGAGGGGAACAGAAGCAGTGATCTGTGGGCCTGACAAGATGTCTCGGGAAGTGTGCTGTCTCCCCGGGGCTAAGATCCAAGATGTAACTGAACGACTGCAAGGAATCATAAAACCCACTGACAAATACCCCTTCCTCTTGGTTCATGTGGGAACCAATGACACTGCAAGCAATAGCGTCCAGAAGATCAAAAGAGACTACGAGGCTCTGGGCAGGAAATTGAAGCAATTAAATGCACAAATCGTCATCTCATCTGTCCTCCCAGTTGAACGACGTGGCCCAGGGAGAGAGAGGAAAATAGTGGAAGTAAACAGCTGGCTTCGCAAATGGTGTAAACAGGAACGGTTTGGATTCTTAGATCACGGACTGCAGTTTCTGGAAGATGGACTTCTGTCAAGCGATGGGCTGCACCTCACAACGGTTGGGAGGAATGTTTTTGCCAAAAAACTCAGAAACCTCATCAGGAGGGCTTTAAACTGACTAATGTGGGGGAGGGAGACAGTGCTCCTGAAGGTAGGAGTCTATTAATTGATGGAGATGATCATCCAAATGTCATAGACCAAATGGAGCAAACAGCAAGCAGACCTAGTGGTGGGAGGAAAAAATCCTTAAATAAGAGACACGGGGGAATGACTAATGGACTTCAATGTCTGTACACTAATGCACAAAGCATGGGAAATAAACAAGATGAGCTTGAGCTCTTGGTACAGCAAACTAAATATGACATAATAGGCATCACTGAAACCTGGTGGGATAAGTCCCACGATTGGAATGTAAAAATGGAGGGATACAATCTTTTTCAGAGAAACAGACCAGACAAGAAAGGAGGAGGAGTGGCGTTATATGTCAGGGATGTGTATACCTGTGAAGAGATCCAAGATTTAGAACCTCAAAGCCAAAGTGAGAGCATCTGGGTCAAAATTAAGGGAGAGAAGAATAATAGTGACCTCATTGTGGGAGTTTACTATAGATCCCCAAGCCAAACGGAGGACATAGATGATGCCTTCCTGGAACAGATGGCCAAGCATGGAAAAGGAAGGGAGATAGTAGTAATGGGGGACTTCAATTACCCAGATATTTGTTGGATGTCAAACTCAGCCAAGAGCATAAGGTCAAACAGATTCCTCACTGGCCTTGCAGACAACTTCATTGTCCAGAAAGTGGGAGAAGCAACAAGAGGAACAGCCATTTTAGATCTGGTCCTAACCAATGTCGATGACCTGGTTAATGGGGTAGAAGTGGAAGGATCATTAGGCGCAAGTGATCATGCTCTTCTGAAGTTTACTATACAACGGAAAGGAGCAGCCAAGCATACTAGGACTCAATTTCTTGACTTTAAGAAAGCCGACTTCATAAAACTTAGGGAAGTGCTGGGTGAGATCCCATGGACAGTAATGCTAAAAGGAAAGGGAGTTCATGATGGCTGGGAGTTTGTTAAGAGGGAGATAGTAAAAGCACAACTTCAGGCAATACCAATGAGACGGAAACATGGAAGGTGCCTAAAGAAGCCAGGGTGGCTATCTAAAGAACTTTTAACTGAGTTAAGATTAAAAAAGGATGTGTACAAAAAATGGAAAAGGGGGGAAACCACCAAAGAGGAATTCAAACAAATAGCCAGCACGTGTAGACACAAAGTCAGAAAAGCTAAAGCACAGAATGAACTCAGGCTTGCTAGAGAGGTTAAAAGCAACAAAAAAGGCTTCTATGGGTATGTTCGTAGCAAAAGGAAGAACAAAGAAACAGTGGGGTCACTCAGAGGAGAAGATGGTGAAATGCAAACAGGGGACACAGAAAGGGCTGAACTCCTCAATGCCTTCTTTGCCTCAGTCTTCTCCGATAAAGAAAACAATGCCCGACCTGAAGAATTTGGAGGAAATGATTCAGCAGAGAAAACACAGCCCAGAATAACTAAGGAGATAGTACAAGAATACTTGGCTAGTTTAGATGTATTCAAGTCTCCAGGGCCAGATGAACTGCATCCAAGAGTATTAAAAGAACTGGCAGATGTGATCTCAGAACCACTGGCAGTCATCTTTGAGAATTCCTGGAGAACAGGCGAAGTCCCGGCAGACTGGAGGAGGGCAAATGTTGTCCCTATTTTCAAAAAGGGGAAAAGAGAGGACCCAAATAATTACCGCCCAGTCAGTCTAACATCAATACCAGGGAAGATTCTGGAGCAGATCATTAAGCAAACAATCTGTGAGCACCTAGAAAGGAATGCTGTGATCACCAATAGTCAGCATGGATTTCTGAAAAATAAGTCATGTCAGACTAACCTGATCTCATTTTTTGACAGAATTACAAGCCTGGTAGATGAAGGGAACGCAGTGGATGTAGTCTACCTTGATTTCAGCAAGGCATTTGACAAGGTGCCCCATGATATTCTTGTAAAGAAGCTGGTAAAATGCGGTCTTGACTATGCTACCACTCAGTGGATTTGTAACTGGCTGACTGACCGGACCCAAAGGGTGCTCATCAATGGTTCCTCTTCATCCTGGAGAAGAGTGACTAGTGGGGTGCCACAGGGTTCTGTCTTGGGCCCGGTCTTATTCAACATCTTTATCAACGACTTGGATGATGGACTCAAGGGCATCCTGATCAAATTTGCAGATGACACCAAACTGGGAGGGGTGGCTAACACCCCAGAAGACAGGATCACACTTCAAAACGACCTTGACAGATTAGAGAACTGGGCCAAAACAAACAAGATGAATTTTAACAGGGAGAAATGTAAAGTATTGCACTTGGGCAAAAAAAATGAGAGGCACAAATACAAGATGGGTGACACCTGGCTTGAGAGCAGTACATGTGAAAAGGATCTAGGAGTCTTGGTTGACCACAAACTTAACATGAGCCAACAGTGTGACGCGGCAGCTAAAAAAGCCAATGCAATTCTGGGCTGCATCAATAGGAGTATAGCATCTAGATCAAGGGAAGTTATAGTGCCACTGTATTCTGCTCTGGTCAGACCTCACCTGGAGTACTGTGTCCAGTTCTGGGCACCACAGTTCAAGAAGGACACTGACAAACTGGAACGTGTACAGAGGAGGGCAACCAAAATGGTCAAAGGCCTGGAAAAAATGCCTTATGAGGATCGGCTAAGGGAGCTGGGCATGTTTAGCCTGGAGAAGAGGAGGTTAAGGGGTGATATGATAGCCATGTTCAAATATATAAAAGGATGTCACATAGAGGAGGGAGAAAGGTTGTTTTCTGCTGCTCCAGAGAAGCGGACACAGAGCAATGGATACAAACTACAAGAAAGAAGATTCCACCTAAACATTAGGAAGAACTTCCTGACAGTAAGAGCTGTTCGACAGTGGAATTTGCTGCCAAGGAGTGTGATGGAGTCTCCTTCTTTGGAGGTCTTTAAGCAGAGGCTTGACAACCATATGTCAGGAGTGCTCTGATGGTGTTTCCTGCTTGGCAGGGGGTTGGACTCGATGACCCTTGTGGTCTCTTCCAACTCTATGATTCTATGATTCTATGAAAACGTTTTTTGACAGTTAAAAAAGAGAAACATATTGATTCCAATGTTTCCTTTTGCATTTAAAAGGAACAAAATATCTGAAAAATGAAAGTAATTTTGTTGCTGGATCTGCTTTTAAAAAAGACGGATACAATCAGAAATTGTTTCCTCTAGAGGGAGCTTGTGAAACTGTTGCTGGAGTCGATCTGGGGAACTCTGCAGCTGTAGAGATTAAAGATCGTGGGAACCAGACATCGGCCTTGAACAAGAATGTGCCCAGAAGAACTTTTAGTGCTTGCTTTTTGCAAGACAAGCGCTTTACTGGAACAGCTACATGAGAAGATGGATTTGATGACTGTTGCAGTCAGCGATCTCGGGCAAACAGTGAATACCCTATATAGGAACCACTCAAGAACCAACCCAGGAATTTGCTTTGATAGGGCAAGGTGTGCAGAAGACAAAGGAGGAGGTTGTTGCTGAACCTCAAGTAATAGAAAAGGAGAGAGCCGCGGCTTTGCAGGAACATAAGTTGTTTCTGATGACTGAACCAGGAGAAAGTCAGATTTGGAGTGATAGAGTACTGTTCAGTTTGGTGATGGGAAGTTGGATAGTTCCGCCTATGCACGGATGTTTTAACTTTTGGGATCTGGTTTCGGGTCAGGGGGAGTTTGGAGTTGTGGGGGCCCTTAACATTGGAGGGACTTTGAAACATGCCCTCAAATATTTTTTGGATTTTAGTGCTGACTATGGAGAATGGGCTGACCTGCCGAGAAGGGATAAAGATATTGTCAAGTTGGAGTCTCCCCAAGATCTACCCCTCAGTGAGAAAGGAAGGAAATTAAGAATAAGATCAGCAGAAGACAAAGTAAAGTGCAGGTATAAACATGAAGAAGACCTGCAGAAGGGACATGGAAAAGACTTAAGAGCCTCGGATATAAGGTCACCAGGTTGATGGACTAGATGGAAAGGATAGAAAGGACTGACAAAACCCAAGACCAGGAAGAAGAGACGATGGATGAAGATTGGAAAAAGTTTAAAAATTTATTTAGAGAATTATTGTAAATTTAATGAGTGTTAGAAAAAATGCTGGAATGAAACTATTTGGCTTTAGTAGAAATGCTATAAGGAATTATGTATAAATAAGTTTTAAGATTTAAGCTTTGGGGCTTTTTATGGTAAGATAAGGTTAAAATAAATTAAGGTAAATTATTGACAGAATATAGTGAAAGATGGAAAGGATTTGCTGAGATAATTAATAACTAGAATACAAAAAAGGGAGGTGCAAGGAGGTCGATGAAACAAGTTAACGAAAGATAAAGATTTGGGAATATTGGATTTGTTTTTAAATTTTTTGTTTGCTTTTGTTTTTGGTTTTCATGTATTGTGTGTTTTGTTTTTTTTCTCTTTTCTTTTTATTGACTTGTATTGTTTAATCCTTTTTTCTTGTCTATTTTTGTTCTTCATTTTCTGTTTCTGTTTTTCTCTGTAATTTTAAAATCTTAATAGATATTGTCAGGGAACTGCCATCGGAGCAGGAGGAGGCGAGGTGGAGAGGGTCCCAGTAGGAGGAGGGATAGCCCATACGCTGGGGAAGGAAATCAGCGTAACACCAGTGGAGAAGGGGAGGAGATAGAGGAAGCGGAGAGCTGGCTCCAAGACTCTTCGCAGGAGACAAGCGGAGAGGGGACAAGTGCTCCGTTGCCCACACCCACAGCGCGCAAAAAGCTGTCGCGCAGGCAATGGGGGAGGAGACTGGGCGTCAAGCAGCTTTTATGTTGGAAGGGGTTTAAGAAACGCCCACTGACGGATTCTGCCAGCGACTGAGGCAGCCACGAGATAGAGGCTGCTCTGTGAGAAAGGGTTCAACCATGCAAGACAGCCACGAGTAAAGGCAATTTACGCACAAGCATCCCTAGAACCACAACACAATCTTCTTGGTGATTTCTTTTGTTTTATCTATGATCTTCCCTTCATCCATTATTCTATTAGTAGATCTTTCTGCCTTTTCTTCAGTTGCCATGCCAGTAATTTCCCAGTTTTGTTTGCTGACTCAAAATACCTCTGATTCATCCACCTTAAGTTATTTTCTATCTCCTGATTAACTAATGCTGACAAATGATTTTGTAATAGCTTACAATTTTTCCTTGCTTTCTCATTTTTAGGATGTTTGGCTAGTACTTTTTCATTTTCTTCAATTTCCTTTTTAATTTTATCCATCTTCGTTTAGCTTCCCTATTCTTTTTTTGAATTGCATGTTGTTGAATATAAAAGCCTCTTATAAATGCTTTACTCACATCCCCTATTACCCTAATATCTGTACCTGCACCTTGTTATTTTGGAAGAATTCCATAAGTAATTCTTGTGTTTTGGCTAAAAAAAATTCGTTTAGGATTTTTTTCATTCATTCTTCATCTTTTGTTTACCCTTCTATTTCTTAGTTCTGCTGTAACCAAGTTGTGATCAGTTATCGATCTAGGTAGAATATCTGATTTTTTTTACCTTCGGTAGTAGATTCTTAGTTATCCATATTCCATCAATTCTGCCCTCTGCCTTTTTTGCTTGGGAATGATGGGTAATTTTTTTCTCTATAGGGTGCTTGTAACACTGCACATCCTTCAGATTCAAACTCTCCACCATACTAAAAAAAAGTAGGGGAGAGTCTTCCTCTCGGTCTACCTCCTGAGTCTGTATGATCAAATTCCAAAGAGGTAACTCCATTTAAGTCTCCTAGCAATATAATCTCCTCATTTATAAATTCTAATAACTTATCTTCCACTACCTTGAAGAACTCTGTCTTATCCCATTTGGAGCATAAATTCCTGTTATCACAAATTTTTCATTACCTTTCCCCACTTGTATACCCAGAATTCTACCTTCATTGTCCTTAAAAAAAAAATGCTTCGAATTTCGGGTTAACGTATATTTTTCTTTAAATCTGAAGATATAAATTCTAGACCTGAAGATGTAAATTCTAGGCATCTAGGAATTCTCATTTGCTTCTCTTTCTTCCCTAGGTGGAGGATGGAGAGATGCAGACATGCACATAGAGAAATCTCTTGACCGAAAGTAACCTACTATAGAAAGGTCAGAGGCATGTTTGTTACGCCACCCACTTTTTTCCAACCTGCTGCTGGAATGTGATCCCTGTAAGGTATCACATAAGGAAATGTGACCCATAAGAAAATAAGGAAATTTCCTTATTTCCATAAGGAAATGTGACCCATGAGCTGTCTTCCCCTACCTGCCATAGCCCATGGGCTCTCCCCTGACTCTTCCCTCTCATTGTTTATTCCCATCTTCCCCTTTCCTGTTTCTCACTTTGTCACCTTCTCTATGGAGTCTTTGCACATCTCTCTCTCTCTCCCCCTTAGTCCATTATTCCAGATACCCCTGCTCTCTTTAACCCTTTCATTTTCTGCTCCCATACCGTTAACATTTAATTAGATGCTCTGTCAAGGAAGTGGAGCAGTGGGAATCTGACTTTCCTGAGGCATTGTTATAAGTGGAGGAGATTCAGACTGGTGCAATAAGGTATTCCTTATTTATAGTATTTTCAGATCACCCAATAACCGAGGCTCTGCACATGGTTTAAAATAATAATGAAATATAGAATCATAGAATTGTAGAGTTGGAAGGAACCATGAGGCCCATCTAGTCCAGGAATATAGTCAGGTATCTGTGCCTCTCCCCTTCATGGATCACTGCCTTGCCGTGGCGAAGGGGCTTGAAGAACTCAGAGAAGCTATGAACTATGCCGAGCAGGGCACCCATGATGAACAGGTCATAGTGGAGAGTTTTGACCAAATGTGATCTGCCTGGAGCAGGAATCGGCAAGCCACTCCAGTATCCCTGCCAAGAAAACTCCATGGACAAAGACAACAGGCATATAAAAGTTATGACGCTGGAAGATGAGCCCCTCAGGTCGGAAGGCGTCCAACATGCTACTGGGGAAGAGCGGAGGACAAGTACAAGTAGATCCAGAGCTGATGAAGCGGCTGGGCCAAAGCCGAAAGGACGCTCAGTTGCGGATATGCATGGAAGTGAAAGGAAAGTCCAATGCTGTAAAGAAAAATACTGCATAGGAACCTGGAATGTAAGAACCATGAACCTGGGTAAGTTGGATGTGGTCAAAAATGAGATGGCAAGAATAAATATTGGCATTCTGGGCATCAGTGAACTAAAATGGATGGGAATGGGCGAATTCAGTTCGGATGACCATCATATCTACTACTGTGGGCAAGAAACCCGCAAAAGAAATGGAGTGGCCCTCATAGTCAACAAAAGAGTGGTGAAAGCTGTACTGGGATGCAATCTCAAAAATGATAGAATGATCTCGATACGAATCCAAGGCAGACCTTTTAAC
This sequence comes from Podarcis tiliguerta, assembly GCF_965153285.1. Classification (NCBI taxonomy): domain Eukaryota; kingdom Metazoa; phylum Chordata; class Lepidosauria; order Squamata; family Lacertidae; genus Podarcis; species Podarcis tiliguerta. Next base: position 114,389,531 of record NC_139534.1, on the reverse strand, counting down.
ATAACAATAATCCAAGTTTATGCACCAACTACTGGTGCTGAAGAAACTGAAATTGACCAATTCTATGAAGACTTACAACACCTTATAGAAGTGACACCAAAGAAGGATGTTCTTCTCATTATAGGGGATTGGAATGCTAAAGTAGGGAATCAAGAGATAAAAGGAACAACTGGCAAATATGGTCTTGGAATTCAAAACGAAGCAGGGCAAAGGCTAATAGAGTTCTGTCAAGAGAACAAGCTGGTCATCACAAACACTCTTTTCCAACAACACAAGAGACGACTCTACACATGGACATCACCAGATGGGCAGCATCGAAATCAGATTGATTATATTCTCTGCAGCCAAAGATGGAGAAGCTCTATACAGTCAGCAAAAACAAGACCTGGAGCTGACTGTGGCTCAGATCATCAGCTTCTTATAGCAAAATTCAAGCTTAAACTGAAGAAAGTAGGAAAAACCACTGGGCCGGTAAGATACAATCTAAACCAAATCCCTTATGAATACACAGTGGAAGTGAGGAACAGGTTTAAGGATTTAGATTTGCTGGACAGAGTGCCTGAAGAATTATGGATGGAGGCTCAAAACATTATACAGGAGGCAGCAACGAAAACCATCCCAATGAAAAGGAAATGCAAGAAAGCAAAGTGGCTGTCCAATGAGGCCTTACAAATAGTGGGGGAGAAAAGGCAAGCAAAATGCGAGGGAGATAGAGAAAGATACAGGAAATTGAATGCAGAATTCCAAAAAATAGCAAGGAGAGACAAGAAGGCCTTCTTAAATGAGCAATGCAAAGAAATAGAGGAAAACAGCAGAATGGGAAGAACCAGAGATCTGTTCAAGAAAATTGGAGATATGAAAGGAACATTTCTTTCAAAGATTACCATAATAAAGGACAAAAGTGGTAAGGACCTAACAGAAGCAGAAGACATCAAGAAGAGGTGGCAAGAATACACAGAGGAATTATACCAGAAAGATATGGATGCCTCGTACACCCCAGGCAGTGTGGTTGCTGACCTTGAGCCAGACATCCTGGAGAGTGAAGTCAAATGGGCCTTAGAAAGCATTACAAATAACAAGGCCAGTGGAAGTGATGGTATTCCAGCTGAACTATTTAAAATTTTAAAAGATGATGCTGTTAAGGTGCTACACTCAATATGCCAGCAAGTTTGGAAAACTCAGCAGTCGCCAGAGGATTGGAGAAGGTCAGTCTACATCCCAATCCCAAAGAAGGGCAGTGCTAAAGAATGCTCCAACTACCGCACAATTGCACTCATTTCACACGCTAGCAAGGTTATGCTTAAAATTCTTCAAGGAAGGCTCAAGCAGTATGTGGACCGAGAACTCCCAGAAGTGCAAGCTGGATTTAGAAGAGGCAGAGGAACCAGAGACCAAATTGCAAACATGCGCTGGATTATGGAGAAAGCTAGAGAGTTCCAGAAAGACATCTACTTCTGCTTCATTGACTATGCAAAAGCCTTTGACTGTGTCGACCACAGCAAACTATGGCAAGTTCTTAAAGAAATGGGAGTGCCAGATCACATCATCTGTCTCCTGAGAAATCTCTATGTGGAACAAGAAGCTACAGTTAGAACTGGATATGGAACAACTGATTGGTTCAAAATTGGGAAAGGAGTACAACAAGGCTGTATTTTGTCTCCCTGCTTATTTAACTTATATGCAGAATTCATCCTGCGAAAGGCTGGGCTGGATGAATCCCTAGCCGGAATTAAGATTGCTGGAAGAAATATCAACAACCTCAGATATGCAGATGACACAACCTTGATGGCAGAAAGTGAGGAGGAATTAAAAAACCTTTTATTGAGGGTGAAAGAGGAGAGCGCAAAATATGGTCTGAAGCTCAACATCAAAAAAACGAAGATCATGGCCACTGGTCCCATCACCTCCTGGCAAATAGAAGGGGAGGAAATGGAGGCAGTGAGAGATTTTACTTTCTTGGGCTCCATGATCACTGCAGATGGTGACAGCAGCCACAAAATTAAGAGACGCCTGCTTCTTGGGAGGAAAGCAATGACAAACCAAGACAGCATTTTAAAAAGTAAAATCACCTTGCCAACAAAGGTCCGTATAGTAAAAGCTATGGTTTTCCCAGTAGTGATGTATGGAAGTGAGAGCTGGACCATAAAGAAGGCTGATCGCCGAAGAATTGACGCTTTTGAATTATGGTGCTGGAGGAAACTCTTGAGAGTCCCATGGACTGCAAGAAGATCAAATGCATCCATTCTTAAGGAAATCAGCCCTGAGTGCTCACTGGAAGGACAGATCGTGAAGCTGAGGCTCCAATACTTTGGCCACCTCATGAGAAGAGAAGACTCACTGGAAAAGACCCTGATGTTGGGAAAGATGGAGGGCACAAGGAGAAGGGGACGACAGAGGACGAGATGGTTAGACAGTGTTCTCGAAGCTACAAACATGAATCTGACCAAACTGCGGGTGGCAGTGGAAGACAGGAGTGCCTGGCGTGCTCTGGTCCATGGGGTCACGAAGAGTCGGACACGACTGAACGACTAAACAACAACAACAACAATCTGTGCCTCTGAGCAAGCAGTGGTGGGTGCCACAATAAACGGCCACAGTATGAGCTTGGACTACTCAGAAATGAGCGGCTTGAGATCCCTTTGGTCAGGGAAGTTCATGCTTATTTATTTAAAATCCAGCTCTTTATCAACCTGTAGTACCATTGCACAAAGGTCGGGCGGAAGCTACAAATCCCTTGCATCACATTTTGTACCCGACTCCCTTTGGCAACCCATATTTGCTCTGCTTAATGGTTAATAATGAATACTGCGTACAAGCCTGGTATATAAATTACAGGTTTAAGAGGATCGTAGTGCAGAAGGGTGCTACAATATTCTTTTGGTGAGCTGTAAGTAAGCTATACATTCTTTTTCACTCTTCTCTCTAGCTTGTTTTGGTATAGCTTATGATTTCTGCTGTATAGCCAGTGTTTATTTCCTTTCCTTTTCTGGGTTTACATCCATGCAGAACTAAATCAATCTGTTTATTCTTCAGGCAGATCGAATTTATAGGCTAGATTAATGGCTATATTCTAGGTGGGGTTTAATCTCAGATGAAGCAACTTGTTATGGTAGCATGAAATCTCACCCACTCCCATTACATGACTGGTTCATTGAACTGAAAGCTCAGAAGTACCACGACAGGTGGTACAGAGCAGCCCAGTAGAGTCAACTGCTGCACCATAAAGCACATGGGCATGGCAGATGCCAGAATCTTCCTCTGCTATGTAAAAGGAAAGGATACCACTGCACACTTCTTAAACAAGTGCCTGCATGTTCGGGCCAGCATCTAAGAATATGAATCATTTCTTTGGTTCTGTGTGTGGCTGGGTGCATAAATAACTTGAACTACTGACACAGTTCTATCCCATTCATGTTAATGGCAGAATTTCATTAATTTTATGACAGAACAGGGAAAAACCAAAGTTGCCTAAAGGGTGTCAGTTAGGATTCTCATGTAAGCATCAGAATGAAAATGAAATAGTCTTTGCTATTCAAAAGTTGATTTCGAGATGATATGTGAAAATAACTATATACATAGATACAGGCATATATAGGTATAGATACATAGTCGTCAAAATTACTATTACTATGTTAAATTCATAAAAGTGTGAAAACTTGAAAGTATCACAAAGAAATATTCCATGGTTAGAATGTGCCAGTTTTATTTTTAAATAATAAACTTAAAAAAAACAAAAACCATTGAAACACAGAAAAACACAAATGTGGAAACCATTTTCTATCAAAACTCTACAGTGGTGCCTCGCAAGACGAAAAGAATCCGTTCCGCGAGTCTCTTCGTCTAGCAGTTTTTCCATCTTGCGAAGCAACCCTATTAGCGGATTAACGCTATTAGTGGTTTAGCGGCTATTAAAGGTTTAAGGGATTAGTGGATTAGCTGCTAGAAGGCTATTAGCAGCTTAGTGCTTTAGAAAAAGGGGGTGGGGAGCGAAAAAAAATCGCAGGAACTCGCAAGACATTTTCGTCTTGCGAAGCAAGCCCATAGGGAAATTCGTTTTGCAAAGCACCTCCAAAATGGAAAACCCTTTCGTCTAGCGGGTTTTCCGTCTTGCGAGGCATTCGTCTTGCGGGGCACCACTGTATTCTGTATGTGATTTAGTGAAACTAACAACATTCTTTCTTACACCGCTCACAGGAAAGGTGAATTATTTCTGTTGTATAAATGTATAGGTATAGGGCAGAATTCGCCTTTGTTGCAGAGTACACATGCATTTTTGGATTGATCCTTTAACATCTTGTGTGGGAATTATCAGCAGAAGAATTACAAATCCCAAATGAAGCTGGTCATCACCCTCTCCTTGTTACTGATTAGTCTTGAAGTCCAGTGCTATCAACTCCCAGGACACAACGATGACCAGGCTAGCCAAGGAGACAAGACATTACTGGAACATCCACATCTTTCTTCAGAAGAACAGAGACAGGATTCCTCCAGCTATCTTAAGATAGGTCCCAGTAACTCTGACTTTGCATTCACATTCTACAGGAACATAGCTTCAGGCGCGGGTTCAAGGAACATTTTCTTCTCCCCAATCAGCATCTCTGCAGCTTTTGCACTGCTGACCCTGGGTGCCAAGTCGGAAACCCAAAGTCAGATTCACAAAGGACTCGCGTTTAACCTGTCAGTGACTGAGGAGAATGAGATACACAAAGGATTCCGCCACCTCATCCATGCCCTTCACCGCCCGGATAACAAAGCACAGGTGAAGATGGGAAATGCCTTGTTCATTGAGCAGTCGTTGAAGTTTCTGCCTAAGTTTTTGGAGGATGTCAAAACCTTCTATGAAGCAGAAGGCTTCCTCACCAACTTCACCATTCCCAGAGCGGCTAAAAGGCAGATAAATGATTATGTGCAGAACAAAACTCAGGGGAAAATAGCCCATGCGCTTGAGGACCTCGATCCAAGCACTATACTGGTTCTTGTGAACTACATCTTCTTCAAAGGTAAGTTGGAAGAGCAATTAACTGAAGGGACTGGCAACACAAATTTCCTTTAAGAGGAGTGCTCTAGTTCAGGGCTCCAGTCAGCCCCGAATTAGGAGCCTTGGAACTCACTCCCACTAGAGGCAGTAATGACCACCATCTTGGATGGCTTTAAAAGATGGTGGGACAAATTCATGGAGGAGGAGGCTTTCAATGGCTCCTAGCTATTGGCTATGAATCCCAGTTGCTGGAAACCTCAAGAGTGGAGATTGCTTATGAACTCATGCCCTGCTTGCAGGTTTCCTCACAAGCATCTGGGTGGCCACTGTGAGAACAGAATGCTGCAGTAGATGGGCCATTGGCCTCATCCAGTAGACTCCTATGTTCTTACGCTTGCAGTGCTGTTCAGGGAATTTCAGTACTGGGGAAGGGAAAAGAGACACCTTTTCTCTCTGCCCCCCCCCTACGCTTCCCCTGCTGTGCTGGGTACCATTAGAAGTTTGCCAGTCCCAAACCTAAGTGCTTTATAGTTATATGGCAGAGATGGGCATTCCATGCTGGAAATTGAGAAAAGGGAAAAGATGTGCCTCTTTTCTTATTTGAGAGACGAAATGGTTCCATTTTCCTTTCTTCCTCCTGAAACTTCCCTATAATAACTCAAGGGGTGAGTGGGAGCTATTATAATTAGCATTAGCATTCATTGTGATAATAATGTTATTATTACCATTCTGAAGAAATGTTAAAATATCCCTGTTCACCCAGGCATTTGATTGCTAACAGATCCTGCTCCTGGCAACCTTGAAATTATGAGCTGTAAGGATAGGCCACTGTTTGTAAATGTTTTTAGATGTTCTAAATGTGTTCTTAATTATCTTGATGTGCTTATTCATTATTATTTTTTGAATTGTATTGTCATCCTGCTTTGCTCTTTGCCATCCTGGGCTCCTTTGGCAGGACAGGCAGCACAGAAAATTAATATCTTCATAAATTAGGGCATGCAAATTCCAGCCCTAATCCCAGTTCCCCACCCAAGATGCTTAGTATAAGCATACCTACCCAAATACTGCATACCTGCTGTTCTCATTCCTGAGCACTATGCATATAAAGTACGATCATACCACTTTAAACAGTCCTGGCTTCCCCCAAAGCTTCCTGAGAACTGTAGTTTAAGGGTGCTATTCCTCTCACAGAGCTACAATTCCCAGAGTGCTTTTACAGTCAATCTCTTTTCCCAGGGAACTCTGTGAGGGGAATAGGGGGCTCTTAAACTCCAACTCCCAGGATGTCTTGGAGGTAGCTAGAACTGTTTAAAGTGGCATGATATTGCTTTAAATTTACAGTGTGGATGGGGCCTAGGCACATTGCAGTCATGAGGGGAAACTTGAGTAGAAAAGTGCTGAGTGGCTGCATCTTGAGGCTTACTTTTGTCATCCAGTGGACTCTCTCACTGTGATTAAACTGATCTTCCAAGGTCCTTAATCATGCAAGGAGCCTTTCTGCTCCACAAGGTACACTAGAAGACAAGGAAGCAGAAAGCACCCACATGACAGTAGGGACAGGGCTAAAGCTCTGGCCCTACAGCTCTTTTCTATTTTTTTTGCCCTTTCACCATTATAATATCTGAAGAGGGCTAGAATCTGCCTGATTCCTGCTTTCATTAGACTTTTTCTCTCTCCCTTTCTCTGTGGACTGGAGTACCATTGATCTTCTGAAAGGAACCTTCTGTCACAAGTTCTTCTCAGGCAATTTATGTAGCTTTAATTTTTTTAAAAAGACAATGTTTGATTTTTTTATTTTTTTAAAAAACCACATTTCTGTATACCTAGGGGGTCCTCCCCAAATATTTAAAAACCACCTTTCCTGTTGCTTCCATTTTGTGATCATTTTTTTCCCAAGCTGATAGGCATTCAACCAGCTGACATCACTATTAAAGGGAATAAGTGGGACCTGAAACGCAGTGTTGCAGATATATATCCCTGTTAGGTGGGCATACAAACATGTAACGATGGCAACTTTTTAAGGCTCTGATAAATACCCATTCATCTAAAACTCTCAAGAGCTGTTGTGCTCACATCTTTCTTGTGTGTTTCCCATAGGCACTGTGAGAACAGGATGATGGACTAGATAGAAAAGCCAGTTGGATCAGACCAATGGCCTGTCCGCTTATGCCTTTTTGAAAAAAAATGTTGTTCCTGAAACAACAGAGAAGGGTAGTGGAGATCTCAAATTTTTGTGTTTGTAGTTGGGTTTTAGAGCAGAGTATAGCGCCAATGAAATTGCAGCCTGCCATGGAATGTCAAATTTTAATTTGTTAAGAAGAGCAAACTTCCAGTAAACATGAGCAGTTGAAAAGAAAAAAAACAAAACATGCTAAAAGGTTCAACATAATGATTAGCTCAAAGTCAGAGAGGAGGACAAGAGACTTTTTTGGTAGATGCTTCATCCCTTTGCATGGCAAGGCCCCATGACCACCCTGTTCCCTAAGGTGCAAATAACTAGACAACACACAGCTTATTGGGTTTTGGGGATCAAGTAAGGCCACAACTTTATTGGTTATAGATACGAAAGGTTTGGCCATAGGCATTGAGGTAAGCAATGGCGCATGACACTCCCGCCCGTCCGCCAAGAGGGTGAAGCCAGTGGTCCGCATTGGAAAAGTGGGATGGCCCTAGCTCCCATCTGGGCATCGTACAGGAGCTGCCTTTTAACAGGATCTCCTTACTCATGGAGGGGCAGACAGAGGCTATAACCTGCCCTCCAACCAAGTCTAGGTTTACCCAATGCCTAACCACCTTACCAAGTTGTGACAATTGCTATGAGGCAGCCCAAAACCCAAATGATGGAGCCAGTTTGCCAGGTGGAAATAAATTCCTGACCGGGCCCTGAATCTAGCGACCGACATTGTCCCTAGCAAGGTTGTACCACTGGTAAAAAAACACCAACCCTAATCTGAGGGAGGGTGGGCGGGAGAACCGGCACAGAGACAGAGGCCAAAAGACCCTGCTGGCTTGATATTTATTCTTCCCCTGGGCATGGTACCAAGTGCTACTACTGGTCATTGGCACCGTGGCCAGGTGATGCCCCATGCATCACTGCCACCATTGGCCAATTGGGTGGCAGGAATACAATCTGGCTGGCAATAGGCCAGTTCATAGGGGAGACACAGTGCCCGCCCACCCCAGGAGGGCCACCTGCCCCAGGAGGGCAAACGAACTTACTCTGTGAGTATTCCACTGTGTCCCATTGACATTTTCACTATTTTGTGTACTGTTTTGCAAGCAGCCGCTACAGTTACGTATTTTTCACTCTATTTTTTTTATTTCTCTTTATTAATTTTCATACACACATATACACACATATGCACAGAAAATAAATTATTCACAGAAAAAAAACAATAATAAGAACAACATAACTTAATTATAAGAAGAAGAAAAAAAGACAAACATGTAAGTTATTGACTTCCCTCCACCTCAGTTTTGGGTTATGTAATACATTTTTTCCGCAGCTTATCTTTAAAACTTTTGTATGTTGAAGGGTTATATTAAGCCTACTGTGATCTTTGGATTTTTTAAATCTACTTCAATATAGGTTATGAATTTATTCCATTCTTTAATAAACTTTGTTTCTTTCTGGTCTCTGATTTTTTGTGTTAATTTTGCCAATTCTGAATATTCAAATAATTTACTTTGCCAATCTCTTACTGTTGGGATATTGATTGATTTCCAATTTTGGGCGATTAAAATTCTAGCAGCTGTTGTTGCGTGCTGGAATAAGGTCTGGTCCTCTTTCTTAATTTCATTGCCAATCATTCCCAGAAGAAAATTTTCAGGTTTTTAAACAAAAGTAAATTTAAACATTTTTTTTAGTTCATTATAAATGAGCTCCCAGAAGTTCTTAATTTTTTCACAAGTCCACCAAATGTGGTAAAAACTACCTTCCTTGTTTTTACACCTCCAGCAATTTTATCTCCATTCTTATAGATTTTCCCTAATTTTACAGTGGTGATGTACCATCTGTACATCATTTTTTCCATGTTTTCTCTTAAGGCAAAACAAGCAGTGAACTTCATATCTTTATTCCAGAGCTTAATCCAACTATCGTATTCCAAATTATATCCCAGATCTATCACCCATTTCACCATAACTTCTTTTATTTCCTCATCCTTAGTATCCCATTCTAACAGTTGATTATACATTTTTGATAAGAGTTTTGAATTTCCTTCCAGTATTTCTATCTGGAATCTTGATTTTTTTTTTCGTTTATCCCAATCTTTTTATCTTCTGTCCACAGTGCATTAATTTGATGGAATTGTAACCAACTCGTTAATTTATCTCCTAGTTCTTCATACATATGTATTTTTCACTCTATAAGACGCACCAGACCACAAGACACACCTAAGTTTTGGAGGAGGAAAACAAGAAAAAAAATATTCTGAATCTCAGAAGCCAGAACAGCAAGAGGGATTGCTGCTCAGTGAAAGCAGCAGTCCCTCTTGCTGTTCTGGCTTCTGGGATAGCTGTGCAGCCTGCATTCGCTCCATAAGATGTACACACATTTCCCCTTACTTTTTAGGAGGGAAAAAGTGAGTCTTATAGAGCAAAAAATACAGTATTTTGTCTAGGTTTTAGGATATATATTTTTAATCACTCACTTCTATGCCTCTTGCATTTCCTGTATTTACATGATGAAATACTTATCTATTGCACACAAAGTTGCCTTTGGGGGGAATTAAAAATCATGCAACTCTTTTGCCTAATCTTTTTCTTCCAAGCTTACTGGCAACACCCTTTTGACACTCACATGATCCGGGAAAAAGACTTCTTTGTGGATGCAAACACTACGGTGAAAGCCAGCCTGATGTATCGAAAAGGCTACTACAAATACCTCCACGATGAAGACTTGTCTTGCTGGGTGGTGGAGATTCCATACAAAGGAGATGCCACGTCTTTCTTCATTCTGCCTGATGAAGGAAAACTGGAGGATGTGGAAGGTGCATTGGTAAAAGAAAGTCTGTCTAAATGGATAGCATCTTTTAAAACAGAGTAAGTCTTTTCTCTGCACCGTTTCTTCAAATGCTGCTAATTCGAAGAGTTGAAGCTTTTTGTTTTAAAAGGATACCATATATATATATATATATATATATGCTTTCGTAGATTTTCACGGGTACAGGAATGCAGGTTTTGGTGTCCTCGGGTGTCTTCCCGTGTAAAAGTTGGGGTGTCTAGGCGACGTTTCGACGAGGTCTCACTCGTCATCTTCAGGCTGGTGCTTTCGGCTTCTTGTTACTGGAACAGAGCAGGATCTCAGTGTTTGAGTTCCTATAAATACTGTTGAGGAGGTGTGGTGTATAGCCTCCAATGTTCTGGGCAGAGAGGAGGTTCCCAGGCTGGTGTGCCTTTTCTTCTTTTGTTCCTTAATTACTTGAGGGATATCTTGAGTGATTTCTTGAGTGATTTCCTGAATCCCACTTAGGTGGGTCATTAGGTGTGGATTAGTTGCTAAAGCCTTCGTGTCTTGAACTCTTGAACTTTGTGAAGAGTTTTTCTGAGAAGATGGCTGTACTGCACTTGGTTGTGCTCTGGCTTGGCTTCGTGTATAGGGGCGAGCTGTGGTTTTGTGGCCTGTGCCAGCCAGATCTGTGTAGGGATTGCAGGGGGGTGCAGCATCCGGAGGTGCCACCCTGGTTTGGCTACTGGATGGTGTCTGTAATTTATCTGTGGAGAGGGTCTGGGTTTGGGTCTGGTGTGGTTGATTGGTGATGGCGTTCTGTGTGCCTCTGGATCTGGTGTCAGATTTTGTGGGGAGGGCTAATTTCCAGATGTCTGGCAAGCGGGATGTGTCGTCACGCTTGTTCATGTTGTGAGGGTGTTTCTCTATCTCGATGGCTTCCATGATTATTCTCTTGTGGTGATGTTCCATGTTAAAGAGCAATTTGGAATCTGCAAAATTAATTTCGTGTCCTGTTTCTTTCATGTGTTGGAAAAGAGAGGAAGTTTTTTCTTCTTTTTTGACGGCATTCTTGTGTTCTGCGATCCGTGCATTTATTCGTCTGTTTGTTTGTCCAATGTACGTGGCTGGGCAGACTTTGCAGGGTATTTCATAGACCCCTTGGTTTTCCAACTGAATTTTATCCTTGGGGTTTCTGAGGATATTGGCTATTTTTTGGTTGGTGCAAAAGGCTGTTTTGATATTGTGTTTATGGAGGATTTTGCTAATTTTATCTGTAGTGCCCTTGATATAAGGAAGGAGGGCTATGCCATTGTTTTCTTCTGTGTCTTGGTTTTTGGGGGGTGTTTCTTTTTGGATTAGCTTCGTAACCCTGTTTTGCTGGTATCCATTGGCAATTAACACATTTGAGAGATTCTGTAACTCAGTTGTCAAGTGGTCTTCGTCAGCCAGGCGTTTGGTTCTGGAGATGAGAGTCTTGGCTACGGAGTTTATTTGTGCAGGGTGGTGGTGTGATTGTGCATGTAAGTAGCGGTTGGTGTGTGTTTTTTTCCGGTAGATAGTGTGTCCTAGGGAGCCATCAGGTTTTTTGTAGATTAGGACGTCAAGGAAGGGAAGTTGGTTGTTGGTTTCTATTTCCATAGTGAATTGTATTTTGGGGTGTAGGCTGTTGAGATGTGTGAGGAAGCTATCCAGTTTTTCCTTCCCGTGTGGCCAAATTACAAAGGTGTCGTCAACATATCTGAGCCAAAGTTTGGGTTTGTGTTCTGACTTGTCTAAAGCATTGGTTTCAAAGTGTTCCATGTACAGGTTAGCGATGACCGGTGAGAGGGGTGATCCCATAGGTGCTCCTTCTATCTGTTTGTATCTTTGTCCATTGTGGATGAAGTACGTGTTGGTTAGGCAGTGGTTGGTCAGGTCCAAGATGTATTCGGGGGGATTGTATTTGTTTTGAATGGCTGTCAAGGCTTCATTAATGGGCACTTGTGTGAAGAGAGATACAACATCGAAGCTCACAAGTAGGTCATTGGGTTGTAGGTTTTGCTTCTTTATTGTTTCTATGAACTGGAAGGAGTTTGGAACGTGTGAAGAGATGGATTCTGCATAGGGCTGAAGTTGCTTGGCGAGAAATTTAGCGAGATTTTGTAGAGGTGAGCCTATGGAGCTGACTATTGGTCTGAGTGGTGTTCCTTCTTTGTGTATCTTGGGGAGGCCGTAGAGTTTGGGGCATCTGGATGATTTTTCTCTGGGGATGATTCTTAGCTGGATTTCTTCACTGATAGGAGAGGCTTTTATTTTGGATTTGGTGGTTTTTTCCAGATAGGTGGTGGGATCTGTTTTTATAGGTTGGTAGGTAGGGTCTTGGAGTAGATTTGATAGTTTTGCTTGGTAGTCCGATGTGTTCATCACAACAGTGGCATTACCTTTGTCTGCTGGGAGAATGATTATGTTGTTGTCTTTCCTCAGGTTGGTGAGTGCTTTCTGTTCTTCTTTGTGTAAATTGCTTCTGGGTGGTTTGCTGGAGCAGAGGATGTTGGTGACTTCAAGTCTGATTTTATTGGCTTCATCTGGATTGATTTTGGTTAGGCTAGCTTCGACTCCGCATATGATGTTTTCCGTGGGGATGCGTCTCGGGGCGACTGCAAAGTTGAAACCTTTGGAGAGTACTTTGGTTTCAGTTGAGGTGAGGATCCTGTCTGATATGTTATGTACTGTTTGTTTCATGGGTTGTTGTGGAGGGTGGCTGGGCTTCTGGCGTTTCTCTAGTTTGTGGAGTTTGTTGGTGTGTGTGTCTGTCTTGTGTGAGGTCTCCGTTTCAGCTCTCCAGACGGCTAGTTGTTTGCATTTGTCCCAGAGTGCAGGGTGGATTTTGTTACAGAGTTTGAGGTGAAGAGTGAGTAGATCTTTGTTGGTTTGGTTTAGTAGGTATCTTTTCTTGTGTAGTTCGTTTCTGATTAGAGATAGTTCAGTTCGTTTCAGGATCCTTTCGGTAGCTGGGGTTTTAGAGTGGAATTTAAGTTGGAAGCATGTGGGAATTAAGTTGTTGTCTCGGCAGTTGCGTAGGAACAAGAGATCACATAAGATGGTGGCTCTTCGGATTTCTAGTTTCTCGTAGGTTCTTGTCAGCTGGAAGGTTTCCTCCCCGTAGAGGTGAGATATTTGCTTTCGTAGATTTTCACGGGTACAGGAATGCAGGTTTTGGTGTCCTCGGGTGTCTTCCCGTGTAAAAGTTGGGGTGTCTAGGCGACGTTTCGACGAGGTCTCACTCGTCATCTTCAGGCTGGTGCTTTCGGCTTCTTGTTACTGGAACAGAACTCAAACACTGAGATCCTGCTCTGTTCCAGTAACAAGAAGCCGAAAGCACCAGCCTGAAGATGACGAGTGAGACCTCGTCGAAACGTCGCCTAGACACCCCAACTTTTACACGGGAAGACACCCGAGGACACCAAAACCTGCATTCCTGTACCCGTGAAAATCTACGAAAGCAAATATCTCACCTCTACGGGGAGGAAACCTTCCAGCTGACAAGAACCTACGAGAAACTAGAAATCCGAAGAGCCACCATCTTATGTGATCTCTTGTTCCTACGCAACTGCCGAGACAACAACTTAATTCCCACATGCTTCCAACTTAAATTCCACTCTAAAACCCCAGCTACCGAAAGGATCCTGAAACGAACTGAACTATCTCTAATCAGAAACGAACTACACAAGAAAAGATACCTACTAAACCAAACCAACAAAGATCTACTCACTCTTCACCTCAAACTCTGTAACAAAATCCACCCTGCACTCTGGGACAAATGCAAACAACTAGCCGTCTGGAGAGCTGAAACGGAGACCTCACACAAGACAGACACACACACCAACAAACTCCACAAACTAGAGAAACGCCAGAAGCCCAGCCACCCTCCACAACAACCCATGAAACAAACAGTACATAACATATCAGACAGGATCCTCACCTCAACTGAAACCAAAGTACTCTCCAAAGGTTTCAACTTTGCAGTCGCCCCGAGACGCATCCCCACGGAAAACATCATATGCGGAGTCGAAGCTAGCCTAACCAAAATCAATCCAGATGAAGCCAATAAAATCAGACTTGAAGTCACCAACATCCTCTGCTCCAGCAAACCACCCAGAAGCAATTTACACAAAGAAGAACAGAAAGCACTCACCAACCTGAGGAAAGACAACAACATAATCATTCTCCCAGCAGACAAAGGTAATGCCACTGTTGTGATGAACACATCGGACTACCAAGCAAAACTATCAAATCTACTCCAAGACCCTACCTACCAACCTATAAAAACAGATCCCACCACCTATCTGGAAAAAACCACCAAATCCAAAATAAAAGCCTCTCCTATCAGTGAAGAAATCCAGCTAAGAATCATCCCCAGAGAAAAATCATCCAGATGCCCCAAACTCTACGGCCTCCCCAAGATACACAAAGAAGGAACACCACTCAGACCAATAGTCAGCTCCATAGGCTCACCTCTACAAAATCTCGCTAAATTTCTCGCCAAGCAACTTCAGCCCTATGCAGAATCCATCTCTTCACACGTTCCAAACTCCTTCCAGTTCATAGAAACAATAAAGAAGCAAAACCTACAACCCAATGACCTACTTGTGAGCTTCGATGTTGTATCTCTCTTCACACAAGTGCCCATTAATGAAGCCTTGACAGCCATTCAAAACAAATACAATCCCCCCGAATACATCTTGGACCTGACCAACCACTGCCTAACCAACACGTACTTCATCCACAATGGACAAAGATACAAACAGATAGAAGGAGCACCTATGGGATCACCCCTCTCACCGGTCATCGCTAACCTGTACATGGAACACTTTGAAACCAATGCTTTAGACAAGTCAGAACACAAACCCAAACTTTGGCTCAGATATGTTGACGACACCTTTGTAATTTGGCCACACGGGAAGGAAAAACTGGATAGCTTCCTCACACATCTCAACAGCCTACACCCCAAAATACAATTCACTATGGAAATAGAAACCAACAACCAACTTCCCTTCCTTGACGTCCTAATCTACAAAAAACCTGATGGCTCCCTAGGACACACTATCTACCGGAAAAAAACACACACCAACCGCTACTTACATGCACAATCACACCACCACCCTGCACAAATAAACTCCGTAGCCAAGACTCTCATCTCCAGAACCAAACGCCTGGCTGACGAAGACCACTTGACAACTGAGTTACAGAATCTCTCAAATGTGTTAATTGCCAATGGATACCAGCAAAACAGGGTTACGAAGCTAATCCAAAAAGAAACACCCCCCAAAAACCAAGACACAGAAGAAAACAATGGCATAGCCCTCCTTCCTTATATCAAGGGCACTACAGATAAAATTAGCAAAATCCTCCATAAACACAATATCAAAACAGCCTTTTGCACCAACCAAAAAATAGCCAATATCCTCAGAAACCCCAAGGATAAAATTCAGTTGGAAAACCAAGGGGTCTATGAAATACCCTGCAAAGTCTGCCCAGCCACGTACATTGGACAAACAAACAGACGAATAAATGCACGGATCGCAGAACACAAGAATGCCGTCAAAAAAGAAGAAAAAACTTCCTCTCTTTTCCAACACATGAAAGAAACAGGACACGAAATTAATTTTGCAGATTCCAAATTGCTCTTTAACATGGAACATCACCACAAGAGAATAATCATGGAAGCCATCGAGATAGAGAAACACCCTCACAACATGAACAAGCGTGACGACACATCCCGCTTGCCAGACATCTGGAAATTAGCCCTCCCCACAAAATCTGACACCAGATCCAGAGGCACACAGAACGCCATCACCAATCAACCACACCAGACCCAAACCCAGACCCTCTCCACAGATAAATTACAGACACCATCCAGTAGCCAAACCAGGGTGGCACCTCCGGATGCTGCACCCCCCTGCAATCCCTACACAGATCTGGCTGGCACAGGCCACAAAACCACAGCTCGCCCCTATACACGAAGCCAAGCCAGAGCACAACCAAGTGCAGTACAGCCATCTTCTCAGAAAAACTCTTCACAAAGTTCAAGAGTTCAAGACACAAAGGCTTTAGCAACTAATCCACACCTAATGACCCACCTAAGTGGGATTCAGGAAATCACTCAAGAAATCACTCAAGATATCCCTCAAGTAATTAAGGAACAAAAGAAGAAAAGGCACACCAGCCTGGGAACCTCCTCTCTGCCCAGAACATTGGAGGCTATACACCACACCTCCTCAACAGTATTTATAGGAACTCAAACACTGAGATCCTGCTCTGTTCCAGTAACAAGAAGCCGAAAGCACCAGCCTGAAGATGACGAGTGAGACCTCGTCGAAACGTCGCCTAGACACCCCAACTTTTACACGGGAAGACACCCGAGGACACCAAAACCTGCATATATATATATATATATATATATATATACCAGTTTCAGGGGGCCACTGGTAAGGACACCCCATAGACCTAACCTCGGCTACTGCTGTCAGCCCCCTAACCTCAGGTTTATCTAGATGTGGGTTCAGGCTGGCCGATATCTGGTTTTCAACATTGTGACATATCACCAGCTAAACATTGTGATGTACCAATAGATCACAATGTCTGAAATAAGGATGGAACTATGCAGAGGCAAACAGTAGGGCTCATGTCAGGATGTTGCCAGTGGCTCCTGGCTGTTTGCCCAGGAAAGTATAAAGACAAGAAAAGGTTTCTTGCCATCCTTTTTCATTTCAATACTTACAGTGAGAGGCTATAGAACCCAGCCTCTTGGATAAGGGCATTGTCCCGAGTGAATCTCCACCCCACCCCCCCACCCCCGTCTCTCCCACTTCCTCCTTCATCACTTCTGTGGGTGCTACTACGTGCCCTCTGCCTTTGAGCTCTTTGTTCTCCTACGTTTACGGCCATGTTCTGGGAGATGGAGGGTCTGGGATGCTTTCTGATGGCACTGTGTCAGCCAGCTGCCTTTCCGCTTCTGCCTCCTCCTTCTCCTCTCCCATTATTTCCCAACTTCCCCCCTCATCTGCCTCTGAGCTGTGACCCCCAGCAAACCCCTGTTGTAAATCTATACTGTCTTCCTCTTCCCTAGAAGGGTCAGGATGGGGACGCAGTCTCCATCATTCCTTCTCCACCCAGTCCCTGACACTGATGGTTCCAATCTGCCTGATGAGCTACCTGTTTTCGAGCCATCGGCTCCCAAGGTGTGAGGCAATGGGAGCTTCCCTGGGAGTGAGTCCTCTGAATCTGAGGAGCCCATTCAAAAAGCAGTGAGAAATCTCCATCCCATGGGCCTAATGGAGCCCAGTAGGGGTCCTAATTTGTCCTATTAGTTCATCTCTCCCTAAGCCACATTCACCTGCCCACACAAGGCATTATATATGATGTAAGTTGTGGGGCAGGTTATGAGACAGCACCTTGGCATAATAACTGCGGTTTGCAGGTGCTGCCAATCAGCTGATCACCAGCACTTGCAAACCCCTGAGAATTTGCTGCTGTGATTTGATTTCAGCAGACATGGTGATATCAGTCCCACACACTTGTCAAAATGGCACATGGCAGTTGCTGGAGGTCAGGATCTGGCCTGCAAGGTAGATCCAGTTCCTAACTCCCTCTACTAAAGCAATGTATTCTGGCCTGGGAGGACTTGGAGTGGAGAAAAAGTGACCCTTTAAGAGGCTTCAAGAGACCCTTCCTATGCACTGGGGCCCTTTTCCAAGCTTGAATGTGCATCAAGGCCAGGGAATGTCACTGTGTGGGTCATGACTCAACAGCTGAACACCAATGAAATAACATATGGATTCTTTTTCTATTTCTTCATCAGCAATATACGTCTTTTTATCCCCAAATTTTCCATTTCTGCATCCTATGATGTCAAAGACTTATTACAAAAGATGGGTGTGCAAGACGTCTTTAATGACGCTGCTGATCTGTCTGGCATTACCGGAGAACGTGACCTGATGGTTTCCAAAGTATGTGCTTTCTCTCTTTGATCAAGTGCTTCTTTAAACCTTCATGTTCTGTCATTTGGTCCTCGATTAAAAGAGGACAACATTACCTCCAATAATTTCTCAGAAGCACGTGAAGAACATCTGAGAAGGAACTCTTTTTGTTGATATTTTTCTCATTTGCAGGAAGCCATGAAAATGTTGCAAAATGTGAATCACAGATCCATACCATACACTTAAAGTGAATTCAGTGCACATTTAAAGCACATGCTTCCCTCAAAGAATCCTGGAAGCTGGAATTTCGCCTCCACAGACTTACAATTCCCAGAACCCTTGACAAACTACAGTTCCCAGAATGCCCTGGGGAAAGTCATGTGCTTTAAATTTGCATTGATTGTGCCTTAAATCTAGACTCTGCCACACTTCCTTTTGTGCTGCAGCTTGACAGCGCAGTATATTTTGTGCTTGACAGCGCAGTATATTTTGGGACGTACCATATTCTTGTGGACTGTGGAGACATTTAGAAGACCCCATTTCTCCTCAAAGAGCTACAATAGCCAGAGCAGTTTAACATTCAATCCCCCTTCCCGGGGAACTCTGTAAATTGTAGCTCTGTGAACAGAAAAGGGGTCTCCTAAGAACTCTTAGCACCCTGGACAAGCTACCCCCAGGATTCCTTGGGGGAAGCCATGATTGCTTAAAGTGGTACAGCACCACTTTCAATGTACAGTGCAGAAGGGACCTAGGTTGCAGTATGTGCTTGTTTGTAGTGTTGGCATGGTGCCCAGGACATTTTCTCCTGTTTGTGAATGTGCTCACGGCGCCCTCGCCCGCCCCTCCAGGTTGGTAACCCCTGCTTTAGCTAAAAGATCAAACACCCTCCTGGATTTGAAGGTCATTGTGGACAAGCTATCACAGAGAAAGCAATTACAGTAGATAGAGCAGCTACTTCAGGGAGGTCTAATGGGAAGATCCTCAGTATGAGAACAATGATCATCACAAGGGTGTCCATATTCATCTGTGAACTACTGGAGAATGTGACTTGCAGACAATGATATGTTGTTCTTTCCTCACAGGCCATTCACAAGACTGTGCTGGATGTTAACGAGAGTGGCACTGAGGCAGCAGCAGTCACCACGATAGAGTTTATGTTCCGTTCCGCTCCATTTCAACCTGTACTTACTATCAATTTCAACAGACCCTTCCTGCTTATTATTTTAGATAAGGCAACATGGAGCATTCTCTTCCTAGGGAAGATCATCAACCCTACAGTGCAATGAATATTAGAAGAGCCAGAGTATTACGAGTACAGCCTTTTTAGGAGATTAAAAAACTGGATTTCCCGCTTTGCATTTTCTTAGCCTTGTCCTGGTGGTGCCCATAACCAGTTGTATCTAGGATGAATAAGAAGATGACTGACTTCAAAGCCATTTTATAATAAAAATGATTTTAAAACATTGTGATATTGTGGGTTAACTTCATGCTCCACCCTTTTGAATCTGCAATATGTTTCTGTCCTTGAAAGGGGCCCACTAATCCCTAGGTGACCTCTTAAATCCCATTTTAGAAAATCAAGTCCCTAAATGAAGGCAGAGCAGATGGTAGATTTGCAGGACAGTTTCTGCCTCCCAGTTCTTTGAACGGCAACAACAAAATGAGTTTGCCCAGATAAAGTAGGCTGCTGAAATGGGGGGGGGGGGGAGCTAACCAGAAGTGGACTTGTGTATGAAACGATAATAACCTCAGTTCAGTTCTGGTTCTGAAAATAAATTCAAACCAACTCAGAAGGTGCTCAGAGGCATCCTATGTCCTTTAATTCTAACTGCATCTCTTTTACATAGGGCTCTGGTTGGTAGATATTGGGGTTCTGCAGGGGGAAACAAACTAAAACTGGGAAGCCTTCCATGCCCCTATTATAAGGAAGAATTTCTCTATGGAGATAAATGGATGGCACCAGGCCAGGAGAATCAGGTATGATTCTTAGTGACTCTCATTTTTCTTCCATTGGACAAAGTAAGCAGAATGCAATCAGGACACATTAGTAAGTAAATGTGTGCTAAGAAGGCAACAACCACAAAATGTGTCAAGTAGAATAGCACCCCAAGAGAAGTCATCCTCTTCTGTGCCCTGCCTGGGGGCTTATGGGCAGGTGGCTCCCAACACTCTTCCTCATCCAGCCAGTCCCTGACATCAGGAGACCCTATTCCGCTCACAGAGTTACAATTCCCAGAATGCCCTGGGGAGACGGATTGAT
The DNA here is from genome assembly GCF_965153285.1 of Podarcis tiliguerta. Classification (NCBI taxonomy): domain Eukaryota; kingdom Metazoa; phylum Chordata; class Lepidosauria; order Squamata; family Lacertidae; genus Podarcis; species Podarcis tiliguerta. The sequence goes on along the minus strand of NC_139534.1, from coordinate 114,369,384 downwards.
TGTTAAACTACTCCGAAGCCTTTCTCCCCCCCCCCAAGAACATTTCTGTGGTTTTTCTGAGAAGGCCACTTTCCAGAACGTTCTCCTAATATTATCCACCACTATGTTGGGGAACCAGCTTCTGTGGGCCTTGACATACCCATTTGGCCCAGGTGCTGATGCTAGGCCTGTTCACTACTATGCTCGGGGGTGGGGCATTTGGGACTTCAGGCCCAAGGTCCAGCTCTAGTTGCACCGCTGGGGTGTGCAAGCCACAAAGAGAACTGAGCAGTCCCAGCAACCACAATTTACTAGTTAATGTTATGTCTAAAAGAGAAAGCCTAAAGCAGAAAAGTCAGATTTCGAAAGCAATACAGCATAGAAACAAGAGGCAGCTCTGGAAAGCTCTTGGGTAGATAACAGTCAAATATTTTGCTGCTGATTTCGCTCTCACAAGTCCACTCAGCCACTCTGGTGGGTGCCATTGAGGGCTGGCATCCCCAGAGGCATAGGAAGGTGTGTGTGGTGGGGGGAAGACCACCCTGGGTGTCATCGCTGAGGGGGGTGACATTTGACATGCTGCCCGCCCGTGACTCCCAAGCCTACCTGGAGCCATCGGGGGAAGGGGGAGCTGTACCACTTTGCTGGCGGCCTTCCCCCCTTCCCCATTTGTTTTGACAGCTCAGGGGAGACATGGGGGTCACAAGGGGGCAGCACACCCAGGGGTGACATTTGGTGCACTGCCCACCCGTGACTCCCAAGCCTACCCTGAGCCGTCAATGTGGAGAGGGGGAGTGACAAAAAAAAATATCAGTATCGGGTACCACCTGACCTTGCTTTGCCTCTGGGTGCACCCCCCCCCCCATGTGCCAGGATCCAATGTGGGAAATCCCAAGGACTTGTTTCCCAGGCAGCAAAGGAAGCCTCTGGGCTGAATGAACTTGCTGCCTGGGTAATGGTCCTGCCCACTCGCCTAATCAGCGAATCATGAGTGGGCATAGAGTGGGCCTAGCCTGCCTCTTTCGTATATTACATAGGCACATGGCTTGCTCTGCAGACACTTTCTGTTGGCTCTCCCACGCTTTATATATTGCTGTTGCGTGTTGTTCTGCCTGACCTTGGTATGGCATAACTGGTCGCCGTATTCAGGGCCAGGTTACGTACCTCTTACATCTGTTGTGGCCTGATTTCACCTAAATATTTTTCTAGCGATTTTGCTCTCACAAGAAGTAGTGACGGCCACTAACTTGATAGCTTTAAAAGAGGAATACACAAATTTGTAGATGAAGATAGCAGCCATGATGTCTAGGTTCTACCATCAGAGTCGGAGGCTGCATGATTCTGAATTCCAGTTGCTGTGAATCACAATGGGGGCGAGTGCTGTTATGTCCTGCTTGGAGCTCCCATAAGCATCTGGTTGGCCACTGCTAGTAGACTGGCCATTGAACTGATTCAGCAGACTTTCTTATGTTAGTATTTTTTTGAAAAAAATTCTAAAAATAGACAACCTTTTAAACTTGGTAAAGGAACCTTTCTCACCTTCCAGTAGTGGGTAAGAGGAGGGGCAAAAGTGAATAAATGTAATTACCTTTATATAGTAGGCTAGTTTCTACACCCCGCTCTGACCTCCATCTAGAAAAACAGGGTGAATTATCAGAGTTCATTGACACATTCTAGCCAAGCAAAAACACTCAAGGGGAAGACACTGAGGATCCTGACACCCTCACCTGAAACCTAAAGAGATGCGGAAATGTGACTATTTCCATCTGTGAAAATTTGGGAGAATATGAGAGAAAACATGGGGCCACAAAATGACTTGAGGCTATAATGTTTGGGGCCATGCATATGATCCCTTATCTTGGCTGCTGATACCATTGTGCAAAGTCTAGAGACCACTTGAAAACCCATTGCTTCACATTTTGCTCTCTGTCCCTTTGATAATCCATGTTTGTTCTGCTTAATGGTTAATGCTGAAGACTAAGTATTATATAAGTCTGATGCATAACCAAGCAAGGAATCACATAGCCCCTAGAGTCAGTTGGAGATTCTGTAAGTATGGTACGCATTTTTCTTTTCCTCTTTATGTTTTATTGAAATCTATGCATGGGAACATGACAGTTCCACTTCCCCTCTTCCCCCACACCTTCCTATCCCTTCTCAATGACTTTGGTTTATCACAAAATCAGGGATGCAATACACGACAGTCAGAATCACCAATTATCTCAAGCACACACATAACAAAAATATTAACCACCACCAACATTTTTTGTTGATTGGACTGGATACTTTTTTATTCTGCTTTTTCATTCTGCATTTGGGCTGCAATATCTCAGAATGCATGGGAATTTGTCCCAACCTGAGTAGGGCACATTTAACCCCAAACTGGAAGCTCAAAAGTTCTGCAAAATGTGGCCCATTGCCAACACTGGACATTAATGAGTATGTCTAAAGCACAAACTGGATTTTCCTTGTGTTATACTAAAGGACTGGGCACTAATGCAGACTCACTGTTTTTTAAAAACATTACACCCAGCTTCTAAAATGTGACATGTTTATTCAACTGCACTATTCACAAGAAAGGTAAACTATATATGCTGGGTGTAGGGCAAGGTAAGTAAAAATGGGACAGACATGGTATAATTCAGATCCTACTGGAGTCAATGGCAGAACATATCAATAATGTTCTAATGCATACCAATGCATAGAAATGTAAAAAAAGGCAATACTAGAGGAAGAGGAGGAGGAGGAGGAGTTTCGACTTGATATCCCACCTTTCACTTCCCTTAAGGAGTCTCAAAGCGGCTAACAATCTCCTTTCCCTTCCTCCCCCACAACAAACACTCTGTGAGGTGAGTGAGGTTGAGAGAAGTGTGACTAGCCAAGGTCACCCAGCAGCTGCATGTGGAGGAGTGGAGAAACAAACCCGGTTCACCAGATTACGAGTCCATCGCTCTTAACCACTACACCACACTGGAGGTTTCCTGGTCGGGCGGGGGGAGTCAAAACCTTCACCCAATTCTCTAAAATAAAATGAAATAGTGTTTGCTTTCAGGAAGATGATTTGTTGAATGAATATTTTATTAAATGCATTATGATCACTCTAGAATGCAAGTTAGGAAGCTTGCAAATTTAAACACAAAAACAAAGACATTTGATATATGGAATAATTTAATGGTGGCTTCTGTAAAAAAATGGAAACAATATTTTATCAAAATGTCATTGTTCTATGCAAAACTATACAAACCTGTGCAGCTAACTTTTGAAATGTCTTGTTACGCTATTCACAAGCTCCATGGATGAATCATGTTGTGTGATTTACAAGCCTAACCCACCGTTCTGACAGTCCCAGTCATTTCCAGTGGAATCAATTCTTTAACAAAACCTGTCCTTTAAACAGAGTTGAACAGGATAATTTGATTAAAAATAATTGCCTTACTGTCTGCAGGCTATTTTCTTTATGGAAAAATAGTTACTGATCCCATTGAAGGTCATAATCTACCTCTCCTTACTACTGAGTGTTCTCCAAGTTCACTGTCACCACGTCCCAGGACATCATAAGGACTCTGAGGGTCATGGAGATATGCTATTGCATTAACTTGTGAAATAGTTCTGTCCCTAAACAACACGGAAATGATAGGGCAGACAATGCGTAACTCCAGCAAATCATTGGGGTGGAAATAATGGTGGTTTTATGAAACATTAAGGCAAGGAAGATATAGCACCAATGAAGCTTCCCTCCAGAAAACAGATTATTTCCTTTCCAAGGGGCACAGACCAGAAATAGTATGTCAAAATGGGAGGGGGCATTTCAGCTAGCTCTTCATGGTAGCTGGACTGGATTTCTGAAGCAAATGACTGCCAAAACTCATATAATTGAAATACTTTATTGTCACTTGTACAACTTGTATACAGTGAGATTACACGAGCACCCCCCACTCAGCTCTCTTAGTCTTAATTCCCCTTGTTTATTGATGCATACCCACCAAACCCAAAAGTCAGTTGCCCTGTTGTGATATTTTCATTCAGCAGCCTAACAGCCCACAATAGAAGCTGTTCTTTACCCTGTTGGTGGGACTAATCATGCTTCTATATCCTCTGCCTGAGGACAGGAGATCAAGAAAGTGCCGGCCAGGGTGTGAATCATCCCTGAGAATTTTCCTCACTCTCCTGAGGCAACATTCTTCCGCTATTTCATCCAGTGGATTCACAGGACAGCCCATAATATCTTGTGCTGTATTCACCACCCTCTGTAGGCACTTCCTATCAGATTATGTCAAACCAGCGTACCACACCAAAGCAATATTTTGTGGCCTAAACTTTCATCTGTACTAATATTACGACTTAAGAGTACGGTAAGCTAAAAGTCTCCAAGCACTGCAGTTGCCCACTAGGGAATCTCACTTGGTGAGGTTGATGTTGCCAGCCTTCATGACACATTTGCCTAAGACATCAGTATAGGGAAACCTTCCTGATGCTATTGGATCCCAGCATCCCTCAGCTCCAGACAGCACAGTTCGTGGTCAGGGATGGTGGGAGTTGTACTCCCACGACATCTAGAGCATGGGTAGGCAAACTAAGGCCCAAGGGCCAGATCCGGCCCAATCTCCTTCTAAATCCGGCCAATGGACGGTCCGAGAATCAGTGTATTTTTACATGAGTAGAAAGTGTCCTTTTATTTAAAATACATCCCTTGGTTATTTGTGGGGCATAGGAATTAGTTCATTTTTTATCCCCCCCCCCCCCCAAACAAAATATAGTCCAGCACCCCACAAGGTCTGAGGGACAGTGGACCGGCCCCCTGCTGAAAAAGTTTGCTGGCCCCTGATCTCGAGGAACAGGTTCACTGTCCCTTGCTCAAAGCTTTTCAATTTGCCATTACCTCATGGCCTCAATGGGCAAAATGAAGGGACACACTAGCAGGCGAAAAACAAATTGCGTCACATTTTGGTTCTCTGCCTTCCTTGGAAAATCCTTGTTTGTTCTGATTAATTATGAAAATGGGCATTTGGGGCATATCAATGACTAAAACATAGTGGCAGAGGCCTCCTTAATATTTATAAGAGCAGGTTAAAATATCAGAAAACAAAAGCAGGAAACTAAATTTTTAAATTAGGATAGTGGGAAAAACTAAAGAGGATAATTTGACGGGCTTTTGGGGTGATTCACTTGCAACTTTGGCAGGTGCTGGTTTTTATGATATCTAAGTAAGGAATGCACGTTGAATAAATGCAGCATATGCTAAAAGAAAGGACTTGAATAGAAATGTGTTAATGACTTGCTTGAATAATTCAAAAGATTTCATATTAAGAACAGCTAGAGATAAACCAGAATTTGCAAAACTGGGAGCGAAAATCAAATACTTTTTTCATAGATCTCTCACCAGTGTCCCTGCAAAAAATAATCATGAATTATGTTTTCTGACTGGGAGACTAAAGAAATTATATACGTGGGGTATATCTTCTAGTATATTTTTTGATATGGGTGTAGGTGCTATACAATTAAAATTAAAGAGGAAACATTGCCTTACATAAATATGTTGGATGAAGGGGAAATTGAAGCTACTGCTTCATTGAATAATTCCAAGTTAGCCTAATAAAGGGGGGAATCATTCATTGAGTGACAGAATGGGGGGAAAAGGATTTAAGGATGAATGGAAATTGCTTGTTGAATTTACAAAATATACATATAATGTAAATATGGACAAATGTAATAGTTTTTCTATGTTGTAAAGTGTATGTGTATCTTTAATACAGTTTCTTTATTTGAAAAAACAACAACCTTGAGTTTTGGATTTCCAAAGGTGCTTGTTTATGCAGCTCTTTGCCAAACAGCTCTGGTCCAAACTGGAAGGACCATCAGCATTTAGCAGTTGGTTGAGCCTCTAATGTTGCCAGCGTGTTGTGTCTTGTGTGAGAGAAGTGCTAAACCTGACAAATGTCATCTATGTGATTTATTTTATCTTTGGCAGAAGAATTACAAGTTCCAGGAAAGTCTTATCATTTACTTCTTCTTAGTGATTGCTCTTCAAGTTTATTGTCATCACGACTCAGGGCAGCCCAAAGACCATGCTGATCATGGGAATAAAAATCAATCTAAAAAGCAACGCCCACCTTTGACACTATTCCAAGCAAAAAGTGACTGGCATAAGATTGTGCATTTTGATTCTACAAGGAATCAATGGTGCATGTTGATTCTACAAGGAAATTGCTTCTGAGGCAGCTGCCCAAAATATTTTCTCCACTAAGCATTTCCACACCCTTTGTAACGCTCAGCCTTGGGGCTAAATCTCAGACCCCTAGACTGATTTACAAGGGACTTGCATTTAACCTGTCACAGATCATGGAGGCTAAGAGCCACAGAGGATTCCGCCAGTTCTTCTTTAAGCTTCACCATCCAGGCAACAAAGTCTGGGTGAACATAGGGAATGCCTTGTTCATAACGTGTTCAAGGAAAATCCTCCCTCAGTTTTTGGAAAATGTCAGAACCATGTATAAAGCTGAAGGCTTTTTGAATAACTTTTACAATTTCATAGAGGCAGAAAAACAGATTAATGATTATATAGGGAGATAAAGTCGTGAGGAAATAGCCCATGCCATTGATTGCCTCAATCAAAAGGATGCACTGGTGCTTGTGAACTATATTATCTTTAGTCAGTTCCTCTCTGTTTATGAGGACCAGGTTCAAGACCTTGTCATGTCTTCCACCATAAGGGAAATGAAATTGTCAGCAAGGCAATGGAGGAATTTGTTGGCCTTTATGTGTTTGGCAGGGTCCTGACAGGTATTGGAGTAGTTGAAGTCTCCCATAACAACAATATCTTTCCTTTTGTAATGTTTGGTAATCTGCTTTAGGAAGGCATCATCCAAGTCTTCAGTCTAGCTTGGCAGTCTATAGCAGACACCCACAGTGAGGCCATTGACCTACTATTTTTACCCATATACTCTCTTTTTTTAAATAATATTTTATTAGGATTTTCAAAATATAATACAAACCAAAAAGAAAAAAGAAAAAAACAATAACAAAAAAGACAGAAATACAAAAAATAACAACAATTAAAAACAATTTCCATCTTTCAAAACCAAACTTGCCTCAACTTGTTTCTTGGACTTCCCCACACCTCCCACCTTTGTATTCCGATGCAATTGTTTGTTCAGCAAATCCTTTCCCTCTTTACTTTTATCCTAATTTATTGTCTTAATATTTTAACTTTACCCTTCCCTCTGTTTAACATTCCAGTTTTTCCCCTAATACTTCAAACCTTGTTGCTATAAACCCATTAGCTTCAATCTAACATCATTCCATCATTCATTAATTTTACATTGTTTCTGTAAATAATCTTTAAATTCCTTCCAGTCTTCTTCCACCAGCTCTTCTCCCTGGTCTCGGATTCTGCAGGTCATTTCTGCTAATTCCATATAGTCCATCACCTTCATCTGCCATTCTTCCAGAGTGGGTAGTTCTTGTGTCTATTTTTACCCATATACTCTCAATCTACTTTCCATGCTCCAGGTCATGGATTTCTTCACAATTAAACACATCCTTTACATATAATTACTATTCATCTATTACTATGCATGCACTCTGTGCATTGGTATAGAGACAACTGAAACCATAAGTCATTCCCTCCAGCTGCTTCCTTCTTGTCATTTCCTGCCCTTTAGCAGGTTTCTGGAGCACCATCATTATCCCCAGTCCTAGGTGTTCCTCTGTCTTCTGTATTGTTGTCTCCCTCCCACTCAGGATCTAATTTAAAGCTCTCTTGATCAGATTTCTGAGACACTTAGCAAATACATTCTTGCCAGCCGCTGTGGAGTGCTGCCCATTTCCTCCAAAAGTCCTTCTTCAAGTAAGCAGAGACCATGATCCAAGAAGCCAAACCCTTCCTGATGACATCACCTGCGCAGCCAGTGATTTACTTCCAGTATTTTATTCTCTCTTCCTGGACCACGAACTTCAACAGGGTGGAGTGATGAAAAAACAACCTGTGCCCTACAGCTCTTCAGCTTCCTGCCTCATAGCCCCTTGCTGTATACTGAAGCTGTATGTGGCAGTATTGTTTGCACCCACATGAATCAGAAGGAAAGGGTAGTGGTCATTGGGAATTACAAGACTTGGCAATTTCTCTGTCACATCTTTGCATCTGGAAGAAAGCACACCTCTCAGGACATCCTGTTACCTCTGCACACTGGGACACCTTGTGAGCTTCCCATAAGTATCTGGTTGGCCACTGTGAGTCAATGAGCCATTGAACTGATCCAGCAGGCTTAATAATAATAATAATAATACCACACCCACCTGGCTGGGTTTCCTCAGCCACTCTGGGTGGCTTACAGAATATATAAAACATAATAAAGCATCAAACATTAAAAACTTCCTGATACAGGGCTGCCTTCAGATGTCTTCTAAAAGTTATGTAGTTCTTAATCTCCTTGACATCTGAAGGGAGGCCATTCTCGTGTTCTTATGTTTTTGAAAAATTACACAGCTGCACAACAAATTTGTTGTCTGCGTTTTTTCAGTTGATTTAGGATGAATCTGATGCGCTGAATCCAAAAATCACATTGTTTTTGCTCAATCAGGTCAAGTTTTTGAGCTATGGCCACATGTCGTTTTTTTACGTTTTTGTTCACATGTACGCTTGTGTGGAGCATTTTAGAAGAAGTTGGTGGGGGTAAAATGCCATGTCGAATAATTGTTTTGATTGGAAATGATTATTTTAATCACAAGAAGTATTCAGGTCCAATAGTTCTGGGTGATTATGTCGAAAAGGGATCAGTTTGAAGTCATAAAACCTCGAAATCTTCCATAAATTGGTGCGGCAAAGCATAAAGTTGGGGGATCAAAACTAAGTTAAACAGGCATCAAGAGTACCTCCATTTTTTCTCAGAAGAGAAGGACTTGGTGTACTGTGCAGATATTGCGCAGCTTCTGCTCAAGCTTGGAGTGCCACAGTACGAACCCAAAGATTGGAGACTGTTCATTGACAGCAGCAAGCAATCACTGAAATGTGTTCTGCTACACAACGGCAACCAGTTTGCCTCTATACCCCTGGCTCACTCGAGTACACTGAAGAAGAACTATGAAGCGGTGAAGTATGTGCTGGAGAAAATTAGTTATGATCAGCATAAGTGGTTTATTTGTGTTGACCTGAAGATGGTGAACTTTTTGTTGGGACAACAGTCTGGCTTCACCAAGTACCCATGTTTTCTGTGCATGTGGGATAGTAGGGACCGTGCTCAGCATTACACGAAGAAGGACTGGCCTGTGTGGGAGGAATTGGTGCCTAGCAGAAAAAGGAACGTCATCAATGACCCTCTGGTGGACAGAGACATAATACTCTTCCCACCACTGCACATCAAGCTCGGCTTAATCAAGCAGTTCACCAAGGCTCTGGACAAGGATGGTGACTGCTTCACTTACTTGTGCAAGGCTTTTCCAGGATTGACCATGGAGAAGTTGAAAGCTGGCATCTTTGACGGTCCTCAGATCCGTCAGCTCATCAGAGATCCAGAGTTCGAAAACTCAATGAACGAAGTGGAACTGGAAGCGTGGAAGGCATTTGTTCTGGTAGTGAAGAACTTTCTTGGCAACAATAAGGCCAGAAACTACGCAGAACTTGTCAACAACATGCTGACTGCTTTCAGAAACCTGGGCTGCAACATGAGCATCAAGATGCACTACCTATTTTCACATATGGACTGGTTTCCTGAGAACCTGGGTTCAATGAGTGACAAGCAGGGGGAGAGATTCCATCAGGACATGAAAGAGATGGAGACCAGGTACCAGGGTCGCTGGGACGCAGTCATGATGGCTGACTACTGTTGGACTCTGAAGAGAGACCTCCTTGCCACTGAGCATTCCAGGAGTTCCAAGAAACGGAAGTTCAAGCCCCGAAATTTGAAAAATGGCGAAGCAACATGCAATTTACGTGTACTTACCTTTATCAATGCCCACCATTCAGTTTACAGTAATCGATGTTTCTATCAGGTAATCAATAAATGTTGGAAAAACATTTTTTCTCTTGAAAACATATTTAGGATGATATGTGTTGACAAAAATCAGCTGATAATGCCACAAAAATGTAATCGATTTTGTCACAAGATCTGATTTATTTCAAATCAACATAGCACAAAAACCTGACCTGAAGTTGAGAAACGGATGCCATTTCCTGATTCAGAGGTGCAAAAAGACCCTAAATCAGTTGTAGAAATCTAGACAACATTCAAAAAGTAAAAAACTATTGCGTAGTGTTATCTAAAAAGAGGTAACTTTCTGAAACAGGGCATGGGAACCTTGGTCAGCCAGAGGGTGACATTGGCTGCTATGCAGGCTTCTGAGGGCCACCTTCCAGTAACAGGAAAGAGCACGGGCAAAAGCAGTGCTTTTGGGGGGGGGCACTCAAGGGCACGCAGTACTGGCACAATTTTTGTCAAATGTTAAAAGTGTGGCACCTACTATAAGAACTTTATGGTAAGTACCGGCACCTTTTTTCCTATATAAAAAAGCACTGAGCAAAAGTGAAGACAAACAAATGTAAATTTTACCTTTGTACAGTAGGCTAGTTTCTACATCCCGCTCTGACCTCCACTTAGATAAACAGGATGCATTATCAGAGTTCATGGACACATTCTAGCCAAACAAAAATAATCAAGAAAACAGGTGGTGAGAGGGAAGAATACAGCCTGTGGGGAGAGAAGTATGGAGAGTAGCATGGAGAGAGTTTGGGGGCCCAGAGAGAGAGGCCTGAGGATCCCCACACCCTGACCTGAAACCGAAAGAGATGAGGAAATGCAGCTATTTCCATCTGTGAAAACTTGGGAGAGTATGAGGGGAGACTCAGGGCCACAAGATGGCTTGGTGCCATCAGGTTTGTAGGCTATTCAAAGGACCCTTTATCTTGGCTGCTGATACCATTGTGCAAAGTCTAGAGACCACTTGAAAATCCATTGCTTCACATTGTGCTCTCTGTACCCTTTGATAATCCATGTTTGTTCTGCTTAATGGTTAATGCTGAAGACTAAGTATTATATAAGTCTGGTGTGTAACTAACAAAGGAGTCGCATAGACCAATATAGTGTCGTTTGGAGAATTCTGTAAGTATGATATGCATTTTTCTTTTTCTGTTTATCTTTTATTGAATTCTATGCATGGGAACAGGACAGTACAAGAGTCTTCATTCATTTTCTCTCTTCCCCCACCTTCCATGAAAAAGGAAAGTCAGCCCCTTCACATAAGTCTCCAAAAGAAAATCAATTGGTTTTTACTTGGCGGAAGATGATTTGATAATGATGCAAACATATATTTTAAATGAAAACATTAAATGCATTATGATCATTCTAGAATGTGTGTTAGAAACAAAACATAAAGATGTTTTATATTCAGAATAACTTAATAGTTTTCCTTTTAAAAAATGGAAATAACATTTTATCAAAATGTCATTGTCCTACCAAAACAAAATATCTAACTTTTGAAATGTCTTATTCTATTCACATGCTCCATGGATGAAATATGTTGTGTGAATTACTAGCACAGCCCACTATTTCATGTCCAGTGGGTTGAATTTTTGAACAAAACCCTGTCCTTTAAACAGAGTTGAACAGAATAATTTGATTAAAAATGGCTCTTTTACTGTTTGTAGGATATTTTCATTGTCGAAGAATACTTGCCAATCCGAATGAAGGCCTTAATCTCCCTCTCCTTACTACTGAGTGTTCTCCAAGTTCACTGTCACCACGTCCCAGGACAGCCTAAGGACTCTGAGGGTCATGGAGATAAAATGATATTTGAACCCCCGCATCCTTCTGTGGAAGAAGAACAGGGTCAGAACTTGACGTACGCTCATGAGATTGCTCCCAGTAATGCCAACTTTGCATTTAGATTCCACAAACAAATAGCTTTAGGTGAAGCTGCCAAAAATATTTTCTTCTCTCCAGTCAGCATCTCCAGCACTTTTGCAGCACTGACACTGGGTGCCAAATCTGAAACACAAAGCCAAATTTACAAAGGACTTGCTTTTAACCTTTCGGAGACTGAAGAGCACAAAATACACAAAGGATTCCATCGGCTCATCAGTACCCTGAATGACCCAAACAACAAGGCCCTGATTAACACAGGGAATGCCTTATTCATAGATGAGCGACTGAAAATACTTCCGAAATTCCTGGAAGATGTCAAAACCTTGTATGGAGCTGAAGCCTTTTCATCCAACTTCCAGAATTCATTGGCAGCTAAAACCCAAATAAATGATTATGTGCAGGCCAAAACTCATGGGAAAATACCCCATGCGGTTGATGAGCTTGATCCAATTACTGTGATGGTTTTACTGAACTACATCTTCTTCAAAGGTAAGTTGAAAGAAAGATAAATAAATTGGGGGTTTGTAAAAAAAATCTCCAGGCATCTTCTAATCTGCTTTGCTCTGCCACTGACTTTTGTAATTGCAATACAGTGGTGCCCTGCAAGACAAATGCCTCGCAAGACGGAAAACCCGCTAGACGAAAGGGTTTTCCGTTTTGGAGGTGCTTCGCAAAACAAATTTGCTATGGGCTTGCTTCGCAAGACGAAAATGTCTTGCGAGTTCCTGCGGGTTTTATTCCCCTCCCCCCCTTTTCCCCAAGCCGCTAAGCTGCTTAACAGCTGATCGGTAAGGCGCTTATCAGCTGATCGCTAAGCCCGCTAAGCCGCTAATAGCCTTTTAGCAGCTAATCCGCTAATCCCTTAAACCTTTAATAGCCGCTAATAGCCGCTAAACCGCTAATAGCGCTAAGCCGCTAATTGGCTTGCCTCGCAAGACGAAAAAAACCGCAAGTCGAAGAGACTCGCAGAACGGATTCCTTTCGTCTTGCGAGGCAACACTGTACTGGAATAAAATAAAAAATAAAAAAGAATCTTCAGGCATCCTCAGAATAAAAAGGGTTTTGTAGATGCAGATTAACAGCCATACAGGCACACAGGCAGGTGTAATAAAATTACCAGTAATTAAGGGGAGTTTTGGTTTTGAGGTAGAATGAAAGTCATAGCATTGAATCATAGGGTTTTTTTTAATTAAAGAAATGGGGGGTAGAGAGACTTCCCCATTCTTTTATGTTGGGTTATGTGTTGCGTCTTTCAGCTTGTTCAACATCACAAAGGGTCAACATAGAAGCAGGGATACTTCTAATGGACAATAAGATGTGATCTGTTCTTACCTTTGCTTTACTAGTGTAGGGATAGAAAACTTCTTCTCCACAAGCTAGATGCATCCCTCCAGACTTCTCTATCCATTCCTCAGGACTCTTCCCAGACCATAATCCCTTCCTCAGGGCCATGTCTCCCACTGGCCCTGCTCTGTATTTTCTTCACCACAGAGAATTGTATCCCTCAGCCTTCCTGTTCCACATCCTCCATGCATTTGCATGGCAGGAATGTGTCCTTGAGGTGTGGCAATACCTCCTGATTCCCTGGATCAAGGATAGAGAGATTGGTGAGGAAGTCTTTCTCTGAGCATTTTTACCTCTGGCCCCAACTCGCCATTGGCATGTTGCCCTTGGAAGGTTTCCCAGGAGAAATTGAAGCCCTTAGGCTTAAAAACATGGTCCTCCATTGCCCTGGTGAATTTCACGATCCATTTACTTGGTTCTTGGAAGAATTCTTTTCTTTTCTCCCTTCAAAGCCCATTGGAAATATCCTTTCAACACTCACTATACAGAGGAAGAAGATTTTTTTGTAGATGCAAGCACAACTGTGAAAGCCAACCTAATGTATCGAAATGGCTATTACAACTTCCTCCATGATGACGAGCTGTCTTGCTCAGTGGTGGAAATTCCATACAAAGGAGATGCCAGCGCATGGTTCATTCTGCCAGATGAAGGGAAAATGAAGCAGGTAGAGGATGGCTTGAGCATGGAATTTCTGGATAGATGTAAAAGATCCTTCATATACGAGTAAGTCTCCTATGTGCTGTCATTAAACTGTTGCTGCTGTTGAGCTGATATTCCATGGCATTTCTCCTTTGGCCATTTTGGGGAGAGAGGGCAAAACAAAACTACCACCACCACCCCAAGAAAAAGAGCGGCGGAGAAGGTAGGAGGAGACATTATGCGACATTTCATGAGGATGGAAGTGTGGAGATGTGTGCCCTTTTTCTTATTATCTTTTACAACGGGGGGGGGGGCTATAGCCCTCAGCCCCAGCCAGCACAGCCAATGGTCAGGGAGGATGGGAGTTGTAGTCCAAAACATATGGTCAACCAGAGGTTCCCCACTCCTATTTTACAAGCAGGCCATGAGAAATAATCAAAAAGAAACACCCTCACTTTCTCAAGGGATGAGGAATTTTGGGGAATGTGGGTGGGGTTTGGCACGGTGCTACCTTTATTATAGATAATGCCTTTATAGTAAAAAGGGACACCTGACCATTAGGTCCAGTCGTGACCGACTCTGGGGTTGTGGCGCTCATCTCGCTTTATTGGCCGAGAGAGCCGGCATACAGCTTCTGGGTCATGTGGCCAGCATGACTAAGTCACTTCTTGCAAACCAGAGCAGCTCACGGAAATGCCGTTTTCCTTCCCACCGGAGTGGTACCTATTTATCTACTTGCACTTGGATGTGCTTACGAACTGCTAGGTCGGCAGGAGCTGGGACTGAGCAATGGTAGCTCACCCCGCCGTGGGGATTCAAACCGCCGACCTTCTGATCGGCAAGTCCTAGGCTCTGTGGTTTAACCCACAGCGCCACCCGCATCCCTGCCTTTATAGTACAGGACAAGAATCATCAGTTTTGAAACCTAACTTGGATACATAGGAAGCTGCTTATCCCAAGTCAGACCATGGATCCATCTATTAAGCATAGTCGTAGGCAGCATTCACATGACAGCTTATTCCATTTTCAAAATATTCTCTTAATCATTAAGTTCCTATATGTGAGCTTTCACGTGATATAAAAGACACCTCTGGAACTATAGGAATTAAAGGAGAGAGATGCAGGGATTATAGAATCCCATCTACAAATGTCTGCAGTTGTTTGGCCTCAACCCTCTTGATCATCTTCTCCAGAAGTTGCAGCAAGCCACCGATATAGACAGTAAACATGCACACACAACCAATTTGTTTATATTTTAAATTGAATATAAATGTCTTGTTTTGGAACAAATTAAGTTTGAAGTGTGCTTTTGGGTGAAATATTAGGGGTGTGGCTCCCAGAGATCCCTTGCATGAGGAATTTGGCTCTTCAGCTATAGAAATTTGACATTCCTGAGTCAGCAGGCTCCAAGTAAAAATCCATCGTATAGAGGTCAGTTCTTCATAACCACCATTTCTCCTCCAGTTATGGTCCACCTTGATGCTAAAGTGCAGCCTCCCCCAACCTGGTGCCTTCCAGATTGGACTGCCCATCATGAGCTAACTAAAGTTGATGGCAATTTCAGTCTCAAACATCTGGATGGCACTAGATTAGGAAAGGCTCCTATAGAAGACGAATAACAGAAGCAGGAGGTGAGCAAAGAAATCGCCCTGCTATTGATACACCAGCATACAAATCCACTACTTGCCCCTGTTTAATTGTACATACCAATGTTATGTGCACTTCTGGAGGTAATCTAAACAAAATTATTTGCACTCATAATTTAATGTTTGGATTTTGCTGTCCATGTGTTAATCAGAGAAATCCACCTGTACCTTCCAAAAATTTCCATTTCTGGATCCTATGATGTCAAAGACACATTGCAGAGAATGGGTGTGACTGATGTCTTTTGCAACGGGAATGCTGACCTGTCTGGAATTACCGGGGAACCCAATCTCTATGTTTCCAAAGTAAGTATGTGAGGGGGTCTTTAGAAAAGCATTTCATGAGAGATGATCTGGTTGTGGGCATTATCATTGTGACTACTATTATTTGTGCCCTTTCACTCGGCATGTGCATTAGGATGAACGCCAAGGTGGAGGTCGCTTGTCAAATTCATATACCCAAGGTGTTCAGAGCGAAGGGGGATGATTGTTTCCAATCTTTGTCTCCACCGCCTCAGGCAATGCATGTAAACATGCCCAGGAATAAGGAGAGCTTTCATCCCTCCTGCATTAGGTAGCTTCCATGCCCAGACTATACTTTGTTCATGTGGATTCCTTATTCTGCAGGTCTTCAGAAGCATTATATTTTTAAAAATAAATATACCCTTTCTTCCATACGTTTGTGTCTTGAGTCATCTTGTGGGTTTGATGGCAATGCACTATTCTTAATCTATGTTGCCAAGACATTTGGAATACTACATACAATTCAAATCACCACACCTTAAACAGAACACTGTAGAGTAGGAAATAGTTCAGAAAAGGCCATCTGAAACAATTATAGGGTAAAGCAACTGCCTATAGAATTGTAGAACTGTAGAGTTGTAGAATTGTAGAGTTGGAAGGGACCGTCAGGATCATCTTGTCCAACCAACTGCAATGCAGCTGTCGCATGCGGGTGTCGAACCTTCTAGCTTGGCATTATCAGCACCAGGCTCTAACCAACTGAGCCATCGGAGAGCTTACAATGTAGAAGTAGGGACAATGAAAGTAAATACATAAGAGGTGACATGATAGTTCAGAAAAGGGCATCTAAAAGGATTATGGGGTAGAGGAACTCCCTGTTTATTTGCAGGGGCAGGGAGAGTGGAGGTAAATAAGGGTCACAATAGAGGTGGAAAAAGGGGAAAGAGGGAAGATCTTACCATTCATAATCCTAGAACCCAGAGTCACCTGGAACTTTTGGATATTTACATGGAAGACAGAGGTAGTTACCCATCCAGCACACATGTTATGGTAGGCTTTCCTCCATCACATATGAAGACAAGTAATATGTCACTATTTCCCTCCAGGCCATTCACAAGGCTGTCGTGGACATTCATGAGGGTGGCACTGAAGCTGCCGGAGTCACAGTTACAGAGTTTTCACCACAGTTTGAACGTTTTGATCCTCCTCCTATCTTTAAGATCAACAGACCCTACCTGTTTCTAATTATGGAAAAGAAAACACACAGTGCCCTCTTCTTAGGGAAAATTGTGAACCCAACTGAAAAATGAGTTTGTGATCAGATCAAAATTTCCCATTGCAATTTCCCCTGATCTTTAAAACATGGATTTCCTCACTTTGTACTAGCCTAACCCCAGTAGTGTTATCCGATTTGCTTTGAAATTAAATAAGGCAATGAGCACAAATCACTGCTGGAATAAAATGATTTGAAAATATTGTAATCTTGTAGACTATATTTCTTACACCATTTGTTGACTGCAGCATGTTTCTGGCTATGGAAAGAGATCTCTGTTTCAGTGGTTAATGTTGAATCCTGTAACAATGCCTGCTTCTAAAAAAATAAAAGCTCCACAGAACCAGGCATGACTCTCAGGGTCCCTATAATTTCTGCGGGATCAAGTAACAAGGGAATCAATCCGGGCCTGCTGAATATATTTTGCTTCCAGTTGCAAAGAGCGAGATGACATCAGTTATCCTTTTAGAAACAAAAGCCTGACACTTTGAATCTTCCTTCAAAACTGGCATCCACCATCACACCTCAGGGCTGCAGGCTAGTTTGGGCAGGTGAAAGCCAGGTCATGTGGTAAACACAGCTCTGTCTTCCACCAGATGGGAAACACCAGAGAGAGGGTTGAAGGAGAGTAGCTGGCGAGGCTGCCATCACCAATGCCATTCAAGTATCCACCAATGGAGGCAGCTAACATGCTCTGCATAATGGATGCAATTGTAGCCAACCCTGGGTGCAGAATGTTGGGTTGGGGGAGCAAGAGAAAAAAGGAGTAAGCCCAATGGATCTGTTTGAAATGATTCAGCCAGAATCAAGGTTATTTTTTTGCTGAAACAGGAGCCTGAAACATTTCGGCCCTTTTCTTCAACTGGGGACAGGAAGAACGATTTGCCTGCCTCCATTGCCTTCACCTTTTAAACAGCTCTCTCCCTAAACAACAGCAAATCGATAGGGCAGACAATGTGTAACTCCAGCAAATGCTTGGGGTGGAGATAATGGTGATGGTCTTCTTTATAGGTAAAGGTAAAGGGACCCCTGACCATTAGGTCCAGTCGTGTCTGACTCTGGGGTTGCGGCGCTCATCTCGCTTTATGGGCCGAGGGAGCCGGCGTACAGCTTCCAGGTCATGTGGCCAGCATAGAATCACAGAATCATAGAGTTGGAATAGACCACAAGAGCCATCGAGTTCAACCCCCTGCCAAGCAGGAAACACCATCAGACCACTCGTGACATATGGTTGTCAAGCCTCTGCTTAAAGACCTCCAAAGAAGGAGACTCCACCACACTCCTTAGCAGCAAATTCCACTGTCGAACAGCTCTTACTATCAGGAAGTTCTTCCTAATGTTTAGGTGGAATCTTCTTTCTTGTAGTTTGGATCCATTGCTCCGTGTCCGCTTCTCTGGAGCAGCAGAAAACAACCTCCCTCCCTCCTCTATATGATATCCTTTTATATATTTGAACATGGCTATCATATCACCCCTTAACCTCCTCTTCTCCAGGCTAAACATGCCCAGCTTCCTTAGCCGTTCCTCATAAGGCATCGTTTCCAGGCCTTTGACCATTTTGGTTGCCCTCCTCTGGACACGTTCCAGTTTGTCAGTGTCCTTCTTGAACTGTGGTGCCCAGAATGACTAAGCCGCTTCTGGAGAACCAGAGCAGCGCACGGAAATGCCGTTTACCTTCCCGCCGGAGCGGTACCTATTTATCTAATTGCACTTTGACGTGCTTTCAAACTGCTAGGTTGGCAGGAGCAGGGACTGAGTAACGGGAGCTCACCCCGTCGCGGGGATTCAAACCGCCAACCTTCTGATCAGCAAGTCCTAGGATCCGTGGTTTATCCCACAGTGCCACCCGCGTCCCTGTCCTCTTTATAGAAAACCGCTGTTAGAAATGTTAAGGCAAGGAAATGTTAACGGCTTTCCCACATCCATGAAACAGATGGCCTTTTCCATTCCACAGACCTCAAACAATAGGGCAAAATGGGAGGGGGCATTTCAGCTCGCCCTTCATGATGGTTAAGACTGGATTTCTGAAGCAAATGACTGTCAGAACTTATGTCAGCACCAAAGCAACATTCTGTGGCCTAAACTTTTGTCAGGCCTAATATTACACCTTCAAGAGCAGGGTAAGAAAAAAAGCCTTTGTCTGGGTTCCCAGCCATAAAAATCTTGTTGCTTCCTTCCTTGTTTCTGCTGGCCTCATGAAGCCAGAGAAAACACACAGCCTAAAGAATAGAAGCATGTCATACAAGTTTCATTGGACATGGCATTCTACATTTTGCAACTGTTTCGGAGGTGGGTGGCAAATACCATATTGTTACAAATGTTGGATGCCACCCCCAAACTCTGCCAAGCTGTGGCAAGATTCCAGGGTTTTCCAGGAGCTCACCCAGAGTCTGTATTCCTATGAGTATCAAGACGCGGCAGAGACTGCCGTTCCTTTAGAAATATGGTTCAACTACACCTACATATAGGGACGTGGGGTGGCGCTGTGGGTTAAACCACAGAGCCTAGGACTTGCCGATCAGAAGGTCAGCGGTTTGAATCCCCACGACGGGATGAGCTCCCATTGCTCAGTCCCTGCACCTGCCAACCTAGCAGTTCGAAAGCACTTCCAAGTGCAAGTAGATAAATAGGTACCGCTCCAGCGGGAAGGTAAACGGCGTTTCCATGCACTGCTCTGGTTCGCCAGAAGCGGCTTAGTCATGCCGGCTCCCTTGCCTAATAAAGAGAGATGAGCGCCGCAACCTCAGAGTCGGTCACTACCGGACCTAATGGTCAGGGGTCCCTTTACCTGTACCTTTACACCTACATATAGAGGGAGTACAGATCTTACAGCATGGTCATCTCAAGAGGGGCTTATTCCCCACAGTAGTGCACCACTGGAGTACAAGACATCTCTCCCAGCTGGCCTTTAGCCAACCAGCCTTTTCTCAGCTTTCCCAAGCCTCCTGCCAAAGGGCCCAAACTCTTCCTGTGACATCACACCATTACCTTGACAACATTCAAAACAGCCTGTTTCTGTTCACACCTCAGGGAAGGGGCAAAGGATAGTTCTCTTGCCCTGCCAATGGCCCTCAATGACCTTGTATTGCTTCTTAATGGCCCTAGCTTGGCCACTTCATTTTGCATAGGCCAGGCCAGGAATTCCTCTGCAGCGTGTATTTGCCCTTCATATCCCAAATAATCAACATCCTGCCATTTATTAATTTCTGCTATTTGTTAAAAGACTCGATGGTCAGGGATGGTGGGAGTTGTAGTCCAACAACATCTAGAGATTCACCTTCCAACACAGATTCACCTTCCCTGGCTCAAAGCTTTTTCTTCTGCCCTTACCTCGTGGCCTCTTTGCACAAAATGCAAGAAGACTAAAAACAAATTGCATCACATTTTAGTTCTCTTCCTTCCTTGGAAAATCCTTGTTTGTTCTGTTTAATGGTTAATCATGAAAACTGGGCATTTGGTAGGTAGAAAATATGCACTAAGAAAAATAGGAGCTGAATGAAAGAAGATTCTTCTGTAAGTATGATGAAGAAGAAGAGTTTGGATTTGATATCCCGCTTTATCACTACCTGACAGAGTCTCAAAGTGGCTAACATTCTCCTTTCCCTTCCTCCCCCACAACAAACACTCTGTGAGGTGAGTGGGGCTGAGAGACTTCAAAGAAGTGTGACTAGGCCCAAGGTCACCCAGCAGCTGCATGTGGAGGAGCAGGGACGCAAACCCGGTTCACCAGATTACGAGTCCACCGCTCTTAACCACTACGCCACACTGGCTCACATGTCATATTGTTTATGCTCCTTGCAACATATCCAGTCTTAGTCCAGGCACTACTTTAGATTAATACACACTGGAAAATACTGACTTATGTTCTTGGCTATGCTTCTCCCATAGCCACAGTCTCGGATTCAATCTGAAATCAAGCATGGCACTCTCTTCCTGGCTTCCCAGCCTTCAGCTTTTCAGTTTCTAGCTTACATCACTCCACTCTGGCCTTTGTCCTTCTACCAGCCAGCTGAGGGAGTGGGGCTCACCCATTTTTCATCTGTCTCAGAGCCACTCCCTTTGTTTCCTTAATGGCCCATTACCTCACCAGGAAGCCTCTTGTAGATTTTAACACTTCTTGGATCCAGGAATTAGAAGGGTATTGATATATAGCCTACCTGCCCCCCCCAAAAAAAACACACCTCATAACAAATGGTTAAGGATGAAGACTTTAACCGAGGAGATATACAAGCAGAATTTTTAATAGGCATCAAGACTGTCTTTAAAATGATGCACAAGTGACATATGAACAGGTAAAGCCTCTCCGCCCCCCCCATCCAGTTTTTACAGATCTAAAACTTTTGTGATCAATCAACAGAGACAGAAATGTAACTTAAATTGAGAGAAAGCTGAATTTGAAAAATCTGTTTAAACAAATGGCGGGTGGCAGAGTTAAATTAAAATATAACATATCTTTTTTTAAAAAAAACCTTTTATTACATTTTCAAAATTTACAAAGAAAAATAAAAAGAATAAATTGATCCTAAATTACATATTCTGAGATAAGAAAAAAAATAGTACAAAATACATAGTATAAAGATCTAAGATAAATAGGACAATGAAAAAGAAGATAGCACAAAAATTAATAAAAAATAAAAACTCAACAAAACAAAATCAAAACAAGACAGAAAATTATTTATCGAAAACAACATTATTTAAGGAGTACAAACCATAACTTAAATATTCTATATACAAAATTCTAAAAAGAAATTACCTTCATACTGGTTTGAGTCCCTTATAAATTTGTTGACTTCCCTCTATCTCTTTGCAGTTTCAAATCAACTATTGCATTTAAATTATCTGTATTTAATTGTTTGTCCGGACACTATGAAAAAAAATCCTTTTCCGTGAAATTAATCTAAACACAGCCAAGTGTTGTTATTGGAACCATATTTTATTAGGTAATTTTTAAAGCAATCCCATTCTTTTTTAACCTTTTCTCCTGAGTTGTTTCATATTAACTCTGTCATTTTGGCGAGTTCTTAGTACTCGCACAACTTTAACTGCCATTTGTCTTTTGTTGATGTTGACTAGTTTTTCCAATATTTTGCTGCTTTCCAAGACTCTGGCTGCTGTTATCGCATAAAGAAACTGCTTTCTGGAGCTGAGGGATGCTGGGATCCAATAGCATCAGGAAGGTTTCCCCATACTGATATCTTAGGCAAATGTGACATGAAGTCTGGCAACATCAACCTCACCAAGTGAGATTCCCGAGTGGGCAACTGCAGCACCTGGAGACTTTTAGCTTACCGTACTCTTAAGTCGTAATATTAGTACAGATGAAAGTTTAGGCCACAAAATATTGCTTTGGTGTGGTACGCTGGTTTGACATAATCTGATAGGAAGTGCCTATAGAGGGTGGCGAATACAGCACAAGATATTATGGGCTGTCCTGTGAATCCGCTGGATGAAATAGCGGAAGAACGTTGCATCAGGAGAGTGAGGAAAATTCTCAGGGATGATTCACACCCTGGCCTGCACTTTCTTGATCTCCTGCCCTCAGGCAGAAGATACAGAAGCATGATTAGTCACACCAACAGTGTAAAGAACAGCTTCTATCGTGGGCTGTTAGGCTGCTGAATGAAACGATAACAACAGGGCAACTGACTTTTGGGTTTGGTGGGTATGCATCAGTAAACAAGGGGAACTAAGACTAAGAGAGCAGAGTGGGGGGTGCTCATGTACATCACCTTGCCAACAAAGGTCTGTATAGTTAAAGCTATGGGTTTCCCAGTAGTGATGTATGGAAGTGAGAGCTGGACCATAAAGAAGGCTGATCGCCGAAGAATTGATGCTTTTCAATTATGGTGCTGGAGGAGACTCTTGAGAGTCCCATGGACTGCAAGAAGATCAAACCTCTCCATTCTTAAGGAAATCAGCCCTCAGTGCTCACTGGAAGGACAGATCATGAAGCTGAGGCTCCAATACTCTGGCCACCTCATGAGAAGAGAAGACTCCCTGGAAAAGACCCTGATGTTGGGAAAGATGGAGGACACAAGGAGAAGGGGACGACAGAGGACAAGATGGTTGGATAGTGTTCTAGAAGCTACCAGCATGAGTTTGACTCAACTGCAGGAGGCAGTGGAAGTCAGAAATGCCTGGCATGCTCTGGTCCATGGGGTCACGAAGAGCCGAACACGACTAAATGACTAAACAACAACAACAACAACAACTTGTACAAGTGACAATAAAGTATTTCAATTATGAGTTATGGCAGTCATTTGCTTCAGAAATCCAATCTTCTACCATGAAGGGCTAGCTGAAATGCTCCCTCCCATTTTGACATACTATTTCTGGTCTGTGCCCTTTGGAAAGGAAATAATCTGTTTTCTGGATGGAGGGAAGCTTCATTGGTGCTATATCTTCCTTGCCTTAATCTTTCATAAAGTCACCATTATTTCCACCCCAATGATTTGCTGGAGTTACGCATTGTCTGCCCTATCATTTTCCTGTTGTTTAGGGAGAGAGCTATTTCACAAGTTAATGCAATAGCATATCTCCATGACCCTCAGAGTCCTTATGATGTCCTGGGTGACAGTGGTGACAGTGAACTTGGAGAACACTCAGTAGTAAGGAGAGGTGGATTAAGGCCTTCAATGGGATCAGTAACTATTTTTCCAAAAAGAAAATAGCCTGCAGACAGTAAGGCAATTATTTTTAATCAAATTATCCTGTTCAACTCTGTCACATCTTTGCATCTGGAAGAAAGCATATCTCTCAGGACATCCTGTTACCTCTGCACACTGGGACACCTTGTGGGCTTCCCATAAGTATCTGGTTGGCCACTGTGAGTCAATGAGCCATTGAACTGACCCAGCAGGCATAATAATAATAATAATAATAATAATAATACCCCACCCACGTGGCTGGGTTTCATCAGCCACTCTGGGTGGCTTACAGAATATATAAAACATAATAAAGCATCAAACATTAAAAACTTCCTGATACAGGGCTGCCTTCAGATGTCTTCTAAAAGTTATGTAGTTCTTAATCTCCTTGACATCTGAAGGGAGGGCATTCTCATGTTATTATGTTTTTGAAAAATTATCTAAAAAGAGGTAACTTTCTAAAACAGGGTATGGGACCCTTGACCAGCCAGAGGGTGACACTGGCTGCTATGCAGGCTTCTGAAGACCACCTTCCAGTAATGGGAAACAGCACAGGCAAAAGCAGTGCTTTTTTCGGGGGGGGGCACTCAAGGGCACGCAGTACTGGCACAATTTTTGTCAAATATTAAAAGTGTGGCACCTACTATAAGAACTTATAGCATCTAGATCAAGGGAAGTAATAGTGCCACTGTATTCTGCTCTGGTCAGACCTCACCTGGAGTACTGTGTCCAGTTCTGGGCACCACAGTTCAAGAAGGACACTGACAAACTGGAACGTGTCCAGAGGAGGGCAACCAAAATGGTCAAAGGCCTGGAAATGATGCCTTATGAGGAACGGCTAAGGGAGCTGGGCATGTTTAGCCTGGAGAAGAGGAGGTTAAGGGGTGATATGATAGCCATGTTCAAATATATAAAAGGATGTCATATAGAGG
This sequence comes from Podarcis tiliguerta, assembly GCF_965153285.1. Taxonomy (NCBI): domain Eukaryota; kingdom Metazoa; phylum Chordata; class Lepidosauria; order Squamata; family Lacertidae; genus Podarcis; species Podarcis tiliguerta. The sequence continues at coordinate 114,344,829 of NC_139534.1, read as the reverse complement.
AGGGAGAAAGGTTGTTTTCTGCTGCTCCAGAGAAGCAGACACGGAGCAATGCATCCAAACTACAAGAAAGAAGATTCCACCTAAACATTAGGAAGAACTTCCTGACAGTAAGAGCTGTTCGACAGTGGAATTTGCTGCAAGGAGTGTGGTGGAGTCTCCTTCTTTGGAGGTCTTTAAGCAGAGGCTTGACAACCATATGTCAGGAGTGCTCTGATGGTGTTTCCTGCTTGGCAGGGGGTTGGACTCGATGGCACTTGTGGTCTCTTCCAACTCTATGATTCTATGATTCTAACTTTATGGTAAGTACCGGCACCTTTTTTCCTATATAAAAAAAGCACTGAGCAAAAGTGAAGACAGACAAATGTAAATTTTACCTTTGTACAGTAGGCTAGTTTCTACATCCCGCTCTGACCTCCACTTAGATAAGCAGGATGCATTATCAGAGTTCATGGACACATTCTAGCCAAGCAAAAACACTCAAGAAAACAGGTGGTGAGAGGGAAGAATACAGCCTGTGGGGAGAGAAGTATGGAGAGCAGCATGGAGAGAGCTTGGGGGCCCAGACAGAGAGGCCTGAGGATCCCCACACCCTGACCTGAAACCGAAAGAGTTGAGGAAATGCAGCTATTTCCATCTGTGAAAACTTCGGAGACTATGAGGGGAGACTCAGGGCCACAAGATGGCTTGGTGCCATCAGGTTTGTAGGCCATTCAAAGGACCCCTTATCTTGGCTGCTGATACCATTGTGCAAAGTCTAGAGACCACTTGAAAATCCATTGCTTCACATTGTGCTCTCTGTACCCTTTGATAATCCATGTTTGTTCTGCTTAATGGTTAATGCTGAAGACTAAGTATTATATAAGTCTGGTGTGTAACTAACAAAGGAGTCGCATAGACCAATATAGTGTCGTTTGGAGAATTCTGTAAGTATGATATGCATTTTTCTTTTCTGTTTATCTTTTATTGAATTCTATGCATGGGAACAGGACAGTACAAGAGTCTTCATCCATTTTCTCTCTTCCCCCACCTTCCGTGAAAAAGAAAAGTCAGCCCCTTCGCACAAGTCTCCAAAAGAAAATCAAATGGTTTTTACTTGGCGGAAGATGATTTGATAATGATGCAAACATATATTTTAAATGAAAACATTAAATGCATTATGATCATTCTAGAATGCATGTTAGGAAACAGAAACATAAAGATGTTTTATATGAATAAGACATTTCAAAAGTTAGATATGTTGTTTTGGTAGGACAATGACATTTTAATAAAATGTTATTTCCATTTTTCATTGTCCTACCAAAACAACATATCTAACTTTTGAAATGTCTTATTCTATTCACATGCTCCATGGATGAAATATGTTGTGTGAATTACTAGCACAACTCACTATTTCATGTCCAGTGGGTTGAATTCTTGAACAAAACCCTCTCCTTTAAACAGAGTTGAACAGAATAATTTGATTAAAAATGGCTCTTTTACTGTTTGTAGGATATTTTCATTGTCGAAGAATACTTACCAATCCGAATGAAGGCCTTCATCTCCCTCTCCTTACTACTGAGTATTCTCCAAGTTCACTGTCACCACGTCCCAGGACAGCCTAAGGACTCTGAGGGTCATGAAGATAAAATTATATTTGAACCCCCACATCCTTCTGTGGAAAAAGAACAGGGTCAGAACTTGACGTACGCTCATGAGATTGCTCCCAGTAATGCCAACTTTGCATTTAGATTCCACAAACAAATAGCTTTAGGTGAAGCTGCCAAAAATATTTTCTTCTCTCCAGTCAGCATCTCCAGCACTTTTGCAGCACTGACGCTGGGTGCCAAATCTGAAACACAAAGCCAAATTTACAAAGGACTTGCTTTTAACCTTTCAGAGACTGAAGAGCACAAAATACACAAAGGATTCCATCAGCTCATCAGTGCCCTGAATGATCCAAACAACAAGGCCCTGATTAACACAGGGAATGCCTTATTCATAGATGAGCCACTGAAAATACTTCCGAAATTCCTGGAAGATGTCAAAACCTTGTATGGAGCTGAAGCCTTTTCATCCAACTTCCAGAATTCATCGGCAGCTAAAACCCAAATAAATGATTATGTGCAGGCCAAAACTCATGGGAAAATACCCCATGCGGTTGATGAGCTTGATCCAAGGACTGTGATGGTTTTACTGAACTACATCTTCTTCAAAGGTAAGTTGAAAGAAAGATAAATAAATTGGGGGTTTGTAAAAAAAAATCTCCAGGCATCTTCTAATCTGCTTTGCTCTGCCACTGACTTTTGTAATTGCAATACTGGAATAAAATAAAAAATAAAAAAGAATCTTCAGGCATCCTCAGAATAAAAAGGGTTTTGTAGATGCAAATTAACAGCCATACAGGCACACAGGCAGGTGTAATAAAATTACCAGTAATTAAGGGGAGTTTTAGTATTGAGGTAGAGTGAAAGCCATAGCGTGGAATCATAGGGGTTTTTTTAATTAAAGAAATAGGGGGTAGAGAGACTTCCCCATTCTTTTATGTTGGGTTATGTGTTGCGTCTTTCAGCTTGTTCAACATCACAAAGGGTCAACATAGAAGCAGGGATACTTCTAATGGACAATAAGATGTGATCTGTGCTTACCTTTGCTTTACTAGTGTAGGGGTAGAAAACGTCTTCTCCACAAGCTAGATGCATCCCTCCAGACTTCTCTATCCATTCCTCAGGACTCTTCCCAGACCATAATCCCTTCCTCAGGGCCATGTCTCCCACAGGCCCTGATCTGTATTTTCTTCAACAGAGAGAACTGTATCCCCCAGGCTGCATCCCTCAGCCTTCCTGTTCCACATCCTCCGTGCATTTGCATGGCAGGAATGTGTCCTTGAGGTGTGGCAATACCTCCTGATTCCCTGGATCAAGGATAGAGAGATCGGTGGGGAAGTCTTTCTCTGAGCATTTTTACCTCTGGCCCCAACTCACCATCGGCCTGTTGCCCTTGGAAGGTTTCCCAGGAGAAATTGAAGCCCTTAGGCTTAAAAAGATGGTCCTCCATTGCCCTGGTGAATTCCACGATCCATTTACTCGGTTCTTGGAACATTTCTTTTCTCCCTTCAAAGCCCATTGGAAATATCCTTTCGACACTCACTTTACAAAGGAAGAAGATTTTTTTGTAGATGCAAACACAACTGTGAAAGCCAACCTAATGTATCGAAATGGCTATTACAACTTCCTCCATGATGACGAGCTGTCTTGCTCAGTGGTGGAAATTCCATACAAAGGAGATGCCAGCGCATGGTTCATTCTGCCAGATGAAGGGAAAATGAAGCAGGTGGAGGATGGCTTAAGCATGGAATTTCTGGATAGATGTAAAAGATCCTTCATATACGAGTAAGTAGACATTATGCGACATTTCATGAGGATGGAAGTGTGGAGATTTGTGCCCTTTTTCTTATTATCTTTTACAACGGGGGGGACGACCCTATAGCCCTCAAGATATTGTTGGACTACAACTCCCATCAGCCCCAGCCAGCACAGCCAATGGTCAGGGAGGATGGGAGTTGTAGTCCAAAACATATGGTCAACCAGAGGTTCCTCACTCCTGTTTTACAAACAGGACATGAGAAATAATCAGAAAGAAACACCCTCACTTTCTCAAGGGATGAGGAATTTTGGGGAATGTGGGTGGGGTTTGGCACAGCACGACCTTTATTATAGATAATGCCTTTACAGTACAGGACAAGAGTCATCAGTTTTGAAACCTAACTTGGATACATAGAAGCTGCTAATCCCAAGACCATGGATCCATCTAGTAAGCATAGTCGTAGGCAGCATTCACGTGACAGCTTATTCCATTTTCAAAATATTCTCTTAATCATTAAGTTCCTCATTATATGTGAGCTTTCACGTGATATAAAAGACACCTCTGGAACTATAGGAATTAAAGGAGAGAGATGCAGGGATTATAGAGTCCCATCTACAAATGTCTGCAGTTGTTTGGCCTCAACCCTCTTGATCATCTTCTCCAGAAGTTGCAGTAAGCCACCGATATATACAGTAAACATGCACACACAACCAATTCGTTTATATTTTAAACTTAATATAAATGTATTGTTTTGGAACAAAGTAAAAATCCATTGTATGGAGGTCAGTTCTTCATAACCACCATTTCTCCTCCAGTTATGGTCCACCTTGATGCTAAAGTGCTGCCTCCCCCAACCTGGTGCCTTCCAGATTGGACTGCCCATCACGAGCTAACTAAAGTTGATGGCAATTTCAGTCTCAAACATCTGGATGGCACTAGGTTAGGAAAGGCTCCTATAGAAGACGAATAACAGAAGGAGGTGAGCAAAGAAACCGCCCTGCTATTGATACACCAGCATACAAATCCACTACTTGCCCCTGTTTAATTGTACATACCAATGTTATTTGCACTTCTGGAGGTAATCTAAACAAAATTATTTGCACTCATAATTTAATGTTTGGATTTTGCTGTCCATGTGTTAATCAGAGAAATCCACCTGTACCTTCCAAAAATTTCCATTTCTGGATCCTATGATGTCAAAGATACTTTGCAGAGAATGGGTGTGACTGATGTCTTTAGTGACAAGAATGCTGACCTGTCTGGAATTACCGGGGAACCCAATCTGAAAGTTTCCAAAGTAAGTATGTGAGGGGGTCTTTAGAAAAGCATTTCATGAGAGATGATCTGGTTGTGGGCATTATTATTGTGACTACTATTATTTGTGCCCTTTCACTCGGCATGTGCATTAGGATGAACGCCAAGGTGGAGGTCGCTTGTCAAATTCATATACCCAAGGTGTTCAGAGCAAAGGGGGGTGATTGTTTCCAATCTTTGTCTCCACCGCCTCAGGCAATGCATGCAAACATGCCCAGGAATAAGGAGAGCTTTCATCCCTCCTGCATTAGGTAGCTTCCATGCCCAGACTATACTTTGTTTTGGTTAATGTGGATTCCTTATTCTGCAGGTCTTCAGAATCATTATATATTTTTAAAATAAATATACACTTTCTTCCATAAGTTTGTGTCCTGAGTCATCTTGTGGGAGTGATGGCAATCCATTTTTCTTAATCTATGTTGCCAAGACATTTGGAATACTACATACAATTCAAATCACCACACCTTAAACAAAACAATGTAGACTAGAAAATAGTTCAGAAAAGGCCATCTGAAATAATTATAGGGTAAAGCAATGGTCTATAGAATTGTAGAACTGTAGAGTTGTAGAATTGTAGAGTTGGAAGGGACCGTCAGGATCATCTTGTCCAACCAACTGCAATGTAGCTGTCGCATGCGAGTGTCGAACCTTCAAGCTTGGCATTATCAGCACCAGGCTCTAACCAACTGAGCCGTAGGAAAGCTTACAATGTAGAAGTAGGAACAATGAAAGTAAATAAATAAGAGGTGACATGATAGTTCAGAAAAGGGCATCTAAAAGGATTATGGGGTAGAGGAACTCCCTGTTTATTTGCAGGGGCAGGGGGAGTGGAGGTAAATAAGGGGCACAATAGAGGTGGAGAAGGGGGAAAGAGGGAAGATCTTACCATTCATAATCCTAGAACCCAGAGTCACCTGGAACTTTTGGATATTTACATGGAAGACAGAGGAAGTTACCCATCCAGCACACATGTTATGGTAGGCTTTCCTCCATCACATATGAAGACAAGTAATATGTCACTATTTCCCTCCAGGCCATTCACAAGGCTGTCGTGGACATTCATGAGGGTGGCACTGAAGCCGCCGGAGTCACAGTTATAGAGCTTTCACCAAGGTTTGGAGGTCTTGCTCCTAATCCTATCTTTAAGATCAACAGACCCTACCTGTTTCTAATTATGGAAAAGAAAACACACAGTGCCCTCTTCTTAGGGAAAATTGTGAACCCAACTGAAAAATGAGTTTGTGATCAGATCAAAATTTCCCATTGCAATTTCCCCTGATCTTTAAAACATGGATTTCCTCACTTTGTACTAGCCTAACCCTAGTAGTGTTATCCGATTTGCTTTGAAATTAAATAAGGCAATGAGCACAAATCACTGCTGGAATAAAATGATTTGAAAATATTGTAATCTTGTAGACTATATTTCTTACACCATTTGTTGCCTGCAGCATGTTTCTGGCTATGGAAAGAGATCTCTGTTTCAGTGGTTAATGTTGAATCCTGTAACAATGCCTGCTTCTAAAAAAATAAAAGCTCCACAGAACCAGGCATGACTCTCAGGGTCCCTATAATTTCTACGGGATCAAGTAACGAGGAGTGAGATGACACCAGTTATCCTTTTAGAAACAAAAGCCTGACACTTTGAATCTTCCTTCAAAACTGGCACCCACCATCACGCCTCAGGGCTGCAGGCTAGTTTGGGCAGGTGAAAGCCAGGTCATGTGGTAAACACAGCTCTGTCTTCCACCAGATGGGAAACACCAGAGAGAGGGTTGAAGGAGATTAGCTGGCGAGGCTGCCATCACCACTGCCATTCAAGTATCCACCAATGGAGGCAGCTAACATGCTCTGCATAATGGATGCAATTGTAGCCAACCCTGGGTGCAGAATGTTGGGGTTGGGGGAGCAAGAGAAAAAAGGAGTAAGCCCAATGGATCTGTTTGAAATGATTCAGCCAGAATCAAGGTTATTTTTTTGCTGAAACAGGAGCCTGAAACATTTCGGCGCTAGGGAATTTCTTCAACTGGGGACAGGAAGAACGATTTGCCTGTCTCCGTTGCCTTTACCTTTTAAACAGCTCTCTCCCTAAACAACAGCAAATCAATAGGGCAGACAATGTGTAACTCCAGCAAATGCTTGGGGTGGAGATAATGGTGATGTCTTCTTTATAGAAAACCGCTTTTAGAAATGTTAAGGCAAATAAATGTTAAATGTTTTTAATTCAGTTTTACTAGCAAACCAGAGGTGAAACTAATCCCTTCCCAGCCTCAGGAGGAGTGCAGGCTGGGAAGGGATTAGTTTGTGCAACACACCTACACACTGCAGCTGACACACCTAACGTGTTGTGACACACACTTCGGAAAGCTCTGAGATAGATGGACAGACTCAATCAAATTTTGGGGAAAGGTGTTCAGTGATAGAGCATCTGCTTTGCCAGGTCCCAGGTTCAAACCCTGGTGTCTCCAGAAAGGACTGGGAAACACTCCTGCCTGGAAGCCTGAAGAGCAGCTGCCAGTCAGTGTAGACAACACTGAGGGAGATGGACCAATGGTCTGGCTCGGTATAAGGCTCGGTATAAGGCAGCTTCCTATGTTTCTAACACCCAGCATCCCTCTGTCATTTTTATGCAGAAACTACACCCATAATGTGTGCGATTCAAATGCAGACTTTTCATGAACCCTGCCAGCTAGTGTTGATGGTGCTGGGGCCAGTGAATGGGCTCAATATTGGGCAGTTTCCCATGTTCTCTCTTCCTCACCAGCCTACAGCGTAGGTCAGTAGCTCAATGGCAGAACATCTGCTTTGACTGCAGAAGCTGCCAAGCTTAATCCCTGGCATCTCCAGGTGGGGCTGGGAGAGACGCCCAGGCAGGAACTCTGGAGGGCCATGGGCAGTTGGCATAGACCAACCTTTGCCAACCTGGTGCCCTCAAGACGTTGTAGGACAACAGCTCCCACCAGCCCCAGCCAAACACACCAATATTGAAACAATACTATTCAAACTTATTTCTTTTCCAAAAAAAAAACCTTCTAAAAGCAATTTGAATAACTTCCTAAAATCAGTCAGCTCCTTTCAGACTAATACTGCCACTAATACAATTTCTATCCTGCCTTTCCTCTCAGAGAAATCCATGGCAACATACACCATAGCCAAAACTACACAGTTCAAAGCAAAACATTTAAAAGCAATTAAGAAGCCCCCTTTTAAAAAGCCACATACCTTCACAATTAATAGTCCCAAGGTTGCCGGGGTGAGTAAGCAAGAGGGAGCAAGAAGGTTTTTCTATTCCTCCTGAATGTTAATAGCGAGGGAGTCTGAGATGCTTCACCAGGGACGGTGATCAATGGATGAGGAACTGCTCCAGTATAGAATAAAAATTTAGGACTTCACTGTGTGTTGCTGTTCCTTTGGTTCACCACAGAGGCAGGAACAACCCCCTGCAATCTGACTGCATCACCTCCCACTTCCCTGCCTTTTCTAGCCTCCTTGGCAGCCTGTCTCTTTAACATCTTCCTTAGTTTCCTGTTACTACACTGCAACTCCTCTCCTCTCCTCTCCTCTCCTCTCCTCTTCTCAGTTCTGTCTTTCCCACACCTTCCTTGCACAACTCCAATGATCCTCCATCTGTTTTGCCCCAACCTCCCTCCCTCCGTTTGCTTAGTCAGTCTCCCGGCCAGCTCCTCTCAAGCCTTCTGTGATCTCTCCTTCACTGCTTCTGCATCTCTCATAGGGCACTGTCTCTCTGTCGGGTCTCATTACGTCCCTCCACCCGCAATTCCAGCTTGCCAGGCTCCTCATTTGCATATTCATCCTCCCGGGCAACACTCTGCACAAGTGGTGGTCATGCCCCTCCCTCACATAAGAGTACAGATTTATTTTACAAAGTCTATACATGGTTTAATCCATAAATAAATCTGTAAGTGGTTTCCGTAAAATAGTCATTTTTTTCTTTTAAGAAGATACCAATAAAACCAACAGACTTTGAAAATAAAGTCATCGCATTATAGATAACATCCACAAAGTTTAAGAACATCTATACAGTACATAATAAAATTGCATTGCCCAACAGAATATTTTTTAGCAGATAGGTCGCCCCAACATTTTCAGATGGATTGGGGAAATTAAAAATGAATGAACAAATGAACAGATTGCAATGTTCTGGAAAAGCATGAACCTCTTGCCAATGCAAAGCACCTCTTCTGGATTAATCCTTCACAAGTTTTTATTCCATTTTATTTTAGTTTATAAACATTTCCCTCTTTTTTTAGACAGTTTGATAAGATCTCTTATATTTTTTATGGAAAACAATTGGCTAACATATAAGGAAATATTAGAGGAAGAAAACAACCAACTTGAAACTTAAGAAATATGAAGAACTAAAAGAGACGGATATAAGTTGGTTCCAATATTATCATCTAAATGAAATCTTTAAAATAGACAAAAAAAGAATGGATTTGATACAAAAATATCAGATTTAGAGAAAGAATTATTATTAAATAATAGAAAGATATTATCAAAAATATATTATCATATATATATATATATATATATATATATATATATATATATGATTGGAATTTGAAAGATGAAGAAAGTGAAGAAAGTGATGGTAAAGTGGGCACAAGATTTCGGATACCCAGTTTAAATGCAAAAATGGGAAGAACTGTGGGGGGGCCTTAAAATTTACAGCCTGCTATCTGATTAAAGAAAATTTTGTGAAAATGACCTACAGATGGTACCTGACCCCATCCAAATTAGCCAAAATAAATAAAATTAATAACAATAAGTGTTCGAGATGCAAGCAACAGGAAGGAACCTTTTTCCACATGTGGTGGACTTGTCCCCTAATTAAAAAAAATTGGAACCTGATTTACAAGGAATTTTATAAAAAAGCTAAAATATACATTCCTAAAGAAACCAGAAGAGTTTTTATTAGGCTTTTTAACAATAAGCATCCCAAACAAAAGTAAAAGAGTGTTTCTTTATGCGATAACAGCAGTCAGAGTACTGGAAGGCAGCAAAATATTGGAAAAACTAGTCAACATCAACAAAAGACAAATGGCAGTTAAAGTTGTGCGAGTACTTGGAACTCGCCAAAATATAAAATAAAATAAAAGAGTTAATATGAAACAACTCAGGAGAAAAGGTTAAAAAAGAATGGGATTGCTTTAAAAATTACCTAATAAAATATTTTTCCAATAACAACACTTGGCTGTGTTTAGATTAATTTCACAGAAAAGGAATTTTTTTCATAGTGTCCGGACAAACAATTAAATACAGATAATTTAAATGTAATAGTTGAGTTGAAACTGCAAGGAGATAGAGGGAAGTCAACAAATTTATAAGGGACTCAAACTCAAACCAGTATGAAGGTAATTTCTTTTTAGCATTTTGTGCATAGAATATTTAAGTTATGGTTTGTACTCCTTAAATAATGTTTTTGATAAATAATTTTCTGTTTCGTTTTGATTTTTTATTAATTTTTGTGCTATTTTCTTTTTCATTGTCCTATTTATTTATACATTTCTACTATGTATTTTGTACTATTTTTTTCTTATCTCAGAATATGCAATTTAGGATGGGGGGGCGGAGAGGCTTTACCTGTTCATATGTCACTTGTGCATCATTTTAAAGCCAGTCTTGATGCCTATAAAAATTCTGCTTATATATCTCCTTCTCGGTTAAAGTCTTCATCCTTAACCATTTGTTATGAGGTGTTTTTTTTTGAGGGGGGGGCAGGTAGGCTATATATCAATACCCTTCTAATTCCTGGATCCAAGAAGTGTTAAAATCTACAAGGAGCTTCCTGGTGAAGTAATGGGCCATTAAGGAAACAAAGGGAGTGGTTCTGAGAGAGATGAAAAATGGGTGAGCCCCCCTCCCTCAGCTGGCTGGTAGAAGGACAAAGGCCAGAGTGGAGTGATGTAAGCTAGAAACTGAAAAGCTGAAGGCTGGGAAGCCAGGCAGAGAGTGCCATGCTTGATTTCGGATTGAATCTGAGACTGTGGCTATGGGAGAAGCATAGCCAAGAACATAAGTCAGTGTTTTCCAGTGTGTATTAATCTAAAGTAGTGCCTGGACTAAGACTGGATACGTTGCAAGGAGCATAAAGAATATGACGTGTGAGCCAGTGTGGCGTAGTGGTTAAGAGTGGTGGACAGTGTGGAGTGGTGGTTAAGAGTGGTGGATTCCCCACTCCTCCAATTGTAGCTGAGGGGTGACCTTGGGCTAGTCACACTTCTTTGAAGTCTCTCAGCCCCACTCACCTCACAGAGTGTTTGTTGTGGGGCAGGAAGGGAAAGGAGAATGTTAGCCACTTTGAGACTCCGTCAGGTAGTGATAAAGCGGGATATCAAATCCAAACTCTTCTTCTTCATCATACTTACAGAAGAATCTTCTTTCATTCAGCTCTTATTTTTCTTAGTGCATATTTTCTACCCACCAAATGCCCAGATTTCATGATTAACCATTAAACAGAACAAACAAGGATTTTTCAAGGAAGGCAGAGAACCAATATGTGATGCAATTTGTTTTTAGTCTTCTTGCATTTTGCGCAAAGAGGCCACGAGGTAAGGGCAGAAGAAAACGCTTTGAGCCAGGGAAGGTGAATCTGTGTTCCTCTATGTTGTTGGACTACAACTCCCGCCAACCCTGACCATCAAGTCTTTTACCAAATAGCAGACATGTTATGCCCTAGAAAACTCATGAAGGGATTTCTAGAGCTTAGCATTCCCAGAACTAGCATGGACCCGCATCATAGACAAGTGTTCGCAGAAGTATTACTTTGGGGGTTGTCAAGTTCATGCTTATATCTGAAAATCAGAAGTCTGTCTGAATGCAGGAAGCTTCTCTGTACAGTCATCAGTGGCGTAGCGTGGGTTGTCAGCACCCGGGGCAAGGCAAGTAATTTGCGCCCCCTACCCGGGGCAAGGCAAGTAATTTGTGCCCCCCCCCCCCCCGCTGCACTGTCCCTCCCCCAGATAGTCCCTTGCTCTCTCTCCGCACCGCACCGCACGCCTGGCACCCTCCTCTCCACAGTGGGCGGCTCGGATCGGATTCGCACAGCCAGCACTGCAGTGAGAGAGAGTGAGTGAGCCAGGTAGGGGCAGAGAGCTGCAAGTGCGAGCGCCCCCCCAGATGTTGCGCCCGGTGTGGCCGGCCCCCCCTGCACCCCCCACGCTACGCCACTGACAGTCATACCTCAGGTTACAGCTGCTTCAGGTTGCGTTTTTTCAGGTTGCGGACCTTCGAAACCCGGAAGTACCAGAACAGATTACTTCCAGGTTTCGGAGGTCGCACATGCGCAGAGTGCTAAATCACGCTTTGCGCATGTGCAGAAGCGCCGAATCGCAACCCGCACGTGCGCAGACGCAGGTTGCGAATGCTGCAGGTTGTGAACGTGCATCCCGCACAGATCATGTTTGCAACCCGAGCGTCCACTGTAATTGAAAAAAAAAGAACAGGCATACCGCCCCATGAGTTTCTAAAATTTGTGAGCAAGTCGTCATGCGATGTCTCATTTATAGGTGGATGCACCTCATTGCTCATAGACAAGGATCACAATAATTTAAACCTGCACATTATGTTTCTCGAAACTCTACATAAAGCACTAATGACCCCATTGCACAAAGTAAGCAAAGGTGTATAATGCAGCCAACTATGAAGTCTTCATCCACCATGCACAAAAAACCCTTCAGAGTTGTTGTTTTTAAAGAAACCTAATTACTTATACCCCAAAGGTACATTTGCATGCCCATACACAAAATAAATAATAGCCTCTCACATTTGGGGGGGGGGGGACTTGTGCAAAATGGTTAAAGTCTGCCATCTAGTGAGAGAGTGTGTGCATTTGCAAGGAAGACACTGAAATTCCTGGTATTTTAAAGCTGCTTCATCTGTGCATATTGGGAGGATATGAAAAGGCCCTCCTGTTAGGTGAAGTTTTGTTTTTTTACTGTTTAATTAAATTTGCTTAGTAACATAACATTATTATATGCATTCTGTAAGACAAAGAATACAAAACAAAATTCATTCATACTACAATGCATAACTACATAACATTAATATATATGGTTTCTGAAAAAAGGTTTACATAACAAAATCAATTCAAAATACCACCCGGTTTACTTTTTTTTCTTTCCCTCCCCATTCCAGCCCTTTCCCCCCCGCCCCCGGTCAGGCCTTCCTTCTTCATATCTTTATCCATGTACACAGTCTGTTCATTCGAGTTTGTATGTTAGGGTTGGCTTCCCATCTTTCTATCCAGTTCCTGTAAAATGCCCATTTATTTGTGATTCTTTGGCATTTATTTCCCCATCTATCCTCTGCCACTATCTGTGCAAATATTTCTGATTGTACATTTTCAAAAACATAATCATTCCATTTTTCCGTATTCCATTTGGCCTTTTCTTTCCATCCCAAAGCAATAACTGCCATTCCAGCTAAAATCATAATCTTGTACAACTCTTGCTTATTACTTTTTACTTTGTTATTTCCCAGTATTCCCGAAAATAACAAATCCCTATTAACGTCTATGTTTATTTGAAATAATCCAGAAATTACCTTTATAATCTTTTGCCAATATTCCTTAACCAGATTACATTCCCACCACATGTGTGAATATAGTCCTTTTCCCTGACCACAATGCCAGCATTTGGGACTAAACCCTTTCCCTATATACGCCATTTGTGCCGGAGTTCTATACCATTTTAATAAAAAAATTCTACTTAATTCTTTATACTTTTCTATTTTAATATTGTTTATATTCTTCATCAGTTCTTGGGCCTGTTTGGATGGATCATACCTTCCTGCTCCCATTTAATCTGGATTATCCTTATCTTTCTTTCTTTGTTGCTTATCAGCAGTTTATATAACATCCCTGCTATCCCTTTCTCCGTTATTTGTCTTTTGTTCAGCACCATATCTATTTTCATTTCTGTCCTCATCGTTCCCTCTGCTCTTTCCGTTTTTATTAAAGTCCTTGCACTTTCAGCCAATATTGTGTTCCTATTTTTTCTAAAAAAAACTTTTTTTGTAATTAAATTCTTCATTGAACATATCTTTTAATGTATAAAATCCCTGATCTTCTAATTTCTTCCACCTGAAGGAGATAACAGTGTAAAAGGAAAATTACAAAGGTGACGAGAAATAGGAGGACAGGATGGTGTCACAATTGCAACAGAGTTGTGTCACGAGCACATGCTGTAAGGATGTAGAAAAACATGTTATGTAAAGAGGAACACGTAGCCATACCATAAGGAAGCAGCTTATGCAGAAAACCGGAGCCAATGATAGACTGCCAAGAGGGCACTAGATGAGCCAAATAAGGAAATGAGGGGAATGGGGTGATGTGAAGGGTATAAAAGATGCTTGCTTGCTTGCTGTAAGTGCCGCCAGCCTTTGGAAGCGATTTTGCTGGTTGCCTCTGCGCAGAACTGAATAAATCCTTTCTCCGTGAACCACACCCTGGTGTTCATTACTCTCCTTTCTCATTCCACGTGGGGCAACGCGCAAAGGGAGACGGGACAAGGTAAAAAGGCTTCACACCAACCCGGTTCCCTTTTACCCTCCTGCATATATTTTAACAGCGTCCACCTTGAGTATGTTGGTATCCATTTCGTATTCCAATTCTTCCAGATTCCTAACGCAGTTTTCCTTGGTCCTATTGTCTTCTTAAAAGCCGTATTAATATCTCTATTAAATACCCCTTCCTTCATTTATTTCATTCTCCAGCCTTATCCATTTAATCCCAGCCTTATATCCAATATCTATTAGATTTTTCAAGTGGAATGTTCCATAGTAAAATTCTAAGTTCGGTATTCCCCATCCCATCTCTTCTTGAGATGAATAATTTACTATGTCTGGGGTTCTAACTCTTTTACTTCCAAAAATCCAATTTTTAAATACCTTATTCCATGTTTTGAACCATATTTTCCTAATGGGTAGTGTAATTACTTGAAATAAATATAATAATTTTGGTACCAGAAACATTTTAACTGCTCTAATCCTACCTAGAATAGATAAATTCTTATTTTTCCATGATTTTATGTCCTTCTTGATCTTCCTCCACACTTCTTTGTAATTTACATCTGGAACCCTAGCAATATTTTTAATAATATTTACCCCCAAGTATTCTCCCCCCCCCCATTGATATCCATCTTTGTCATTTTTGCAATTTCCTTCTTCTCCTCTTTATTTACATCCCAAAATAAAATTTCAGACTTTCCAAATTTACTCCCAATCCCGACTCCTCTTTAAAGTCCTTCAGGATTATCATAAATTCTCTTACACCCTCTAAGGGGTTTTTAAATAATAATAGAATATCATCTGCATACATGTTTAACCTGATTTCTTCCTTTCCTTATATCCTTTTATCCTTACTGAGTTTCGTGTTCTATCTGCCAAGTACTCCATACCCAGTACAAATAGTAGTGGTGAAAGTGAACATCCTTGTTTAACTGCTCTTTGTATATTGAATTGATCTGAAACCCTCTCATTCACTCTGACCACAGCCTTTCCTTCTCTATACAATTCCTGGATTTTTTCCTTTTACCCTGCTTGTGAATACGTTTAACACATTTCTTATAGGATGGCCTATGTATCTTCCCTTAACAAATCCATATTGGTCTTCCTTAATTATTTTAGGTAGTACCTTTTCCAGTCGCCTTGCCAGGATCTTTGTAAATATCTTATAGTCTTGATTTAATAGTCTAATTGGTCTGTATGACCCCACCTCTGTAGGATCCTTTTGTGGTTTTTCAGTCTCTACTATTTCCGCTAGTTTCCAAATGTCTGGAGCTCCCCCCCCCCCCCTTCTAAGATATTATTAAATACTTTTTAAAGTTCTGAGCCCAGGATATCAATTGTTTCTTTATAAAAGTCTGCTGTAATTCCATTTAATCCTGGGGATTTCTTACTTTTAAATGATTTAACTACATTCTCTATTTCTTCCAAAGAAATTTCCTCCTCCAGTCTTAATCTATCACTTTCTTTGATTTTAAACCCCAAACTTTCCCTACTAATATTTTTATTTTCTTCTTTATATAAAGATTGATAGAATTCTGCAAATTCTTTCCTTATTTCTCTAGAGCTTTGTGTAAGTATTTTCCTTCTGGTCTTAATGGCCTTAACCCTCTGTTTATCCCTTCTTTTCTTTAAATAGTTTGCCAGTCTCTTATATGATCCTATTGAGGTTCTCTGAAAATCAATTTTGTTCATATTATCTCTCTTCCACACCGCAACTATATCCAGCTCATCCAATTCCTGTTTTAACTTTCTTAACTGCTCCTGTCTGCTCCTTAGAAATTTAACCTGTTGCTGCTGTTGCAAAATTTCAATCTCTTTAATTTTTTCCTGTCTCCCCGAGTACCAACCTTCTTAATCTCAATCTCTTTCTGTATACAATGTCCTCTTATAACAGCTATGAAAGCGTCCCATACTACCGGTATCTCGGCCGAACCATTATTCTCTTTAAAATACCAACCAATTTGTTTTCTGATATATTCCCTGTCAATCTCTTTTGCCATTATTAGGTTATTGTGCCACCATCTCCTGCTTTTTCCATCCTCTTCCAGTTCCATCTTCTTTCATTCCCTTCTTTAATTAGCACATAGTCAATATAAGAGAAAGTCTTATGTCTGTTGGAGAAGAAGGTAGGTTTGATGTTGGGGTTTCCACTCTCAAAAACATCATTTAATCCCCATTTAGATAATCTGGCCTGGAAGTTTCAGTGCCTTGTGGCATGCATTATCTTGCTTTATGTTCAAACCAGGGTGCGTAACCTTGAAGATTCTGCATTATCCTGGGATTCCTTGCCAGTAGCAGGCAGGGGTCAGCTGCAGAAATGTGAGGAGCCAAGATGACACCCAATTGCATACCCTTAACCAGTGCTATTTTTCTAGAAAAAGAGGTGCCGGAACTCAACATAAACGCCTCCCTTGTTCTCTTATAATGGCAATGGTGCCTACCTGAGAGGTGCCAGAACTAAGTCTGGTGAGTTCCGGCTGAAAAAAAAGCCCTGCCCTTAACAGAGAGAGAGAGAGAGAGAGAGAGAGAGAGAGAGAGAGAGAATCTCTCGCTCTCTCTCTCTCACACACACAGCTATTTCCCATGGAAACAGGCATATGTTATTCAATTCTTGGTAACACCACTCAAGTTTTAAAATTCAATTTTCTCCATAAACTTTTTTTATTTATATACATTTTGTAAACAAACAAACAAACAAAATCTCTCCAAGGCCTTTTATCTGTCCTGGCTGCAAATCAGTAACCCCAGCAGAAGAGTGCAAATAACATTAATGCTCAGCTAAATTACAAGCCCTGCCTTAGAACTCTTCGCAGCCTCCAACTTCAAAATGCAATTGCATCTCCAGAAATGACATTCAAGCAATGACAAAATGCATGGACCCTTCTGACAGATTTCCAAGAAGTGAAAGTCTCTGCAGATATTTTTGCAGAGGAAGGAGCTGCAACTGGACCCTCGGTACAACACCAGTCCTTTTCTCTCTCAGCTTTTATTTGCTGAACAGCTGGTGGGTGGAAGGGGATCCAGTGGCCAGATTAAACCAGTCTGTGGGTTGCTTCTAGCCCATGGGCTTTGAATTCCGCACCCTTGTTCTAAACGTTTGTAAAGCAGTACCTTATGCATGCTGCCCATATGGAGTTTTAAGCAGGAATATAGATCACATCCAACTGTAGGCACTGAGACAAGAGACAAGGTAGCAGGGCAGACCAAATATTGCATCAGGGACTACAGCAGCAAGCAAGATGGAGAAGTACTGGGGCTGGCCAGGAAACTGCAGACACCTGCCTTTTTGTATCCAGCTCCTTTGTACCTGCTACCCGTTGTGTAAGCTAAAATTATGACCCCAGTGGATGTTGGATGTTCAGCCAGCATTATAGACTCTTATCAGTTCTGGTATTCTGTAACCAAGTTGCTGAATAAATATTTTGCAACTTAGTAAACATAGGTAGGTGGGTCAACTATGTTTCATCGTTGTTTGCTCTGCTTTTCCTGGTTGCTAACTAACCCACTCCTTTCACGTTAGGGATATTAGAGCTGAGGGTACCTTTTCCGTTCCCAACCTTCGAGTCAGCTTTCTGATTTACTTAAGGCAGGGGTGTCCATACTTTTTTCAAAGAGGGCCAGATTTGATGAAGTGAACATGTGTGACGGCCGACTAAAGCTTTTTTTAGGATTAAAGTTGTTGAGCTTCTTTTGGGATTTCCCCGCAAAGTTCTTGAGCTTTTTTTAGGATTTAAGTTCTTGAGCTTTTTTATGATTTCACCCCAGGAAATAAACTGCCACAGGGGCCGGATTAAACCGAATGGCGGGCCTAATCTGGCCGCACTTTGATCATGCCTGACTTAAGGACTTCTAAAAATCCAGATGGCGCCAATTCATACACAGCAAAATTAGATCTATTGGTACTGACTTGGAATAATTTTAGTGAGCAATATATTTATCGCAACATCCAAATTAGATTGCTTTTGAAAAACAAAACATGAGTCAGCTGTAGATAAAATCTGCTCCCCCAAGTTCTATGGTTTAAATACAACCGATAACAGGATCACTTCTATCTTAAAGTTAATAATTCCAGACCAACGCAGGGCATTTATGTTAACCCAACTGAACATTTTCCCGTCAGCTTTTGTTAAGGGCAGATACTTAAACATCCCTATAAACATCTGGCTATGCATTTTAGTGCTTTCCAGTCTTGAATAGCAGGTCGAGTAGCATGTCTGCTGAGCAGATTTATGCTGACAGCTATAACCAGTCTACTGCGCCTTGCAATAAAACTGAGCCTTCCTAACACACTTCTGAACAATGTATTATCAGAGAACATATCACCGGTATCATCATGTTTGAAACCTGTGAGCATGGGTGTGTCTACAGCATTGGCATCACTCAAGTTTAATTCATCAATCACATCTCTGATTTTGCGTGTCTGATGTACCAAAATATCACCTTGGTCATTTCTTTCTATTTCTGTTGTTGCTGTTTAGTCGTTTAGTCATGTCCGACTCTTCGTGACCCCATGGACCAGAGCACGCCAGGCACTCCTGTCTTTCACTGCCTCCCGCAATTTGGTCAGACTCATGTTTGTAGCTTCGAGAACACTGTCCAACCATCTCGTCCTCTGTCGTCCCCTTCTCCTTGTGCCCTCCATCTTTCCCAGCATCAGGGTCTTTTCCAGGGAGTCTTCTCTTCTCATGAGGTGGCCAAAGTATTGGCGCCTCAGCTTCAGGATCTGTCCTTCCAGTGAGCACTCAGGTTTGCTTTCCTTAAGAATGGATACGTTTGATCTTCTTGCTGTCCATGGGACTCTCAAGAGTCTCCTCCAGCACCATAATTCAAAAGCATCAATTCTTCGGCGATCAGCCTTCTTTATGGTCCAGCTCTCACTTCCATACATCACTACTGGGAAAACCATGGCTTTAACTATTCGGACCTTTGTTGGTAAGGTGATGTCTCTACTTTTTAAGATGTTGTCTAGATTTGCCATCGCCTTTCTCCCAAGGAGCAGGCGTCTTTTAATTTCGTGACTGCTGTCCCATCTGCAGTGATCATGGAGCCCAAGAAAGTAAAATCTCTCACT
The DNA here is from genome assembly GCF_965153285.1 of Podarcis tiliguerta. NCBI lineage: Eukaryota > Metazoa > Chordata > Lepidosauria > Squamata > Lacertidae > Podarcis > Podarcis tiliguerta. The sequence continues at coordinate 114,325,577 of NC_139534.1, read as the reverse complement.
GCCTCCATTTCTTCCCTTCTATTTGCCAGGAGGTGATGGGACCAGTGGCCATGATCTTCGTTTTTTTTTGATGTTGAGCTTCAGACCATATTTTGCGCTCTCCTCTTTCACCCTCATTAAAAGGTTCTTTAATTCCTCCTCACTTTCTGCCATCAAGGTTGTGTCATCTGCATATCTGAGGTTGTTGATATTTCTTTCGGCAATCTTAATTCCGGCTTGGGATTCATCCAGCCCAGCCTTTCGCATGATGAATTCTGCATATAAGTTAAATAAGCAGGGGGACAATATACAGCCTTGCCTTACTCCTTTCCCAATTTTGAACCAATCAGTTGTTCCATATCCAGTTCTAACTGTAGATTCTTGTCCCACATAGAGATTTCTCAGGAGACAGATGAGGTGATCAGGCACTCCCATTTCTTTAAGAATGTGATGGCCTGGGAATCCGATTCAGAGGCTGAACCGGAGGAATCCCAGCCTGCACAGGAGTCCCCGCCTCCAGAGCCGGCTGAGCTGGGGCAGGGCCTTGATTCTGAAGCGCCTGCACCTGTGCCGGATCCTCAGGAGCAGGCACCAGGTGAATCCACTCTGGCTCCGGAGGCGATTGAGGACGCATTGCCTACAGGTGCGCCTCTCCCAGCCCTGTCAGGGAAAAGTGAGTCCCCCCCTGGGTGCAGTAACCCACCGGCCTCTCCTGAGCTGCAGAGGCTCAGGGCAGAGAGGCGGAGGGAACTGGTTTCTTCCAGGAGGAGTGCTCGCCTTAAGGCCAGGAGAGGAGGGTCACCTGGGGGCCGGGACCGCCCCTGGCCTCAGAGAAGATAAAGGCCAGTCAGCCCAGTCCCAGGTTGCGGGAGCAACGTCGTTGAAGAGCTGTTTCGGCCAGCACCCAGTCCTGTTCCCCCAGAGTTCCTGTTCTTGCCCGGCTCCTCGCTGTGGACCCCGCTTCACCCGTGGAGGACTGTCTGCCCACCCTCGACTCAGGTCCTGGACCTCACCCCACGGTAACCTCCACCCTGGACCACCACAAAGAACTTGCCATAGTTTGCTGTGGTCGACACAGTCAAAGGCTTTTGCATAGTCAATGAAGCAGAAGTAGATGTCTTTCTGGAACTCTCTAGCTTTCTCCATAATCCAGCACATGTTTGCAATTTGGTCTCTGGTTCCTCTGCCTCTTCTAAATCCAGCTTGCACTTCTGGGAGTTCTCGGTCCACATACTGCTTGAGCCTTCCTTGTAGAATTTTAAGCATAACCTTGCTAGCGTGTGAAATGAGTGCAATTGTGCGGTAGTTGGAGCATTCTTTGGCACTTCCCTTCTTTGGGATTGGGATGTAGACTGATCTTCTCCAATCTTCTGACCACTGCTGAGTTTTCCAAATTTGCTGGCATATTGAGTGTAGCACCTTAACAGCATCATCTTTTAAAATTTTAAATAGTTCAGCTGGAATACCATCACTTCCACTGGCCTTGTTATTAGCTATTATTGTTATTTCTATTTCTAGAGAGAGATAATTGGTTACATCTACAAGATTTTTCATATCAAAATGTTTCTGCAGTTTGGCAAGTGTGTTTTTGTACTTGGCTTCCTTTTCCCATAAAAACAGAATATCATCAACAAAGCAAATGCAGTAAAGTTTGTGCTGGTTATTTTCTTTCACAAACACACAAGAGTCAGCTTTCCGTTGTTTAAAACCTAATGAGAACAGTACCTCTGTTAGTTTAGTGTGCCAGCATCAAGGGCTCTGTTTCAAACCATACAGGGATTTCTTGAGTTTACAGACCATTCCCTGTTTAATCTGTACACCATTAGGTGGTAACATGTAAACTGCACCCCCCCCCCTTCCTCCACCCCTGGTCACAGCCAAGGTCAGCAAATTGATTTATCCTTGCCGGAAGAGCAAAGACTCTTCTTTGGCAATGTTTGGACAATGTTTAAAACAAATACATTTCAACAGTCCTGGTTAAGGATTAATGAAGCACTTTGCTCACATTGCAGTTTGCATAAATAGCAGATCATAAAGAATCAGAGGCTTTCTAACAGAAAGGAAGGTTCTGCACAACTGCTGTAAGTATCTGTCCTCTTTGGGTGCCTCAAAACGGTCACTGTTTTGCGGGGGAAGTTCAAGCGCATACCAGAAGCTTTTCAGGCTTGTGCAGTTAAAGTGGATAAAAGTGTTTTGTTGCCCTACCGCAACAAATCCATTGCTTTGGAAAGCAATGGGTAAATATGCACTTAAAAGTGTGGGGGTGAACAAATGATAAATTGGAAGATGTGTCAAAACAGCATAAGCAAATCAGGATGAGTAAAGGATAAAAGCTTATTGACATGCAGACCAGACATAGGGCAGTATCCAGCCAGTGTCCCATCAGTGCCTGGATCAACGTTTGCACAGTGGAACTGTTGCTCAAGTTTTAATCTTTGCACTGACGGAACACGTTATTTAGATACTGTCTGTAGTCAATCTACCATGCAAGCAAATCAGGATGAATACAGAATAAGCAAATTCATCTGGATAAACCGGGGGATAGAGCAGTTAAGTACTGCTTCGCAACGTATTTGAAAATACTGTGCCGTATTTTCAAGTGAGTATCTTTAAATCTGCCTATTCTCCTGAAAAAAAACTGTCTTTAAGTGACTTCTTGTTGTCCATTATCAGAGCCAATAAGAGTGATACTTAAGATTTTTATTTATTGCACTACTCAGAATCATACATAAACTTACTTTAATGTCCTCGTCGCTCAGGATGTTGGGTAATTGTGAAAGTTTCCCCAAATTTCCCTTCAAATTTTTGTGCTGTTTATGTTTGTACACATAAACCGGAGAAATGAAAGCATATTTTTTGTTTCCAAGTTTAAAAATGATTTCTTTGTACTCATGCATGAAAAGGGGAGTGAACATCATCTGGTGCAGAAAAGCATACGCATTTCCAAGATCGGCATGTATTATAGAGTTTTTTTAATGATTTAGAAGAAAGTAAACATGACTATATTGAAGAGAGAATGTGATTGCATGGAAAGAGCATGGGGGAAGGGCCAGAGCTCGGGGTAGAACAAACCATGGCATCTTGAGGCAGGGCTAGGAATGCCCACTGCCTGAAACTCTGGAGAGCAGCTATCAATCAGTGTAGACAATACTGAACTAGATTGAACAATGGCCTGGCTTGGTTTTAGGTAACTTCCTATGCTACTGCAAAGCATGGGAATCAAATAATGCCATTGGGAATGTACCAGCCCTCTCTGGCCAATGCCAGCTCTAAAACACTAAATGCAATTTAATATTTATCACTGATAAGAAGTGACAGGCAGAGGTTTGGCATAGTGCTTACTCACAAGTAGATCCAATGTAGAAATGGCCTCCACCTTGCTATTTTTAATTCGCATCACAAACTTGTGTTTAGCTTATAGCTACCCAGTGTAGTTTGAACTTCCTTTTCTAGCATTTGAAACCTAGACTCTAGATAGATGATGTTAGATAGATAGATAGATGATAGATAGATAGATGCATCTGCAATTGAAAGCTATAGAACCCACCCTATTTTTCTGATTGTAAGTTGATTTTAATATTGTCTTACGATATAATAAATTTGTAAGACTGTCATCATGCTGCAGTTTAGATAGTTGCTAATTGGCGGCTTTGACAATTCCAACGTGATGGCAAACAGGCAAGTGAGCAAGAAGCGGGCAGCCCAGGCGAGCTGTTTAAAGGTGAGTAGAAGGCATGTCAGATAGCAATTTGGCAAACCACTCACCCTCTGTTAAACATCACAGCGTTTAAGGGAGGGTAAGAGATGCCTCAGCTAGTGGTTTGCCAAACAGCTCTCTGAAGTGTCTGCCAGACTCCTTTTAATAGAGGTGAGGCTGGGGCTAGTTGCTTGAGGTGAACTGTGAGGGGAGGGTGGTTGGGGGAGCTATAAGGGATAGGTGATGGGTGAAGTGTAAAGGAAGGGAATTGGTCAGGTGTAAAGGAAAGACTAGATATGGGGTGAGGCAGATTGTTAAAGAGACTAAACATTCCCTTATATTTTGTAACCCAATCTGTGAATTTATGGTGAAGGGACAGTGAAAAAAAGCTCCAGTAAATGGGAATAATTATCATTTAGGTCAAATTGTCACCCCACTTTTAAATTGCTGCTTTTTTTTTCAAAATAGAGGCAAATCATTACACATTCATTTTTAAGGCTACCTTGCACCTGCAATCTACATTGCTTCAACTCTAAAATAAAAGGTGAACATGTGCAAACTTTCACATTAAAAAAATAAATGTATGAATTTTATGTTTAAATTGTGAATATTGTGCTAAAAATCCAAAATGCTTAAAAGAAAAGTTATATTGAATAAACAATAAATACATGTAGTATTTTAAACTCTTAAAGTCATCCGGTCTGCAGTCCTGGTGACTGACTGACTGATATTTTCACAGCTAATTGGCTCACAAGAGCTTGCTTTTGGCTAACCTGCAATAACTGCATGTATGTCGCTTTAAATTAACCAAATCCTATGTGCAAAATGGCACAGTGGCACCAGGCATGTATCCCCTGGCAATGCTATATTTGCACACCTGAGACTTTTCAAAGTCCAGGATGACTGTCATAATCATTTCCTGCAACAACTATTTGTTATTGTACTTGGGGATCAAAGTTTGAGTTTGATTGGGCTGTTTTTGGTTTATTTATTTTATTTGGGTATGGGGTTTTTGGTTTTGTTTGAATTTCTAGATATTCTGATTAGTTTTTTTAGATTAAGCTTCTTGCAAGGGAAATGTATTTCAATCCCTTCAAGTAACCAAAAATGAATTGCTTTGTGCGTACTCCAACAGGGGTAGTTTGCTAGTAGCGAAACTCTTTAAAGCAGCCCACCACAACCTACTGCCCTCTAGAATTTTTTTTGTACTACATCTCCCATCATTCCTGATCATTGGCCATGATGACTGGGGCTGCTGGAGTTGAAGTCCAAAAGATCTGGAGGACAACAGGCTGGTGGAAAAATCCATTGCTCCGAGTAGTGTCTGGGTGACACAATACAAAAGTCATTGAGTGCACTTGTATCACTAGAGTTCTCATTTACTTTATTATACACTGCATTTATGTGTCAGCTTTTTAACAAAGCACTCAAATGGTTTACAACCTAAGAGGATCAGTCACATTAATAGAGGATAAGTTTATTAACAGCCACAAGCCATGGTGGCTATGTTCTGCCTCCGCTGTCAGAGATAACCTGTTTGTGAATAGCAGTTGCTGGAAATCACAAGTAGGGAGTGTTGTTGCAATCAAGTTTGCTTCCCATAAGCACCTGGTTTCCCACCGTGAGAACAGGATACTGGGCAAGATGGGGCTTTGGTTTGATTCAGCAGAGCTCTTCTTATGTTCTCACTGGGCAACCGTGGACATTGTCACATCGTCCACATTTATGCCATGCCGTAGGCAGCTAGACCTACAAAGCGGGGGTTGGCTCCATACCATGTGCACACTAACATACCCTCCAACATTAGGGATGTCCTATTCCATCATCAAGGGATGCAGGTGGTGCTGTGGGTTAAACCACAGAGCCTAGGGCTTGCCGATCAGAAGGTCGGCAGTTTGAATCCCTGCGACGGGGTGAGCTCCTGTTGCTCGGTCCCTGCTCCTGCCAACCTAGCAGTTCGGAAGCACGTCAAAGTGCAAGTAGATAAATAGGTACTGCTCCAGCGGGAAGGTAAACGGTGTTTCCGTGCGCTGCTCTGGTTCACCAGAAGCGGCTTAGTCATGCTGGCCATATGACCCGGAAGCTGTACACCGGCTCCCTCGGCCAATAAAGTGAGGTGAGAGCCACAACCCCAGAGTCGTCCGCGACTGGACCTAATGGTCAGGGGTCCCTTAACCATTACCTTTATTCCATCATCATCATCATCATCATCATCATTTATACCCCACCCATCTGACTGGGTTGCCCCAGTCACTCCAACATATATAAAAACATAATAAAACATTAAACATTTAAAAAACCACTTCCCTATACAGGGCTGCCTTCAGATGTCTTCTAAAGGTTGTATAGTTACTTATCTCTTTGGTTTGGGGGTCACATAACTCCATGCCCACCAACATTTCTCCAATGAAAGTAGGGATGTCCTAAGGAAAAGCAGGACATTCCAGGATCAAATCAGAAACCGGGAGGTGTTCTGTAAATCTGGGACTGTCCTTGGAAAATAGGGACACTTGGAGGATCTGCACTAAAGCATAACCAACATGTGCAAATCTATATTGCAGATAGATGTGTGCATATTATGGCGTTGAGGTATGCATTGTGTTTGGAGTGGAGCCAGTAAAGCACATTCTTGACTGAAGTTTGACAACGCATTGTGAAATGCTTCTTCCATCTTCCTCTCATGTTGACCTTCAGGAGACGAGCTGACTCTGAATGGGAGCAAGAACTGTTTTGAGTTGTTGTTGTTGCTGCTGTTGCTACTAACACATTTTGTGGCAAGTAAAAAATCTCTCTCTCTCAATTCGCAGAAGAACCGACCGGAAGAATGCACTCTGCCATCTTTCTCTGTTTGATATTGGCCAGCCTCTCCAATGGGCATCATCAGGGTCCTGATGAAAAGAACAGCACACAGCTAACTACTATATATCCAAATGTTGGCCGTTTTGCAATTAAATTTATTAGTCTGGCTTTTTCAGCCTCACCTGATGCAAATATGTTCTTCTCGCCCGTCAGTATTGTCTCCGCCTTTTCCATTCTTTCACTGGGGGCAAAATCTGCCACACGCACTCAGATCCTAGAAGGCCTTTGCTTTAACCTGACAGAAATCCCAGAGAAGGAGATCCACCGGGCACTCCATAATGACTTTTCTGTGCTCACTCGCTCAGATTCTGGGTACCAACTCGAGCTAGGAGACGCTCTTTTTTTAAGGGAGGGCCTGGAGGCATTACCAACCTTTATGGATGACGTCAAGGCTTTTTATGCCGCAGAGGTGTTGCCCACAAAATTCCAGGAGCCAAAAGAAGCCGAGAAACAAATCAATGATTATATAGAGAAGAAAACCCACGGGAAAATTTCGGAGGTCGTCAAGGGTCTTGATCCAGATACCTCACTGGCTGTAGTGAACTACATATTCTTTAAAGGTACGCTTTGGGGTGGGGGATAAATTCAACTCCATTCAGATTTTAAGACAAACCTTCTAATTTGAATTTTCCGAAACTATGTGAAAGCTGAAACGCAGCAGTTCTTTGAAATCTGCATTTTGCTCAGAAGGGGCTCATTGGCTCAGAGTAAATCCCATCTCTAGGCAATCCAGTCAGATGGGTGAGGTAGAAATAATAAAATAACTATTATTTATTATTATTATCAGGGAGAATCCTTTGCCTGTGACTTGAGGCATGTATCTGTGGACAAAGGCATGGAGTGAGCCAATGAGCCCCTTCCTTTAATCCCCCCAAATATTTAGTCCACAAGCATCCCCTCATTTGCTGGGGAAAATCTTTGAGGGGCTTCTGTTTGTGTTCCCTTGGATGTGTGTAGTTCCCTCCATATGACCAGGAACACTGATAATGTCGCACAAAGTGTCCTACTCTTGTTCAAGTGAGCTCAGTAGAAGCTGCCTACAAAACCTCCCTGCTCAACTGGAGGGAGATGCAATTCATGTGAGGACCTAGGGGGTAGGGTTTGCATGCATATCCCTAGCCCCTGACATCATTCACACTTTGAGTGATCGCGAGTCCAGGCAACCTTGAGTCTCACAGGTAATAATAATAAAAAAATTATTACTTATTTGCCACACATCTGACTGGATTGCTCCAGCCACTCTGGGCACCTGCCAACAAAATATTAAAACACGGAAAACCTCAAATTTAAAAAACTCACCTATACAGGGCTGCCTTCAGATGTCTTCTAAAAGTCAGATAGATGTTTATTTCCTTGACATCGGATGGGAGGGTGTTCCACAGGGTGGGCACCCAGCTGTAACATGAACACATTCAACCTACATTTCAGCTATTCATTATTTCACCCCTAAAGTCTCTTACTGTAATGTCTCCACCATTATCCTAATTGCAGCACAGAAGGCATTTTTGTTGCATGACCCACAATGGCCAGGGTGGTAATGGTTAACTCTTCCCTTCCTAGCTACAACTCCCCAACCCCCGGCTCAAAAGAGCCCCCTATGCCTTATTTGAGGCCAACCATAAACTTTTTTCAGGCACAATTATTGTACAGCAGTTTGGGGAGGGGAAGGTCCACAGCAGATGGGGAAAGCTAACCTTTTCTTCCCCAGCCGTGGCCTTCTTAAAAATGCTTCCGTATTTAGGGTTTGGGGTGGGGATTCCTAATGGATCCAGCATCCAACTTTTTATCCAGTGTAATTGAAGCACCGGGAGGAGGTGGTGAGGTGGCGGAGAGGGATGCCCCAAGTGATGCCTGTGGGCTTGGATCCCACATTTGACTCCCTCGGCTAAACAATAAATTTCCTTTACTTTCTTATTGTGTAAAATGCACTGCTCTGGTGCAGTTTTCATTGCTGTAGTATTTGTTGAGGCATGTGCAAAGTGCCCATCCCAATGTCAGCAGGGTGTGCAAAAGACCAGAGAAACAGTAAACGCTTCTAAGAAGAGTCACTTGCTTTACTGACAATAATGCAGTTCCAGATACACACAGCAGATACTTCCCTTACAGCATACAGACCACACTCTGGCTGAGAGCAAACTTGCCTCCAAACACGGCAGCATTTATATTGTAGTTTCTGCTGAGTTGTTCTCACATGGTTGCTGACTCATTCTCACCATGTGCAGGTGTAGGCAAACACACCCCAGTTAATCAGCGCACCAAAAGCAATCATATCTTGCCCTTTTCCCCCTCTGCATGCATAAACATATATCAACCATATTCAACCCTACATAGCAGTTCAGGAACCTGTTCTGCAGTCTAGACTGCTGCAGCACTGTGATGGGAAAACAAACGGTGACTGTCTATGAACCCGCTGACATGTAGCAACAATATCTGCCAGGAAAAAAAACACTAATATTGCAAATAAGATCAAATGTTGTGATTTGAAAGAACTGTGTAATCTCTCCGTAATGTGGTGGTGGTCTCTTCTTTTCTCTTAAGGTGCCTGGGAAAAACCTTTTGATCCAGCTCAGACAGAAGAAAGGGACTTCTTTGTGAATGAACACACAACTGTCAAAGTCCCAATGATGCACAGGCTGGGCTGGTTCCGGTATTACTATGATACTGAATTGCATTGCCAAGTGCTACACATGGACTACAAGGGGAGTGCCACCACATTCTTTATTCTGCCAGATTCCGGAAAAGTCAAGCAGGTAGAGGAGGCTTTCTCATTAGATACTTGGACCAAATGGGCAGTAAAGGTTCAACGGTAAGTTTTGTGTTCCTTCTTTAATATTTTCGTTAGGTATATTTGTAACCAGCCAATAACTTAGGGCGAAGCGCCACTGGTCCATTATAATGTTAAAATGCATTATACAAATGTGACACCAGAGGGTGCTGTAGAGCAGTGATCCGTCAGCAATAGGAAATTGTATTAAGAGCTATATTACGGGGGGGTTTTTTACAGCGTTTTTACAGATCTGTGTAGATCCAGCCTTATTGTCTTGGATTACCATACCACTTACAAGGTAAAGGACTAGATGTGGGCCATATAATATAGGAAAGCCTTTCTGAATGTTAGTTCTACTCTTACTTTGCCATGGCAAGCTTATCTAGTCATAAGACTACTCCTAGCAGTAGCTGTAGGATAACCAGCCTCATATAAGCAAAATGCTTGTGTCTAATTAAAACATGAAGGTGTTAATGCCACAGAGTAAGCTGCCCTGAGACAAATGACTGGATGCTTCCCCCATGTCACATACAGAAGCTGACTTGACTGGCCATTCAAATCATACTTTAACATCAGTAGTAACCAGAATCGTCTGCTGCACCTGAGTACACAGCTCTGTCTATTCATAGCTCTGTGGGATGTGAGCAGCACTGTGGTCTAAACCACTGAGCCTCTTGGGCTTGCCGATAAAAAGGTCGGCAGTTCAAATTCATGTGACAGGGTGAGCTCCCATTGCTCTATCCCAGCTCCTGCCAACCTAGCAGTTCTAAAGCATACCAGTGCAAGTAGATAAATAGGCAGCACTGCGACGGGAAGGTAAATGGTGTTTCTGTACACTCTGATTTCCGTCTGGGTGTTCCTTTGCACCAGAAGCAGTTTAGTCATGCTGGCCACATGACCCGGAAATCTGTCTGTTAATCTATTAGCTGGCTCCCTCAGCCTGAAGCAAGATGAGCACCACACCCCATAGTCATCTTAACTGTCCAGGGGTCCTTTACCTTTACCTACAGTTCTGTCCATCATCATCTTGTTGTCACTCCCTAATTTCTGCCACCTGAGACAGCTGCCTCACTCTGCCTAATGCTATGGCTGGCCTTGTTCTGAGATAACATATATGGAGCTCCTCAAACCTGAAATGTGCTCTGTAAATGCAAAGTATAACAGATGGAATATTCTTTCATGCTGCAACAAAGGGAAATATTGCAGCTCCATTCACAGGCTGTGGAACTGGGTGCCATTTTGCTGAGTACCATTATACTGAATGGGGTGCCATGCCACAATGTTTTGCACCGGCTGAAGCCTTTGAAAAGTTCTCAAGGGCAGCCCTACATAAAGTTTGTTGCTGTAACATGGCATTCAGCAACCTGGTGCATGCAGGATGTTTTAGGCTACAGCTCCCATCAGCCCCAGCCAGCAGGGCTGCGCTAACTAGGGCTTATAGGAACCGTAATCCAAAATACATGGTACGTACCAGGATAGTGATGGTTGCCATAGCTGGACAAGGCTCCAAGCACATTGAGTCTCAATGAGAATATGTTTCTATCATATCTGCTTGGGAGCCGTGAGATGCCCTTTTAGATGTCAGCCTTTTGAGCAAATAATTGAAGTAATTTCTTGTATCTTTCTGTTCCTGAAGTGCTACAGCATCTGTGTTCCTTCCAAAGTTTAATATTTCTGCCAGCTATGAACTAGAGGAGACCCTCAGCAAAATGGGCATTACTGATGTCTTCAGTGATCAAGCTGATCTGACAGGAATCACTGGGCAGCGTTTGAAAGTGGGAAAAGTAAGTTGAAAACAAGAATTCCCATTAGTCACATGACTTCTTCTCTCTTTTTCTTTTTTCTTTTTTGCAAAGTATCTTGTTTTATTTGGGCAAATTGAATTAATTGTGCTCCATCTGTTTAAATTATTCTTATTCTTATTAGTTAAATTTGTATACCACTGTTCATCCAAACATAAAAATGCAAAATGAGAACACAATATGCATAATAAAACGAAAACAAACCAATAAATCCCCTTCGTCAAACACATTTAAAAGGGGTATAAGATTTTAATCACCCAAAGGCCTAGTTTAAGAGGAATATTTTCACCTGCCACCTAAAGATATATAATGAAGGCACCAGGCAAGCCTTGCTAGTAGGTGCTGGTAAGGATGGTAAGCAAAGACTCCCTCTTACAAATCTTAAGGACCATATTGCCTAATAATACGAGTTGCAACACACCACAGAATTAAGGAGATGAGGACCAGAGAAAGTGGACATATCAAAAAGGAGCTATACAACCTGCTCGTATGAATGGGAAATGAAATTGAGCACAACTACGATAAATTAAATAAAAGTTACATTTGGCAGGATTAAAATTTAGCCATAATGTAGGCCCAGAGCAGGTGGCAGAAGTGTTGGATACTACAGTCATACCTCAGGTTGAAGTAGCTTCGGGATAAGTATTTTCGCGTTGCAAGCTGCGGTGACCTGGAAGTAACGGAGCGTGTTACTTCCAGGTTTCGCCACTCACGCATGCGCAGACGGTCAAAATGACGTCACACGCATGCGCAGAAGTGGCAAATCATGACCCGGGCACATGCAGATGCGCGGGCGCTGGTTGCGTTCGCTTCTGGATGCGAACGGGGCTCCGGAACAGATCCCATTCACATCCAGAGGTAACACTGTACTGGGGTCTTGGCAGCTGCCCTAGGAGACTAAGTATTGAAGCCAGGCCTTGTCCACCCTGTTCTTTTTTTATTTGAAGACATGTATTTGAAATAGGACTGTGCCATATACTGTCTGACTATGATATTCTCTCCAGCGTTAGCCTCCTCAGTGCCAACAAAGCTCACATTCCTGAACATTAGGGTTTGCCCCAGAGTTCTGATACCCTTTGGAGTCCCTCGCTGCTGAGGGTCTCATTTGCCCTCATAGGCATTTATTGTGATAGGTTGCACCAACCCATGTGTTTTTGTGATGTCACCTCAGCAAAGTTACTCATTGACAGAAGGGGAAATCACATAGATGGCCAGAGGTATGCGGCAGTGAAGACAAAGGCCTTTCAAAAAAAGCATTTCCTTCACAAATGAAATCCTTTTCTCCTCTCCAAACTCTGATGTCTTTCTTTGTTCTTCCTCAGGCTACCCATAAGGCTGTGCTCACCGTGGATGAGAAAGGGTCAGAAGCAGCGGCAGCCACTGTTTTGGAAGCCATACCTATGTCTATGCCTCCAACCTTAGAATTCGCTAGGCCTTTTTTTGTGCTGATGTATGAAACACAGACCAACTACACATTATTTGTTGGCAAAATAGTAAATCCCCTTCAGCCCTAAGTGTCAGTGAATTCTGAACGAAGCTTTGGAATAAAGCATTTTGGCAACCCAAAGTTAATGTGGAGTCCTTCTCTTTTTCAAACCAGAGGCAGTGATGTGGGAATGAAAAGGAGTCTCCAAATACTTCTTTTCTGACTATTTTCCATGCTCCCTTCAGAGCATAAGCAGTAGGTGTCCTGGTATTGTTTTTTGCAACAAACCAGAGGTCAAATCAAACATTACAGCCCCCACACAGGAGAACCATGAAGAAGACTGTAGTGTTTCCTGTGATTTTTCAGCTGATCAGATACAATCTACACTTCCTACATTGGTTGCCATACATCCAGATTTTCCTGGACATTTCAGCAATTTCAGCCCAAACACTGTTTCGGATGGCAGAATCTCAACTCTGTCTGGGAAATTCCAGGCGTATGGCAGCCCTACAGGTGGTTATTGTTGTTGTTGTTGTTTACATTTATAGCCCACCCTTCCTCCCAGAGGAGCGCAGGACAACAAACACACAAACAGTAAAGCATATGAAAACAATTTCAGTACAGAAGCAGGCTATGAAATATGTCTAGTTGAAAGGCTTGTTGGAAGAAGGTCTTCAGTAGGTGCCAGAAAGAAGATGGAGTCGTCATTTGTCTAATGTTTAAGGGGAGAGAACTCGCAAGAGTAGGTGCAGAATGGCCCTCCAAATTAAGGTAAGATCTGCAGGAGGCCCTCACCTGCAGTAACTGATTGGGTACTGTCAGATGACAATGGTGGTTGCTCGTGAGTAACCAGTCAGGACTCCGACCTGTCTTTTACAGGCTTTATTTTGGTGCAAAACTATTTACAGTACAGAACTACAAGTTCATGTCTGCCTCAATCGCTAGCAGAATCCGGGAGTGGTCGTTTCTGGGTCCTCCCCCAACATAATAGCTTAGTCACCCCCAGTCTTTTCCTTCCTTCTTTGCGTTTTACACCTCTGCACAGGGTGGGCAACGGAAGAGGCATGCTTCCCTCCTGGCCGGCTTGACCAGGAGTGGTGCTGAGGCTCCCAGCAGCATCCTCTGGTCCCTTCCCCTCTTCCCCACTGGAGGTGTGGCTTTTCCCAGGAAGAGGAACTGCTTCCCAAGATTTTCTGAGGTTCCCTATAACCCAACTGCCCCTCTGTTTCCCTTCCCTGTTCCAATGTCAGTCCCCTGACATTCCCGATTATTGTCCATTCTGGCTGAAGCTGATGGGAGTTGGCTGGTGTCCAACCACACTTCAAGGGACTCACATTCCCACAACCTGACATGGATCATCTTCATGACACTAATTCACAGAAGTAGTTTTCAGAGGTGCTCATATTTGGGGCGGGGGGAAGGGATAATATTTTGAGAGGAGCCCAGCTGGGTTAGATTCATTTCTCCCAGTGGCCAAATGATGAGACACACACAGAAATGCAGCTGGAACATGAGACCCAGCAAGTGGCATTCTAGAAGCCATAGATAGCCTCATCTGCACGAATAATAGCACCATAAGCACAAATCATCATGACTGCAGAATAAAAAGGAGATCAAGAGAGGCCCCAAGGATCTGTTACAACAAATTCTCAACAGTCACCCAAACTGTAATCTTTGATTTTTGAGTGCTTGCTTCTCTCCTTTTTTATGTGTAGTATAAATGTCCCCTAGAAGGTTTCTGTTCTGAACCATTGAAATGCCCCCTTTTATTTCTCTGGCAGCAGTTTCTTCTCAGCCCCATTGCTGATCTTCTTGGCCTTCCCTGTCTTTGGCCTTATTTATCTTCACTACTGTTCAGCGGTTGCTCGTGTTTAATTGTTCCCCATGGCATCATCGCATCAGATTTTGATGACAAAATCACATACTGTGGCGATCACACAGGGTCCCCGGACATTTCACCGTCTATTGATCCCTGTGCCACCACTTTATTTCTCGCTGCCACCACCCAGGCCCTACCTGGTAAAATACTGAGTCTGTATATTTATTGCAGTTTAACAAGTGTGTGGTTTCATAAACGGTCTCAGTCAACTACAATCATGGGATGCCTATCCAGACCTATAACTTCTGCTACCTGCTCTCACTCACTAAACCACCTCTCAGATATTTACTTGTCTTCCTGGCTCCTAACTGTTCCTGACTCAGCTTATTTTGCTACACTAACTCAACCTACCCCCAGACACTATCCCAATTCACTCCCACTCCTACCAACCACCCAGCTCCCAACAAACTCCTCCCTTCTCCCCTCCCAGAGCTGGTTTTATAGTCCCACTGACTCCACCCCCCAGGTTCTGATTGGGTAACTTGTTTAACTATTTCACCTCCAGCATTCTCATATGTTAACGTCACATATACATAGTTTTCTCTTCAGTCAATCAGATTCAATGGTTGTTGGAGGGCACAAAGGAGAGCATAGGAAGGGCCCTGCTAGATCAGATCTAAAACCCATCTCAATCAGATGCCCATGGGAAGTCCACAAGCAGGACTTTCTGCAACAGTGCCCTGCCCAAGTGTGGTTCCCAGCCACTGGCATTCAGATGCACAGGACCTCCAGTGGTGGATGTTCTCCATGATTTTGCTTATCATTATTATTTTTTTAAGTCATCTAAATTGGAACAAAGGAGTCCAGAAACAGTAACAAGAACATGAAAGCAACTGGGAGAGTAAAAGGGGGGCTTGAGCAGTATGCACAATGAATATTAGCATACTTGTTTAAAAGATGATGATGATGATGATGATGATGATGATGATGATGATTTTAGATTCATGAAAAACAAACAGGAAAGTAGATGATTGCACTGGTGCAAAAAAAAGGTGACAGAAGTCACCCACGCCTAAGTCCTACTGTATCCAACGGAAGTCAAATCTGCCTCACCTTCATTAGGTTTTCTTTTGACTCAGATAATATACTTCTTAAGCAATTTCGTACCATAGTGTCAAGCCAGGAGCACAGCATCCTGTAAGCACATTGCCAAATCTGTCACTGGTGTGGAATAAATCATACTCACATGGAGCCAGCTCTTAAAACTATACTCCAGTTTCCAGGGACAGGATTGCTTCAATGGCAGGTGCACATTGGACAGATAAATCATAGCAGTATTCATCTCCCAAGCTTGGCTTCCTACCAGTGACACCTACAGAGACTACACATATGCTACCTTGACTGTCAGTTCCTTTGCATGCTGGCATCCATCTGTTTGAGAATGATTATGCAAGAATAGCTACACTATGCTTGCATCTACACTGTTTGAAGAACCCCTTCGTTCCTTCTCATGTTCACACATGCATGGCTTCATTGGCAGCTGAGCTCCTGGGCTAGTCAGTTTGATCGATTCGATTGATTTAGATGCCCCTTTCCACGGTGAGCAGTGCCTAAAGTGGTTTACAACCACTTTTTATCAAAATGCAAAACAATGAGTCTAGGGGGTAGAAGGAAGTTTACAAAGCATGCCTGTAAATTCAAATAAGACCAGAAATCAGAAGTTTATAGAATACAGAACAAATTCAAGACTAGAAAAGATATAAATACATAAAAGCAAAGCAGAAAAGAAAGTTATCGGACTATGCAGTTCCAACTGCTGGTGCAGCGCTTTGAGCACTTCAGCAGCCTGTTTTAAATACAGTTGAGGATCTTCTCAGCAGACTGGATTATTTACAGCTGCCTCCCTCATCTCTCCTCCGGAGGAGACCAACAGCAGCAAAAGGGAAACGCTGGGGAGGGCAATGATGACTGGAGACACAGAGGTGTGTCTTGCTTGTTTCTCGACCCAAAGCTATAACTTGGAGGCCTCCCTGGAAACCCAACGAAGAAACAAGATCTGCAGGAGTGTTAATGCTGTGAGCCCCTCCACCCTATGCACGGGTTGTACATGTGTGTAAATAAAACTGCATATCCTAAAAGCACCACAAACTGCATTAACCTTCATTCCAAGGAAACCGAACCCAGGTCAGCACTGGAACTCCTGCAGTCTCTTGCTGCCCAGAGATGTAGGTTGCACATCACCTTGTGTTCTCTGGGCAGCTTGCAAACATTCTGCTTGCAGCACTGGCTGAGGGGGGGGGGGGAAGTGACCATGTTTGGAAGAGAGAAGGGAGAGAGTTTCAGGAAGCCCTTTGTCCTCCCTCCCATCCTGCTAAATTCCAGAAACAGAGCCAAAGGACCATCGATCCTCCTGATTGGCTGGCTTGCTCTCCAGAAAACATTTTCTGGTTTCTCTTCAGATTGTATCAATCTTAGGCCTTTTACAGAAAACATTTTTGGAGAACCTTGAAATCCAGTGGAATCCAGTACAGGCAAAGTTTGTTTGTCTCCCTGATTTTCCTTGCTTTTAATGATGCAATAGCGAGAGCTACCAGGGAGTATAAATGAGCAACTGACACAACGCTTGTGCTTTCTCTGCCAAAAGTCACAATGTCCATTCCAATTAGTGTGTGTGTGTGTCTGTGTTTTCAGTTTTTCCCCCTCTCGCTGCTCCTGTGTCCTCCTTGGCCCCCACCACCTGGGATGAGCAAATGTCTCTATCATGTTCGTTCTTTGCATTTCCTCTCTGTACCAGCCATTCTTCGCAGCCTCCCACTCTAACACCCACACGGCAACGATTCCTTTCCCAGTACACAGCCATTTGTACAGAAGGTGGACTCTGCTCTGCAATCTCTGCTCTTGCACAGCCTATACTAGTTCATTATACTCTTCCATTTGATACCGGCATGGGCTTGTTCAGGAACACGTCCCATGGAAGCTGAGGCAGCCTCTCACCTTTGCCTCCACCAACATTTAGATGCATAGCAAGATGCTGGCAAACAACACTAGCTCCAGTTTCAGGGGGCCACTGGTAAGGACACCCCCTAACCCTAACCCCAGCGACTGCTGTCCGCCCCCCAACTACAGGTATTATCTAGAAGTGGGTTAGGGCTGGGCGATATCTGGTTTTCAGCATCGTGACAGATCACCAGCTAAACATTGTGATATAAAGGTAAGAAAGGGTAAAGGACCCCTGGACAGTTAAGTCCAGTCAAAGGGCACTATGGGGTTGCGGCGCTCATCTCGCTTTCAGGCCGAGGGAGTTGGCATTTGTCCACAGACAGCTTTCCGGGTGATGTGGCCAGCATGACTAAACTGCTTCTGGTGCAACAGAACACCATGACGGAAGCCAGAGCACACAGAAATGCCATTTACCTTCCCGTCGCAGCGGTACCTATTTATCTACTTGCACTTTTGACGTGCTTTCGAACTGCTAGGTTGGCAGGAGCTGGGACAGAGCAACGGGAGCTCACCCCACCGCGGGGATTCGAACCTCTGACCATCTGATCGGCAAGTCCAAGAGGCTCAGTGGTTTAGACCGATAGATCACAATGTCTGAAATAAGGATAGAACTACGCAGAGGTGAACAGTCAGGCTCATGTCAGGATGCTGTCAGTGGCTCCCGGCTGGTTGTCCAGGAAAGTATAAAGACAAGGAAAGGTTTCTTACTGTCCTTTTTCATTTCCATATTTACAGAGAGAGGCTATAGAACCCAGCCTCTTGCATAATGGCATTGTCCTGAGTGAATCTCCACCCCTGTCTCTCCTACTTCCTCATTTGGGTGCTTCTATGTGCCCTCTGCCTTTGAGCTCTTTGTTCTCCTACTTTTAAGGCTCGCCGGGTTATGGGAGATGGAGAGTCTGGGATGCTTTCTAATGACACCATGTCAGCCAGCTGCCTCTCTGCTTCTGCGCCCTCCTCCTCATTTCCCATTATATATTACAATGTCTGAAATAAGAATGGAACTATGTAGAGGCATCGGCCAACTTTTCCCCACATTGTGATTCCCCACATCCCCACCCTTTTCCCCACATCGTGATTTTTGCATAGCGCGCTCACACACAGACCACAATTTGATTCACAATATATTGTCAGGTCAAAAATTATGAAACCGATATCACAGTATGGACTTCAAACCAGTTTGGGATGATATATCAATATATCACCCAGTCCTAATGTGGACGTATCCACTTGCTGTGGCTGGGAAACAACTGACCATTTGACTGCCCACAATACCTCAGAGCAACATGATTTCCCCAAGATTCCAGGGCTGCATTCCGATTCCCACTTACCATTGAGATGGGAGGAACCATGAGGGTCATCTAGTCCAACCCACTGCAACACAGGAACCTTTTTTGCCCAAAGTGGGATTCGAACCCACGACTCTGAGATTAAGTGTCTCATGCTCTACCAACTGAGCTATCCCAGGGGTATGTAAGCCCCTCTGAGCTCAGCACAACTTGCTTCTTTGTCAACACAAAAAAGGGGTTGGTAAATATTTTAAGGCATGACTAAAATGTAAAAGAACTCCTCTTTTACATTTGTGAAAATTGTAGGGGGCGTCAAACGAATGCAATGAAAACTGCCGAAGTACTAATTTTAGCACTGCCTGTTATGTACTGAGTTGAATAGGATCCAAACTGCAGCAGTCTGATTGGTCCTAGAACAATAGGATCCAAAAGGCAGCAGTCTGATTGGTCCTAGAACAATAGGATTCAGAATGCAGCAGTCTGATTGGTCCTAGAACAATGCAGCAGTATGATTGGTTGGCAGGAACCACCCAATCATGCTCCAGATAGAAGTGAATCCACAACCTGATTGGCTTACAGTAGAATTCCGGAATTAGCCAATCATGTGCAGCCCATTGTGTAAATAATGTATATAAGGCAGATACTTTGAGGGGACTGGCATTCATTCCTCCTCACCACTATGAGCTGAATAAAGAGCATGAAATCACTTTGCGACTCTGAGTATATTTCACTGGCGACGAAGGTGGGATCCCGCTGAGCTGACCGCCACACACAGCACCGCAGCACCGCCACCTGCCGCACCGCTGCCTCGCACCGTGTATCCAGGCTTCAGCTCCGGGACACAAGGAACTCAGAATGGCAACCAACAGCAGCTTCTCGCCGTTCAACCCAGCATCTGGAGACTGGGAAGCGTACGCCTCCCGTTTCACCTTCCTGCTAGAAGCCAAAGGGGTCACCGATGAAGAAGACGCCAAGAAGAGGGCAATATTCTTCAGCGTCTGCGGAGAGGAGACGTTTGAAATCGCCCGGGCTCTCCTTGCGCCTGAAGACGTCGCTACGGTTCCATACAAAACAATAATGGAGCAGCTGAAGGGGCACTTTTCGCCACAGCCCTCAGAGGTGGCTCGGCGAAATGCCTTCTACGCAAAGCGGCAAGCCCCTGGGGAAACCATAACTGGGTTTGTGACCTCTCTCCGCCAAGCCGCCCGGTTCTGCAACTTCTCAGAGCTGGAGAACATGCTTCGTGACCGCCTCGTCGGTGGCCTGAGGGATGAGAAGCTGCAACGGCGCCTCTACGCTAAGAAGAACCTAACGTTCCAGGTTGCTCTGGAGGAGGCCCTGGCAACGGAAGCTGCCGAGAGGTCGACGCAAGAGGCACGGCCGAGCCAGCCGCCCCAACCGAGGGTCCACCACGAAGACCTCACCGACGACTCAGGATCTGACAGGGAGGAGGTGCACCGAGTACAGCAGCGCACTCAAGCAGCCCACATACCACAGCTGCCTCGACGAGAAGGAGGAAACTGCGCAAGCTGTGGAGAAAGTCACGAGAGGAGGACCTGCCGTTTCCGCAACGCAGAGTGCAGGCAGTGCAGAAAATCGGGACACATCGCCCGGGTGTGTCGGGCTCGGCCCACCCGACGGCAGGCATCAGATGACCAATCCAAGAGCCCCAGGTCCCGGGGCCCAACGCACCAAGGCAACTCAACGGAGCTCACGGACTTCCAGGTATACCAGTTGCCCCACCCCAACGTAGAGAAAATTTATGTAGAGGTACAGATAGAGGGGGCCCCATGCCGCATGGAGCTTGACACGGGTTCAACTCTATCCATAATCTCGGCAAGGACGTTAAGGAAACTGTGTCCTACTGGGGGTCCCAAACTCAGGCCGGCCCCATTCACCCTCCGGGACTTCCAGAAACGTAAGGTCCCCACAATGGGGGTGGGGACCTTCAGGGTGCAATACCGAGGGCGGACGCGGCAACTGGACTTGCTTGTGGTCAAGGGCCCCTACATTAGCTTACTGGGATTGGCATGGTTTGGACCACTGGGGCTAGCCGTCACCGGGGTGAACCACACTAGCTTACAAGTGGACGTGGACGTCATATGCAAGGAATTTCCGGGGGTTTTTGATGGGAAATTGGGACAGTATACGGGGCCCCCCATTGCTCTACAGCTTGACCCCGCAGTACGACCAGTCAGGCTCAAGGCCCGCCGGGTCCCGTTCGCCCTGAAACCCCGTATAGACGAGGAATTGGACCGGCTCGTGGAGCAAGGAGTGCTGGAGTGCTGGAGCCGGTGCCTAATGCCCCCTGGGAAACCCCAATCGTCACACCCGTCAAGCCTAATGGTTCGGTCCGCATCTGCGCAGACTACAAATGTACCATAAACAAGGCCCTCACGGCCCATGCATACCCAGTGCCAGTGGTCAGCCATGTCCTTGCCACCCTGGCTGGGTCGAAAATTTTTGGCAAGCTGGACTTGGCCCAAGCATATCAACAGCTACCAGTAGATGAGGCCACAGCAGAGGCACAGACGATTGTGACGCACAGAGGAGCGTTCAGGGTAAAGCGGCTGCAATTCGGTGTCAGCGTGGCACCAGGCATATTCCAGAATCTAATGGACTCTCTCCTTAAAGGAATCCCTGGCGTCACCCCCTTCTTCGATGATGTGTTGATTGCCGGGCCCACACCAGAGGAGTTTGAGGACCGCCTCCGCACCGTTCTGCACCGTTTCCAGACGGCGGGTCTCAAGGTGAAGCGGGAAAAATGTCTACTAGGAGTGCCTCAGGTGGACTTTCTGGGATTTATGGTGGATGCAGAAGGGGTCCACCCGACTGGGGACAAGGTACGGGCCATTTGCGATGCCCCAGCGCCCAAGAACAAGACTGAGCTTCAGGCCTTCTTGGGACTATTGAACTTTTACCATTCCTTCCTTCCCCACAAGGCAGCGGTAGCAGAGCCCCTACACAGACTCCTGGACAAGCGGGCCCCTTGGGTGTGGGGCCAGCGCCAGGAGGCCGCATTCCAGGCAGTCAAGGACTTGCTTGTCTCAAACTCGGTCTTGGCACACTTCGACGAGAGGCTGCCGGTGGTGCTAGCATGCGACGCCTCACCCTATGGCATTGGCGCTGTCCTGGGACACCAACTCCCGGATGGAAGAGAGGTACCGGTGGCATACTTTTCCCAGACACTCAATGCAACCGAGCGGAACTACTCGCAAATCGACAAGGAGGGTCTGGCAATCGTGAAGGGAGTAAAAAAATTCCATGATTTCTTGTACGGGCGGCCCTTCACCGTGGTGACTGACCACAAGCCGTTGCTTGGCTTGTTTGCCCCCGAAAAGCAGACCCCCCAAGTGCTGTCTCCTCGCGTCCTCAGGTGGTCAATTTTCCTTGCCAGCTACCAGTATGCACTGATTCACCGCCCTGGGAAGGCAATGGGCCATGCGGACGCCCTCAGCAGGCTACCACTACCGGAAACAGGCCCCGACCCAGCACCTGCACAAGAGGTTATGAGCCTGGAGCTGCTTCCCGACCGCCCCATTCAGGCACAAGAAGTTGCACACCATTCCAAGAAAGACAGGGTCATCTCCCGGGTCCTGGACTGGGTGTGGAGGGGATGGCCCAGCAACAGCCCTGGGCCAGAATTCGCTGGCTACACAACTCGCAAACATGAACTGTCGGCCCACAAGGGGTGCCTGTTATGGGGAAGCAGGGTCGTTGTTCCCCAGCCCCTCCGCAAAAGGGTCCTCACAGCCCTACACGAGACACACCCAGGGGTAGTAAGAATGAAGGCCCTGGCCAGGAGTTATGTGTGGTGGCCGGGGATCGACGGAGAGATAGAGGCCTGGGTCAAACACTGCCAGGCCTGCCAAGAATCCCGCCCAGATCCCCCAAGGGCCCCAGCCCAGTCCTGGGAGTCCGCCTGAGCACCATGGTCACGCCTGCATGTGGACTTCGCTGGCCCCTTTCAGGGGAAAACATTCTTCATAGTGGTGGACTCCTACACCAAATGGCTGGAAGTCGCACTGGTACCGTCCACTTCTGCATCTGCAGCCATCCGGGTACTACGCAGGCTGTTTGCAACCCACGGGCTCCCTGACACTCTCGTCTCAGACAACGGGACTGCATTTACGTCAGGAGAATTCCAAACCTTCACAGCGCAGAATGCCATCCGCCACATCCGTTCGGCGCCATTCCACCCTGCCACCAATGGCCAAGCAGAACGCATGGTGCGGACCACCAAGGACACCCTTCGCCGCATGACGCAAGGGGATTGGGAGTACCGCCTTGCCACATTCCTTCTAGCACAGCACAGCACCCCCAGCTCAACGACTGGCCGGAGCCCCGCTGAACTACTAATGGGTCGGCGCCTTGCAATCAGATTGGACCGCCTTCACCCCGATAGAGCTCAGGATGAGGTAGTGGTGGGGGAAGGCAGGAACCCCCGGACCTTCAAGGCCCAGGACCCAGTGTACGCAAAGAATTTTGGGGCAGGCCCTGCATGGGTACCCGCCACGGTCACCAGGGTCACTGGCCCCGTGTCGTACGAGGTGCTAACAGATGGGGGGCAATGCTGGCGCCGCCACTGCGACCAGATACGGCGACGATTCCCGGGAGATAACCAGGAGGCGGCGGACAGGTCAGAGGAGTCCCAAGGGAACAGTGGGGCAGTGAGGCCCATAGAGCAGCAGGGGCAAGCAGGAGAGGCAGAATCAGTAAATACAGAGAGGACCCGTGAGGCCGAAAGGACACCAGAACCAGAACCACGACTGAGCGAGCCAGTTGCGCCAGACCAAACAGCCCCATCACAGCCAGCATCCTTGGAACACGAGCCAGAACCGGAACCCCGGACCAGGGAACACCAGAGGCCGCAACGCACACGTAGGCCGCCAGCGTACCTTGAGGACTATGAATGCGACCTCCCGGGCAGGACTGGAACTTAGAGGGGAGGGGTGTTATGTACTGAGTTGAATAGGATCCAAACTGCAGCAGTCTGATTGGTCCTAGAACAATAGGATCCAAAAGGCAGCAGTCTGCTTGGTCCTAGAACAATAGGATTCAGAATGCAGCAGTCTGATTGGTCCTAGAACAATGCAGCAGTATGATTGGTTGGCAGGAACCACCCAATCATGCTCCAGATAGAAGTGAATCCACAACCTGATTGGCTTACAGTAGAATTCCGGAATTAGCCAATCATGTGCAGCCCATTGTGTAAATAATGTATATAAGGCAGATACTTTGAGGGGACTGGCATTCATTCCTCCTCACCACTATGAGCTGAATAAAGAGCATGAAATCACTTTGCGACTCTGAGTATATTTCACTGCCAAAGATTACTGCATAGATATTTCCTAGAGTGAGGAAGTTGAAGAAGTCACCTCAGCCTGCTCCCAGCTGGACTGCCCTTCTTCTTTTTGGCAACTGGGCTGTGTGCCGGGGTGGAAATTTCAAATAGAAATTTCAGAGCATAATAGATGAGGCCGGTTTTACAGGATTTCCTACACCAGGCATTCGTTCTTCCCTTAACACAGTGTTTCTCAACCTTGGGTCCCCAGATGTTGTTGGACTACAACTCCCATCATCCCTGAGCTCTGGCCTTGCTAGCTAGGGATGATGGGAGTTGTAGTCCAACAAACCCAAGGTTGAGAAAGGCTGCCGGAGCTTAACACAAGTTAGTTGGAGCCTCTTGGATGCTATATCTGTGTTTTAATGAGTGAGGCCATCACCCCCACACTGCAATCCTGTAACTCAGTCGCTAAGTATTTTGCAACTCAAGGAAGATGGCTGAGTGGGCTCACAACATTTCGCCATTGTTTGTTTTGCTTTATCTCATTTGTAAATAATCTAGCTAGCCTTGCAGAAAGCCACTTTACCTCAGAAGGAAGACATTTTAGGTGCATGAAGCCACATGTATATATTCATAAAAAGATTTGTGCTAATTTATTGAAGTTTTTTTTGGGGGGGGGGGTTAACAGGATGCTTCGACCAGTTGGGCCTATGCTGTGATCCAGCAAGGCACTTTTTAGGTTCTTCATAGCCCTCCAATGCTGTGGCTTCTCAACAACTGGTATTCAGTGATATATTGCCTCTGAAAATGGAGGTTCCTTAAAACCATTGTTTTATTTACTACAATTATACACCAATTGATTATAAAAAGGAAAAAAACTCAAAGCGGTTTACATAGAGCCACGTGATTTAAGTCATCTAAGCTTCAAAGTCTCTGTGTTTTCTTCTCATAGACCCAATTTTTTACATTTGTGCTGTGCTGTAATTGCTGTGTGGCTCCATCCTAAGCCACTCCAACAAAGTAAGATCTGTATATACATTAAGACTTGGGAGCGCAGAAGCACCATCTGTTTCCAGCCATAGAAAGGGATGTAATCAAACTGGTTCCACCACTTCTTCCTTCCGATCGAAAAGGACTGCCATGACATCTAGTGGCGCCAGCTGGATCTGAACAAAAGCCGACTGCGTTTTTCTTCCAATAACTGAAAGGATGCTAAGGAGCTAAGCCTTAACGTTAGGCAATGATGATGATTTATTTATACCCCACCCATCTGGCTGGGTTTCTCCAGCCACTTGGGGCGGCTTCCAACAAAATATTTAAAATACGATAAAGCATCAAACATTTTAAAACTTCCCTAAACAGGGCTGCCTTCAGATGTCTTCTAAAAGGCAGATAGTTGTTTATTTCCTTGACAACGGATGGGAGGGCATTCCACAGGGCAGGCACCACTACTGAGAAGGTTCTCTCTAACTTCGCTTCTTACAGTGAGGGAACCGCCAGAAGGCCCTCAGCACTGGACCTCGATGTCCGGGCTGAACGATGGGGATGGAGACACTCCTTCAGGTATACTGGGCTGAAGCCGTTTGGGGCTTTAAAGGTCAGCACCAACACTTTGAATTGTGCTTGGAAATGTACTGGAAGCCAATGTAGGTCTTTCAGGACCAGTGTTATGTGGTCTGGGTGGCTGTTCCCAGTCACCAGTCTAGCTGCCACATTCTGGATTAGTTGTAGTTTCCATGTCACCTTCAAAGGTAGCCCCATGTAGAGCGCATTGCAGTAGTCCAAGCAGGAGATAACTAGAGCATGCACCACTCTGGCGAGACAGTCCATGGGCAGACTATAATGAGGTGAAGCCCATTATAGGGTTGTTTTGTGGCAAACTCCTGAGGACTATGATCTCTGCATTTTGTACTTGGTGGGGTCATCTTCTTCCTGGTCACAACTTAAATCATCATTCTGTGCCTGAACCATCCTGAATATTCAGTGGTATCCTTTGCATGTGCTATGATGTGTGAGGTTCTCACCTGTAGCTGGCAAAAGTCCATCCCACCATACAGATTACAAGAACCACTAAATGGCATCTTTATTTTTTGCAATTGCAAATTTTATTTATTTATTTTGCCATCACTGAGTAGGGTTTTCTATGCTCTTTCCCAAATATTTTTAAGAGCTTGTGAACTACATATTGATGGAGCCACCCCACATTTTTATGCTCCCATCAGATACTAGTCTGAGACATAATCCAGACATTTGCCCTCTGCTGCAACTTTTGCAATGTGCAATAAAACTTCTTTTTTCGAGTTCACCATACGTTGAAGGAACAGAACACAATTATCGGATGACAAATGTTCTGTCAAGGGCCATTGCACCATTTTCTGGAATTTGTTTAATAAGGAGGTCTTTACTTTTGGATAGAATATCATGAAGGCAAATTGGCCAGAAATACTAGCAGTGCTAGCAAGAGTGCATGAAATTATTCCCAAAGACAATGACAAGATTTCTCCTACTTTGGCCTAATGCAAAAAGTCTTGTGCAGCCTTTCTTGTTGCTCTAAACGAATTATGTCTTTGTTCGTAATTTTCACACACTCTCTCTCATTCTGTTTTCACCTGTTCATTGTTCATTTTGCAAGATTTGCAGGTTCTGGGAAATGGTGCAATAATGTTTGATGGATGGCTGCCATCCAAGAATTATGTGGTCTTCGTCCAAATGCTTCTGAAGATGCTTCTATCCCTAGCAGATTATATAAGGCTTTCAAAAAATTGTTTTGTCCAGCTCCTTTTAGTAAAGTTCAATATTGCACAGCAGTGGCCTATGTATTTGAATGCATGCTTTTAAAAGAAACTGCAGGGTACAATTGAACTCAGTGCAATTTTAGTAACCGTGGAACTTCAGTTTCCCTAGAAACTGAATAAGCCTAGAAACGAGGCATAAATCAAGCCATTTAAAATGGCATATCCAGCTGTTTTCAAAAGATACATATTTTAAAAATGAAATGGTGTTTAATCTTAAAGCTTATTGCCACCAGCTTTTGAGTGTGAGCCCCCCTCCCTCTTGTAAAAGGCTGCAGCCGATGTGCTCTAACGCCTATTGTTAATCTTGTAACTGGGTTCAAGGCCTAACTTTTCTAAAGACTCCAGTTCAATTTTATCATCCTGGTCCCGCCACACAGAGACTGTTCAGATGATGGTGGTGATGAAGAAGTTTAGTGGAGAAGGCAGCTGCTGAATCTCTATTGGCAGAACGGGCCAATAACACAGAAGGCTTGGTTTTGTGTTGATGTCAAATGAGCCTCACCAATTTGGCGCAACCAGCAATGCTTCTACAGATAATCTCAGTGGTCAAGCTGGGATTCAAGGGTTCAGGTGGTCCCCAAGGTAGCCTGGACTCAGTGGGGAGTAAGGAAAGGTGAGCTCAGTGCTACTGAGATAGGCACACTAGTCTGCTCTTTCTCTCTGGGCTCCGGCTGAGGAAGGTCCCCATTACAGTGATTATGGGTAATGCAACTTAGGTCACACACTACTTCATTAGTGCTCTTTCAGAAGACCATTGCCAGCACATAGGTCTGATGCTTAGATGCTTAGATTGGCTTCCCTTTTGCTACAGGGTCTTTTCAAGGTTCTTACGAAGCCCTTAACAACATAGTTCCAGGACCACCTGTTTCTTTATATCCTGGCCCAACTACTGAGATCTTTGGGGGAGTCTCCTTTGATGGTCCCCCGTGGCTCATGGATACTAGAAGGCATGGATACATTGTATTGGGCCCAAGCCTGTGGAACTCCCTTGCCCCTGAGATTAGATTTTGCTGTTCCTGACTTTCTTGCTCCCACAGTATTTTAAGATAGTTTTCAGTTTTATGATAAACGTTTAAAATGCCTATTAATAATAATAATTTACGATAAGCATTTCAAAATGCCTAGTAATAATAATAATAATAATAATAATAATAATAATAATAATACCCCAAGATTGTTTGTGCAAGGGAAGCCAGCTGAGGGAGAAGTGTTCTTTCAAAGCTCTGAGGTGCATGTCCTTGAGAACCAGTGCTTTATACCTACCAAAACCACTCTGTTCTTCCAAGCATGTGGACAGGAAACCGACTTTGGTGTTGCCTTTCAGAAGTGTTTACGTTAAACTTCTTGAAAGCCCTTTCATGCTCTTCTTTTAACTCCACATGTCGCTTACTGGAACCTGCCTGGCATTACAGCACTTAGTCCTTCTCTGGAAGTCATATGTCCTGTTTGTCCTTTAGTTAATTTGCAACAGACAAAGGTATGAAGCTACACTTTGGAATGGCAAATATTTACCTCAGGATCTCACTCATTTGGAATAATAACATTGCAACTTGATTTGCACGGGAGTCAGAAAAGTAAGAGAGAAGCTGTCCCGTTGGTAAGATTTGAAAAACTAAATTCATTTTAAAAGAATATAATGGAAGGGAGGTCAATTGAAAGTGGTCACTAGTTAATTCACTGCTGTATTTTAAACCCTGAGGGTTTGTGTGTGTTTTAGGGCAGTTCAAAACGTATCTCCTACTTTTGAATGCCTTACTACTCTTAAGGGGAAATGTGAATAGCTCCACAGGGATTCTCCTCTGTATTTTTGAACTTTTTTGTTGTTCCAAAAGCAATCCCTCTAAGAAGATGCATCTACAGTGGTGGCATGCCATTGGTAAATCCTTAAAAAGTTTGGGATTAATGCCTTACATTACAATAAATTATGGAACTGCACTATTTGCTTGGAATAGCTGTACCAAAAATAGGAAGCTGCTATATACCAGGTTAGGCTATTTGTCCACCTAGCCCAGTGCTGTCTACTTTGGCAGCAGCTCTCCAGAGTCTCAGGCGATGCTTTCTTAATGCTTGCCATGTGACTCTTTAAAACATTCTCAGACTGGTATCCCTAAGGCTGTGTCGTTTACATTCAAGCTAAGCAATATTTAAAACCAAGCTCTTTTCTTATTCTGCATTCACATATCTCCTTCTTCCTCTGGGAGCCTTGAAGGAGGGAGACCCTGCTTTCTAACCCACGTTATTACGAATGTGCCTCTAAAACAGTTCAGGTATATTCCAAAGCCCACTCCTAGAATGCCCCATTTTTAATTTTTCATCTAATCAGAATGTCATTGTTATACCTATTTGAGACTGGCATTGCAGGGGTCCTTCCATTTGCATTCACATTGTTCAGCTTCAAACTAAGAATTAAAAACTCAGTCACTAAGTATTTAAGAGCAGAATTAAACTCGGCAAGTGGCTTGGGTGGCTACAAGGGTAAAATGGAGGGGCTATTTAATCTTAGGCTGTGTACATACCATACACAGTTTGTTAAATGTGCTGGGAATTGTAGCTCTGTGATGGGTAAATTACAGTTCCCAGGATTCTTGGGTTGGGAATGTGCTGTAAATTTATAATGTGAATGTAACCTTAGAGGAGCCTTTTCTGAATTAGGATGCTCAGAAGTTGTTGGCCTCCAACTCCCATCATTCTCAGTTAGCATGACCAATGGGCAAGGTTGGTGGGATTTGGAGTCCACCAATATCTGGGAACCCCAGGTTAAGGAAGCCAATCTTGGAGAAAAGATTAGATATGAGTATGATGCATGGGATAAATATATCCTCCAACATTTCTCTGATGAAAATAGGGATGTCCTATTCAGTTGTTGTTGTTGTTGTTGTTGTACCCTGCCCATCTGACTGAGTTGACCTAGGCACTCTGAGTGGATTCCAATGTACATATATAAAAACATAATAAAACATTAAACATTCCAAACCTCACTCTACAAGACAGCCTTCAGATGTCATCTAAGGGTTATATAGTTACTCATCTCCTTGGCTCAGGCATTGCATAACTCCATACCCTCCAATGTTTCTCTGATGAAAATAGGGGTGCCCTAAGGAAAAGCGGGACATTCTGGGATCAAAAATTCTGGGACTGCAAAAATAAAGCATCTTCATCCATTTCTCTAACCTATTTTCACTTTATTCACCAGAAAGAAGTTCATTGCTGTACTCCAACATGAAATCTGCCTTTTTTCTTGTCTTACTTGAACTGTGGGCTGGCATGTGCTTATCAAATGAAACAGCTGGTGTTTCAGGGATGGAGACAGAGCAGAGTATCATCCTAAACCTCTGGCCTTTCAATGACACTGATAAACTATCCCTACATAATACTGTGCCAGATCCATCTGGGGAAGAGTTTGTGCCGGAGTCCTCCATGCGCAACTTCACAGAAAAGAACACCAATTTTGGATTCAATCTCTACAGAAAAATAGCCCTGAAGCATGACAACAATGTGTTCTTTTCCCCATCGTCCTTGTCGTTTGCTTTGGCAGCCTTCTTGCTGGCTTCTGAAGGGGAGACGCACCAACAAATGCTTCAGACTCTAAACCTCCACCTTCTGGATGACAAAGAGAACCGGCTGCCATCTTTGTTCCAGCAGCTAAGTGTCAGCCTCGCCAAGAACAAGGAGTTCACTCTTTTGCAGGACAGCTTCTCTTTTGTCCAGAAAGGCTTCCAGATCAAGGACGTCTTCCGCAACTTGTCCAAGCGATACTTCGATATGGAGTTTCTGACGGTTGATTTCCGCAACTCTACTCATGCCAAGAACGCCATCAACCAACATGTGAAACAAAAGACAAGAGGGAAAATCCCTAGCTTGTTTGATGAAGTCGATCACCAGGCTAGAATCATCCTGGTGAACTGCATTCTCTTTAAAGGTAACAATTATTGTGATCATAGATATCTTTGCTGTTTTTTGTTTCGCTTCTTAAGAGAGGTGAACAGAGCTGTGGTTAACAGCTAGGTTTATGGAAGAGTCTTTCTGCCTGCCATTCTACATTACCAGCAAGACCAGACACTCCAAGTGTCCCTATTTTCCAGGGACAGTCCCAAATTTACAGAAGCCATTCTGGTTTCTTATTTGATCCCACTATGTCCTACTTTTCCTTAGGACATACCTATTTTCATCGGAGAAATGTTGGAGGGTATGGAATAGGCTGTCCCCAGGGCTTTTTTTTCAGCCAGAACTCACCAGAACTCAGTTCTGGCCCCTCTTAGGTGGGCGCCATTGCCATTCTAAGAGAATGAGGGAGGTGTTCATGGTGAGTTCCAGCACTTCCTTTTCTAGAAAAATAGCACTCAACATTTCTACTTTCATTGGAGAAATGTTGGAGGGCATGCAAGTCTTATCACCACATTAATTCCTTTTCTCTTATCTCTCTCGTTCCTTTATTGGCACCTGAAGGGTCAGCTGCTTCTCATTAAGGGGCTTTAGGGACCAGCTGCCCATCCCTAGACTAGGGCTATTCCAGAGAAATCTATGTATCTGAAGCTAGCATTGTTGCCATAATTGCCCCAAAAAGCAGTACAGTCATACCTCGGATTAAATATGCTTCGGGTTAAGCGCTTTTGGGTTGACCTCCACGGCGACCCGGAAGTAGCAGAACACGTTACTTCCGGGTTTTGCCACTCACGCATGCGCAGATGGTTAAAATGACATGCACATGCGCGGAAGCGGCGAATCACGACCCGCACGGGCGTGGGTTACGTTCGTTTCAGGAGGCTAACGGGGATCCGGAACGGATTCTGTTAGTATCCAGAGGTACCACTGTAACCAAATCTATGAAACAGGAGTGACCAGTCATCCCTCACCAATGTAGTGTAGCTATGTGAACCTTCAAACCACACTCAGGGTGAAGTCATGTTCTGCTTGCAGTCTGCCCCTGACCTCCATGCAGAAGGTGGAAGTTGTAAGAGGAGTTCTCTCCTCCCACGTATTCAATGAATTTCAGGAAGTGAAAATAGGATTCTTAAAATGTGTGCGTGTCCATTGCAGCTCTCCCTGCAGTTTTCAATGTAGGAGCTGGTCCTCTCATAAGAACATAACATAAAAATACAAGAAGAGCCCTGCAGGATCAGGCCCATGGCCCATCTAAATGTAGCATTCTGGTCTCACAGTGGCCAGAGGCCAATGGGAAGCTTGCAAGCAGGATGTGAGTGCAACAGCTGCAACTGGTATTCACAGGCATACAGTGAAGGCAGAATATAGCCATCATGACTGGTAGTTATTAATAGCTGTATCCTACATGAATGTCTCTAATCCTCTTTTAAAGCCATACAGGTTGGCAGCTGTCACTGTCTCTTGTGGGAGTGGATTCAAAGTTTAAAGATGTGCTACTTGAAGATACTAAGGAGTTTTCTCCCACAAGATGAAGTGGTGTCCATGAACTTACATGACTTTCAGAGAGGAAACCGGTGGGTCTGGCACTGTGTTTTGTTGGGAACATAAAAAAAAAGTCCTCTTGAGTCATTCCAAAGGCTCGTCTAGTTCAGCATCCAGCGACCAGCCAGGTGCCAATATCACTCTTCTCAATTGTGATTCCCAGCAATTGTCATTCAGAAGTGCAGCGGCTCCAACCATAAGGTAGAACATCATCATCATGCCTTGTAGCCATTGAGAGCCTTTCTCCTCCATGAATTTGTCCTGATCCTCTTTCAAAGTCATCCAGGTTGGTGGTCATCAGCACATCTCTTGGGATGTCATATAGATGCGGACCCACGTGGGCCCTCTTTGCTATTGCAGAATTTCACACATTGGCAAAAATCAAGGCCATCTGCGTCCTCCCTCCATTTCTGTCGACCCTTTTAATAAGTGGAGAAAAAGACTGCAAGGAATGTTTCCAGCCACTGGGTGTTGCTTGTCAGGAATATTTTCAAAGGGCTCCATGGCAACCAAAAATACACTGCAATTAAATATCCCCTAATTTCTCTCTTCTATATTTTTAGCTCCTGTTCTGATTTTTCACTCCTTCACTAATTGTTGAGTTGCGATAAAGTGTGCTGATGAGAGAAAAAGAAGATAGAGCTATCTTGAGCGCAGGGAGGCTACAGAAGCTCCATTGGCTTCGGTGGGCTTTAAGCAACCTACAAGTATGCAGGATGGCACCCCTTCTGCGATTGAAAGGGCAAGCCTGGGAGGTCTAAAAGGTGACTCATAGAGAAGAAGAGAAACTATGTGGAGTGGGGAGAAAAAGATGTCATAGAATCATAGAATCGGAAAGGAACCTGAGGATCACCCAGTCCAACCAATATGCAGTTGTCCCTTCGGGGGATCAAACCTGCAACTTATCAGCACCATGCTCTAATCAACTGAGCTACCTAGCCAACTGTTCAGGGTGGGGACAAACAAGAGACTTTTGAAGGTGTTATGATAACCCAAAAGCCACATTTCCTTCTGGGCAATTTTCCAGGCAGGACCAGAGGCAAAAGTGGGAACAGCAATGAATGTAAACCTTATTTTTGCCCAATAAGCTAGTTCCTGCACATGCACACACAACCCCCATCTCCATACTGTTAGGATAGTTCCGTTCCACCTTAAAGGATCAGGCATGATTGTTGTGTATCACATGCCTGTTTATTCCCAGCTTCTCACTGGGAACTTCCGTTTTGTATATAGTTTTTGTTCTGGCTGTTTTCCTGGACACGGAGGCAAGCAGTTATGTTTTCCCTTTGTTCTGATCCACGTTGAATAAAGCTGTAAATATGCTCTCCTGTCTGCATCTTCCGTTGTGGAGACTCTGCTGAAAGGGTGTGCACGGGTCTTAGAATGTCTCTGAGGCTTGTGTCGCTAATTGACTGATGCTGTTCCACGGGAGACTGGTGATCGTCCGGAGATAACTGGGGGCCTGCCTGATGCCTCCGTCTCCCTGGCAGTATCCCAACATATACTCCCCCCTCATATAAGCCTGAGGCATCATCACACTTCAAGCACACCTTTCATCACGACAAAAATATGTAAGAAGTATGGCCAATGGAGGCATGCCTTGGAAGGAGCTGCCTTTGAGGGCTATACACCAGGAACTATATTAGAAAAGCAGTGATCAACCATGCCAAAGTTACATGCTTTGAAATCCCATTCATTTCAGCGGAAGGGTTAAGCACATGCTGAAATGGCAATCAATGGGGACTTGGCTTTGTCCAGATTGTCCTTGAAGTTTCCTGCAGCTGATGTGGATTATGTCAGCATTATAGAATAAATGGTTGTGTTTCTGTGTCTATTCTCAGGCAACTGGCTACACCCGTTTCCTCCCAAGCACACAGAACTGGCCACCTTCTATATTAACAATTACAGGACTGTCCAAGTGCCGATGATGTCCAAGACAGAGAGGGTTGCCATCACGTTTGATAAGAGCTTGAGCTGTGTCGTGCTGAAGCTCCCATACAAAGGGAGCGCACACATGCTGGTCGTCATACCTGAGAAGGGCGCTGATTTTATGTCCATTGAAGACCATTTAACAAATGAGCTGGTGGAGTCTTGGCTTAGGACCATGAATAGCAGGTACAGGAAATGTTGTGCTTTTTGTTGCTATGATGCTAGATTGATGCAAGCTAGAATATTCAAAGGAGAAGGAAAGAAAGAGGGCAATGTACCTGAATAAGGAAGGAAAGGGGTTTAACTATGATGGATCCCTGGAGCTTGTCACCTTTTCCACAAAGACAAGTTCTTTGCTTTCACTTCTTCTGGGAAATGATCAAGCACTGGACCACAAAAACAGATATAGATGATAGATAGATACATAGATGATAGATAGATAGATGATAGATGATAGATAGATAGATAGATAGATAGATAGATAGATAGATGATAGATAGATGATAGATAGATAGATAGATAGATAGATAGATAGATAGATATAGATAGATAGACAGACAGATAGATGATAGATAGATAGATGATAGATAGATAGATAGATGATAGATAGATAGATAGATAGATAGATGATAGATAGATGATAGATATAATATTAAATATAATTATATTTTTAAAAATTGTGTGTGTTTGTGTGTGTGTGTGTGTGTATTCCTGTATCTAGGCCCAAACTTCCTACAGTATGCAGAGATTATGGGAATCATAGAAGTTACATTTCCCATGGCTCCCCGCATCACAAATGAACACTTGTATGAACAAATGAACTACATTAAGGGATTTTATGTTTGTCAAAGTCCACTTTCTCTGAATGATATAGTTGACTCCCCTACACAGGGGTTACCATTCTGGGGATAGTGCATAAAGCCAAAATCGTGTATAGTCAAAACACTCTCCCTGCACTTCTGAACACCTTCCCAAGGCCACCAAACACTCTCCTTATACCTCCAAATGCTCTCCCAAGTTGAGTGCAATGGTGGAGGGAGGATTGCCGATATTCCCCGCCCCGCCCCCCGCATCCTCTCTCTTTTTTTATTCACTCAAGTTAAATGTGCATAAGTTGCGAGTCAACTGCATCAGTGGATATGCCAAGTCTTTTAGATAATATATTATACACATTGATGGGTGAATGTGCAGTCTCCAAGAGAAGAATATGCACACTGACCAAGCAACATTCATTGATTTGCATATTCCTTGAGTTCATTCAGAGAGTATGCAGACTGAGAGGGCAATAAACAAAATCCCCTGCTGGTAGAGCTGCCAGATTTCCCTGGACAAAGCTGGGAAACGGGCTTGAAAATGGAGTCCAGAGGGGATTTCTGTGAATCAGCAAAATGTCTAGGAAAACCCGGATGTAGGGCAAGTAGGGTTTTATTTTTAAAAAATATTCAACAAACCCAGAAAAGTCCATTAAAAGCTCAACAACTTTGGGGGGAAAACACACACAACTGAACAACTTTGACCCCCCACGTCACCCCCGCAAATGAAAGCTCAGCAACTTTTGTATGGATATTCACTTTGGGGAATATGGCAACCATACCTGTTTGTCAATGTTCATTTATGCCCATTCTTCATAGCTGACCAGTCGATGTGCACAATGAGCAGTTTTTATGCACAATCTCCACTCAACTTACATTCATCACCAAATATTGATTATTTGCATTACAGGAAAATGGACATTTACTTTCCAAAGTTCAAGCTAGACCAGAAATACCACATGCATCAATTACTTCAAGATCTGGGAATTAAAGATCTTTTCTCCAATGAAGCAGACCTCAGCCACCTCACAAATGAGAGAGATGTCAAAGTATCCCAGGTAAGTGTGACCACTTTTCCTGCAGAAGTGCATGCTACCCCATTTCACAAGACACAACAGCCCCAACATTGAGATCCAGGCACACCGCTGGGTAGCATTTGTTTAGTATCAGTGTGCTGGGAAGAAGATTGGCATTGCCAGATTAGACAATGCTGATCACCCATTTGGAGGCAGGAAAAGAGAATGGAAACTAGGATCTTAAAGCAATCAAGTGATGCTGCTTAGATTGCTTTGGTGGGTAGGTATCTCTGACCTACCCAATAACTTGCAGACTCCCGTGCTGGATTTGAGGTGTTTTCGCTTTTGCAGGACCCAATCCCAAAGAGCCATCTGTGTGCAGAACCTTGTTGCAGTTGTGTGGAATGGGACATGACTGCAATTAACATAAAAGTTTTTGTTATATTAATTGCAGTGGTGGGGCAGCCTTGAGAGACCAAGAGAGGGTGCAGTTTAAGCAGAAGATTCGTACCTTCTCTCTTTGCCATGGTGCTGGCAAAAATCACCTTTCTGAACTTGCTATCTCAGCCTTTGCCCTCCTGATGCCCTCTAGATGTTCTGTAGTCCAACCCCCCAAACTTGAGGGAAGCACGTTGGCAACGGTTGTGCTATTTGAAGCTGCTTCAACAATGGCTGAAGTCCTGTTCTCATATAAATCTCTAATGACCCCCATGATATTGGACTACAACTCCCATCAGCTCCAGCTAACATGACCAATGGAGATCAGTGTTGCATGAAATGCAGGCTGCTTTACTATGAAACCTCATCCATTTCCAACATTCTCAGGTTCTCCAAAGAGCAGCTATTGAAGTGGATGAGTGGGGGACCGAAGCTGTAGCTGCCAGTGGGTCAGAAATCATGGCATACTCGCTGCCGCCAGTCATCCGTGTGAACCGGCCGTTCCTTTTTATGATCTATGAAGCGAGCATAAATGCATTGCTGTTCCTTGGCAGAGTTATCGACCCTACAGAGCTGTGAATAAAAGCCACACGTTTCTATTTGCTCCGACTTCTTTTAGTGGTCCTTTATGGGTTGAGCTACAGGTTACATTAAGCATGCCTCTTTTCAAACTGTGTTTATTGCATTTCCTCTTCCAGAAAAAAAAGCTGGTGTTTGGGACCACAGCACACAGGGAAGAGATCAGCTCTTTCCTTCCTACAAATGGTTCGATTGGAGACAGCTGCTCTTTGCCTCTAAAGGTGCTGTTTGCATCTCCGCAACACCTGCAAAGAGGAGCTTGCAGGTCTTACTCATGTGAAAGGGGCCATGTGGGGAAAGGAGATGAGAGGATGCATATTTAGCCCTAGCCTTGGGGTTGGGTCCTCCCTCTTCCACCATAACTATCACCACAGTGGACCATAATTCCTGAAGCAGGGAGCCTCTCCTGCATGCAGAAGCTTCTTGTGTGGTGCAGAATCCCAGGTGCTCAGGGTTCTAGATCACACGTTAGAGTCTCCACGTTTAAAGCTGTCTTCCTGATTCAGGCATCCCAACATGACAGTGAGAGAAGCCACGCAGCTCTGGGGATGAGGCGGGCATTCCACAAACACAGCCCCTTTCACCACACTTGTCCCATTCATGCAAATAATGCCTGAGAAGAACTGCAGTCAGAACTCGTTCTGCTCCTAATGCTGCTCAATAAAGACACTGATAGTTCAGCTATGTTGTTGCTTTTTCTCACAAGGGTTAGCAGCCAGGGAACCTCTCCCCCCCCCCTCCATTTGTTATTCACCACAGATGTCTTTCTGATGAGGCCATGCATCAGATGTTCAACAAACATACACAAACATCCCAAGGATGGAGGTCTGAACCTTGCCTGTTGCATTGCCACCCGAGCACTAGCTAGATCTCAGAAGCTGAATTCGATATTCACACTTCTCCAAAATTTGCACTGCTGTTCTCAGTCAAGTAAACATATGCATGTTCAAAGGTCAAATGCATGTATTTCTGAACGTTAACATTAAGGAACGCATATTATAGCAAATTGCTTTGCAAAAATGTCATTCCATGACACCCCAATCTCTGAGCCACTCCAGGGGTTCCTGCCCTTATTTGGCTCGGTTGCCTTGGAATGAAGCAGACTGTGGTGTCTTTAGGATATATTGGCTTTATTTATACATATACACAACCTGAGCAGAGGATAGAGGGGCTCACAGTATTAACACAACAACAGCTTTAGGTTTCCAGGGGAGCACCAAAATCCAGCACCAATCCAATGTGTGTTTCTCTGTCACTAGCATCCAGTCTGCCAGCTCTAATTATTATTATTATTATTATTATTATTATTATTATTATTATTAATAATAATAATACCCCGCCCATCTGACTGGGTTTCCCCAGCCACTCTGGGTGGCTCCCAACAGAATAATAGAACAGAATAAAACATTAAACATTAAAAACTTCCCTAAACAGGTTGCCTTCAGATGTCTTCGAAAAGTCAGATAGTTGTTTATTTCCTTGACATCTGATAGGAGGGCGTTCCACAGGGCGGGCACCACTACTGAGAAAGCCCTCTGCCTGGTTCCCTGTAACCTCTCTTCTTGCAGTGAGGGAACCGCCAGAAGGCCCTTGGAGCTGGACCTGAACAATGGGAGTGGAGACGCTTCTTCAGGTATACTGGACCAGGGCCATTTAGGGCTTTAAAGGTCAGCACCAACACTCTCACAAAATGCTGTGACTATTGTTCTTCTACCTAGGTTCACATGCTCTCCAGCCAGATGAGGGGAGTGGGGAAATGCTTATCCCGCCTCTGGGAGAGCTCCATCACTTGGCTCATTCTTTGAGATGCTGATGAGCAGTGAACTGGCCAGCTAAAGCCATTACCTTGCCAGGGACTAGTTTGAGCGGTCCCTTTTACATTCAAGCTTCACAGATACAAGAGCCCGAGAATATGAAGCGACATGGGGGGGGGGGCATCCAGAATGACCCTCTCCCAGCTCATAAGAGGAGATATATGCAGAACTTCACACTAAAGTGCCAATGCATTTGCATGATGCCGACATGTGGAGAAATGAACTGA
Organism: Podarcis tiliguerta; assembly: GCF_965153285.1. Classification (NCBI taxonomy): domain Eukaryota; kingdom Metazoa; phylum Chordata; class Lepidosauria; order Squamata; family Lacertidae; genus Podarcis; species Podarcis tiliguerta. Next base: position 114,286,618 of record NC_139534.1, on the reverse strand, counting down.
AGAGTGGATAAATGAGAAACGGAGAGGAACTGAAATCGACAGATTTGACCATCTTTAGTGGAGGGTAGGAGGGGATGAAGGGATAGCGTGGAAAAACCAACCAGCAGACAGGGACATCATCCTAATAAGTGGGAGGGAGGTGTGGTGGAATGTGATAAATGAGGATAAGGCACCCCGAGGATGAGCTGGCTAATCTCCTGAGGCTATTGGTCCAGGGGCTTTGCCATGCTGGTTCACTACATATGCTGCAAGTAAGCATATGTTAACTCTTCATGTCACTTTAAACCTGGGAGGCAGGAGATAGGGACCACCACACACCTTCTAAAGCTGGGCTGCAACACCCCAGAAATCTCTTTCAGTATTAGACTGTATTGACGCTGCACCAAATTTTCACAATGTTTGGTTTTTGCAGTGATAGTTCCTGTTCTGTAGGTACAAATATTTTAATTCCTCCCGTCTTTACATGCCAGTTCAAAGACATTCCCACCCCACCTATCTGCTGCTGCTGCTGCGCTTGGACTCTCAAATATTACCAAAAAGGCACCGATCTTTTGCATGCTGAGAGGGAATCATAGATTAGAGTTGGAAAGGAGCCTCGGGATCATCTAGTCCAACTCCCTGCAATGCAGGATTATGCCGCTGTCCCTTACAGGGATTGAACCTGCAACCTTGGTGCTACCAGCACCACGCTCTAACCAACTGAGCTATTTGAGAACCAGCTAGATCAGGGTTTATCTCCATACACCTTCCTTTCCCCATCTAAAATTACTGTTGTCACCCAAACCACTAAGGTGTCCTTTGCCCTGTAGAAGCCACAGTTGCAACTTCCCAGGGTGAATCTTAAATCCCTTGTATCCATTGGCATTTCATGGATTGGCTCTGTGTCACCCTGCTGGTGCAGCATCTTCTACCTTATTCTTGTGGCTCCCATCTATATTCCTTGCCAAAAGATTTTCTCATACCCATATCAATGTTATGAGCAAGGATTATGACTATTGGGTGTGAAGGTAGTGCTCACACCGCCGGACTCTGTGACCCGGACTTCCTCTTGCTAGCCACAATGGGAAAGCCAAAGGCACTGGTTTGCAATTCAGACTTCTCCATATGGTGTGGTACGGTTTTCCAGCCCGATAACATGTACAGAAATGCATATACGGTGGTGACGTTTAAATTGTTAATGAAAATATATTAATGAAAATCCTACAAAAGTGCATTATATTAGGAGAAACCGTTCTGGGGAAAGAATTGCATTGGGCAAGATTGTACACAAAAATGTGTGTACTGGGAGAAATTTGCTCTAAAATGCTGATGAACCTCCATGAAGACTTGAAAATAAATAAATCAAGAAACTTATGCGGAAAACTGAACTCAAGAGTGGAAAAATAAGAGAAACCGAAACTAACCCATCCCTTTATCAGCCTTTGGTTATAGAAATGTAAAATATTACAATAATGTTAGGCCTGGAGCCAGAGCCGCTGGTATAGTGAACATAGGATCAATGTCTTTATGTCTCAACTGCACTTCTTAATTGCAAAAATTAGATCTCTCCCACCCAAAACATGCAAGTACTTTCATATCCTACGTTTTATTGTGCGTAAAGCATTCATTATTCCACATTGTAAAAAGTAACCACACACATATTCATTCACAAATTAGATTATCTTTATCATACACCAATATATTTTAAAAAACAGATTTCTGATATCAATATAGTTTTGCTGATTGCATTTCTGAAATAGAGAAGCTGACAATAGCTTCATACAGTCTCTCTCAAGTATTGGCATAAATAGAACTTTTTAAATAGAACTGCATGTTGCAGGCAAATTTTGATAGAAATGTTAGGATGAATACAAACAAAATGCCGTTGACATAGCTAAAAGCATGATAGCTTGAAATAACAACTAATTAAAAACTAGATTGCATTATTTCTAAAGTGTTGGATAAAGAGAAACTACAACCTGAAATACTAGAAGTTAAAACAAAGTATTTATACAACGAAACTGAGATATGAAACTCATGAATAATCATTTGTATGCATTTTTGGAGGTATTTGTTCTTATTAAAAGGTGAAAGGAAAACCCTCTTGAGAATTTGTATACACCAGGTAAGCAATCTTACTTAAAATTATAGCACAACGGTATTGTAAATGACTACTCAATATTTCTTTGTCCATGCTTCCAGGTTCAATACTAAAGCTTTTTTTCAGAGATAAGATGTTACTTGGTCGGTTAATCCTATATGCAGAGCAATTTCACCTATATGGTCCTATTTCCATAGCAAATATATAGTAGGAGCCCTACACTCATAAATAAGTATATTTTAAAGTAGGGGGCACTTGTATTCCAATTTGAAGAACCTGAACTATTAAAAGGCATAATTGAGAGGGAGGAAGGGGAGGTAAAACCCTGTCTCTTTAGCTGCAGCAGTTTTTAAGCACATTGCTAAAGTAACATTGAATTAAACACTTCACTTACAACATTGGAATTCTGCACATATTACATTATTTCTATGAAGATATTTTACAACATAGGAATTTATTTAACTGACAGAAGATGTTAACATTGTGAGATGCAGTCAGTCTCTCCTCTCTGGTCCTTATTGTTCAAGATTTTACTCCAACTCCTGCCAATCCTTCATCCACGTTGCCTCCAATGGTCTTTGGTGTGCATCCTTTTTTTCACCAGCTCTAGGAGTTTGATTTCCTGTTTTTCCTTCAGGCAAAAACAAAAGAACCCAAATCACACAAGTCATATTGGAATAGAATAAAGCAGAACTGTTGAACTTCACTGCTTTTAAGTATATGAATGGGGGGAAAAATACTGACTTAGTACAGTCATATTTTAAAATTTATTTCCTATCCTATGGACTTTGTGATCCTCAACACATTTATTGCAAGGTAGAAACCCAAAGCCATTCTCCTCTCCTGACTAGAACAAGAAGGTATGATATCCGTGCCTCAACTTTGGTGTCTCTGTGTCCCATTCCTGCATCCCTCCAATGTCACCTTGGCCACCATAAAGGCTTTGGTGTACAGAAGTCTGGCTTCCCAAATGCAGATGGAATTCTCCCTCACGTAAAAGGACTTGCACATCTGTTTCTATGCAGAGAATCAATCAATGAATGCATTCTTTGGTATTGATTCCACCATTCCATACTTTGAAATGAGCGTGGAAATTCGCATTTGCTAAACAAAGGCACACATTGGGGCCACAACTGAGGCAACAATCTAGAAAGGGCTAAATCTATTATTGCAGAGTATTTTATTAGAAATATGAGCTATCGCAGTATTATTTCTCATCAGTTTTTAAAAACTGATCAACAGTTCAAAGTAGGCAGGATGCAATCTGCTTCTAAATTTCACACTGGTCCATATGGGGCCCTTAGTCAAACTGTGCCTTGGCAATACATTTCCTCCTGATTCAAAAGAGGAGCCACAGAGCATAAAAACCCATTAAGTATCCCTGAATACAACATACAGTCTATGGTGGAAACTATGGCATGGCAGTGGTGAGGGATAAGAATGTTCTGTTCCCCACCTCCCTGTGCATATGCTCAGTGTCATCTGGAAGGGCCATTTCAAGTGGTTAACCAGCTATTACATCTTTGTTTCTCCCAGCTAGAGGCTGATGCCTTGGCAGCAACTAAGACTGACTTTCTAAACTCTTTGGCTGGGATCCAAAGAACTGCACTTCTAGTTCTGCACAGCTGGGGGGAAGTAGCACATCATAGCATGCATGAAACTGCTTTGGAAACTGGGGTTTTCGTAAACACCCTTTGTTGCAAAGCATAGGTCTGTGTCTCTTTTGTTCAGTGAGGTGGGAAAGTCAACAACTCCACTGGGCACACCCAAGTCTAACCATTAGCTCACTTGATCTTAGCCATAAACCACATATTGGAGGCATGCACACACACACACACACACACACACACACACACACACACACACACCTCTGCCTTCCTCATCTGATCTGTGTTGATCAGGGAAGGAGAGGGCTTATTGTCCCCTTCTCCTCTTCAGATGATTGATCTGAGGACTGAGGAGGAATGATTTGTATGTCGGGGGCTGAAAAGAGTTATTGAAATCTTTCCACCCATGCCACTGCCATCATAGATGGAAATCACCCACTCCTTGATCAATCTGGAGAGGAGATGATTTGATCCCCCATCACACTTTGGCCCTGCTCTCTGGCTTTGCTATAGTGAGCAATTTCGCCCCTTTCACTTTCTGTCCTCACTGTTTGACAATCTCGGGGGGGGGGCGCAAAATGACTCCTTCATTGTAGTTCTATGCTGATCAGAAACAGGAAAGGGAACCCAGGGCTGTACTTATGTCTCCCAAGTGCTAAGGACTCAGGATTTGTTAAAGCATGCCAAAGTCCTCCCTCCTGTTCTGCTCTGCTTCAGTTGAGGGAAGGGTTCTTCCTCAGAGGTGGTCCAGGGGGTGATGTGTATCTCAGACCTCTGTATTTTCCCCTACAGCTCTTTCCACAGATTCCACTGCCAGGCTGCAGACCCAATTGGATGGTGGTCTTGGGGTCAAAAACAAAAGGGGGGGGATAAGACCCAGTCTATGGGGCAAAGTAGTTTGCCACTCCTGTTCTTTATCTTGTCTTCAGCAAGGACTTGTTTCCATAAACTGTGAGAAAATATGACCTAAAAACAACTACCTTCCTTAAACTTAAGATGGTAACAGAGCTCGGCCGAAAAGTCAAGTCCTCCCAGCTCACACTGTGTTCAGCCAACACTGAGCAATGTGTCTTAAAGTATACATGAAAAGAAGCATTATAGATCACTGATACATGAACAATTCACTTCTCGTTAAAGATACCTGTCTTTTGGGAGCAGATGTTAAATTACTGGAATTAATTAGAATGTTGCCATGTACTTCAGCACTGTATGCCCATGTGGTAAATTATTACGCACACTCTCGCCCTAACCCATATTGCAGTGATTCATCTTACAAAGTAAGGACACCTGATTCCTCTCCAGATATATATTCAAATCTGTTGCCATGTAGGAGTGTAAGTGTAAGCTATTATGTTGAGAGAAAATTTCTAAAGCCCTTCACAATGAGCAGACACACAGAGGATAATAAAACCAAGCCCAGCATAATAGTAGCAGAACAGATTCTTTTGTTAATCCCCATGTTTATGATTCAGGGCTGCCGTCTATTCTAGGATGACTCATTTAACGCAAACTCATTTAGCAATGAGTTTGTATGTGCTTCCTTCCTGCCCCCCTGAAGAATACCTCCCCTGTGTGTGGTCTCCTGTGGGTTTGAGGCCCTTGCTGGATGAAACCCTTCCACATTCTACCATGTGCTAGAAATGAAATTCATGGGCCTTCTGTAGCAGAGGGCTGATTCAGATATCTGAGGATTCCCAGTGCGCCGAGCTAAGTAGTACCAAAACACATACGTTGGGGTGCAACCGTGTGTAACACTCATATTTTCAGGTGGAAATAATACATAACCAGCAAAACCAGATTAAATAACACGTGTGTGTGCACTGAACACATGTGCCTTCTAGAATCTCACATTTCTCTGATCCATAAATCTACAGGTAGTTAACCTCCTTCCAGCATTCATATACTGGGGGCACACAGATGCAGTCACACAAAGTTTAGCTATACTAGACAAACCTATGTTGACTTTCCCCAAATAATCCCAGGAATTGTAGTGTAGTGAAGGTGCTAAGAATTCTGTTACAAATTCTCAGCACAATCATCTATTACAGTCCATGGAGGGTGAATTTTTTATTTTTTAAAAACCTTATAGTTTCCTCCCCCCCCCCCTGCAAGAAGTAACCCAAAGCAGTTTACATCAATAAAATATATATCCAATAAGACAAACACAAAATGCATTAAAATATCATTAGAAAATACCCTCATCATAAAAATGAAAACCAGGTAGGAGGAAATTACTGTTCGCAGTGTAGAACTCTCCCTACCATCCCTTACAGACATATACTTATAGAAACGTCTTCGGTGCAGAAATTATTCTAGCCCTCATGCTAGCCAGGCTGCCAGAATTCTAGTTCTCCTTACATCCAGGGAACAAGAACACCATATTTGTAGTTAGTTTGCAGTTCTCATAGCAGGGCCTGTTTCTTTCACTCTCCCTCTTTATTATTGATGTAAGCCATTTTGAGAAACAATAATTTTAGGAAATAAGGTAAAATAAGGAAGGAAGGTTGCACATTTAAACTGTTTTTTGAAGTTTTGATTGTATTGTTTTAGAATGGACATATTTGCCGCTCCATCAGAGGAAGAGAGGGACATAAACCTTAAGAAATAAATAGCAATAGTTTTCAAAACCACAGAATAGGCACAGCCTCCCCAATAAGAAATTATCAAATACCAGAGCAGAGGGCTCAATTCTGATTTGCTATGTAACTTAGCTCTGCCTTGTCCAGTCCTATTAATGAATAGGCATGGCAACAACTGCAAATCTACTGCAACCACCAGCTCCTTACTGATCCCGAGGCTATGGGTAAATGCAGTAATTTTAAATAACAAGGCTCCTCATATACTTGCAGAAATGTCTACGTGGAGAATATTCTCATCATAAAAGCTAACTAACTAAAAATTCAAGGATGGAAAATTAGCCTTTCACTTTAAGGCTGAATAGCCTTAAAATTGTGCCCTAACTTTAGTCGATCACTTACAAGCTAACCTTCCGCGAATGGCTTTCTTTACTCCCGTTGCTCTTCTGATCAACTGAATTACTTGTATTACGAGAGGAGGATGGTAAGGTGGAAGCAGAGGAGAACGCAGCAGTCCCACTGGGGTTGCTAGAGCGAGTACGGAAGGAATCATCTGAAAGTCAAGGAGGAAATGTTAACACAGTAATTGGCAGTATGTGGGTGCAGCCGTTGCTACCAGAGCTGTGATTTTGTTAGCTGCTTGTACAGAATGTTTATAAAGATCATGTGTACTTGTTTATTTATTTCATTTCTTAAAAAAATAATTTTAATTGAATTTTCAAATAATTTACATTTCAAATTATCTTTTATTATACCATACCTTCTTTGACTTCCCTCCCTCCCCTTCCAAGCTTCATTTAACTTATTCACCATTCCAGCATATTTCAGTGTATCCATCTAATTCTGTTCTCCTATCTTACATTACTTCAATATATGTTATACTGTTGAATTTACTTTAATATTGCCCGTGTTTTCAACTGTGCACAATTATTTTCAATATACTCAACAAAATTTTTCCACTCTTCTTTAAATACCTGTTCTCCTTGCTCTCTTATTCTACATATTAGATCTGCTGCTTGATTATTTTTTTCAGTCTGGCCAGCGCTAAGGACAATGGGCCCCAAAGGTCTTTGAGCACAAGGGGAAACTAATAAAATAATTCTAATAAACACATTCCCCCCGCCCCCAAAAAGTAACCAAGCTGCTTACCTGAAAAGGAGAACATAGAACCTTTTCCTACTGCTGAGACTGAAGTATATCCTGTTGAAGAACTTTTGCTGAAGGGGTACAAAAATATGTGATGATGTTATAAAGCATAACCATCATTAGCCATGGGCAGGCCCTCCCCCTCGCATTTCAGAATGGGCCCAGGTAAATAACAAATAATTTCCCTTCCCAAATGGAAAAGAACTTGCATGATTTAAAATCCCATTCTAAGCACTTCTACCAAATCTTCTCCCATGAGCCCCTCCCTTCACCTTTCCTTTCCTCTTTCCCCAAATGTGCCTGGTGAATTGGCAGCAACAAAGGCTGACACCAGGACCTCCATTATGTATTTATTGTAAAACATTTGCATCCTGCTATTCAGTTAAAAAATCTTCACAGAAGCTCACATCAGAAACTAAAACAATCTATAATACGTTAATAATACAAAGGCTTTAAAGGAGGGGAGAACCAAATTAATGGGTCACAAAATACAGCAGAGACATAAAACAACTGCAAGACATAACAGTGCAAGAATATCCTAATGGTCCATAAATATCAGTACTGAGGCTACTATGCTGGGCCTTAAAGGTAAGATAATTCTGCAACCTGGAACCCACTACAGAGAAGGACCTGCCCTGCATCCCAGCCAATCAGAACGCTGGTAACTGACAGATATGGAATATGTCCTCCAATGATGGACACGGTAGGTGGGCTGCTTCACATGAAAGAAAACAGTCCTTCAGGTATGGCCACAAGTGTTTAGGACTTTATACATAGTGACCAGAACCTTCAATTTGTGCCCATAATTGTACTGGTAACTAATAAAGGTGGCATGGCCCAGTTGCGATTCTGTGCCAGCTAAAGCTTCTGAAGACTCTTTAGGGGTAGCCCCACACAAAGCATGATCCAATCATCTCATCTAGATAGCACGGAATCTTAGAATTGTAGAGTTGGAAGGGACCACAAGGATCATCTAGTCCAAGCCCCTGAAATGCAGGAATCTTTCCCCAATGTAGCGCTCAAACCCACCACCCTCATATTAAGAGGCTTGTGTTCTACCGACTGAGAACTAGGGCATGTGATGTAAGGGTGCAAATGGTATACTAACTGACTCCAGAAGTACCCCAGGTGTCTAACCTGGTCAGTAGAAGTGCTACTCCATCCAGAACAGGCTGTAACTTTCAACCCTGACTGGTTCTGCTAAATGACCACTGTATCATTACAGTTTATTACTGTTCTTGCAGATGGAGGAGAAATCAATGTGAAGTTACATGGGGATTAGAATGAAACTTTCAATTGGTTACACACTTCTCCAAATTTTGCAGTGTGGTTTTTGATCAAACATGTGCACAAAATGTTGGTTTTTGAGACAAGAGGCACACAAAATGCATATTAGGAAAAATGCATATAAAGCAATAATAGTTTAGATGTGCTTTTTAAAAAACTGCAAAAAACTGGGAAAGAATAGACTGCTAGCCAAGCTAATGCAGAATGGAAATTGTCTGATCCATCCATCCCTAACTGTCCATCATTTCTCTAGAAATCAACTAAAGAATAACACCATGCTATTAGCATACAACTAGAGAAAGATAAGTACGTTTCCATAAAGAACAACCAAAGTGGTCTATAGGAATGCCATCTCTGTCACAGACACATAGAAAAAATAAATATTACATACCTGGGACACTTGTCTATGTTTCCATATTTTGAGTGCAAGGCTTGACTACTGAAAGACTGGCTTCGAACCAATTTTGACTTTTTCACTTCTTTGCCTAGGGGACAATTAAAAAACCCCAACACAATTTATTGTGGGCTTATTACATAATTTGCTGGCAACAATAGGAGGATTCACGCTGCAGGGAAAGAACAATTGGAACAGAGACCTAGAAAAGCATGATGGAGTTCTGGCAATCAGTTTTCATCATTGGGCGTAAAGCTCTATCTATAATTTTGTGTGATTTTTGGTCAAAACATGTAAGCAGTTACCCGAATTCACAGGGCCTGATATAACTGAAGGAGAAGGAGCAGAAAAAACTTGTATCAGGTACATGGCCATGAAACCTAAGGAGAGAGATTGCGGAAGCAGAGCCAGCAGGCAGGCTGCCTGAAACCCAAACTGTCCAGTTAGCTAAAGGACAAGGAGGATGTTCAAGCAACAACTGCAGAGGGGTGGGCAGCCACAGGGAATATAGAAGCTATGGTTGCAAGGACACCTGTTCCTGGAAGCGTGAGACAGCAGGGAAATTCATAGAGCACCTTTGGATCTTGGCTCCTACTGTTCACCATTTGTTCAACTCTGCCCTGGCAACTTCAATGGGTTTGGAGCCCACTCAGCTGTCTATCTTGGCGTTTTCTACCTGTGTTTTCTTATATTCATTGTGGTGTGGACATATATTTTAAAACAGACAAAAGGTGTTTGTTCTTTTTCTTACCTGCTGCAGCACCCGGATTTCCGGAAACAGACATTGGTATAGTTTTGGCCAAAGTTGTTGATGCTTTACTGTCTCTACCTAAAACAAAGGTCATTTTAAGCATTCCACTCAGATTAACTGAAGAGGTAAAGACTGTGCAATATGACAGTCTGTCATAACATCTTAAACACCACACAACCATATTGAAACTCTAGAAGAAAACAGATGGGATAATACATTATCCCGGAGTAAAATTTGTCACGTGTCCCATCAATGTATCAATGCCATGCTTTCAATCACAGCAGAAAGTGACTATACTGAAGAGCAGACCACTATCTATTGCAGATGTTTTAGATATGAATTTTTCCTGCTACAGCACATGAATTGGACTAAGTGCCCCATGTTATTTCTTTCAGCTCTAAGGGGCTGACCATTGAAACTGATGCATGAAGCACTTAGGAAAGTGTGGTTTGGGGTCTACATCTGGATTGCATTTGTTGCTGATGCAGCAAAAGGTATTGGCCTAGTGTAGATATAATGCTGGTTCCCGGAAAACCATGGTTTTACACCCCTTTTGCTTGTATTTAGTTTTGATTCAGATTTGTCATGGCCAATGGCTAGTTCAATAAAGTTATTTGGATTGGATTGAAATCAGGAGCAAATATATTCCTTTCTTTTCTGTTTTCCACAGTGATTCCTCCCAATTTCTCTTCCGGTACTGACTATGCTTTTGTGCTACCTATGCAGGACATGTTCTCTCATAACTATTGTTTGCCAGCCCACTTCAAATTAGAATTTCTGAGCCTGAAAGGAACATAGCTTTCACTAACAATAGTTGGCATCAATGCACATGTAACACAAAAACATAGTCAGGCCTAGTAATGGAAGGGGGGCTAGATGGCTGTAGATTACAGGAGGCAGGCAGGAGGCAGGCTCAGAGGAACCTTATAAGTTATCCAAAAGGACATTTTCAGATTCCACAGATCCAGAAAGCCTGGCACCCTGCTACTCTGGAACCATCTGCTCTAGTGTATTGAATGAGGTTTTGCCTGGTAAGCAGCAGAGAACAGGATCTGCCCCAATTGCCCACTTCAGTCACACAAGTTATTGGTTGTATGACCGTGGCCAAAGCATTTCCTAAATGTTGGGTTGTAAGAGTGTGCAATGCTTTGACATGCATTTCTCACACTAAATTAGTAGCAGCCAGAAGATTAATATGGCCGTCCCCCCGTGTCTGTGAATGCAACATTAACCCAGTTTAGAAATAGTCCTTGCCACCTCCACCTCAGCATCCTCCACTCCCCATAGAAAGAAATTAAGAAGCCTCTGGGAAAAGAAACAAAAGAACACTTACGCTTCTTTTCATACATTTTATCGCTCATACTGGTAGACCTGCCCTCATTTTGCTGTTTCTCTTTTTCTAATTGTTCCTGTTGTGGAAACAATTTAACAACAGTGGTAATGGAAACTTAAAACCTAAAATTTGTTGGCTGCAAGCTGCAGACAGGCATGCTTCCACAACCCAGTCAGCTTCAGAAGAGAGGAAGATGCAGCCTGAAATGCCACCAATTATAAGTAATAAATTATTATTATCATTATTATTATTATTGGTTAAACAGCCATTTGCTCATAGCACACTCTCCCCAGAAATTGTCCCTCTCCTCTGCGGCCCCCCCTCCCCATTTACAAATACCTCTCCAGTAATATCACACAGGGTTGTGATATTTTATACAAAGCAGAGTGTGGTCGCTTTCCCTCAGCTTTCCCTCTCTGAAATGTCGAGGTAGACTAGAGGAACTATGCTGAAAATTGAGCAACCCAAACTTGAACTCATGACCTGGACATATATGGCGAAACGTTTGAGACTACTGCAAGAAAACAGTTAGCACAGAGACTAAGGATATAAACTGGGATTCAAGATGTCCCAGTTATAAAATATTGCCTCGGTCATGAACAGGGACAGGTCTGCCATGCAGCAGGGTGAAGCAACCTCACCACTGGCCACAGGGAAGATAAACGAGGGTGTTCGAATAGTGAAGCAAAGTGTTGTCCTCAGTAGGATGTGTGTAGCATTTGGGCTCCATTTCACACAGCAAAAGCTCTTCTGCTAGAACTGACTATGACATCTGATACCCTAGGGCACTGTTCCTTTATTTGCATCGCAGTGCCAGCCTACCTTCAAAAGCTGCTTGCCGGGAAGGACGGAGCTGCCACGTTAGCTTTCTGGCAGGTGGGCCGCTGCTGCTTACCAGGAGACAGAGGCACAGGGGCAAGGCAGCAGAAAGGGTGGCACACTGCAAACACGCCATTAGGAGTGCCAGATTGGCTCCGTCAGTGCGTCTGCAACACCCTGACCTCCCCACCACTTCGCCTTCCTGGTAGGCAACAGGGGCCCATCTGCCAGGAAGTGAGCAGCGCAGCTCTGCCTTTCCCAGCAAGCTGCTTCTGTCTACCTTGCAGAATTGCTGTATGGGTTATTGAGATGACGTTAGGTTATACTATATAAATATTATTATTACTGCTAAAAGAATCACAAACTTGAGGTAGTTTACAGGGCATTTTCTCCTGCCAGTAATTTGAAATCTATATATGTAGACTGCAACTGCTAAAGGCTCTGTCCATTTCCTCCTGCACCAGGACCTCCTCTCAGACAAATAAGCACTGTGACACAGTATGTCTTAGGTTACATATATGGAGAATGTTTAAGATTACTGTTCCCTGGCCCTCCTTTATCAGGGAATTATTTTAAATCTTCACTCTGGATCCATTGGAAAGTCTACAGGATACTCAGTTAGCTTAATGTCTATCGTAAACATACCATTTCCAAAAGTAGGTGCTCCTCTCTTTCTTTTTGCTGGTCCAATAGATCATTTTCATAAAACCTCTTCTGAAACTGTTTGAAGGTTAAAACAAACAAGCCATCAGTGATCAGGCCAATGGTTTCAGCTTGTTATTTCAGGTTACCATCTTAGAAGATACTTACCGCATCCAAAGAGGTTTCCATTCTGTCCAGTTCCAGCACCATCTATTTAAAAAGTTTAATTATTATTTTAGGTTGTTTTAATGTTTTGTTTTGTTTAAAAAGCCAGTTTGATCTCCTAACACTGAGTCTTGAAATATTTGTGGGATTTTCCACAGAGATTTCCACTTAAATTTGGGCATAGGTATTGAAAAAAAGAAAAGGAACTAACTAGCAACATGGGTTAGAGTCTCACTAAAGTTTTTCGTGTGCAGACATTTTACATTGTTAGAGTAGAACAGTAGGACATTATAGTAAGGAAGCCCAGCTAGTGTTCTGTCATTATCAGCATTCTCCGAGCTACTGAAATCTAGATGAACACAACTGAAAATTATTTCTAACAATTGTGAAATTTACTGTCTTTTACTGTCTCAGCTCTAGATACAGGCACTAAATCACAGTTCACACTTTTGCAAATTGGTAAAACATATTCAGAATCCCCCCACTACGCTATATAAACAGAATTTTAAGAAGTAAGACATTAGCAATCACTGAATGACCAAGGGTTGTGTCCAACTAAATTATACTGAGTAGATACATTGAAACTAATGGGCATAAGTTAGTAATGTTCATTATATTTCATGGGTGGTATTCAACACTAGTCCTACTCAGAGTAAAACCAATGAAGTTAATGGTCATGACTAAGGCCTATTAATTTCAATGGGTCTACTCTAAGTAGGACTTAGTTAAGCACAACCCAGTGGGTTTACTCTGTGTGTGACTAGCATTGGATACAACCCCAGGAAATTACTAAAATGCACTGGCAACATGAAAAAAATACTAGATGAGTAAAAGAAGTAACCACCCCACATACTTTTTTAACAATGCTCAGAACATCTTTGTCTTTCTCCTCACACAGAAGTTTTCTTACACACAGTTCTAGCTGCTGCAGTAAATGCTTATCTGTGGGAACCTTGAGAGTAGACTTCACTTTTGGCAATAAATAACAAAGCTTCATTCTACAGAGGGAAAAGCAAGATTTATATAGGAGGAAAGTAAAGATATGACAATAGGTTAAGAAAAACAAACAGTGTATTAGTATCCCTTTGGTTTATGTACATAGGACGACAAGAAGTAGCCTTATACCAAGATAGACCTTTGATCCATCTAGCTCAGGATTGTCCACATTGACTGGTAGCAGCTTAGTGAAAAATACTGTGGTGCACAGCACACTACCCCAGCCTCTCAAACTTAGGTCCCCCAGATGTTGCTGGACTACAACTCCCATCATTTCTAGCTCCGGGTCCAGTGGTCAGGGATGATGGGAGTTGTAGTCTAACAACATCTGGGGACCCAAGGTTGAGAAAGACTGCTCTATCCTATATATTTTGTTTTGTTTACTCTTTTTAAAAATGTGCATCCACCTTGACCCATGCATCTCTTCTGCCCTGTCACTTCAAACGCTCTCCTTTTCTAGGTCAAAGGATTCCCAAGTTCTCGATTGCAAAGGAACAGAAAGTACTGTCCTTTTCTTTAGCTTGGTCCTGTTTATCTATATAAGGTTTTAGGCCTCTGTGGCAAGGACCATGCTATTTATGTGTCCTCTCAACAGTACAATAGACACCGTACAATATAGAAACGCTAAACAATAAATGTTATGAGCTGTTGGAGAGTTATAATGTTCCATCACTTAATAGCAACCAATTTCTCCTGGCCTGCTTTTTAATTATCCTTTCGTGTACAGTATCGGGCAATAAAATAATAGTAAGGAACCAGTAAAAAACTGCAATCTTTGCTAAAATAAGGCAATGCAGTAACAATCTGCTGAACATTTCGGAGCAACGTGACATGCCACTTTGGGCAGAAGCCGCCTTCAAAACAAACACTCTTAAAACATACACTATTCTTTATGTATGTGAATTTGTGTAGATGTGTCCACAAGTCAAACAAACCAGCTGGTTCACCAGCCACAGCCATTTCTGGGTAGAAAGAGCTTGACCACAGTAATCCATGCTCTAATAACTTCCTTTTTGGACTACTGCAATGTACTTTAAGATGACTTGGAGGCTTCAACTACAGTGGTACCTCTGGATGCGAACAGGATCCATTCTGGAGCCCCGTTCACATCCTGAAGCGAATGCAACCCACATCTGCGGGTCGCGATTCGCCGCTTCCGGGCATGCGCGTGACATCATTTTGAGCGTCTGCACATGCACGAGCGGCGAAACCTGGAAGTAACGTGCTCCATTACTTCCAGGTCACTGCAGAGCGCAACCCGAAAATACTCATCCCGAAGCTACTTCAACCCGAGGTATGACTGTACTGCGGAATGCAGGTGCCATAATATTAGTTTAGTTCAGTTAGTTGGAATCATGTGGCGCTGATTCTAGAAAATTTACATTGGCCATCTACATGCTTCTGGGATG
The DNA here is from genome assembly GCF_965153285.1 of Podarcis tiliguerta. Taxonomy (NCBI): domain Eukaryota; kingdom Metazoa; phylum Chordata; class Lepidosauria; order Squamata; family Lacertidae; genus Podarcis; species Podarcis tiliguerta. Next base: position 114,271,413 of record NC_139534.1, on the reverse strand, counting down.
AATTTGAGGTGCTGGTAACTTATAAAGCCCTAAAATACTTGGGGTCCAAAGAGCTGGAGGAACACCTCTCCCTGTATCTGTCTGCCCATGAGCCAAGATCAGGAGAACTTTCTTGACGTTCTCCCATTGAGACACGTATATCATGCAGTGAGACATAAAAATGTCTTCTGTGCTGTGACACTCCATCTATAGAATGTCATTCTCCTGGAAACATATTTGACACTGACATTATTGCTGCCAGAGAAAGATTCATTTGTTTCCCTGGGCATTTGCAGCAGTCTCATGGTTTCTGTAATTTTAAAGTTTGTACTGCACTCTAAGTTATACTTGTTCTTTGTTTGATTGTGATAGTATTTTACATATTGAGGGGGGGGGACTGCAATTTTTACTGTACCCAGCCCTGAGATCTTATGATGAAGGGTGGGTCAGAAATGTATTTAATATAATGAATACATAATAATCATGACAAGCTCTGCTACACACCCATTCGGGACTTGCTGGAGTGTGGCCCTCATCTCCACCTGCTTTTTTGTGTCTGAAGTTGTCTATTACAGAGTCCCTTTCAACTTCAAAAAGTTATTTGCTCATGCTTCCTTTTTATATTATCTGGAAGGTTACATAGAAAACCACTTCAGCTTCTTCCTTGTAAACATTTTTCACACCTCTCCCCTCATATTTCCTTCTCTCCTCCATATGCCTCTGGGCAACATCATGCCTATTATATATTTTAATTTCTGTGCTGCTTAATACACAATTTGTCAAACAGCCAATATCAAACCTGCTTAAATCAGGAGAAATGTTAGCTTCAAAAGGCTAAGGACTGAACTCAGAATAGATAACCTCTTCTGAGGACTGCCATGCTACTGTTACACAACAGTATAATATATTGCAGCATTAATACTGAGATAATACTGGGTAACGAACAAGGTGGTGTAGAGGTGAATTCTTACTCAAGAAATGAATGCAAGGCTTCCCAAGCAAATTGCCAACCCACTCTAGACATCATCAATATAAAACATCTTGACCAAGCCACATAGATTTTTTTAACACAACTTGTGCAGTACCTCACGTTTGCAACTGGATCATGTGTAAGCTCAAGCACTGGGAGAAAGAAGTATTCACAGAAAAAAGATTTGGAAAAGAGTTCTATGATGAATTCACAGGTATCTAAAAAACGCAATCTGTTCCAGTAGCTTTTTCCTTGGCCCAACTCTGGAAAAAAAATGATTAAAAAAAACTGACGATCACCATATGTAGATTTTCATTTTGTTTTACTGCACAAGAAATGCATAGAAATGCAATATATAATTTCAAAGTTAATTTAATGGGATGAGCTCAATACAAACTGATCCTGGAAAATGTTTTATGTCATTTTCAATAATGTGAAAAGATTAGTCATAAATCCTGTCAAGACAGAACACTGTTAATCTTTAAAACAAAGCTGAAAGATCAAGAGATGACCATGGGTTCCCTCCCCCCCCCCTTCTTCCGGTTCTCTAGCATGAACTCCATCAGGGTTTAGCATTACATTGTACCAACAGCCAGCCACCCACTTAAGGTGGGTCAGCAAAACAGCTTCAAGCCAGGTTGGTTTTCAATCATAGTTAGGGAAGCTTGCCATGGTTAACACTAACCATGGTTGACATGGTTAAAGGGTTAAAGCTGACAAGGGTTAAAGCTGACAAGGGGAAGAAGTGGAGGAAATTCATGTTAGGGAGCAACGAAGGCAGACAGGTCCCATGACCACACCATAACCACAGTTTCATCTACACTGGACCAATTTATTTTTTCAATTTGATTTGACCACCAGAAAAATGCAGTTTCCCATGGGAAAAATTAAAGCCTGAATTGGAAACCAAGATATATTTGATGCTATTGCCTAAGAAAGTTTGAAGTATGAACATTTAAATTAATCAACTGTTTCTCATCCTTTGCGTATTCTTTTGGTAGGCCTACAAGTGCAGATCAGAAAGTCGGTGTCTGTCAGCCATTATTACATTATTTAAAACCTCTAAATTTATAGATACAGTGGGACCTCGGGTTACATACGCTTTAGGTTACATACGCTTCAGGTTACAGACTCCGCTAACCCAGAAATATTACCTCGGGTTAAGAACTTTGCTTCAGGATGAGAACTGAAATTGTGCTCCGGCAGCGCGGCAGCAGGAGGCCCCATTAGCTAAAGTGGTGCTTCAGGTTAAGAACAGTTTCAGGTTAAGTACAGACCTCCGGAACGAATTAAGTACTTAACCTGAGGTACCACTGTGTAGATATATAGATGTAGATTAGATAGTTTTCAGAAACTTTAAAATGCAGCACTTTGAAAATGGAGTCTCTGGTTACTCTGATACCAATATAACTGTGTTGAAGTGTCTGAACATGTTACACCACCATGGTGTCAGACCACTGGTCCATTTATATTCCAATTGGCAGGGGTTCTATAAGGACTTGCTAAACTGAGATCCTTCATTTATTTTACTTTATTTATTACCTTTACATACCTTCCAAGGATGGTGCATATGGTTTCCCCCCTCCCTATTTTATTTCATAGCAACCCTGTAATGAGGTAGGTTAGGCTAAGATATGGTGACTGGCCCAAGCTCACCCAGGGAGCTTCATGGCTGAATGGGGTTTCGAACCCTGCTCTGTCGAGTCCCAGTCCAACACTCTGTCCATTATGTTACACTGGCTCTTTCACACCTTTAGCTCAGAGATGGGGAACCTGAAGCCCTCCAGAGCTTATTAGACTCAACTCCTAACAGTCCTAACCTGCATGGGCCACTGCTGAGGGATGGTGGAAGCTGTACAACAATGTCTAGGGCCACAGGTTCCTCATCCCTGCTTTAACTGAAGATATGACTGAACCTGGGACCTTAAGATTGTAAAATGTTTGCTGCACTGTAAAGATAGGAATCTTCCCCTCTTGTACAACTCTACACACAGTTGCCATCCCTTTTTCCAAATTACACTGCTGTCCTCAAAACAAAGAGAAAATCAGGACTTACGCTCAATCAGTTTCTGGATGACTTCATGCCTCTGTTCTTGTTTGCGATTGTAACGTAAATATACACACAGGGTTCGAGCAGCTGCTTTTTGGACAGGTAAAACATTCTTCAAGAAAGAAAGGAAATACATTTAATCCTACAGTCTCTGTAAGTATTCAGATTGTTTTCACATTGCTGATTGATTGTATTCACATTGTTGATTGAAGAGCATTAAGGATAATTGATGGCTAATGGTATGGAGGGGGGGGTGAAGGGAGAGAGTAGAAGCAACTGAAGAATTGGTACTTAAGAAATCTGAAATGCACTTAAACTGAATTTGCCACTACTCCCCAAAGCCTAATCCTTAAAACTTGAATCTAAAAAATGAAGCAATTTCAAATGTTTGTGTGATAGCGGGTAGTAAATTCTCAAAATAGTTCCCAATTGATTGGTTTCTTACTGAATATATTGCGTTTTACAGCTTATTTTATTTTGCTTATTTTTGCACATAACATATGCTAAGAGCGTTCATAATGTGACGCTATTCCTATGGGGAGACAATCGGGCAGGGAGGGGAGCAGGGAAATGTGTGAACTCAGTGCAAGTTTTTATTTCACTCATGAACATGTGAGTTAGGAAATGGGGGGGAGGAAAACACTTTTGTTTAAATGCAGACGTCAATCTTCCCAATCCACTGAAGTGAATGGAGTAGGCTTTGGCGTTAGGCAAACCCCATGTGCTTCTGAACCGCTAACTTTGCAACAATCAGTAGATTAAGACAGATGCTTTGAGGTCTTCATCCAAAACATACAAGAAGCTGGCTTTCCAAATGAGTGGATTTAGAATAGAGGTGTAAACCCCCTGGGAGGCTTCAAATAGAGCTCTTTCTCTTTTTGCTGTCTCAGCACAAGTAGTAGAGTTTTGACCACATTCCACTTTACTTTTAATTTTCAGAAGCTATGCTACCTGCTGAATACTTCAGTGACGAAATATACTTAATAGTAATGAAGAACATTAAAACAAAACAAAATAAAGTTCTCATGCTTCACACTGCTAACAAATGTTTTCCCACTACCTGGCATTTCCTACTGCCGTGTCGTTTGCTGTTTAAGTTTGAAATCCTACATCCAATTACCTGGGGATAAGACCCATTGAACTCAGTGGGGTTTACTTCAGATTATATAGCAGCCCTGCTCAGAAAGCAGGAGAGCGAAAGATCCACCACTGCACCTGAAGCTCTGGCAGATAGTGCCAGCAGGGTGGAATCAACTTGCCAAGTTTGTCTGCAAGGCCATTTCCCCGAAACCACACCCACCCACTGACATCACTCCTGACACATCTAATGGGTGCTTGGGCATCGTTAAATTCTGCATTGGCTGCACACCCATTCCCAGCAGTGAACAGTAGTGTGAAGGCAAACTGAGCAGGATTTAATCTCTGCTCATCCCACCCCAGACAACTACACTAGTGGCCAAAATTGCAGAAACCTTTTTGGAAAACGTATATTTCTGAGGTTTGATGGCTCATAGCACCACTTCTTTTGGGAGTAATACCATAAACTTATATATCAGCCCTCTCTGAACAGGGCTGCTGTTCACAACATCACCTAGGTGACCTCAGAGATCATTTCAATTTCAAATATTCTGATTATTTCTACTTTTTGTTAAGTATTTTTGTTTTTTTATTTGGTTTAGGGGGGCAACTGCCTCCCACCAGCTATGCCCATGCCTCCTATAATATTTCAGAAGGAAGTACAAGGAAGCAAGAGAGAGAGAGAGGTCACAGGGAACTCACGTTTGTCATAATGATGCTCAACATTCTATGCAAGAAGCGATAATAAATTTGATCACTTGAGATGACATGAGGCAGGCAGGCATATTTTTGTAGTAGCTTCTCATGAGTCCTCCATTTCAAAGAGGTTGCTGCTCTCTGCTCCGCTCTTGTTAGCGCTGGGATCAACTCTGGGAAATTCAATAACTAAAGAATGGCAAGGATCCAGGGGATGGGAGAAGAAATGCAAATTATATCACTGAACAACAAACTGCCATCTTTCAAATGCACACAAAGTCTACTTACTCTGCCATACGCGGTCTTCTGGACATTCACTGTGGTTTTCCCCCACCCCCAGTTGAATTCTCCCTAGAGCAACAGAGCAGGGGGCTACAGCTGAAAAGGAGGACCGGGACTCCCACCCAGTGTGCACACAAGTGCTTTACATATGCACATGGTCTCTATGGATCCCAAGCAAATCCTCAATGTCAGCTCCAGAAATAGCTTAGGTTGTATGAGTTTGATACTTGGGCCATGTCTACCAAGCAGCAGGAGGAGTGATCTTGGTTGCTTTGTGCTACAAGCTGGTAGTCAGTTGCCTCAAAGAGGCAACTGGGAAACACTTCCGATGCTCAGAACAGGATTCTGCCACCTTACCTTGCTCTCTGTTCCAATGTTTTCTCCTCCAGTAGACAATAGTTCAAGAATTTCAGGAAGGTAGCCTATTAATGCATCTAACACCTAGTTAAAGAAAAGATGAGTCGCTGACATTTATGTGACAAAGACATCATTCACGTTACATCTCTCTAGTTTTCATTTTAGTCTTCTCCATAGGACTACAGCTGCTGCTGTGTGGGGAATTGAAGGGGAAAGGAAAATTCCCACCCTTCTCTGTAGGAGCCAGGAGGCAGTGGTGAAGGTAAGACACTATACAAGTCTACAGTCACTGACTGGACAGTTAGTTGGCCGTGGCACAGATGAAGGCTGTTAACATCAACAGAGATGCCTATCCAGTCAAGCAACGGTATGTTCGTGTGGTGCTAAAACATTCTTTGTCTCCCAGAACTTACAAAAAAGAGCAAATATCTGAAAGGCTGTCACATGGAAGACAGCAAAACCTTGTTCACTGTTGCAGAACCAGGTCTAAGGTGCTTAAGTCACAAGATGATTACGTTGGCTGAAAATTAAGAAAAACTTCTGAACCGAAATAACAGTTTTACAATGCAACCAATTACTTAGGATTACTGGGGGTCTTCAATTACTGGGGGTCTTCAATTACTGGGGTCTTCAAGCAGAGACTAGATAGCTATCTGTCTATCTCTGAATTTCCTGCATCAAGCATTGGTTAGATAGAGGCCTAAACCTCCTCCAATCCCATGATTCCTCTTCTTTCCAGCATGTATTAAAATACTGAGAAACCATCAACATAGCTATTGAACAATTCTTTTCTAATTTGAACATGCTTCAATCTGCTCATTTTTTCTTCTTATAACTTACTGTATTTTTCCGTCTATAAGACACCCCCATGTATAAGACACCCCCAATTTTGGGGGACTCTGAATTAAGAAAATGGAGGGAGATGTATCTGCATACAGTATAACCCCCCCCCCCAATTTTTGCCATTAATTTTTAGGAAAAAACCTAGTCCTATATATGGGGAAATATGGTATATTCTACAGCCTGACTTCATACATTTTGATTTAGCAACATAAATTTTGTGACACAACTAAACACTTTATTGCAAAATGAGTTATTAGTGTTAAGTAGAGAATTATCACTGATGACTCCTGAATATGATTTTTTAACCTAGCCTATAAAATATCAGTAGTCTCTCCCTGCTTTGTGCCCTCATTTGCTGATAAGTGATGACTTAATCAAGCCCAAGTATTCTACAAAGGTATTGAAGGATAGTTAATCCAAGATTGACCCTACTCTGGTTTAATGTTAATCCACGAATCAGTACTGTCTGAAGGGCACTTCTGTGTTTACTGTACGTTAGTTCATTTGGCTCCACATTTTTTTAACCTCTCTGGGGAAGATGACATATGGGCTTAAGTGAAAAGAGTTCAGTCATCACTTTCAAATAAATCTTTACTAAACACTTATCATGTTCTTTATGACTAGACCATGCAACAAGCAGAAATGATTCATTCCACCAAGCCTTTCTTACTTAGTTTTGTTATAGTGTCATTTAGGATAATTGTAAATGATCTTAACGTAAGCAACAAATAGGTTATTATTACCTCTAATGACTCATCCTGTAATAGGGCTACCAGTTCTTTATGTATTACATACACATCAGTATTTAAAAGCTTAGCAACCTGAAAAATACAGAACCAACAAAACAGGGACATTAGCCTTCTTAATCTGGTCGTATTTATTTTTCAACAAGGTCTGAATAGCCAAAAGGAAACAAGGGTGTAGACTAGATCTCTAATACCAACAATTATACTTAAGAGAGTTGAGGTCATGTCCTTTTCTCACTACTAAGCAGTGTGGCATCACACAGTAGCACAGAAAATAAACAACCTGGCAACAGCACACTTTCAAATTGTGCCCTTGGGTACTGAGATGACATTTTGCTTCTTTTTACATTTCAAATATCCAATATTTTGACACAGCCAAACATTTTAGCCTTCTGCCATGTAATTCCTATTAACTTAAAATAATATAGCTGATCTACTCCTAGGTAGTAGTATACTAGTATATACTACTATACTAAACACAGTTCCCTCACTTTTTCCTCATTCCCAACAGAAACCATGGGTTGCATTCAGCTAGGTTTTACTCAGAGCTGACCCACTGAAATTAATGAGTACATTTACTTTGAGTAAAATATAGCTGAAAACCACCCCATATATTTCCACCATCCCACACAGGTCCATGGAATGGTGACACTGACTGGACTGAATCACAAGTAGCTTCTTGGTTAGGCAATATAATGGAAACTTTAAAAATAAAAAATATATATTAATGAATTGTCATCATTTGATAGATTCTATAAACTGGATTGGTTGATCACTTTTTCTTATGAGGATGTCAAAACAATAGGAAAAAAATTATCTAGCACTCTGATGAAACATACTTGTTAAGAGCTATGATTGTTTACTATCAGAACAGAAAGAGGGAACTGTAGTCATCTGTAGAATACTATACATTTAAAATATATCCAGTAGCAGAAATATGTAGATTACTAGGGTACAGGACAGCTGATGTAATCCAAGGTGGTAATTAACACTAGGCACCAAGGATATGTATTTTTAAAGTCTAACAGGTAATTTTTCATTCATATGAAAAGTGCTTCAGATGAGTACATAAAATTATTCTACAACAACAGCCAATTAAAATGCCAGGTCTTACAGTCCTATATAAGTTATGCAGAAGCATTGCCAAGTACACCACTCCCACTTCCTCTCACATCTGTATCTAATTCCCTTCTGTTCCGATTCCCTCTTTCCCCAGTCATTGTACTGTTTCTGTCTGTTGACAAGGAAATAGAACTCCTTTGGCCAAATTAATTTCCTAAAGCAAGACCCTAAAATCTAAAACTTACATTATGCTGGGTTAAATCAATTAAAGCATCGTGCAAGAGGAACAGAAACTTCCCTTCCCTCACCTCCCCCACATGCCTCTCTGCATTCCACTCCTGATTTGCTTGGAGGGGTTGGGGTAACCCCTAGAGCAAATTTGGGGGTGTGGGGTACATGGAGGGGGGAGAAGGAGGGGAAGAATCAATACAGCCAATAGCTTTATTCGTTCATTCAGCCTTTATTGGCATAATTTAGACAATAAAAACCATAAAAAACAATGCATAAAACATTGGTTATACAGACATATTAAACACATAAAACACATATAAGACTCAGTAGCCACCATTAAATAAAATGAAGGCGTTTTATATTTCTGTTTAAAAATCTTGACTACAATAGCTTTATTAATCTGTTTTCCTTTACTTCCTGTGAACTCAAACTCGCTTCAGCAAGAAATATTTCGCACATAAACATCTGGAAAAATCAAGAGTCCTAATAACACAGTTTGTGTTGAAAATGACCTGCTCATAGCCTCATGCACTTTATTTCTTCGTAATGGAAAAAGAATACATGGATTTATATTATACCGTATTATATGTATTATACATAAAAGACACTTCAATGCAGTCGTATGAAACAACCATAAACTAGTAAGAATCCAAAGTTAGTAAGTTATAAGTTGCACTGGTTTCAATTAGGGAGGTTAGCATACACTAATACTGTATATTAAAGATGAACATATCAATGAGATTGTATACAATGAATAGTTGCTGAAATTAATCCAAGGAGTATTCCTTGACTTACTTCATAGAAGCCAATAGCCATTGTGTGCCTGACTAGGACTTCAGGGTCATGACATAGACAGAAGAACGTTGAGTACAGTTCCAAATTGAAATTTTTGGGATCCACGAAAACCATCATGGCCTAGGAATAGAAATGATGTAACATTTAATGTAGGGACGCGGGTGGTGCTGTGGGTTAAACCACAGAGCCTAGGACTTGCCGATCAGAAGGTCGGTAGATAGAAGGTAGTTCTATCCTTATTTCAGACATTGTGATCTATCGGTCTAAACCACTGAGCCTCTTGGACTTGCCGATCAGATGGTCAGAGGTTCGAATCCCCGCAGTGGGGTGAGCTCCCGTTGCTCTGTCCCAGCTCCTGCCAACCTAGCAGTTCGAAAGCACGTCAAAAGTGCAAGTAGATAAATAGGTACCGCTCCGGCGGGAAGGTAAAAGACGTTTCCGTGCGTTGCTCTGGTTCGCCAGAAGTGGCTTAGTCATGTTGGCCACATGACCCGGAAGTTGTACGCCGGCTCCCTCAGCCAATAAAGCGAGATGAGTGCCGCAACCCCAGAGTTGGTCACGACTGGACCTAATGGTCAGGGGTCCCTTTACCCTTTACCTTTAACATTTAATGTGGACAGGAACATATTATAACCACAAAGAGTGGACTCTTTCTCCAAATGCCCACCCTTATGTAGCCAAAAAGGAACAAACAAAATATAAGAAGGAAGCATCACACTGGGCTGTGTGGAATCCCAAGGGTTGCAAGGTGTTTCTTTTAAAACAACAACAACAACTTTATATTAAAAACAAACCAACTGGGGGTGGGGGCAGTATGCTGTGGCCACATAATGCTGACTGACTTTTAGGAGAAAGGGAACAGAAAGCAGAGGATGGGAGGAAAATGGAATGGAGCAGCTGGAACTTGCAACAGAAGCGCATTATACTGCAACATTTTGTTGCAGATCCCAAGAGAGCAGGCAAGTGGTATTGCCTGTTCCACCATCCTCTGCCGCTGCCAGTGTAACAGCAAGGGATGTGGCCCGCTAGCCTTCTAGTCAGTGCTTTTTTTCTTTAAAAATGTTTAGAGGTACTCTTATTTTGACTCAAAGAACACACCATTTTATTGTTCAAATTGGGGAAAATAAATACAGTAAGTGGACAAAGTCCAAAGATTCACAAAATGTTTAGGGGTATGTGTACCGCTGTGTCCCCCCAGAAAAAACCCACTGCTTATAGTTCACTTTCTAGTTTGGGGAAAGCATCCTGGAGGTGGGGACATTCCACCTCTTTAAAGCCAGAAGATTTACCAACTTCATTATTACTATTAAACTGATTTATATGAATTACAGACACATTATGCACATATTATAAATGGATTTTTAAATAAAATAGTAGTCCACTCACTGGTAAATTGTAAGCACAGTTCTTCCTCACTGAGATGTACTTCTTTTCCTGTTCTAGGGTTTGGAGTTGCACCTGGTTGTCATTGTGTCCATTTTCCTGCTCTAATCCCAATGTACAAAGCTTCTTGTAGAATTCCAAAAATCGCAAATGCTGCTCTGGTGTAAAAATCCCTTCAAACAAATGCAATATGTGTTTATTATTTTATGTTCACATAACAGCACAAAAATGGTCTGTCCAGTGAGTCATGTTTGCATAGCAGCTACGGCATTGGAGTTAGGACTGTTGATGTTTGGGTGCGCATCCCTGCTTTGCCATGAAGCTCATTGGCTGATATTGGGCAAGTCATCCTCTCTCAGCTTTGCCTACCTCGCGGAGTTCTTGTGAGGTTTATTTGCACCATAATGTGGAAGAAACCCATTTGTTCCAGAAATCACAGTACAAAGCCCTTGTCCATTCTCATGAGACAACTCCCCTGGGAAAGCTTCCTATGCTAGTGTGAAAAGGCATTAAAAATTTGGAGGAACTAGCTATTCATCCATAGGCACAATATTCTTATTTCTGTATTATGGAATTTACAAATACAAGTCCTACAACCCAACAAGCACCTTCGGGCATGTAGAAGGGCTTATTCACACACAGTAGGGCTTTCTTTCCTCTTCACAAAAGCCAGACAGCTAGGCATCATTACCACTGCATGTGATTTCAGCCACATATTCCTTTAGACCAGTGGTTTTCAACCAGTGTGATGTGGCACCCTGGGGTGCCTTGAATGATGGTCGGGGTGCCGTGGGCAACACTGACCTCTGTCCCTCTGTCCTTCCCTCCCTCCCTCCTCTGATGCCCTCTTGCATCTCTGCCTCCCAAAGGCTTGCACAGCTGTTTGTTGCAGCAGCCCTGGCTACAAATGCCCCAAGGAAATGGTGCCTCTGGGGCTGGCCAGGGGGTGCTTCCCAGGCCCCTGTGGGGCAGTATAAGGAGGCACCTCTCTTTGGGGCGGGGGGGGCAGCTCAGAGACCAGGGGCAGCAGCTGTGGCTGCCCAGAGGACTCCCAAGGAGAGGGGAGAAGAGGCTGAGGGAACACTCAACAAAGAAGGGTGTTTGGAAAGGGATGAGGGGCTGCCAGCTCTGCAGGCAAGGAGTGACATAACTGGGCTCCTGAGCCCTACAGGGGTGCTGCAGAAAGAATGTAGTTGGTCAAGTGAGCCGTGGACCCAAAAAGGTTGAAAACCTCTGCTTTAGACAGTGGCCATGGGGACTGTTACTCCAGCTCTGAGGATTTAATATGAAAGAGGTATATATCGCAGCTCTTGCATTAGGGCTCTTCTGCAATGTGTTGTAAGCAGATAGGTGCTAACCTGCACTGTATCTTACAGGGAGAAGGCATTGTGGGAGTAGACTTTTGATCATTTAAGATAAGACCTTAGAGCTAAGGCATTGTCTGTGGTTTATAAGGCCTTGAGGATAGTTCTGAAACTTAATACACTAGCAGAGATTTTACATTCTAAAGCAGGAAGAACTAAGGGACACCAAGTTCTCATCCTGAGAGGAGGAACTCACTGAGGCAAAGCTATTTGTATTGTTATCTTGCACATGCATATGGAAAATACTGACAATCCAAGGACAAAATATTACACATTCCACAGGCTGGCATTCATTGTTAACACACTGAATGTTCATTATATATTGAATAGTTTTCATGACTTCAGTATACATAACAAATGCAGATCAATGAATATTCATGTGAAATGTAGCTGGAGGTATGCATGCTATATCTGTTATTATTAACACCTTTCAAATGTGTGGGTACAGCTACTGTACTGAGAGAAAGGGAATGGGTTTTTCCATCAATGGTCCCATCACATCAGTCCTCTTTATAAAGAGGGTGTTGCTGGAACTCTGTGGGAACCTTGCTTTGGTCTTTGCTATCATAATTGCAGGGGTTTGGACTAGATGACCCTAGAGATTCCTTCTAACTCTGGAATGCTATAATTCATAGCTGGAAGCAAGTAAGGGGCAGGGGCAGAATTGTTGTGTTGTGGCATTGATCTGCTTTCGACTCTGTGCTACACCTCTGCTCTGACTGATCAGGAAATTATTTATGTGAACCAGACTGTTAACAGGACAGAACCCTTTTCAAATTCCCTTCACAACATTCCATGGCAAACCTCATTTTAGTGTAAAAAAGCTTAGGTCAGACCTAAAGTTCTAAAATTTCTGGCACTTGCATACTGTTCAGAGATCTTAAGAATACTCACAACAGGAATGGACCTTAAAATAGTCTAACTCCAAACAATAATAACAAATCTCTCCCTCTTCTGTTCCTCTTCAACTGTTACATCAAATAAAGGATTCAGAAAAATGTCAGGAACAACAGTTCACGGACAAGTCTGCCATTTCTGCTAGTAGTTAACAAAGTTTTAAATGAATTTTCATAGGATGTACTGTATCTGTTTCCAATGCTATTGCTATGCAAACACACATGGACTATAAATTCAAATAAATGTCACATGTCAAGGGAGGGAGCAGCAGCAAGTCATTATACACAGTTTTCACCTTGATCATATTTACTTTGTTATTAAAATCATTTATTTCATTTATTTGGGGTTGCAGTGATTAAGATTCCAATGCAAATAAAAACAACCCAGCACCCCTTAAAATATATATCATACTAGGACCATTTGATCGTACCATATAGTCCATTACAAAGCTTCCCTAAATGGAAAGATAGTGAAACCAGAATAGATTCATCTGCTTTGAACGATTTTTCACAGAAGGATTTCACTAATGGGAGGACTGTTTGACTTCTATCATCTGAAAAACAGAAAATATTATAAAGATGAACAGAGCTTTCCTTTTGTGATCTTTAATCAAAATGTGAATAATAGCATATTGGCAAAGAACATAGCCTGGCAACCAGAGGAATGGCTGTAGTACTAGGTTCAATGCAACTCAGTTCTGATCTTACCTGCATCAAACATTTCCAACAGATTAACCAAGGTCTCAAAAGCTGCAAGACGTACACCGCTGCCTTCATCCCTTGCTAATTCTACCAGCTCAGGAAGCACTACGTTTTTGGTTAGCTCAGTCCTACAAAAAGTATCAAAATATTTAGTAAAAAAAGACAACTGTTGCACTATCCACAGATTCTCCAGAAACAGGCAGGGGCTTCAAGAACGAGCTTGTATTTCCCCATACAACGTACCTTGTAAACCGCTCAGAGGTTTTATTACAATCAATCAGTATTTAAGTTTTGTTAAATTCTTAAAAGTCACCAGGCAGAGGTCAAATGGCCATCCTTTCCTTTCCCTTTTCTCATTTTTATCAGAAACAATGTGACCTTTGGCATGGATATAATTATTTGTTTGTTTATCCCAGCAACAAAAACCCAACCCCAAGAATCCCCATCTTCCCCCACCCATGAATGGGAGCGAAGCTAATCACCCTTTTCCTCCCTCCCACTGCTGCTACTACACTCAACAACCCCCTTAACAGCTTTTCACTTTAAAACACCCCAACCAATACACCAACAGATTGGATAACACTGGACAGCACTGCAGGGTTGTCATATGCTGCTCTCTTTTAGCCCCCTGCCAGGTGCAAGTAACACTGGTGGGATCCACAGTGCTGGTAGCCAGCAGAAAGCCCCCAAATGCAGCATTCCATGGGAGAGGAGAGGGAGAGGCCGAGGCAGCCTGGGATACACCCGCGGCCATCACATGATGATTACCACACCACCTCCAGGCTGGCAGAGCAATTTGTCTGCACACCCACACCCATCACTACCACCAGAGCTGCGGGTGTGGGGCTGGCCCCATTGGTACACTGAAACCCTGGATTTCTCCATTGTTTCCTCCAGGCAGCAATCACTTCTTTACCAAGGAAAATCTGTTATACCCCCAGGTTCTTTCAAGCCAAACCAGGAAGTCCTTTCTCCCATTGTCTGAATGCATAGAAAAAGTAGGAAGCCTCCAATGAACCAGGAAGTCCATTGTTGTATTCATTTCCAGAGAGACCACACAAAAAAGGAGTGTGTATGTAGGTTTGCTTCCTCCACTGAAATTAGTGAGATTTGATTGCAAGTAGATGTAAACAGGAATGACAAAAGTGAAGGTAACGAAAGGTGACAAGGGAGCAATAAAGCCAGATAAGGTGAAATTATGCTGGGGCAGGAATAGCTTTGCTGAGGAACTGGACCTTGAGGAAAGACTTGAAATGCAGAAAGGAAGTCCCTTGAGAAGCAGAGAAGGAAGCTGTTGCAGACCAAGGTAGAAGAGGCAGAGGGCACAGAGATGGGAGAGGGAGAAGGAATGAAGGACAGCTAGCAGCAGGTGGATCTCTTGATGGAGACAGAGCAAGAAGCTAAGTAAGAAATGTCAGAGGTAGAAAAGCATGCAGGAGGCAGGTTAAGAAGATGGAGGACCAAGAAGGCACCCTAACATTGGACCAGAAAGTTAAGAGGCAGGGTGTTTTTTTAAGGAGGAGAAAGACATGAACATGCTTAACAAAAAAGGGAGAGCCAGAGAAAGATTGAGGAGAAGGGCCAAACTACAAATAGCTGCATGCATAATTTGTCCAATATTTTCTTTTCTAACTGAAAGCAGCCTCTGGGGCTGTGATCTTCAGCAGAAGAAAAGTCCTTTACTTTGGGCTATTTTTCTCTTTGAAACCCACGTCCCAGGCTGCTTTTTCATCCTGCAACACAAAAGATATAGGTGCCTGTATATTTTCCCCTATGGGGCAAAACACAACTGGGGTGGTACTTTGAGGCACCTGCAACTTTTCTCCCCAAACTAGGAGCCTTAGAAGTTGGCTTTTGTTACTATGAAAAGGAGAAAAGGAAAAGGAACCAGTGAATACAAGATACACTTGGCTGCATGCAATATGTGATGAGACCCTGAGAATGTGTGCAAAACTGAGAGGGAGGGAGACAGAACTGAAGGAAGAAGGTCGAGGAAGCAGGTTGTAAGTGTTAGGAAGCAAATAAAGGAAACAGATATGGCAGTGGGTGAGAGGGTGGGCAGTAGGTGATTCACACTGGGCACAAGGAGAGAGTCTATATAGGTAGAGAGTAGTATACTAGTTTTTCTTCTATACTACTTTGTACCAGTATTTTAAACATCTGATGAAGTAGGTTTTCGACTGTATATATGTAGACGTCAGAGTAAAGTTGGTATATTCTAAGGGGCCACAGCACTTTGTGCTGCAGATCAGGCATGGGCAACCTTTTTTCTGAGAGTGGCTGGAGTCAACTGAGAACAGGACTGAAGCCAGCAGTGGGCACGTCTATCCCCTTTTCTCTCTTGTTCTTTCTGCTACTGCCTGAGCTGATCATCTGCAAAGGGCTTACTTGAATTAGGCTACAGGCCACATAAATTAGGCCGAGGACCACAGGTTGCACACCCTGATTTACACCGTTAATCTTCTGAAGTCATTTCCACTCTGTAGTAATTATGCTCACCCTATTCCTTGAGCTATAAGCTCCAGTTGCCGACACATGCAGGAACGAACTTCATATTCTACATCCTGGCAGAGTGATTTTACCAGCGGAAGAATTTCTCTTTTAACTCTAAAAAGGCAAGAATTGCATTAATCAATAGACAGAAAAAGCCCACTCCATTTAGTTGACATGTCCAAGTTGAATAATGTGAAAGTAAAACCTTAATTGTCACATCACATTCAATATAAAAACTGCATTTCTCTTTTTTTGAGTTTTGCATAATGAAGTCACATGTGAGGGAGATACTGCAATTTTTAGGAATACTTAGGCATGACCAGTGGTGTAGCATAGGGGGCTGGGGGGGCCATGGCCCCAGGCACATTTTTTGAGAGGCGCCACAAGACGCCCCCACAACATGCTCCCCCATCAAAAGGCCAGAGCCACAGGAAGGGAAGCCATAATAATAATAATAATAATAATAATAATAATAATAATAATAATTTATTATTTAAACCCCGCCCATCTGGCTGAGTTTCTCCAGCCACTCTGGGCGGCTCCCAATCGAGTTAAAAACAATACAGCGTCAGACATTAAAAACTTCCCTAAACAGAGCTGCCTTCAGATGTCTTTTAAAAATAGGATAGCTGCTTATTTCCTTGACATCTGATGGGAGGGCGTTCCACAGGGTGGGCGCCACTACTGAGAAGGCCCTCTGTCTGGTTCCCTGTAATCACTTCTCACAATGAGGGAACTGCCAAAAGGCCCTCGGCACTGGATTTTAGTGTCCAGGATGAACAATGGGGGTGGAGACACTCCTTCAGGTATATTGGGCCGAGACTGTTTAGGGCTTTAAAGGTCAGCACCAACACTTTGAATTGTGCTCAGAAACATACTGAGAGCCCATGCAGATCTCTCAGGACTGGTGTTATGTGGTCCTAGCGGCCACACAGGGCCAGGCCTCTGGGGCTGGGGTGGCAGCGGCACCCACTTCTCTCTGTGGTCAGTGAAGGAACGCTCATGAGTCCCCCCCCCCCCCCTCTGAGCTGGACAAGGCGGTGGGGAGGGCATAGCTGCTGCGGCCATCACTGCCCCCCCCAGGAGGAAGAGGGAGTGACCCGGCGTGGAAGCGGCAGAGAGGCTGTGGCTTAGCATGTCATCTGAACCAGCCCCCAAACTGAATAGTTTTGGACAATTCAGTCTATTACTTGTTTGCGTCATTGTCACATGTGTCAGTATTAATATGTCAATTGTTTCCAAAATACTCACAAAAATGTGTGCATCTTGAAACATTTTTTAAGCTGAGAACTGTGCTACAACCATCAGAAAAGTGTGGAATCCAGTAGTTATCTATGTTACATTAGTCCAGGAGGTGCATTCATATCAGAAATCGTGAAGCTGGCACTCCTCAGGCATCCCTATCAGTATAGCTACAAAAAAGGGACTGAGTTTGGGACACCAGCTGTGTAGCTTAATCCTAAAATCTGGTGCACAAGCACATGAGTTCAGGATGTAGCATTCTAAAATCAGCATACTTTTGGTAAAATCTAACATTTGGTGAGCACATGGGGATACGCCACTGAAATATACTCAGAGTCGCAAAGTGATTTCATGCTCTTTATTCAGCTCATAGTGGTGAGGAGGAATGAATGAATGTCCCCTCAAAGTATCTGCTTTATATACATTATTTACACAATGGGCTGCACATGATTGGCTAATTCTGGACTTCTACTGTAAGCCCATCAGGTTGTGGATTCACTTATATCTGGAGCATGATTGGTTGGTTCCTGCCAACCAATCATACTGCTGCATTGTTCTAGGACCAATCAGACTGCTGCATTCTGAATCCTATTGTTCTAGGACCAATCAGACTGCTGCAATTTGGATCCTATTGTTCTAGGACCAATCAGACTGCTGCAGTTTGGATCCTATTCAACTCAGTACATAACAGCCACCAAAAATATTTAGAACTGTGATAGCTTCCTATAAAGCAAAACGTTACTGTGAATTCAGCAGCAGAACCCCACACAAATAGCAGGCCTTCACTGACTTTGACAGAAGATAAATAATCAGTTGCTAGAGGGTACCCATCACAGCTGAGGGCATGCCTTCAAAATAAACCTTTATGTGGGATTATAATAGAGTTTTGCAGAGAAATTGAAAGCAAACTGGCAAAAAGTATTGGCCAGTAAGATCTTCCACCTTTAAAACAAGACTACTGTGAACTTGGACCCAACATTAATAAATCTCAGGGCATCTGCTGTGACATTTTTATTATGCTGTGAAATTTTAAGACAAGCAAAGAGATCCCAAGGCCATCAGAGGAACAAACAAGGTGGCATTTGCAGATGAAAAAAGAATACGCTGGCTCTTACTGAAATTGGCTTCATGCAGAATGGGATGCTACCATTTTATCCACAATCTCTAATATGGGACAGCAGTCTTGGCAAGGAATTTGGAAACGATCCCATAGAAAAACATGACAGCCAATAGGAAAATTATGGAAATCAGGGTGAAATTGGACAATTCATTTAAGGGACCTTGAAAATTCAATAGTGCAGATGAACACCTTTTTGGATCATGCCTTAAGTGTGAGAAAAAACTGTGGTCTTTATTATGGGTACAGCCTAAGAAGTACTCATGCTGTGCCACCTTGGTGAGCTTTTGGAGAAAGGATAAGGATGCACAGCAGCAGCATTGGTAGATTGAGTCCACCATATACAGTTTGAAATAAATTGACAAAGTGCTCATTTACACATAGAACACAAAAGCAGGTCAATTTGTTTCCCTTTCTGCAAGTTTTAATTATTAGGACATCTGAAAAACACACAAGCTACTCACATATGAGCTTCAAACTTGTTAGCTAATTTCCCCAAGATTTTACAACTAACCAAGCGAGACTGAAGTGTTTGGGAAAGCTGTGCCTTGGAAACAAGAGGATTCAGGATCTATGGGGGAACAGAAGAAGAAATTCAAATGGCAAATCTAGGGCTAAACAGAAGAAAAACAATTAAAATAATCAAGAACCACTTCACATATTAAAACTGATCTTAGTATCAGCTGCCCAGTCAGCATTCTTGCAAGTTACAACATTCACACCCTACTTGAAGCAAAATGGGGTACACTCTTTCACCTTCAGAGGAATGACCTCCATGTAAGAAAATTATTGGCCTTCAAGTTAATTCCAAAAAAATCCAAAATGCAGACTAAGGGGAATGTTGGTGTCAATTAGCTGTACTCCTTATGTAAGATCAGAAAGAAGACAGGACAAGGACATTTATAATTATATTGCAAAAGTAGCACTTCCCACCCCTTTCCAGGAGATGACTTTTTCACAGTACATTAAGAACACATACATTAACAACATTAAAGTGAATTAAGAGCATCGTAGCTCAAAACACTATTATATGCTTTCAATTCTGTGCTTCTTGTCAGAGGCTTTGTGACTCCCACTAATTCGGACTAGCATGTTGCTTTGTAAATGATTTCTAAGTATTTAGGAACATGTAAGTTATCTGCAGTAAGAATCATATAAACCAAGAACCACTTCTGACTTTACAGTTTTCATTCAGTTTTCATACAGTTTTCATTTCATTTTCAGTCCAAAGGCCAAGAAAAAACCAGCACATCTATGTATTCCTGTTTATAGATGCATTCAGACTAGTACTCTGACTTCCTTTCAGTTTGTCATTCCTTGGCTTCACATTAAAGCGCCTGGGGTCTGGAGCCAGGGAGTCTTGCAGCCAAACCAAAGAGCTCCACAATCTGCAGCATCACAGCAGTGCAACAAAATGATGGAGCTGCTGCCAGGCTCTACGCTGCCCTTGGACACCCCCAAAGCAGCTGTTATTAAAAGATACTGCTGTTTGCTGACTCTGCAATTAAGAGGTGACAAGAGGGACTGAAAGAATTTCACACAGTCCTAAAAAGCCTCATATTTTCCCTAGGTCCTCAGTCTGAGAAATATGTTGAAGGAAAAATGCCAAGCTGCTGTATATCCCACATACCTGGCCATCTTTCTGCCACGATCTGCTCTGCTTCAGCCCAATCGCCCTATTTACTTAGTGATCATCTGTCTTCTGCTTTGACAATGCCTCCAGGCATCCAGCCCTAACCTACAGGCTTCCTTTGGTGATTCGTTTAACAGGGCATGCAATCTTGAGAACAAAGGAATAGGGTGGGTGGGAGAATGGTAGGGAACAATGTGTATTGATTTTTACAGCAGGGGGTTCTTTTGCTCTCAGGATGGCAGGTGGCACTCAGTGCAAGATGAAGCAAAAAGAAAACATTTATGAGGTTCGTGCCTGTCCCTGTGGAGTGCCGCATGGGCACTTGTGATGGACGCGGACAGCCTGATGGGATGGGCAGCAGGTAAGAGCAAAACAGAGACACTTCTTTCTTTGGGGAGTGCCATTAAGAGTTTCAGACTATGGTTGAGAGACCCAGGCTCAAATCCCCTCTCAGCCATGAAGTTCACTAGCCAGTCACTATTTCTCAGCCTAACCTACTTCACAGGATTGTTGTGAGATAACTGCATTTCATAGAATCATAGAATCTTAGAGTTGGAAGGAACCCAAGGGTCATCTAGTCCAACCCCCTGCAATGTAGGAATCTCAGCTAAAGCTTCCGTGACAGATGGGCATCCAATCTCTGTTTAAAAACCTCCAAGGAAGGAGAGCCCACCACCTCTCATGGGAGTCTGTTCCACTGCCAACCAACTCTTGCTGTCAGAAAGTTTTTTCCCAAATACTTAGTCAGAATCTATTTTCTTGCAACTTGATGCCACTGGTTGGAGTCCAGTTTGTGCAGTTATATGTATGGATTTGTTCAGGAAGCCTCTAGGCAGGGCTTTTTTTTCAGTTGGAACTTGCCTCTCAGGTGGGCGCCATTGCCACTCTACGAGAACAAGGGACTTCTGGCACCTCTTTTTCTAGAAAAATAGCACTGCCTCTAGGTTAGTTTTGGTGGCTGACCTGCCCCTGTCCTCCATATGGCTTCCCACCCAGTCCTCTCTTAACTGCTACAGCAGAAGTACTGTTTCCTAACTCCAACGTCTGGATGTGGCTTTTCCCTCTCTTTGGGTCCTGCCAGGTTATTCCCAATAATAAATGCTGAATCTGCATACTTGCATCCCACACCCAACACCTACACACACTGTCATAAATATGCATTCACTTATTTCAATTTCAGTCTTGATGCAGTGAATGAACGGGGGGCAGGGGGGAGAGATTCCTGTCCAGAACAATGACTGAATGTTTGCTTCTCCGTAACATTACACATGATTCTGAACAGGAAAACCCAGTGCTCAAAAAAACCCAACCTCAAACAAATAAACCAGACTGGTTATTTCATGTTATTTTCTATTGCAGACCACTTGAAAAATTACAGTGGTCTGAGCACACCGTAAGCCATCCCCATTTTGTTATCTCTCTTTCAGGAGTGGCCTATGGGGAAGCGTCTGTGAATGAAATGTGTGAAATCAGAAACAAACCTGAAAAGGAAGACTTGACATTTAGAGCAAATGAAACTCCAGAGTGCTTTCGTCTACTCTAATTAATTAGATTATGAAAAGGCCTATATGCCATACCTGACACGAAGCTACAAACATCTTACCAATTATATTCTGCACAACGCTACTCATGAAAGTTAATATTATCTTGTTTTACAGTGTTTCCAGGGAGAAAATGCAAGAAGTCAATTAATTTTTTAAGTGGATTTTTTAAAGCCAGAAGTGCTTTGCACCTCCCAAAACCAGTGTTTATAGTTTTTTTACCCTTTGATTGAATTTTTTAAAAAATTCTTGTCATTTATTTCATTTCCTATGCAACCATTCATCTGATACAGTTTTCCTTCAGTAGGTTGCCTGCCCCATCTCAGAATTTACAATGGAGTGTGCACAACATACTGAGAACTATTCCTATGCCAATAATATTTGACATTTGTACAGGATATTCTGACTGTTCAAAAACCCTCACGTACCTTGTGCCTTCAACCTTTACAACTGCCCTGCACAAATTTCTAAGCACCAATTTAGAATTTGAATCTATTTTAGTACTTTAACTTCTGTATGTTTTAAAGTATGGCTGCAAATTTTTATTGATTTTGTTGATTTATCTTTTTGTAAACTGCTTTGAGGGTGGAGTTTTGGGGGGCAATCAAGCAGTGTATAATCTTTTTGAAATAAAAACAAACAAACGTGTGACTCACCAAGCTGGACAAGCGCAGCTCATCAGACCACCAAAATGGCAGGCCGTCACATGGCCTGCATTCATTCAACTAGATGGGCCACACGCTGTCTATGCTTGCTTTTCAACAGGGTTTCCCATACTTTGGTCTCCAGCTCTTTTTGGACCTCAACTCCCATCATCCCTATCTAGCAGGACCAGTGGTCAGGGATGATGGGAACTGTAGTCCAAAAACAGCTGGAGACCCAAATTTGGGGAAACCCTGCTTTAAAACAATCAGTATGTCAGATGCATGCACCCTTGCCAACCCAGAGCTACCCCTACCTTGTCCATCCTGGCAGATGCAATGCAGTGCCACCAGCAAGACACCCCCGCCTCAACCACTGCTGTCTTTGAATGGATTGAAATTCACTTGCGGTGCCCTTTAGATGTTCTCCCAGTCACACGAGAGCAACCTATCTGTGAACAGCTCCAATGGGGCTGAGAGAATATTCAGAGGAACCAAGCACAAGGGTGTGAAACCTATTTATTGGGTCCTTCCCATGGAATCATCACTACTCCAGGGGGATGAGGGAATTCAGATCTTCTACTAGTCACACAGGAGCTCTTACAGGTAACTGGCTCCCTTGCAGCTGGAAGAACACCTGAAGCAGGAAAGGGCAACCTATGGCTCTCCTGTGGTTAATACTAAAATTCCTATCATCCTTGACCGTTGGTGATGCTGGCTGGAGCTGATGGAAGTTGGAACATGTGTCATTAACAGCAGAAGTGGCTTCAGGAACTGGGATACGCCGACTTTGGCTTATGTTCACAGACAACAGTGATGGATGCTGCAACAACCCTATAGCAACTAAATAGCACAGTGCTGGAGCCAACTACATTTTGTTGCCTGAAGCACACAGCTGGGAATTTTTTGTAATATTAAGCGGTATGTAAGTGCTTTTAATCAATCAAATATAATTGAACAGCATGCGTAGTTTGACCCTAAACAAAAATGTTAGGCCAAATGTTCAGAAAACTATAGGACACACTACATCCTCCCCCCTTCCCAGACTGTATTCATGTTGTCTGTTATATTCAAAGGAAAACAAAATTACCTCATGTCTGATGGTTTCTTTTGGCAAAGCTTCTATTGCAGCAAGAAGGGTTTCCAGCCATGCATTACTGACACCTGTGAGGTACAAAAAAGACTGTAGATATATACATGTCATATCATATTCCTATTTCAGGAAGCTACTTCAGGTTGTGACCTCAATTAACCAAGCTCTTATATGGCAACTAACATGAGGATGGACACACCCACGTGAAACTGCTAAGGGAAGGTCATCTGGAGTTAAAGAACAATGTGTCAGCAATATGCAGATGATATGCAACTCTCTTTTTCATCAATGTAGCAGAGGTGCTAAAACAGTGCTTGGCTGCAGTAATGAATAGGATGAGGATCAATAAACTGAGTCTTAATCTAAGCCAAATGAAAGTACCGCTAGTAAGTGGGTTTGCCCTCCCAGGTGAATGGTGACCCACCTTTTCTGGAGGGGCCTGCACTCACCCTAAAGGATCAGGTCTGGAGTTTGGGAGTGCTTTCTGTCCATCTTTTTCATTAGAAGCAAGTGGCCTGGTATGAACTGGACACAGTATTCCAGCTGCGGTCTGACCAAGGCAGAATAGAGCAGTACTATTACTTCCCTTGATCCGGACACAATACATCTGTTGATGCAGGCTAGAATAGCAGTAGCATTTTCAGTTCTTTCCTGCGTAGATCTTTAAAAGATGGAACATTTCTGGGATGTTGAAAGGCTGTTTCCTGATCTAGGACATTCTTTTTCTTCTGGACCGTGCTAACAAAATCAAGTCAGCTTCCGGAGCACATACACACAACATGAGATCTGTTGTAAATCTGCTGATACAATTCATGGCTATCTGAACCAAAGCACAGGCAGTGATCACTTAAAGGGGAATGTAGACTAGGAGCTTCAAGCTAAGGCCCTCAAAGCTCTACTGTACTTCAAAATCAGGTGTTGGGTAATCAACTGCATTATACATAGTGTTGGCAAGATCACACTATGGCACTGTTTTATTTTTTTATTGGTGCATGCACTGCTTTAAATAGTATATCACTGAGCAAAGAAAAAGCATAGCAAGCTAAGAAATCAGCAGCATGTCATGCCTCTGACCTGCATCTCTGTGCTCCAGATTCTGTAGAATGATGTGTAGGAAGGAGTGGGAGTAAGTATGGATGGATATTGACTCCTCTTGTAGAATAGTCAAAAGTGAAACAGCAGCTGTTAACTGCATTTCCACCCCTGCAACAGGCAGGACCTCCTGTGTAATCCAAGGCAGGGGAGAGAAGAAGATTTAAATCAAAGAGTGAGGCTTATAGATATGAAAGGCAAACATAACCATTACAGCAAGAAACAGCATGGTCAGGCCAAAAATTATCTGTACCAGACAAAACGCACCATAATTTCATAAAACCAGAAGAGAATGCAAGGCAATGTGCTAATAATTCATCTTCAATCCTCTCTTTTTGCCAAATATAAACTGCCCAGCTAGTTTTGATGAGTTTCTTGCCTAGGCAGAAGAAGCTCAGTTTTGAATTATTCATTTCTGCCCCCTCTTCACTGACCCACATGCACACAAATATCCTATCAAATTCAATCCAATGGGTGCTGCCATTTTAGATTGTGCCATGTGTATGCAGAATACAATCCAGCCTACATTTGATTTGGTCACCAATGTTATGTACCTCTGTTATATATGACTGTCACATCACTATTCTTGGGAAAAAGCCAATAAAAACCAGAATTCAGGCCGACCTTACCGCTGGTGTGATAAACAGCAACATGCATCAAAGGGTTGGATCGTTTCCACCAAAAGTAGGTCCTACTCTGTGGTGGTCCTGACACTAATATGGCCTATGAACATTAAAGGTGGCTGCTATAAATCTTCCAAAAATTCATGCACCATACCTGCCTTGTTCTTGTTCTTACTTTCTTTATTTGATTTTGCTGAATTACTATTATTATTATTATTATTATTATTACAGTGGTGCCTCGCAAGACGAAAAGAATCCGTTCCGCGAGTCTCTTCATTTTGAGGTTTTTTCGTCTTGCGAAGCAAGCCCATTAGCGGATTAGCGCTATTAGCACTATTAGCAGTTTAAGGGCTATTAACGGCTATTAAAGGCTTAAGGGATTAGCGGATTAGCTGCTAAAAGGCTATTAGCAGCTTAGCGCTTTAGAAAAAGGGGTTGGGGAGCGGGGAAAAACCTCAAGAATCGCAAGACATTTTCATCTTGCAAAGCAAGCCCATAGAGAAATTCGTCCTGCGAAGCACCTCTGAAAACAGAAAACCCTTTCGTCTTGCGGGTTTTCCGTCTTGCGAGGCATTCGTCTTGCGGGGCACCACTGTATTATATATTGTAAACAGCTGTGGGGCATTGTATCAACAGAGGCATATAAATATTTTAAATAAACAAACAATTTCTGCCCATCCTCATTACTTAAACTCACACCGGATTGTTTAGGTTGTTCCTTTCGATATACACACACAACTATATAAATCATAGCCCCAATGTTGTGTATTGGTCACACTCCTGGCTTGGAATACAAAATAATCCAGCTAATTCTCAAGTGGTATGAATTATAACACGTTTCACTCAAAAGTTAATTTCTGGAACTAGAATTCTGCTACATGTGAGAGTTCAGCAGTCAAGGCTGCTTAGTCTGTGGATGTGCATTTGTTCTTTAATATTAACCCCTTACTCTTGCTGAAACTCTTCTTGGCTTTAAAAAATGCAAGCAAGCAAACAAAACTGAGCCACTATTGTTTGGCATCTTCGCCACTCGGGTCACTTCTATGAATTGTTTGCTACCAAAACTTTATATTAATGCTGCCACCACCCAGTTCTAAAAAAAAACCCCACTTGCTCCCTGGTGTACTTTTTTTGGCACTGTGGGATGGGGGCTCACTTTCCACATGGCAGCCATAGCTGGTGCTTGGAATTACAATTCACAGTGGGCAATCTGATAAGCTGCAGCACAATCAGCATGCATGAACAGTGTTTAGCCCAAACAGAGTTCTTGGAAACAAACAAGCTATTTCTTGAACACCCACAAAACAAAAACAAACCCTTCAAAATACAAAGCCACTTCTCAAACAAGCTGAGGAGAGTTCACCCAGTATGTATTAAGATTCCCAAGATTCTGTTGTGTATGGGGTCTGGCTGTTTTCAATTGATCCTGCTAAATTCTATTGGACAAAATAACTGGGCTGCAATGTGGAACACAGTTTGGGGGGCAAAACCTGTGGCTCACCTCAGATATGGAGTTAACTTGGGGCAGGATATGGGGATTCTTAACCAGTACTGAGTGAACTCATTTATTTCCTGCAGAGTGGCTGCCACTCACTCCACTTGTGGTGGGGAGAGGTAAATTCAGTAGGGGGAAATGTGGCAGTGTGAGCAACACCTGCCTGCCCTGCCTCCAGCAAAGTGCAGCCCAAACTCCCCTGCAGTACAGTGTGGGTCTTCATACAGAGTCTAGAGAGGTGCCCTCTCTCCATACACAATCAGTCTATCACAATGACGCGCATTGGTATAATCAATAAATGGCATAAATACACCAAAAGCACTGACAGACTCCTGTGCATCAGGCATCAGTATGGCAAAGATGTAAATGGATTATAATGTTTTGTACTGAATATCATTAACTGTGGCTTTAGGTATCTTTCCTGTTTAGTGAAGCTTCTATATTCATGTGATTTCCTCCGTGCACAGCATAGGTCTGTCAACACAAATCAAGTAGAACTCATTTCAATTTATGTGTTGTGCCTCTGAGCTGGAGATACAAATCTACTGCATACCTAGAAGAGACGTCTAAAATGTACAGGCCAATATTTAACTTTACTTCCTAAATTATTGATATAGAAAGAACGTTTATAGTACAGCAATGCCTCATCTTAAATGGGGGTTCGGTTCCAAGGGTTAGGTGTGTACGCCGAAATTGCGTATAACCAAACCCTTGGAGCTGCCCTGCAGCTAGCCAGCCTGCCTCCTCTAAAGTGGCTGATGAAGGGGGGGGGGGAGAGAGAGCATCCCCAGCAATCCTAGAGTTAGTGTTCTGAGTGGGCCTTGCCCAGCAAACAAGGCCAAGACCTTAAAAGCTCTTTTCACTCCGGGTCCGCTTGGGGTTACCCAGTAAGAAAAGAGCTATTAAGCTCTCAGCCTTACTGGCACACCAGCTCTAAAAGTGCTAGGGATGCTCCCATGAGATCTTGAGGGAAGTCACATTGTCCCGCGAGATCTTGTGAGAGCTCTACCTCTCTTTCAAATCAGAACCAGTGAAGGCGATGAACGTCCCGTACGAGTGCCTGGAGGCAGTTGGAGAATGGATGGCGGCTAATGGATTGAGGTTGAATCCTGACAAGACAAAAGTACTGTTCTTGTGGGGCTGGTGTGGAGGACCCCCTGATCCTGAATGGGGTAACTGTGCCCCTGAAGGACCAGGAACACAGCCTGGGAGTCATTTTGGACTCACAGCTGTCCATGGAGGCGCAGGTCAATTCTGTATCCAGGGCAGCTGTCTACCAGCTCCATCTGGTACGCAGGCTGAGACCCTACCTGCCCGTGGACTGTCTCACCAGAGTGGTGCATTCTCTAGTCTCACGCTTGGACTACTGCAATGCGCTCTACGTGGGGCTACCTTTGAAAGTAACCAAGAAACTACAACTACTCCAGAATGCAGCAGCTCGACTGGTGACTGGGGGTGGCTGCTGAGACCACATAACACCAGTCTTGAAAGAACTACATTGGCTCCCAGTACATTTCCGAGCACAATTCAAAGTGTTGGTGTTGAGCTTTAAAGCCCTAAACGGCCTCGGCCCAGTATACCTGAAGGAGCGTCTCCATCCCCATCGTTCTGCCCGGACACTGAGGTCCAGTGCCGAGGGCCTTCTGGCAGTTCCCTCATTGCAAGAAGCAAAGCTACAGGGAACCAGGCAGAGAGCCTTCTTGGTAGTGGCGCCCGCCCTGTGGAACGCCCTCCCATCAGATGTCAAAGAGATAAACAACTACCTGACATTTAAAAGACATTTGAAGGCAGCCCTGTTCAGGGAAGTTTTTAATGTGTGACATTTTAATGTATTTTTAATCTTTGTTGGAAGCCACCCAGAGTGGCTGGGGAAACCCAGCCAGATGGGCGGGGTACAAATAATAAATTATTATTATTATTAATTATTTATTATTATTATTATTATTATTATTATTATTATTATTATTATTTACCACCAGTCTCAGAACCAGCCCACCAAGTGAGTCTTGCCTGAGTGACCCCAAGTGAACCTGCCATTGAAAGAGCTTGTAAGTTATTGGGCTTGCTTGGGACTTGACTTGCACAATTTCAACCGGACTGTCTTCCACTGTGTACAGTTGAAATTGCATAAGTCAAATGCGCATAAGATGAGGTATATCATCTGGGAGGTGGGAAGGCAAGACATTCCGTATTTTTAAGTATACGTAGAATGAGATTTATTGATACACTCATCCTATTTGTTAAAAGGTAAAGTAATCTGCTCAAATGGTTAACAGTATAATAAATGAAATGTTAAGTAAATTCTAATTTCTAGTATGCTGTCAGAGTGAAAGCTGACAATATAAACTGTCAAGCTCTTTTAAAACCTACACAAAGGTATTACAAAGGAATAAAAAAGGTGCAGTGCTTCAACCTTCCTTGATGACTCTGATACATAGAAAGAGCTGCACCAAGGTGGAAATTTATGGCACAAAACTGAAAGACTTGACATCCAAGTGAAACATCCTGGCTTAAAGATTTTGCTGACAGCTGTTGCGTGAATAGAACGTGCACACGTCATTTCCTCTATGCAAGACGAACAACCATGACAGCTCAATATGGAAATGTCAATCCAGAATTACACATATGAAACATAAAAATATAAGGAAAATCAATTATTCACGTTTAAGGAGGAAGATTTAGATATGTTCACCATAGTGCCTGTGTGCCTTGATTAAAGAGCTATATTTAGCATTTTACTGGATGATAAGTGTAATTCAAATATATTTTACAATTCCAAGTTTCTCTAATTTTTCACTAAGGGTTTGCCCTTGAATGCCATTAAATATCCCTTAGAATCCCATAGAACAAGGCACGGATATCTTGTAGTGGGAAAACAAATTGAGACTGACAGAACATTGGGGAGAAAGGCAAGAAAGCACCAACAGATTAGGAGCAGGAGCAGACTAGGGTCACTTGATCTCATTTATGCCCACTTGACTACTTGGATCTGCAGAACTGGCACTGTTATAGGTAGCATATAATACTAGATCCATACTTCTAAGAAATCAATATTTTGGTGTGGCAGCACCTACACTTTGGAACTGCCTGCTTATTGACATCAGGCAGGCATCTTCTCTGTACTCTTTTTTTGGTGCCTGCTTAAAATGTTTTTGATTAGGCAAGCCTATAGAGACATGGAGAAGTTGCATATGTTTTATTTCTTTTTGGCCACTGTTGATTTCATTATTTCATTTCAGTATTTTTGTAATCCACTTGGAGCTTTCCTTAATATCAAGCGGTATATAAATAAACGCAATAATCAACAGGCTGCCTGCCACAGTCTTTTAAAAGTATCAGAGCCTACCCAGAAGAAAGGTCCCATGGGGATTCGTACAATAGTGGTTGCTGCTTGGAAAAGGCAACAGATGATATCTAAAAGCCTTCTCAAATGACGGTCAGTTAGTTCTCTGTTCCCAAGAAAAACAATGGCAGCTTTAGAACTGTGACCTAGAGGAGTGAAGTTACTAAACCAAACCTTGTGCTAGGCCATTGGGCAGCCTGAGCTCTAACTGACATGCACTTAAACTGAACTTGCCATAAGTGCAATACTCCTTTTGTTGACCCAAAGGGATCCTAGTGATCAGGATTTACAAAGATGTTCACTTCCTTCTCCTTGAAAATAGTTTTTTTGAAATAAAAGAATGCATCATCCTTGTATGTAATGCACACACTTCCGGCATTCCTGATTGCAAGACATTTTGAGCACTAAGCCAACTTGTCTTTTGAGTTTTGGCAAGAAAGTTAACTATGGGAAGGACCCAATATTACACAAGAGGAGCCTAACTTCCCTGCTCTCCCCTGCAGTCCCCCTTGCACTACCAACAGCTGCCCCAGTGCATTCCTTCAATCATTTGGAGCAGATTTTGAGGGAACACAGCCGACTGCAGGCAGGAGCGGAAGGTGAAGTCCCATTGCATAAGCAGAAGTCTGCTCTGTTTATACATGAGCAGTGTTGGATACACCCCTAAGGCATTACCAGAACAAAAGCAATCGACTTTACACTAAAATTCTATTATTTAGAACATATGTAACAGGCCAGGAGTCACAGTACATTAGAACATATGTAACAGGCCAGGAGATTTACAGTACAAAATCTGTATTTATCACATTGCCACACCTTGATAAGAACGTTTTGAGGACCAGTGTTGTTATTATACAGTGGTGCCTCGCAAGACGAAAAGAATCCGTTCCGCGAGTCTCTTCGTCTTGCGGTTTTTTTCGTCTTGCGAAGCAAGCCCATTAGCGGCTTAGCGCTATTAGCGCTATTAGCGGCTTTTAAAGGCTTAAGGGATTAGCGGATTAGCTGCTAAAAGGCTATTAGCGGCTTAGCGGGCTTAGTGGATCAGCTGATAAGCAGCTTAGCGATCAGCTGTTAAGCGGCTTAGCGGCTTGGGAAAAAGGGGGGGAGGGGAAAAAACCCTGCAGGAACTCGCAAGACATTTTCGTCTTGCGAAGCAAGCCCATAGCAAATTCGTTTTGCGAAGCACCTCCAAAACGGAAAACCCTTTCGTCTAGCGGGTTTTCCGTCTTGCGAGGCATTCGTCTTGCGGGGCACCACTGTACCCGTAATTTGAGGATGTCAGAGCATGCCCATTAGCCACTCCTCTGTCTAAATCCATCTTCTCAGAATGGTTTACATTTAACTAGCTCATAAACAGCAGCATAAATCCCAAGATTCCGGGAGCAAACCATTACATGTCCTTTTTTTAATGCATACTAAGCATCTCCTTCCAATCTTCTCCCACATACCAGCTGCTTAGCTTGCAATAGCAAGAAACTCAGAATGAACAGTGCTGGCTTGCCCATTAGACAAATAAGACAGTTGTCATAGGTGACAACCTTGGAGGAAGTAGCAAGATGTGCCCCCCCCCTTTGCTTCTGTTCCGGTTATGGAAGAAACCCTAAGTCTTGGTGTTCGTTTCACTCTTTCCCACTGCATCCTGTCATGAAAAAATCAGGTGGAAAGGACTGGGAGCCAAGGATGGGATGAAAGGCTCAACTGAATCATTTCTGCAGCTCAGATCCACTTGCTATTCATGTGAAAGAGGTTAGAACCAGACTACATAAGGTCAGACTATTATAACGTTAGTTTGAAACATGATCACAAATGGGACTTCACATATTTTATCTTGTGAACCACCCTGAGAACTGCAGGTATAGGGTGGTATACAAATTTAATAATAATAATAATAATAATAATAATAATAATAATAATAATTCATTTCTTGTCTCCTGACTTGAGTGCTCTTTAACTGCCATTTGCAAGTGAAATAGGAAGATTGCACTGAGCTGGGAGACTGAGGAGTTTTGGCTTTCATGGTAGCCCAACCATGATTCATAAAGAATGGAAGGATACACAGGGCAGGCATAATTGCTGCTTTTGCCAAGTCCCCACCCATGCTGATATGCAGAATCATTATTCAGCCCATGATATATGACAAAATAATGTCAACAGGAGCAAGTGGGACTCCAGCCATAATAGAATGATATACTATCTAAGAAGAGAGGCAAAAGTAGTCATGGATTTACTTGCTATTCGGCACCCAAGAACAAGTCACTGCCTGTCAGTTCCACATCAGCTGACCAGCTAGTTTTCTGATGTGAAATAATAATTAGTGCAAGATTATCCAATTATCAACCACATTCCCAGGCAAAGTAAGAACCCTGTTTATTGTCGGGTGTGTTAAAAAACGTGTTGAAGAACCATTTCCACTCCACTGAAATAAAGTTTTCTAAGAAATGGTGAAACTACCTACAGAAAACCTGTGAATATTTTGAAAGCAGTATAAGACCTTTCTGATTGTGTTAGCTGAGCTGGATAAGGATGACAGAATGCAAAATATGTTGTGCTTTAAGCCATTTTGTTATATTTAGATCCCCCCCCCCCCCCACAATGATTGCTTGTATGCTATCCTGAAATCTCAAAATGAATTACGGTAGCTTATACAGTATATTCAAATAAATGCAAATTAATATGTTAACATACTTCTGAAAAATCTAGATGCCACAGTAGTGAAATAAATAATTACTAACAAGCCTGAACTTTGTGCAATACTACTAATGGCAACAATAGTCATCTCAAACTATAACATTCAACTGCTATGAACAGCAACTCAAAGAAGTAGAAACTTCACTTGTCCAGGTCTTCTTTGGATGAGGATGCTATTTTTAGAGTAGGATCTGAAACAGACCTAAGCCCTCTCCAGGCAACAAAAGAGTACATGTGGGCATATAATGGGTTGGGAAAAGATGCCTGTCCACACAAGCCTTTCCCCCAGTGACTCGACTGGCTCCTGGTCCTACCCTGCATAATCAGGATTCCTAATTGGAGAAATCTAATTGCATTCTGTAAAATGCTGTTACTGCAGAACTGAATGCAAAAAGGTTGAAGGAGGGACACTAAGTGTGTACACCCTTGATGGCTTACAAAATTTCAGCTCCCACATGTTTTTCTGAATATAATCTCTGGGCTTGTACACTTCCTATCCCATTTATCTTGTTGCTTGCAGAAGACAAAAGAATGCACCAGAGAAACCTCCTATTTATTTGAACTCATGATTTAAAGGTAGAAGGTTGCCCTCACTCAGTACCTTTTCTCTGTGCTGAGGGCAAAGGTGAGAGTTGAGGAGGGTTACATGGGAGCCTGAAACCGAAGGGCCAAATAGTACCCAAACAGGAAGTATGTTTCAAAATACTCTTCACCTACTCTGCTGAGAGAGACCTCACAGTCAAGCTATTCTTAGAAGTCTTCTTCCTTCAGTAAAAAGTCAGAAGATACCCATATCACAACACTATAGTCAAGTAAGCTGACATTTTTAATAAGTCAAAGGTTTCTTCTCATCTTGTCATTTTAAAGAGAAAAGTGAACCAGCGTAATGTTCAGCTTGCAGACCACCTAAGAATAAGAGCCATGACAACATGAAAAAGATTAGCCCAAATTATTAGCAATGATAGTCTGAGGCTCTTGCAAGCACTTACAATTATTACTCCTTTTCCGTTTGTTCTGTTTCCCCCCAAAGCCTCCACAGTCACTATTATGGATGACCTTTAAAGTCTATCAAATAATTCAGGGAAACGCAGGAAGAAAGAGGCGGATGGGAATATGCTGGAAATATATTAAAGAGCCCTTGGGCTAAATTAGAAAATTGCCACTTTGTTCAGAACTTAAATGAAAGAAGAACCAACAAACAAATGTTCAGATGTGTTCCAGAACTTCAGTCGGCAAGATTTCAAATGCCACACATGGCTCAGCCAATTAAAAGGGGGCAATTTATCATTAGGACTCCTACTACTTCCTTACTAGAAGGCCACATACCTAACAACTAACAACAACTGAACCCTTCAGTAGATGTCACACTTGTAACAGAAAGAGAATTCTTTAACAAAAGGGAAATCTAAGGGAACAAATCTTTAAACAAAAGGGAAATGCTTCCTGTAAGTCAGACTGAAGAGGCTGCGAAAATAGACAGAGCAATTCTACGTTAATATTGTGCTGCCACTCCACTGATGGAACAGCTGCTGCATCCATGCGTGCTTGGCCTAAGGGGACAAGGTGAAAACACATAACACAGAAAACACACAAACAGCATAGCAATGACAGACACACCCACAACGTCCCTGAAAATTCTGCCAGCGTCCACCACATGGTAAGCATACATGAAGGGGCTAAGGCACACAACCTGCTTCACCACACACAAAACATGCACAACACCACGTCCGCCCCACTCCATCAGCCTCAGTGGCGCAGACAATGATGTTCCCCCTGCATCTCTCCCTACAGACAGGGGTTTGAATCCCCTAATGCTCCTCACAACCAGTTTTACAAGCATCACACGTGAGCACACATACACACAGGAACGGACAAGGGGTCATCAGCCACTCAGGGGTTCATGAGCCACTTTGCTGGCAAGCAGCCAACAGCAGGGACCAGGATATGCAATGAAGGCAGCCACAGAAACACACTGACAGCAGCGACCTCCAGTGGCCGACTCAGGATTGCATGGAGTTCTTCTCTCAACCTGTCTTTCTCCCCCTCATCTCTTCTGAACCCCGCTCACTGTCTCATACACCCTGGCAGCATCCAATCAGGGGACCTGACTGAGTCGATAAAGGACAGCTCACTGTCTTAGAGCCCATCAAGCCTCTTGCCCACCCCTGAGGTCATATATAATTATTATTAGTAGTATCATCATCATCATCACTCCCATGCTTCCTCCCAAAAGGAGCTCATGGCAGCAGACAGCAAAGAAGCAAAGCAATCAATTTAAAAATAAAAATAAAGTATTTAGAAACAATAAAAACTTCTAAATTTTTTTTAAAAAAACACTATATTCCACTACTAGGGTGGGGGAAATGGATCCCTGTCTATCAATCCTTGACAACAAAGAAACAACACATACAGCATAGTCAAAATCTTTAATTGTTGGCTAAAAAAAAAAATCCCCTTACTCTGAAATCAGTGGGAGTAAAATTCTTAGTTCTAGCTCTGCAATGGAGATGGAGACTTATTTTGCAGGATACACATTAAGTGTGCTTCTTTGCCATGCTGCCCACATTCCCATCCCATTTCAGCCTTTCTGACAGCACAACGTCATAAGCAGAATGGCTTGGACGACTGAGTCATGGCCACATTCCACCAGCATAGGAAGGCTCATGTCTAAACCTATAGGACCTCAAGTGTCAGACTGCAATATAGAATTACATCCTAAATATCCAAAGCAGCCACAACAAAAATAAAACACTAGTTCATACAAAGCCAATTAGAGAGAGAAAAAATCCGAAAGGAAACAGTAAGATTAAGAATGTATACAAGTAGAAATTCATAGGCGTACCAGAAAATAAAAACAACAGCACCGAAAGAAAAATCTAATTACAAGCTCCACCCCCCCCCCCATGAATGTATTTATCTGGTAGGCCTAAAAGTTAGAAGGGTAGGCACCATTCAAGCGTCCCTTGGGATGCTGCGCTGTCACCAGTCTCCACCTTCCTCAACTCAGATGGGAAGGACACTTGGACCATGGCTTCCAATACGGATCTCAAACAACTTCATATTTTATACAAGCATTTCCAAGCTACAACAGGATTCCATTAGCACAGGCAGTATACACAGAGGCACTATTGTCTGCAATCCCTTCCACTACTTTAGGTGTACCAAAGAGCTTCTGCGTCTTCCATAGGCCTTTTCATCTTACAACACAGCATGGAGCACTATTGTTCAAGAATGACAAGTCCAAGGCCACACTAAATGCCCAGAGCTAGCTGAACAGCTCCTTAAATAATGGGTTCTTTGGATCACATACAACATGTAAATGAAAGAGCAGGTGTTTGAACTGGGTGGAAGGAGTTCTCTTGGTGAAAGCTTAGGGTTTTGGAGGAGGAAATTAAATTATACCTAAGGGTTTGTGAAAAGTCTAAAGTTTTCAAACTAAAACATTGTGTGTGTGTGTGTGT
Organism: Podarcis tiliguerta; assembly: GCF_965153285.1. Classification (NCBI taxonomy): domain Eukaryota; kingdom Metazoa; phylum Chordata; class Lepidosauria; order Squamata; family Lacertidae; genus Podarcis; species Podarcis tiliguerta. Next base: position 114,235,518 of record NC_139534.1, on the reverse strand, counting down.
GTGTGTGTGTGATTGCAAGCCCTTTTGAGTCAAAACCTGTCCCTGTCACTCCCTTGTTAAATAAAATATAAATGTTTTGTAATCTGCCCTCAGCCCAGGATAGTATAAGCAAGCCTTAAATGCATACATAAATAAACCAGTAGACAAATTATTGACTGGAGACAACTATTGGAAACCAATAGCCCTGATATCCCAGAATAATGCAATAAACATGCATTCATCTCATCAGGATAGCTAGCAGTTTTAATTTTCCATATATGGTTAAATAACTAAAATCTCATACAAATACACTAATTATAATGAGTTACCAATACAGTGCTATTGGAGTATGTTATTCAATCTGAAAAACATGTTTTCTTTTGTTGCCTTCTTTATTGAAGGTCTGACTCACAACTGTTAAAATCAATGGGAGCTTTGTCATTAGCAAGAATGGGATGTGGGCCACATTCAATTATTTTAAAGAAGATAAAAAACAACAATCAAAGTAAAGCATACTACACTTACTCTAACTTTTGGCAGGACTCTCCTTAGCGTCTCTGCAGGATTCTGTCGCATCAGAACTGGAAGACTTGCAACCACGCTTGTTCCTTGGATATCCTGACCAGAACTTATAAAAAAAAATTTGTTTTAAAGTATTTTGCAATGAGAACATCTTTAGCAAAAGACAAAAAAACCCAAAAAACTTTTGCTCATATCTCTCTTGTTTAAGCATTACAATACATAAATTACACGTATTTAACGCTTTGAAATTTAATTTAAAAGTGCATGCAACACAAATCTTCATTTAATTAACTAGAAGTAGCATAACAATACACAACGAAAACATTCTACCTCCGATGTGATGTGATTGAAATGCATTCAGTAAAGTCACAATGTATCCTTAAAACACAATTTTAATTGTTTTACCAAAACAGAAGCAACATGCAGCTGAGGCAAGAAACTGTTACAAGCCAATGAAAGTCTTATCATTTCCAGATGTGTAGCAAGTAGTATTTTTGCATCACCAATAAAGCAACTGCTAACTTGAGGGGGCTTGGTAAGAATGTAATCTCAACCCTGAAACCACAAGCAAGAGTAATCTGTAATAACCAGTTGTTGTTATTATTGTTGTTGTTGTTGTTGTTGTTATTATTATTATTAATAATAATAATTGTACCCCACCCACCAGACTGGGTTGCCCCAGTCACTCTGAGCAGCTACCAAGATATATAAAAACATAATAAAACATTAAACATTTAAAAGTTCCCTATACAGGGCTGCCTTCGGATGCCTTCTAAAGGTTGCATAGCTACTTATCTCCTTGACATCTGATGAGAGGGCATTCCACAGGGTTGGTGCCACTACCAAGAAGGCCCTCTGCCAGGTTCCTTGTCATTTCACTTCTCACAGAGCTGGATCTCAGTGAACAAAAGGAGTGAAGATGCTAAGTGCTTGGAATCAAATTATTGTAGCTCTGCTTTCAAAGTACCGTAAGATACTCTTCCTTCATCCACCAACCATTTCATCCAGAGGAAGCAGAACCTGGAAAAGGTCCTTCTATATTCCTCCCCATAAAGCAGGGATTGAGAACCTGTGGCTCTCCAAGTGCTGTGGGACTGCAACTCCCATCATCTGTGACCACTGGCCATGCTTCCTGGCCTAATGGGAGCTGGAGTCCAGAAATATTTGTAGGGCTGCAGGCTGTCCATTCTTGCCACAACAGCTCAGTTGGGCTCCAGACCTTGTTGGAACAAGCTGTTAACATGGAGCTGTCCAAAGTCCAGCTCCTCCAGGCTAGTACTTGCTACTGACTGAGTGGCTGGTATGCTTTTGATTGGCTTACATAGGAACAGAACATAGGCAGCTGCATAATACTGAATTAGAGTATTGGTCCATGTAGCTTAGTATAATCTGTGCTGATTGGGAGTGCCTCTCCAGGGTCTCAGACAAGGAATCCCTTCCTAGCCCTACCTGGAGATGCCAAGGATGGAACCAAGCACTTTCTGCATACAGAGCAAATGCTCTACCACTGAGCTACGGCCCTTCCCCTTTGCCTACTCCTGCTCCTTCCAGAATCTCTTCTCACCCATGGGCTTATCTACATACAGGACAGGAGACAAATTTATAACATGAGCATGGGATGATATTTTAGGAGCCTCACAATAGCTGGTTCTGGCACTTGAGCCTTATGCTATATATGGGGGAAACTGTAACTTGAGTGCTGGGGAAATACCCTTAGTAGACAAATTTGAGATGAAAACCAACATTCAGTTACAGTAGTTCAGTTACGGACTCCAATCTACATCTTGACATACAATCAGAATGGGTTTCTTCAGTAATAAGGCAGGCTATTATGCAGAATATTGGATTTCATTAATTTAACTAATAGATAGAAAGATAGATATACCGGTATATGTATGTATATGTATTAGACAACTCTCATACTGGGGAATCATTATCCTTGAATAATATAACATCTGTTATAAAAACTTTAGGGATATTCAACTGGGGTCCTTTTGAAGGGCTGGGGAGGGAAGAAATATAAGGAACATAAGAATAACCTCATTGCTTATTTGTAGTAGAAAGAGGCACATAACAAAAAACTCAAAATTGAATGCACAACATATTCAATTCAAACCACAACATATATGGTTAAAAGGAATTCAGGTAGCGTTACTAGAAAATACATCTGTCTGAGACCTTGAAGACAGTATGTCCAGATGCACTAATTATCTGACTCAGTATAAGGCACTTTCACATGTTCATGTTTCTGTTAATAAATTCACACATATTTTTAAAAATAAAAGGGTCCAGATGGAAATGTTAAGTACACAGTGTCAGTCTCTCAAACTATAGCAAAGTTTTGAATTGCTTCCAAGATTTGTCTTTACGGGAAGTTCTTAATTCTGTACTAGATAAATCTTTTTCATATTAATCCTGCTTAAAAAAAAAAAATCTTCATCACACGTTAACATGCTATACTATAATAAACACATATATGTGAATCCTTTTCCGTGAAGTTAACCAATAAAATGATGTGGCAGGGGGGATGGGAAGAGATTCGTTCATTTTAGCACAAAGAGGAAGCCAGCATTTGTGTAAACTGTATGTTAGCGCAAAAAAGTGGTGTGATGATATGCAATTCTAAAGAAAAACGAGGCCTTTCCTTAAAAAAAAAAAAAGCTCCAAGTGGCTGGCTTGCTGTCAATTTAAAATGAGAAGCAGAGGGTTTTTAACACCTACACAAGCTGTAATTTTCCAACTGTGGAAGATTTTTCTTTTATTTCTACTGAAATAGCAGAGTTGGTGATCCTCTGCTCTTTAGCGATTCTGAATTAAAACCATCTATCATATTGTGGTCACTCCAGCAGTTTTAACACTGTAAGATGCATCAAAATATACACACACACTTTTTATTTCAATCAGGGGCTGCTGCAAATTCAGCATTGTCTAGAAAGTGTCATGTTATTAAAAGCACTAAACACAGGAAAGCTCTCCCAAAACTTAGTCAACTTAACTATTCTGCCATTGTGTGAACAAACTTCACAATGCTAAGGTTTTCATGGAGGGAAAATCATTTCTACATTTTCAATTTTTTTCTATAGAAGTTAAGCTATGTATAGTGATATTAGATTACAAACAATCAGGTCCTGCAACAAAATGTTGCAGTGCTCCATGCTGTTGCTCAGGATTTCAGCGCTTCACCCCATTCCCGCTTCCACCCAGTTAGTTTGTCATCACCCCACCAACTACAAAAAAAACCAATGGCAACACTAGTTAGTCTAGAGCATGTTGAAGGTTGTAGAAGCTGGAGGATCCTGCTCTAGCACTATGTTTCTGAAGTCAAGGCAGAGCGTTCTGCTCAAATAGACTTCAAGATAATGACTGATGTAAACTCTGAATATGAGCTTATCTCAATGCCTTGCCTTCAGAAACATATTTAGAGAGCTTTCTTATCACCATTACTAAGTGGATAAGCAGATCCATTAACAGTTTTGGATGCATGCCTCAGAAATAGTAAGGCTGCAATTCTTAAATTACTTGGGAGAAACTCCAGTTGAATTCAGTGGGCCCTAATCTGTTCAAGCTGCGCATCATGAAACATAGTGGGACAAAGGATAGAAATGACAAGACTCTCCACAGTATATCAAAAAGTCATTTCACATGGCTGGGGGCAATATATATTCTTTGCAGCCTTCCAAATAACTTTTGAACAACCTGAAAGCTCATTGGAAACCTGACAACAGCAGCATGATTATTTGTGTTAAAATATATACAAACTGCTTTAACATATGAAGAAATTCCAAAATGATGTACAAAAAAGGACAAACAATGCAGAAATATAAGATAAAATCAATTTAAAATACAACAATTCCACAAATCATAATAACCAGAGTCTCATTTACCTACAAAGCTCAATCTGTCAAGGTTTTAATATTTATGTTGAGTTAATACACATACAAATGGCAACAAAATGCTGTGGTTTGGAGTGCTCCTGTTCAGCAAGAAATGTTCATGCCCTTTTGCAGGATACTCCATTTCACTACCGTCCTAAGCCCACTAAGCATGGTCAGTCCTCACTGGGCTGTCTTTCACGTCCTCCACCACTTTGGGCCTTTTTCTAAAGGGTTGTGCATGTGGTTTTTTGTACTTCTACAAACCTTTGATACCTCCCTCTTATGCTGACACCTCCCTCTTGTTGATGGATAGGGCCATTCAGACTTCATAAGGATTCAGTTCACTATTGTTATAGATAAAATATAAAAAGCAAGCTCCTAATCCCTTGTGATTTAAAAGATACATTTAAATATGCGACTTACTTAAATAAGAAACCTCAAGATAAAATGGAGCCCAAATTCACCACAAATTATTAGCACTCAATATTCTGACCCACATAGTAAAAATTTCCATGAGTTACTGAAAGCTTTTCACAATTAAAGGTTACTATTATCAGAGCGCGATAGAATTAGTACAAGGCGTTCACAGAACAGGAACTTGCATATTCATGAGAAAGATATGCAAATTACAGATTTCATGCAACTCAAGTGTGCATCTTAACCGTGATCCTCCAACTCAAGATATATTTAGGGAACTGTCTTTAGCATCAAGCAAGTCCCCGTGACCAATACCAACTTTAAAAACCCATTTTCTTCCAAAACATGGGCACAACCAATCAATCATCTTTGTTAGGGCTCAAACAATCCTTGCCAAGTCTACTCAGAAGTCCTAAAAAGAAAGTATAATTTTTGCTTCAGAACTATTGTTTCTACTCATATGCAAAGAAACAATAATTTAATCAGCCATGTGCATGACACGAGGTACAGATTCTCAAGAACTACTGGTCAAGAAGGTTTTAACATTTGGCAGAAGCCCCAATACACTTGCAGCGTTTCCCAAACTTAGGTCTCCAGCTGTTTTTGGACTACCACTCCCATCATCCCTAACTAAGAGGACCAGTGGTCAGGGATGGTGGGAACTGCAGTCCAAAACCAGCTGGAGACCGAAATTTGGGGAACCCTGCACTAGAGGAATACAAGATATGACACCACAGTTACAGATATGCTAGCAGAGTCGTTCTGCTGGCTGAGCGGCTCCACCACCAAACATATATGCAAGGCAAAACAGGGCAGAAACATAGATGGGTCATGGGCAACACAGGAGAGGAGCACACATGTGTCATACCCAATACTCCTTCCGTCCATGGTTAGATCTCGACTGATGGCACAACTTGTTAGTGGCTACCCCTTGATTTTCTTTCCCACTGACCAATGGGAGATTTAAATTTATATACAGTCAGACCTACATCAACAACTGTTAAATCTGTATTACAAAACAGGCTAGGTTGCAACTTAGCATCCAGTGAAATGTGCATGGTATGGAAGGAGCCAGCACAAGCCTCCAACCAGGAAGAGGACTTCCACAGCTTCCCAACACACACACACACACACACACACACACATACACACACCACTTTCCCCAAATCTCAGCTTGTTTTGTCATCTGGGCATATACGAAGCTCAGTTTCAAAACAAGTAAACTTTGAACCATGGGTTGTTCAATTAACCAACATTCATTATAAACCACAAGCTGTGATGCACAGGACAAAGGAAAGCAAGATTCAGCAAAGCAAAACCCTACTGAAGTCTTCCTTCTGGCTGTAGGAGAAAAGCGAGGGGGTCCACAAGGGACTAAGGCTCATGGCAACTCCTTCTTGCTTCTGCACATTTCACTAAAGTTTAACATGCCATATAAACTTGGTCAGTGGGTCAGGGATTGGACAGTTAAAAATACTAGAGACAGAATTCATCCTGAACTGCCTTCTCAACAATAATTGCTGGTGGTTTCAGTCAACTTTCCATCATCTCTAAAGGTAAGTTCTAAGGGATCCACTCCTATAGACTAAGTTGGAGTCCAGCTGATTTTATTTATTTCATAAAAAATTGTGCACCACTTTATTGTATCATCATCATCAACAACAACAAAAATAGATAAAACAAGAAAATCAAGATCAATTTACAATACAGTCGTACCTTGGAAGTCAAACAGAATCAGTTCTGGAAGTCCGTTCAACTTCCAAAACGTTTGGAAACCAAAGCACGGCTTCTGATTGGCTGCAGGAAGCTGCTGCAGCCAATTTGAAGCTGCTGAATCCCCACTGGACATTTGGCTTCCAAAAATAGTTTGCAAACCGGGAGCCAAAACATTTGAGAACTAAGCTGTTCAAAAACCAAGGTACAACTGTACTTTAAAATTTTCAGACTCAAAGGGTAAAGGAACACTGTAATACATATTGTGGTCTTTTCTAGAATAATGTTGACTTGCTTGTTTGTCTTCTCCTTTTTTATTTATTTTTATTTATTAACCACTGAGCAACACCCAGCTTGTGAGCTCTTACTGGTTGGAACAGCTGACTGGATAAGGTAAAATAGAAAAATCTAACTTCTAACAGGTTACAGGCAAATTACCTAGGCATGCAAATAGACAGAGATGAATCAGGCTCTTTTCTGATTAGCCCAAGTAGTAAAATTCAGGCTCTGCTGGAGTCAAATGGCATGGAGAATTGTAATCCAGTTGCTACTCCAATGACTCTAGAATATTAAAAGCAAGATGATGAAAAAGAATTTGAGGATATTGACAAATACAGAAGTGTAATTGGAAGTTTGCTTTATTTAGCAAACATATCCAGGCCTGACATATCAAATGCAACTGACATACTTAGCAGAAAAATGTCCAAGACAACACAGCAAGATTGGAATGCAATGAAACGTGTTTTAAGATACCTTAAAGGAACCATTCATCATACAGCGGTACCTCGGGTTACATATGCTTCAGGTTACATACACTTCAGGTTACAGACTCCGCTAACCCAGATACTACCTAAAACAAAACACTTAGATATACTCTATGCACATGTGAAATATTGCATTTTTAAAGTGTGGCTCAAGCTCAGGTATTGTTCCACAGAGCTTATGACTACAGATATTTTTACAAAGCATTTGACTGCTGTAAAATTTCAAATGCTGACAATGGAATTGGGACTTACTGAATAAAAGGAGGGGGGAGAATACCAGGTGTTCAAGGCAGAATTTCAAGTCAGGAGGGCTGTTGGAATATTCTAGAAGAAACTTGTAAATGGCCTTGAACAAGTTGCTAGGCAACGGAAAATTTCCCCAGGAACAGGTGTCCTTATCAGGGCATGAGATCAACTAAGTTGGGGTCAGCGTAAATGTGAATGAGTCAGCGTTAGGTCTCTGGCCGGATGGCTAAAAGGAGGAAAAGATTATGTTTCTTTATTTGTTTTGCTCTTTACTGATGACCAATGTAAACTTTTGTAAATAATAAAGACTCTGAGCCAAATGGTGTTTATTCCTGTACAGTGGACGCTTGGCCTGCGAACGGGATCTATGCAGGAGGCATGTTCACAACCCACAGCTTCTGCAACCCGCAGTGCCGCGTCTGCGCACGCGCGGGTTGTGATTCAGCACTTCTGAGCATGCGCAAAGTGCGATTTAGCGCTTCTGTGTTATTTCTGCACAGCCGCCGAAACCCAGAAGTAACCTGTTCCGGTACTTCGGGGTTTCAGCGGGTCCGTAACCCAAAAAAACGCAACCTGAAGCATCTGTGACCCAAGGTATGACTGTAATGGGAATTTCACTAAGAGATAGCTGGAATGCTGCTGCTGCTGCTGCTGTAAAGAAGTAGAAGGTGCAGGAAAACTTTTCTGTAAAAAGAACTCTGCTGCAGAAATAAATGAAAACCCAAGAGTAGATGCTCATACCAACAGTGCATAGAGATACGAGGCATATGAAGTCACACACACACATACTACACAGTGTGAATTTTAATTAAGGGAAATGTGTACAAATGCATCACCAAGTTATTTTGCCCAAATAGTATTTGGGTTAAATACATAGATATTTGTAGTCATATGTACAGCCTTCATCAGAGGTCTGGGTGGGGTACAATACATAAGCTGCAATACAGAAGTACACAAACACACTAATAACCATCAGAACTATAAATCAGTATAAATGTCTGCGCTGTTAAGAGATATATGTGTTGGGAAGCCCAGATTGCAGTAAGCTTCCCCTGATATTATGGATTCAGTCAAGGACAAGCATAGCACACACATATGGAGGTTTTTGTGCTCTGGAGCACAAGTAACTCATGGGAAACAAAACACATGTATAAATCTCCTTTTCCCTGCTATTCAACTTAACACTCTCACATTGGTAGGAAAACAAGGAATAAGGCCACTAGGACTCTTCTGCATATATCCATGCACTGTGCCTATGTTCAACTGGAACAAGCTCTATATTTCTGTTTCCATACTCTGGTTTGGAAACTAATATAGGAAGCAGCTTATAAGTTCTCATTAAATTCTAAAAGGTATTAGGAAGGTCATGGTTAAATAAAGCAAGCATATCTTTCCTTCGGATATCTGACACTGATGAAAACTTAGCTTTGCTCCATAATATCAGCAACTAGTGGTTCTATTTTTGTTTTTTGTTTTTTTGCAAATAAAGCCTCAAATGCACAGACACTGTAGCTTGCTAATGGTGATTCAGCAGATTACACAACAAAAAAGTTTTTGGAAAACTAGAAGCATTTGAGTCATAATGTACATTTCATATCCAGTTTATTTAATTCACATAGCTATGAACAAAGTGTTAAACACAATCAAATTCCTTCCTACCAGGTCAATCACTTGTGACTGCAAAATGCAAATGGCAAGAATAGCAAAAGTTGGACATTTATTTGTTCCATTCAGTTTGTACCAATGGTGTCAAGCTACAAATGCCTCATACTGATTCGTATTATGGTTTTTCGTATACAAAACACTTACTGTGATTCACATCCACTGTAAAACAACATAGAGGCTACAATGATCACCACAAAGGGTCAAGTGATTAAACCAAAAGTGGTGGAAACTCATCCAGGAACATAAACTAATAGCCAGGTTTTAGAACTACCGGTAATGTGGATATGAATACTTATGGAAGTCAAACCACAAATGTGTGAAAATGTCTGGCTATATTACAAAGAAAAACTAGAGACTTCAAGAACAGGTGAAGACTTCTTTTGAAGAAACAGCTTTGAAATTAGCACAATGGGCTCCTTCTGTACTTAAAAAAAGAAATCTCTTGTACAAATCAAAAGCATGACTGTGCTCACTGTTTGCCTGCTTTGGTTTTCAGGTCAGAGTAGTGTTTCAATTGAAATGCTGAGCTAAATGGATACTCTGATCCAGAAAGGCTCTGCTTATGTTCTTGTGGCAATGAACAATAAATGAAAGGTAAAATGCAGGGCAAGGGATCCAGAGTGTCCTACTGTCTTCAAAGGAAATGTTTTGCTGAAAGTATGTAAAATATTACTCTCCAATGCTTGATAAGGCCCACTTTTAAAGCATCTCTCTTTCCTCCCGCCACAATTCCTCTTCCTTAGGTTATCATTCCAATTCTTAACATACTACCGTACCATACTTAACATACTATTTTTCCATGATGCCTCCGTGTATAAGATGCCCCCTATTTTTGGGGACACAAAATTAAGAAAATGGGGAGAGATTGCCCTGAGTTGTTGAGCTTTTTTGGGGGGTGGCCAAATGTTGTGCAGCTTTTTTTAGGGGGAATTGTCAAAAATCGCTCACCCGCCTGACCTACGCTACCACTTGCACACGTCACAAAGGCCACCTATCGTCTGTCCCCACAACACCAGAAGCCGCCAATCACCCACCCTAGTGCTGTAGTGACAGCCAATCAACAACAACCCATATCACAGACACCAATAACATGCCAAATACCAGCTTGACAATTTCCGGCTCGTGACACAAACCAATCCCAACTTCCAAATATGCACTATCCATGTATAAGAAGACACCCAATTTTGGACATAATTTTTAAATAAAAAATGCTCATCTTATACACAGAAAAGTATGGTATATGATATCCATGCCCCATCTACCGAATTTCTAACCACTGCAGTAGCCCAGGAGTTGAACATATGTTGGACACTTTCACAAAACTGAGAATCACAACATGTGAAGTCTCCAGCAAGCAAAGACCCTTAGCTTACCCTCTCATGTGTATATATTGCTATGAGGCTTTTTTGGTTTTTAAGATTTTTACTAAATCTTAGATAAAGATATTTCATAAAGGCCATATTTCATAAAGATACTGCAGTGTCTGCTGTGCCTAATTTCTGAAGGAACCAAAAACCTGGCTGAGTGCCAAGACCCCTGGAATCTCACACCAGTTGACAAAGATTGGAGCAGCCTGTAATTTCTATTATAGCAATTGAATTGGGCGTGCTGGGGTTTACTGTACTTTATGTACAACCTCTTCAATGATACCATGTTCTTTGAATAATCATTGCTACTATCCTCTTTGTTTCACCTATTAGAATTCAAGAACCACATTCTTTAAGACATGATATGTCTAATATTCATTCACCCATTAGCTGAGAAGACTCAGCATATGGCATCAGTGATTAGTCAACATCAACTTCCCTTCCAGGTTTTCAGTTCTCCATCTCCAGAATGCACGAGTTGCCAAGACAAAAAAGAACTGCAGATACATATCATTGCCTTTGTGGCAGCAACCCAACTGCTAATTTCAGTACTGATAGCAGAGAGTTATAACATCAGTTTCAACCAGTGTGAATTGTTACTAATCTGTTGTTAGCATTTTGTTATCAAAATTTTAGGAGATTACAATGTTACAAGTTTGACATTGCTTTGGGCATAGTTGCCACTTCTGATTGTGCTTACATTCTCTACACAAAGAGATTAGAAACACCCACAGAAAATATGCATATGAAGAATAATAATAATACAGGTACAGTCTTATTTCATCTGATAAAGGAAACATTTTATGCAGAAGAAAAATGTGTTGTCTGTTATACGAAAATATGAGATATTGGGGGGGGGGACGACATGCGCTTATGTGAGCAAGCAGAAACACCCCCACCCCCACCCCCACACAAGACCATTAGTCCATCTTGCCCAATACTGCATGCTCTATCAGAGGTTCTCCAAAGATGTCCCCCCCCCCCCATTTCTGTGGATAGGAAATTCCCGGGCCTCAACCTGAAAACCAGTGAAAGATGCCAGGGAAAAAGTTCCAGCTAGCATGGGGCAATTGCACAATAATTTTTTTTTTCCTTCCCCTTGTGCTGCCTACATTAATTCCACTTATCCCCAGTCTGTTATGGCTAGCAGAGATCAATACAGGGGTCAACATAAGTTTTTGAGTTCACGGCAATCTCAGCAGGCATACCTAACACTCAAGAAATTATAGGTCTACAAGCATCTCAGCAATGGAAAGCAGGTGCTAGTCATATTTCAACCTTTGTTTACACAATGCCATAATACTCCTGCAAGCACCAAACTGCAATCTACATATACTGGACAAAGAAGGTGGGGTAGGCTTGCTGTGTTATTTAACCAAACCACAGGGTGCTATAGCAATCTACAATGTCTATTAAGGTCTTAACTCAATTCACTCTTTCTTCAGTATGGTTTTACAAAACAGAACTTTTCATACAGTGAGTCTCCCTAGGACAGTTTGAGCCTCCCCAGCAGGAAGGCTCGGAGCCCATACTATTCCTCTGACACAGTTCACGCTTGGCCCCAGGTAAACAGATTGGCAGGAGGACAGCAGCCATTTAAAATGTGCAGAAAAGCACACCATGCAGCTCTTCTAGTTGTGGGTGTCTGGTGGCATAAATGAGCACCTCCTCATATAAAAACAAACATCACCTTTTTTCTAAACTTAAAAGCCCCAAACGGTGTAATCTTTCCTCATAGGGGAGTTGCTAGGTTTATGATACAGTGGTACCTCGGGTTACATACGCTTCGGGCTACATACGCTTCAGGTTACAGACTCCGCTAACTCAGAAATATTACCTCAGGTTAAGAACTTTGCTTCAGGATGAGAACAGAAATTGTGCTCCGGCGGCGCGGCAGCAGCAGGAGGCCCCATTAGCTAAAGTGGTGCTTCAGGTTAAGAACAGTTTCAGGTTAAGAACAGACCTCCAGAACTAATTAAGTTCTTAACCTGAAGTACCACTGTACTCTGTAAATGATAGTATGCACTAATGGTGCTGTAGTGAAAACACAAAGCCTAAAAGAAGAATCTCATCATTTCTGTTTGTCTGACTTGGCCCAAGAGAGACACTGAGGGAGGTCAAAAGACATCCTTCTTTCTCAATAGTGGCCCCAAGAGCCTGGGAAGCCCATTTGTCAGACTCACGTGTCTTCCTTCAGAGAGACAGGTGAAAACGTGTGGTTGTTACTATTTTTATATTAATATCACCACTACTATTCACAAGGCTTTGGGAATTGGTTTTTTTGCAAGCTGCTTCTTCTTCTTTATTTTTTTACCCGTTATGAACTTTTAATGTTTTATTATGCTTTGATTGTTGTTGTTTTTTAAGTTGTTCATGTCAATAAAAAAATAAAAGAAATCTGAAGCCACTCTGGCAACTCTCCACACCTTGCTGGGAAAGTCCACCTCCCACTTCGACAGCTAGAAGACCTTTAGAACAAAAGATCTCACCTTACTTACATTGTCTGTCTCAGTTGTCTGGAACCAAAACTAACGCACTCTATACACTTAGTTTAATTTGCTGCTGTTCTCATTAAGATATCTAGTTACAAACTGGCCTTTACCTGCCACAAAGCTTGTGTCTGAATTATTTAATGGGCTAATTCTACACAGGTTTCCTACTACTTCTGTTTTAAAGAAGGGAGTCCTTACATTTCAATGGTTTATTTAATTTACCATTAGATAGTCAACATGATTAGCCCACTGTTGTTTAACTATGATTAAATAAAAACAAGAATTGGCTGCATGCTACTGTAGCTATGTATCATAGTAACCTTGTTTACCAAGATCAGCTTGCTCAATCCAAGTTTCTTATTCCTTTGTTTTCTGACGAAAGAACTGCCAGCAAGAATGGAATAATTCAGACAAATGGCTATTTTGAGACATTGCCAAATCAAGTGTATGCCGGTAACCTCTTTCTTTCTTTTTCAGAGTTTATTTCACCAAGTTCAAGCTTTAATTGCTGTTTGCCAACAGAAAACTCCCCCTCTCACAATCTTAAAATTAAAGAAATGCTATAAACATAAGGAAATATATCTCCCGTCTAGAAAAGCTTTAGCTACACAGTACTAGAAATAGTGGAAAGCATTTCCTTAATGGCAAGCTGACATGCTGTTTCCTTCTTACGGAAGAAGTAATTGGAAATCACCAACACGCTTGTGTGGGTGTTCATCCTTCCGCTCATGACTTTGAAGCTAGAAGCCCTTTTCACACATTAAATGGAAGGAAAGGGATGCACCATCCCTCCTCTTGATCTCCATATTCAGGGGAAGGTAAGGATAAAGTCTACAAGTTTACAACTTGCACTTGTGTAGTCTCTCTCTGCATTACCAGGTGCCCTCAAAAAGGAAAGGACCCTAATTGTGCATACAGTTCTAAGTTTTTAGACTCTACTTGGACTTTCCACTAAATTAATGTAGGATAAGGTTATGGACAGTGGGTACGATACCTGCAATGTACACGCAATCATAATCAGAAAAGTTCTAAAGATTCAAACATGCAGAAATAGCACACACTGCAGAACTTCCTGGATTGTACCCCTTTGAACTACAGGTAAGGGAGGGAGATCTCATGTTTTAAACATTCTGAAAGCCAGTACAGTGGTACCTCGGGTTACAGACGCTTCAGGTTACATACGCTTCAGGTTACAGACTCTGCTAACCCAGAAATAGTACTTTGGGTTAAGAACTTCGCTACAGGATGAGAACAGAAATCGTGCTCCGGCAGCATGGCAGCATCAGGAGGCCACCTGAGCTAAAGTGGTACCTCAGGTTGAGAACAGTTTCAGGTTAAGAACGGACCTCTAGAACGAATTAAGTTCTCAACCTGAGGTACCATTGTATAGCAAACATAGTGCTGGACTTGGACCAGGAAATTCAGAATTCAAATCCACACTCAATTGTGACCTTGAATCAGGCACTGGTCCTTAACCTACTTACTTCACAGGGTGGGTGATAATACAATAGGGTAATATGATCTAGTGAAGCTTCTAGGCCTTTAACTAAAAGCTTCCTGCTTGTAGGGTCTTCTCATTTTATTGCTTCCTGTTCCATGTGAGAACAGCAATTAATACCCCTTGGTTATCTTCAACTCCTGATGAGGCTTTAATGATCTATTCCTTTCTTCACTTTTTCTTTCTTTTATAAAGTTTGCTGTAAAATAAAATAAAAAAGAAATGTAATAATTAAAGGCCCCACCCCACCCCAATTCATCAGTTCCCTCAGCCCCACTGTACAAGAAGCAATAAAAGAGGTAGAACCTACATTGAGGAATCTATTAAATAACATTGTGGGGAATCTTGCAGTATTTGCTTGCAGGTAAACACTACAGAAGTATCTTGGTCATGAGGTGCAGCACTGCTGGATAATACAATGTAACATTTAGTGTTCCATCATGTCCTACAGTTTTTGCCGGCAAAAGTTCCACTGAGGTATAAAATGCTATCATGAATGGAGCTGTCTGCAGATCAATGCGAAAAGCGTATCTAGAGTAGGCTAGGTGTGTGATAATGTACAAAATTTACATACTGCTTGAATGCAAACAGAATCTCTAAGCAGTTTACAACACACACACACACACACACACACACACCTGTGGTCACCCTGCCCACCTCCACCATCACCAGTAGTGAAGCAGCAGCTTGAGATCTCCTGGTGGAATGACAGATGGACACAAGAATGAGAGGCTGGCAACTATTTACAGTTGGACTCATGCACACTAATCAAGAGCTCTGCGACTCAGAGCCTTTTCAAGTACACATGGGAGTCTTTCATGAACATAGTCTGCAGATGCAAACCTGACAACTCCGTTAAAGATGGGTCAGCACTTCAAAGAAGGGAATGCTCTAGCTAGGGCAATGCATTTTAATGGTGCACTTTGTGTACCTCAAATTGCTTGGCCTGAGTTGTCCTGCTTATACTGTTATGGGGAAAACTGTGATTCAGGCGTGACGTACAGCAGAGGCAAAAGTATGAATAAATCACTGCTGTGTGTGTCATATTTCAGATAAATGTGCAATCCACAAAATTGCACATTTTATGTCACCGTGAGGGAATAATTTTAAAAAACCATTTTATATCCAACAAGCTGATCTAACAGCATGCACAGATTGTGCTATAATTGTACAAACCAACATACAGCAAACTTGCATCTGCTTTTATCAACATCTTACTTTTTCCACATCACCCTTATGTGCAGTAGAATGGTACAAAGATAGAAAGTTTATGAGCACTGCTTTGTCACCTTACAAATACGGGTTGATTAGATCCAAGCAAACTGTAGCAGCAGGTGAAGCTGGCATGTGATTACTTCACAAACGATTATCACAAAATCTGCCTAAAGTGGAATGATCTGTAGTTCATTCAATATGAGTGAGGTTAATGTAAATGAATACTATGATGAAACAACCACACCATACTTCCCTGCATGCCAAACTTTACAAAGTTTCACACAATCCACGTTCTTGGAATGACAATTTGTTCATTTAAATCTTCAACACTGAAAACATGTATGTTCATGACTCAAATCTTAATTTAAAGTGATGTAAACTGGTGCAACTTCTTTAAGGATTTTCAAAAACATTGGTAAGAAACCTCAGGACCAGGGACTGAATGCGGCCCTTCAGCTCTCCAAAAACTCTTCAGGCCTCTTTCCCAAGCCACACCCCTACTGAGGCCACATACACACACCCTGCTCCATGCTCTCCTCAAATGAAGACGTTCAAGTTACAGAATATTTGAGCCTATTCCAAATATTAGCTATTTCATGTCTATGTGTGTGCTTTTATTTATCAAAAAATTAACTGTTGATAACATCTGCTACCTTCTGACAAAGTCAAAGAGCACCATTCTCTCAGTTCTTCCCAAAATACCACCTGACAGGACCATTTTAATGTCTTATTGTCCTTCCATTCTCTTAGTTGCCACTTTTCTGGACCTTAGCTAAATAATGGGATCACTAGTTAAGTTTAGGATCCCCTCCCCACCCACATTATTTCAGCCTTTTGAACCGTCTCCATTGCCCAGGATCAGGTTCTCAGAAGTAACAGCTACACCATATCAAGCTAAGCTGCCATGTTTTCTTTTTTATTAGGTGTTAGCCATAGATCAGAGATAGCTTTCTTACAGAATGAATGAATCATTTAAGGTGACTTTGCTTTCTTGCCACAGCTGATTCATACTCAGCTTTTTAAAAAGTGCTGCACTTATATTAACACAGCAATGAAAAAATGGTGGTAAGTGGTTATTTACTGAATAGGCCCAGGTCTCATTTAAGCCACTGGAAAGGTTTCATATATGTAGATCATAGAGGTAAAGGTAAAGGGACCCCTGACCTTTAGGTCCAGTAGTGGCCAACTCTGGGGTTGTGGCACTCATCTCGCTTTATTGGCCGAGGGAGCGGGCGTTCAGCTTTCGGGTCATGTGGCCAGCATGACTAAGTCACTTCTGGTGAACCAGAGCAGCGCACGGAAACGCCGTTTACCTTCCTGCCGGAGCGGTACCTATTTATCTACTTGCACTTTTGACGTGCTTTCGAACTGCTAGGTTGGCATACACACACTCAAATAATTAATGAAACAAATATCTAATTTATCATTTTTGGAACTTCATTTTTACACAGACATATATATCCTGGAACAGATCCTTGCCTAAGCCATGTTTAAATCAATAAAAAAATTGATTTTTTCAGGTGTATCTGAAGAAGCATACACACAAAAGCTTATACCCAGAACAAACTTAGTTGGTCTCTAAGGTGCTACTGGACAATTTTTTAATTTAATTTATTTCGACTGCGTCAGACCAACATGGCTACCTACCTGAATCTAGAATGATGTTGAAATCAGGGAGACTTAAGTGAGTTGCTACCAACATTTCCTTGATTTCAGTGGAACTCTTGCTGTAACTAATTTTCTCTGGATCGGGGCCTCTCATCACTTTCATACACTAAAATTCCAGTATTCTGAGCTCAGCCAACAAAATTGTTTCACCTACTAACTTAACTGTCAGTTTTACTGCATTTTATTGTAATTCACCATTTTCCAAAATTAAGATTGCTGTGTTTTATTTCTTTATGCGTATCTTAATGACACACACAGGGACAGGGCTCAGCTGGTAAAACTTCCAGTAAGAGAATTAACATCCTTCCACAGCTGGAAAAGAAAATCACAGTACAAAAACATCTACAGTGTAACAGTTAAGGATGAGCATTAAGGAATGCCCAAGAGCTGAACTGCACACTCAAAAATATATGAAAAAAGAAAATATAATACTCTTGGTGGATCAGTCCAACGGTATACAAAAACCAAAGGTACTAGCAGAGTTCTGCTTTTCCTATCATTCATTGCTATCCCCC
This sequence comes from Podarcis tiliguerta, assembly GCF_965153285.1. Taxonomy (NCBI): domain Eukaryota; kingdom Metazoa; phylum Chordata; class Lepidosauria; order Squamata; family Lacertidae; genus Podarcis; species Podarcis tiliguerta. The sequence goes on along the minus strand of NC_139534.1, from coordinate 114,217,582 downwards.
AGCATCTTAAATTTTAGAGATATCAGGAGAATAAGGAGAATAAGGAAGTACTGCCCTGACCACCATAAAATCTATTAAATTTACATTATATGCAAAAAAAAAAAAAAATAGTTTGACTACTAGTAGAGACATGTTAAACGAAATGTTTTTTTAAAAAATAATTAAGCACATCACAAGTGAGGGTGACATTAAAAGGGTACTTAATGTGCTGCTAAAACTGTTTTCAACCTGTGAATCACAAATAAAAGGAGATAAGAATAAACCTATATAAAAACGATATACTCAACATGCAGAATAATTTTCTATTCTTATCTATCCATATATTATTTCCCCTACTTGTTTTTTCTTCTCGTGGTCCAAAATACAAATATATATACATAAGCATCCCACACACAATGATAATGAACTCATTCGCCAAGTATCAAGCCTCATGTAGCCAAAATGGCTGGCTGGCATCCTGAACACAAGCACTTTACAATGCAATATTTTGCTGTAGGTCCCATGTGTGCATTTGTGTGCATGTACACACACACACCCCACTACTACTTAAACTGGAAGAAGTAGCAACATCTCACTGCACACCATAATCTTGAAACAGATACTTAATGAAAACAATAGGAAGGATTTTACTGTTTACAATTATCAGTGGAATTTCAGGACAAGCAACGCTGAGCCAGTGACTCATCCATTGCTTGATATCAGTGCAACGCTTCCTGATCCAAAAGCTCGGCTGCATCAGTACGAGCAACATTCTCTCTGCTCTTCCTCCCAGAGCTAACTATTTCATCTGCATGCCTGCATGACAGCATAACTAATACTTTCAGTATTGTGTACATGGCATCCATATGGGTCCTTCACTCTCTCCTCCCCCTTCTCTGGTTCAAGTGTATTTGTTCTGAAGCAATAATTAATTTATCTTCAGTGCAAAAAGTTACAATTACAACAAACATAAAATATCATGGGTCTTTAAAATGAAAGGCTGTCCCTGACTTATTACAAACTCAGGATCTGGTAGAATCTGTGAGTAGGTGACCTAAGGGACACAAATATTGTCAGCTCGACAGCCAGCGTTACAAACTTCCAGAAGTGCTGCAGTGGGTATTTTGCAACACATGTGCTATTTCTGCCATAAATGCATTTCCAAATGCCATGCAAAGCCATATCTATAATGTGCTTCTACATTCAACACAATTGGTTCAGCATCAAGATTGGACATGTTTGAATGCCACCTCTTGAAGAGGAAAGGCACCCTCTGTCCATTGTCTTACTCTGGGGCAACTAGGCTGGCTATCAGGAATAGTTGGTCCCTGTTTTCCATTTGTGCCCCTCTCCTGGATCCTTTCCCTTGTACAGTGGTACCTCAGGTTACATATGCTTCAGGTTACAGACGCTTCAGGTTACAGACTCCGCTAACCCAGAAATAGTGCTTCAGGTTAAGAACTTTGCTTCAGGATGAGAACAGAAATTGTGCTCCGGTGGCACGGCGGCAGCAGGAGGCCCCATTAGCTAAAGTGGTGCTTCAGGTTAAGAACAGTTTCAGGTTAAGAATGGACCTCTGGAACGAATTAAGTACTTAACCTAAGGTACCACTGTACGTAATACTTTTCCAGCTTTGATGAATACTCTGTAATAGCTGTAGAAACCCTGACAGCACTGTTACGCACAACCATTCATGAAAGCTACCTTTGTGAAAGAGTAACAAGGCTTCCCTTGCCAAGATCCCCACCCCCATCCGCTTCCCTCAGATGATCACATTTTCTCATCAAACTAAAGCCTCAAAGTGCATGAGGAACAAGATCCTTCCTCACTGAAGGGTCGAGAGAAGAAATTTGGCTTACATATTTGGACCATTTGGTACATCAGATGAATGGTATGATCCTAGGCAATAAAATGTATGACTAGATAAATGGGCACGTTAAGATTCTTCTTCATTTTTACCATGAGTGGCAGCTCTAATGACTCCTCACAAGGATAATGAGCAGCAAACAGTTTCTCCCCCAATCTTTAATAAGAATACGTAATACCCCAGGAGGCATAACCCATTGGTTATGTTATTCTTTGAAAGTGTAAGGCCTTGGTTTTAAAGGGGAGGGGAGAATGCAATAAAGGAGGCGGAGGAGTATTGAGCATCAAAAAGTAATGACCTGAGGCTCTCCCAAGTCAGAAGCTAAGCCCCAAGAGGCAAGACCTATTAGAGCTTACGTTCTAATTAGGTGGTCTGAGAGGCTAAAGTGGCTTTTCCAAATACATATGGAACAGGATAACAAAGCAAAAGCAATGGAAGTCAAATTCAAGAACAACAGGAAAATATCATAGTCTGTGTACTTTTCCTTATAAGAACTTCTATACTGGGGCGGGGGGGATGATATTTAGAATGTTACCTTACCACATGCTCACATCATTGTAACATTAGTAATCATAAGGGCTGAATGCAATTGCATGTTGAACTGCTTTTCAGAGGCGGATAATAAAGCCTAAAATGAAGTACAGCACTTGTATAGCACAGTGACTAAGCAATGAATCAGAAAGTTCCACATTCAAATCTCACCTCAGTTGCCAATATTATCTCCGTTTCAGTCCCCATTCCTATCCCTAGTATTATGCATGGAGATAATAATACTGATCTACCCCACAGAGTTGATGAAAGGATGACAAGAGTATGTGAGAACATTTTGAGTATATACAGTGGTACCTCGGGTTACAGACACTTCAAGTTACAGACGCTTCAGTTACAGACTCCACTAACCCAGAAATAGTACTTCAGGTTAAGAACTTTGCTTCAGGATGAGAACAGAAATCGTGTGGTGGCAGTGGGAGGCCCCATTAGCTAAAGTGGTACCTCAGGTTAAGAACAGTTTCAGGTTTAGAATGGACCTCCAGAACAAATTAAGTTCTTAACCAGAGGTACCACTGTATAGCTACTATTATGACCATATTTTGATCGGTTAAAGAAAAAAGGCAAAAAGGATAGTAGTAAGCTGTAAGTATGAACTAGGAGAAACTGCAAGGAGTAAGCAGCACAAGCAAAATGCTAGACAAAAATGGGAAAATCAGAAGTCACCTTAACTTGCAAGAAAATTTGGTATGTGTTGATCATGTGCAAATAAACTGCAAAGGCAGGACACATAAGCACAATGCTTTCTTTTGGGGCAAACTAGGAAAAGATTGCCAAATTTTGGCACAAAAAGAATAGGGCAAAACGTATTCCAATTGAAATACCCCAGGGCAAGTTCATTACCTATCTTTAGGCACCAGGCGAAAACATTTCTCTATAACTAGTTCTTTGGCTAAGTAACATTCAATGACCTTTTAAATGTGTTTGAGAGAGGGGTATTATTGGTTTGTTTTTCCTTTTGCTTAACTATGTATTTTGCGTTTTTATGTTGTGAACCGCCCTGTGAACTTCAGATGAAGGGCGGTATACAAATTTAATAAATAAAATGTAAAATAATTAATAATGTCTGCAATGCTCTCAGGAATGTATTTTAGAAATAATTGGCTTTTTATTATTATTACAGATTCATTTTCATATAAGATTTTTCTCTCTTCCATCCAACCCGCCAATTTGGATATTTCAAATTAATTTCCCTTAACATTTTGGCTGTCAATTGAGTATGTCTCTTTGTACATTTTGTATACCTTGTGCATGCTTTCTGTGCTGTTTCTAATAAAAGTATTTCCTGGTGCAAGGGGAAGGGGGTGACCACGGGCGTAGCCAGGATTTTTGTTGGGGAGGCAGGCTTTTGTTAGGGGGGCAGAACCTAAGATTTGCATTGATTTGGGGGGGGGGCAGGTGACTCCCCCTGCCTACACCCATGAGGCTGATTGGTGGCTGTGTAAGAACTCCTGATCCCTTGGAGCAATTCTTACTTGGGACAGGTGACCAAGTAAGTGGCTTTGTCAGAGATGGGATCCTGGGATGAACAGGTCAATGCTATTTCCTATTTCTCTAGTACAAAACATGAAATCAGAGTAATATAAAGTTCCATGGGTTGACCAATCAAGTCAAATGACCTCATTATTCCCATGTTGTCTGGGCACAACTTGTCAAATATTTTTTCTAAAAGGTTACCTTCAACACATTCCCCCCCTACAATCTAGATTCAGAAAGCACACTCATTTTTACACATTTCACACAAAAATCTTCAGATTTCAAAATAAAATGGAAACTAGCAAAGTCTGGAGGTCAAATGTCCAAATAAGGCAGGCTTCACTTGCAAGGCAAAGAAAGAAAGAAAGAAAGAAAGAAAGCTCTGCTGTTTGATGCAGCACACAGTGGCAGCAACTTGTTCACCCTGGGTCAATTTGCGGATTTGCACACTACAATTAACTAAAAATTTCTACAAAAGTAGTCCTGTCATCTATGTGCTGCAAAAAGGGGATAGGTAGATGGGCAGGACCTACATGCATACAACAATATGTGGAGCAAGCTTATTTTCTCCTGCTCTGGAGGATAGGACTCAGACCAATGGCTTCAAATTACAAGAAAAGATATTCCAACTAAACATAAGGAAAAACTTTCTTGACAGCAAGAGCTGTTCGACAGTGGAACAGACAGCCTCAGGAGGTTGTGGGCTCTCCTTCCTTGGAGGTTTTTAAGCAGAGGTGGGATGGTCGTCTGCCATAGATGCTTTAGCTGAGATTTCTGCATTGCAAGGGATTGGACTGGATGAGCCTTGCAGTCCCTTGCAACTCTACAATTCTCTGATTCTAGAAAAGATTCTAAAAAGCCTATGTGCAAGACAGAGGCAAGGAGGAAATGTCTGCCCAAAGCTCATTCTTGCACCCTACTACAAGTAGAGCCTGTGTTCTGGGGAACAGTGTGAACCAGCCCATAATGAAATAATGTCCAAAAGTTATGTAATAATGCTAGAGATTCAAGGAGAGAATCATACAGCAAAAAAATAAAGAAAGAACACATATCAGTCAAGCCAACAGCATGCTGGTGATGTTCAGCCAGAAATATGACAAGAAATGTCTAACTGGAAGAAAATAGAATTACAAAAAACAACAAGCAAACAAACAAAACTAGTTTATAGGGGGGGAAACACAACCCATTTTGTTGCAGTTGTTACAGAAAAGCCTGTTCTGAAAAGTATGGTCAATCAGGAAGAGGTATTCTATGTGCCACTGAATGTACAGAAAAAACTAGGTGAGGTTGGCATCACTGGTCGGGGGGGGGGGGGCACGGGGATGCACCAAGGAACAACTAGACTACCCAAACAAGAAAAGCATGCTAAGTGTTGCTACACTGATGACACTCGACACTATTTCACCACGTGTCTCAAAAAGGAAACAATTAAAAGCCAAATGTACATACCTCAACCAGAGGAAAGGAACACTCGAAAGAATTTGTGTCCCACCAACACGAGACTACAAATTGACCTAATTCTCATACCATAAGCCATAAACCATGGCTTACTTGCGCAAGCAAATTGCTCTGGTTTTGCCCCGCCCTCTTCCTAGCTCATGCCAGGAAGGAACAAGCCATGACCTTTGGCTTAACGTTACAATCAAAACAGGGACCAAGGTTTGTTGGAACAAAACAGGATCAGACGTAACTGTTGTAACACTAAACTAGAGGTCATAGTTTGCTTCTCCCCAGTGTGATCAAAGAGCGGAGAAACAGCTCAGTGCATTCATAGCAAACCATGAACTAGAGTATATTATGGCAGGTGAACTGGGCCACTGTATAGTAAAGTGGGGGGGGGGGGGTCAAGAAGAATACAAAACCAGTTAAGAATCCTCTTAAACTCTTAAGAACTGTTAAATATAGCTTAGCAATTATCTAGCTACATCAGCAATTATAAAATCTTATCTTAATGAGACTTTTTTTGTTTCAAACAATATTTGAGGCCTGCAACCTTCCAATACAATTGCATTATTCTCTTTCCCCATCTCTGACAGCTTGCAACGTGTTCTATTCATGTGAGGCCAAAAAGTGGCAGAAATCTGCCTTGCACATCAGAGTGTGCAAACGCTAAGGGTAGGCATAGAATCACCAATGACAGCCACCAGAGTGGCCTCTACCACAGTGATTGGTGAGCAGACAATGGTCCAATCTCTGCTTACCCAGTCAAGACACAGAGATATTGGATTGTGTGGAGGTCAGTTCCTTTTGGCTGCCCAAGAAAAGGAGATGTGGCTCCCATTTGAAAAATAACAAACTATGGTGCAAGAACAATTTTTCATTATTTACCATATCTTTTTAAACAGGCCCCCCAAAGTTACTAGCCTCCTAAAAGGTTTGTAGCCTGCTAAGAGAGGTTGGAGCAGCAGCAATGGAGTGTTCCATCCAACCTCTGTCTGTCCATTCGCTTTCCTGTATACAATTCCTTTTCATCTAAGTTGACCAGGCAAGTGATTAAATATGAGGTGGTTTGCAGACTGGAGGAACAATATTCATGAGGTGGAGGTAGTAGCCATGTACAAAATTATTTTATGTCTCCAAACAACGCAAAGGTCACCCAGAGCTATGGAACCCAATATCTGCATGAACAGTATACTATTGATAACACTGAAAAAGGTAAATGGTGAATTCAAGCAAGTACTTCCAAATCACATGTGAGTGAGATAATTTAAAAAAACAAAAACAGAGCAAGATGATGGCTATTGCCAGATAGGAACTATTATCAGAAGCATAAGTGGCAGATAAAAATGCTGGCTTAAAAAGTGACAAATAGATTATATTAGCAGAGCACATTTTAAAGACTGAGACAAACATGGCTCTGGAGCACTCTAAAAATAACTGATCAAACTGAAAGGAAGCTTACAGCTGGCACTTCAATTAGTGAGCATTGTATAAAAATGCAAGTTTAAATGAAAATCTTTCAGAACAGCACCTCCTTCAAAGATGATATCTACATAAAAGTCAAAGGAAGCCCATGTTTCGGACAGTTAATGTTCAAGGCAGTTAAACATCGGTTAAGTAAGCATTTCAAGAGACTGGGTGGGGAAGGGTACCAGATATGACTGTGTCAATGTTATCTGCATCTCTGCATTTCTCAGGTGCTACACAACAAATCCTTTAAAACATTAAGTTGTACTATAGAGTTAGTCAATGTGAAATCTTATTAATATCACCACACAATTTGGTGACCCTCAAAAAGAAAAACAATAGCAGCCCAACTCATCAGAGGGAAGGAGCATAGTAGAAAGTAGCCAACTTAATAGAAAGTAGCTAAGCATCTGTGCATGCCCATTGATTCTTCATGCTACTACATGCATGAAGGGCCTTATACAAATTTAATAAATAAAATGCTACCATCACACATTTTAAACTTTCTTCCATGGTGTTATTCCAAGCCTATTTTTTTTATTAAAAAACCCTTTAAAAAACCCCATGAAGCATGGAGATGGAAACATTTAGATAAAAAGTAACATTAAAAAACCCTCTACAACGTTATCTGAAGAAATACCTGAGTAGATATACAGCCCTTTCAATATCATTGAGTTCTTCATCAACTGTCAATCTCTCTATTTCTTCTGGTGTCTGTCAAGTGTGAAACACAAATTAACATAATTAACCTCTCAAGTCCATGCTTGAATCTGTTAACAACTACTTCCACCCCAAGTTTACAGTACATAAATATACTTAATCATTGAGATCACTATGACTTATTCCTGAGTGACTATGCCTAGGATGATGCTGTTAATTATGTTGTACAGCTCGAAACACAAATAAGTTAAATCAGAGTACATGAAATTAAAAAGATGCCAATGGAAAATGAATTCAAGTGCTCCTGCTTAATTGGTTATGAAGCTGTCTTGTATGAGTCAGACCATTGATCCATTTAGCTCAATATGATCTATACCAACTAGCATCTGCTTTCCAAGCTCTTAGGTAAGGGTCTTTCCTGACCCTGCTAACTAGAGACAGTAAGACCTGAAGCTAGGATTTTGTGCATGCAAAACATGTGGTCTATATCTGTCCCCCTCCTCAGTTTCTGAATCAGAATGTCAGGCTGTAATTTTTAACTCACTTTCTCTGGAACAGTCTCCTGGAAGTCTATAAACAGTTCCAGGGTTTTGAGGCCTTTGGTTTTTAATACTCAGAATCTCTGTTAACATTTCAAAAATTAGGTAGTGCACTTTTTTAAAATCAGGAATAGTCCCCCCCCACACACCATTTATTAAACTACATCCTGAAAGAAAGGAATGGGAAAGGATCCCAAATTATATAATCACAAAACCTATTTCAAGTTAAAGCAGTTTATATCTAGTATTTCTTCCCCCACCTCACACTTAAAACCCCATTTCTGAAATAATTCTACTGTCAGATGATATGATTTAATACCCTTATCTGTGCAAACTATCTCTTCATTGTAAAACAAGCTGAGCCTGCATATAGCAGATAGTAGCACCATTTATTTAATAGATTCCAATCTGAAATAACTGCAGTTTGATTAAAAAGTACAGTTTTATAGAGAGAGAGAGAGAGACAGAGGTATACCTTTAGACTCCTGCGTACTGGCCTTTCAATAATAGTAAGTTCCTGCAGATCTTCTATATAACCAAATAGGTTGTTCTGGCTAAAATCCATTTTGTAGGAGAAGATGATTATCGGATGCATGTACTAGGTTGGAGCTCCAGTCTTTGACAAAACCAGGGTTGTGTGCAAGCTTCACATTGCACTGAGGCCAGAGAGAGGGAGAGAGGGTGGGAGAGAGAGAGGAGAGAGCAAGCAGGCAACAAACACCCTCTTCTCGTCTTAAAAGGATGCACTGGTGGAGGTGGGCGAGTAGAGGCTGCTCTGCTGCTGCTGCTGCTGCTGCTCTTGCTGCTTCCTCCTCCTCCTCCTCCTCTTCGTAGGACGCTACTGAGCCCCCACCGCCCAGGAGGAGCCTCAGCAAACACAATGCGGCACCAGCACAGCCCGCCGCCGTTGCTGCTCCAAGAGCATCACTCGCCACTCAGCCCAGGCTCCGGCAAGGAAACTTTCACTCCTGCTGCTTCACTTTCGCCTCAGTCCCTCCACCGTTTCCAGGGAGAAGGAGACACCAACATCTCCCTTCCTCCTCCTCCACCTCCTCCACCACACATACGCATATACGCACGCCCTCCTTTCACTTCGCTCCTGCTTGCTTTTCTCTCCCTCTCTCTTTTTGGTGGGGGCGCTAAGGGTGGAAATGCAAGGCGTGGGGGCGGGGGGTGGAGGCGGATCTGAGGCTGCAACTTTTCTCCTCTTTGGCCCAGGAAAGGAGGCAGATCTTCGGATCCCCTGCTCCAGGACAGATGGGGGCAGGTGCCCACCTGAAAGCTAACACTGAAGAGGGTTTTGCAGTGGGGGGGGGGGGGAATGGAGGAGAAATCGACAACTTCTTCCCCGAACGAGTGCAAAGGGATTATCGGTTTGTATTTTATATTGTGAATTTAGGGGGCGTGCGGATTAGAGGGACCTGCACCCCCGCAAGAAGAAGGGTTGGTTAGGGAGGGTAGGCGCCGTTTCCTAGATGCTCCAAGAACAGGGGAGAAGATTTCCCGGGGACGGGGTGGTTTGGGTGGCAGAACGGGGAGGTGGGCGAATGACAAGATCTATAGCCCTTTTTTTTTTTAGGGCTGGAAAGATGGATTTGGGGGTGGGGCGCTTACGGAGGGAAACGCAGCGACTCTATCATATATATAAGCCCGAGAGTGCGGTGCGTTCCCACCCCCGCCAAAGGAGCGGCTCTCCTGCCTTCCCGCCGCCCCCGAAGCGCAGCGATTCCCCCGCCCTCCTCTTGGTGACGGGCCAGGATGGGGCTCCGCGAGCGGAGAGAGAGACAAGAGAGCGCCAAGCCGGGAAGGCCAGATGCCAACCCCGGGAGATGCTGGGCCACTCAGGGCCCTTCCGAGGGACGCGGCTTCATGGGCCCAGGCGGGCTGCCTGCTTTCCCTCGCCCTGCAGCTCCCAGAGGCGCCGCGCTCCCTCCCCCGCGACTCGAGGAGCCCGAGGGGCAAGGGAGCCGGAGCCGCCTTCGCCTCCGCGGGCAGTGTGGCAGCGCCGAGCCCGTCGCCAGGGCAACGAAGCCGCTACAGAGGCCCCGGAGGGGCAAAAAGGGCCGACCCGAGCGCGCCAATATCGCAACGCGCCCGGGAAGACCGTCCAGGCACATCGTATATACAGTATTATATTATGTATGACGGGGCAAGGCTCCGTTTCGGCTTAATTTGTTGTTTCCCACCCATCTCCATGAGGTAAATTTGACATTCCCGTTTGCCACACGAGCCTGCCTCATGAGGAAACTAGCCGCCGCCGCCTGCTACGCTCACTGTCAACCCCTTTGCCCCGCTTCAGGTGATGAAGAATAAAACGGCTTTTTTAATCCACGGCTGCTGGCCGTTGGTTGGCTGCGCTCTTCCCCCTCAGGAGGGGTGGTGGTCACGTGCTCAGGGACCAAAGGCCGGCCCACCTGTAAGGCAAGGTGAGGTGATGGCCTCAGGGGGGCGAGGATCAGGAAGGGCAGCAGACCTGGCCCCCAAAGAACGCATCACCTGCTGACACAGCTACAGCAGCACACTCTGTGAAAGCCAAATCTGCTCCTTTATCAGCAATACGCACACACCACCATGCCACCTGTACAACAGGCCTCACAATGGTTTGCCTTAAGTGCCAAAATGTATTGGCCCTGCTTCCCATTGGGATGTCTGGTTGGGCGCTGTGAGAACAGGAGGCTAGACCAGATCTTCTTCTTTACTGAATTCATATACCACCCTATACCCAGAGGTCTCAGGGCAGTTCACAGAACAAAATATGTAATCAAAATATAGGCCACTGGCCTGATTCAGCAGAGCCTCCTTATGCTCTTGGGCCTCTCATGCCAAAACAAACAAACAAAAAACCCCAGCAAGGCAGCATAGAGTGGTATTATTACTTCCCTCAGTCTGGACACTACACTTCTGATGATGCAGCCTAGAATAGCATTAGCTCTTTTCTTCCCCCTCTTTTTTTTTTGCTGAGGCGGCATCACACTGTTGGCTTAGGTTAAGCTTGTGGTCCACCAAGACTCCTAGATCCTTTTCACATCTATTGCTAGCAAGCCAGGTGTCTCCCATCTTATATTTGTTCAGGTGGTTATCTGTGTCTAAGTTTAGAAACTTACATTTGTCACTATTGAAATTCATCTTTAGTTTTTTGCATCAACTCAGGCCCATTGGCCCCTGTAATGAGACAGGCCACCTTATGGGCACATACATCCAGGTGGGAGCTTCATTTGCAGGCTGATCTTTGGTCACTGACAACAGTTAGGGTTGCCATGTTTCAAAAGACTGAAGATTGTGGAGCTTTTTTTGCAGAATCTCAAAAAAAGAAGTTTTTGAGCTATTTTTAAAGCTGAATCTCAGCTATACCTGGGAAATTACGGACGTAAAAAAAAAAAAAAAAAGGCAATAAAGACCTATCTGGAAGCACACTGAGAGTTGCTTTGGTTCATGGTAGAGAAATAGTTAAATGTGGTAGTGTTTCCTCACTTCTGCACCCCCAGGCAGGATGGAACAAGTCCTAGATGTCTATGCAACTTGCCCATACTGCTGTGGGGACATAAGCAATTTCTTATTCCACTGCTTATACTTCAGAAGTCACTTTTAAGAATCAGGCGACTCTGAATATGCAAAGAGACAGGAGGGACAACCCCTTTGGAATGTGCTACCCAAGGCAAACCTTTCATGCTGTTTCATGTTAAGGTTGGGCCTGGGGGTGGTTGCTTCTTAATTAGGCATGTCAAAATTTATTTTCAATAATAAGATGTAATGGAAGACTGAATACACTTTTACTGGCACTTTATATATTTATTGGTGAGCCTGCCAATTTAATTAGTCAATTAACTGTTACTTTTAACCAATAAATGTCAATTAATCTGTTAGCATAGAGCACTGGAGAATCAGAACTAGATTTTCAGCTTACAGATCCTACAAAGGGCAGAGTGAACTGACATTCCCTGGGGAAAATTCTGCCAAGAGTTGCTAGGAATAAATATGGAGAACCAATTTCCTCAATTTTGTGTTCTCAGTGGGCTGGGGGACCTCAGGCCCTGGGGCTGGATGTGGCCTTCCAGGTCACACTGTCTGGCAAGCACAGAGTCTCCCAAGTCCATGCACCCCCACCAGCCCTGCAGTCTCGAGTTGTTTTTTGTATGTTTGTTTTGCCTGGCTGGAAGTTTTCCTCTTCCATGGAGAGATCTGTGAGGAGGGTACAGAACCCTCTGAGTTGTGTGTGACTAGAATGTTGCCATCAGCTCAAAGGCAAGAATTGCATTTGTTGTTGCTCTACACAGCACAGGTTTGTGCACATGTACCATACCCCATGGCAGCAGGGCCCCCGGACTCTTAGCTTTCGTTTTAAAAAGTAAGGAATAATAATCTGAGATATACTTAATGTTGAAAAGAAACAGGGTTATACCACAGATAGGCTAAAAGGATTAAAATGACATACACCCTGAACATGCAGACACTGGCCATTACTCTCCATGAACATAGATAACAGTGCAATTCTGCCCTGACATCTTCATGGCTTGCATCCTATTGTCTGGCATTTTCTATTTGAGTTGTGACTTCATTCCGTTTAATACTGCATGTGCCAAACAGGGCTGCATTTCTATTGCACCCTGCTGAGTTGCATGCACATCTATCCCACCTACATAGCGCTGCCATGCAGTTTTGTGGAATCTTTCATATTGTTTTATATATAAATTCCTTGAAAGCTCTCTAGAGCATTACATCACAGGCCTACCAACAGAGTTTTGAAAGCATCTCAGGAAAAGGCAGAAATAAAGAGGAACAAACAGGGACAGTTAATTTATCAGGGACAGGTAGCAGAAAACAGGCACAGTTGGTCATGGATAGCAAGCGTATGGCACCGGAGATGAGCATTTGGGAACAGCAGGCGAGCAAGGTTTGAAACGAAGGAGGGGCATGCTTTCACTCACAGTATGGAAAGGCCTGAGTGCTATTGTACAAACGGAACAGCATTGATTACAGGAGATACCTCCATTTATACAGATGGATTTAGGGTTACACCCCAAGGCTACAAGCCCCAAATTACTCTGCTGTTGCTGAAAGCCGTACTGAAAAATGATTTCAGTAGACGCTCTTGCGCTCAAAATGCTTTGCTGCTAGTGCATTGCCTCTCTAGACTCCTGTAACTCTTCCTTTTCCTCCATGTTATGCTGGATAACTCACTACACTAACAGGAAATGGTAGACCGACCAACCCCACAAGACTTGAGGCGGGGGGAAATCAAATTATGTGAAATATTATTTGACTTCATGCACATTCTAATTATACTTTTTATACTAAGCAGACACTAAGATGCAAGAGAACAACCAGTAATGTTTCTGCAAATGAAAATAATGAAACTATGAAGCAGTAGTTTCTTAGCAACAAACTGGAAGCTGTGTTAAGTAATGTTCTTATTTTTATCAGGGCTTGTGTGTATTGGCAGTTTGGCATCTCTATTCTAGGAATTTTTATACGTGCAGATATTTCACTTCCCCCACCCTCTCTCTTGCCATATATATGAGGAGGTTAAAATGACAGCAGTGATTGCTACCTGTTATCCAGATAGGTGCATTGTGCATTTAGCAACTGCCCAATATGTAGTAATTCAGCTAGGGCAGTTTTTTCTGTAGATTGAAAACAGTAATGAGGTCTAGTCTGTTGAAGTTCTAGCAGTTGTGCAGCTTTTAAAGGCACAAATGTTTCATCAAGAAAAGGAGAAAGAAACCAACACTTAAAATGACAACATATTTAAAGTAGGAATTTCACCTAGTGAAAACAGTTTGTTTTACTAATGTAGGAAAAGCCTCAAAAGTACCATCTCTTTTTTCCTTTACCAAAAACACATGGGCTCTACTGAATGGTTTGCTCACAGTATCTGTATGTGTTTTGGCTACAGAGACCTTCATATCCCAAGGGCAAGCAGGACTCCAGTCCTATGAAGAAAGGCTACACCACATTCAGAAGACAATGTAGCCTTTGTCAGTTGTCACAGTTTGTGCAAGAGAGAGCAAGGCAGCACCCTTGACACCCACATCCCCATTGGCTCTACGAGTCCTAATTTGGGAGAAAAGTGGGATATAAATGCATTGAATAAATAAACATGATGACCCTCCTGGATCAGGCCATGTAGACCTCCTATGGGAAACCTGCAAGCAAGCTGGAAATGAGTGCAGCAGCACTCTGTCCAGCTGCAGTTCCCAGCAATGTGTAATTCCCCTACAATCCAAGTGTTTTGTGGGTGCATGTCTATAGAGCTAAGTCTGCTCTACATGCATCAACTCCCACTGGATGCAGAACTCTATTTAACTCTATTTATGCTTCATTCTGCCCTTCATACCATGGGCATCCATGGGGTAGGGGGAGTCCTCACCAATCTCACCCACCTCTGGATGAACGATAATTTAAGGATCTCTAGCAGTTCTAGAACCTAAGGTATAAGACAAATTTGTATGTGCACTATTCTTTCCATTCTTTTTATATAGTGAGAAACTGGCTTGCCTTTCCCCTTCAGTGTTTTAATTGGTCAGCCTTCTCCTCCAGAAAAACTCCTACAGACTCCCATGCTTCACACAATTGTTAATCACATAAGGGGACAGGAACTAGGACTGAACAGGACTACTATTCCCTATCACTACTACTATTATTCAGAAGAAGCTATGCCAATATTATAAGAACTTAGCACCAGGTAGGGCCAACACATTTAACCAACTGCACCTGGTGGGTGGAAGTTTATATGCATCGATCTGGAAGTTTGCAAATCACCTGGGAAACTCTTCTGCACAGCCCAGGTGGAGCAGATAAGGATACCACCATTGATAATATCAAAAGCTGCTGAAAAGTCAAGGAAAATGAACAGGGACACATTTTCCCTGTTTCTGTCCTGACAGAGGTCATCATACTGAGCAATCAATGCCATCTTTAAATATTTTAAGGGCTGTCACATGGAAGAGGGAACATGATTGTTTTCTCCTGCTCTGGAGGGTAGGCCTCGGCTTCAAGTTGCGAGAAAGGAGATTCCAACTAAACATTTGAAAAACTTTCTGAAAGTAAGAGCTGTTTGGCAGTGGAACAGACTCCCTCGAGAGGTGGTGGACTATCCTTCCTTAGAGGTTTTTAAGCAGAGATTGTATGGTCATCTGTCATGGATGCTTTAGCTGAGATTGCATTGAGTTGGACTGCATTGCATTGAGTTGGACTAGATGACCCTTGGGTCCCTTCCAGCTCTAAGGTTCTATGAATGCAGTTAGTTCCTCTACCACAACCAGGTCTAAACCCCAACTGTAATGGATTTAGAAAATCAGTTTCCTCCAAGTGCGCCTGGATCTGGTTTGTGACTCAAGAACCTTGATATTGGTTGTTTAGTTGATATTGAGTCGGAGACAATCATGAACACGTTTTGATAACTTGAAGGCAGGCATTATGGCTCAGACAGAAGTTATAATAGTATGGCACTTAAATTCTGGACTATTGTGATTTTTTTTTTTTTTTGCTTCACTGAAGCCCTTAAGGCTTTATATACGCCTTTCAAAAAGGTCCTCATTTTTATTCATCATTTGCTCTCTAAATTTCAACCGTGTCTTCTAAGCTGAAATCAAGGAGGCTTACAAAACACAATGAATATTTAAGAAACACAAACATAATCATTATCATAAAACCTTGATGTTCTGTTAACAAGGTGGCACAAGATCACATTACATAAAACCACTAAATAAATAAATAAAAATGTGAGCCAGTCTCTCAAAAGAAAATGTCTCCTTGAGGTTCAAAATCAATTGACACAAGCAATTTCTGTGGAAGGGATTTCCTCATAAGGTGATTGTAGTAGCATTGAAAAATTATAGGTAGAAACCGTTTTCCAGTTAAGTTGCAAAGAAGAGGCTTGACAAAAAAAATTGTTTAATTCATTAAGGCCCTGAATTCTTTTTATGTAACAATGTTTGTGCAGCTGGTAGGGAAGACTGGGAACTTCAAGTGTTACAACTTTCAAATTCTTTAAAGTGAATTGTACTTTAAAGAACTGGCATGATATGTAATTCTGTCAATGTGAAGGCATAATGCTTCAAGGAGGAAGGAGTCAAATGTGAAATTGCTGATCTTCTAACGGAAACACATAACTTGTCCTTCAGATCAGCCTCCATTCCTGAAGAATTGTAAAGAAGCCAATTTAACGCCAGTATTTCAAAAAGGATGCGGGGGGATCCTGGAGATTATAGGCTGGTTAGCTTAACATTTTTCCTGCGAAAACTGGTGGAATTTATTGTTTTTTTTTAAAAAGTTGCCAAGCATATAATGAACCTTGCTGAAGGAGGGCAAGCATGGCTTCTGAAGGACAAGCCCTGTTTCACAATGCTATTAGAGTTATTTAGAAGTGTCAGTAAACATATTGTAGATCAAAGTCTTTTTTATGTTGAGTTTAATTCCGCATTTTTTCATTTTTACTGGACTTGAGCCATCCACTTTGAGGAGCTGCCAGGCAAGGTGCCAGTTTGCAAAACAAACAAATAATAAATTGGGGTCGTCAGTTCTTTGTCATGATAGATTTTAATAGGGTTCACAATTTTTCCAATGGCTTCTGCAGCTGTGCCAGTAAGATAGGACAACTTATGTGTTGCCAAAAGGGGGGGGGGGAGGGAATGCATCACACAAAAAGGCGGCCAAAAAAATTAACGTAAACCTTGCATAGTCTAAGTTATATTTATAGATGCACATTTATAAATAATTACTATAATAATTACTAGAAACACATCTCACCATAACTGAGAAGATAGTGGCTTGTGTGCCTGCTCAGTCTCCTATCCGGATGGTAATTGCTGATGGGCATCTTCAAATCCCCTGCTCCTCTTTCTCTAGTTTTTTTATTTTTAAACTGGACTACCACAGATCCTAGGGCTTGCCGATCAGAAGGTCAGCGGTTCGAATCCCCGCGATGGGATGAGCTCCTGTTGCTTGGTCCCAGCTCCTGCCAACCTAGCAGTTCGAAAGCACCTCAAAGTGCAAGTAGATAAATAGGTACCACTCTGGCGGGAAGGTAAACGGCGTTTCTGTGCGCTGCTCTGGTTCACCTGAAGCGGCTTTGTCATGCTGGTCACATGACCCGGAAGCTGTACACCGGCTCCCTCAGCCAATAAAGCAAGATGAGCACCGCAACCCCAGAGTCGGTCACAACTGGACCTAATGGTCAGGGGTCCCTTTACCTTTACCTAGGACCAGAGAGCCCTTCAATAGGGCCTTCTTGACCTCCCTTGAAATAGAGGGCTGTAAAGTTGGACACATGGCTACCCTACTGTAACAGCAGCTTGATCTGTAGCTATTAGCAGATGATAAAATCTTTCTCCTGCTCTGAAAAGCACAATCCCTGCAGATCAAGCGTCTGTTAAAGGCACAGTTGCAGAAGCCACCTGAACAGTCCTCCTCAAAGCCTAAAGAGTTGGCAGAGTGGTTCAATCTCCTTATGCCTGTGCCTCTGAGGTAATGTATAGTAATGATTTACTAGGACAGAAAATGGTTTCAAGGTGCTGCTTTTCAGCCTCTCTACTAATACGGATGCATCAAGGAATATTTTTCAAGCACCCCGATGACTGAGAAGCAACCGGAGATAGTCTTAGAGAGATGAAATCATACTAATTATTGCAATAATTGCATTTCACAGTCTGGCCCCATCCTTTCCCATCCAGAAATCTCCTGTTTGCTGTCTCTGCCTATGTGTCATAGTATAAGAGAAGCTGTTCCGGCCATCTGTCTGTCTTCATGCTTAACTCAAAAACTCTCCATTGTTTCTGGTGTATAATTTAAGCCGTACATATTCTTTTTGCCAAGATCAACCTGCAAAATGCTCTCCATCGCACAGGAGAAAATAACATGCTGTGTCTTCTGGCAGTGCACTTTAGCTACTTGGAACACCCCACCCCACCCCGCTCATCATGTTACTCTCCACATGCCCCTTCTCTCAGTGAAAAACACCGGAGGTGCGGGGAGGGCAAGAGGAGGAGAACAATAGGAAAAGTAAGAGAAAATAACATGGTTCTTTCTTAGGTGAAGCTTGAAGTGACATTCAAATCCATACAGCCATTGTATTAAGAACATTAACAGCCTTGCTGGGTCAGAACAGCAGACACTTAAAGGGAAATGATATAAGTGCACAGCACTCCAGAGGAGTTCTGCACTCCCTGTTCCCTAATTCTATCAGTGTGGTGAGGACTATTTTAAGGTTACTGGATGCAGCGGAAGATGGGGCTGCTCCCATAACAGCTGGGCAGAAAAGAGAATTCCAGGAAATGCATCTTCACATTCACATCTGTCCAAGGCTACTGATGGGGGAGACTGCTGTTGCATTCATGTCCTGCTTGGGGGAGTCCCAAAAATACCTGGCTGGCCACTGTGAGAGCAGGATGCTGGACTAGATGGCCCTTTGGCAGCCACTTGACTCAGTAGAACTATGACTGCAGGCAAGAACTGCTGCTCCATCAGCCCGTCACATATCTGTACAACATGTCAGGAGGCTAGCAGGCCAGCCACACCGCCAGCCACACGTGCAGCAACCATGAGAAGGGGGACTTGTGTATACAGTGGACGCTTGGGTTGTGAACATGATCCGTACGGAAGGCACTTTCGCAACCCACAGTGTTTGCAACCCACGAGTGTCACGATTTAGCAGTACTGCGCATGCACAAGCGCCGAAACCCAGAAGTAATCATAGAATCATAGAGTTGGAAGAGACCACAAGGGCCATCAAGTCCAACCCCCTGCCAAGCAGGAAACACCATCAGAGCACTCCTGACATATGGTTGTCAAGCCTCTGCTTAAAGACCTCCAAAGAAGGAGACTCCATCACACTCCTTGGCAGCAAATTCCACTGTCGAACAGCTCTTACTGTCAGGAAGTTCTTCCTAATGTTTAGGTGGAATCTTCTTTCTTGTAGTTTGGATCCAATGCTCCGTTTTGGTAATCGTTTTGGTACTTCTGGGTTCGGTGCAGTGCGCAACCCGAAGCGTCTGTAATCCGAGGTATGACTCTACTGACATAGGCACTCACAGCTCTTCTGTGTAAGGATGGTATCCTGAGTCAGAGTCCTTTCTCAGATGGAGAAATGTGATGTGCATTGGTACATGCACAGGGCTCCTGCACATGGTCACCCAATGTATGGTTGCTGAGGTGGAGATGTAGCAGCAGGGACCAAGACTGGTTTGTGATGCTCCTCAACCCTCATGTGGGCTTTAAACCCATGATCGAGCAATAGCAAAGCAATGCACACACACACACACACTTAGCACTGAACAGGATGCAGGTGGATTAGGTAGTGAGGTTTATCTGCCCACCTCTCCCAGTTGACTCCGCACCAGCTGAAGTTGGGATAGCTATCTGCAAGAAAACCAACCAACCAAAGGGCATTCCTGGAATCTGGGGCAACCAAGCTGTTTCCACTGCTTTCACTTGACAGTATTAGATTTAATCCAGGCCTATATAATCCTGCCTGCACTTTTGCCATATCCATCCTGAGCAGGAGTGCTGCAGATGCGACAGTAGTTCTACTCCTCTGCAAAGCCCAGCCAGAATTCAATGCACAATATGCAGAGTTAGGAAGCTGTCCAAATCAAGCCAGACTATTCCAGGTATTTGCTATTCTGACTGGCAGCTACTCACCAGTGTCCCTGAAAAAGATCTCTCCCAGCACCTACAACCTGTCCCCCCCCCCCCCAGTGGAAAGGCAGAATTGAGCCTGTAGTCAAAGCATATGCTCTACTGTTGAGCTATGTATGGTTCCCCCCCCCCCTCCCAGAACCTGCCCTATTCTTGTGACTAATTTGATTTAAACTGTTTTTAATATTGCATTTTAAAATGGCAAGAATTGGACCTTTTGGTGAATGACAAGTAACAGTAGATGGATGTGGATTTATTCAAAGTTTGTTGTGCACAAGATTTGAATCTGGCGTTTATGGAAAAATGGGCAAATAGGCCACATGAAAGACGGTAACATTAAGCAAATGGACAACTTAGGAAAATATGGTTTTATTTTATAGAATCCGCTTTGACATTTTTACTGCTTCAATTTGCTATTCTATATAGGACATTGTTAAAAAAATAAAATTGTGAAATGGGCTTGGCTTGGGAGGAGGGGGAATGTTTGTTGGATGTCACTTCTCCTCCCCTCCTTTTCAATAATTAATAAAATCAATTTTAAAAGTAGCAGTAGTAACAACAATAATACAAGGTGAAGTGACTTCAGCAACTTTTAATGAGAAAAAATACAGGGCCAAACGACTCAGACAGAGACTACGGCATGAGAGCACAAGTGCTCAGAAAGCGTGCAAAATCACCCTCCTGTTAATCTGTGATTAGCTGGAGAGGGACGCGGGTGGCACTGTGGGTTAAACCACAGAGCCTAGAACTTGCGGATCAGAAGGTCGGCAGTTCGAAACCCCGCGTTGCTCGGTCTCTGCTCCTGCCAACCTAGCAGTGCAAAGTGCAAGTAGATAAATAGCTACCGCTCCGGCAGGAAGGAAGGTAAATGGCGTTTCCGTGCACTGCTCTGGTTCGCCAGAAGAGGCTTAGTCATGCTGGCCACATGACTTGGAAGCTGTATGCTGGCTCCCTCGGCCAGGAAAGCGAGATGAGCACCGCAACCGCAGTCAGTCACGACTGGACCTAATGGTCAGGGGTCCCTTTACCTTTATGCCTCGGTTACTCGAGCTAATGAAGTGCTGAACATTCTCTGAGGATAAAATAAAAAAATAAAAATAAAACAGCCATAATTAAGCAACGGGGGTGGAGGAGAGCCCTTCTTGATAACATAACTCCTCCAAAACTCCACTCAACTTATACCAGAGCAATAACGCTCATCTAAACCGACCATCGGATAACAACAACCAGCAGAATCGGATGCCTCATCCTGTGCTTTCCCCCACCCTGCCCATAGAGACATGACCGAGCCAACGCAGCAACCGCAGCCTTCCCCACTGCTGGAGAGCCAGCCAGCATGCAGCCTGATAAAAGTTCTGATGCGAGCTTGGCGCTGGGAGATGACGTCACGACATCATGGCCGCCCCCGTGAGGCTCCCACGTGGTGGGATTTCCCGGAAGCGTCGCTGTGCAGTGTCTGGTGGGATCTTCGCAGGGACTTTTTTCCGCGGGTGCAAACGGCACTCGCTGGGCCGTTAAACCCGGCAAGCGCGCAGAAGTAGCCTCGGAGGCCAGCGGAGGAAGGAAGGCAAGGATTACTTTTGTGCAGCCGTAGAGATTTGTGTGGTGTAATGTATTTATGCATATAGATATTTCAGTGTAAGTCTCTTGGAGACCTTGGGTGAAAAGCGACTAATAAGTTCAGCTAATAAGAATAAATAATAAGAACTTGGAAGGAGATAACCGCGTGGGGCGGGTAGCAGGAAAGGACGGACGGCAGACCCCAAAGAAGGAAAATCGAGGTTGCTATTTACTATTCTTGTAGTTTCATTACCATTTATAAGCCTGCATCCTTAAAAATGCTTGTTATTGCCGCTTTGATGCCTCGCTGTTCCTCTCAGGAGCATAGAGTGGCATTTTCCTTCCTGTTTCTCCCCTCCCCCCTCCGCCCCCCACTTTAATCTCGCGACAGTAACGGTAAGATTGGTTGAGAAACGGCGGGGGAGGGGGATCAGCTGGGGGTTCACCCCACTGTGGCGATGTGGTGGTTTGGAGATTGGTCTCCTCAGTACTTGGAAGTAAATCCCCGGTGAATCAGTTAAACTTCTGAATAAGTTGGCTTCCTGGTGAACTGTTAATTCGTGCAGTTGGCTGCGTGTTGGACGCAAGCTCACAACTTAATGTTGTTGCGTTCCACTTTTACTGGGTGGACTGGCGAATTGGGAGGTTGCTGATTAGCAGAGATCCAAAAGTCTCTCATTATCTGAAAACCGAACACTTACAGTTCATTTCTATTTTTGATTCTTCCTTGTATGTTCACCTGCAAATTGGTTGGGGTAAATAACATTTTCGGTTGTTTATTTGTTTGCTTATTAATTTAATTTCCACCTATTGTACATCTGTTAATGTGGGTACTTCTGCCTTACTTTCCCAAAGTTGCAGCTCTGTTTTAACAACCGTATGTTTAAACCTGGATACTGAATCCCATAAAAACTGTAGTTTAGGATTAGGATCGACATGTTGGACAATTAACCGTGTTAAATACTCAGATATTTGAAGTATAAGCCACTGAGCGATATCCAGCTGAGTCATACTCTGAATAGACCCATTGAAACCAGTGGACCTCAGTTATTTAAGTCAGCTTATTTCAGTGGGGCTGTTCTGAGTATGACTAGCATTGAATAAAGGTGTAGAAGATTACTCTTTTATTTCAGCTCCCTAGCTCTGTTGGCAGGGCTGGACCTAGGAGCATGGAAAAATGTACCCCCTTGGCTACCAGATGTAACTGCAGGCATTTCCAAACAGGCACACAAGATTCTGTGAGTAAGCTGCCATCAGTTACAGAAGCCACTGGGACTGGAAAGATCCAGGTTCAGTTCCTCATTCAGTCATGAAGCTTATGGTGTGATGTTGGGTTAGTTGCACACAGTTTGCACGGCCTGCTTCACAGGGCTGTTCCAAGGAGAATAATGGGGAATGGGTAGTATGCTTGATAATGTGGGTCCTGTGGAGGATGGGCAGAATTAAAATAATATATCACATTTTTAAAAAGTTGATGTCATTGTTTTATAGTACAGTGGTGGTGTTGTTTAGTCGTGTCCGACTCTTCGTGACCCCATGGACCAGAGCACGCCAGGCACTCCTGTCTTCCGCTGCCTCCCGCAGTTTGGTCAAACTCATGCTGGTAACTTCGAGAACACTGTCCAACCACCTCGTCCTCTGTCGTCCCCTTCTCCTTGTGCCCTCCATCTTTCCCAACATCAGGGTCTTTTCCAGGGAGTCTTCTCTTCTCAGGAGGTGGCCAAAGTATTTGAGTCTCAGCTTCAGGATCTGTCCTTCCAGTGAGCACTCAGGGCTGATTTCCTTAAGAATGGATAGGTTTGATCTTCTTGCAGTCCATGGGACTCTCAAGAGTCTCCTCCAGCACCATAATTCAAAAGCGTCAATTCTTCGGCGATCAGCCTTCTTTATGGTCCAGCTAGTACAGTGGTACCTCTAGTTAAGAACTTAATTTGTTCCGGAGGTCCGTTCTTAACCTGAAACTGTTCTTAACCTGAAGCACCACTTTAGCTAATGGGGCATCCTGCTGCTGCGGCGTGATTTCTGTTCTCATCCTGAAGCAAAGTTCTTAACCTCAGGTACTATTTCTGGTTTAGCGGAGTCTGTAACCTGAAGCGTATGTAACCTGAAGCGTCTGTAACGCAAGATACCACTGTAAGGGCCATCTAAGTGTCAGACCGGTTGATTAGCATTTGTCCTCCTGCTGTAACCTTATTGTGACCATTATGGGACTGGTCAAATGCCTGAGATAGCTCAGTCGGTAGAGCATGAGACCCTTGATCTCAGGGTCATGGGTTCAAGCCCCACGTTGGGCAAAAGATCCTGCATTGCAAATTTATTTTGTATAGTTAAGCTTTTAAGTCTATCTTCAGTACATTTATGCTATGTTATTGCTACGGCCAGTGGCTGATGCAAATAAATATTATTCTGATTCTGATTCCCTGCACTGTGGGGGTTGGACTAGATGACCCTTGGGGTCCCTTCCAACTCTATGATTCTGTGAATGCCCAGCTATATGTTTAGGATACTTTATAAGGGAACATGCAGCTGACAGTACAAGGCACCACTTCATTTCGTGTCTTCCCTTTGCAAATTTCAGAAGGAAAAATTGTATTCCTTTTGTACATGTAATCTTTTACCAGCTTTTGAGTCTAATGATTCCGATGCCACAGCTGCCGGTTATAGCTTGCTTTGTTCATGCTTGCTGTCTGAAAGTTTTTTTTAAAAATACAGTCACTACCAAATCTGAGAGGATTGTTGTTCAGAACAAAATATGTAGAACCAAATGTTCAAAGAACCAGGAAGAGAACACAAGCCTATGAAGGGCATATTGAGACATGTTGCTGTAGGAGTTGCTCACATGAGTGATTATTCAACTCCCCCAGCCCCCAAGATAAATGTTCACAGTAAAAGTCCTAGGAGCTGTTGTCACTTTTCATATGAATGGACTTAGCAGGCTGGTAAGGACGACTGTAAGGGGAAGGTCTCTGCTAGTTAGCCAAGGTGGTGCCCTCTAAATGCTGTTGGACTAGTGGTTAGGGTGTCAGGCTAGGGAGACCAGGGTTCAAATCCCCGCTCACCCATGGTCTGGAATGATTGGAGTTGTAGTCCAAAACATCTGGAATGCATTAGGTTGGGAAACTCTGGTCTAGGGAAAGGCAGGATCTTGGGAGCAGGTAGCATGGTGTGGGAAGCAGGGAAGGACTAGGAAAGGAGGGTGGGAATGGTCTGAATGAACTTAGGGAGGACCTAAGAGGGGAAGAGAAACTAGACTGCTGAATGAGTGAAGGAGGGATGCTCATAGTTGGGAGCTGCAGAGAATTACATTTTGATTTCAAATGGCCTCATCAGATACACCTTCCTAGTCCAGTTTATAAAGATATACCCTTCCATCAAATCAAAGAAGAGGGAGAGCAAAGTAGATTTACAATTAATATTAACTTTATTGACAGTGGCAGGAATATATAGCTCAATCCTTGAAAACCACACAAATTCTGATTGGCTTAAGAAAATCTGGGACATGGTTTTAATATCCAGATTGGCTTTTTTTACAAGCAGCTATAGCAGCACAAAACAGACTTTGTTTATTAATTCTAAAAACAACAAATTTCATGATGTACTGCCATTTATCACTTTTTCTGCATTATGAGTCACTTAAAAAAAAAGATTTAATACTGTAATTGCATAAAGTGTTAAAACAGTGCACAGTGGTATCCTTTTTTTCTTTTATCTCTTCCCTTTGTGCAATTTCATGTTATGTACTTTATATAATGGGACGCAGGTGGCGCTGTGGGTTAAACCACAGAGCCTAGGACTTGCGGATCAGAAGGTCAGTGGTTCGTATCCCTGCGACGGGGTGAGCTCCTGTTGCTCGGTCCCAACTCCTGCCAACCTAGCAGTTCGAAAGCACCTCAAAGTGCAAGTAGATAAATAGGTACCGCTCCGGCGGGAAGGTAAACGGTGTTTCCGTGCGCTGCTATGGTTCGCCAGAAGCGGCTTAGTCATGCTGGCCACATGACCCGGAAGCTGTACGCCAGCTCCTTTGGCCAATGAAGCGAAATGAGTGCCGCAACCCCAGAGTCGGTCATGACTGGACCTAACAGTCAGGGGTCCCTTTACCTTTACCTTTACTTCATATAATGAATTTAACTGATAGCCATTTTTGAAATATTTTCCTTTGTTCTTCTTTGAAGGTCAGTCATGAAGCTCAAGCGAGGTTCAAGTAAGTTTAAGACTCCATCCAAACTTAAGCGAAGAGGCATCAAAGTGACAGGGGCATGGAAGCCCATTGAGATTGACCCAAATCTCTTTGCCGACGAGCAACTTGGAGGCTTAGTATGTTTTGAGGAGCTTACAGATTATAAACTGGTGTCTTCCTCGAAAGCGGGAGAAGAAAATGCCAAGGGGAGAAAATCTAGTAGGAGGCCTGGAGAAGTGGAAGACCTGGAGCAAGAGCATAGTGCAATTCCCAAAAAGAAGAGGAAGAAGGAGAAAAATCTGGAACAGGAGGTGAGGAGTGGTTATGAACCCAAAGTGAAGGAACTGGTAACAACTGAGCAGGAGGCTGAATGTAAAGAGGCCATCCCTAGCTTTGAGCAAGATGAGAGAGTAGAAGGAGACACCACAATCCTTAAAAGGAAAGCGAAGAAAAAGAGGAAGAGAGAGTTGAAGAAGAAAACCTGTCCTCCCCAAGATGTTGCTGAACCAGCTAAAGCTTCTAAAAAGGCTAAAAACTGGACAGCAGAAGTCCTGTCTTTATCTTCAGGTCAGGAAGTGGACATGTCTGCATGGAAAGGCCTCTTCGTTCCTAAGCCTGTTCTTCAGGCACTGAGTGAATTAGGGTTCAGTGCGCCAACTCCGATTCAGGCCCTGGCTCTGCCTTCTGCGATTCGAGATGGCATGGACATCCTTGGAGCTGCAGAGACAGGTATAATTCATTGCTACGGCGGTTGTTTCGCTTCCACTGTCCAAGATGTGTAGATTCTGTACCTCCATAAGCACATGATAGAAGCATGGATTTGGGTAATTGAGCACAAAGTACAGTGTGCTGAGAATTTCAGCTTTTTCTTTTGTGGGTGAAAAATATTTGGGTGCAGGAGCTGGTGAAATTGAAGAGGGCCATCAGGACATCAGTGGTGAGGACAGGGCCTGCCCAAGACATTTTACTGCTGTAGGCAAGACCAGCAATGCCCTCTTCCCCACAACAATTAATTTATTATTTTTATTTATTAAATTTATATAACACTCTCCATCGTAAGATCTCAAGGCGGTTCACAGAATAAAATACAAGTTAAAAGCAAGAGTGCAAATTTTCAACTTTGAAACGTGCTTTTTGATTGTAAAATTTTATATGGCAATTTCAGTGTATTAGATTTGTTGGCATCTCTCAGCTAAATTTGGCAGGCATCAAATATGGATTCTTATTACCTGCCAATTGTCGATAACAAATCACAGACAGCTGCACGGGCACCAAGATTCAACTCGTATCTGTGTGTTTGTGTGTTTTTAAATATTCCAATCTGTTCCGAGTTGCTTTGAACTCTCTTTTTCAATCTGTGCTCTGGTTTCTAAGCCACTACATCTAAAACAAAGCTCTGTGTTTTCCTCATTCACTGTAATGGGGAACCTGCAGTGACTATAACATTTTCCCCTTTTTGGCCAAAGTGGATAAAATTTTGAGACAAATACTCTTCCGGGATGCAGTGAGCCTGCCAAATTGTAGACCGATAGAGAAATTTTCATGAAGGGCGCCTTTAAAATTTGATGAATCTTAACTAAAGGAAAAGTCTATTACTTTTTTGATGTTCTGGCCGAATTGGATGCAGTTTGCAGGCATCACCACCCCTTCTGAGGGGATGAAGACTTCTGAATTTCAGAATGAATCATAAGGTGGTGGTAGAAGGTTTATTGGTGGAGTGTGTGAGCTCCCCATGCCCCCTAAGACTTAGAGATTGCAACTTTTCTTCCTTAAGAGAATGAGAGTCCTCTACATTGTGATTGGAGTGCCCTGAGAAAATAATTATCTGTGATTCAAGCCAAGACTTGTCTGTCAACATGACAGATTGCACCCTTTTCCCTTTTGAGCTCTGGGCATCTCCCCTCTCGGTTTTGTTTCATTTTGGTGGGGAGAGATTTGTTCATTTTTTTGGAGAGCTAAAGCTACAGAACCATTCTGATGATGTTGCTGAACTGCAGCTCCCATAATCCTCCACCATTGGCTGTCTGGGACTTACGAGATTCGTAGTCCCAGCAACATCTGGAGGGCTGCAGGTTAACCACCCCTGGCTTATTGAATTGAGAAGGTCCCAACTTCATTTCCTCTGAATTCACATTGTCTCAACACTTACTGAGGGGGAGCAATAGTGTGATAGAAGAAATGTCTGCCAATTCCCCCTTCCCTAGGTGGACTGTCTTCCAGATTCAGAGGCCAGCCTGGGTGAACAACCTTTACCACAAGACCTGGGGTCAGGGACACATGCGCAGGGAGGCTTGGTGCAGGGGGCAGGGATTAAAAGAGGTCCTCCTGTTTGCCAGTTTTCACTTGGGAAAAGTCCCTCCATTCCTTATGAGGGAAACCACTGGGTTAGTGATTCCATATTTCCTACAGAAGGAGTTAAAATGTCAATGGCAGCAACAGAAAATTGTATCACGAGAGATGAGTTGAGTAGAATGCAGTTTGTCCTTGGCCTAGTTTTCATTTCTGTGTGTGGAGAGCACTGATCAGAGCTGTCAATTAAGACAATTCCTTTTATAGAGCTTTTTAAAAAAGACCAACAAGAGTAGAAGGAAAAATCCAACCAAGTACACATGTTGCACGTCAATAGCATTACACTGCTTTGTATGTTACCTTAGGATGGTGGAAGTCTCAGAGCAGCCTCTGCACACCCAACCACAAGCAGGCCAGAAACCACTACAATTTTTAATATATTTTTTAAGCAGAGCAGCCATTTTGCTTTGTGGTGAGTCTTATTACAGACTAGCAGCCTACAAATGAACCAGTACTTTTTAAGAGTCCAGGCACTTATTTGTTGGTTTTAAAAAATATGTATATATTCAAAAGATTTCACAATGATTTATATTTATTAATTACTACTGTTGAAAAGCAACCCACAGTGAAGTGTCTTGGTGAGATAAGCAACGACAGGTGCCTGCTTTAAGAAGCACCAATTTGACTCATTGTAACTACATATATTTACATGGCTTTAATTAAGAGAGGGAGCCCTGGCTGAGGGATAATGCATATCCTTTGTATCCAGAATTTCTGAGGTTCGATCCTCATCAACTTCAAGGAGCAGGAAGCTGCTGAAGTAAAAGAATTCCTTGCCTGAGCTCCTGGAAAAGAGCTGGCAGTCAAAGAAGAGTAGACAATACCAGACTAGTGGGGGAAAACCGGCTGGTTTGGTTTCTTAATTTTAGATTTAAGCTTAGTTTTTATCATTCAACAAGTGTACAAAATATTAAGAAAATTGGATGACATGAGGTAAAAAAGTTGGATCACTTGATATGGAATTACCTGGCTACACTAGCGTAAGGCAGTTTAGAAAACATTCCGAAAAGACCAACCTGTTGAATGTTTGACTCTCATTTACACTGTATACGGATGGAGTGTTTCTTGGGGTGTGGGGATGTATGGGGGTGGTTTGTTATATGAGTTTTTGAAAATCAAAAAGATGTGTTAAAAAGAAATGGGATGGAGCAAGTCCCCTATAAAAAAAGGTGCAGAATTTGGGGCTTTTTAGTTTAGGGAAAAGGCAAAGAGAGGCAACATGGTAGAAGTTCATAAAATTGTGCATGGAGAAAGTGGATAGAGAAATGTTTTCCCCCCCTTGCTCCTCACGCTAGAACTCATCCAATGAAGCTGAATGTTGGAAGATTCAGGACGGGTAAAAGAAAGTGCCTAGTTAAACTCTGGAGCTTACCGTATTTTTCGCTCTATTGGACGCACCGGACCACAGGACGCACCTAGTTTTTAGAGGGGGAAATCAAGGGAAAAAATATTATTCCCCCCCCCCCCCCAGCCTCAAAGACCAAGGGACAGGCTGTGTGCAGCCTGTCCGCTTCTCCCAGAGCTTCTCGGGGCTGCGAGGGAAGCCTGGGTTTCTCCCCCCCCCCCAGCCCCAAAGAGCAAAGAAGCCAAGACAGCGAGCGGGATCCATAGCCGCTCAACCTCTCCAGCCAGGAGGTAAACCTCTCCAGCGCAGCTAACGAAGAAGACAAGGCAGCGAGCGCGATCCATCCCGCTCACTGCATTGGCTTCCTCTTTAGCCTTAAGCAGCATCTTTAGCAGATTGCGCAAGGCTTTAGCAGATTGCGCAAGGCTTTTCTAGAGGAGGGAGAAGGGACTGACTGACCGCGTCAGTCCCTTCTCCCTCCTGGGGAAAAGCCCGCAAGAGCCACACGAAGCTTGTGTGTGGCTCTTGGGGGCTTTTTCTGCCTGCCTCCCCCCCTGCATTCGCTCCATAGGACGCACAGACTTTTCCCCTTAGTTTTTAAGACGGAAAAACTGCGTCCTATGGTGCGAAAAATACGGTAGTTCTGTGGGAGGCAATGATGGCCATCAGCTTGGATGGCTTTAAAAGAGGGTTAGGCAACATCATGGAGGGCAAGCCTACCAAGGGCTTCCAGCCATGTGGTCTAGCCTGCCTCCATGGTTGGAGGCAGCAATGCTGGAAACCACATGCGGGGGGAACGACTCTTGGGTTTGCCAGTTTCCCCCAGGCATCTGGGTGGCTGCTGTGACAAGATGCTGGACTAATGTGATGGCTTGTGTATGCTCTTCACAATAAGCACTCTCTGCTCACTCAGAGAGGTATTTACAGTTCTTTATTTTACATATGTACAAGCAGCACATTACAATCATGCGTCCGAATCATCCGGTTCAGATTCAGGGAGTTGTCTTCTCCGGCTTCTCCAACAGAAAAGGCGGGGAAGTTTCATGGGACGTCTCTGATCCTTTCGTTTTAACCCTCTCCTTTCCTATGCAGACGGCACAGGGACAGGCTCTCCATCTGTTCCTGAACTTCCTGTGTGGTTCTGGGGCTCTGCTTCAGCATCAGAGAGCCTTCCCTCCTCCTGGCTCTCTCCCTCTTCCCCATCTATCACTTCCTCTCTATCTAT
The DNA here is from genome assembly GCF_965153285.1 of Podarcis tiliguerta. NCBI lineage: Eukaryota > Metazoa > Chordata > Lepidosauria > Squamata > Lacertidae > Podarcis > Podarcis tiliguerta. The sequence continues at coordinate 114,187,315 of NC_139534.1, read as the reverse complement.
CTCTTACTGTTCCCGCTCCTCAGAGTTGTACCCTGGCAACCCTGTGACAACTAGGTGGGCCATTGGCCTGATCCAGCAGGCTCCGCTTGTGTTCCTAGGTTTCTAACCTGTGTTTTATTTGTCCATGTTTAGGAAGTGGTAAGACCCTTGCTTTCGCCATTCCAATGATCCATTCCATTCTGCAGTGGCGCAAGTCAACAGGACTGGCAAGTGGAAGGGACAGGCCGCTTGATGAAGGAGAGGATGGTGAGGATGAGGTACCCAAGCAGGAAGAGAGTGTGGATACAGGAGGCTTGAGCCCTGATGGGGGTGAAGCTAGTGGCGATGACGATGGCGACGGCGACAAGTCTTTGGCAGCAGGAAACCTGAAGGTGTTGGAGGGTGCAGAACATGACCTGGGTTCCCCAAAACCTAATGCTGCTGCACATAGAAACAATCCTCTTCTGGGATTGGTCTTGACTCCTACAAGAGAACTTGCTGTCCAAGTGAAGCATCACATTGATGCGGTGAACAGATTCACAGGTAATGTCAATTCCTGGTAATCATAGAATTGGAAGGGACTCCATGGGTCCAACGCTCTGCAATGCAGCAGTCTCAACCAAAGCCCCCATGACAGATGGCCATCCATCAATGCTATTGTTGTGGTTATTATTTCATTTGTGAATCACTTCCTATGACGCATCTGGAAGTGATTCTACAATACAGTGAAGAGAGATGAGACAATAGCATATATAAAATCAATTTTATTTTCATCTAACATACATATAAAGGTCTGTCTTCCATTACTTACTTTGCTGCTGAAGTACATTGCTTCAGTTTCCCTTTCCTAAAATGGAAACATGCTCTGCAGAGAAAGTTTCCTACAGTTTTCTGTCTTCTCTGTAGGGAAAGCACAGACTATGGTATGCACAATCAGTTTGCTGAGAAAATCCTTGGGTTTTTTCTTTTCTTTTTTGAAATGCAGCTTTCTAACCTTCCTTGCTGTGAGGTTACGTTTGAAGGTGTCTGGGCATGGCCTGTGGACATCTGAGAACCCAGAGAGGTGGTTGAGTAAGAAGTCCAGTGACTGGTGGTGGCGCTTCAATGACCTGCCCGGTTCATTTTCTCACACAACTAGAAAGCCAAGATAAATTATTCAGAATAAGAGTGGTTGTTATTTGCATAATTTATACAGGTCGAGAATTCCACTTTGGGGGGGGGGGGGGGGCTCAGCGTCGCATCAGTAAGGATTTTTTAATTTTTTTAAATGATCCACCACTAGGAGGAGCGCACACCATCTTGAACACAGGATAAATGCTATTTTGGAGATGCAGGTCATCGTTGTAGTTCATTGGTTTTTTAAAAAAACATTGGGAAATACTTTTGTGGAGGTTTGTGCTCCTAAAAAGAGGGGAGGTAAATCCAAGTGATTTCTTACAAACATGGTGCAGCATCTCATGACTTTCATGCCAGAAAATTTTATGAAATATAGCTGCTGCAACAATGCTCCAGGGACCTTAATGTCCTATTGGTCTTCTGTCTTTTAGGCATTAAAGCAACCATTCTTGTTGGAGGAATGGCACCTCAGAAGCAGCAGCGAATTCTGAAAAGGAAGCCCGAGATTGTAATCGCAACCCCAGGGCGCCTGTGGGAGCTAATACAGGAGAAGCAGCCACATCTCTCAAACCTGCGGCAACTCAGGTACTCAAGATCCCTTTTCAAATATGTCTTCCTTCTCCCAAACGAGCAAATACTATCTGGGTATTTTTAAGATCATCAATGCTAAAGAACTTCCTGCTTAAGCAATAGTACAGAGGTAGTCAGTGCATCACCCTCCAGATGTTTTTGGACTACAGCTCCTATCAGCCCTGACCGTTGGTGGTTCTCACTGGGGCTGATGGGATTTGGAGTTCAGCAACACCAAGGGCACCATGGTTAGCCACCTCTGCAGTAAACACTTTGCAGGATCTTTCAGGGTTTTCCCTTGAAGTTCACAGTTGCTGCTTTGAGCATCGGGGGACACTTAGGCATGCTTGATGTTGCACTTGGACTGCTTAGCTCTGTTGCACCTGCCTGAACATACTGTGGCTCATTCAGATGAACAGCAGAGACCATGAAGCTACTATAGAACAATTGAGGCGGGTGGAGGATGGAAACGGTTTCCATAATTGGCCTGACTTACCAGATTTTCTCCTCCACCCAGCTCATGCCACGTTTCAAAGCAAATTTCCAGGCACTGGCAAGTGGCGGCCAGTATTAGAAATCAGCCAGGCGCCAGGTGCAGTTTGCGACTGCCGTGGGTCCAGCTGTGATCACCTGGAGATCTCTGGGGAAACCAAAATGTCACCTAGGGATGATCTGAAATATTTTCCTTGAAGACTGAATTTGTTGTATTCCGGATTGCTTTATTTGATGTTTCAATATGCTATAAACCGTTTTGAGATTTGTTCTTTAAAATATAAAGTGGTATAGATAACAAATCCCATTGAAAAGAAATGGCGCCTAGACATTCCATGGTGACAACCTACGTTTACGATTTCATTTGTGGGTTAGCGGGAGTGGCATCAGTTTCACCCTGGTTCCTCCTGGGCCCAGACTACAGCTCATTCCTAGTGGTGGAGTTTCATGCTCTGGCACCAGGGGACAGGGCTGGCGTGTGTCCTGGGGTGGGGCGTGCCGCCTGCAGGGGCGTGGGGCGCATCCTAGGGGTGGGGCACGCCACCCACTGGGGCATGGCACACGTCCTGGGGATGGGGGGTGCCGCCTGCGGGGGTGGGGCACCCAGCACGGGCAGGGGGCAGTTGTGATGGCACCCTGCCGGAGGCGGGGCACTCCCCCCGCACTCCTCTTCCTCCACCAGTGCTCATTCCTCCCTTGGTGCGCCAAGCAGTGGCAGCAGAGGGAGTCCCTCCATTGCCAGTGCCTGGCATGCCAAGGGAGTAATGACCTCCATTGGCCACAGCGCTGATGGAACCTGTTCTACCAGGTGCTGGCGACAGAGAGTTCCTCTGCCAGCAGTGCGCTAAGGGAATAACAAGCTGCATCAGCTCTGGCACCTTACGGTCAGGAGTGGTGGCAGTTTCACCCACAGTCTACCGTCGGGTGAAGGCGCCATCATGCTCTGGCCCTCAAACCAGTCCTGGGAGATGCATTGATACACCAGGCCTAGCGGTCGTCACTTTGCAACAGCAAAGTCCTTGAATTTGCTGGTGCAAATTCCATCAGGCTTTTGTTTCCTTGCACCTTGGTTTCCCACTTTGGTATCTATACAAGCATACGGAATAAGAATCGGCTTGTGGTTCTGTTCACTCACCGCAGGCCATTGTTCTTTTCTGTGTGCGCTGTAGCAGGTAGGGCTCTTTTGAAGCGTGTCGGATCTCCTCTTATCTCAAAACGAAACGCTCTTAAAACTGTCTCTCGCGTCCGTCTGACAGGTGCCTGGTGATCGACGAAGCGGACCGGATGGTGGAGAGGGGGCATTTCGAGGAACTCTCTCAGTTGCTGGAAATGCTGAGCGACTCGCAATATAACCCAAAACGCCAGACGTTTGTCTTTTCTGCCACCCTGACTTTGATCCACCAGGCTCCGACTAGGGTTCTCCACAAGAAGAGAGCTGTCAAAATAGACAAGAAGACCAAGCTGGAAATGCTGATGGAAAAAGTTGGCATCAAGGGCAAGCCCAAAGTGATAGACTTGACCAGGAAAGAGGCCACCGTGGAGACCCTCACCGAGACCAGGATCCACTGCGATACAGAGGAGAAAGACTACTACCTCTATTATTTCCTCCTTCAGTACCCAGGCAGAACCATGGTTTTTGCAAATAGTATAGATTGCATCAAGCGGCTCACTGCCCTCTTGACGATATTGGACTGCGACCTCCTGCCTCTTCATGCAAACATGCACCAAAAGCAAAGGTTGAAAAACCTGGAGAGGTTTGCTGAACGCCCCAGGTCGGTTTCTCTCTCTCTCTCTCTCTCTCCCCCCCCCCTTTGGTTTATTTTATCAATTAAGATCATGCCGCTTTTCAAAAGCGGACTGCTTGAATTGACAACAACACAATGAGAACAAGAACGGAGTAATGCGCCGCAGCACAATTAGCAAGTAAACGCTGAAAAACTTACCAGAATTTAAAGGCGGGCGAAACTTTTAAGGGGAAAAGTAATAACGACTCGCCTAAAGCTTAAAACAGAGGGATCCAATTTGGGAAGGAGTTCTTTGTGGGAAGCATGGGGGCCGCAGTAGAGAAGGCCCTTTCTTAAGTCCCAACCAGCTACACCTGCAGTGGAGGTAGGACACAGAGCAAGGCCTTTGATACTGAACACAGTTGAATGACAGGATCCAATAGCGTGGCTTCCGTTACCCATGCTCTGCTAACCTCCCGTGCAGATTGCTGCAGTGCATTCTACATGGGGCTTCCCTTGAAGATGGTCCAGAAGCTGCAGCAGTGGAATGCAGTAGCTCTGGGCAGGGCAGAGCTGCCGGAGAAAGGCACATCGCTCCAATTTCGAGAGCACTGCACTGGGTGCTGGGGAGATACTGGGCCCAATTCTAGGTATTGGAACTAGTGTGCAAGGCCTTAAATGGGTACTTGAAGAAGCCATATTTTCCATATGCCGCAACCCATAATTTGCGGTGGAGGGCACACACCCTGAAAGCAGTGGCAAGGAGGATGAGAGTGCACAAGAGGGCTTTATCTGTAGTGGGCCACCACGTTTAGAACCCCTCCTGAAGGTAATGGTACAGTCCACATCCCCTAGCTGTGCTTGGGAGGAATTCGAAGACAGTTCTATTTATCCAGGCCTTTGGGAGGGGATTGGCAATGTTAGGCTGAGGGGTATCATGCCTTTCATTTTAATTCTTGTGTCCTGGATACTGTGTGGTTTGATGTGGTGCTGTTGACTTCCTTGGGGACTCTTCAGGGAGAAACGTCAAGCTGTGAATTAAAGAACAGGAGGTGGACCTTCGAATACCTTTAGGGCTTTGTCAGTAAGAATGGGAACATTTATTGAATGATTTGATCTTGGCACAGTTCACGGAATAAAATACAAAATAATTAAACACTAAACAGCAAAACAATAACACACACACCCTTCCCAAAGGCACATTTAAAAGGCTATAGAATATTAATCAGCCCAAGGCCTGGTTGAACAGAAACGTTTTCTCCTGGCGCCTAAAATTAATAATAATAATAATAATAATACTTTTTATTTATATCCCGCCCTCCCCAGCCAAAACCGGCCTCAGAGCGGCTAACAACAGTAAAAATAGCACCATTTTCATAAAATCACAATCGATTAATTGAAATACATTCTAAAATCAATTCAGAATCAAATTAATGGCAACCATTGGGCTAGAGTTCTATGTGGATTACAGAAGGCGAGAGGGGGGTCAGACTGCCTTGGCCAAAGGTCTGGTGGAACAGCTCTGTCTTGCAGGCTCTGCGGAAAGATGTCAATTCCCGGAGGGCCCTAGTCTCTTGTGACAGAGCATTCCACCAGATCGGGGCCATGGCCGAAAAAGCCCTGGCTCTTGTTGAGGCCAGCCTAACCTCCCTGTGGCCCGGGATCTCCAAGTTGTTTTTGTTTGAAGCCCGTAAGGTCCTCCCTGGGACATACCAGGAGAGGCGGTCCCGTAGGTACAAGGGTCCTAGGCCATATAGGGCTTTAAAGGTAAAACCAGCACCTTAGACCTGATCCTGTACTCCACCAGGAGCCAGTGCAGCTGGTATAGCACTGAGTGAAAGTGCCTGGCAAACATTACCTGGAAGAACATACCACAATTGGGGAGCCACTACAAAGAAGACCCGTTCTTGTGTTGCCGCCCTCTGGACCTCACCTGGAGGAAGCACACGAAGAAGGGCCTCAGATGCTGAACACAGGGGGAGAGGCAGCCCTTGAAGTATTGCAGTCCTGAGCATTTGAATCGCTCCCACAAACAAAACTACCAACCAGTGCAGACAAAGCAAGAATCTATGATGTGTAGTTGTCACACACACTGTATAGCTTTGATTAACGGCTAGTTGTCCTGGAAGACTGGCTAGAGAAGGGGTGAGAGCTAGCGGGCCTCAACTTCACACATGAAAGTCGGCATAACACAGTGTTTTGCGGCTGCACACGCAGTGTGTGTACACCACCTTTCTTTTGCCTCTAGGGTGACAACTAGAGAGCCAGGCAGCAGCAGCACCTCCCTCAGGGCCACTGGAATTGGGCCAAGCATCTTTTCCCCCCAAGACTCCTAGTGTACAGGACAGCTGTTTTGTGCAGGGGAGTAAGCAAACTTAACGTGAGTTGGAGTGACTGACGTGGGTTGGATGTTTGGTTTCCTTAGCAAATGCTGCTCAAGGCAGCGAGCAGCAGTAACGTACTCCTGAAATCAAATGATAAATTGCACTGAAACGAAAACGATACAAAGTAAAAAAAAAAACCCAAGGCAGGTAAAACTTCATAAAAGACAAATTAGACTTATTTACATAGTGTGGGTAGGAGAACTGAAAATAATGCCAATATATTTCACATCTGGTTTCAGATAGTACATGGGTAGATGAGTCTAAAAAGCCCAGAACATAGCTCTAGCAGCTATGGTGGCTCAGTTACTAGAAGTAGTTTATTTAGCATTAACTATGGAAGTATATGGGACACGGGTGGCTCTGTGGGTTAAACCACAGAGCCTAGGACTTGCCGATCAGAAGGTCGGCGGTTCGAATCCCTGCGACGGGGTGAGCTCCCGTTGCTCGGTCCCAGCTCCTGCCAACCTAGCAGTTCGAAAGCACCTCAAAGTGCAAGTAGATAAATAGGTACCGTTCTGGCAGGAAGGTAAACGGTGCTGGCCACATGACCCGGAACCTGTACGCCGGCTCCCTCGGCCAATAATGCGAGATGAGCGCCGCAACCCCAGAGTTGGTCACAACTGGACCTAATGGTCAGGGGTCCCTTTACTACCTTTACCTTATGGAACTTTATACTTGATTCTGACCAAACTAAGCCTCCTAGAGCATGATTTGCATCAGGAGGCTTAGTTTGGTCAGAATCAGGTATAAGATCTATTGCTAAATACATCACTTCTGGTAGATGAGCCACCATAGCATAGCTGTCAACGTTTCCCTTTTTTTAAAGGGAAATTCCCTTATTCCGAATAGGATTCATCACAAGAAAAGGGAAAAATTGACAACTATGCACTGTGGCTGCTAGAGGGCCGTGAAAATTTGTGTCCAGGGCTTTTTTCAGAGCTTGGGAGCAGCCATCAAGAAGGCTCTCTACTGAACATTTGCCCTGTGTGCTTCAGATGCCTCCCCCATAGATCTTAATACCTGTGCAAGCTGACATGGAAGAAGCCTTTCAGATAACCTTACTCCCAAGACTTGCAGGCGAAAACTAGCAGTCTGAATTGTAACCGGAAACAAACCAGTAGCCCCTGAAGGTTTCTCCACCCATCCTTCACAGGCTAAGTAAAGCAGTCTTAAATAGATAGGTTATCTTCGTTTTTGTCCCTTTTGTCTTTCTTTTCATTCTGCAGTACTTATGACACAGCCCTGTTTTGCTTATGTTACTGTATCTGGCCTTCTGGTAATACTGAATTCAGTGTTAATGCACTTTAGGGAGCTCTCCCCCCCCTCCCCTTTCCTTAATAAAACAACCGTTGTCTCCACTTCTGCAATTTCAGCTGTGCCCTCTTGACAACAGATGTTGCCGCTCGTGGTCTTGACATTCCTCATGTGCAGCATGTCATACATTACCAGGTACCAGAACAAAATGTACTTCTGTTCTCTGTTCATGAATTTGTAATACATTGATGGCTGACGGTAAATTGAAGACCACAAGCGATCTTCGTGGCCTGTCTTTGGGTTGTAACACAGAAGAAGAAAGAGAGGCATGGTGGATTGGTTTAAATCAAGATGATTTCAGTTACCAGAGAGGCAGGGAAGCTGATTTAAATCATTGATTTAATGGGGATTGAAAATCAAGTTTTGCATTTATACTTCATGGTGCAAATTTAGCTCTTAATTGCAACTAAATAGGTTATTATTTACACTGTATTTTAATTCTTAAAGCCAAGGTGTGTGTTTGTTTGTTGCACTGTATATAACAAAGGCACACTCCTCCATTGCCTTCCAAGACAGATGTCCACAATATAATTTATATGTTTTCCATTCTTCTACCTATAGATGGACTGTCATTAAAACATTCCCATGTAGGTTCTCAGGACTAGTAGTCTGTTAGGTAAACTTAAGAGAATGTAGGAACAGACACACTTGGACCTTCTGAGTGTTGCTCCTTTCTGCTTTATTCTGCTGTTGCTCAGCCCTGCAGAAATTATTTTTTTGGTTAGTAGCATTGTTTGTAACTGTGGCATGTGCCAACCAGCCTGTCGTTTCAGATATCTCTGACATTTCTGGGCTTGCACATAATTGTGGAATCCAATATCTCCCAAGAGTTAGCGCACATTGAGATAAACTGAAACAGTGCCATAGTAGGTGTGAAATTGCTTGCTGCTGGGGAGTGTTATGCGTTGTTCTCTTTTTGTGTACTTCAGACCCGTTCCCACAGAAGTGCTTAATCTCTTTCGCTGTTGCAGGTTCCTCGCACCTCTGAGATTTACGTGCACAGAAGCGGCAGGACTGCCAGAGCTGCCAATGAGGGCCTGAGCTTGCTTCTGATTGGCCCAGGCGACATGATGAATTTCAAAAGGATTTACAAGACGCTGGAGAAGAACGAAGAGCTTCCTTTTTTCCCCGTCGAAACAAAATGCATGACGGCAATCAAGGTGAAATAGATATTTCCTTTGAAAGTAGTGTGTTCGTGGTTTTTATTTTATTTCTCAACCGCGCTTTTCACAGTTGCTCAAGGCTTCGTAACAGATGTCTGTTCCTAACACCTGATTTCGGAACTTGGTTGGGAAGTGAGATCTGGAACAGTGGTTCTGACTGAGATGGCTGTTCATGAGCCAAGCTTGCTGTAAATTTTTTGTTTTAAAAAATGCTTCTAGCCAGTGGGCTAGTGGAGGAGAGACAGGGTGAGCCATCCCTTCTCTGTCAGTCAACATATTAAAGGTAAAGGTACCCCTGCCCGTACGGGCCAGTCTTGACAGACTCTAGGGTTGTGCGCCCATCTCACTCAAAGAGGCCGGGGGCCAGCGCTGTCCGAAGACACTTCTGGGTCGCGTGACAACGCTGCTCTGGCGAGCCAGAGCCGCACACGGAAACGCCATTTACCTTCCCGCTAGTAAGCGGTCCCTATTTATCTACTTGCACCCAAGAGTGCTTTCGAACTGCTAGGTTGGCAGACGCTGGGACCGAACAATGGGAGCGCACCCCGCCGCGGGGATTTGAACCGCCGACCTTTCGATCGGCAAGCCCTAGGTGCTGAGGCTTTAACCCACAGCGCCACCCGCGTCCCTTAGTCAACATATTAGCCTGCATTAATGTCCTGGTCACCTGTGACAAGTCGTTGAAAGCAAGGTGGCATAAAGTTGGATATAAAGTCATAGAATTGTAGAATTGGAAGGGATCCCACGGGTCATCTAGTCCGACCCCCTGCAATGCAGGAATCTAAACCAAATCATCCATGACAGATATGTGCTGCTCCACTCGAGTAGAGCCCAGGGTTCAGCTTCTTCAGTGCTCATCTCTCCTTTAGATCTTGCCAGCCAGGGTTGGAAGACCAGAAAAGAAGACATTATGTTATCACTAGTAGAGAAAAGACAAGAGGAGAGCAGGAGTTATGTGGAGACATTAAAATCAAAGCTGTTTTTAATGAGCTTAGTTTTCAGTAGTTGATTGCAGGTAATGAATGTTTTTCAGGACTAATTTTTCCTTTATTTGGCTGCTTAAGAATTTCAAATTGCTCATCACCCTGCTGTCACTTCTGCGGCTTTAATAATTTAATCCCTTATTAAATATGGAATATAGGCATAGATAAATCACCATGTCCCATTTGCAGACTTGCGTGGGACTTTCTTTGGTGCCTACATTCTAAGCTCTTAATGTTGGCAGCGCCCTGCCAGATCTCATTTTTCATCTAGAACATTCATCTAGCAGAATGGTTGAATTAAAATCTGTTGAAAGCTAAGGGCAAAAGACTTTGTGAATTGCTCTGGTGGTTCCGATATAACTTGGTGGAGCATAATCGCTTCCATTGCTTTGCATTGTAGAAAAGGCTCCTTTAGGAGGATAAGCAGAATATAAAATCAATTAATAAAATAACAATGAAAAATAAATATATTTTCCCTCCAGTTTCTTTGTCATTTTCCTTGTTTTGAATGCTATGTAATTTGAAGCTGGGTCTATATTATTTTTTTCTGTCTGTTTTGAGGTGGTAGCTTGCTCCATCCCAAATGTTTTGGGTAACAAAATAGAGGAAGCAGCAGTAGTCTTACAAATAATTTTCCAATCTTTTTATTAATAATTGCAGTTGAACAAAAGTCCAGTTAAACCACCGAAACATAGGATATGTTTATATGCACAGAGCTTGGTTGACTTAAGTTACACTGTACCCAAACTTCTTAAGGCGAGCTTGTACATCACCATGTTACAAGTGGAAGATAACTAATTGTTGTCAGTGGGGAAAGCTTTTCTAATTCAGAATTGTTGGCTTCCTCCTTCCCCATTTGAATCTGCTGATGTTCCATAAAAGACCAATGTAAGGCATGCTGGAGCTTAAGTTTAGCGTACTTAGACCCCCCTTTCCATTTTGGCCTAATGGCAGTCCTGCAAAACAAGGTAGCCGGACAAATTAGCCCATGATTTCCCAAGATCACCCATTGAACTTTTCAACTGAGTGCCAGTTCCAACCCAGGTCTCCTCCTCATTCCAAGTCAGCTTGACCCCTTTGTAAGCCAGTAATGTTTGTAGACTGAGGTCCAAGGGTTACTTTACAAACCATCACCTTGAAGTATGTCCAGAAGATAACAGGGATGGCAAAATTTAGGGAGTAATGGTTAACCTAGGGTCCCATGAGTTCATTAGAGTTAGTGAATTCCTTACAAAGGCAAAGTGTGTGGAAGCTTTTTCATCTCCCCTGCTATTATGAGAGAAGGAATCTAACATGGTGAAGGGCAGGTTATTAAAATAATAATGATAATAATAACAATGGCCAGAGACATCCACAGACCCGTACCATCTATTTGTTGAAGAAAAAGCAATTGTGAAAGACCCACCCAGTGAAAACAGTGCCACGTCTAACTTAGCCCTTATATTGCCTTTGTCCATGTACTGCTTTGAGTGCCCACATCCTGTCCCTGCATAACCTCACTGTGCTTCGTTGCAGGAGCGGGTGAACTTGGCAAGAAAGATTGAGAAGGTGGAATATTTCAACAGCCGAGCGAAGCAGCACAACTCATGGCTCCAGCAAGCTGCAGAAGCGCTGGAGCTTGATTTAGATGATGATGCGCTAATAGGCAAGTAGCAGTGTGTGTGTGTGTGTCTGTGTGTGTGTGTGTGTGTGTTTGGGCTTGGGGGGGAGGAACCACCCCGAGAAAGGTGTAATAAGGGGCATATCTCCTGGATGCAGCAATGAAGGCAATAACCTGGGTACTCTCACACATCTAAAGAGCTCTATTTATGGACTCTTGTATTTATCTAAAATGCATTTGGAAAATGTTTGAGGTTGTATACAAGTTGGGCAGTGGGGGGAGAACAGGTAAGGCATAAACTTCATTCAAACTCGGCAAGAGTTGGGCACAGCTTAGCGCCAGTTCAGACATTCAGAAAAAGAAAAAGCTACAAACCTCAGTAATGCCAGTCTCATATTTTAATGCTTCCTGAAGGATCAATGCAGTTGGAGTCCAAGTGTAGCAGATGTTCATGTTTCATCTTGCCAAGGCAAGATTAAAGAGGAGTGGTTTTGCCTGGTGCCTAAAGGTGTACAATGAATCTTGTTTTACATGTCATCATTTAACTATTGGGAGTCAGAAACCCTTAACTATGTACTGTAAATTGTCCAGTGATCTATCAGTAGATTTCCCTATGCTTTTCACCAGCCCCCAGCTTTAAGTAACAAAACTTCTAGAACCCCTCTTGATTATTTGTGCTGGGATTTATGTTTCCCCCCTCCCTGTGTGTGTGTCAACAGGAGGCCGACCCGACGAGCAAAATGAGAGTGAGAAACAGAAGATGCTAAAGGGGATGAAGAAACATCTGAAACACTTGCTCTCTCAGTCCGTTTTTAAAAGCTTGATGAAGACCAAATACCCAACCCAGTCTGGGAAACTGCTCTTGTCCGATATTTCGGAAGAACGTTCCCAGTCTGCGTTGGACACCATGTCAAAAGCAAAAGCGAAGAAGAAGATGAAGAAGAAACCACAGCAAAATGCAGAGAAGTTAAAGAAGTGATGGGACATTTCGGGGGTGCAAGATAAGGAACACTTAATTCTCCCCTTCTCAGCCACTGGATGCTCAGACCCCTTTTAAGCACAGACCTGTTCTAGAATGATTGCTGCTTCCTCTCCTGTTGCTGCTCTCAAGTCAGTCAACGTGCATGTACAGACACCCACCCACACGGTCCTTCTTGGTGCTGAGTTTACCTGACATGCAGGTGATGTCCAGTGTCTTGAGTTTTGTGTAAAACATGCCACCTGAAAGAACCAGGTGAGTGGAAATCATTGCATGTGATTGGGGTTGTGTGGAAGCAACTGCAGAGGTGGCAGTAAGCCCAGAGGAGCAGGTAAGCATAAATGTATGTGTATCAGTTCTGTATCCTTTTAATCAAGTTCATTTATTCATTTAAGTTGCCGGATGTTGCAGGGCATTGCATATGTGTTTCTAAAGAAAACCCTATGTTTGTAATTCTTCGAATTTTGCATTAGCATTTGATGCTTTAAATCGTAGCAGCCGTAGGGAATCTTCTGTGGAAAGAAGAAACTAAAACATGGGGGGGGGGGATAGACTGTACCCTAAAGTAAATTAGAGAATGAATTTCTTCCTGTTCTTAACTTGCCCAGCTGAAGTCTTTATTAAAATATTTGTAAGACTTTTTCTTAGCATTTTTATTACACACAAAGCACATAAAACAGAGGCAATGAGACAATATTGGCCTTTCCAATGTATCCAGCGGTTGTGGGAGAAGAAGTTACAGCCAATCTTTCTCTTTTTGCTGTTCAGGAAAATCCCTGATCCACTGGAGAGGTGGGTTTGTTTGCTTGTTTACAGAAAGATCAGGGGGAAGGGTAGCTTTATGGAGGCGTTCAAAAGGAAATTACATTTTCAGAATTCATTGCTCTCAGCAACTTAGAAACTTCATGCAGGAAAACAGTTCAAGTAAGTTATGTATATTTCTAGTTTGCAATGGAAAATTACTGACTGAAAAACGGGTGGGTAGGAGGATAAGCACGACTATCCTGCTTGACAGTCTTTACAAGGTCATTTGGTTACATATATGCTCTACCACTCACAACTTTGGAATAGTTTACCAAAATTTGTTTGTGTTACAGCTGTTTCCTACCTGCAGAAAGATACATACCTCTCTCAAACCTAGGGGATGTTTCTATTATTATTTGTGTTAGCCAGCTGCCCTTGAGGCTCTGTGAAGCTATATTCAGTGGAGTATCTGTAATAAAATAATAATGAAATGAAATGAAATTCATGACACAAGGAGCTTACCAGTGAAACTGCCTTGTGGGATGGCTTCAGGAAAATAAATGCTAAGGAGTAAACCCTACACAAATCCAGAGTTGAGTCCCTACAATGCTTGGATGACGCCTTGTATGCCTCATTCCAGCAACTCCTGCAGTCAAGCTGGTGCCAAATATATTGCTCTGCTTTCCTTTGGACCACATCAGCAAGGCTGAGAGAAGGGTCTTGTCTTCTGGGCAGCCCAGAACCTCCATACGCACTGCCCAGGCTTGCACCTCGGAGGGGTCACTTTGGTGCTTCTAACACAGCAAAAACAACACAGGCGACTGCAGTTCTGAGGTACTGGTCTCTGCAGCCACAGTAGGTGCTGTGATTCTCCAGGGATTTGACTTCACCCCCAGAAGCACACTCCATTGTTTCTCGAGGCAGGTGGATGCCAACTGAAAAAGGACTTTCAGTATTCCTGTGTTACACATGACCATGGGGAAGAACTGGATCCTCAAGACTTCCGAAAGAAAGTTGGAGCAATAGTCCATCTCCCAAATTGAGGGTCTTTTGTTAGCAGTAGCTGGAGGTCAGCTATTGTAGTCCTAACTGTATCTGGAGGGCCACAAGTTCTGTACCCTGAGTGAAGTGAAGCTTCTGCCATCACTGTTAAGAATTCAGAAATGGCTGCTCCAGTGGGATTTCTTGTTCTCATACCCTTATTTAAATGCATAGGAGTTCTGGACGGGCAGGACAGATGGCACACCACATTCTTTGGTTTTGCATGACAGTTTCAAGTATCTCCTTGTCAATTTCAGGCTATGAAGCTTTTCAAACCAACCTTACAAAAAGCAAGGGAGCTCCTGGGACTGTTAAGTGACTGATAGAGCTATTATTTTCTAGGCCACATTTCCAATTAGCATTGTTACAAATATAGCTGTACCCAGGAGGTGTTCCGTGAAGAGCCGTACAATGCAAACACCTAATCCCAGATGTAATAAACATTGGCACCTTCAGATTTTAAGTCACTGCCCTCGCACGGAGGTTGGATGTAGGTAGGGTTTATTTTTTGAAACCTCTCTGCCTTTGAAAGCAGCTTGATCTGTAGACATTAGGAGATCATCATCAGCATTTGGGGAGTTTCTAAACTGGAGAATGTGCATAGAGAAAAGTTCCCCCCTCCCATGACAGTATAACTCATGGAGAACTACCTGAAAATGATTTACAGATGGTATTTAACTCTAAGCAGACTTGCTAAGATATATAAGACTGAATCAGATAAGTGCTGGAGATGTAATGAGGTCTAGGGTATGCTCTTTCATATGTGGTGGACATGTAAAAGGGAAATTATTATTAGGAAATAAGTTATAATGAATTGGGGAAAAAATGTTTAAAAGCACCTTTCCAAAAAAACCAGAGTCCTTTTTGTTGGGAATAATTCAGATGGAAATTCCCAGGTGTCAAAAAAGGTTATTAATGTACGCCACTATGGTGGCGTGTGTTTTGTTAGGTAAACGGCGTTTCTGTGCACTCTGGCACTCGTCACTGTGTCCTGTTGCGCCAGTAGTGGTTTAGTCCTGCTGGCCACATGACCTGGACATCTGTCTATGACAAACACCGGCTCCCTCGGCCTGAAAGCGAGATGAGCACCACAGCCCCAGTCACCTTTGACTGGACTTAACTGTCCAGGGGTCCTTTACCTTACCTTACCTCTGTTGAGCAAGCAGTATCTAGTTTCAATTTTTAAAGCCTACATGCCGATTTTGCTATCGGGGCTGCAAATGCTATTAAAATGAAGGCTTTCAAAAGTTGATCAAATGGAGGATGCCTCCAAAGATGATGCTCCTCTGGATTACAGGCTGGACCTGATCTTAAATTGGCAATGATCAGGAGAGCGGAAGCTGAATCCACTGGCTGTGCCCGCCCCCATCACACCCATTATTAAACATCTCCCTCACATGCTTTTTAAGCAACTGGGGGGAGAGGTGTCATGTGAATCACACTGGGAGAGCCTATGCACATTCCCCATTCACCTTATCCAATAATACAGCGGAAACGGGGATGCAATCCAAAAATATACAAGGAAATTATTTCACGAAATGGTTTTTTGATAGGTCTCATAAACCAACACTAGGTGGTGGTAAAGCACCACATTTCTATTGGTAACTTCAAAGCAGTATCCTAGACGGTCAGGCTTGGTGTTATCTCTATTTATTAGTTAGTATTTTTATTTGGAACTCCCTGAATAAGGTCAGGGGAGAGAAGAACGCCGAACATAGCCTGCTCCTTAACCCAATTCCTCTTTCTTTCATGAAAACAGTGGCCACTTTACCTCAGGAAACAGGGAGAAGATGGAGATAATCATAATACTGACCACCTTGCAAGGTGGTTCTTTAAGGATTTGAAGCGAAAGTGCTGAAGCAATGCATGTGGCTCAGTATCTAATATTGCTGTTATCTGAAGACTTGGGACTTTTCCTCACATACCATTCATAGTGGAATAGTTGCTGTTTTGATTCGCTATTTTTTAAGAGTGAATGTGTAGCTGACTTTCATCACCTCACGTGTCATTATTATTAGAGAGTCAATGCGAGGTTTTCCTTTCCACACCAATGGCGAGTTGAGGTTGAATTTAGAAACGTTCCATGGCTGTAGTCACACCCCTGACACCCCCTTGTGTTCCCTCAGCCAGTAAATGCATTCCTTCTTTTTTAAATAGTAAATTTTATTAGTTTTTCCCACACAACAACAAAAGAAAAATAACAATACACAAACACAAGCATATATAAAAAAAAATCCAAATCTTACAAATTAATAATATAAACACTAAAAAGGAAAACAAACATTGACTTCCACCAATCCCACAGCACCTCCTTTACCTCTCATTGTATCTTCCTGTTTTCCTTATCTCTATCCTAGCATCTAGATATAAATCCCTCTTTCTTATCTTTTCACTTCACAAGGTTATTCCAAACTCAGCCAGATTTCTGTCCTCGAACCTTGGCTTTTAAGGTATTCATTTAGGCACTCCCATTCCTTTTTCACTTCACTTTTTGGTTTTTATCTTATCATATCTGTCAATTTGGCTAATTCTAAATATTCTGAAAGCTTACATAACCATTTCCCCCTAAGTGATAACTGTTTCCCTTTCCAATACTTAGCCACCAGGATTCTTGCTGCAGTCGTCGCATATAAGAAAAAATTAGTTTTGTCTTTTGGAATATCGTTTAAAATTCCTAAAAGGAATGCCTCTGGCCTTTTACTATATGATATTCTTAGTATTTTCTTTATTCTTTTTTAAGTTTCCAGCATTTGTAGAACCTGAGAAGCCAACCTGCTCCCAGCTTTCGGGACCTATTTTCACTATACATATGATTAGCTGCAGCTGCTTGCTGAGATTTCATTTTGTGACAAACCTGAGTTTACCTCTGCATAATATGTCAAACGGCTTGTCTATCTCAGTTTAAATAATTGACTGAACAAACGTTTAAAGCAAAGGAAGGGTTGCATGTTGTCGAATTTATTTATGGTTATGAAGAGAAAGCTTCTCCCTACAGGAAGAGCTGGGATTAATTGATGTTTTGTTACATTTATACCCATCTTTTCTTCCAAGGAACCCGTTTTATTCCCTCAACAGCCTTGTGAAGCAGGTTAGGCTAACAAAAAGTGGTTTTCCCAAGTGGTTTTTTCCAGGGCTGAATGGGCAACTCAAATCCTCCCAGTCCTAATCCAGCACACAAACCACTACACTATATATCCTGTTTTTATGAGTTACTGTAGTTTCCTCCTCACGGGGGGGGGGGGGGGAGAACCACTGACTGCTAATGTAATTGGGTGTGAGATTTATGACACTGATAATAAGCTTCACCAACCTCTTCTATTTATCACTCAGACACGAATATTAACTGCCACTGTCATCAAGTAATTAATGAGATTAGGTCAACACATTTAAGACCTCGGCTGCATTTGTAAAACCGGTCATCAGAATCTCTTAAAAATTATAAAACAGCATTTAAAAATTAAATGGCAGGTCTTTGTGGCTTCATGGCTATAACTCTCTTGCTCACTCTCTTGGGGTCAAGTTTCTGTATGAGAGGAGATAACGGCTTAGATTTCTTAAAGAGTCCTACTTTAGGCTAATAGTGGGGGGTTTTAGGACACAGGGTTGTAGGGTTTCATGGCTCCAGGCTAAGCCAACCCTAAGAAAGGATCTTGCAGAGCTGAAAAATCTTCAGAAAAGGGCAACCAAAATGATTTGAGGCTATTAGCAAGTTAACTATGAGGAAAGGTTGTAGCATGTGAGACTTTCGTTCACAAAAAAGACAAGTAAGAGGCGTATAAAATTATACATGGTGTGTAGAAAGGGAATAGGTAAAAGCTTTTTTCTTTCATAACACTAGAACTTGTGCACATCCATTGAAGCTGAGTGTTGCATACCCGCCAATATTTCTCCAGTGAAAATAGGGACTATTTTACTATTTATACCCTGCCCACCTGACTGGTTGGCCTCAGCCACTCTGGGCGGCTTCCAACATATATAAAAACGTAACAAAACATTAAATATCCAAAAACTTCCCTATACAGGGCTGCCTTCAGACGGCTGGGGTGTGTGTGTGTCGGACAACAGCATTCCCTCCAACATTTCTCTGAAGAAATAGGGACGTACAAATGAAAAGGGGGACATTCTGGGATCAAATAAGAAACCAGGGTGGCTTTGGTAAATCTGGGACAGTTCCTGGAAAATAGGGACACATAACTATCTCCCATAGCTGTCAACTTTTCCCTGTTCTTGTGAGGAATCCTATTCGGAATAAGGGAATTTTCCTGAAAAAAAGGGAAACATTGACAGCTATGCTATCCCCACCCCCAACAAAAGTACATGCAAACGAACTGAAAAAGACTCTTATGAATTGAAAGTGGAGATGAAAAATGTAAAACCCCCCCCACCCGTTTTTGTTAGTTTTGTAGCAAGGGAACATCTTTTATAAAAATTATTTAACAAAACAATAACTGTGGGATTTGCTCCCAGAGGTGGTAGTGATACCATAGGTATTAACTTTGGAGGGAGGGCTGTGGGGCTTAAGCCCACCCCATATTCCTCTGGAGGGGCTGATCTCCCCTCAGGTAGCAGGCAGGGCCAGGAAATTGACAAGTTCGCAGGTTCGCAGCTGCAGCACAGGGCCGTCCCATCTCTCTGTTGTGTCGCACCACACTTTCCATGCTTCTTTGGGACTTTATTCCTGTTTGCCGACACTTCTTTGTGTTTATAAAGAATTTATACCCTGCCATGAAGGGCCGATAACCCGGCTGGCTCTACAAACTTCCTTGGGAGTGACAGGCTGCAAGGCCTCAGGCTGGGCCCAACGGATTGCAAAGCCGTGAAGGAAACTGAGCCAGGTAAGCTGACAGCCTCCCTAATATTAAATAGAAACAAAAGCTTCAATGCATTTAACAGGGACAAAATCCATTGCCCCCCCCCCCAAAGTTGGGGGTGTCTGTCTGTCACCATGAAAAACAATGAGTCTGAGGGAATTTTAAGGACTGTCTTTATATAAAGTGTAAGCGTTTGTAGGCCGGAGACTTCAGATTAGATAATTTAAATAATAACAGTTTTACAACAATCAAAGAATCAAACCATCAATTGTTACTCATTTTAGTCTAAATGGAGCCATACGCCATGCTTCTTGTATTTTTGAACGTAATCACTATCTGTAACCTTAAATTGAATGGCCACGAAGTTGAGTTGACTACATATTATCAGTGATTTTTTTTCTAAAGAAATGTTTTGGGGTACTCTCATTTTGACTCAAGAAAATCACCATTTTATAGTTCAAATCCGGAAAAAATAAAAGCAGTAAATGAACAAAAAGGTTGCCATCGGAGGTAGCAACGGAACTGCCGATTCACCATGCTAGAGAAGAAATTAAATATTTTAATTTTTTTAGTTCTTCTCCTGTTAGATTCACAAAATGTTTAGTGGTATGCCTACCCCTGCGTTCCCCCCAGAAAAAAGCACTGTATATTATTATTAATATTAATACTATGTTGTTGTTGTAGCCACCTATTTCCCATCAGAGGAAGTATGCCCTTTACTCCCTTTACAAATAAATACAGTTAAGTCTTTAAATTGCCACAGACCTTCTCATATTTTTATATACAACTTAGATAAAAAGAAGCAATGGCAAACTGCTTAAAAGTGTGGGCATGGGAGAGGGTTTTCGCCAGCTAATATAAGCTTGTTCAGTGGGGCAGTTTGAGACAAAATACGACACTTTAATCCTGTGTGGACGTGGTCTGTAAATGTCTGTAAATTCTGGATTGCTTGCACTGTTACATCATAAGCAGCAGGTCATCCTTAGATTAGATGTGTCAGGGGAATCGGTAGTGAAAGTACAGGTTTGCCACTGATCATACAAACAAATACAAATGCTGTGGGATGGGGGTGGGATTAAGGGCAATTGGGGCTAGGGAGGAATACAGAGGTTTGGAGGCATGTGAGGAAGGGGGAGGATGCGTAGGGGAGGTGGGGAGACAGGGGGCTGTTTGATTTTGTTGTAAAATTCCAAAAATAAATAACAAAAAGTTGTTTGCATTGCTAATTAAAAGTAAAAGGTTGCGTTTCTGCTGTCTGGATGTCATTTGCTAAAACCAAATGTGTTTTAAAAATTGAACCTATAAAGCAGAAATACGCACCACTGTGTTCAATGGTGCTTACTCCCAACCATGCACAGAACTGCAGTCATGTGCCATAAATTTAATCATGAGATTTTATTAGTAATTTGTTTTAAATGTCTGTTTTTAAGGTGGAGGGATTTTTTAAAGCAATGTGTTAGAAAAGCAAGATATTTAAATCCTGGTGGCCTGACTCTGGATTTCATTATGGAGCTGTCATTGATGCACTACACAGTTAGGAGTTGCCTCAAATGTTGCTGGGAACTGCAAATGGGGAGGAGAGCACTGTAGCGCTCAGTTGCTCCTTGAGGGCTTCTCATAGGCATCTGGTTGGCCACAGTGAGAACAGGATGTTGGATAAAATAATAAAATTGCTGTACTTGCATAATCATTACAAGTGACAGTATTCAGTTTGTCATAGTATTATTTATTTAGCTCTGGGAGGGTGAAGTATCTATAAAGCCATTCCATTTCACAAACAGGTAAAAAAATACATACATCTGGATGTGCTCTTATTCTCCAGAAGAAGTGGAGCAGTAGTTTTCTATGCTAGTGAAACCAGCACACTTCTCCAAACTTTGGTTTGGAGAAGACCTTCAGGAGTTTCAAAGTGGACAGAGGACATGCATTTCAAGACCCGAATTCTTCTCCAGTTTGAATTAAAATGCAAATCAGATACAAGTTCCTTCCCCTTGCCCCTTCCATTCAATGCAATGCAATGGAGAAACATTACTTCACTACTTTGAACAGGAGCATAATTGAGAGGGTGGAGGAACCCAAAACAAAAAATCTGAATACAGAAGAGGAAGACCATTCTTCCTTGGTTAACTTCATAGGTGGACTTCCCCTCACCAATTTTGCCCATGTGGCCTCTGAATTTGTACTAGGGAAACATTTTTCTTTTACACTGAATGGGAGCAGGGTTGAAGGAAGACTGAGAGGAAAGAAATTCTGACAATTCTTTGAAAGTTTTCCCTCTCCAACTCCTCCTGGAGATTTTCAGTCCTCCCTTGGAGAATATTCAGTGAAATGACCTTCCTTATTTTACCACCCACAAAGTAAGTGAAGAATTTGAGGGAGGGACATTTTCACTCTGTTCTAGATTTTTAAAGACAGTGAGAGCCTCAGTTGGGCTCAGGAGGAAAAAAAATAGTTTTCTCATCCAAGTTCATCCAAGGTGGGCTTGGGAGATCTTCCCCATCTATACTCTGTGCATAGGCAAAAAGTGAAAGTTATTTTTAGACAGTTTCTTCTAAACTGAGTTTATTGGAATATCTCTCCAAATACAATTGTCTGCCTATGCTTTATTTTTAGCATTGACACATCTGCCAATCTCAGTGTACAGATTTATAGAAGGGTTACCAAAAAAGCTTATGTTGTCACTCAGTTAAACAACTTTGCTGTATCTTGGGTAGGACATGCAAGGGAATCAAAAGGTCATCTCAGACAGGGACCTTGACCCACCCAGCTTCTACAGCCTGCAGCACTTCAACCCACCAAGTCAAGGTTGGAGAATTTGCTGCTGGACTGCAGCTCACATTATCTCCAGCCACCTAGCCAATGAAATGAGATTATGGGAGTTGTCCCAACTGAGCCCTCATGGCAAGAATGGGGAACCTGCAGCCCTTCAGATATTCCTGGACTCCAGCCCCCATCTGCCCCAGCCAGCATCAGGGCTGATGGGCGCAAGAGTCCAACCACCATTGAGGGTCACCAGTTCCTCAGGGATTGACTCAGTTCCTTCCACTCTGATTGGCTTCATTTAGCACAAAGAGTAACAAGACTTCTTCTCACCCATCACTCTCATGCAGTGGTGGAGGAAGGGGGGTGCAGGGGTGCAGTTTGCCACAGATGTCATCACTAAGGGTGCGTGTGTGACAAAATGAGTTTTTAAAAAATTGTGCTCACAAAACTTTTTAGGAGTGAGGTGGTGGCTTAGGCACCTGCAGGTTCCGCGCTGCCTGAAACAGCAGCGTGGGACTTTTGTCTGCCTACTGCCTCTCCCTCAGATGCCCTACAGCTGAGGGGGAGGCAGAGAAGAGGCTCCAAGTGTTGGAGAGGCTTTCCCTGCCCAGATGGGTGGCTCGACACGCCCCCTAGCTACTCCGCTGCACACATATGCACATGAAGAGGCAAGAAAGATAAGAATGGGTTTTTTTGTGTGTGACTAATTTCTTAATCCTGCTATTTGCCCATTGCAATAATGTCTTCAACGTGGAAATCGTTATACAAAATATGGATTAAATATAAAGGAATATTGGAGCCCAAGATACCCCTGTTCTCGTCACCCACAGAAGCCATGGCAGTTAAAAAAGAAATATGAAAGGGGAATGGCCAACATCAGTCTTAGAAGTAGATAAGGATAAGCCAACATTGAAGCAATATGAGGAAATTAAAAACTCGCTAACAGACTGGCTACAATATTTCCAGCTACACCAAAGACTAGCTATAGATTCAAAATAAGGAATTGCAAAGGAAACATCTAGATTTGAAAGAGAATCAATACTTAACAAAAAGAAAATTATTTCACAAGTGTATGGTTATCTTCTGGAATGGGAAACAAAAGAAGAACAGTCATGGTTAAATGGGCACACGACTTCGGGCATAATATACTTATGGAACAATGGGTGAGATTATGGATGGCAGACATTGAATTCACAGCATGCTATAATCTCAGGGAATATACCATAAAATGGTATATAGATGGCATCTTACCCACAAAAAGCTTGCTAAAATGTATAAAGGAAAAACATCAACCTGTTAGAGATGTAAAAAAGAGGAGGGATCATACTCTCATATGTGGTGGACCTGTGTAGCCATTGGCAAATACTGGAATGATATTTATAATGAGTTTAAGAAACTATTTAAAATTACTTTAAAAAAAAAAACCCAGAGATTTTCCTACTTGGTATATTACCATCAGAAATTTAAAAAGATATAAGATCATTATTTATGTATGGTATAAGAGCAGCTAGGACCCTTATAGCAAGGAATTGGAAAAATGAAATGCTCCCAGAGATTACAGATTGGCAGATGCTCATGTTAGAATATCTACAATTAGCAAAACTGACGGGATCAGTTAGAGAAATATCGAAACAAAAAACAACTAGAGAACGGATAATATTTAAGAATTATGTAAAACTTTATTGTACAAATAATTCCATAGTAGCAGAAATTGAGTGATATTTGTAAAGAAAAAAAATCAAAGGAATGTATACAAAACAGAAAGAAATGATATTATAATGAGAAGGATGGGAAGGATCGTGCCGATGAGTACTTTTACTATGTAAATAACTCTGTCTTCCTTTTTTGATTTCTTTATTTCTTATCTTTGCTACTTCTTCATTTTTATTTTTTATTTCTTTATAAATTTTCTATTTTATATAATTTTCTTTTTTTTTTACCTGTTAAGAGATAGTACATAATGTCTGTATAGACATGCAATTTTTTTAATCAATAAAGAGATGAATTTTTTTACAAAATGTCTTCAATGTACAATAGTCTCTAGCAAGATCCCCAAAGTAACAGTTCCACAACTAGTCAGGTAAAAAGATAAGACTCCACACATGAGGAGATACTGTGTTACGGATTTTTGGAACAAAGATTTGCAAGGCTGCAACTTTTCCACATGTGCAGCCGTCCTGAGGCAGGCTTTTCAGCGAGGGACAATGCAGAGCTGATAGGGCCGAGGGCAGTTGGTTACACCGCTCAACAGTGGTGTGAGATCGATGTCTTTGGGGTCAATGATGGACTTCAGAGTGAAGTTCTGTAATATGGTGGTCAAGAACAAGAAGATCTCCATACAGGCCAGACCTTCCCCCACACATATCCGCTTCCCTGCAAAGGAAACCCAAAGTGTAAGCTGCATTACATCCACTTAGGCTGTTACGGAGAAAATAAGAATCATGCCAAAGGAGCAAAGGTGCTGCTCCAGAACAGCTCCTGGGAGAGTCACTCTTTCCACCATTTCTTTTGCTTCAGCTGGCCACAGGAAAGGTACAAGGAGTTCTGATGGACTCAGAAGCCTCTGCCCCTCTCACAATCTGGGAGCCCTTCCAGTTTAGGCTGCAGGAGGAAGGAGGTTCCCCCTCATTGCCCCGGCACCAGCTGATTAGGGAGACGGGAAAGGCCTGAGTTGGCCAAGACTGCAGCCTACTGAGGAAGCAGAGCTCTTACCTGCTGAGAAAGGCATGAAATAGTCGCTCTTCCTGAAGGTGCCATCTTTGTGCAAGAAATGTCCTGGGTCAAATTCTTTGGGGTTTGGAAATTCTTTGTGGTCATGTAGCACAGATATCAGACTTGGATATATGGTAGTGCCCTGCAGAGAGTGCAAAGAAATGGGCTGGATGGCCATGACACCCAACTAATGGTGTGGGAAGGCACTAACAGGAAGGTACTTTGTTGATACAGAAGAAGAATGGAGCAGCTTCAGTAGGCAATAGGGTGTTTCAAATGAAGTCCAGGCTTCAAGATGCCCAGCTACACTTTAGGAGTTGGGCTAAACTACTTCCCTTGCTTGTACATAAGAAGAGAAGAAAAGCTCTGCTGGATCAGTCCAGTGGCCCCATCTGGTCCAGCATCCTGTTTTCATGCTGTCCAACCAAATGCCCATGGGAAGCCCATCAACATAATCTAAACAAGACAGCACTCTCAATTCCTGTGGTTTCCACCCACTGGTATTCAGAAGCATGCTTCCTCTCACCATGGAGGTAGAATATAGCCATCATGGCTAGCAGCCTACTATTACTAAGAGCCTTGAAAAGAGCTGACCTTTGGAATGACATATTGTCTGAACGGTGTATCTTTGAGTACTGCATGAGGGCCGCTCAGTGGGGCAATAGAGATGAACCTCTGGATCTCATGGATGACAGCATCTGTGTAAGGCATTTCCCCACGATCTGCTATGCAAGGACTTCGTGATCGGCCAATAACTCGGTCGATTTCTTCATGCATTTTCTCTGCAATGGGAAGAATGAGGTTTAACGCCAGTGCAGGAAACATTACAGAAGAAACTGAAACTCAGTGAGAATGGTTGCAAGGCTCTGCACATTTTGGAGCTTTCAATTGTTTTCTGATGCCAACTTTCTACTAACTCGTCACCACAGGCAATTTATTGTAGCTTACCTTCAACAATCCATCTGTAAACAGGGAAACATAGTATAACTGCAATTATTTATATATTAATTTAATTTCTATCCAAAAGGAGCCAAGCGGGACAAAAGCTTATGGAATGTTATAGGAGCAAGTGATGGTCCAGCTTATAGAGATTCCTATTGGAGGCACTGTCCTGCAGTGATTCTAATCCTACCTGAGGGCCCTTTGGCCCCTGGCCCTTGTGGTTGTGCCTTTGTCTAAAGCAGTGGTGTCCAAACTTTTTTCAAAGAGGGCCAGAAAGGATGAAGTAAACCAAAGTTGTTGACCTTTTTTTTTAGTATTTTACCCCCAGGAAATAACCTGCTGCTGGGGCCGGATTAAACCCACCAGCAGGCCTGATTAGGTCCCCAAAATGGACTTTGGACATGCTTGATCTAAAGGATCTGCACTGGCTGCCAGTACACTACTGAGCCAAATTCGAGTTGTTACTGTTTGCATATAAATCCTAGGGTTTGCAATATGGTCAGCTATAAGAGCTCATCCACACTTCTGTTTTTGCTGGGATTTCTAGGCACGGGTCTGTGGTTACTAGGCATGGATCTGAGCATTTTGTCCACCCCCCCCCCTGTTGTCTCCAGGAAAGCCTTCTGTCTACTGCTGATGTCAGTCAGCAATGATTAACATTCAGCGATGAACAGTGGGTTTTCCCGGGGGAAGTGGCAGAACAACCATCTCTTGGACCTGTGACACATAAACCTGGGAAAGAACAAGAATAATAAGTACTAATAACGCATCTGTTTTACCTTGTATCTCTGGGTATTTGAGGAGGATCATGAACCCGTATCGCAGTGTGGTGCTGGTGTTCTCTGTTCCAGCCCCAAACAAGTCAACTGTGCTTATGGCCAAGTTTTCAATGGTGAAATGGGATGCACTATTACCTTTTTCCTGCAGAAACACACAACACAGTCAGTGGAGTCAACTCAATTGTTCTGAGTACAACATAACAAGAATTTAACTGCGCCACTGGGACCAGCTCCCTTCCCAAGACACATCTTATATCAGGCCTTTTTATAGCTCGTTCCTCTGGACATTCCTTGCCCAGAGGGCTAATCATTAGAAAGAACTTCCCACTTACTGCAGGAACGTCAGCAATGGGAAATGAATCTACTCCAATGGGGTGTGGGCAGGAATCTCTTTCCTTGGCATTCCCCACAAGAAGCTGGATGGAAGTCTGCTGGTTGGAAAGCTTCAGGAGTGGCAGGAGAACCCACGTGGAGAGTTCTGTGAGTTTTCATGATTACCTGATCCATTTTCATAAGGAAGCAGTCGATAAAATCCCGAGGTGAGCTGGGGTCCAGAGCAGGCTTGTGCTCTTCAACCTCCTCCAAAACAAACTCTCTGAGTGCCAAGTTGTTTTTCAGCACTTTGCGGTGGGGCCCAGGGATCCATTTCATCAAAGAAGGAAAGAGGTTGTAGAGCTAGAAGAAACACCACAAGAGACCCATTGGCACCAACCTCAGTCAGGGTTTGTCCACACTCGGGCTTCAGTATAATGTTGCCCACTGTTGCCTTGTGTGCATTTCAACTCTGTGGTCCACACACCAGCATTTTCACTACCAATGCCTCCCAAATCTATATAGATGTTCCCCATCAGCTGTCTTATATTATTATTTTATATCTGCGGTTTGTAGACTAAAATCAAAATATAAAACCACAAAATTCACAATCAAAATAAAAACAACAACCCAGTTACCCCCCCCCCCAAACTCCACATGTTAAAAGGTATATACTGAATGAGACCATTGGTCTCTCAAGGTCAGTACTGCCTATGCAGCAGCTCTGCTGGGTTTCATTCAGAAGTCCCATCCCTAACCAGGGATGCTACTAGGGATTGACTCTGGGACCCTATATAAACAAGCCAAATGCTGTAAAGCGGAGCTATGGGATTACATATTGTCAGGGCTGGCTCCTGGTCCCAGCTCACAGAGGACCAACGCTGGCTGGTATTTATGTACAAAAGTCTTTATTGAAGTACAGTTTCCATTTCCACGCCACAGCGCTCCAGCTCTACGTCTAGACTTTAGACCGGCGAAGCTCCATCTGAGTCCCCGCCCCCTGTACACCAGTTTAAGACTCTAGCTTTACTCCACCTCTTCTTTCTCCTCTGGGTCCTGCTGCCCTCCGGGGCCCCTGTCTCCCTGGATTCCTCTGAGGCTGACGATGACCCCCCTGACTCCTCCCGCTCTCTTCGGCGGGCTTTAGGACCTGGCTCTCTTCCCGGGCTGCCAACTGTGCCTCCCTCCTGTACATTTGAACTTGGCGCGCGCGTGCGTTTAACTTTCCTGATGACCGTTTCCTCACTCCCCGACGGAGGTGTGGTCAATCCTGACTCATGTCCTCCTGCTGGCCGTGCGCCGCCTGATCCCGATGCCTGGGACTCCTCCCCCCTACTGCACTCTGGGGGGGACGTGGGCCCTGATTTCCAACTGCTACTCTCTGAGTCCCCTCTGCCCCCTTCTTCCCGAGGTGTCCCCCTGGGCACTCCCCTTGCCCTGACCATGGGAGCTCCTTTCTGTGAATCGTCCGATTCACTGGAAAGACTCAGAGACCTCGGATCGCTGTCATCGCTGACATTTCCTTCGGACTCCTCCCCTTCACTCTCCATTTCCTCCTTATCCTGTGCCTCTGCTCCTGAACCCCTGACACATATATATCTCTAAATCTAGTCCCATCTGTTTCTCCTACTGAAACCAATCCGTGTACACATCCCTGGCTTAAAATTCAGCAAGGCGCAACATTTCATAAGAAATGGCAGGATAGACATGGATTGTGACTAACATCATGTATTCACACCTTCTCAAACCATTAGTGGAAGCACACTGGATGCAGAGGCAATGGCAGTGTGTATACATCCCAAGTAATTAGTTCCAGTTACAGTATTGAGCCTGTGGGTTTTTACTCGTTAAGCTTTACTTCCTATTCCACTGGGCTGCTGTTGAGTTAAGTCAAACCTTGGTTACTAGACCCAGGTATTGGTATTGGCTCTCCAAATTAAAAACAAGAACATAAGAAGAGCCTACTGAATCAGGCCAGTGGCCCATCCTGCTGTCACAGTGGCTAACCAGTTACCCATGGCAAGCCTGCAACTAGGACATTAACAGAAATATTAAGAGGCAGAGGCAGTATGGGCTATGAGAAGCCTGGAAGAAAGACATTTAAACAGCAGGAAAATGGCTACAGCCAGAGGCAGTATCTACATAAAATAAATATTACACATGCAAGTAAACTTTAGACTTTGTGGGAAAGAATGCATTTAACCAGATGGCACCTACCTGTCCCCAAGGAGAGCTAAAAACCTGAAAGTTTTCACTTATTAAGCTTAGCATGGATAGCAACTTCTTGTCATTATAATCGTATCGT
The DNA here is from genome assembly GCF_965153285.1 of Podarcis tiliguerta. Classification (NCBI taxonomy): domain Eukaryota; kingdom Metazoa; phylum Chordata; class Lepidosauria; order Squamata; family Lacertidae; genus Podarcis; species Podarcis tiliguerta. The sequence goes on along the minus strand of NC_139534.1, from coordinate 114,158,602 downwards.
TTCCCAAAGATAATTGAACAAATGACATTGGAGATGGCGCAACTGAATGAGAAGGTTGGATCCAAGGGCTTCTCTGGAAGAACAAAAAAATAATAATTATACCCATTACAGGTTTTAGGCAATAATGTAGTCTGGAATTTCTGAGCTGCCATTTCCTGGCTCCTGGCCTCAGTGGTCAGACAGGGAGCTGCCTTTCTCACAACAATTCTGGAGGCATGAGCATCTTCAGTGGCTATGAGTGGTTTCTTCCAAGGACTTTCCAAAGTGCTTTCTTCCAGCTTCAGCCAATGTATCCTTAGATAGGAAAGAGTGACCACAGTGGTGCAGGCCTTGGTGAAGTCTAGACTAAAACTAGGGAATCTATCATATCACCCCTTAACCTCCTCTTCTCCATGCTAAACATGCCCAGCTCCCTTAGCCGTTCCTCATAAGGCATCATTTCCAGGCCTTTGACCATTTTGGTTGCCCTCCTCTGGACACGTTCCAGTTTGTCAGTGTCCTTCTTGAACTGTGGTGCCCAGAACTGGACACAGTACTCCAGGTGAGGTCTGACCAGAGCAGAATACAGTGGCACTATTACTTTCCTTGATCTAGATGCTATACTCCTATTGATGCAGCCCATTTACATCAGGAGAATTCCAAACCTTGAGGTTAAGGGGTGATATGATAGCCATGTTCAAATATATAAAAGGATGTCACATAGAGGAGGGAGAAAGGTTGTTTTCTGCTGCTCCAGAGAAGCGGACACGGAGCAATGGATCCAAACTACAAGAAAGAAGATTCCATCTAAACATTAGGAAGAACTTCCTGACAGTAAGAGCTGTTCGACAGTGGAATTTGCTGCCAAGGAGTGTGCTGGAGTCTCCTTCTTTGGAGGTCTTTAAGCAGAGGCTTGACAACCATATGTCAGGAGTGCTCTGATGGTGTTTCCTGCTTGGCAGGGGGTTGGACTCGATGGCCCTTGTGGTCTCTTCCAATTCTATGATTCTATGATTCTATAAAGCACTTCAGATGCTGCTAGACTCTAACTTCTGGACCACTGTTGACTGTTGGGGCTGAAAGCAGCTGGAATTCAACAATATCTGCGGAGCACTCTTCCAGTTGATAGAGAAGCAGCAGCCGGACTTTAGATGGAACTGGTCTGTGTCAGCATATTACACCCCTGCTGAAAGCTATGCATTGTTTGCCAGTACATTGACAAGGTAAGTTCAGTGCATTACTGGCGTGTATGAAGCCCTCAGTGACCTAGGACCAGGTGGTGGTTAATAATCTGTTGTGATGTTCAAGGGGGTCTGCTTGATAAGCCTATGTGGATGAGGGGCAGTGGATACCCACCCTGCGTATTCTGGAACTTTTCTAGCAGGAACTGTGCTTCCTCCTGGATCCTCTCCTCAATACTTTTCTTTCCCATGCCAAAATTGCGCAGGGTGGTAAGGGCAAAATGTCGGAGCTGCTTCCACACCTCCCCATTGCTGAATATAATTCCTGGAAAGCAAAAGAGGAAATGGGCATAAAGGAGTTGGATGGACTGAAAGAGCAGAAGAAGCAGGTTGGAAGAGCAGGAGGCTCTTATTCTTGGCTCCAGACCACCTGGAGACTTGGTACTTTGGTGCCTCCTTATTCCATAATCAGTAGCTGGCCAGTCTTCTGATACATGCCCTTACTGTAAAATATATGTATTTAATGTGCATAAAATGCTATGTTTGTGTGTGTTGTGTATGAAACGTAGTGGAGGTATACAGTTGCAGAATGTCCATTTTTGCAGCTAAAACTTAAAAAGAGGTTTCAATGTTTCGATATTTATGTTAACTGATAATTTATCTCTTGGAGCCTGGGTCTCTCTCTGAAGCTGCCAGTATAATGAAGAAGCAATAGTTCTTAGACTATATTAACCAGAAAGAACTTAAAGAAAACTGGACTACATTGCTAGTTGTTTAAGTGCAATGTGTTGATTTGTATTTATTTATTTTCTTGGTAACAAATTTAACGATAGCTTGCAGTAACTTTGAAACTCTTTCTTGGTGTGGAGAGCTTATTGATTCACAAAATCCAGGCCAGGGAATTCTGCTCACATAACTCTCACACTTACTGCCCACACCAGAATTACCCCAGACCATTATTTTTAAAGGCTAGAGACTCATTCAATCCTGCTTTAATTTTTGGTGCTTGCTCTAAACCAGAGGCGGAGCTAGCTGTTCCGGCACCTGGAGCGGCCTGCGTGGGCAGGGGTAAGCACCCTTGGGTGTAAGGCGGCGCGTGGCGGCGGGGAGCCTCCGGCGGGTGCCAGCGGCAACGCACATCCCAGGGGGGCGCCACCTGTGGCGATGTCACTCCCCTCAGAGATTGCACCCAGGGTGGCCAGCACCCACCACACCCACCTTTCTCCGCTACTGCCCAAGATATTGCTTAAGTACTTTTATGAGATGGCTCATTTCTCTCTTAAATGGCAATGCCCAATATATAGCTATGCCATTAAAAGGCTGCTAATTATCTATTTCTACTGTCCAGTGGGAACATTAATTAGGAAAGTTTATCTCAAGATGCAACGATTTGTCTTTGCAACCTTTTTTGCTTTATTTTCATGAATAGAGGGATTTTCCTGTGTGTCCCCCTCCACTCGTCAACCAGCATAAAATACCTAATCCCTTGTTGACATCATCAGCTAATGGCAGGTGTCCCCTGGCAGCAAATTCATCTCCACGGTCGATCAGTGCTTCTTTCACTGCATCATAGCCATGCAGCACCACAACCCGTTCTGTTCCAAAATACATTGTGAACACAGAGCCATACTTCTCACCAAACTGGAAAAAGATAGAGAAGGACACACATCTAGGTGGGTTTGCGGGTTAGGAGAGAGTCATATAGCTGATGTAGAGCCCTGCTGCCCCCAGACTCACTATGGGCATCTGAACCACATGACTCTTAATAACATACAGAAGAGTTCTGCAGCTAGATCAGGCCGAAGGCCAACTAGTCCATGACTGTTATCACAGTGGCCAACACAGTTCTTCTGGGAAGCTCAAAAACAAGACCTGAGTGCAATAGCAGGCTCTTCTCCTGCAGGTCCCTGGAACTGGTGGAGGTTCAGCATCATCACTAGCAGCTATGGGTAGCTTTATCTTCAATGAATTTTGTCTTAACAAAATTCCACAGTGAATTCCACAGTTTCCATATGTACTGTGTGAAGAACTACTATCTTGCATGTGTTGTAAATCTTCCAACACTCAGCTTTAATTGAAGACTCCAAGTTTTAGCATTACAGACCCTTCAAGTGTCCCTATTTTCATTGGAGAAATGTTGGAGGGTATAGAGTTATCCGACCCCCTCTGAAGGCAATCCTGAATAGGGAAGTGTTTTTTTCTTTAATTTCTAATGTTTTCATTATGTTTTTATATGTGTTGGAAGCTGTCCAGAGTGGCTGGGGCAACCCAGTAAGTTATGTGGGCTATAAATAGTAAAATTATCGTTATGGAATGGGATGTCCCTATTTTCATTGGAGAAATGTTGGAGGGTATGGCATTATGAGAGGGGGGGTAAAAGTGTTTTCCCATCCACTTTCTCTATACCGTGAATATGATTATACTGCTCTGTTATGTCCCCCTCACACTTATTTTTCTAAGGGAATTCTTAAAGTACCTTCCAACCAAGCACATTCTGGGGAAAATAAAGGAGCAGCTTTTCGAAATACAAGAAGACTATGAACTCCCCACTGTCCAGCAAAGGCTAAAAATGTTCAGAGGGCAAAAATGCCCAAACCATCCATGTGTGGAGGGAGAATTGGACCCGCCCCCTGTCTCTAAAATAGTATGAAAATTGCACTATTGCTTTTTAAAGTTTGTTACTCAGAAGGGGGCTTTATGGCTTTTATTTTAAGCATAAAACAATAAAATGACAATAAAATAACCCCCTTTCTGGAGTTGTGGGACCTGCTCAAAGTCCACCTCTTTTCTGTGGAGCCTTTGCGACAAGTCCCTGCTCCCCATCTCTGCCGATGTAGCCAAGTGCAAGTCCGTGCCACTGAAATCACAGTGATTCTGCTATTCTTTTCCTCTGGTCTGGATGCCTCCCCTCCCTCTTTTGCCTCTCCTCTGTCAAAGTGCAGAGTCTGTTGCCTTATACTCTGCAAATGTGCCCTGCACACAGATGGTACCATCTATAAAGAAAGAAACTGACAATGGATTGTCCCCTTCCAAAAGAGTCAGATGGAAAGAGGCTTGCAAACAGGTAACGGTCATCAACTGACAGCTGTTGAGGAAAGTGCTCATCTTTGGCTTACCTCCTGGAGAACCTGGGCCAGGTTGTTGGTCTTCAGCTGCAGAGCGTTCCCTATGATGGGCAGTGGAGGTGGGCCAGGTGGCAGCTGCTTTGCATTCTCTGGCGTCCTGCTCCTGACTGCAAGGAAAACAAGACAAGAGATACATATGATCATCAAAATGGTCACTGTCCCTAGAGGCTCCATGGCATCAGCTAACAGTGACTCAAATGACTCTAGATGAATTAATTTGCTTTCCAATTTTATATACTCTGAGGAGGTCACATATACATGGATTTTCACCAATAGGAATTCTAGGTTTCTCTGAGTAAATGAGATTAGCCATTAAGTAGATCAGGTTGTATAATGAAGAAATGAACTTCTCTGAACTTCTTTTTCTTCATTGATTATTAAGGCAATGATAACGGCATTACTGTACACAAGGTCTGTGATGTAAGAAAACCAGGGGTTCAGTTTTTTTCTGCCAAACATTGTAATGTGCCAAGAAAGAAGCAAACCAAGAATCCAGACCAATATAAGTTTTAATAGTGGGGGTGGTCCCTACTCACAATTCAATAGTCAATAGAAACCAAAACCAATCCATTCAAAAGTATGTCTTCTAATAAAGATTACAAACTCAAATAGAGATTACAAACTCTAACAGAGATTACAAACTCAAAGAGATATGTATAAAACAATAATTCGTTACAAAGATTTTCTCCTTTTCACTCGACAATAATATTGATCCTTATAATTTATCAGGTTGCAGATGGAGACTCATTTTCAATCATTAAGCAGAAGTCAGTTATGGATTGGAGGCCAGGACAGGGCCCTGTTTTGATGTATTCACCTTCATCAGCTGGAAGTATCAAATATTACATGAAAATACATTTAAATTCTTACAGGGCCCTGTTTCGATGTATTCACCTTCATCAGCTAGTATATTTAATAGCAAGAACTCCAACTTATTAAACATTGTAATGTAGCCTTGTGGCAAATGGTTTTGCTTTTAAGGTTCCTGCAAGAGAGCTTCTTCTACACTCTGAGTGCTTGGTTGGAAATTTCTTGCACCTTAGATGCCCACAAATGTGACAAATTGTGTCAGAGGTGTAAAGAAAACTTGTGTTAATTTTTATTTTAAAAATCAATGGTATGTATGCCAGCTGCAGTGATCATGGAGCCCAAGAAAGTAAAATCTCTCACTGCCTGAGAGCAGCCACGAAATTAAAAGACGCCTGCTTCTTGGGAGAAAAGCAATGACAAACCTAGACAGCATCTTAAAAAGCAGAGACATCACCTTGCCAACAAAGGTCCGTATAGTTAAAGCTATGGTTTTCCCAATAGTGATGTATGGAAGTGAGAGCTGGACCATAAAGAGGGCTGATCGCCGATGAATTGATGCTTTTGAATTATGGTGCTGGAGAAGACTCTTGAGAGTACAATGGACTGCAAGAAGATCAAACCGATCCATTCTTAAGGAAATCAGCCCTGAGTGCTCACTGGAAGGACAGATCGTGAAGCTCTGGCTCCAATACTTTGGCCACCTCATGAGAAGAGAAGACTCCCTAGAAAAGACCCTGATGTTGGGAAAGATGGAGGGCACAAGGAGAAGGGGACGACAGAGGACGAGATGGTTGGATAGTGTTCTCGAAGCTACAAGCATGAGTTTGACTAAACTGCGGGAGACAGTGGAAGACAGAAGTGCCTGGCATGATTTGGTCCTCCTTTCCATAATTTCACCCAGTTTCTCAGTTGTATGTTATATCCAAAATCTTTAGCCCAATGAATCATAACTGGCTTAACCTCCTCATCTTTCAAATGCCATTTCAGCAGCAATTTATACATTTTGGACAAAATTTTAAAATGATTGTTTAACATTTCTTGTTTAAATTTCGATTCCTTTTCCTCAAATCCTCTTTCTTTAAAATCTTGCCTAAACCTTTCATTGACCTGGTAATAATGTAACCAATCATAAACATAATCTTTAATTTCTCCATATGGTTTCATTTTCCATTTACCATCTTCTTTACTTATTAGTTTCCCATATGTTATCCATTTCTCACTCATAATGACCTTTTTCACATTCATTGCTTCTAATGGAGATAGCCAATGCAGTGTTTTTTGTTCCAATAGGTTTTTATACCTATCCCAAACCTCTATTAGAGATCTTCAAAAAATATGGTTTCCCAATCCTTTATGGACTTTCGTCTTATTACACCATAAATAAGCGTGCCAACCAAATCTATTGTCATAACCTTCCAAGTTCAGCAATTCCATATTTTCTAGTTTCATCCATTTCTTCAACCAACAGAGGCATGCTGCTTCATAATACATAATACAATGGCAGGGCGAACCCTCCTCTTTCTTTAGCATCTTTTAATAACTTAAATTGAATTCTCGGCTTCTTACCCTGCCAGTTATATCTTTAAATTGTCTTTTGCCAATCTTTCAATATTGCAGCCCCTTTAATTACGGGAATTGTCTGAAACAAAAATAACATCTCTGGTAGCACATTCATCTTTATCGCTGAAATCCTACCCCAACATGATAACTTCAACCTCCCCCATATCTCTAGATCTCTTTTGATACTATTCCACTTTGGCATATAATTATTTTGAAATGGATCAATATTTTTAGAAGTTAACCAAATTCCTAAATATTTCACTTTTTTAACAATTTCTATACCAATTTCTATAAGGCATTTCCCCACGATCTGCCATGCAAGGACTCCGCGATCAGCCAATAAGAAACTGAAACTCAGTGGGAGTGGTTGCCAGCCCCTGCACATTTTGGAGCTTTCAATTGTTTTCTGATGCCAGCTTTCAACTAACTCGTCACCACAGGTAACGTATTGTAGCTCACCTTCAACAATCCATCTGTAAACAGGAAACATAATAACTGCAATTTATATATTAATTTAATTTCTATCCCAAAGGAGCCCAGCGGGACAATAGCTTTAGGGATGTTATAGGAGCAAGTGATGGACCAGCTTAGAGAGATTCCTATTGGAGGCACTGTCCTGCAGTGATTCTGATCCTACCTGAGGGCCCTTTGGCCCCTGGCCCTTGTGGTTGTGCCCCTGGCCCTTGTGGTTTTTCAAAGAGGGCCTGATTGGCTGACCAAAGGGCCAACCAAAGTCATGGACCTTTTTTTTAGGATTTTACCCCAGGAAATAAACTGCCCCTGGGGCCCGATTAAACCGACCAGCAGGCCGGATTACGTCCCCAAAATGGGCTTTGGACATGCCTAGTCTATAGGATCTGCACTGGCTGCCAGTACACTACTGAGCCAAATTCGAGTTGTTACTGTTTGCATATAAATCCTAGGGTTTGCAATATGGTCAGCTATAAGAGCTCATCCACACATCTGTTTTTGCTGGGATTTCTAGGCACAGGTCTGTGATTACTAGGTATGGGTCTGAGCATTTTGTCCACCCCCCCCCCCCCACTGTTGTCTCCAGGAAAGCCTTCTGTTTACTCCTGATGTCAGTCAGCAATGATTAACATTCAGCAACGAACAGTGGGTTTTCCTGGGGAAAGTGGCAGAACAACCACCTCTTCGACCTGTGACACATACCGTATTTTTCGCCCTATAGGACGCACCGTTCCATAAGACGCACCTAGTTTTTTGGGGGGGAAATAAAGGAAAAAAATTATTTCCCCCCCAGGCGCGGGGTTGGGGAAGCCCGAGCTTCCCCCGACCCCAGCCCCCAAACAGGCAGCTCTCTGCAAGCCGTGGGAGCCCAGTGCTGGCTCCCGCTGCTAGCGGAGAGGTCCGCGAAGCCTGGGCGCGCTGAGCTCAGCGCGCGCAGGCTTCGGCATGCAGGCACCTCTCCGCCAGCAGCGGGAGCGTTCCCGCTGCTAGCGGAGAGGTCCGCGAAGCCTGGGCGCGCTGAGCTCAGCGCGCGCAGGCTTCGGCATGCAGGCACCTCTCCGCCAGCAGCGGGAGCGTTCCCGCTGCTAGCGGAGAGGTCCGCGAAGCCTGGGCGCGCTGAGCTCAGCGCGCGCAGGCTTCGGCATGCAGGCACGTCTCCGCCAGCAGCGGGAGCGCTCCCGCTGCTAGCGGAGAGGTCCGCGAAGCCTGGGCGCGCTGAGCTCAGCGCGCGCAGGCTTCGGCATGCAGGCACGTCTCCGCCAGCAGCGGGAGCGTTCCCGCTGCTAGCGGAGAGGTCCGCGAAGCCTGGGCGCGCTGAGCTCAGCGCGCGCAGGCTTCGGCATGCAGGCACCTCTCCGCCAGCAGCGGGAGCGTTCCCGCTGCTAGCGGAGAGGTCCGCGAAGCCTGGGCGCGCTGAGCTCAGCGCGCGCAGGCTTCGGCATGCAGGCACCTCTCCGCCAGCAGCGGGAGCGTTCCCGCTGCTAGCGGAGAGGTCCGCGAAGCCTGGGCGCGCTGAGCTCAGCGCGCGCAGGCTTCGGCATGCAGGCACCCCTCCGCCAGCAGCGGGAGCGCTCCCGCTGCTGGCGGAGAGGTCCGCGATGCCTGCATTCGCCCCATAAGACGCACCCAGATTTCCCCTTCATTTTTGGAGGGGAAAAAGTGCGTCTTATAGGGCGAAAAATACGGTAAATCTGGAAAAGAACTAGAATAATAAGTACTAATAACGCATCTGTTTTACCTTGTATCTCTGGGTATTTGAGGAGGATCATGAACCCGTATCACAGTGTGGTGCTGGTGGTCTCTGTTCCAGCCCCAAACAAGTCAACTGTGCTTATGGCCAAGTTTTCAATGGTGAAATTGGATGCACTATTACCTTTTCCCTGCAGAAACACACAACACAGTCAGTGGAGTCAACTCAAGTGTTCTGAGTGCAACATAACAAGAATTTAACTGCGCCACTGGGACCAGCTCCCTTCCCAAGACACATCTTATCTCAAGTCTTTTTATAGCTCATTCCTCTGGACATTCCTTGCCCTTGAACTTCCCACTTACTGCAAGAACAGGTCAGCAATGGGAAATGAATCTACTCCAATGGGGTGTGGGCAGGAATCTCTTTCCTTGGCATTCCCCACAAGAAGCTGGATGGAAGTCTGCTGGCTGGGAAGCTTCAGGAGTGGCAGGAGAGTTCTGTGAGTTTTCATGATTACCTGATCCATTTTCATAAGGAAGCAGTCGATAAAATCCCAAGGTGAGTTGGGGTCCAGAGTGGCCTTGTGCTCTTCAACCTCCTCCAAAACAAACTCTCTGAGTGCCATGTTGTTTTTCAGCACTTTGTGGTGCGTCCCAGGGATGCATTTCATCAAAGAAGGAAAAAAAATCTGAATTCTATCAATTCCTGGAAGAAAAAGTCATAGAATATTTAGGGGGGGGAATTATATTATTAGGAGATTTTAATGGAGTAGTCAATCCAAACATGGACAGAACAATAAAGAAGAAAGAAAAGAGGCGAAACAAACTCCCAACTACATTTTTCCAATTAATAGAACTCCTGAATTTGTTTGACACTTGGAGGTTTAAGAATCCAACAGAGAAAGAATTTACACATTATTTAGAGCCACATAAATCGGTGGGACGAATCGGCGCGATCTGGACAACAGAGGATTTATTAAATAATATTACAAAAGCAGAAATCCATCCAGGGACAATTTCAGATCACAGCGCGGTCTGGGTTAACTTTAAAGGAAAAGAAGAAAAGGTTAAAAGGTGGCAACTTAATGAGAGTATGCTAAACGATGAAAAAACTGTACAGAAGGCCAAGCAAATCTTAGAAGAATATTTTAAGTTTAATTTAAATCAAGGAGTAGATCTAGAGATGGTTTGGGACGCGGGTAAAGCCGTCATAAGAGGCTTCTTTATCCAACAAAACACATTCCAAAGGAAAATAAAGGAGAAGAAGAAAATGGAGATCTGGGAGGAAATTAGAAAAAAGGAAAGGATCCTTTTCCAAAAACCAGATGATGAACTAATTAAGCAAAATATAAAAAATTTACAGATGCAATTCTCTATGATAATAAACGAAGAGATAGAATGGAAGATAAAATGGTTGAGACATAGAAATTTTGAGTTTGCAAATAAACCTGGCAAACCTCTGGCCTGGCAATTAAAGAAGAAAAAGGAAGATAGAATTATCAATAAAATTAAAATTGAAAACAAATGGATTCAAGAACCGAAGGAAATTAGTAAAAACTTTGCTAGTTTTTTCGGAAAACTATATAAAGAAGGTCCAGAGACTCTAGAAAAAATAATTGATTATTTGGGCAAAAATAAACTACCAATAATACCTAAGGAAAAAACTGAAATCTTGAACTCACCAATAACAGCTATGGAGGTGCAACAAGCTATACAGAGATCAAAATTAGGAAAGACACCAGGCCCAGATGGTCTCCCAGCTAATTACTATAAAAAGTTAGAACAATCATTATTTCTTCCCATGAAAGACCTAATGAATAATATTCTGGCAAATGGAAAGCTACCGAAAACCTGGAAGGACAGCTTTATTACTCTTATCCACAAACAGGGAACAGATGCCTCAAACATGGCCAATTACAGACCCATTGCACTGCTAAATAATGATTACAAGATATTCGCAGACATTCTTGCAAATAGATTAAAAATGGTGCTGAAAGAGATAATTCATAAAGATCAAACTGGATTTCTTCCCGGACGATTTATGCAATCCAATATTAGATGTGTGATTAATGTATTAGAATATTTGGATATTAAACCAGCAGCTATTATGGATAAACCAGCAGCTATTATGTTGGTGGACGCTGAAAAGGCTTTTGACAACGTGTCCTGGAAGTTTATGAAAAAATTAATGGAAGAAATCGGACTGGGAGAAAATATTTGTAAAGGAATAAATGCCATCTATTCGGAACAATATGCAAAATTGATCATCAATGGAAGAATTACTGAGGAGTGCAAAATAAACAAGGGAACCAGACAGGGCTGCCCATTGTCACCACTGATATTTATCTTGGTGATGGAAGTCTTGAACAATCAGATAAGAAAGGATCAGCTTGTTAAAGGCATCACTTGGTTAGCTTGTTAGATCAGCTTGTTAAAACCAAAACTTGGTTAGAGATTAGAAAAAACTTTGTAACCTGGAGTAAACTAAAATTAACATTTCTGGGTAGGATTTCCATTATAAAGATGAATGTGCTTCCAAAATTAATCTTTTTATTTTAAATGATTCCAATACTGGGCGAAGCAGGTTGTCTCAAGATATGGCAAAGAGAAATTTCCAAATTCCTGTGGGAAGGGAAGAAACCTAGAATTAAACACTTGATCTTAATAGACATAAAAGAGAGAAGAGGCTTTTCCCTACCCGACCTAAAACTTTACTACGAGGCAGCCTGTTTCACCTGCCTAAAAGATTGGTGCACGTTGCAGGATCCGGACCTCCTGGACCTGGAAGGTTTTGACAACCGTTGGGGATGGCACACCTACCTAATATATGGAAAAGTGAAAATTCATAGAATTTTTACCAACCATATAATAAGAAAGTCACTCTTTGCTGTATGGGAAAAATATAAAGACCTGATGGAGCCTAAAGTCCCATGGTGGACTTCTCTAGTAGAAGCCATAGCAGTAAAACAGAAAAATACTCAGGAAAACTGGCCAACATATAAAATACTTTTAAAAAATGAAGATAACCAAATAAAATTTAAAAACTTTGAGGAAATAAGAGAACACATTTCAGACTGGTTCCAATACCATCAGCTATTTGAAAAATTTAAATCTGACAAACAAAAGGGGTTCTCAACAGAAACTTCTCGATTCGAATCTGATCTAAAAGAAAAACTCTTTCCAAAACTTACCGACTCCTCCTTGACTGGACAGACAAGGAGGAGGAGGTAACAGTGGCAATGGTGAGGTGGTCCCAGGATTTTGGCCATTCAATAACCATGGCCCAATGGGAAAATTTATGGAAGATCAATTGGAAATTCACAAATTGTTACACGATTAGAGAGAACTTTCAAAAAATGCAACATCGATGGTATTTAACACCATGGAAACTTTCAAAAATGTATAAAAATGTGTCAAGTAATTGTTGGAGATGCGGAGACTCAGGAACATTCTACCATATGTGGTGGATATGTAGGAAAATACAGGTATTCTGGGAGAGTATCCATGCAGAACTGCAAAAAATGCTAAAGACCTCTTTCAATAAAAAACCAGAGGCCTACCTCCTGGGAATAACAGATTTGGATATTCCGCAAAAGAGGAAGGGTATCTTTTTATACGCGACGGCGGCAGCAAGAGTTTTGATCGCAACAAAATGGAAGAGTAATGAAATCCCCTCTATACAAGATTGGATCCAAAAGCTGACAGAATATGCCAAATTAGATGGTTTATCAGAAAAAATAAAGAATAAATCAAAACAGGAATTTGTTTCTAAATGGGAGGTTTTCAAAGAATATCTGAAAAATAAATATAGTACTTTAAATTCTGTTGCAGCATTGGAGGAACTTCAGTAATAGTTGTAAGGTAGATATAAGAAATTAGATTTATTGAGAATAAGTTTAGTTAGGAAAAAAATGTGTATTGGCAATAAGTAATATGAATTTGAAATATGGAATAGACGGGAGGTTGGGTCTTTAGTGTTAAGACCAATAGATGTTTTATTGTTTGCTAAGAAAATTATGTGTCTATGGTTATTTTTGTAATTTGTGTGTTATTTGGTATTTGTGGGTTTTTTTTGTTTGTTTGTTTTTCTTGTTGTATAAATAAAATAAAATAAGATTATTATTTTTTTTAAAAAGAGATAAAATCCCAAGGTGAGTTGGGGTCCAGAGTGGGCTTGTGCACTTCAACTTCCTCCAAAACAAACTCTCTGAGTGCCAAGTTGTTTTTCAGCACTTTGTGGTGGGGCCCAGGGATGCATTTCATCAAATAAGGAAAGAGGTTGTAGAGCTAGAAGAAACACCACAAAAGACCCATTGGCACCAACCTCAGTCAGGGTTTGTCCACACTTGGGCTTCAGTATAATGTTGACCACTGTTGCCTTGTGTGCATTTCAACTCTGTGGTCCACACACCAGCATTTTCACTGCCAATGCCTCGAAAATCTCTGTAGATGTTCCCCATCTGCATTACTGGGTGGTGCTTCTTTGATTGTACTGAATTGTATTATCTTCCCTTCCCCTCAATTAGTGCTTTCCCACCCTCTACCTAATGTTTGTAGAGGTCATATGCAGATTTTTATTTTTTAATTTCACCTTTAATAGTACCTTTAGAAAAATCTGAGAAATCATGCAACAATCCCCCCACTGCCAAAACTGCAACAGCTGGGTAGGAAGCTGTCTTATATTATTATCTTATTATTATTATTATCATTTATTGAATTTATACCCACAAGTCTCAGGGCAGTTCACAGACTAAAATCAAAATATAAAACCACAAATGCATAATCAAAATAAGAACAACAACCCAATTACCCCCCCCCAAAAAAACTCCACATGTTAAAAGGTATATACTGAATGAGACCATTGTTCTCTCAAGGTCAGTACTGCCTATGGAGCTGCTCTGCTGGGTATCATTCAGGGGTCCCATTCCTAACTAGGGATGCTACTAGGAATTGACTCTGGGACCCTATATAAATAAGCCAAATGGTGTAAAGCTGAACTATGGGGTTACATACATATCTCTAAATTCAGTCCCATCTGCTCCTCCTGTTGAAACCAGGCTGTAAACATCGCTGGCTTAAAATGTAGCAAGGCAGGATAGATATGGATTGTGGCTAACGTCGTGTATTCACACCTTCTCAAACCAGTAGTGGAAGCACACTGGATGCAGAGGCAATGGCAGTGTATATACATCCCAAGTGATTAGTTCCAGTTATAAACTTCAGCCTGTGGGTTTTACTGGTTAAGCTTTACTTCCTGCTCCACTGGGCTGCTGTTAAGTCAAACCTTGGTTACTAGACCCAGGCATTGGCATTGTATGCACCGGCTTTGACTGGATCTCCAAATTAAAAACATAAGAACGTATGAAGAGACTATTGAATCAGGCCAAGGGCCCATCCTGCTGTCACAGTGGCTAACCAGTTACCCATGGCAAGCCTGCAACTAGGACATTAACAGAAATATTAAGAGGCAGAGGCAGTATGGGCCATGAGAAGCCTGAAAGCAAGACATTTAAACAGCAGGAAAATGGCCACATCCAGAGGCAGTATTTACATAAAATAAATATTCCACATGCTAGTAAACTTTAGACTTTGTGGAAAAGAATGCATTTAACCAGATGGCACCTACCTGTCCCCAAGGTCCCTAGAGGTCAATGTCCCTAGAGGCTCCATGGCACCAGCTAACAGTGACTGAAATGACTCTAGACGAATTAATTTGCTTTCCAATTTTAAATACTCTGAGGAGGTCACATAGACATGGCCTTCACCAATAGAAATTCTAGGTTTCTCTGAGTAAATGAGATTAGCCATTAAGTAGATCAGGTTGTATAATGAAGAAATGAACTTCTCTGAACTTCTTTTTCTTCATTGATTATTAAGGCAATGATAACGGCATTACTGTACACAAGGTCTGTGATGTAAGACAACCAGGGGTTCAGTTTTTTCTGCCAAACATTGTAATGTGCCAAGAAAGAAGCAAACCAAGAATCCAGACCAATATAAGTTTTAATAGTGGGGGTGGTCCCTACTCACAATTCAATAGTCAATAGAAACCAAAACCAATCCATTCAAAAGTATATCTTCTAATAAAGATTACAACCTCAAATAGAGATTACAAACTCTAACAGAGATTACAAACTCAAACTCAAAGAGCTATGTATAAAACAATAATTCATTACAAAGATTTTCTCCTTTTCACTCGACAATAATGTTGATCCTTATAATTTATCAGCTTGCAGATGGAGACTCCGTTTCAATCGTTAAGCAGAACTCAGTTACGGATTGGAGACCAGGACAGGGCCCTGTTTCGATGTATTCACCTTCATCAGCTGGAAGTATCAAATATTACATGAAAATACATTTAAATTCTTATAGGGCCCTTTTTCGATGTATTCACCTTCATCGGCTAGTATATTTAATAACAAGAATTCCAACTTATTAAACATTGTAATGTAGCCTTGTGGCAAATGGTTCTGCTTTTAAGGTTCCTGCAGGAGAGCTTCTTCTACACTCTGAGTGCTTGGTTGGAAGTTTCTTACACCTTAAATGCCCACAAATGTGACAAATTGTGTCAGAGGTGTAGAGAAAACTTGTGTTAATTTTTATTTTAAAAATCAATGGTATGTATGCCAGCTGCAGTGATCATGGAGCCCAAGAAAGTAAAATCTCTCACTGCCTGACAGCAGCCACGAAATTAAAAGACGCCTGCTTCTTGGGAGAAAAGCAATGACAAACCTAGACAGCATCTTAAAAAGCAGAGACATCACCTTGCCAACAAAGGTCCGTATAGTTAAAGCTATGGTTTTCCCAGTAGTGATGTATGGAAGTGAGAGCTGGACCATAAAGAAGGCTGATCGCCAAAGAATTGATGCTTTTGTATTATGGTGCTGGAGGAGACTCTTGAGAGTCCAATGGACTGCAAGAAGATCAAACCGATCCATTCTTAAGGAAATCAGCCCTGAGTGCTCACTGGAAGGACAGATCGTGAAGCTCTGGCTCCAATACTTTGGCCACCTCATGAGAAGAGAAGACTCCCTAGAAAAGACCCTGATGTTGGGAAAGATGGAGGGCACAAGGAGAAGGGGACGACAGAGGACGAGATGGTTGGATAGTGTTCTCGAAGCTACCAGCATGAGTTTGACCAAACTGTGGGAGGCAGTGGAAGACAGGGGTGCCTGGCGTGCTCTGGTCCATGGGGTCACGAAGAGTCGGACACGACAAAGTGACTAAACAACAACAACAAAAAACAATGTATGCCAGACATGTAAACAAACAAAAAAAGACAACAGATTTCATGGCTTGGAGCAACACACATTTAAAATAAATTACTGCAATTTGGGACAAGTCTGGACTATTGGAAGACACATATTTGAAATAAGTTTGAAGGCAGGTCCATAATGGAGCTCAGCCTCAGCAAAATACATCTCTGTTAGCAGACCTTGAAGCTTGGGTGAAGTAAACTGAGAAGTGTATGTACAGTGTCTGGATTTCTACAGCTTTATTCATGCAGGAACAGAATTATCTTGGCAAGAACTATTTACAGGATGAGTAGAGATAAAAAGAGAGAGCAATAGCAGGCATCTTATCAGGAGAGAACAACAAAAGGTTCAGCTTTTACAGGTGGAGTTAACTTAGAAAAAGACTACGAGCAAATTCTGGTTTGCTTGCTACACAAACAGTGCTCTTGTGTGGTTTAAAGTAATACGTGCATTATTTAGAGGTTTAGAAGAAAGAAGTTTATTTGCTTTCCCCCAACAATCCCATCTAGCACTACCCACTAATGTGGACAGGACACACCAAGATAGATTTTGGAGACATAAACCTGGAAGTGCTTTTGTATTGATAAGACACACTAATGTGCTCATCAAAACAGTAACTCACATGTGCCCTAGTGGGGACAAAACTATGGTCACTAGTGTACATGGTGACACAGAACATTAACTTCTTGTTTTCATTTAGTCCAATTTTTCCATCCACATCTGGAAATCATATTTAGTACAAGAGGGGAGCATGCAGATGATGGAAGCCTGCCAAGTTATTTATTTAAAGTATTGAGCAGTCCCCTTTTAAGGGGTAGCTGCTAAAACAGGAGTGATCATACCCTCAAGCATTTCAAAAAAAGATGTCAAAAAGAAGAGAGTAAATATCCCGTTGTGTATATTAGCTGGCCTTTTTACACTGATTCACAGCTTAAACATACTCCTGGAACAGGTTATAGACATCCATAAAATTATTGTAATTAGCAGGAATTATATCTCCCTTATACCAGTGTTAAATTCTCTTTCAAACTGACTTGTCAGTTCAGTTTGCATAACCTTATTTGAACTCGTGGTTCAGTTCATAAACCAAAGTGCACCAGGTGTTTTTGCCAACATCTGTTGCTGCTCTGTGTGTTTTGAGTCAAACAGATATAATCTTTGGTCTATCTTCTTAATACCTTCTCCCACCAAACCTAGCAAAAATTCTTCCGACTTTTTGGGAAAACTGTACTTAAACATATACTTAAAATTTTCCGGCAATGCAGTTATAGGGCTTCGATTTCCAACCTTTCTCTGATTTCATTAGAATCTCCTCATAAGTGGCACCTCTCCCTTCTGTGTTCAATTTTTTGACTGTTAACATATCAATTGGTGACACCCACCACGGTGTTTTCCTTTCCAACAAATTCGTATTTCTGTCCCAGACTTCAAATAAAGCACCCCTTAGCACATGGTTTGTAAACCCTTTATGCACTTTTGCCTTACCATACCAGAGGTAGGAGTGCCATCCAAATCTATTGTTGTATCCCTCCAGATCTAACAAGTCTGGTTTCTCCTGGGTTATCCAATCCTTTGTCCAACACAAACACGTCGCTTCGTAATAGAGTTTTAGGTCAGGTACAGTGAATCCCCCTCTTTCCTTCTTATCCGTCAATATTTTGAATTTAATTCTTGGTCTTCTCCCTTGCCATATAAAGCGCGAGAGAGTTTTTTGCCACTCTTTGAATTGTCTTAGACCTTTAATTATCGGGATTGTCTGGAACAAAAATAGCATTTTCGGTAATAAATTCATTTTTATTGCTGACATTCTTCCAATCATTGACAGCTTTAATCTATCCCATATTTCTAAATCTCTTTTAACCTCCTTCCATACTGGTTGATAGTTGTCATTAAATAGATTTATGGTTTTTGCCGTCATCCAAATTCTGAAATATTTTACTTTTTTGACCACCTTAATTTCACTTTCTTGTTCCAATCTTTCTACCTCACTCTTTTCTAAGTTTTTGGCTAAGATTTTCGTCTTTCTCTTATTTAATTTAAATCCTCCCAGTTGTCCAAATTTTTCCATTTCTTCCAATGCTATTTTAACACTTTCTCGAGGTTCTTCTAAGGTTAGTACCAGATCATCCACATAGGCCTTGAGCTTGAATAACCCTAACCCTAACCTATTCTGATCCCTTTTATCTCTGTCATTCCTCTCAGGCAATTTATTAATGCTTCTAACACTATGATAAACAGTAACGGGGACAAAGGGCACCCTTGTCTGGTACCCTTTGTAATATCAAATGAGTCTGTCAAGGTGTTATTCGCAATTAATTTCACCTTCTTTTCTGAATAGATTGCCTTGATACCTCTTAAAAAGGTGCCATACTTTTCTTCATAAATGACCAAGAAACATTATCGAATGCTTTTTCAGCATTTTTTTTACATCAATGAACATCAATACAGCTGGCTTATCGTTTCTTACCTCCAGGTATTCCAATACATTAATAATATGTCTCACATTATCTTTTAATTGCCTGCCTGGTAAGAAACCTCCTTGGTCTTTATGAATTAAATCATTTAATATTGTCTTCAATCTGTTGGCCATGATATTCGCAAAAAGTGTATAACCATTCTTTAACAATGATATTGGTCTGAAATTTTTGACACTCTGGTGGTCTGTGTCCTGTTTGGGGATCAGCGTTATATATGTCTCCTTCCAGGAGTTTGGTATTTTCCCTTTTCCTTGTAAAATAGCATTCATTAGTTCCCCTATCAGCTGCTCACCAAGTGATTTGTAATACTTAGTGGTTAAACCATCTGGTCCTAGGGCTTTGCCTTGTTTCATTCTCTTTATTGACCTTTGGATTTCTTGGTTTGTTATTGGGGCATTTAATAGTTCTCTTTCCTCTAATGATATCTGCTTCCCTTTATGAATTTCCAGAAATCTTTCTATCTTTTTTATGTCTTCTTTTTCTTTCCGGTAAAGCTCCTTATAAAATCCTTGAAAAGCTCTTCTTATTTCTTTTGGGTCTTCCGTTAACTGTTCCCCTATCCTGATTTTGTTGATTATGTTTTGACTTTGACGCTTTCTCAGCTGCCATGCCAAAAGTTTCCCGGTTTTATTTGCTGATTCAAAAAATTTGTGTCTCATTAGTTTTAATTTCCATTCCACTTCTTGATTCACCAACATGGAATACTGAGTTTGCAACATTTTAATAGTCTGTTTAGTTTGTTCATCTTTTGGTCTTATTGTCAATTTTTTCTCATTTTCCATGAGTTGAACCAGGATTTCCTCTTTTTTCCTTTCTCTTTCTTTTTTTTTTATGACTGTTTTGCTGAATTAGAAAACCTCTCATGACAGCTTTACTCGCGTCCCACACAGTGTCCAAACTAGTTTCTTTGTGTAAATTCCAATCAAAATAATCCTTTATTGTCTCTTTCGCTTTCTCTACTATTTTTGGATTTTCAAACAAAGTGTCATTCATCCTCCATCTAAATGAGGATTGTTCTTTGCCTTTTAATTCAAAATAGATCGAATTATGGTCCGATAGAGTTCATGGAGTGATCTCAATTTTATTTACTCTGGAGAACAATTCTTTGGAGGCCCAAACATAGTCTATCCGACTCGAGCTTTGGTGGGGCTCCAAGAAAAAAGTGAACTGTTTTGTAATTGGGTATTTCCACCTCCAAATATCTATTAGACCAAAATTCTCAACCAATTCAAAGAAATTCCTGGGGAGTTTACTCTCATTTATGTTTTTTCTCTTTGACATTCTATCCATTTCTGGCATTACCACTCCATTACAATCTCCCATCAGAATTATCCTCTGGTCCATAAATTTCACCAATCTTTCCTCTAATCTTCCAAAAAATTCCGCCTTATTATCATTAGGGGCATATATTCCCACAAGGATTATCTTCTCACCCTGCAATTAAATTTGTACCACAATCACTCTCCCCTCATCATCTTTGGTAATCAATTTAGGGTCTAATCTCTCCTTTATATATAGCACCACCCCTCTTTTTTTGTTAACATCGGACGTTACAAACTCTTTTCCCAGTCTTTTATTGATCAGTACATGTCTATGTTTTTTAGCAACGTGAGTTTCCTGTAAACAGATTACATCAACATTCTTTTTCTTCAAAACATGTTCAACTTTATTTTGTTTAGATTTTTCATTAAGCCCATGAATATTCCAAGTTATCAATTTCAACGTCATTTCTTTAATCATTTGTTACAGAGAGGGGAAATTAAATTCGGGTGGTTTTGCTAATGTCTTCTTCGTCCTCTTCTTCTTCCTCCTCTTCTTCTCCTTCTGCTTCCACTTCTTCTCCCTCTCCTTCTTCTTCTTCTTGGTTTTGATCTTTCTTTTTCTTCTTTTTGTTTTCCTCTTCCCCATAGAGGTCTGCTCCGATGGTTCTGGGTCCAGTAAGGCTTCCTTCTATCTTAACTAATTCTTTCTCATATCTTCTGGAGAATTTCTTTACCTCTTGTAGATCTATTAATCTAAATCTTTTATCCTTGTAATAAAAAGAGATTCCTTCAGAGAACTCCCACCTATGTTGGATTCCGTTTTTCTTCAGTAACGTCACCAGTTGTTTGTACCTGTCTCTTTTTCATAGGAATCTAATAGGAATCTCTTTACATATGATAATTGGTCTTCCATCAATTAATAACCTGTTATTATAACTCATTCTCAGAATTGCATTTCGCATCTCTAGTGAATTAAAGATCATCAAACAACTTCCAGGTAGTTTTTTAGTTTTAGCTTTTACAGATCTCACCTTAATTCTAAACACATTCTAAATTGTGTACTCAATTTCTTCTTCCTTCATATCCATCCATCTTGCCAGTTCTTTAATCATTTTTGTTTTAATATCTTCATTTGGCTCTTCTACTACCCCTCTGAATTTTAGGTTTTTCTGTTTCTGCCTCATCTCCATCAGAGCCATATTGTCCCAGATCTGCTCTTGTATTTTGCTGACCTCAACCAAGTCCTCTTTTATTCTATCTGACTCTTTTCTATTTTCCTTAACTTCCTTCTGAGTTCGTTTCGCTAGCTCTTCTGTTGTTTTAGATCTAACTGTTAAGTCTTTGAATTTACTTGACAATTCCCCCCACCACTCCCTCTATTTTTTTATCCAGGGTTTCTTGCACTTCCACCATTTTTTTCTCCATGTATTGTTCATTTTGTTTGAATTCTTCCTTTATTTTCAAATCGTTAATTCCATCCTGTTTTGACTGTCTTCGGTCACCTGGAGTTCCTCCAATTCCCCCCCCCCATTTTTCCTGACATTTTTATACAAATAAATCAATATGAACTACTTTCACCACTAGGGGGGGTAGTTACACCAGAGAGCTGGAAATCGTTTGTCAAAAATTGTGATTTAGATAATGGCCTATAGGGGTCTTTCTTTCCCTTTTCCTCACATTGACTTAAAATTCTTATCTTAACCAAGCACTTCGAAATTCACCCCTTTGCACCTATATCAACTGTAAGACAGCTATATATCAAATATTATTCTGAAGAGAGGGGGAGAGAGATAGGGAATAGTACACATCAAAGATATATAAACATTGTCCCAAATTGTCACAGTTTAAATGTCACCTTCCCAACTCAGTCCAAAATGTTTAGTTCATCATAAAAAGCCCATCTAACTCAAATACTGTTCAGTTTGAGGGTCCTCTTCTGTCCTCTTCTGTCCTCTTCTTTTCTTCCACCTCTTATAAACTCAGTCCAACTTAAAAGTCCAAATAAAAGTCCAAGCAAGTCTATATAAGTCCATAAATCCAAATATAACTGTAATCAGCTCAGGGAGTTGGAACATAAACTTCTAGCCACTTGGAGGTTTAATCCTCAAAAAATATAGATATAAATATAGGATATTCCCCCAGTTTGTCTTCTTTCCTCCTTTCGTACTCCAGGGGGGATGAGGATAGTCACAGTTTAATTTCAAGCCTCTTGAAATAAATCCAATAAATCCAGGGAAAATAAGGCAAATAAGGAACAAAGATACTTCTAACTGCTCCACTTTCCCTTGTCAGTCCCTTACGCTGTTGCAGACCTCCCCCCTTAGCTTTATACAGGGGTCTATACAAAGTAACCAAGTCTCTGGATTGAGGTTTGAACACGTTACTGTTTCTCCGACCAAGTCATCAAGTCTTCTCAGAGAAGAAGGAGATACAAAGTTATCAGCACGTTACTTCTGAGGACTTTCAGCTTACACTTACTCAGCAGGAAACTTTCACTTCCGTCTTGTTCTCATGTCTTTGTTCTCTGCGCCATCTTTGACACTGCAGCCAGGACGGACTCCCTTTTTACATCCCTCAGGTGACCAAATTCCTTGAATTCCTTACGATAGGCAGTTTTTTAAAGTGTTGTATTTCTAGGAATTCAGTTTTCTCGTGGAAGTTTAACACTTTCCATCAGAAGCTTGAGACTGAACAGCACGGGGTCTGAGGTGCTTCCCCTTTCGCGCCCGCAGCTCTATCCTGTCCCCAGATTTTTATTTAAAACCCGAGAAACAGAAGAGCACACCTGGATGCCGCTGAGTGCTCCGTCCCCCAAGGTATCCCCCTTGAGGTTTTGAGGCCCGTAGAGTCTTTACGGACCCCTAAAAAACCCCCACCCCCTTCATGGATCACTGCCTTGCCGTGGCGAAGGGGCTTGAAGAACTCAGAGAAGCTATGAACTATGCCGAGCAGGGCACCCAAGATGAACAGGTCATAGTGGAGAGTTTTGACCAAACGTGATCCACCTGGAGCAGGAATCGGCAAGCCACTCCAGTATCCCTGCCAAGAAAACTCCATGGACAAAGACAACAGGCATATAAAAGTTATGACGCTGGAAGATGAGCCCCTCAGGTCGGAAGGCGTCCAACATGCTACTGGGGAAGAGCGGAGGACAAGTACAAGTAGATCCAGAGCTGATGAAGCGGCTGGGCCAAAGCCGAAAGGACGCTCAGTTGCGGATATGCATGGAAGCGAAAGGAAAGTCCAATGCTGTAAAGAAAAATATTGCATAGGAACCTGGAATGTAAGAACCATGAACCTGGGTAAGTTGGATGTGGTCAAAAATGAGATGGCAAGAATAAATATTGACATCCTGGGCATCAGTGAACTAAAATGGACGGGAATGGGCGAATTCAGTTCGGATGACCATCATATCTACTACTGTGGGCAAGAAACCGGCAAAAGAAATGGAGTGGCCCTCATAGTCAACAAAAGAGTGGCGAAAGCTGTACTGGGATGCAATCTCAAAAATGATAGAATGATCTCGATACGAATCCAAGGCAGACCTTTTAACATAACAATAATCCAAGTTTATGCACCAACTACTGGTGCTGAAGAAACTGAAATTGACCAATTCTATGAAGACTTACAACACCTTATAGAAGTGACACCAAAGAAGGATGTTCTTCTCATTATAGGGGATTGGAATGCTAAAGTAGGGAATCAAGAGATAAAAGGAACAACTGGCAAATTTGGTCTTGGAATTCAAAATGAAGCAGGGCAAAGGCTAATAGAGTTCTGTCAAGAGAACAAGCTGGTCATCACAAACACTCTTTTCCAACAACACAAGAGACGACTCTACACATGGACATCACCAGATGGGCAGCATCGAAATCAGATTGATTATATTCTCTGCAGCTAAAGATGGAGAAGAGCTATACAGTCAGCAAAAACAAGACCTGGAGCTGACTGTGGCTCAGATCATCAGCTTCTTATAGCAAAATTCAAGCTTAAACTGAAGAAAGTAGGAAAAACCATTGGGCCGGTAAGATACAATCTAAACCAAATCCCTTATGAATACACAGTGGAAGTGAGGAACAGGTTTAAGGATTTAGATTTGCTGGACAGAGTGCCTGAAGAACTATGGATGGAGGCTCGAAACATTATACAGGAGGCAGCAACGAAAACCATCCCAATGAAAAGGAAATGCAAGAAAGCAAAGTAGCTGTCCAATGAGGCCTTACAAATAGCGGGGGAGAGAAGGCAAGCAAAATGCGAGGGAGATAGAGAAAGATACAGGAAATTGAATGCAGAATTCCAAAAAATAGCAAGGAGAGACAAGAAGGCCTTCTTAAATGAGCAATGCAAAGAAATAGAGGAAAACAACAGAATGGGAAGAACCAGAGATCTGTTCAAGAAAATTGGAGATATGAAAGGAACATTTCGTTCAAGGATCACCATAATAAAGGACAAAAGTGGTAAGGACCTAACAGAAGCAGAAGACATCAAGAAGAGGTGGCAAGAATACACAGAGGAATTATACCAGAAAGATATGGATGCCTCGTACACCCCAGGTAGTGTGGTTGCTGACCTTGAGCCAGACATCCTGGAGAGTGAAGTCAAATGGGCCTTAGAAAACATTACAAATAACAAGGCCAGTGGAAGTGATGGTATTCCAGCTGAACTATTTAAAATTTTAAAAGATGATGCTGTTAAGGTGCTACACTCAATATGCCAGCAAGTTTGGAAAATTCAGCAGTGGCCAGAGGATTGGAGAAGGTCAGTCTACTTCCCAATCCCAAAGAAGGGCAGTGCTAAAGAATGCTCCAACTACCGCAGAATTGCACTCATTTCACACGCTAGCAAGGTTATGCTTAAAATTCTTCAAGGAAGGCTCAAGCAGTATGTGGACCGAGAACTCCCAGAAGTGCAAGCTGGATTTAGAAGAGGCAGAGGAACCAGAGACCAAATTGCAAACATGCGCTGGATTATGGAGAAAGCTAGAGAGTTCCAGAAAGACATCTACTTCTGCTTCATTGACTATGCAAAAGCCTTTGACTGTGTCGACCGCAGCAAACTATGGCAAGTTCTTAAAGAAACGGGAGTGCCTGATCACCTCATCTGTCTCCTGAGAAATCTCTATGTGGGACAAGAAGCTACAGTTAGAACTGGATATGGAACAACTGATTGGTTCAAAATTGGGAAAGGAGTACGACAAGGCTGTATTTTGTCTCCCTGCTTATTTAACTTATATGCAGAATTCATCATGCGAAAGGCTGGGCTGGATGAATCCCTAGCCGGAATTAAGATTGCTGGAAGAAATATCAACAACCTCAGATATGCAGATGACACAACCTTGATGGCAGAAAGTGAGGAGGAATTAAAAAACCTTTTATTGAGGGTGAAAGAGGAGAGTGCAAAATATGGTCTGAAGCTCAACATCAAAAAAACGAAGATCATGGCCACTGGTCCCATCACCTCCTGGCAAATAGAAGGGGAAGAAATGGAGGCAGTGAGAGATTTTACTTTCTTGGGCTCCATGATCACCGCAGATGGTGACAGCAGCCACGAAATTAAGAGACGCCTGCTTCTTGGGAGGAAAGCAATGACAAACCTAGACAGCATTTTAAAAAGTAGAGACATCACCTTGCCGACAAAGGTCCGTATAGTAAAAGCTATGGCTTTCCCAGTAGTGATGTATGGAAGTGAGAGCTGGACCATAAAGGCGGCTGATCGCCGAAGAATTGACGTTTTTGAATTATGGTGCTGGAGGAAACTCTTGAGAGTCCCATGGACTGCAAGAAGATCAAATGCATCCATTCTGAAGGAAATCAGCCCTGAGTGCTCACTGGAAGGAAAGATCGTGAAGCTGAGGCTCCAATACTTTGGCCACCTCATGAGAAGAGAAGACTCACTGGAAAAGACCCTGATGTTGGGAAAGATGGAGGGCACAAGGAGAAGGGGACGACAGAGGACGAGATGGTTGGACAGTGTTCTCGAAGCTACAAACATGAATCTGACCAAACTGCGGGTGGCAGTGGAAGACAGGAGTGCCTGGCGTGCTCTGGTCCATGGGGTCACGAAGAGTCGGACATGACTACTGAACGACTAAACAACAACAACAAAAAAACCCCACACTGCTCGGAATTACCGGAGCGGTCGTTCCTCTCTTCTCTTTGATGTCCGTGCTAGACTGGAAGTCCCTGTGTTTTGAGTCAATCTCCTGTCAGTGCAGGTCACAGAAGTTCAGCCCATTCTAGCCACAGCTGGGACACTTTATGGTTGCTCTGCAGAGAGAGGCCAACTCAGTTCACCAGAGATCAGACTGCATAAACTGAGTTTCTTTGCCAGAGCAACTGGTGAGGTGGTAAAGCCTCTGCCTTACAAGCACATGGTCCCAGGTTCAAGACCCGTTATCTCTTGTTAGGGGCCTGAAGAGCCCTGTGACTCGGGATAAGCCAGCTTCATACATTCCTGTGTCAGGGTAAGGCACCATGATCTGATTATTATAAAGGCAGTACAGTGGTACCTCGGGTTAAGTACTTAATTCGTTCCGGAGGTCCGTTCTTAACCTGAAAGTGTTCTTAACCTGAAGCACCACTTTAGCTAATGGGGCCTCCTGCTGCTGCCGCACCACCGGAGCATGATTTCTGTTCTCACCCTGAAGCAAAGTTCTTAAACCGAGGTAGTATTTCTGGGTTTGCGGATTCTGTAACCTGAAGCGTATGTAACCTGAAATGTATGTATGCTTTCCACCATAAGGTCCCATGGCAGGTTACAACAATCTAAAATATCAGTATTAAGCAGTATAGTTTAGGTGTACTCTCATTTTGACTCAAGAAAATCACCATTTTATAGTTCAAATCAGGAAAAATAAATGCAGTAAATGGACCAAAGACTGCCATCGGGGGTAGCAACAGAACTGCCGCTTCACCACACTGAGAAGAAATTAAATATTTTATTTTTCGTCTCCCGTTAGATTCACAAAATGTTTAGGGGTAAGCGTACCCCTGCATCCCTGCAGAAAAAAGCAATGTACTGTGGTACCTTGGGGTACTGACACTTCAGGTTACAGACTCCGCTAATGCAGAAATATTACCTCGGGTTAAGAACTTTGCCTCAGGATGAGAACAGGAATCGTGCTCCAGCGGTGTGGCAGCAGGAGGCCCCATTAGCTAAAGTGGTGCTTCAGGCATGTGAGGAAGGGGGAGGATGCATAGGGGAGGTGGGGAGACAGGAGGCTGTTGGATTTTGTTGTAGAATTCCAAAAATAAATAACAAAAAGTTGTTTGCACTGCTAATTAAAAGTAAAAGTTTGCGTTTCTGCTGTCTGGATGTCATTTGCTAAAACCAAACATGTTTTAAAAATTGAACCTATACAGCAGAAATACGCACCACTGTGTTCAATGGTGCTTACTCCCAACCATGCACAGAACTGCAGTCATGTGCCATAAATTTAATCATGAGATTTTATTAGTAATTTGTTTTTAATGTCTGTGTTTTAAAGGTGGAGGGATTTTTTAAAGCAATGTGTTAGAAAAGCAAGATATTTAAATCCCGGTGCCCTGACTCTGGATTTTATTATGGAGCTGTCACTGATGCACTACACAGTTAGGAATTGCCTCAAATGTTGCTGGGAACTGCAAATGAGGAGGAGAGCACTGTAGTGCTCAGTTGCTCCTTGAGGGCTTCTCATAGGCATCTGGTTGGCCACAGGGAGAGCAGGATGCTGGACTAGATAGGCCTTTGACATGCTCCAGCAGAGTTCTCTTATGTTCTCTCTCCCAGGGCAGGTTAGACTGCCAGAATCTTCTGAGAGCAGCCATTCAAACCATGCGCATGCTCCTGAAGCTATTTCTTGGAATTGAAGGGGGAACAATAATTGCCACACCTTATTCTAGTAAGTGAAGGTGTGCTGGATTGCTACTAATACAATGAATGGCAGTAGCTTGGGTTACATTAGAAACAAAGGCTAAGCTCCGAAGTGCATAAGCAATGCCTGGTAGAAACTAGAAGGAGCTTAGGATGTCAGGGGGTGAAGGTATCAGTGGCCTGCAAAGGACAAGCATTTCAAGCCCCGAATTCTTCTCCAGTTTGAATTAAAATGCAAATCAGAGACAAGTTCTTTCCTCTTGCCTCTTCCATTCAGTGCAATGGAGAAACATTACTTCACTACTTTGAATAGGAGCATAATTGAGAGGGTGCAGGAACCAAAAAGACCATTCTCCCTTGGTTAACTTCATAGGTGGTCTTCCCCTCACCAATTTTTCCCATGCTGCCTCTGAATTTGTACTAGGGAAACATTTTTCTGTTACACTGAATGGGAGCAGGGTTGAAGGAAGGCTGAGAGGAAAGAAATTCTGACAATTCTTTGAAAGTTTTTCCTCTTAAACTCCTCCTGGAGGTTTTCAGTCCTCCCTTGGAGAATATTCAGTGAAATGACCTCCCTTATTTTGCCACCCACAAAGTGAGTGGAGAATTTGAGGGAGGACCATTTTCAGTCTGTTCTAGATTTTTAAGGACAGTGAGAGCCTCAGTTGGGCTCAGGAGAAAAAAGAAGAAGTTTTCTCATCCAAGGTGGGCTTGGGAGATCTTGCCCATCTATGCTCCGTGCCTTTCTTGAAGATATGCTTCCTAGGACTTGTAGTTTATTGGATCCAACTTAGTTCATTTCCCATACTTACTGAGAAGTTCAGTTGCATCCAGTATTGCTATCTGTTCTTTAGAACATGGTTACCCTTAAAGGGATTAAAGGGGCAAAGATTTCAAAAGCTATTGATTTCTGCAGCACCCTCCAAAGACTTTCCTTCTTAGCTCAGGCAAAAAGTGAAAGTTATTTTTAGACAGTTTGTTCTAGCAACGGGAGACTCCAAACTCAGTTTATTGGAATATTTTTCCAAATACAGTTGTCTGCCTGTGCTTTATTTTTAGCATTGACACATCTGCCAATCTCAGTGTACAGATCTATTGAAGGGTTACCAAAAAAGCTTATGTTGTCACTCAGTTAAACAACTTTGCTGTATCTCGGGTAGGACATGCGAGGGAATCAAAAGGTCATCTCAGACAGGGGTCTCTGTTGGAGGAGGATTTCCAGCTGGTTGCAGAGGACAGAGTGACTCCAGGAGACATAGGTGTAAAAACCCAAACTAAAACGAAGACTTTATTACTAAACAATAAACACAAACTCTGGTGGGTGTTATTCCTGCAGGCAGGCTACAAAACTCAGCTTTTTTCCTTTATAGCAACGGCCAGCTGCAGCCAATTAATCCTAGAAACTTCTTAAAGGTATACACACATGTTTGTGCCGAATGTCCCCTAACACCCCCTCTCATTCAAACAGGAACAACAGTACTTTAAACATATACGGAACATATTTACACATCACGCACAACCGTTCCTAATTTTGCCACTAGTTGTGCATGTTTCTCAAAAGTTAGTGCTTTTGTAAATACATCAGCCACATTTTGCATACTCTCACAATACTTCAGCATTATCAGGTTTTGCTTCACATTTTCAGCCACATTTTGATATTTAATTTCTAAATGTTTTGATTTGTTTCTAAACTGCTCAGACCCAGCCAAAGTTATTACAGCTTGATTGTCTTCCCATATTTGAACTGGATAACCACATTGTATATCTAAATCCTTGAGTATCTGAACATAACATTTTATTTCATTACACAACTCTGATAAAGCACAGTATTCAGCCTCTGTTGAAGATGTGGCCACGATACCTTGCTTTTTGGACTTCCAACCTATCAAGGAATCCCCAAATTGAAATACCATTCCAGAAATTGATTTTCTATCAGGAAGGTTGGCCCAATCGCTGTCAACTTAACACTGCAGTTTTTAGACCCTGAAGATGGTAGTCTTAAGCAATAATCAAGTGTTTGCTTTAAATACCAGAAAATACGTTTTAAACCTTTCCAGGCATTTTCTGTGGGACAGTTTACTAGTCTGCTCAGTATTCCAACAGCATAACTCAAATCTGGTCTGCTCCACAATGAAATGTATAGTAAACTTCCAACTATTGAATGGTACATTTCAGGATTTACAGGTTCTGTGCATTCTCCTTCATCCTTGAAAAAAACTATTTCCATTGGAGTTTTTACTCCCTTGCAGTTTTGCATATTGTTTCTTTCAAGTAACTCCATTATTTTGTCTTTTTGACTCAACAAAAAACTTCCATCGTTTGTTCTTTGAATTTCTAGACCGAGATAATTTTTTACTGGACCCAAATCTCTTAATTTAAATTCCTTTCTTAGTTGTTCTGCAAACTTTTCCACTTGCTTGTCACTTTTTGTAGAGTAAAGCAAATCATCAACATAAGACAAACATAATTCTTGTTTATCACCCTTTCCTTTAGTGTACAAGCAGTTATCAGCTAAGCTTCTTTTAAAGCCAAGATTTTTTAAAGCATTATCAAGACACTTGTTCTAATTTCTAGCTGACTGTTTGAGCCCATAAATTGCTTTGTTCAGCCTATATACAGAATTCTGTTCGTCTGCCTCAAAACCTGGCGCTTGATTCATAAAAAATTATTCTTGCAGATTTGCGTTAAGATAAGCTGTCTCAATATCAAAATGATTTACCTTAAACCCACGTTGTGATGCAAGAGCTATCAATAGGCGTACACTTTCACTCCTTGCAGTAGGAGAAAAGGTTTCATCAAAGCTTTCACCTTTTCTTTGAGTAAAGCCTCGTGCTACCAGCCTAGCTTTGTACTTAACACCACCAACTGCCAAGTGTTTTATTTTATACACCCATCTACAGCCCACTGCCTTTTTTTCTTCTGGCAATGGCTCAATGGTACACATTGTGTTCTGCTAAAGATTTCATATCTGCTTTCATTACATTTTTCCACCTTACTATTTCCTGGTGTGGTAACTTTAAAACTTCCTCATAATCACAAGGTTCTTTCTTCACAGCAACAGTTTTAACTTCTTGTATAGTAAACCTTTATGGAGGTACCCCCTTATTGCTTCTTTGTGATCTTCTAACTTGAACACTCTCCCCCTCTGAACTATCTTCCCCTTCTGATTCATCTTGCTCAGGAGAAATTGGTTCAGCTTTAGGAGATTGTGTGCTGGGATCCTCATCTTCTGAGTCCTCATGACTATCACTTTCAGAACTCTCTTTAATTTGTGGCTTTTCTTCCTCAGATTTCACAAATTTATCTGTATCATCAGAAGATAACAACTTCTGAATTCCCATGTAAACGAACCCAACCATCTTGCTCACAAAACTCTGCATGTCTTGATATCACAACTCTGCCTCGCCCTAGTGCAAAACGATACTCCTTTGACCAACTTTGATAGCCAACAAACCTAAGTCTCTTTGCCTTGGGTTCTCCTTTCCTTCTCTGTCCTTTTGGGATGTGAACCCAAGCCCAGCAACCAAAAGTTTTAACATGGTTCAAAAAGGGTTTTTTTCCCCATAAAGCAAAAAATGAGGAGTATTGTTTATGGTAGAATGAAACAATCTGTTCTGTACGTAGTTAGCACACAGAATTCCTTCCCCCCAAAACTTCCTGGATAAGCCAGAAGCACATAGCATAGAATTTAGCATTGTTTGCAAAGACCTTATCTTGCGTTCTGCAACTGAATTTTCTTCAGGCGAAAACGGACACAATTTACGGTGACTAATACCACGCTTTTTCAACCAGACCTGGAGGGCTTCAGACATGAACTCGCCTCCACGGTCACTCTGCAATTGGGTAACTTTGTAGGGAAACTGTCTTTCTATATAGTTGACCCAATTCTTAATCAGTTGACCAGTTTCACTTTTGTGTTTTAACAAGTATACCCAAGTATACCGGCTATAATCATCCACAAGAACAAAAAAAAACTTTGCTCCTTCTTCAGACTCTGCAAATGGCCCACAAAGGTCTGAGTGTACTAAAGCAAATGGCCTCTTGCTAATTCTAGTACTTTCAGGATAAGACCCTCGCTTACTTTTAGACTCCTTGCAGGTATTGCAGTCCAGAAAAACTGAACATTTTTTCATTTTAATTCCCCTACTTAATTCTGGCATTTTTGCAATACTGCGGAATTTGGCATGCCCGAAACAACAATGCCACAGATGCTGGCACTCATCATGCAAGGCCCTATTACAGGCTTTAACACATGCCCCAGACTCACTTACTAGCTGGTCTTTCAAAACAAGCAAACCATTTTGTAGTGACGCTGTAACCACTTTTCCAGCTTTCTCTATTTTACAGGCTGAACCAGAGAAGGTTACTTTAAATCCATGCTTAACAAGACTTGTAACTGAAAGCAAATTATTTTCTAAACTT
The DNA here is from genome assembly GCF_965153285.1 of Podarcis tiliguerta. Taxonomy (NCBI): domain Eukaryota; kingdom Metazoa; phylum Chordata; class Lepidosauria; order Squamata; family Lacertidae; genus Podarcis; species Podarcis tiliguerta. The sequence goes on along the minus strand of NC_139534.1, from coordinate 114,126,519 downwards.
GGTACACATAAAACATTGGTAAACTTGGTACTTAAACAGTTGATATTCACACTACCCTTTCCAGCTGACTCATGCACTGTTCCACCAGCTAGTACTACATTTACAGACTGACAAGGCTGCTTTTCTACAAGGGTTTGTACAGACTTAACAAAAATGTTTGTCGCTGCTGAGCCTAAAATCCAGTCTTGTCCAACATCGTGACTGGTGCCTTGAACTGCAGCAGAAACATACTGGACTCGACTCTTCCTGTCTCCTCGCTTCCCAGCAAACGCAGGCCGCCCTTTTCTTGTGTTTTCTCCCACAGACACAGTACACTGTCGTACTAAATGCTTGGCTGACCCACAACGATAGCATCTTCTGACTGTGAAAGCTGCTTCCTCTCTGTGGTCTACAACCTCTTTAGGTTGCCACTCCTCATCAGTTGTATATCTTTTACTGGACTGCCTCCCATTTCTGGAGTTATGGTGAGGGGTTGTGGCCTTCTTCTCATGGCGTCTTTCCTCCTCATCAAGCAAACGTCCAGTTAAGAAATGCATTGTTAATTGGCTTTCTGGAATTGCCTCCAGAGTCATCATTAAATTGTCCCATGACTCAGGAAGTGAAGACAGCACAATATAAACCTTTCTCTGTTCAGAAAAATGTTCCCCAAGTTCATTTAACTGTGAAAATAAATCACGCATTCTTTGAAAGTGTGTTGAAACACATTCACCCTCACTTAGTCTGGCTCGGTACAGAGCTCTCATTAGAGTAATTTTGCTGCCAGCAGTGTCTCTAATATGTATTGCTCTCAGTGCTTGCCAAATCTCACTTGCTGTTTCAAGACTCACACATGAGATAACTGAGACTTCTCTAAACTCAAAATTAAATTGGCATAGGCTTTGTCCTCCAGCCTTTGGTCTGCTTCATCTACTTCTTCGTCCTCCTCTTTTACAGGGGGGTTAACAATAACAGTCCAACATTGTTCTTTCTTTAAAAACGCCTGCATCTGTAAACTCCATGACATATAATTGGACTCTCCCAGTTTCTCTACTGGAAAATAGGAAGCTCCCCCTTGAGCTCCTGCTCCAAGTCCAGCCATGGCTCCACCCAGCTTTCAGCTTTCCACTCAGTTCTTACTCACACGTGGCTTGAAGAAATGTTCGGCTCCTGGTCTCAACAGACACTCCCTGCCAATGCCTTCACACAGCCAGCTGCTTGAGAAACGCTGAGTTGCTTCCAGTCTCTGGGTTCTTTTCACGCTCTGTCTCTGCCCACTCAGGACTGGGGACTGGGCCCATAACCTGTTGGAGGAGGATTTCCAGCCGGTGGCAGAGGACAGAGTGACTCCAGGAGACATAGGTGTAAAAACCCAAACTAAAACGAAGACTTTATTACTAAACAATAAACACAAACTCTGGTGGGTGTTATTCCTGCAGGCAGGCTACAAAACTCAGCTTTTTTCCTTTATAGCAACGGCCAGCTGCAGCCAATTAATCCTAGAAACTTCTTAAAGGTATACACACATGTTTCTGTGCCGAATGTCCCCTAACAGTCTCAACCCACCCAGCTTCTACGTCCTGCAGCACTTCAACCCACCAAGTCAGAGATGGGAGATCTTGCTGCGGGACTGCAGCTCCCATCGTCTCCAGCCACCTAGCCAATGAAATGGGATTATGGGAGTTGTCCCAACTGAGCCCTCATGGCAAGAATGGGGAACCTGCAGCCCTTCAGATATTCCTGGACTCCAGCCCCCATCTGCCCCAGCCAACATCAGGGGTGATGGGCGCAAGAGTCCAACCACCGTTGTGGGTCACCAGTTCCTCAGTGGTTGACTCAGTTCCTTCCACTCTGATTGGCTTCATTCAGCACAAAGAGTAACAAGACTTCGTCTCAGTGGCTAAAAAGCTTCCATCTTAGCAGATTTTACCCATCACTCTCATACAGTGGTGGAGGAAGGGGGGACAGGCATGCAGTTTGCCTCAGATGTCATCACTGAGGGGTATGTGACAAAATGAGTTTTTTAAAAAAATTGCTCACGAAACGTTTTAGGAGTGAGGTGGTGGCTTAGGCGCCTGCAGGAAATCGTTATACAAAATATGGATTAAATATAAAGGAATATTAGAGCCCAAGATACCCCTGTTCTCGTCACCCACAGAAGCCATGGCAGTTAAAAAAGAAATATGAAAGGGGAATGGCCAACATCAGTCTTAGAAGTAGATAAGGATAAGCCAACATTGAAGCAATATGAAGAAATTAAAAACTTGCTAACAGACTGGCTACAATATTTCCAGCTACACCAAAGACTAGCTATAGATTCAAAACAAGGAATTGCAAAGGAAACATCTAGATTTGAAAGAGAATCAATACTTAACAAAAAGAAAATTATTTCACGAGTGTATGATTATCTTCTGGAATGGGAAACAAAAGAAGAACAGTCATGGTTAAATGGGCACACGACTTCGGGCATAATATACTTATGGAACAATGTGAGAGATTATGGATGACAGACATTAAATTCACAGCATGCTATAATCTCAGGGAATATACCATAAAATGGTATATAGATGTCATCTTACCAGCAAAAAACTTGCTAAAATGTATAAAGGAAAAACATCAACCTGTTGGAGATGTAAAAAAGAGGAGGGATCATACTCTGATATGTGGTGGACCTGTGTAGCCATTGGCAGATACTGGAATGATATTTATAATGAGTTTAAGAAACTATTTAAAATTACTTTAAAAAAAAACAAACCCCAGAGATTTTCCTACTTGGTATATTACCATCAGAAATTTAAAAAGATATAAGATCATTATTTATGTATGGTATAAGAGCAGCTAGGACCCTTATAGCAAGGAATTGGAAAAATGAAATGCTCGCAGAGATTACAGATTGGCAGATACTCATGTGAGAGTATCTACAATTAGCAAAACTGACGGGATCAGTTAGAGGAATATCGAAACAAAAAACAACTAGAGAACGGATAATATTTAAGAATTATGTAAAACTTTATTGTACAAATAATTCCATATTAGCAGAAATTGAGTGATATTTGTAAAGAAAAAAAATCAAAGGAATGTATACAAATCAGAAAGAAATGATATTATATAATGTAAAACTGTGTAAGAAAGAATGTTCTATCAAACAGTATAATGAGAAGTTTGGGAAGGATCGTGCCGATGAGTACTTTTACTATGTAAATAACTTTGTCTTCTGTTTTTTATTTCTTTGTTTCTTATCTTTGTTACTTCTTTATTTTTTATATTTTAGGTAAAGGTAAAGGTACCCCTGCCCGTACGGGCCAGTCTTGACAGACTCTAGGGTTGTGCGCCCATCTCATTCAAGAGGCTGGGGGCCAGCGCTGTCCGGAGACACTTCCGGGTCACGTGGCCAGCGTGATATCGCTGCTCTGGCAAGCCAGAGCCGCACATGGAGACGCCGTTTACCTTCCCGCTAGTAAGCGGTCCCTATTTATCTACTTGCACCCGGGAGTGCTTTCGAACTGCTAGGTTGGCAGGCACTGGGACCGAACAACGGGAGCGCACCCCGCCGCGGGGATTCGAACCACCGACCTTTCAATCAGCAAGCCCTAGGCGCTGAGGCTTTTACCAACAGCACCACCCACGTTCCATTTTTTTATTTTTTATTTCTTTGTAAATTTTCTATTTTATATAATTTTCTTTTTTTACCTGTTAAGAGATAGGACATAATGTCTGTATAGACATGCAATTTTTATAATCAATAAGGAGATAATTTTTTTTTACAAAATGTCTTCAATGTGCAATAGTCTCTAGCAAGATCCCCAAAGTAACAGTTCCACAACTAGTCAGGTAAAAAGATAAGACTCCACACATGAGGAGATATTGTGTTATGGATTTTTTGAACAAAGATTTGCCAGGCTGCAACTTTTCCACATGTGCAGCCCTCCTGAGGCAGGCTTTTCAGCGAGGGACAATGCAGAGCTGATAGGGCCGAGGGCAGTTGCTTATGCCGCTTATCACCGGTGTGAGATCAATGTCCTTGGAGTCAATGATGGACTTCAGAGTGAAGTTCTGTAATATGGTGGTCAAGAACAAGAAGATCTCCACACGGGCCAGACCTTCCCCCGCACATATCCGCTTCCCTGCAAGGGAAACCTAAAGTGTAAGATGCATAACATCCACTTTGGCTGTTATGGAGAAAATAAGAATCATGCCAAAGGAGCAAAGGTGCTGCTCCAGAACAGCTCCTGGGAGAGTCATTCTTTCCACCATTTCTTTTGTTTCAGCTGGCCACAGGAAAGGTACAAGGAGTTCTGATGGACCCAGAAGCCTCTGCCCCTCTCTCACAATCTGGGAGCCCTTCCAGTTTAGGCTGCAGGAGGAAGGAGGTTCCCCCTCATTGCCCCGGCACCAGCCGATTAGGGAGACGGGAAAGACCTGAGTTGGCCAAGACTGCAGCCTACTGAGGAAGCAGAGCTCTTACCTGCTGAGAAAGGTATGAAATAGTCGCTCTTCCTGAAGGTGCCATCTTTGTGCAAGAAATTTCCCGGGTCAAATTCTTTGGGGTTTGGAAATTCTTTGTGGTCATGTAGCACAGATGTCAGACTAGGATATATGGTAGTGCCCTGCAGAGAGTGCAAAGAAATGGGCTGGATGGCCATGACACCCAACTAATTGTGTGGGAAGGCACTAACAGGAAGGAAGGTACTTTGTTGATACAGAAGAAGAATGGAGCAGCTTCAGAAGGCAATAGGGTGTTTCAAATGAAGTCCAGGCTTCAAGATGCCCAGCTACACTTTAGGAGTTGGGCTAAACTACTTCCCTTGCTTGTACATAAGAAGAGAAGAAAAGCTCTGCTGGATCAGTCCAGTGGCCCCATCTGGTCCAGCATCCTGTTTTCATGCTGTCCAACCAAATGCCCATGGGAAGCCCATCAACATAATCTAAACAAGACAGCACTCTCAATTCCTGTGGTTTCCACCCACTGGTATTCAGAAGCATGCTTCCTCTCACCATGGAGGTAGAATATAGCCATCATGGCTAGCAGCCTACTATTACTAAGAGCCTTGAAAAGAGCTGACCTTTGGAATGACATATTGTCTGAACGGTGTGTCTTTGAGTACTGCATGAGGGGCGCTCAGTGGGACAAGAGAGATGAACCTCTGGATCTCATGGATGACAGCATCTGTGTAAGGCATTTCCCCACGATCTGCCATGCAAGGACTTCGTAATCGGCCAATAACTCGGTCAATTTCTTCATGCAATTTCTCTGCAATGGGAAGAATGAGGTTTAACACCAGTGCAGGAAACATTACAGAAGAAACTGAAACTCAGTGGGAGTGGTTGCCAGCCCCTTCACATTTTGGAGCTTTCTGATGCCAACTTTCTACTAACTCATCACCACAGGCAAGTTATTGTAGCTCACCTTCAGCAATCCATCTGTAAACTGAGAAACATAGTACAACTGAAATTATTTATATATTAATTTAATTTCTATCCAAAAGGAGCCTAGTGGGACAAAAGCTTTAGGAATGTTTTAGGAGCAAGTGATGATCCAGCTTAGAGAGATTCCTATTGGAGGCACTGTCCTGCAGTGATTCTTATCCCACCTGAGGGCCCTTTGGCCCCTGGCCCTTGTGGTTGTGCCTTTGTCTAAAGCAGTGGTGTCCAAACTATTTTCAAAGAGGACCAGATTGGATGAAGTAAAGCGGCCAACCAAAGGGCCAACCAAAGTTGTTGACCTTTTTTTTAGGATTTTATCCCAGGAAATAAACAGCAGACCGGATTAGGTCCCCAAAATGGACTTTGGACATGCCTGGTCTAAAGGATCTGCACTGGCTGCCAGTACACAACTGAGCCAAATTCAAGTTGTTACTGTTTGCATATAAATCCTAGGGTTTGCAATATGGTCAGCTATAAGAGCTCATCCACACTTCTGTTTTTGCTGGGATTTCTGTGACACATAAATCTGGGAAAGAACTAGAATAATAAGTACTAATAATGCATCTGTTTTACCTTGTATCTCTGGGTATTTGAGGAGGATCATGAACCCGTATCGCAGTGTGGTGCTGGTGGTCTCTGTTCCAGCCCCAAACAAGTCAACTGTGCTTATGGCCAGGTTTTCAATGGTGAAATGGGATGCACTATTACCTTTTTCCTGCAGAAACACAGAACACGGTCAGTGGAGTCAACTCAATTGTTCTGAGTACAACATAACAAGAATTTAACTGCGCCACTGGGACCAGCTCCCTTCCCAAGACACATCTTATCTCAAGTCTTTTTATAGCTCATTCCTCTTGACATTCCTTGCCCAGAGGGCTAATCATTAGAAAGAACTTCCCACTTACTGCAGGAACAAGTCAGCAATGGGAAATGAATCTACTCCAATGGGGTGTGGGCAGGAATCTCTTTCCTTGGCATTCTCCACAAGAAGCTGGATGGAAGTCTGCTGGTTGGGAAGCTTCAGGAGTGGCAGGAGAACCCACATGGAGAGTTCTGTGAGTTTTCATGATTACCTGATCCATTTTCATAAGGAAGCAGTCAATAAAATCCCGAGGTGAGCTGGGGTCCAGAGTGGCCTTGTGCTCTTCAACCTCCTCCAAAACAAACTCTCTGAGTGCCAAGTTGTTTTTCAGCACTTTGTGGTGGGGCCCAGGGATGCATTTCATCAAAGAAGGAAAGAGGTTGTAGAGCTAGAAGAAACACCACAAGAGACCCATTGGCACCAACCTCAGTCAGGGTTTGTCCAAACTCGGGCTTCAGTATAACGTTGGCCACTGTTGCCTTGTGTACATTTCAACTTTGTGGTCCACACACCAGCATCTTCACTGCCAATGCCTCCAATATCTCTGTAGATGTTCCCCATCTGCATTACTGGGTGGTGCTTCATTGACTGTACTGCATTGTATTATCTTCCCTTCCCCTCAATTAGTGCTTTCCCACCCTCTACCTAATGTTTGTAGAGGTCATATGCAGATTTTTATTTTTTAATTTCACCTACGTGTACCTTTAGAAAAATCTGAGAAATCATGCAACAATACCCCCACCCCAACAGCTGGGTAGGAAGCTGTCTTATATTATTATTTTATTATTATTATCATCTATTGAATTTATACCCACAGGTCTCATAGACTAAAATCAAAATATAAAACCACAAAATGCATAATCAAAATAAGAACAACAACCCGATTACCCCCCCGCCCAACTCCACATGTTAAAAGGTATATACTGAATGAGACCATTGTTCTCTCAAGGTCAGTACTGCTTATGGAGCTGCTCTGCTGGGTATCAGTCAGGAGTCCCATTCCTAACTAGGGATGCTACTAGGAATTGATTCTAGGACCCTATATAAATAGGCCAAATGGTGTAAAGCTGAACTATGGGATTATATACATATCTCTAAATTTAGTCCCATCTGCTCCTCCTATTGAAATCAGGCTGTAAACATCCCTGGCTTAAAATGTAACAAGGCAGGATAGATATGGATTGTGGCTAACGTCATGTATTCACACCTTCTCAAACCAGTAGTGGAAGCACACTGGATGCAGAGGCAATGGCAGTGTATATACATCCCAAGTGATTAGTTCCAGTTATAAACTTGAGCCTGTGGGTTTTACTCGTTAAGCTTTACTTCCTGCTCCACTGGGCTGCTGTTAAGTCAAACCTTGCTTACTAGACCCAGGTGCATTGTGTGCCTTGACTGGATCTCCAAATTAAAAACATAAGAACGTATGAAGAGACTATTGAATCAGGCCCGTGGCCCATCCTGCTGTCACAGGGGCTAACCAGTTACCCATGGCAAGCCTGCAACTAGGACATTAACAGAAATATTAAGAGGCAGAGGCAGTATGGGCCATGAGAAGCCTGGAAGCAAGACATTTAAACAGCAGGAAAATGGCCACATCCAGAGGCAGTATCTACATAAAATAAATATTCCACATGCAAGTAAACTTTACACTTTGTGGGAAAGAATGCATTTAACCAGATGGCACCTACCTGTCCCCATGGTCCCTAGAGGTCAATGTCCCTAGAGGCTCCATGGCACCAGCTAACAGTGACTGAAATGACTCTAGACAAATTAATATGCTTTCCAATTTTAAATACTCTGAGGAGGTCACATAGACATGGCCTTCACCAATAGAAATTCTAGGTTTCTCTGAGTAAATGAGATTAGCCATTAAGTAGATCAGGTTGTATAATGAAGAAATGAACTTCTCTGAACTTCTTTTTCTTCATTGATTATTAAGGGAATGATAACGGCATTACTGCACACAAGGTCTGTGATGTAAGACAACCAGGTGTTCAGTTTTTTCTGCCAAACATTGTAATGTGCCAAGAAGGAAGCAAACCAAGAATTCAGACCAATATAAGTTTTAATAGTGGGGGTGGTCCCTACTCACAATTCAATAGTCAATAGAGACCAAAACCAATCCATTCAAAAGTATGTCTTCTAATAAAGATTACAACCTCAAATAGAGATTACAAACTCTAACAGAGATTACAAACTCAAACTCAAAGAGATATGTATAAAACAATAATTCGTTACAAAGATTTCCTCCTTTTCACTCGACAATAATGTTGATCCTTATAATTTATCAGCTTGCAGATGGAGACTCCGTTTCAATCGTTAAGCAGAAGTCAGTTACGGATTGGAGACCAGGACAGGGCCCTGTTTGGATGTATTCACCTTCATCAGCTGGAAGTATCAAATATTACATGAAAATACATTTAAATTCTTATAGGGCCCTGTTTCGATGTATTCACCTTCATCGGCTAGTATATTTAATAACAAGAACTCCAACTTATTAAACATTGTAATGTAGCCTTGTGGCAAATGGTTCTGCTTTTAAGGTTCCTGCAGGAGAGCTTCTTCTACACTCTGAGTGCTTGGTTGGAAGTTTCTTGCACCTTAGATGCCCACAAATGTGACAAATTTTGTCAGAAATGTAGAGAAAACTTGTGTTAATATTTATTTAAAAAATCAAAGGTATGTATGCCAACTGCAGTGATCATGGAGCCCAAGAAAGTAAAATCTCTCACTGCCTGACAGCAGCCACGAAATTAAAAGACGCCTGCTTCTTGGGAGAAAACAATGACAAACCTAGACAGCATCTTAAAAAGCAGAGACATCACCTCGCCAACAAAGGTCCGTATAGTTAAAGCTATGGTTTTCCCAGTAGTGATGTATGGAAGTGAGAGCTGGACCATAAAGAAGGCTGATCGCCGAAGAATTGATGCTTTTGAATTATGGTCCTGGAAAAGACTCTTGAGAGTCCAATGGACTGCAAGAAGATCAAACCTCTCCATTCTGAAGGAAATCAGCCCAGAGTGCTCACTGGAAGGACAGATCATGAAGTTGAGGCTCCAATACTTTGGCCACCTCACGAGAAGAGAAGACTCCCCGGAAAAGACCCTGATGTTGGGAAAGATGGAGAGCACAAGGAGAAGGGGACGACAGAGGACGAGATGGTTGGATAGTGTTCTTGAAGCTACCAGCATGAGTTTGACCAAACTGCGGGAGGCAGTGGAAGACAGAAGTGCCTGGCGTGCTCTGGTCCATGGGGTTGCGAAGAGTTGGACATGACTAAGTGACTAAACAACAACAACAACAAACAATGTATGCCAGACATGTAAACAAACAAAAAAAAGACAACAGATTTCATGGCTTGGAGCAACACACATTTAAAATAAATTACTGCAATTTTGGACAAGTCTGGACTATTGGAACACACATATTTGAAATAAACTTGAAGGCAGGTCCATAATGGAGCTCAGCCTCAGCAAAATACATCCCTGTTAGCAGACCTTGCAGCTTGGGTGAAGTAAACTGAGAAGTTTATGTACAGTTTCTGGATTTCTACAGCTTTATTCATGCAGGAACAGATTTATCTTGGCAAGAACTATTTACAGGATGAGTAGAGATAAAAAGAGAGAGCAATAGCAGGCATCTTATCAGCAGACAACAACGAAAGGTTCAGCTTTTACAGGTGGAGTTAACTTAGAAAAAGACTACGAGCAAATGCTGGCTTGCTTGCTACACAAACAGTGCTCTTGTGTGGTTTAAAGTAACACATGCATTAGCTAGAGGTTCAGGAGAAGGAAGTTTATTTGTTTCCCCCCAACAATCCCATCTAGCACTACCCACTAATGTGGACGGGACACACCAAGATAGATTTTGGAGACATAAACCTGGAAGTGCTTTTGTATTGATAAGACACACTAATGTGCTCATCAAAACAGTGACTCACATGTGCCCTAGTGGGGACAAAACCATGGTCACTAGTGTACATGGTGACACAGAACATTAACTTCTTGTTTTCATTTAGTCCAATTCTTCCATCCACCTCTGGAAATCATATTTAGTACAAGAGGGGAGCATGCAGATGATGGAAGCCTGCCAAGTTATTTATTTAAAATATTGAGAGGTCCCCTTTTAAGGGGTAGCTCCTAAAACAGGAGAGATCATGAAGCGAGAAAGGGGGGCTACCCTTATGCTATTCATATAATCAGTTATCAGTAATCAATATATTCATATATGCTCACACATAACAGGGCTCACAGTGATTTTATAATCCATTTTTGAATCAATGAAAGCTTTGCCTTAGCTAACTGCAAACTGCTTGGAACAGCAAGTCTAGAACCGACCTTTCACCTAGAAAACATCCTTGTACCCTGAAGGAAAGGGGAAGACATGAATCAGAGACACTGGTACAAAATCCCCCTCAAATGCAGGCTAAAATAGTCCACAGAACAGGAAGGGCCAAACCATAAAAACTATGCAGAATGCATAGGGGGAGGAAGCCCAGGAGATTCCCTCCCTAAGTCTCAGTTCTGTCAGAACTAGGGGAAAGGTCAGACTGTGCATCATTGTACATCATTTGTGCAGACAATGGAAAGCAGAAATTGGGAGTGAACTCTGTGCTCGGCCAGGAGCTGGGAGCATGGCAAGAAGAAGCGCTAATTCGTCATTTTTCGCTGGCGTGCGTGACTGTCTCATGATTGTCTCATGATCTGTGATTTGCTCAGGTATATAACCTGAGGAATTGTATGCTTCTGGGTCCCAGTCTTTTGGAAAAGATTCCAACTGGGTCCATTATTGCTCAGCAATAAAACCTCACCTTTTTCTCCAAAAGCTGTGTCTGTCTGATCCTTGTTTCACTCTAAGTGGGTACCACTTTACTTTCACGTGCTACAATCATATCCTCAAGCATTTAAAAAAAAAAGATGTCAAAAAGAAGAGAGTAAATATCCCGTTGTGTATATTAGCTGGCCTTTTTACACTGATTCACAGCTTAAACATACTCCTGGAACAGGTTATAGACATCCATAAAATTACTGTAATTAGCGGGGATAATATCTCCCTTATACCAATGTTAAATTCTCTTTCAAACTGACTTGCCAGTTCAGTTTGCATAACCTTATTTGAACTCGTGGTTCAGTTCATAAACCAAAGTGCACCAGGTGTTCTTGCCAACAACTGTTGCTGCTCTGTGTGTTTTGAGTCAAACATTCCGTTTTTCTTCAGTAACGTCACCAGTTGTTTGTACCCGTCTCTTTTTCGTAGGAATCTAATAGGAATCTCTTTACATATGATAATTGGTCTTCCATCAATTAATAACCTGTTATTATAACTCATTCTCAGAATTGCATTTCACATCTCTAGTCAATTAAAGATGATCAAACAATCTTCAGCTAGTTTTTTAGTTTTAGCTTTTACAGATCTCACCTTAATTCTAAACACATTCTAAATTGTGTACTCAATTTCATCTTCCTTCATATCCATCCATCTTGCCAGTTCTTTAATCATTTTTGTTTTAATATCTTCATTTGGCTCTTCTACTACCCCTCTGAATTTTAGGTTTTTCTGTTTCTGCCTCATCTCCATCGGAGCCATATTGTCCCAGATCTGCTCTTGTATTTTGCTGACCTCAACCAAGTCCTCTTTTATTCTATCTGGCTCTTCTATTTTCCTTAACTTCCTTCTGAGTTCGTTTCGCTAGCTCTTCTGTTGTTTTAGATCTAACTGTTAAGTCTTTGAATTTACTTGACAATTCCCCCCACCACTCCCTCTATTTTTTTATCCAGGGTTTCTTGCACTTCCACCAATTTTTTCTCCATGTATTGTTCATTTTGTTTGAATTCTTCCTTTATTTTCAACCAAATAATATCTAAATCGTTAATTTCATCCTGTTTTGACTGTCTTCGGTCACCTGGAGTTCCTCCAATCCCCCCCCCCCCAATTTTCCCTGACATTTTTATACAAATACATCAATATTAACTGCTTTCACCATTGAGGGGGTAGTTACACCAGAGAGCTGGAAATTGTGTTTGTCAGAAATTGTGATTTAGATAATGGCCTCTAGGGGTCTTTCTTTCCCTTTTCCTAACATTAACTTAAAATTCTTATCTTAACCAAACACTTTGAAATTCACCCCTTTGCACCTTTATCAACTGTATGACAGCTACATATCAAATATTATTCTGAAGAGAGTGGGAGAGAGATAGGGAATAGTACACATCAAAGATACATAAACATTATCCCAAATTGTATCACAGTTTAAATGTTTAGTTCATCATAAAAAGCCCATCTAACAATAACTCAAATACTGTTCAGTTTGAGGGTCCTCTTCTGTCCTCTTCTGTCCTCTTCTTTTCTTCCACCTCTTATAAACTCAGTCCAACTTAAAAGTCCAAATAAAAGTCCAAGCAAGTCCATATAAGTCCATAAATCCAAATATAACTGTAATCAGCTCAGGGAGTTGGAACATAAACTTCTAGCCACTTGGAGGTTTAATCCTCAAAAAAAATATAGATATAAATATAGGATATTCCCCCAATTAGTCTTCTTTCCTCCTTTCGTACTCCAGGGGGGATGAGGATAGTCACAGTTTAATTTCAAGCCTCTTCTATATCCATTAAATCCAGGGGAAATAAGGAAAATAAGGAACAAAGATACTTCTAGCTGCTCCACTTTCAGTCCCTTACGCTGTTGCAGACCTCCCCCTTTAGCTTTATACAGGGGTCTATACAAAGTAACCAAGTCTCTGGATTAAGGTTTGAACACGTTACTGTTTCTCTGACCAAGTCATCAAGTCTTCTCAGAGAAGAAGGAGATACAAAGTTCTTTTTAAGCTCTGTCCCTCTTCCAACGTTATAAAATGATACTTGCCTCAGCGCGTTACTTCTGAAGTCTTTCAGCTTACACTTACTCAGCAGGAAACTTTCACTTCCGTCTTGTTCTCATGTCTTTGTTCTCTGTGCCGTCTTTGACACTGCAGCCGGGACGGACTCCCTTTTTGCCTCCCTCAGCTGACCAAATTCCTTGAATTCCTTACGGTAGTCAGTTTTTAAACGTGTCGTATTTCTAATAATTCAGTTTTCTCGTGGAAATTTAGCACTTTCCATCAGAAGCTTGAGACTGCACAGCACGGGGTCCGAGGTACTTCCCCTTTCGCGCCCGCAGCTCTATCCTGTTCCTGGATTTTTATTTAAAACCCGAGAAACAGGAGAGCGCACCTGGGCACCGCTGGGTGCTCCGTCCCCCAAGGTATGCCCCTTGAGGTTTTGAGGCCCGTAGAGTCTTTACGGACCCCTAAAAACCCCCCGCACTGCTCGGAATTTCCGGAGCGGTCATTCCTCTCTTCTCTTTGATGTCTGTGCTAGACCAGAAGTCTCTGAGTTTTGAGTCAATCTCCTGTCAGTGCAGGTCACAAAAGTTCAGCCCATTCTAGCCACAGCTGGGACACTTTATGGCTCCTCTGCAGAGAGAGGCCAACTCAGTTCACCAGAGTTCAGATTGCATAAACTGAGTTTCTATGCCAGAGCAACTGGTGAGGCGGTAAAGCCTCTGCCTTACAAGCACATGGTCCCAGGTTTAAGACCCGTTATCTCTCGGTAGGGGCCTGAAGAGCCATGTGACTCGGGATAAGCCAGCTTCATGCATTCCTGTGTCAGGGTAAGGCACCATGATCTGATTATTATAAAGGCAGTACAGTGGTACATCGAGTTAAGAACTTAATTCGTTCCGGAGGTCCGTTCTTAACCTGAAACTGTTCTTAACCTGAAGCACCACTTTAGCTAATGGGGCCTCCCGCTGCTGCCGGAGCTTGATTTCTGTTCTCATCCTGAAGCAAAGTTCTTAACCTGAGGTACTATTTCTGGGTTACTGGAGTCTGTAACCTGAAGCGTATGTAACCTGAAGTGTATGTAATCTGAGGTACCACTGTATAACTACACCATGATGAGCCCACAGAGGAAGGAGACAGGGCTCTGGTCCACAGAATGACTAGGAGACTGCATTCTTGCTGCTGCACTTGTGGGTAACCAGTGCTTAGTGTCCAAATGTGAGGTGCATGGGGATCCTCGGGGAGAAAGCATGCATTCTCCTTTATTACTATACAGTGGCACCTCAGGTTACACATGCTTCAGGTTACAGACTCTGCTAATCCAGTAGTACCTCAAGTTAAGAACTTTGCTTCAGGATGAGAACAGAAATCGTGCGGCAGCAGCAGTGGGAGGCCCCAATAGCTAAAGTGGTGCTTTAGGTTAAGAACAGTTTCAGGTTAAGAACGGACCTCCGGAACGAATTAAGTTCTTAACTCGATGTACCACTGTATATTGAATTCTTCCCTGCTTTGCACCATAAGGTCCCATGGCAGGTTACAGCAATCTAAAATATCAATATTAAGCAGTATAGTGTAGGTGTACTCTCATTTTGACTCAAGAAAATCACCATTTTATAGTTCAAATCAGGAAAAATAAATGCAGTAAATAGACCAAAGACTGCCATCGGGGGTATCAACGGAACTTCCAATTCACCGTGCTGACAAGAAATTACATATTTTAATTTTTTTAGTTTCTTCTCCCATTAGATTCAAAAAATGTTTAGGGATATGCATACCCCTGCCTCCCTCCAGAGAAAAGCAATGTACAGTGGCACCTCGGGTTTCAGGCGCTTCAGGTTACAGACTCCGCTAACCCAGAAATATTACCTCGGGTTAAGAAGTTTGCTTCAGGATGAGAAGAGAAATCGTGCTCTGGCGGCATGGCAGTAGCAGGAGGCCCCATTAGCTAAAGTGGTGCTTCAGGTTAAGAACAGTTTCAGGTTAAGAACAGACCTCCAGAACGAATTAAGTACTTAACCTGAGGTACCACTGTACATTATTAATAATACTAATACTATGTTGTTGTTGTTGCCACCCATTCTGCATCTAAGGAAGTATGCCCTAGCAAATCTTACTCCCTTTACAAATAAATACAGTTAAGTCTTTAAATTGTCACAGACCTTCTCCTATTTTTATATAGAACTTAGATAAAAAGAAGCAATGGCAAACTGCTTAAAAGTGTGGGCATGGGAGAGGGTTTTCGTCAGCTAATATAAGCTTGTTCAGTGGGGCAGTTTGAGACAAAATACTACACTTTAATCCTGTGTGGACGTGGTCTATAAATGTCTGTAAATTCTGGATTGCTTGCATTGTTACATCATAAGCAGCAGGCCATCCTTAGATTAGATGTGGTCAGGGGAATTGGTAGTGAAAGTACAGGTTTGCCACTGATCATACAAACAAATACAAATGCTGTGGGATGGGGGGGATTAAGGGCAATTGGGGCTAGGGAGGAATACAGAGGTTTGGGGGCATGTGAGGAAGGGGGAGGAAGTGTAGGGGAGGTGGGGAGACAGGGGGTTGTTTGATTTTGTTGTAAAAATTCAAAAATAAATAACTAAAAGTTGTTTGCATTGCTAATTAAAAGTAAAAGGTTGCGTTTCTGCTGTCTGGATGTCATTTGCTAAAACCAAACGTGTTTTAAAAATTGAACCTATAAAGCATAAATACGCACCACTGTGTTCAACGCTGCTTACTCCCAACCATGCACAGAACTGCAGTCATGTGCCATAAATTTAATTGTGTGATTTTATTAGTAATTTGTTTTAAATGTCTGTGTTTTAAAGGTGGAGGGATTTTTTAAAGCAATGTGTTAGAAAAGCAAGATATTTAAATCCCGGTGGCCTGACTCTGGATTTCATTATGGAGCTGTCATTGATGCACTACACAGTTAGGAATAGCCCTCAAATGTTGCTGGGAACTGCAAATGGGGAGGAGAGCACTGTAGCGCTCAGTTGCTCCTTGAGGGCTTCTCATAGGCATCTGGTTGGCCACAGTGAGAACAGGATGCTGGACTAGATAGGCCTTTGACCTGCTCCAGCAGAGTTCTCTTTTGTTCTCTCTCCCAGGGCCAGGTGAGACTGCCAGAATCTTCTGAGAGCAGCCATTCAAACCACCCTAAAAAGCAACCTACTTCGCATCCTCCTGCATCTATCTCTTGAAAGAGAAGGGGGAACAATAATTGCCACACCTTACTCTACTAAATGAAGGTGTGCTGGATTGCTACTAATACAATGAATGGCAGTAGCTTGGGTTACATTAGAAACAAAGGCCAAGCTCCGAAGTGCATAAGCAATGCCTGGTAGAAACTAGAAGGAGCTTAGGATGTCAGGAGGTGAAGGTATCAGTGGCCTGCAAAGGACAAGCATTTCAAGCCCCGAATTCTTCTCCAGTTTGAATTAAAATGCAAACCAGATACAAGTTCTTTCCTCTTGCCCCTTTCATTCAGTGCAATGGAGAAACATTACTTCACTACTTTGAATAGGAGCATAATTGAGAGGGTGCAGGAACCAAAAAGAAAAATTCTGAAGACAAAAGAGGAAGACCATTCTCCCTTGGTTAACTTCATAGGTGGACTTCCCCTCACCAATTTTGCCCAGGCTGCCTCTGAATTTGTACTAGGGAAACATTTTTCTTTTACACTGAATGGGAACAGGGTTGAAGGAAGGCTGAGAGGAAAGAAATTATGACAATTCTTTGAAAATTTTCCCTCTCCAACTCCTCCTGGGGATTTTCAGTCCTCCCTTGGGGAATATTCAGTGAAATGACCTTCCTTAGTTTGCCACCCACAAAGTAAGTGGAGAATTTGGGGGAGGGCCATTTTCACTCTGTTCTAGATTTTTAAGGACAATGAGAGCCTCAGTTGGGCTCAGGAGAGAGAAAAAAAGTTTTCTTATCCTGGAAGATCTTGGATGATTTCCAAGTTCATCCAAGGTAGGCTTGTGAGATCTTGCCCATCTATGCTCTGTGCCTTTCATGAAGATATGCTTCCTAGGACTAGCAGATCACTGGATCCAACTTAGTTCATTTCCCATACTTACTCAGAAGTTCAGTTGCATCCAGTATTGCTATCTGTTCTTTAGAATATGGTTACCCTTAAAGGGATTTTTGGCAAACATTTGGAAATGTCAAGTCTCAAGGTTGTTCTACTAGGTGAAAGGAGCAAAGATTTAGAAAGCTATTGATTTCTGCAGCAGCCTCCAAAGACTTTCCTTCTTAGCTCAGGCTGAAAGTGAAAGACAGTTTGTTCTAGCACCGGGAGACTCCAAACTGAGTTTATTGGAATATTTTTCCAAATACAATTGTCTGCCTGTGCTTTATTTTTAGCCTTGTGACATCTGCCAATCTCAGTATACAGATCTATAGAAGGGTTGCCAAAAAAAGCTTATGTTGTCACTCAGTTAAACAACTTTGCTGTATCTCGGGTAGTGTTGGGTGTAGTGAAGGGTTAACCTTCTGTGCCTCGAGACTGAGGGGACGGGCTTACAAGGGAAGTAAGCCAGGATGTGACGAAAGCAGCTTGGAATGCTGTATGAGTTCAGTGGAAATCGAAAGCAGCAGTTTTGCTGTTGCGTAGCTGCAAGGAGAGAGGGAAAACATGCAGCTCCATTCAGATGGGATTTGACTTTGTAAATACTTGTTTTTTGTGACAATAAAGTGACTTTAGAACAGAAGCAAAGTCTTGGGAAGTGCTCTTTCATCACACGACTGCTGTGCATATTCTGCTAATTGTTTTATGACCTGCAGAGGCTCGCAGGGGGAAGCGTGCTAGACGCCGAACAATAAAGCAATAAATCTATCGGAAGAGGTTATCGGAGCAGGTCAACCGAATAGGTTATGGACCCAACGCGAAGCATGTGAGAAAGGGCTTTGAAGCTTTGTTTGCTGAACGTCAGTTTGATCGACTGCCAAGCACTTCAGAGGGCAGGTCGGAGGACGCTGACGGAGGGAGCTGAGAGCCACGAAATGCCCAGTTTGGCAGCAGAGTGAGTACTATCTGGCTACTCTTGCAAAAGCCAACAGAAGGGAAGAGGGGCAAATGGCTCAGCTGAAAGATGGACATGGCTTTGAGCTTAAACTACCATGTCAGAGACTAAATAGCAACAATTGGCTGGAGTGGAGCTTTCAAGCAGAGCTGACCTTAGTTGGGGAAAAGCTGTGGGACGTAATCCAACCACAGAATGCAGCTGGGAAAACAGAGGCTGAAAGGGCTGCAGAGAAGCGTGTGCTTGCTTTTTTGGCTGAAAATGTGGATGCTCATCTAGTGCCTGTTGTCCTGGATGCAAAAAGGCCAGGGGCCGCTTGGCTAGCACTCCGAGAGGCTTGTGAAGCTGGGGTGGGAAGCAAGGGCCGAGACGTGGCTGCATCAGGAAGGGAGAGGCAAGATGGCGCCGGCCACATTCTTGAGAGCCGATACACAGCTGGGAGGAGCTGGGAGACCCCACAGGGGGGGGGGGCGAAGGGACTGTTCCTGTTCCTGTTGATGCTGATGATGTTTTTGATGAGCCTGAGAGCTGTATGGATGCTGCAACGTGTCTGTGTGAGGAGCCTGGAGAGAGGCGAAGTGTTGGTAGCCCTTTACCCACCAGAGGGGGTGCAGGAAAACGTCCTGGGGGCCGTGTGAGTAGTGGGGGGGGGGCAGTGAGCAGTGAAAGCTCAGAGATGCCTCTTTCTCCAAAAGCTGCCAAGAGTTGTTTACGCCAAGGGCTAAAGCCTAGCCGTGCGAAGCTGAATGCAGCTAGAGGCTTCAAGGCCAGCCACCTGGAGCAAGTAGAGATAAGAGCTGCGAAGTTGTGTGGGAACGCTGAGACAAGTCCAGTCTCCATGGCAACTGAGAGAGTTGCATCTACGGAAGCTGTGAAGGTCGTGGGCAAGTCTTCCTGCCGGGGGGAGTCTGTTGCCGTGACAACCAGAGAGAACATCTGCAGAAGCCCCAAGGAGGAGGATAGCGAGAAGATTGTTGCTATGGCGACCCAGGAGTGTCAACAACAAAACTTTCTCACTGTAATAATCGACTCAGGAGCTTCAAATACGCTAGTGCCATCTAGCTGTCTGTTAAGAAATTGCAAGACAGTAAAAACTGAAAAGTTTGTTACAATCGCTTATGGGAGCAGAAAAAGACTAACGCAGTCAGGCTTTTTCTTCTGTCCCTTTCTTAAGCATGAAGTCAAAGCTTTTGCAGTGCCCAGTTTAACTAATTGTTTGTTAAGTGTGAGTGATTTACTCGCTGCTGGTTTTCATGTCTCTTTTGCAGGTACCAAGTGCGAATTTTCCAAGGATGGGAAACACGTATACACAGTGCAGGCTAAAGACAATTTGTTTGCTGTAAATGTGCCTTTTTCCACAGGAGAGGATGACACCGAAGATGCAAAGGGGCAATGTGTGAATGTAGCGCCCCATAATGGTTGCTCGCATATTTGGCACAGACGTTTCACCCATTTGAATTGGGGGCATCTTCAGAAAGTACCGCAATTGACACAAGGATGCAAATTTAGGAGTTGTGGAAAAATTTTAGATTGCAATGCAAGTAAACAGGCAAAAGTTGTGACATGCTCCTATCCAAAGTCAGAGAGACAGACCACACAACCCTTTGAATTAATTCATGCAGATTTGTCTGGCCCCATGTCTGTTGAGTCACTGGGAGAGTCAAGGTTCTCTCTGATCTTGATTGATGATTTTTCGAGATCTGCTTGGACCTTTGCCCTTAAGTCTAAAGGGGAGGCGGCTAAAATGATCAGGGATTGGATCACCGCAGTTGAGGTAACCTTTTCCACCAAAGTTCGTGGTTTTCAAAGTGACAGAGGTTCTGAATTCACTGGTTCTGCTTTACAGGATTTCTTTAGGGAGAAGGGGATTAGCCACAGATTGACCGCTCCTTACTCTCCGTAAGAGAATGGAGTCGCAGAGAGAAGGAACAGGAGGGTGCAGGAAGCTGTGTCTGCGATCCTGTGGGACGCAGGACTACCCCAAAAGTATTGGTCTGAAGCTTGGAAATATGTGGTCCATACGCAGAATAGAGTGTACAACTCTAGTGTAGGAAATACACCGTATTTCTTACTGCATGGAAAGAAGCCTAAGGTGCACTACCTTCGTGTGTTTGGTTGTGAGGACTGGGTGCTTATTCCAAAGGCTCTACGCAAGAAAGGTGAGCCAAGGTCTAAAAGAATGATCTTTGTAGGGTATGAGCCTGGTTCAAAGGCCTGGCGGTTTGCGTACCCAAGTCGAAACCAGTCTAGGTTGGTTATCAGCAATAGCGCTGAGTTCTGTGAACAAGCCGGTTGGAAATGTCTGCACGCTAATCCAGATGTGATTTCACAGCAGTTCTATGACTCAGACGTTGAGGAGGAAGAGGAATTTGTTGCTGGGGACCACGGTCCAGAGCAACAGGATTCACCACAGGGACAGAGTCCAAGGCAGGGACAGCTCAGGATCCCTCAGAGGGGGGAACCTAGAACACCTCCTCAGGCAAGTGTCAAGTTTGAGCCAAAGAGTGAGCCTTCTTCACCTGCTGAACCAGCTGTAAGGCCCAAGAGGCGCAGCAGGTCAGAGGGGGAAGACACTGAAGTTGAGGATGATTTAGCTGGACCCAGTGAAGCAGCAGGGTCACCAGGATTCACACTGAGGAGATCAGCGAGGACAAGGAGGCCTCCTGATCGGTACGAAGTTTCAGGCATCTGGGTAGATTCAGCCAGATGTGAACCTGATTCCTTCGAGGATATTCAGAGTTTACCTGAGGAAGAAGCAGATAAATGGCACAGGGCGATGGACAAAGAGATGAAGTCCATGAAAGATCTAGGTGTGTTTTCACTCACAGAGTTGCCACCAGGCAAACAGGCTGTGAGTTGCAGGTGGGTTTACCGTTTGAAACCCACGGACACTGGAGAGCCGCAGTATAAAGCCAGATTAGTTGCTCGTGGATTTACTCAGAAGAAGGGAATACACTTCACGGAGTTGTATTCGCCAACGTCACGAGCAGAGACTCTGAGAATGCTTTTAGCTTGTGCAGCACAGAGAGGCTGGAAGGTAAACCATTTTGATGTGGATGTTGCCTACCTAAATTCAGATCTCCAGGAGGAGCTGTACATGATCCCTCCTCAGGGGTTTGAGAACTTGAGGCAGGATGTTGTGTGGAGATTGCACAAATCCATCTACGGATTGCGTCAATCTGCTAGAAACTGGAACATGTGCCTGAATGAAGCCTTAGAAGAGTTAGGTTTCAGAAGAAGTGTTGCTGATGGTTGTGTTTATTTAAGAGGATCAGGTGCAACGCAACAGTATTTGCAGATCTGGGTTGATGACGTGTTATTTTTCTCAGCAACAGATGGACAGGCAGAGAAGTTTGCCAAAGAGCTAGGTAAACGGTTCAAGCTTAAACAGCTTGGTGCCGTCAAAACTTATCTAGGTGTCAATGTTGAGCGTGCACAAGATGGAAGTTTCTTGCTCAGCCAGAGAGGCAAAATTGAGCAACTGCTTCAGAAAATGAGGATGAGTGATTGTGCAGGAGTGAGAAGTCCTATGGAGACCAGTTTTGTGAAGGACAGCCAGCAAGTAGAACGCGCTGCGTTCGAAAATACTGAAGTGTTTCAGTCAGCCCTAGGGAGTTTGTTGTACTTGTCCCAGTGGAGCAGACCTGATATAGCATTTGCTGTCAATCTGCTTAGCAGGGAAGCTTCAAACCCTAGTGTGCAAGCCTGGAATGGCATCAAGAGAGTTCTGAGATATTTGCAGGAGACCAAAGACTTTTGTCTTAGGTTACCAGCACAGGGAGAAGTCAAACTGACTTGCTATGTGGACTCGGATTGGGCTAATCTTGAGGATTGCAAGTCTGTGTCTGGCCTAGTGGTGAAGTTTGGGAACTCAGTAGTTGGATGGAGATCCAAGAAGCAAAGTCTTATAGCGCTCTCATCCACTGAGGCGGAGTTCAGTGCTCTTTCAGAGGTGTGCAGAGAAGTAGAGTTCTATGCTTGCTTAGTGCAGGAAGTCTGCGAAGTGGATTGTCAACCGATATGTGTTTTTGAGGACAATCAACCATGGCTACGTTTGGCAGAGTCAGGTCAGTTCAAGGCCAGAACGAAACACCTAGATATTCGCTTCCGGAATGTGTGCCAGAGTGTTCAGGAGGGATTAGTTGCGCTGAAGTATTGTCCCTCAGCCAAGAACCTAGCTGATGGGTTCACGAAGCCACTCTCCTTTCAGAGACATGGAGAGTTTTGCGAAGGTCTGGGTTTGGGACGACCAAGGGTCGATTCTCCCCTCAGGCGCGAGGCATGAGGGGGTGTTGGGTGTAGTGAAGGGTTAACCTTCTGTGCCTCGAGACTGAGGGGACGGGCTTACAAGGGAAGTAAGCCAGGATGTGACGAAAGCAGCTTGGAATGCTGTGTGAGTTCATTGGAAATCGAAAGCAGCAGTTTTGCTGTTGCGTAGCTGCAAGGAGAGAGTGAAAACATGCAGCTCCATTCAGATGGGATTTGACTTTGTAAATACTTGTTTTTTGTGACAATAAAGTGACTTTAGAACAGAAGCAACGTCTTGGGAAGTGCTCTTTCATCACACAACTGCTGTGCATATTCTGCTAATTGTTTTATGACCTGCAGAGGCTCGCAGGGGGAAGCGTGCTGGATGCCGAACAATAAAGCAATAAATCTATCGGAAGAGGTTATCGGAGCAGGTCAACCGAATAGGTAGGACATGCGAGGGAATGAAAAGGTCATCTCAGACAGGGGCCTCAACCCACCCAGCTTCTACAGCCTGCAGCACTTCAACCCACCAAGTCAAGGTTGGATATCTTGCTGCTGGACTCCAGCTCCCATATTCTCCAGCCACCTAGCCAATGAAATGGGATTATGGGAGTTGTCCCAACTGAGCCCTCATGGCAAGAATGGGGAACCTGCAGCCCTTCAGATATTTCTGGACTCCAGCCCCCATCTGCCCCAGCCAACATCAGGGGTGATGGGCGCAAGAGTCCAACCACCATTGAGGGTCACCAGTTCCTCAGTGGTTGACTCAGTTCCTTCCACTCTGATTGGCTTCATTTAGCACAAAGACTTCTTCTCATTGGCTAAAAAGCTTACATCTTGGCAGATTTTGCCCATCACACATATACAGTGACGGAGGAAGGGGGTGGGGGTGGGGGTGCAGTCTGCCCCGGATGTCATCATTGAGGGGTGTGTGACAAAATCAGTTTTTAAAAAATTGTGCTCACAAAATTTTTCGGAGTGACATGGTGGCTTAGGCACCTGCAAGTTTCGCGCTGCAACGTGGGATTTGTGTCTGCCTACTGCCTCTCCCTCAGACGCCCTACAGCTGAGGGGGAGTCGGCGGAGAGGCTCCAAGCATTGGAGAGGTTTGCCCCGCGCCCATGGGTCGCTCGACACACCCCTGGCTGCAGGACATGCCCCCGCACCAGGCACTCCAGCGGCTAGCTACGCCGCTGCACACATAGGCATATGAAGGGGCAAGAAAGATAAGAATGGGATTTTTTGTGTATGAATAATTTTTAAATCCTGCTATTTGTCCATTGCAATAATGTCTTCAACGTGAAATAGTCTCTAGCACGATCCCCAAAGTAACAGTTCAACAAATAGTCAGATAAGAAGATAGGGCTCCACACGTGAGGAGATATTGTGTTATGGGTTTTTTGAACAAAGATTTGCCAGGCTGCGACTTGTCCACATGTACAGCCCTCCTGAGGCAGGCTTTTCAGCGAGGGACAATGCAGAGCTGATAGGGCCGAGGGCAGTTGCCTATGCTACTCAACACCGGTGTGAGATCGATGTCCTTGGGGTCAATGATGGACTTCAGAGTGAAGTTCTGTAATATGGTGGTCAAGAACAAGAAGATCTCCATACGGGCCAGACCTTCCCCCGCACATATCCGCTTCCCTGCAAAGGAAACTCAAAGTGTAAGATGCATAACAACCACTTTGGCTGTTACGGAGAAAATAACAATCATGCCAAAGGAGCAAAGGTGCTGCTCTAGAACAGCTCCTGGGAGAGTCACTCTTTCCACCATTCTTTTGCTTCAGCTGGCCACAGGAAAGGTGCAAGGAGTTCTGATGGACCCAGAAGCCTTTGCCCCTCTCTCACAAACTGGGAGCCCTTCCAGTTTAGGCTGCAGGAGGAAGGAGGTTCCCCCTCAATGCCCCGACACCAGCCAATTAGGGAGATGGGAAAGACCTGAGCTGGCCAAGACTGCAGCCAACTGAGGAAGCAGAGATCTTACCTGCTGAGAAAGGCATGAAATAGTTGCTCTTCCTGAAGGTGCCATCTTTGTGCAAGAAATGTCCTGGGTTAAATTCTTTGGGGTTTGGAAATTCTTTGTGGTCATGTAGCACAGATGTCAGACTAGGATATATGGTAGTGCCCTGCAGAGAGTGCAAAGAAATGGGCTGGATGGCCATGACACCCAACGAAAGCATAAAATTGACACTCACAAAGGAATGGTGTGGGAAGGTACTTTGTTGATACAGAAGAAGAATGGGGCAGCTTCAGAAGGCAATAGGGTGTTTAAAATGAAGTCCAGGCCTGAAGATGCCCAGCTGCACTTTAGGAGTTGGGCTAAACTACTTCTCTTACTTGTACATAAGAAGAGAAGAAAAGCTCTGCTGGATCAGGCCAGTGGCCCCATCTGGTCCAGCATCCTGTTTTCATGGTGTCCAACCAAATGCCCATGGGAAGCCCTTAAACATAATCTAAGCAAGACAGCACTCTCAATTCCTGTGGTTTCCACCCACTGGTATTCAGAAGCATTCTGCCTCTCACCATGGAGGTAGAATATAGCCATCATGGCTACCAGCCTACTATTACTACTTAGAGCCTTGAAAAGAGCTGACCTTTGGAATGACATATTGTCTGAACGGTGTATCTTTGAGGACTGCATGAGGGACGCTCAGTGGGACAAGAGAGATGAACCTCTGGATCTCATGGATGACAGCATCTGTGTAAGGCATTTCCCCACGATCTGCTATGCAAGGACTTCGAGATCGGCCAATAACTCGGTCAATTTCTTCATGCACTTTCTCTGTAATTGGAAGAATGAGGTTTAATACCAGTGCAGGAAACATCATAGAAGCAATTGAAATTCCATGGGAGTGCCTGCCAGCCCCTGCACATTTTTGGAGCTTTCAATGTTTTCTGATGCCAACTTTCTGTTGACTCATCACATTAACTCAGACAAATTATTATAGCTCACCTTCAGTAATCCATCTGTAAACAGGGAAACATAGTATAACTGCAATTATTTATATATGAATTCAATTTCTATCCAAAAGGAGCCCAGCGGGAGAAAAGCCTCCTCTTTAGGGAAGTTTTAGAAGCAAGTGATGGTCCAGCTTAGAGGGATTCCTATTGGAGGCACTGTCCTGCAGTGATTCTGATCCTACCTGAGGGCCCTTTGGCCCCTGGCCCTTGTGGTTGTGCCTTTGTCTAAAGCAGTAGTGTCCAAACGTTTTTCAAAGAGGGCCACATTGGATGAAGTAAAGGCTCGTGAGGGCCAACCAAAGGGCCAACCAATGTTGTTAAGCTTTTTTTTAAGGATTTTACCTCAGGAAATAAAATGCCGCTGGGGCAGCAGACCGGATTAGGTCCCCAAAATGGACTTTGGACATGCCTGTTCTAAAGGATCTGCACTGGCTGCCAGTACACTACTGAGCCAAATTCAAGTTGTTACTGTTTGCATATAAATCCTAGGGTTTGCAATATGGTCAGCTATAAGAGCTCATCCACACTTCTGTTTTTGCTAGGATTTCTAGGCACAGGTCTGTGGTTACTAGGCATGGATCTGAGCATTTTGTCCACCCCACCCCCACAGTTGCCTCCAGGAAAGCCTTCTGTTTACTACTGATGTCAGTCAGCGATGATTAACATTCAGCAACTAACAGTGGGTTTTCCTGGGGAAAACGGCAGAACAACAACCTCTTGGACCTGTGACACATAAATCTAGGAGAGAACTAGAATAATAAATACTAACATCATTTCCGTTTTACCTTGTATCTCTGGGTATTTGAGGAGGATCATGAACCCGTATCGCAGTGTGGTGCTGCTGCTCTCTGTTCCAGCCGAAAACAAGTCAACTGTGCTTATGGCCAGGTTTTCAATGGTGAAATGGGATGCACTATTACCTTTTTCCTGCAGAAAGACACAACACAGTCAGTGGAGTCAACTCAATTGTTCTGAGTACAACATAACAAGAATTTAACTTCGCCACTGGGACCAGCTAGCTTCCCAAGACACATCTTATCTCAAGTCTTTTTATAGCTCGTTCCTCTGGACATTCCTTGCCCAGAGGGCTAATCATTAGAAAGAATTTCCCACTTACTGCAGGAACAAGTCAGCAATGGGAAATGAATCTACTCCAATGGGGTGTGGGCAGGAATCTCTTTCCTTGGCATTCCCCACAAGAAGCTGGATGGAAGTCTGCTGGTTGGGAAGCTTCAGGAGTGGCAGGAGAATTCTATGAGTTTTCATGATTACCTGATCCATTTTCATAAGGAAGCAGTCGATAAAATCCCGAGGTGAGTTGGGGTCCAGAGTGGGCTTGTGCTCTTCAACCTCCTCCAAAACAAACTCTCTGAGTGCCAAGTTGTTTTTCAGCAGTTTGTGGTGGGGCCCAGGGATGCATTTCATCAAAGAAGGAAAGATGTTGTAGAGCTAGAAGAAACACCACAAGAGACCCATTGGCACCAGCCTCAGTCAGGGGTTGTCCAAACTCGGGCTTCAGTATAACGTTGGCCACTGTTGCCTTGTGTGCATTTCAACTCTGTGGTCCACACACCAGCATTTTCACTACCAATGCCTCGAATATCTCTGTAGATGTTCCCCATCTGCATTACTGGGTGGTGCTTCATTGATTGTACTGCATTGTATTATCTTCCCTTCCCCTTAGTTAGTGCTTTCCCACCCTCTGCCTAATGTTTGTAGAGGTCATATGCAGATTTATTTATTTGTTTATTTCACCTATGTGTACCTTTACAAAAAACTGAGAAATCATGCAACAATCCCCCATCTGTGCTGCCAAAACTGCTTAAGCTTTACTTCCTGTTCCACTGGGCTGCTGTTAAGTCAAACCTTGGTTACTAGACCCAGGTATTGGCATTGTATGCACCGACCTTGACTGGATCTCCAAATTAAAAACATAAGAACGTAAGAAGAGACTATTGAATCAGGCCAGTGGCCCATCCTGCTGTCACAGTGGCTAACCAGTTACCCGTGGCAAGCCTGCAACTAGGACATTAACAGAAATATTAAGAGGCAGAGGCAGTATGGGTCATGAGAAGCCTGGGAGAAAGAATTTAAACAGCAGGAAAATTTAGACTTTGTGGGAAAGGGCCTTTAAAAAGATGGCACCTACCTGTCCCCAAGAAGAGCTAAAAACCTCAAAGTTTTCATTCATTAAGCTCATCATGGATAGGAACTTCTTGTCATTATAATCGTATCGTTTCCCAAAGACAATTGCACAAATGACATTGGAGAGAGCGCAACTGAGTGAGTAGGTTGGATCCAAGGGCTTCTCTGGAAGGACAACAAACAAATAATTATACAACCCCACTACAGGTTTTAGGCAATAATCTAGTCTGGAATTTCTGAGCTGCCATTTCCTGGCTCCTGGCCTCAGTGGTCAGACAGGGAGCTGCCTTTCTCACAACAATTCTGGAGGCATGGGCATCTTCAGTGGCTATGAGTGGTTTCTTCCAAGGACTTTCCAAGGTGCTTTCCTCCAGCTTCAGCCAATATATCCTTAGATAGGAAAGGGTGAGCACAGTGGAGCAGGCCTTGGTGAAGTCTAGACTAAAACTAGGGAATCTAAAGCACTTCAGATGCTGCTAGACTATCACTTCTGGACCACTGATGACTGTTGGGGCTAAAAGCAGCTGGAATTCAACAATATCTGCAGAGCACTCTTGCAGTTGATAGAGAAGCAGCAGCTGGGCTTTAGTTGGAACTGGTCTGTGTCAGCATATTACACCCCTGCTGAAAGCTATGCATTGTTTGCCAGTACATTGACAAGGTAAGTTCAGTACATTAGTGGTGTGTATGAAGCCCTCAGTGACCTAGGACTAGGTGGTGGTTAATAATCTGTTGTGATGTTCAAGGGGGTCTGCTTGATAAGCCTATGTGGATGAGGGGCAGTGGATACCCACCCTAGGACCAGTTGACTTAAGGACCACCTTTTCCCATACACACTGCTCAGATCACTATGATCATCAGGAGAAGCCTTCCAAATTTCCACACACTCATCACGTTTGTTTCATATCAATGCAGATATCTATTATATCTATTAAAACTTTGAGCACCATGGCACCTATGTTTTGGAATGTGGTTCCTATTGAAACCAGCTAGAATTTTGGCATTTCATCACCTGCAGGAAATGTTTGTATTTCACAAGTGTTTTTAGGCAATTTATTTGATTCAGTGTTGGTCACTAGTTCTGTGTTTTACGATTTTAAATTTTTTAATAATTTGCTTGTACCCACCATGCTATTTCTTTATGAGTTGGTGGTTAATAATCTGTTGTAATGTACCCCAGAATCTGTTGTGATGTTCAAGGGGGTCTGCTTGATAAGCCTATGTGGATGAGGGGCAGTGGCTACCCACCCTGAGTGTCCTGGAACTTTTCTAGCAGGAACTGTGCTTCCTCCTGGATCCTCTCCTCAATACTTTTCTTTCCCATGCCAAAGTTGCGCAGGGTGGTAAGGGCAAAGCGTCGGAGCTGCTTCCACATCTCCCCATTGCTGAATACAATTCCTGGAAAGCAGAAGATGAAATGGGCTTAAAGGAGATGGATGGACTGAAAGGGAGAGCAGACGAAGCAGGTTGGAAGAGCGGGAGGCTAGTTGTTTAAGTGCAAAGTGTTGATTTGTATTTATTTATTTTTTTGGTTACAAATTTAACGATAGCTTGCAGTAACTTTGAAACTCTTTCTTGGTGTGGAGAGCTTATTGATTCACAAGATCCAGGCCAGGGAATTCTGCTCACATAACTCTCACACTTACTGCCCACACCAGAATTACCTCAGACCATTATTTTTAAAGGCTAGAGACTCATTCAATCCTGCTCTAGACCAGAGGCGGAGCTAGCTGTAACCACCTTTGTCCGCTACTGCCCTAGATAGTGCTTAAGTACTTTTGTGAGATGGCTCATTTCTCTCTTAAATGGCAATGCCCAATATATAGCTCTGCCATTAAAAGGCTGATAATTATCTACTGCTACTGTCCAGTGGGAACATTAATTAGGTATTGTTATGTACTGAGTTGAGTAGGATCCAAACTGCAGCAGTCTGATTGGTCCTAGAACAATAGGATTCAGAATGCAGCAGTCTGATTGGTCCTAGAACAATGCAGCAGTATGATTGGTTGGCAGGAACCCCCCAATCATGCTCCAGATAGAAGTGAATCCACAACCTGATTGGCTTACAGTAGAATTCCGGAATTAGCCAATCATGTGCAGCCCATTGTGTAAATAATGTATATAAAGCAGATACATTGAGGGAACATTCATTCATTCCTCCTCACCACTATGAGCTGAATGAAGAGCATGAAATCACTTTGCGACTCTGAGTATATTTCACTGGCGAGGAAGGTGGGATCCCGCTGAGCTGACTGCAACACACAGCACTGCAGCACCACCACCTGCCGCACCGCTGCCTCACACCCTGTATTCAGGTTTCAGCTCAGGGACACAAGGAACTCAGAATGGCAACCGACAGCAGCTTCTCGCCGTTCAACCCAGCATCTGGAGACTGGGAAGCGTACGCCTCCCGTTTCACCTTCCTCCTAGAAGCCAAAGGGGTCACCGACGAAGAACACGCCAAGAAGAGGGCGATATTCTTCAGCGTCTGCGGAGAGGAGACGTTTGAAATCTCCCGGGCTCTCCTTGAGCCTGAAGACGTCGCTACTGTTCCATACAAAACAATAATGGAACAGCTGAAGGGGCACTTTTCGCCGCAGCCCTCAGTGGTGGCTCGTCGAAATGCCTTCTATGCAAAGCGGCAAGCCCCTGGGGAAACCATAACTGGGTTTGTGATCTCTCTCCGCCAAGCCGCCTGGTTCTGCAACTTCTCAGAGCTGGAGAACATGCTTCGTGATCGCCTCGTCAGTGGCCTGAAGGATGAGAAGCTGCAACGACGCCTCTACGCTAAGAAGGACCTAACGTTCCAGGTCGCTCTGGAGGAGGCCCTGGCAACGGAAGCTGCCGAGAGGTCGACGCAAGAGGCACGGCCGAGCCTGCCGTCCCAACTGAGGGTCCACCACGAAGACCTCACCGACGACTCAGGATCCGACAGGGAGGAGGTGCACCGAGTACAGCAGAGCACTCAAGCAGCCCACATACCACACCTGCCTCGACGAGAAGGAGGGAACTGCACAAGCTGCGGGGAAATTCACGAAAGGAGGACCTGCCGTTTCTGCAACGCAGAGTGCAGGCAGTGCAGAAAATCGGGACACATCGCCTGGATGTGTCGGGCTCGGCCCATCCAATGCCAGGCATCAGATGACCAATCCAAGAGCCCCAGGTCCCGGGGCCCAACGCACCAAGGCAACTCAACGGAGCTCACGGACTTCCAGGTATACCAATTGCCCCACCCCAATGTAGAGAAAATTTATGTAGAGGTACAGATAGAGGGGGCCCCATGCCGCATGGAGCTTGACACGGGTTCAACTCTATCCATAATCTCGGCAAGGACCTTAAGGAAACTGTGTCCTACTGGGGGTCCCAAACTCAGGCCGGCCCCATTCACCCTCCGGGACTTCCAGAAACGTAAGGTCCCCACAATGGGGGTGGGGACCTTCAGGGTGCAATACCAAGGGTGGACGCGGCAACTGGACTTGCTTGTGGCCAAGGGCCCCTACATTAGCTTACTGGGATTGGCATGGTTTGGACCACTGGGGCTAGCCGTCACCGGGCTGAACCACACTAGCTTACAAGTGGACGTGGACGCCATATGCAAGGAATTTCCGGGGGTTTTCAATGGGAAATTGGGACAGTATAGCCCCCCCATTGCTCTACAGCTAGACCCCGCAGTACGACCGGTCAGACTCAAGGTCCGCCGGGTCCTGTTCGCCCTGAAACCCCGTATAGACGAGGAATTGGACCGGCTTGTGGAGCAAGGAGTGCTGGAGCCGGTGCCTACTGCCCCCTGGGAAACCCCAATCGTCACACCCATCAAGCCTAATGGTTCGGTCCGCATCTGCGCAGACTACAAATGTACCATAAACAAGGCCCTCATGGCCCATGCATACCCAGTGCCAGTGGTCAGCCATGTCCTTGCCACCCTGGCTGGGTCGAAATTTTTTGGCAAGCTGGACTTGGCCCAAGCATATCAACAGCTGCCAGTAGATGAGGCCACAGCAGAGGCACAGACGATTGTGACGCACAGAGGAGCGTTCAGGGTAAAGCGGCTGCAATTCGGTGTCAGTGTGGCCCCAGGCATATTCCAGAATCTAATGGGCTTTCTTCCTTAAAGGGATTCCTGGTGTCACCCCCTTCTTTGATGATGTGTTGATTGCAGGGCCCACACCAGAGGAGTTTGAGGACCGCCTCCACACCGTTCTGCACCGTTTCCAGACAGCGGGTCTCAAGGTGAAGTGGGAAAAATGTCTACTAGGAGTGCCTCAGGTGGACTTTCTGGGATTTATGGTGGACGCAGAAGGGATCCACCCAACTGGGGACAAGGTATGGGCCATTTGTGATGCCCCAGCGCCCAAGAGCAAGACTGAACTTCAGGCCTTCTTGGGACTATTGAACTTTTACCATTCCTTCCTTCCCCACAAGGCGGCAGTAGCAGAGCCCCTACACAGACTCCTGGACAAGCGGGGCCCTTGGGTGTGGGGGCAGTGCCAGGAGGCTGCATTCCAGGCAGTCAAGGACTTGCTTGTATCAAACTCGGTCTTAGCACACTTCAACAAGAGGCTGCCGGTGGTGCTAGCATGCGACGCCTCGCCCTATGGCATTGGCGCTGTCCTGGGACACCAACTCCCTGATGGAAGATAGATACCAGTGGCATACGTTTCCCAGACACTCAATGCAACCGAGCGGAACTACTCACAAATTGATAAGGAGGGTTTGGCAATCGTGAAGGGAGTAAAAAAATCCATGATTTCTTGTACGGGCGGCCCTTCACCGTGGTGACTGACCACAAGCCGTTGCTTGGCTTGTTTGCCCCCGAAAAGCAGACCCCCCAAGTGCTGTCTGCTTGCGTCCTCAGGTGGTCAATTTTCCAGCTACCAGTATGCACTGATTCACCGCCCTGGGAAGGCGATGGGCCATGTGGATGCCCTCAGCAGGCTACCACTACCAGAAACAGGCCCCGACCCAGCACCTGCACAAGAGGTTATGAGCCTGGAGCTACTTCCCGACCGCCCCATTCAGGCACAAGAAGTTGCACACCATTCCAAGAAAGACAGGGTCATCTCCCGGGTCCTGGACTGGGTATGGAGGGGATGGCCCAGCAGCAGCCCCAGGCCAGAATTCGCCGGCTACACAACTCACAAACATGAACTGTCGGCCCACAAGGGGTGCCTGTTATGGGGAAGCAGGGTCGTGGTTCCCCAGCCCCTCCACAAAAGGGTCCTCACAGCCCTACACAAGACACACCCAGGGGTAGTAAGAATGAAGGCCCTTGCCAGGAGTTATGTGTGGTGGCTGGGGATCGACAGAGAGATAGAGGCCTGGGTCAAACACTGCCAGGCCTGCCAAGAATCCCGCCCAGATCCCCCAAGGGCTCCAGTCCAGTCCTGGGAGTCCGCCCGACCACCATGGTCACGCCTGCATGTGGACTTCGCTGGCCCCTTTCAGAGGAAAACATTCTTCATAGTGGTCCTACACCAAATGGCTGGAAGTCACACTGGTACCGTCCACTTCTACGTCCGCAGCCCTCTGGGTACTACGAAGGCTGTTTGCAACCCACGGGCTCCCTGACACTCTCTTCTCAGACAATGGGACTGCATTTACGTCAGGAGAATTCCAAACCTTCACAGCGCAGAACGCCATCTGCCACATCCGTTCGGCGCCATTCCACCCTGCCACCAATGGCCAAGCAGAACGCATGGTGCGGACCACCAAGGACACCCTTCGTCTCATGACGCAAGGGGATTGGGAGTAACGCCTTGCCACATTCCTTCTAGCACAGCACCCCCAGCTCAACAACTGGCCGGAGCCCCGCTGAACTACTAATGGGTCGGCGCCTTGCAATCTGATTGGACCGCCTTCACCCCAATAGAGCTCAGGATGAGGTAGTGGTGGGGGAAGGCAGGAACCTCCGGACCTTCGAGACCCAGGACCCAGTGTACGCAAAGAATTTTGGGGCAGGCCCAGCATGGGTACCCGCCACAGTCACCAGGGTCACTGGCCCCATGTCGTACGAGGTGCTAACGGATGGGGGGCAATGCTGACGCTGCCACTGCGACCAGATATGGTGACGATTCCCGGGAGAAACCAGGAGGAGGACAGGTCAAAGGAGTCCCAAGGGAACAGTGGGGCAGTGAGGCCCATAGAGCAGGAGGGGCCAGCAGGAGAGGCAGAATCAGTAAATACAGAGATGACCCGAGATGCCGAAAGGACATCGGAACCAGAACCACGACTGAGCAAGCCGGTTACGCCAGACCAAACAGCACCATCACAGCCAGCATCCTTGGAACACGAGCCAGAGCCTGAACCCTGGACCAGGGAACACCCCATGCCGCAACGCACACGTAGGCCGCCGGCGTACCTTGAGGACTATGAATGCGACCTCCTGGGCAGGACTGGAACTTAGAGGGGAGGGGTATTACGTACTGAGTTGAATAGGATCCAAACTGCAGCAGTCTGATTGGTCCTAGAACAATAGGATTCAGAATGCAGCAGTCTGATTGGTCCTAGAACAATGCAGCAGTATGATTGGTTGGCAGGAACCACCCAATCATGCTCCAGATAGAAGTGAATCCACAACCTGATTGGCTTACAGTAGAATTCCGGAATTAGCCAAACATGTGCAGCTCATTGTGTAAATAATGTATATAAAGCAAATACTTTGAGGGGACATTCATTCATTCCTCCTCACCACTATGAGCTGAATAAAAAGCATGAAATCACTTTGTGACTCTGAGTATATTTCAGGAAAGTTTATCTCAAGATGCAATGACTTGTCTTTGCAACCTTTTTTGCTTTATTTTCATGAATAGAGGGATTTTCCTGCATCCCCCCCCTCCGCTGGTCAACCAGCATAAAATACCTAATCCCTTGTTGACATCATCAGCTAATGGCAGGTGTCCCCTGGCAGCAAATTCATCTCCACGGTCGATCAGTGCTTCTTTCACTGCATCATAGCCATGCAGCACCACAACCCGTTCTGCTCCAAAATACATTGTGAACACAGAGCCATACTTCTCACTAAACTGGAAAAAAGAAGGACACACATCTAGGTGGGTTTGCGGGTTAGGAGAGAGTCATATAGCTGATGGAGAGCCCCGCTGCCCCCAGACTCACTATGGGCATCTGAACCACATGACTCTTAATAACATACAGAAGAGTTCGGCAGCTATATCAGACCAAAGGCCAACTAGTCCACGACTGTTATCACAGTGGCCAAGCTTTATCTTCAAGGAATTTTGTCTTAACAAAATTCCACAGTGAATTCCACAGTTTCAATATGCACTGTACAAAGAACTACTATCTTGTGTGTGTTGTAAATCTTCCCACATTCAGCTTTAACCGAAGGCTCCATGTTTTAGCATTACAGACCCTTCATGTGTCCCTATTTTCCAGGGACATCCCTGATTTAGAGAAGCTGTCCCAGTTTGACCACAGAATGTCCCCCCTTTTCCTTCGGATGCCCCTATTTTCACTGGAGAATGTTGGAGGGTATAGAGTTGTCCGACCCCCTCTGAAGGCAATCCTGAATAGGGAAGTGTTTTTTTGTTTAATTTCTAATGTTTTATTACTTTTTTATATATGTTGGAAGCTGCCCAAAGTGGCTGGGGCAACCCAGTAAGTTGTGTGGGCTATAAATAGTAAAATTATTATGGAATTGGATGTCCCTATTTTCATTGGAGAAATGTTGGAGGGTATGGCATTATGAGAGGGGGGTAAAAGTGTTCTCCCGTCCACTTTCTCTATACCGTGAATATGATTATAGTGCTCTGTTATGTCTCCCTCACACTCATTTTTCTAAGGGAATTCTTACAGTACCTTCCCACTGAGCACATTCTGGGGAAAATAAAGGAGCAGCTTTTCAGAATACAAGAAGACGATGAACTCCACACTGTCCAGCAGAGGCTAAAAATGTTCAGAGGGCAAAAATGCCCAAACCATCCATGTGTGGAGGGAGAATTGGACCCTCCACCCCCCCTGTCTCTAAAATAGTATGAAAATTGCACTATTGCTTTTTAAAGTTCTTTACTCAGAAAGGGGCTTTATGGCTTTTATTTTAAGGATAAAACAATAAAATGACAATAAAACAACCCCCTTTCTGGAGTTGTGGGATCTGCTCAAAGTCCACCTCTTTTCTGTGGAGCCTTTGGGACAAGTCCCTGCTCCCCATCCCTGCCAATGTAGCCAAGCGCAAGTCCGTGCCACTGACATCACAGCGATTCTGCTATTCTTTTCTTCTGGTCTGGATGCCTCCGCTCCCTCTCTTGCCTCTCCTCTGTCAAAGTGCAGAGTCTGTTGCCTTATACTCTGCAAATGTGCCCTGCACACAGATGGTACCATCTATAAAGAAAGAAACTGACAATTGATTGTCCCCTTCCAAAAGAGTCAGATGGAAAGAGGCTTGCAAACAGGTAACGGTCATCAACAGACAGCTGTTGAGGAAGGTGCTCATCCTTGGCTTACCTCCTGGAGAACCTGGGCCAGGTTGTTGGTCTTCAGCTGCAGAGCGTTCCCTACGATGGGCAGTGGAGGTGGGCCAGGTGGCAGCTGCTTTGCATTCTCTGGCGTCCTGCTCCTGACTGCAAGGAAAACAAGGCAAGAGATACATATGATCATCAAAATGGTCACTGTCCCTAGAGGCTCCATGGCACCAGCTAACAGTGACTGAAATGACTCTAGATGAATTAATTTGCTTTCCAGTTTTATATACTCTGAGGAGGTCACATAGACATGGACTTTCACCAATAGGAATTCTAGGTTTCTCTGAGTAAATGAGATTAGCCATTAAGTAGATAAGGTTGTATAATCAAGAAATGAACTTCTCTGAACTTCAGTCTGTATTCTTTTTCTTCATTGATTAGTAAGGCAATGATAACGGCATTACTGCGCACAAGGTCTGCGATGTAAGACAACCAGGGGTCAGCTTTTTTCCCTGCCAAACATTGTAATGTAGCCTTGAGGCAAATGGTTCTGCTTCTAAGGTGCTTTCAGGACCAGGTTCCTGCAGGAGAGCTTCTTGGAGGTTTCGTCCACCTCAGATGCCCACAAATGTGAAATAAAATTGAGAACAACAAAATGCTTTTACAGGTGGAGTTAATTTAGAAAAAGACTACGAGCAAATGCTCAAGAAAATCACCATTTTATAGTTCAAATCGGGAAAAATAAATGCAGTAAATGGACCAAAGGCTGCCATCAGGGGTAGCAACAGAACTGCCACTTCACTACGCTGTGAAGAAATTAAATATTTTAATTTTTTTAGTTTCTTCTCCCGTTAGATTCACAAAATGTTTAGGGGTATGTGTACCCCTGCGTCCCTCCAGAAAAAAAGCACTGTACAGTGGTACTGTTAAGTTGTGGGCGAACATGTCAGACGACACAGCGATTCTTTAAACAGCTCTTCTTTATTCAGATGCCAGAACAGAACTAGGCTGAGGAGCTCAATCAGCCTGCTTATACAGTGGTGCCTCGCAAGACTTAAAGAATCCGTTCCGTGAGTCTTTTCGTCTTGCGGTTTTTTCGTCTTGCAAAGCAAGCCCATTAGCGGATTAGCGCTATTAGCGCTATTGGCAGTTTAAGGGCTAAAAACGGCTTTTTAAGGCTTAAGGGATTAGCGGTTTTGCTGCTAAAAGGCTTTTAGCAGCTTAGCGCTTCAGAAAAAGGGGTTTTGGAGCGGGAAAAAACCTCAAAAAATTTCTTCAATTTTCGTCTTGCGAAGCAAGCCCATAGGGAAATTCGTCTTGCGAAGTGCCTCTGCAAACGGAAAACCCTTTCGTCTTGTGCGTTTTCCGTCTTGCGAGGCATTCGTCTTGCGGGGCACCACTGTATAGAGCTCCAGAACAATGCAACTGTTGCCATATTCTAAAACTATCCAATCACTGAACGTCACTTTTTCATCCTTCATTTGCATACAAAACTATCCAATCACTGAACGTCACTTTTTGATCCTTCATTTGCATAACTATCTCCAGTATCCCCCTGCTGGCCCAGGGTGAGAACTTCAGTACATAACAGGTACCTTGGGTTACAGACGCTTCAGGTTACAGACTCCGCTAACCCAGAAATATTACCTCGGGTTAAGAGGTTTGCTTCAGGATGAGAACAGAAATCGTGCTCCAGTGGTGCGGCAGCAACAGGAGGCCTCATTAGCTAAAGTGATGCTTCAGGTTATGAACAGTTTCAGGTTAAGAACGGACCTACAGAACGAATGAAGTACTTAACCTGAGGTACCACTGTACATTATTATTAATACTAATACTATGTTGTTGTTGTTGCCACCCATTCTGCATCTGAGGAAGTATGCCCTAGCAAATCTTACTCCCTTTACAAATTGCCACAGACCTTCTCCTATTTTTATATACAACTTAGATAAAAAGAAGCAAGGGCATGGGAGAGGGTTTTCGCCAGCTAATATAAGCTTGTTCAGTGGGGCAGTTTGAGACAAAATACGACACTTTAATCCTGTGTGGACGTGGTCTATAAATGTCTGTAAATTCTGTAAATGTCTGTAAATTCTGGATTGCTTGCATTGTTACGTCATAAGCAGCAGGCCATCCTTAGATTAGATGTGTCAGGGGAATCGGTAGTGAAAGTACAGGTTTGCCACTGATCATACAAACAAACACAAATGCTGTGGGATGTGGGGGGGATTAAGGGCAATTGGGGCTAGGAAGGAATACAGAGGTTTGGGGGCATGTGAGGAAGGGGGAGGATGCATAGGGGAGGTGGGGAGACAGGAGGCTGTTTGATTTTGTTGTAAAATTCCAAAAATAAATAACAAAAAGTTGTTTGCATTGCTAATTAAAACTAAAAGGTTGCGTTTCTGCTGTCTGGATGTCATTTGCTAAAACCAAATGTGTTTTAAAAATTGAACCTATAAAGCAGAAATATGCACCACTGTGTTCAATGGTGCTTACTCCCAACCATGCAGAGAACTGCAGTCATGTGCCATAAATTTAATCATGAGATTTTATTAGTAATTTGTTTTTAATGTCTGTGTTTTAAAGGTGGAGGGATTTTTTAAAGCAATGTGTTAGAAAAGCAAAATACAGTGGTGCCTCGCAAGACGAAATTAATTCGTTCCGCGAGTCTCTTCGTCTAGTGGTTTTTTCGTCTTGCGAAGCAACCCTATTAGCGGCTTAGCGGATTAGCACTATTAGCGGTTTAGCGGCTTTTAGCGGCTATTAGTGGCTATTAAAGGCTTAAGGGATTAGTGGATTAGCTGCTAAAAGGCTATTAGCGGTTTAGCGGCTTAGAAAAAGGGAGTGGGGAGCGAAAAAAAATGTCAAGACTCGCAAGACAGTGTGGCACGGCAGCTAAAAAAGCCAATGCAATTCTGGGCTGCATCAATAGGAGTATAGCATCTAGATCAAGGGAAGTAATAGTGCCACTGTATTCTGCTCTGGTCAGACCTCACCTGGAGTACTGTGTCCAGTTCTGGGCACCACAGTTCAAGAAGGACACTGACAAACTGGAACGTGTCCAGAGGAGGGCAACCAAAATGGTCAAAGGCCTGGAAACGATGCCTTATGAGGAACGGCTAAGGGAGCTGGGCATGTTTAGCCTGGAGAAGAGGAGGTTAAGGGGTGATATGATAGCCATGTTGAAATATATAAAAGGATGTCACATAGAGGAGGGAGAAAGGTTGTTTTCTGCTGCTCCAGAGAAGCGGACATGGAGCAATGGATCCAAACTACAAGAAAGAAGATTCCACCTAAACATTAGGAAGAACTTCCTGACAGTAAGAGCTGTTCGACAGTGGAATTTGCTGCCAAGGAGTGTGGTGGAGTCTCCTTCTTTGGAGGTCTTTAAGCAGAGGCTTGACAACCATATGTCAGGAGTGCTCTGATGGTGTTTCCTGCTTGGCAGGGGGTTGGACTCGATGGCCCTTGTGGTCTCCCCCAACTCTATGATTCTATGATTCTAGGAATAGCCCTCAAGTGTTGCTGGGAATTGCAAATGGGGAGGAGAGCACTGTAGCGCTCAGGTGCTCCTTGAGGGCTTCTCATAGGCATCTGGTTGGCGACAGTGAGAACAGGATGCTGGACTAGATAGGCCTCTGACCTGCTCCAGCAGAGATCTGTTATGTTCTCTCTCCCAGGTCCAGGTGAGACTGCCAGAATCTTCTGAGAGCAGCCATTCAAACCACCCTAAAAAGCAACCTACTGCGCATGCTTCTGCAGCTATCTCTGGGAAGAGAAGGGGGAACAATAACTGCCACACCTTACTCTAGTAAATGAAGGTGTGCTGGATTGCTACTAATACAATGAATGGCAGCAGCTTCGGTTACATTAGAAACAAAGGCTAAGCTCCAAAGTGCATAAGGAATGCCTGGTAGAAACTAGAAGGAGCTTAGGATTTCAGGGGGATGTGTTTTTAAATGTTTTTCCTTTTTCTTGTGTTGATGTATTGTTTTTTTCTTTTATTTTTGATGTATTATCTCTTAATATTTTTTTATACTGTCTTTTTCTTTTCTTCTGTAACTATAAAACCTTTAATAAATATTATTTTTTTAAAAAAAAGGATTTCAGAGGGTGAAGGTATCAGTGGCCTGCAAAGCAACTCTTTCCTCCTGAAGCTTTGCAGAGTCAGAATAAATTATGCAAAGCAAATGTAGTTTACTGCATTAGGAATCCTTTTTATTTTACTGAATACAGCTTCAGTAATGTTTGGTTGTAAAGCAGTTTATAAATCTGCAAATAAAATTGCTATACTTGCATAATCTTTACAGGTTACAGCATTCACTTTGTCATAGTATTATTTATTTAGCTCTGGGAGGGTGAAGGACATCTATAAAGCCATTCCATTTCACAAACAGGTAAAAAAATACATACATCTGGATGTGCTCTTATTCTCCAGAACAAGTAGAGCAGTGGTTTTCTATGCAAGTGAAACCAGCACACTTCTCCAAACTTTGGTTTGGAGAAGACCTTCAGGAGTTTCAATGGGACAGAGGACAAGCATTTCAAGTCCCGAATTCTTCTCCAGCTTGAATTAAAATGCAAATCAGATACAAGTTCTTTCCTCTTGCCCCTTCCATTCAGTGCAATGGAGAAACATTACTTCACTACTTTGAATAGGAGCATAATTGAGAGGGTGCAGGAACCAAAAAGAAAAATTCTGAAGACAGAAGAGGAAGACCATTCTCCCTTGATTAACTTCATAGGTGGATTCCCCTCACCAATTTTGCCCAGGCTGCCTCTGAATTTGTACTAGGGAAACATTTTTCTTTTACACTGAATGGGAGCAGGGTTGAAGGAAGACTGAGAGGAAAGAAATTCTGACAATTCTTTGAAAGTTTTCCCTCTCCAACTCCTCCTGGAGGTTTTCAGTCCTCCCTTGGAGAATATTCAGTGAAATGACCTTCCTTATTTTGCCAGCCACAAAGTAAGTGGAGAATTTGTGGGAGGGCCATTTTCACTCTGTTCTAGATTTTTAAAGACAGTGAGAGCCTCAGTTGGGCTCAGGAGAAGAAAAAATAGTTTTCTCATCCAAGTTCATCCAAGGTGGGCTTGGGAGATCTTGCCCATCTATGCTCTGTGCCTTTCTTGAAGATATGCTTCCTAGGAGTAGTAGATTACTGGATCCAACTTAGTTCATTTCCCATACTTACTGAGAAGATCAGTTGCATCCATTATTGCTATCTGTTGTTTAGAACATGGTTACCCTTAAAGGGATTTTTGGCAAACATTTGTAAATGTCAAGTCTCAAGGTTGTTCTACTAGGTGAAAGGGGCAAAGATTTCGAAAGCTATTGATTTCTGCAGCACCCTCCAAAGACACAAAGAGTAACAGGACTTCGTCTCAGTGGCTAAAAAGCTTCCATCTTAGCAGATTTTGCCCATCACACTCATACAGTGGTGGAAGAAGGGGGTGTGGGGGTGCAGTCTGCCCTGGATGTCATCACTGAGGGGGGGTAAGACAAAATGAATTTTTTAAAAATTGTGACATGGTGGTTTAGGCAACTGCAAGTTTCGTGCTGCAGCATGAGATTTCTGTCTGCCTGCTGCCTCTCCCTCAGACGCCTTACAGCTGAGGGGGAGGCGGTGGAGAGGCTCCAAGCATTGGAGAGGCTTGCCCCACCCCCATGGGTCGCCCAACACACCCCTGGCTGCAGGACATGCCCCCGCACCAGGCACTCCAGCGGCTAGCTACGCCGCTGCACACATATGCATATGAAGGGGCAAGAAAGATAAGAATGGGATTTTTGTGTGTGTGTAACTAATTTCTAAATGCTGCTATTTGTCCATTGCAATAATGTCTTCAACGTGAAATAGTCTCTAGCACGATCCCCAAAGTAACAGTTCAACAACTAGTCAGGTAAGAAGATAGGGCTCCACACCTGAGGAGATATTGTGTTATGGGTTTTTTGAACAAAGATTTGCCAGGCTGCGACTTGTCCACATGTGCAGCCCTCCTGAGGCAGGCTTTTCAGCGAGGGACAATGCAGAGCTGATAGGGCCGAGGGAAGTTGCCTATGCTACTCAACACCGGTGTCAGATCGATGTCCTTGGGGTCAATGATGGACTTCAGAGTGAAGTTCTGTAATATGGTGGTCAAGAACAAGAAGATCTCCATACGGGCCAGACCTTCCCCCGCACATATCCGCTTCCCTGCAAAGGAAACCCAAAGTGTAAGATGCATAACAACCACTTTGGCTGTTACGGAGAAAATAACAATCATGCCAAAGGAGCAAAGGTGCTGCTCCAGAACAGCTCCTGGGAGAGTCACTCTTTCCACCATTTCTTTTGCTTCAGCTGGCCACAGGAAAGGTACAAGGAGTTCTGATGGACCCAGAAGCCTCTGCCCCTCTCTTACAAAATGGGAGCCCTTCCAGTTTAGGCTGCAGGAGGAAGGAGCTTCCCCCTCATTGCCCCGACACCAGCCAATTAGGGAGACGGGAAAGACCTGAGCTGGCCAAGACTGCAGCCAACTGAGGAAACAGAGATCTTACCTGCTGAGAAAGGCATGAAATAGTTGCTCTTCCTGAAGGTGCCATCTTTGTGCAAGAAATGTCCTGGGTCAAATTCTTTGGGGTTTGGAAATTCTTTGCTGTCATGTAGCACAGATGTCAGACTTGGATATATGGTAGTGCCCTGCAGAGAGTGCAAAGAAATGGGCTGGATGGCCATGACACCCAACGAAAGCATAAAATTGACACCCACAAAGGAATGGTGTGGGAAGGCACTTTGTTGATACAGAAGAAGAATGGGGCAGCTTCAGAAGGCAATAGGGTGTTTAAAATGAAGCCCAGGCCTGAAGATGCCCAGCTACACTTTAGGAGTTGGGCAAAACTACTTCCCTTGCTTGTAGATAAGAAGAGAAGAAAAGCTCTGCTGGATCAGTCCAGTGGCCCCATCTGGCCCAGCATCCAGTTTTCATGGTATCCAACCAAATTCCCATGGAAGCCCATCAACATAATCTAAGCAAGACAGCACTCTCAATTCCTGTGGTTTCCACCCACTGGTATTCAGAAGCATGCTGCCTCTCACCATGGAGGTAGAATATAGCCATCATGGCTAGCAGCCTACTATTACTACTCAGAGCCTTGAAGAGAGCTGACCTTTGGAATGACATATTGTCTGAACGGTGTATCTTTGAGTACTGCATGAGGGACGCTCAGTGGGATGAGAGAGATGAACCTCTGGATCTCATGGATGACAGCATCTGTGTAAGGCATTTCCGCACGATCTGCCATGCAAGGACTTCGTGATCGGCCAATAACTCGGTCAATTTCTTCATGCACTTTCTCTATAATGGGAAGAATGAGGTTTAACGCCAGTGCAGGAAACATCATAGAAGCAATTGAAATTCCATGGGAGTGCCTGCCAGCCTCTGCACATTTTTGGAGCTTTCAATGTTTTCTGATGCCAACTT
This sequence comes from Podarcis tiliguerta, assembly GCF_965153285.1. NCBI lineage: Eukaryota > Metazoa > Chordata > Lepidosauria > Squamata > Lacertidae > Podarcis > Podarcis tiliguerta. Next base: position 114,083,187 of record NC_139534.1, on the reverse strand, counting down.
TCTATTGACTCATCACATTAACTCAGACAAATTATTATAGCTCACCTTCAGTAATGCATCTGTAAACAGGGAAACATAGTATAAATGCAATTATTTATATATGAATTCAATTTCTATCCAAAAGGAGCCCAGAGGGACAAAAGCCTCCTCTTTAGGGAAGTTTTAGGAGCAAGTGATGGTCCAGCTTAGAGGGAATCCTATTGGAGGCACTGTCCTGCAGTGATTCTGATCCTACCTGAGGGCCTTTTGACCCCTGGCCCTTGTGGTTGTGCCTTTGTGGGCTACCCTTCAGGCTGGCACAGAAAGTCCAGCTGGTGCAGGATGTGATGCCTTTCTCTAAAGGATCTGCACTGGCTGCCGCCATACTACTGGGCCAAATTGAAGTTGTTACTGTTTGTATATAAAATCCTAGGGTTTACAATATGGTCAGCTATAAGAGCTCATACACACTTCTGTTTTTGTTGGGATTTCTAGGCACAGGTCTGTGATTACTAGGCATGGGTCTGAGCATTTGATCCCTCCCCCCCACTGTTTTATCCAGGAAAGCCTTCTGTTTGCTGCTGATGTCAGTCAGCGATGATTAACATTCAGCAACGAACATTGGGTTTTCCTGGGGAAAGTGGCAGAACAACCACCTCTTGGACCTGTGACACATAAATCGAGGAGAGAACTAGAATAATAAATACTAACATCACATCCGTTTTACCTTGTATCTCTGGGTATTTGAGGAGGATCATGAACCCGTATCGCAGTGTGGTGCTGGTGGTCTCTGTTCCAGCCCCAAACAAGTCAACTGTGCTTATGGCCAGGTTTTCAATGGTGAAATGGGATGCCTGGTCTAAAGGATCTGCACTGGCTGCCAGTACACTACTGAGCCAAATTCAAGTTGTTACTGTTTGCATATAAATCCTTGGGTTTGCAATGTGGTCAGCTATAAGAGCTCATCCACACTTCTGTTTTTGCTGGGATTTCTGTGACACATAAATCTGGGAAAGCACTAGAATAATAAGTACTAATAATGCATCTGTTTTACCTTGTATCTCTGGGTATTTGAGGAGGATCATGAACCCGTATCGCAGTGTGGTGCTGCTGGTCTCAGTTCCAGCCCCAAACAAGTCAACTGTGCTTATGGCCAGGTTTTCAATGGTGAAATGGGATGCACTATTACCTTTTTCCTGCAGAAAGACACAACACAGTCAGTGGAGTCAACTCAATTGTTCTGAGTACAACATAACAAGAATTTAACTGCGCCACTGGGACGAGCTCCCTTCCCAAGACACATCTTATGTCAAGTCTTGTTATAGCTCATTACTCTTGACATTCCTTGCTCATTGGAAAGAATTTCCCACTTACTACAGGAACAAGTCAGCAATGGGAAATGAATCTACTCCAATGGGGTGTGGGCAGGAATCTCTTTCCTTGGCATTCCCCACAAGAAGCTGGATGGAAGTCTGCTGGTTGGGAAGCTTCAGGAGTGGCAGGAGAGTTCTGTGAGTTTTCATGATTACCTGATCCATTTTCATAAGGAAGCAGTCGATAAAATCCCGAGGTGAGCTGGGGTCCAGAGTGGGCTTGTGCTCTTCAACCTCCTCCAAAACAAACTCTCTGAGTGCCAAGTTGTTTTTCAGCACTTTGTGGTGGGGCCCAGGGATGCATTTCATCAAAGAAGGAAAGAGGTTGTAGAGCTAGAAGAAACACCACAAGAGACCCATTGGCACCAACCTCAGTCAGGGTTTGTCCACACTCGGGCTTCAGTATAACGTTGGCCACTGTTGCCTTGTGTGCATTTCAACTCTGTGGTACACATACCAGCATTTTCACTACCAATGCTTCCCAAAAATATGTAGATGTTCCCCATCTGCATTACTGGGTGGTGCTTCATTGATTGTACTGCATTGTATTATCTTCCCTTCCCCTCAATTAGTGCTTTCCCATCCTCTGCCTAATGTTTGTAGAGGTCATATGCAGATTTTTATTTTTTATTTTCACCTACCTTTAGAAAAATATGAGAAATCATGAAACAATCCCCCCACCCCCACTGCCAAAACCACAATAGCTGGGTAGGAAGCTGTCTTATATTATTATCTTATTATTATTATTATCATTTATTGAATTTATACCCACAGGTCTCAGGGCAGTTGACAGACTAAAATCAAAATATAAAACCACAAAATGCATAATCAAAATAAGAACAACAACCCAATTACCCCCCCCCCCGCCAAACTCTGAATGTTAAAAGGTATATACTGAATGAGACCATTGTTCTCTCAAGTTCAGTACTGCCTATGCAGCAGCTCTGCTGGGTTTCATTCAGGAGTCCCATACATCTTTCTAAATTTAGTCCCATCTGCTCCTCCTGTTGAAACCAGGCTGTGTACACATCGCTGGCTTAAAATGCTGCAAGGCAGGATAGATATGGATTGTGGCTAACGTCGTGTATTCACACCTTCTCAAACCAGTAGTGGAAGCACACTGGATGCAGAGGCAATGGCAGTGTATATACATCCCAAGTGATTAGTTCCAGTTATAAACTTGAGCCTGTGAGTTTTACTCGTTAAGCTTTACTTCCTATTCCACTTGGCTGCTGTTAAGTCAAACCTTGGTTACTAGACCCAGGTATTGGCATTGTATGCACCAACCTTGACTGGATCTCCAAATTAAAAACATAAGAACGTAAGAAGAGACTATTGAATCAGGCCCGTGGCCCATCCTGCTGTCACAGTGGCTAACCAGTTACCCGTGGCAAGCCTGCAACTAGGACATTAACAGAAATATTAAGAGGCAGAGGCAGTATGGGCCATGAGAAGCCTGGAAGAAAGACATTTAAACAGCAGGAAAATGGCCACAGCCAGAGGCAGAAGCTACATAAAATAAATATTCCACATGCAAGTAAACTTTAGACTTTGTGGAAAAGAATGCATTTAACCAGATGGCACCTACCTGTCCCCAAGGAGAGCTAAAAACCTCAAAGTTTTCATTCATTAAGCTCATCATGGATAGGAACTTCTTGTCATTATAATCATATCGTTTCCCAAAGACAATTGCACAAATGACATTGGAGAGAGCGCAACTGAGCGAGTAGGTTGGATCCAAGGGCTTCTCTGGAAGGACAAAAAAAATAATTATACAGCCCCATTATTTAGGCAATAATCTAGTTGTTTGTTTCATATCAATGCAGATATCTATTATATCTATTAAAACTTTGAGCACAATGGCACCTGTGCTTTGGAATGTGGTTCCTATTGAAACCAGCTAGAATTTTGGCATTTCATCACCTGATGAAAATGTTTGTATTTCACGTGTTTTTAAGCAATTTATTTGATTCAGTGTTGGTCACTAGTTCTGTCTTTTACGATTTTTTATTTTTTAATAATTTCCTTGTACCCACCATGTATTGCCAAGAATGCTATTTTTGTTTCAGACACTGCAGATTATTGATAAAACTGATTGTTTCAAGAAGTGGCAAAAAGATCTATCTAAATTTGTCTGGCAGGGCAAAAAGCCAAGGATAAAATTTAAAATATTAACAGACGTTAAAGAAAGAGGGGGCTTTGCCCTGCCAGACCTAAAACTCTATTATGAAGCAGCAGCTTTCTGCTGGTTGAAGGAATGGCTACTTCTTGAAAACACAGACATATTGGATTTAGAAGGGTTTAATAATGCATTTGGCTGGCATGCATATCTATGGTATGATAAAGTTAAAGTGCATAGAATGTTCAAAATTCACATTGTTAGAAAAGCACTGTTCAATGTCTGGATCAGATACAAAGATCTTTTGGAAAACAAAACCCCAAGGTGGTTGTCTCCAATGGAAGCTAAGGCAGTAAAGAGACTCAATATGGAGGCAAATTGGCCGAAGTATTGGGAGATCTTAGAACAGGATGGTGACAAATTGAAATTGCAGAGTTTTGACAAACTAAAAAGTAAAGTCCGAGATTGGCTTCATTATTATCAAATAATGGAGGTATTTAAAATGGACAGAAAAATTGGCTTCCAGGTGGAAAAATCAAAATTGGAAACAGAACTATTAGAACCTAAAACAAAAATATTGTCTAGAATGTATAATTTGCTGCTGAAATGGAACACACACGATGAGGAAGTGAAATTGGCTGTGATTAAATGGGCTCAAGACGTTGGCCATAACATAATGTTTGCTGACTGGGAAAGGTTGTGGACCACTGGAATAAAGTTTACGGCATGTAATGCCTTAAGAGAGAACATAATGAAAATGATATATAGGTGGTACATGACACCAGTCAAGCTTGCAAAAATGTATCATATGCCTGATAACAAATGCTGGAAATGTAAAGAAGCAGAAGGTACCTTTTTTCACCTTTGGTGGACGTGCCCAAGGATTAAGGTTTTCTGGGAAATGATTTATAATGAATTGAAAAAAATATTTAAATACACATTTAGAAAGACCCCAGAAGCCTTTCTCCTGGGTATGGTAAACCAACAGGTTCAAGTGAAGGACAGAACTTTTTTTATGTACGCTACAACAGCAGCAAGAATACTCATCGCGCAATACTGGAAGACGCAAGATCTACCCACGCTGGAAGAATGGCAAATGAAGCTCATCGACTGTATGGAACTTGCAGAAATGACTGGCAGAATCAGAGACCAGGGAGAAGAGATGGTGAAGGAAGATTGGAGGAAATTTAAAGACTATTTACAGAAGCATTATAAAATTACGAACGTTTGAGGTTATCAGATTGAATGTAAAAGAATGTTATTATAAAAATGACAATGTTAAAGAAAGTATTTTTAATAAGACATAGGGAAATGTAAGGATAAATAAGACAATAATATTAATCTGAACCAAAGATACGCCAGAGGGAAAGAGTTTACTACCAGAATATAAGACCTAGAATACAGAGTGGGAAGGCATGGGGAAGTCGCAGACCTAAGTTAATGCTGAAGAATACAATGATACAATATTTGTTTTTAATTCTTTTATTCTTACCGTTTTCATTTTTCTTTTTGTCTTTGTACAATGTATGTATTGTTTTTCTTTTGCTTTTTTCCTTTTGATGTGTTTGTCGATTTGTTCTTTTTTTGTTTATTGAATGTGGAAAATAAAATATTATTTAAAAAAAAAAGATATTTCTTTATGAGCTGGTGGTTAATAATCTGTTGTAATGTACCCCAGCATCTGTTGTGATGTTCAAGGGGGTCCACTTGATAAGCCTATGTGGATGACGGGCAGTGGCTACCCACCCTGAGTGTCCTGGAACTTTTCTAGCAGGAACTGTGCTTCCTCCTGGATTCTCTCCTCAATACTTTTCTTTCCCATGCCAAAGTTGCGCAGGGTGGTAAGGGCAAAGCGTCGGAGCTGCTTCCACGATTCCCCATTGCTGAATACAATTCCTGGAAAGCAGAAGAGGAAATGGGCATGAAGGAGATGGATGGACTGAAAGAGAGAGAGCAGAAGAAGCAGGTTGGAAGAGCAGGAGGCTCTTATTCTTGGCTCCAGACCACCTGGAGACTTGGTACTTTGGTGCCTCCTTATTCCATAATCAGTAGCTGGCCAGTCTTCTGATACATGCCCTTACTGTAAAATATATGTGTTTAATGTGCATAAAATGCTATGTTTGTGTGTGTTGTGTATGAAACGTAGTGGAGATTTACAGTTGCAGAATGTCCATTTTTGCAGCTAAAACTTAAAAAGAGGTTTCAATGTTTCGATATTTATGTTAACTGATAATTCATCTCTTGGAGCCTGGGTCTCTCTCTGAAGCTGCCAGTATAATGAAGAAGCAATAGTTCTTGGACTATATTAACCAGAAAGAACTTAAAGAAAACTGGACTACATTGCTAGTTGTATAAGTGAAATGTGTTGATTTGGGTGTTGGTTTTTTTGGTAACAAATTTAAAGATAGCTTGCAGTAACTTTGAAACTCTTTCTTGGTGTGGAGAGCTTATTGATTCACAAGATCCAGGCCAGGGAATTCTGCTCACATAACTCTCTCACTTACTGCCCACACCAGAATTACCCCAGACCATTATTTTTAAAGGCTAGAGACTCATTCAATCCTGCTTTAATTTTTGGTGCTTGCTCTAAACCAGAGGCGGAGCTAGCTGCTCCAGCACCTGGAGCGGCCTGCGTGGGCAGGGGTAAGCACCCTTGGGTGTAAGGCGGCGCGCGGCGGCGGGGAGCCTCCGGCGGGTGCCAGCGGCAACGCACATCCCAGGGGGGCGCCACCTGTGGCGATGTCACTCCCCTCAGAGATTGCACCCAGGGTGGCCAGCACCCACCACACCCACCTTTCTCCGCTACTGCCCAAGATATTGCTTAAGTACTTTTATGAGATGGCTCATTTCTCTCTTAAATGGCAATGCCCAATGTATAGCTATGCCATTAAAAAGCTGCTAATTATCTATTGCTACTGTCCAGTGGGAACATTAATTAGGAAAGTTTATCTCAAGATGCAATGACTTGTCTTTGCAACCTTTTTTCACGAATAGAGGGATTTTCCTGTGTGTCCCCCCCCCCCACTCGTCAACCAGCATAAAATACCTAATCCCTTGTTGACATCATCAGCTAATGGCAGGTGTCCCCTGGCAGCAAATTCATCTCCACGGTCGATCAGTGCTTCTTTCACTGCATCATAGCCGTGCAGCACCACAACACGTTCTGCTCCAAAATACATTGTGAACACAGAGCCATACTTCTCACTAAACTGGAAAAAAAGATGGAGAAAGTCATATAGCTGATGTAGAGCCCCACTGCCCCCAGACTCACTATGGGCATCTGAACCACATGACTCTTAATAACATACAGAAGAGTTCTGCAGCTAGATCAGGCCAAAGGCCAACTAGTCCACGACTGTTATCACAGTGGCCAACACAGTTCTTCTGGGAAGCTCCATAACAAGACCTGAGTGCAATAGCACGCTCCCCTCCTGCAGGTCCCTGGAACTGGTGGAGGTTCAGCATCATCACTAGCAACAATGGGTAGCTTTATCTTAAAGTTCATTAACATTTCTTTTAAATTGTCCAAGTTCATTAAATCATCCAAGTTCATTAACATTTCTTTTAAATCATCAAAGTTTGAGCCAATCATCGCTACTTCTTTGGGATTGAATTCCACAGTTTCAATATGCACTGTATGAAGAACTACTCTCTAGCGTGTGTTGTAAGTCTTCCCACATTCAGCTTTAACTGAAGGCTCCAGGTTTTAGCTTTGCAGACCCTTCATGTGTCCCTATTTTCCGGGGACATCCCTGATTTAGAGAAGCCATCCCGGTTTGATTACAGAATGTCCCCCCTTTTCCTTAGGATGTGCCTATTTTTACTGGAGAAATGTTGGAGGGTATAGACTTGTCCGACCCCCTCTGAAGGCAATCCTGAATAGGGAAGTGGTTTTTTTGTTTAAATTTTAATGTTTTATTATGTTTTTATATATGTTGGAAGCTGCCCAAAGTGGCTGGGGCAACCCAGTAAGGTGTGTGGGCTATAAATAGTAAAATTATCATTATGGAATGGGATGTCCCTATTTTCATTGGAGAAATGTTGGAGGGTATGGCATTATGAGAGGGGGGGAAAAGTGTTTTCCCATCCACTTTCTCTATATCGTGAATGTCCCCCTCACACTCATTTTTCTAAGGGAATTCTTACAGTACCTTCCCACCGAGCACATTTTGGGGAAAATAAAGGAGCAGCTTTTCAAAATACAAGAAGACTATGAACTCCCCACTGTCCAGCAGAGGCTAAAAATGTTCAGAGGGCAAAAATGCCCAAACCATCCATGTGTGGAGGGAGACTTGGACCCTCCCCCGCCCCCTGTCTCTAAAATAGTATGAAAATTGCACTATTGCTTTTTAAGGTTCATTACTCAGAAGGGGGCTTTATGGCTTTTATTTTAAGGATAAAACAATAAAATGACAATAAAACAACCCCCTTTCTGGAGTTGTGGGACCTGCTCAAAGTCCACCTCTTTTCTGTGGAGCCTTTCGGACAAGTCCCTGCTCCCCATCCCTGCTGATGTAGCCAAGCGCAAGTCCGTGCCACTGAAATCACAGTGATTCTGCTATTCTTTTCCTCTGGTCTGGATGCCTCCCCTCCTTCTCTTGCCTCTCCTCTGTCAAAGTGCAGAGTCTGTTGCCTTATACTCTGCAAATGTGCCCTGCACACAGATGGTACCATCTATAAATAAACAAACTGACAATGGATTGTCCCCTTCCAAAAGAGTCAAATGGAAAGAGGCTTGCAAACAGGTAACGGTCATCAACAGACAGCTGTTGAGGAAGGTGCTCATCTTTGGCTTACCTCCTGGAGAACCTGGGCCAGGTTGTTGGTCTTCAGCTGCAGAGCGTTCCCTATGATGGGCAGTGGAGGTGGGCCAGGTGGCAGCTGCTTTGCATTCTCTGCCGTTCTGCTCCTGACTGCAAGGAAAACAAGGCAAGAGATACATATGATCATCAAAATGGTCACTGTCCCTAGAGGCTCCATGGCACCAGCTAACAGTGACTGAAATGACTCTAGACGAATTAATTTTCTTTCCAATTTTATATACTCTGAGGAGGTCACACATACATGGACTTTCACCAATAGGAATTCTAGGTTTCTCTGAGTACGGTAAATGAGATTAGCCATTAAGTAGATCAGGTTGTATAATGAAGAAATGAACTTCTCTGAACTTCAGTCTATATCGTTTTTCTTCATTGATTAGTAAGGCAATGATAATGGCATTACTCCGCACAAGGTCTGTGATGTAAGACAACCAGGGGTCATTTTTTTTTCCTGCCAAACATTGTAATGTAGCCTTGAGGCAAATGGTTCTGCTTCTAAGGTGTATTCAGGACCAGGTTCCTGCAGGAGAGCTTCTTCTATACTCTGAGTGCTTGGTTGGAGGTTTCTTGCACCTCAGATGCCCACAAATGTGAAATAAAATTGAAATAAAATTGAAGGCATGTCCATAATGGAACTCAGCCTTAGCACAAATACATCCCTGTCTTCGCAGGATGAGTAGCCTTGTGGCAAATGGTTCTGCTTTTAAGGTTCCTGCAGGAGAGCTTCTTCTACACTCTGAGTGCTTGGTTGGAAGTTCCTCGCACCTTAGATGCCCACAAATGTGACAGATTGTGTCAGAAGTGTAGAGAAAACTTGCATATTTTTTTTAAAAAAAATCAAATGTATGTATGCCAGACAGGTAAACAAAAAAACAAAAAAAACAAAAAAAGACAACAGATTTCATGGCTTGGAGCAACACACATTTAAAACAAATTACTGCAATTTTGGGCAAGTCTGGACTATTGGAACACACATATTTGAAATAAACTTGAAGGCAGGTCCATAATGGAGCTCAGCCTCAGCAAAATACATCCCTGTTAGCAGACCTTGCAGCTTGGGTGAAGTAAACTGAGAGGTTTGCTGGCTTGCTTGCTACACAAACAGTGCTCTTGTGTGGTTTAAAGTAATACATGCATTAGCTAGAGGTTCAGGAGAAGGAAGTTTATTTGCTTTCCCCCAACAATCCCATCTAGCACTTCCCACTAATGTGGACAGGACACACCAAGATAGATTTTGGAGACATGAACCTGGAAGTGCTTTTGTATTGATAAGACACACTAATGTGCTCATCAAAACAGTGACTCACATGTGCCCTAATGGGGACAAAACCATGGTCACTAGTGGACATGGTGTCACAGAGAATTAACTTCTTGTTTTCATTTAGTGCAATTCTTCCATCCACCTCTGGAAATCATATTTAGTACAAGAGGGGAGCATGCAGATGATGGAAGCCTGCCAAGTTATTTATTTAAAATATTGAGAGGTCCCCTTTTAAGGGGTAGCTCCTAAAACAGGAGTGATCCTCAAGCATTTCAAAAAACGATGTCAAAAAGAAGAGAGTAAATATCCCGTTGTGTATATTAGCTGGCCTTTTTACACTGATTCACAGCTTAAACATACTCCTGGAACAGGTTATAGACATCCATAAAATTACTGTAATTAGCTGGCATAATATCTCCCTTATACCAATGTTAAATTCTCTTGCAAACTGACTTGTCAGTTCAGTTTGCATAAACTTATTTGAAATCGTGGTTCGGTTCATAAACCAAAGTGCACCAGGTGTTCTTGCCAACAACTGTTGCTGCTCTGTGTATTTTGAGTCAATCTCCTGTCAGTGCAGATCACAGAAGTTCAGCCCATTCTAGCCACAGCTGGGACACTTTATGGCTGCTCTGCAGAGAGAGGCCAACTCAGTTCACCAGAGTTCAGATTGCATAAACTGAGTTTCTTTGCCAGAGCAACTGGCGAGGTGGTAAAGCCTCTGCCTTACAAGCACATGGTCCCAGGTTCAAGGCCCGTTATCTCTCTGTAGGGTCCTGAAGAGCCTTGTGACACAGGATAAGCCAGCTTCTTACATTCCTGTGTCAGGGCAAGGCATCATGATCTGATTATTATAAAGGCAATATAACTACACCATGATGAGCCCACAGAGGAAGGAGACAGGACTCCGGTCCACAGAATGACTAGGAGGCTGCATTCTTGCTGCTGCGCTTGTGGGTAACCAGTGCTTAGTGTCCAAATGTGAGGTGCATGGGGATCCTCGGGGAGAAAGCATGCATTCTCCTTTATTACTATACAGTGGCACCTCAGGTTACAGATGCTTCAGGTTACAGAAACTTCAGGTTACAGACTCCGCTGACCCAGAAGTAGTACCTCAAGTTAAGAACTTTGCTTCAGGATGAGAACAGAAATCGTGCGGCAGCAGCAGTGGGAGGCCCCAATAGCTAAAGTGGTGCTTTAGGTTAAGAACAGTTTCAGGTTAAGAACGGAGCTCCAGAACAAATTAAGTTCTTAACCCGAGGTGCCACTGTATATTGAATTCTTCCCTGCTTTGCACCATAAGGTCCCATGGCAGGTTACAGCAATCTAAAATATCAATATTAAGCAGTATAGTGTAGGTGTACTCTCATTTTGACTCAAGAAAATCACCATTTTATAGTTCAAATCAGGAAAAATAAATGCAGTAAATGAACAAAAAGGTTGCCATCGGGGGTAGCAACGGAACTTCCGATTCACTGTGCTGAGAAGAAATTACATATTTTAATTTTTTTAGTTTCTTCTCCCATTAGATTCACAAAATGTTTAGGGATATGCATACCCCTGCCTCCCTCCAGAGAAAAGAAATGTACAGCGGCACCTCGGGTTTCAGGCGCTTCTGGTTACAGACTCCGCTAACCCAGAAATATTACCTCAGTTTAATAAGTTTGCTTCAGGATGAGAAGAGACATTAGTGCTCCGGCGGCATGGCAGTAGCAGGAGGCCCCATTAGCTAAAGTGATGCTTCAGGTTAAGAACAGTTTCAGGTTAAGAACAGACCTCCAGAACGAATTAAGTACTTAACCTGAGGTACCACTGTACATTATTAATAATACTATGTTGTTGTTGTTGCCACCCATTCTGCATCTGAGGAAGTATGCCCTAGCAAATCTTACTCCCTTTACAAATTGCCACAGATCTCCTCTTTTTTTATATACAACTTAGATAAAAAGAAGCAACGGCAAACTGCTTAAAAGTGTGGGCATGGGAGAGGGTTTTCGCCAGCTAATATAAGCTTGTTCAGTGGGGCAGTTTGAGACAAAATACGACACTTTAATCCTGTGTGGACATGGTCTGTAAATGTCTGTAAATTCTGGATTGCTTGCATTGTTACATCATAAGCAGCAGGCCATCCTTAGATTAGATGTGTCAGGGGAATCGGTAGTGAAAGTACAGGTTTGCCACTGATCATACAAACAAATACAAATGCTGTGGGATGGGGGGGGATTAAGGGCAATTGGGGCTAGGGAGGAATACAGAGGTTTGGGGGCATGTGAGGAAGGGGGAGGATGCATAGGGGAGGTGGGGAGACTGCCAGAATCTTCTGAGAGCAGCCATTCAAACCACCCTAAAAAGCAACCTACTGCGCATGCTCCTGCATCTATCTCTTGGAAGAGAAGGGGGAACAATAATTGCCACACCTTACTCTAGTAAATGAAGGTGTGCTGGATTGCTACTAATACAATGAATGGCAGTAGCTTGGGTTACATTAGAAACAAAGGCAAAGCTCCGAAGTGCATAAGGAATGCCTGGTAGAAACTAGAAGGAGCTTAGGATTTCAGGGGGTGAAGGTATCAGTGGCCTGCAAAGCAACTCTTTCCTCCTGAAGCCTTGCAGAGTCAGAATAAATTATCCAAAGCAAATGTAGTTTACTGCATTAGGAATCCTTTTTATTTTACTGTACACAGCTGCAGTAATGTTTGGTTGTAAAGCAGTTTATAAATCTGCAAATAAAATTGCTATACTTGCATAATCTTTACAAGTTACAGCATTCACTTTGTCATAGTATTATTTATTTAGCTCTGGGAGGGTGAAGGACATCTATAAAGCCATTCCATTTCACAAACAGGTAAAAAAATACATACATCTGGATGTGCTCTTATTCTCCAGAAGAAGTGGAGCAGTGGTTTTCTATGCAAGTGAAACCAGCACACTTCTCCAAGCTTTGGTTTGGAGAAGACCTTCAGGAGTTTCAATGGGGACAGAGGACATGCATTTCAAGACCCGAATTCTTCTCCAGCTTGAATTAAAATGCAAATCAGAGACAAGTTCTTTCATCTTGCCCCTTCCATTCAGTGCAATGGAGAAACATTACTTCACTACTTTGAATAGGAGCATAATTGAGAGGGTGCAGGAGCCAAACAGAAAAATTCTGAAGACAGAAGAGGAAGACCATTCTTCCTTGGTTAACTTCATAGGTGGACTTCCCCTCACCAATTTTGCCCAGGCTGCCTCTGAATTTGTACTAGGGAAACATTTTTCTTTTACACTGAATGGGAGCAGGGTTGAAGGAAGGCTGAGAGGAAAGAAATTCTGACAATTCTTTGAAAGTTTTCCCTCTCCAACTCCTCCTGGAGATTTTCAGTCCTCCCTTGGGGAATATTCAGTGAAATGACCTTCCTTCTTTTGCCACCCACAAAGTAAGTGGAGAATTTGAGGGAGGGCCATTTTCACTCTGTTCTAGAATTTTATAGACAATGAGAGCCTCGGTTGGGCTCTGGGGGATAAAAAAGAAGTTTTCTCATCCAAGTTCTTTTTTTATATATAATAATTTTTATTAATTTACAAGAAAAACAAATCACACAATAATTTCACATCTAATTTTCACAAAGCCTTTCTTTTCTGGACTTCCTTCAGCTTTTCCGTAAATCTTTCATAGTCATTATTAATATACGCATTTCTTAGGTTTGTATTGTCATTATTTAAACCTTTCTTTTTCTATTCCCTTTTAACAATACTTCTCGCGTTTCACAGTGCTTTTTAAAATCCCTCTAGCGTTATTTGGCCCTCATTTATACTCTCCATCCAAGTTCATCCAAGGTGGGCTTGGGAGATCTTGCCCATCTATGCTCTGTGCCTTTCTTGAAGATATGTTTCCTAGGACTAGCAGATCACTGGATCCAACTTAGTTCATTTCCCATACTTACTCAGAAGTTCAGTTGCATCCAGTATTGCTATCTGTTCTTTAGAATCCCCCTTAAAGGGATTATTGGCAAACATTTGTAAATGTCAAGTCTCAAGGATGTTCTACTAGGTGAAAGGGGTAAAGATTTTAAAAGCTATTGATTTCTGCAGCACCCTCCAAAGACTTTCCTTCTTAGCTCAGGCTGAAAGTGAAAGACAGTTTGTTCTAGCACTGGGAAACTCCAAACTGAGTTTATTGGAATATCTTTCCAAACAAAATTGTCTGCCTGTACTTTATTATTAGCATTGACATACCTGCCAATCTCAGTGTACAGATCTATAGAAGGGTTACCAAAAAAGCTTATGTTGTCACTCAGTTAAACAACTTTGCTGTATCTCAGGTACGACATGCGAGGGAATGAAAAGGTCATCTCAGACAGGGGCCTCAACCCACCCAGCTTCTACAGCCTGCAGCACTTCAACCCACCAATTCAAGGTTGGAGAATTTGCTGCTGGACTGCAGCTCACATTATCTCCAGCCACCTAGCCATTGAAATGAGATTATGGGAGTTGTCTCAACTGAGCCCTCATGGCAAGAATGGGGAACAAACAGCCCTTCAGATATTCCTGGACTCCAGCCCCCATCTGCCCCAGCCAACATCAGGGATGATGGGCGCAAGACTCCAACCACCATTGAGGGTCACCAGTTCCTCAGTGGTTGACTCATTTCCTTCCACTCTGATTGGCTTCATTTAGCACAAAGAGTAACAAGACTCAGTGGCTAAAAAGCTTACATCTTGGCAGATTTTGCCCATCACACATATACAGTGTTGGAGGAAGGGGTGGGGGTGCAGTCTGCCCGGGATGTCATCATTGAGGGGTGTATGACACAATCAGTTTTTTAAAAAATTGGGCTCATGAAATTTTTTGGAGTGACATGGTGGCTTAGGCACCTGCAAGTTTCGCGCTGCAACGTGGGATTTGTGTCTGCCTACTGCCTCTCCCTCAGACGCCCTACAGCTGAGGGGGAGGGGGCGGAGAGGCTCCAAGCATTGGAGAGGCTTGCCCCACCCCCATGGGTCGCTCAACACACCCCTGGCTGCAGGACATGCCCCCGCACCAGGCACTCCAGCGGCTAGCTACGCCGCTGCACACATAGGCATATGAAGGGGCAAGAAAGATAAGAATGGGATTTTTTGTGTAGGAATAATTTCTAAATGCTGCTATTTGTCCATTGCAATAATGTCTTCAACGTGAAATAGTCTCTAGCACGATCCCCAAAGTAACAGTTCAACAACTAGTCAGGTAAGAAGATAGGGCTCCACACGTGAGGAGATATTGTGTTATGGGTTTTTTGAACAAAGATTTGCCAGGCTGCGACTTTTTCACATGTGCAGCCCTCCTGAGGCAGGCTTTTCAGCGAGGGACAATGCAGAGCTGATAGGGCCGAGGGAAGTTGCCTATGCTGCTCAACACCGGTGTCAGATCGATGTCTTTGGGGTCAATGATGGACTTCAGAGTGAAGTTCTGTAATATGGTGGTCAAGAACAAGAAGATCTCCATACGGGCCAGACCTTCCCCCACACATATCCGCTTCCCTGCAAAGGAAACCCAAAGTGTAAGATGCATAACAACCACTTTGGCTGTTACGAAGAAAATAACAATCATGCCAAAGGAGCAAAGGTGCTGCTCTAGAACAGCTCCTGGGAGAGTCAGTCTTTCCACCATTTCTTTGCTTCAGCTGGACACAGGAAGGGTGCAAGGAGTTCTGATGGACCCAGAAGCCTCTGCCCCTCTCTCACAAACTTGGAGCCCTTCCAGTTTAGGCTGCAGGAGGAAGGAGGTCCCCCCTCATTGCCCCGACACCAGCCGATTAGGGAGACGGGAAAGACCTGAGCCAATTAGTGAGACGGGAAAGACCTACTGAGGAAGCAGAGATCTTACCTGCCGAGAAAGGCATGAAATAGTCGCTCTTCCTGAAGGTGCCATCTTTGTGCAAGAAATGTCCTGGGTCAAATTCTTTGGGGTTTGGAAATTCTTTGCTGTCATGTAGCACAGATGTCAGACTTGGATATATGGTAGTGCCCTGCAGAGAGTGCAAAGAAATGGGCTGGATGGCCATGACACCCAACGAAAGCATAAAATTGACACTCACAAAGGAATGGTGTGGGAAGGCACTAACAGGAAGGAAGGTACTTTGTTGATACAGAGAAGAATGGGGCAGCTTCAGAAGGCAATAGGGTGTTTAAAATGAAGTCCAGGCCAGCTACACTTTAGGAGTTGGGCTAAACTTGCTTGTAGATAAGAAGAGAAGAAAAGCTCTCCTGGATCAGGCCAGTGGCCCCATCTGGCCCAGCATCCTGTTTTCATGGTGTCCAACCAAATGCCCATGGGAAGCCCATCAACATAATCTAAACAAGACAGCACTCTCTATTCCTGTGGTTTCCACCCACTGGTATTCAGAAGCATGCTGCCTCTCGCCATTGAGGTAGAATATAGCCATCATGGCTACCAGCCTAATATTACTACTCAGAGCCTTGAAAAGAGCTGACCTTTGGAATGACATATTGTCTGAACGGTGTGTCTTTGAGGACTGCATGAGGGACGCTCAGTGGGAGGAGAGAGATGAACCTCTGGATCTCATGGATGACAGCATCTGTGTAAGGCATTTCCCCACGATCTGCCATGCAAGGACTTCGTGATCGGCCAATAACTCGGTCAATTTCTTCATGCACTTTGTCTGTAATGGGAAGAATGAGGTTTAACACCAGTGCAGGAAACATCATAGAAGCAATTGAAATTCCATGGGAGTGCCTGCCAGCCCCTGCACATTTTTGGAGCTTTCAATGTTTTCTGATGCCAACTTTCTATTGACTCATCACATTAACTCAGACAAATTATTGTAGCTCACCTTCAGTAATCCATCTGTAAACAGGGAAACATAGTATAACTGCAATTATTTATATATTAATTCAATTTTTATCCAAAAGGAGCCCAGTGGGACAAAAGCCTCCTCTTTAGGGAAGTTTTAGAAGCAAGTGATGGTCCAGCTTAGAGGGATTCCTATTGGAGGCACTGTCCTGCAGTGATTCTGATCCTACCTGAGGGCCTTTTGACCCCTGGCCCTTGTGGTTGTGCCTTTGTGGGCTACCCTTCAAGCTGGCACAGAAAGTCCAGCTGGTGCAGGATGTGATGCCTTTGTCTAAAGGATCTGCACTGGCTGCCACTATACTACTGGGCCAAATTCAAGTTGTTACTGTTTGTATATAAAATCCTGGGGTTTGCAATATGGTCAGCTATAAGAGCTCATCCACACTTCTGTTTTTGCTGGGATTTCTAGGCATGGGCATGAGCATTTTGTCCACACAAACACCCCCCCCCCACTGTGGTCTCCAGCAAAGCCTTCTGTTTACTGCTGATGTCCGTCAGCGATGGTTAACATTCACCAGTGAACAGAGGGTTTTCCTGGGGAAAGTGGCAGACCAACCACCTCTTGGACCTGCGACATGACACATAAATCTGGGAAAGAACAAGAATAATAAGTACTAATAACGCATCTGTTTTACCTTGTATCTCTGGGTATTTGAGGAGGATCATGAACCCGTATCGCAGTGTGGTGCTGGTGGTCTCTGTTCCAGCCGCAAACAAGTCAACTGTGCTTATGGCCAGGTTTTCAATGGTGAAATGGGATGCACTATTACCTTTTTCCTGCAGAAACACACAACACGGTCAGTGGAGTCAACTCAATTGTTTGGAGTACCACATAACAAGAATTTAACTGCGCCACTGGGACCAGCTCCCTTCCCAAGACACAACATCTTATCTCAAGTCCTTTTACAGCTCATTCCTCTTGACATTCCTTACCCAGAGGGCTAATCATTAGAAAGAACTTCCCACTTACTGCAGGAACAAGTCAGCAATGGGAAATGAATCTACTCCAATGGGGTGTGGGCAGGAATCTCTTTCCTTGGCATTCCCCACAAGAAGCTGGATGGAAGTCTGCTGGTTGGGAAGCTACAGGAGTGGCAGGAGAACCCACATGGAGAGGTCTGTGAGTTTTCATGATTACCTGATCCATTTTTATAAGGAAGCAGTCGATAAAATCCCGAGGTGAGCTGGGGTCCAGAGCAGGCTTGTGCTCTTCAACCTCCTCCAAAACAAACTCTCTGAGTTCCAAGTTGTTTTTCAGCACTTTATGGTGGGGCCCAGGGATGCATTTCATCAAAGAAGGAAAGAGGTTGTAGAGCTAGAAGAAACACCACAAGAGACCCTTTGGCACCAACCTCAGTCAGGGTTTGTCCATACTCAGGCTTCAGTATAACGTTGGCCACTGTTGCCTTGTGTTCATGTCAACTCTGTGGTCCACACACCAGCATTTTCACTGCCAATGCCTCGAAAATCTCTGTAGATGTTCCCCATCTGCATTACTGGGCGGTGCTTCATTGATTGTACTGCATTGTATTATCTTCCCTTCCACTCAGTTAGTGCTTTCCCACCCTCTGCCTAATGGTTGTAGAGGTCATATGCAGATTTTTTGATTTCTTTATTTCTCCTATGTGTACCTTTACAAAAAACTGAGAAATCATGCAGCAATTCCACACCCCCACTATCAAAACTGCTTAAGCTTTACTTCCTGCTCCACTGGGCTACTGTTAAGTCAAACCTTGGTTACTAGACCCAGGTATTGGCATTGTATGCACCGACCTTGACTGGAACTCCAAATTAAAAACATAAGAATGTAAGAAGAAACTATTGAATCAGGCCCGTGGCCCATCCTGCTGTCACAGTGGCTAACCAGTTACCCATGGCAAGCCTGCAACTAGGACATTTACAGAAATATTAAGAGGCAGAGGCAGTATGGGTCATGAGAAGCCTGGAAGAAAGACATTTACCATATTTTTCGCCCTATAGGACGCACTTTTCCCCCTCCAAAAACGAAGGGGAAATGTGTGTGCGTCCTATGGGGCGAATGCAGGCTTTCGCTGAAACCTGGAGAGCGAGGGGGGTCGGTGCGCACCGACCCCTCTCGCTCTCCAGGCTTCAGGAAGCTATCTGCTAGCCATGGGAGACCCAGCTCTCCCACGACTAGCGGAGACCTTGCCGGCACCCAGAAGCTTGGGGCGCGCTGAGCTCCGCACGCCCCAAGCTTCGGGATTGGCGCAGCGCTCTGCTAGCTGTGGGAAAGCTGCGCGGCTCTCCCACGGCTAGCAGAGACCTTGCCAGCACCCAGAAGCTTGGGGCGCGCTGAGCTCTGCACGCCCCAAGCTTCGGGATTGGCGCAGCGCTCTGCTAGCCATGGGAGAGTCGCGTGGCTCTCCCAGGGCTAGCGGAGACCTTGCCGGCACCCAGAAGCTTGGGGCGCGCTGAGCTCCGCACGCCCCAAGGTTCGGGATTGGCGCAGCGCTCTGCTAGCCGTGGGAGAGTCGCGTGGCTCTCCCAGGTCTAGCGGAGACCTTGCCAGCACCCAGAAGCTTGGGGCGTTCTGAGCTCCGCATGCCCCAAGCTTCGGGATTGGCGCAGCACTCCGCTAGCCGTGGGAGAGTCGCGTGGCTCTCCCAGGGCTAGCAGAGACCTTGCCGGCACCCAGAAGCTTGGGGCGCGCTGAGCTCCGCATCCCCCAAGCTTCGGGATTAGCCCAGCGCACCTGGGGGGGAAATAAAATTTTTTTCCTTTATTTCCCCCCCAAAAAAAATTAGGTGCGTCCTATGGGGCAAAAAATACGGTAAACAGAAGGAAAATTTAGACTTTGTAGGAAAGGGCCTTTAAAAAGATGGCACCTACCTGTCCCCAAGAAGAGCTAAAAACCTCAAAGTTTTCATTCATTAAGCTCATCATGGATAGGAATTTCTTGTCATTATAATCGTATCGTTTCCCAAAGATAATTGCACAAATGACATTGGAGAGAGCGCAACTGAGTGAGTAGGTTGGATCCAAGGGCTTCTCTGGAAGGAGAACAAACAAATAAATATACACCCCACTACAGGTTTTAGGCAATAATGTAGTCTGGAATTTCTGAGCTGCCTTTTCCTGGCTCCTGGCCTCAGGGGTCAGACAGGGAGCTGCCTTTCTCACAACAATTCTGGAGGCATGGGCATCTTCAGTGGCTATGAGTAGTTTCTTCCAAGGACTTTCCAAGGTGCTTTCCTCCAGCTTCAGCCAATATATCCTTAGATAGGAAAGGGTGACCACAGTGGAGCAGGCCTTGGTGAAGTCTAGACTAAAATTAGGGAATCTAAAGCACTTCAGATGCTGCTAGACTCTAACTTCTGGACCACTGATGACTGTAGGGGCTGAAAGCAGCTGGAATTCAACAATATCTGCGGAGCACTCTTCCAGTTGATAGAGAAGCAGCAGCCGGGCTTTAGATGGAACTGGTCTGTGTCAGCATATTACACCCCTGCTGAAAGCTATGCATTGTTTGGCAGTACATTGACAA
Organism: Podarcis tiliguerta; assembly: GCF_965153285.1. Classification (NCBI taxonomy): domain Eukaryota; kingdom Metazoa; phylum Chordata; class Lepidosauria; order Squamata; family Lacertidae; genus Podarcis; species Podarcis tiliguerta. The sequence continues at coordinate 114,063,299 of NC_139534.1, read as the reverse complement.
GGTCACTGCATTACTGGTGTGTATGAAGCTCTCAGTGACCTAGGACCAGGTGACTTAAGGACCACCTTAGCCCATACACACTGCTCAGATCACTATGACCATCAGGAGAAGCCTTCCAAATTGCCACACACTCATCACATGTTTGTTTCATATCAATGCAGATATCTATTATATCTATTAAAACTTTGAGCACAATGGCACCTGTGCTTTGGAATGTGGTTCCTATTGAAACCAGCTAGAATTTTGGCATTTCATCACCTGATGAAAATGTTTGTATTTCACATGTTTTTAGGCAATTTATTTGATTCAGTGTTGGTCACTATTTCTGTGTTTTGCGATTTTAATTTTTTTAATAATTTGCTTGTACCCACCATGATATTTCTTTATGAGTTGGTTAATAATCCGTTGTAATGTACCCCAGAATCTGTTGTGATGTTCAAGGGGGTCTGCTTGATAAGTCTATGTGGATAAAGGGCAGTGGCTACCCACCCTGAGTGTCCTGGAACTTTTCTAGCAGGAACTGTGCTTCCTCCTGGATTCTCTCCTCAATACTTTTCTTTCCCATGCCAAAGTTGCGCAGGGTGGTAAGGGCAAAGCGTCGGAGCTGCTTCCACACTTCCCCATTGCTGAATACTATTCCTGGAAAGCAGAAGAGGAAATTGGCATGAAGGAGATGGATGGACTGAAAGGGAGAGCAGAAGAAGCAGGTTGGAAGAGGAGGAGGCTCTTATTCTTGGCTCCAGACCACCTGGAGACTTGGTACTTTGGTGCCTCCTTATTCCATAATCAGTAGCTGGCCAGTTTTCTGATGCATGCCCTTACTGTAAAATATATGTGTTTAATGTGCATAAAATGCTATGTTAGTGTGTGTTTTGTGTATGAAACGTAGTGGAGGTTTGCATTTGCAGAATGTCCATTTTTGCAGCTAAAGCTTAGAAAGAGGTTTCAGTGTTTCAATATTTATGTTAACTGATAATTCATCTCTTGGAGCCTGGGTCTCTCTCTGAAGCTGCCAGTATAATGAAGAAGCAATAGTTCTTGGACTATATTAACCAAAAAGAACTTAAAGAAAACTGGACCACATTGCTAGTTGTTTCAGTGAAATGAGTTGATTTGAATTTATTAATTTGAATTTATTTATTATTTGGGAACAAATTTAATGATAGCTTGCAGTAACTTTGAAACTCTTTCTTGGTGTGGAGAGCTTATTGATTCACAAGATCCAGGCCAGGGAGTTCTCCTCACATAACTCTCACACTTACTGCCCACACCAGAATTACCCCAGACCATTATTTTTGAAGGCTAGAGACTCACTCAATCCTGTTTTAATTTTTGGTGCTTGCTCTAGACCAGAGGAGGGCCAAGCTGCTCCAGCACCTGGATCGACCTGCGTGGGGCAGGGGTAAGCACCCTTGGGTGTAAGGCGGCGCGCGGCAGAGGGGAGCTTCCGGGGGGTGCCAGCGGCAATGCACATCCCAGGGGGGTGCCACCTGTGGTGATCTGAGGCGAACCCCTCAGGGATTGCACCCAGGGCGGTCAGCACCCACCACACCGACCTTTGTCCGCTACAGCCCTAGATATTGCTTAAGTACTGCTATGAGATGGCTCATTTCTCTCTTGAATAGCAATGGCCAATATATAGCTCTGCCATTAAACGGCTGCTAATTATCTATTGCTACAGTCCAGTGGGAACATTAATTAGGAAAGTTTATCTCAAGATGCAATGCCTTGTCTTTGCAACCTTTTTTGCTTTATTTTCATGAATAGAGGGATTTTCCTGCATCTCCCCTACTGGTCAAACCAGCATAAAATACCTAATCCCTTGTTGACACCATCAGCTAATGGCAGGGGTCCCCTGGCAGCAAATTCATCTCCACGGTCGATCAGTGCTTCTTTCACTGCATCATAGCCATGCAGCACCACAATACGTTCTGCTCCAAAATATATTGTGAACACAGAGCCATACTTCTCACTAAACTGGAAAAAAAGATAGAGAAAGACACACATCTAGGTGGGTTTGCGGGTTAGGAGAGAGTCATATAGCTGATGTAGAGCCTCGCTGCCCCCAGACTCACTATGGGCATCTGAACCACATGACTCTTAATAGCATACTGAAGAGTTGTGCAGCTAGATCAGGCCAAAGGCCAACTAGTCCACGACTGTTATCACAGTGGCCAACACAGTTCTTCTGGGAAGCTTCAAAACAAGACCTGAGTGCAATAGCACGCTCCCCTCCTGCAGGTCCCTGGAACTGGTTGAGGTTCAGCATCATCACTAGCAGCTATGGGTAGCTTTATCTTCAATGAACTTTGTCTGAACATTTCTTTTAAATCATACAAGTTGGAGGCTATCATCGCTACTTCTTTGGGAGTGAATTCCACAGTTTCAATATGCACTGTATGAAGAACTACTATCTTGGGTGTGTTGTAAATCTTCCAACACTCAGCTTTAACTGAAGGCTCCAGGTTTTAGCATTACAAACCCTTCATGTGTCCCTATTTTCCAGGGACATCCCTGATTTAGAGAAGCCATCCCGGTTTGATTACAGAATGTCCCCCCTTTTCCTTCGGATGCCCCTATTTTCACTGGAGAATGTTGGAGGGTATAGAGTTGTCCGACCCCCTCTGAAGGCAATCCTGAATAGGGAAGTGTTTTTTTGTTTAATTTTTGATGTTTTATTATGTTTTTATATATGTTGGAAGCTGCCCAAAGTGGCTGGGGCAACCCAGTAAGGTGTGTGGGCTATAAATAGTAAAATTATCATTATGGAATGGGATGTCCCTATTTTCATTGGAGAAATGTTGGAGGGTATGGCATTATGAGAGGGGGGGAAAAGTGTTTTCCCATCCACTTTCTCTATATCGTGAATGTCCCCCTCACACTAATTTTTCTAAGGGAATTCTTACAGTACCTTCCCACCGAGCACATTTTGGGGAAAATAAAGGAGCAGCTTTTCAAAATACAAGAAGACTATGAACTCCCCACTGTCCAGCAGAGGCTAAAAATATTCAGAGGGCAAAAATGCCCAAACCATCCATGTGTGGAGGGGGAATTGGACCCGCCCCTGCCCCCGTCTCTAAAATAGTATGAAAATTGCACTATTGCTTTTTAAAGTTCGTTACTCAAAAGGGTGACATGACAATAAAATAACCCCCTTTCTGGAGTTGTGGGACCTGCTCAAAGTCCACCTCTTTTCTGTGGAGCCTTTGCGACAAGTCCCTGCTCCCCATCCCTGCTGATGTAGCCAAGCGCAAGTCCGTGCCACTGACATCACAGCGATTCTGCTATTCTTTTCCTCTGGTCTGGATGCCTCCCCTCCTTCTCTTGCCTCTCCTCTGTCAAAGTGCAGAGTCTGTTGCCTTATACTCTGCAAATGTGCCCTGCACACAGATGGTACCATCTATAAATAAACAAACTTACAATGGATTGTCCCCTTCCAAAAGAGTCAAATGGAAAGAGGCTTGCAAACAGGTAACGGTCATCAACAGACAGCTGTTGAGGAAGGTGCTCATCCTTGGCTTACCTCCTGGAGAACCTGGGCCAGGTTGTTGGTCTTCAGCTGCAGAGCGTTCCCTACGATGGGCAGTGGAGGTGGGCCAGGTGGCAGCTGCTTTGCATTCTCTGGCGTCCTGCTCCTGACTGCAAGGAAAACAAGGCAAGAGGTACATATGATCATCAAAATGGTCACTGTCCCTAGAGGCTCCATGGCACCAGCTAACAGTGCCTGAAATGACTCTAGATGAATTAATTTGCTTTCCAGTTTTATATACTCTGAGGAGGTCACATAGACATGGACTTTCACCAATAAGAATTCTAGGTTTCTCTGAGTAAATGAGATTAGCCATTAAGTAGATAAGGTTGTATAATCAAGAAATGAACTTCTCTGAACTTCAGTCTGTATCCTTTTTCTTCATTGATTAGTAAGGCAATGATAACGGCATTACTGCACACAAGGTCTAAGTTTCTTTGCCAGAGCAACTGGTGAGGTGGTAAAGCCTCTGCCTTACAAGCACATGGTCCCAGGTTCAAGACCCGTTATCTCTTGATAGGGGCCTGAAGAGCCCTGTGACTCGGGATAAGCCAGCTTCTTACATTCCTGTGTCAGGGCAAGGCACCATGATCTGATTATTATAAAGGCAGTACAGTGGTACCTCGGGTTAAGTACTTAATTCGTTCTGGAGGTCCGTTCTTAACCTGGAGGGACGCAGGGGTACACATACCCCTAAACATTTTGTGAGTCTAACGGGAGAAGAAACTAAAAAAATTAAAATATTTAATTTCTCCTCAGCGTGGTGAATCGGCAGTTCCGTTGCTACCCCTAATGGCAGCCTTTGGTCCATTTACTGCATTTATTTTTCCAATTTGAACCATAAAATGCTGATTTAAATGAGTTAAAATGAGAGTACACCTATACTATACTGAACAGAAATCGCACGGCAGTGGCGAGAGGCCCCATTAGGTAAAGTGGTACCTCAGGTTAAGAACAGTTTCAGGTTAAGAACGGACCTCCATAACGAATTAAGTTCTTAACCCGAGGTACCACTGTATATTGAATTCTTCCCTGCTTTGCACCATAAGGTCCCATGGCACGTTACAGCAATCTAAAATATCAATATTAAGCAGTATAGTGTAAGTGTACTCTCATTTTGACTCAAAAAAATCACCATTTTATAGTTCAAATCGCAAAAAATAAATGCTGTAAATGGACCAAAGGCTGCCATCAGGGGTAGCAATGGAACTGCCACTTCACTACGCTGTGAAGAAATTAAATATTTTAATTTTTTTAGTTTCTTCTCCTGTTAGATTCACAAAATGTTTAGGGGTATGCGTACCCCTGCGTCCCTCCAGAAAAAGCACTGTACAGTGGTACTGTTAAGTTGTGGGCGAACATGTCAGACGACACAGTGATTCTTTAAACAGCTCTTCTTTATTCAGATGCCAGAACAGAACTAGGCTGAGGAGCTCAGTCAGCCTGCTTATATAGAGCTCCAGAACAATGCAACTGTTGCCATTTTCTAAAACTATCCAATCACTGAAAGTCACATTTTGATCCTTCATTTGCATACAAAACTATCCAATCACTGAACGTCACTTTTTGATCCTTCATTTGCATAACTATCTACAGTATCCTCCTGCTGGCCCAGGGTGAGAACTTCAGTACATAACAGGTACCTTGGGTTACAGACGCTTCAGGTTACAGATTCCGCTAACCCAGAAATATTACCTCGGGTTAAGAAGTTTGCTTCAGGATGAGAACAGAAATCGTGCTCCAGTGGTGCGGCAGCAACAGGAGGCCCCATTAGCTAAAGTGATGCTTCAGGTTATGAACAGTTTCAGGTTAAGAACGGACCTACAGAACGAATTAAGTACTTAACCTGAGGTACCACTGTACATTATTAATAATACTAATACTATGTTGTTGTTGTTACCACCCATTCTGCATCTGAGGAAGTATGCCCTAGCAAATCTTACTCCCTTTACAAATTGCCACAGATCTCTTTTTTTTATATACAACTTAGATAAAAAGAAGCAATGGCAAACTGCTTAAAAGTGTGGGCATGGGAGAGGGTTTTCGCCAGCGAATATAAGCTTGTTCAGTGGGGCAGTTTGAGACAAAATACGACACTTTAATCCTGTGTGGACATGGTCTGTAAATGTCTGTAAATTCTGGATTGCTTGCATTGTTACATCATAAGCAGCAGGCCATCCTTAGATTAGATGTGTCAGGGGAATTGGTAGTGAAAGTACAGGTTTGCCACTGATAATACAAACAAATACAAATGCTGTGGGATGGGGGGGATTAAGGGCAATTGGGGCTAGGGAGGAATACAGAGGTTTGGGGGCATGTGAGGAAGGGGGAGGATGCGTAGGGGAGGTGGGGAGACAGGGGGCTGTTTGATTTTGTTGTAAAATTCCAAAAATAAATAACAAAAAGTTGTTTGCATTGCTAATTAAAAGTAAAAGGTGGTGTTTCTGCTGCCTGGATGTCATTTGCTAAAACCAAACGTGTTTTAAAAGTTGAACCTATAAAGCAGAAATACGCACCACTGTGTTCAATGCTGCTTACTCCCAACCATGCACAGAACTGCAGTCATGTGCCATAAATTTAATCATGAGATTTTATTAGTAATTTGTTTTAAATGTCTGTGTTTTAAAGGTGGAGGGATTTTTTAAAGCAATGTGTTAGAAAAGCAAAATATTAAATCCTGGTGGCCTGACTCTGGATTTCATTATGGAGCTGTCATTGATGCACTACACAGTTAGAGTGACTAGTGGGGTGCCACAGGGTTCTGTCTTGGGCCCGGTCATATTCAACATCTTTATCAACGACTTGGATGATGGACTCAAGGGCATCCTGATCAAATTTGCAGATGACACCAAACTGGGAGGGGTGGCTAACACCCCAGAGGACAGGATCACACTTCAAAACGACCTTGACAGATTAGAGAACTGGGCCAAAACAAACAAGATGAATTTTAACAGGGAGAAATGTAAAGTATTGCACTTGGGCAAAAAAAATGAGAGGCACAAATACAAGATGGGTGACACCTGGCTTGAGAGCAGTACATGTGAAAAGGATCTAGGAGTCTTGGTTGACCACAAACTTGACATGAGCCAACAGTGCGACGCGGCAGCTAAAAAAGCCAATGCAATTCTGGGCTGCATCAATAGGAGTATAGCATCTAGATTAAGGGAAGTTATAGTGCCACGTGTACAGAGGAGGGCAACCAAAATGGTCAAAGGCCTGGAAACGATGCCTTATGAGGAACGGCTAAGGGAGCTGGGCATGTTTAGCCTGGAGAAGAGGAGGTTAAGGGGTGATATGATAGCCATGTTGAAATATATAAAAGGATGTCACATAGAGGAGGGAGAAAGGTTGTTTTCTGCTGCTCCAGAGAAACGGACACGGAGCAATGGATCCAAACACAAGAAAGAAGATTCCACCTAAACATTAGGAAGAACTTCCTGACAGTAAGAGCTGTTCGACAGTGGAATTTGCTGCCAAGGAGTGTGGTGGAGTCTCCTTCTTTGGAGGTCTTTAAGCAGAGGCTTGACAACCATATGTCAGGAGTGCTCTGATGGTGTTTCCTGCTTGGCAGGGGGTTGGACTCAGTGGCCCTTGTGGTCTCTTCCAACTCTATGATTCTATGATTCTAGGAATAGCCCTCAAGTGTTGCTGGGAACTGCAAATGGGGAGGAGAGCACTGTAGTGCTCAGGTGCTCCTTCAGGGCTTCTCATAGGCATCCGGTTGGCCACAGTGAGAACAGGATGCTGGACTAGATAGGCCTTTGACCTGCTCCAGCAGAGTTCTCCTTTGTTCTCTCTCCCAGGGCCAGGCGAGACTGCCAGAATCTTCTGAGAGCAGCCATTCAAACCACCCTAAAAGGCAACCTACTGCGCATGCTCCTGCAGCTATCTCTGGGAAGAGAAGGGGGAACAATAACTGCCACACCTTACTCTAGTAAATGAAGTTGTGCTGGATTGCTACTAATACAATGAATGGCAGCAGCCTGGGTTACATTAGAAACAAAGGCTAAGCTCCGAAGTGCATAAGGAATGCCTGGTAGAAACTAGAAGGAGCTTAGGATGTCAGGGGGATGTGTTTTTAAATGTTTTTGCTTTTTCTTGTTGTTTTGATGTATTGTTTTTTTCTTTTATTTTTGATGTATTATCTCTTAATATTTTTTTTTATACTGTCTTTTTCTTTTCTTCTGTAACTATAAAACCTTTAATAAATATTATTTTTTTAAAAAAAGGATTTCAGTGGGTGAAGGTATCAGTGGCCTGCAAAGCAACTCTTTCCTCCTGAAGCTTTGCAGAGTCAGAATAAATTATCCAAAGCAAATGTAGTTTACTGCATTAGGAATCCTTTTTATTTTACTGTACACAGCTTTAGTAATGTTTGGTTGTAAAGCAGTTTATAAATCTGCAAATAAAACAAAATTGCTATACTTGCATAATCTTTACAAGTTACAGCATTCACTTTGTCATAGTATTATTTATTTAGCTCTGGGAGGGTGAAGGACATCTATAAAGCCATTCCATTTCACAAACAGGTAAAAAAATACATCTGGATGTGCTCTTATTCTCCAGAACAAGTAGAGCAGTGGTTTTCTATGCAAGTGAAACCAGCACACTTCTCCAAGCTTTGGTTTGGAGAAGACCTTCAGGAGTTTCAATGGGACAGAGGACAAGCATTTCAAGCCCCGAATTCTTCTCCAGCTTGAATTAAAATGCAAATCAGAGACAAGTTCCTTCCTCTTGCCCCTTCCATTCAGTGCAATGGAGAAACATTACTTCACTACTTTGAATAGGAGCATAATTGAGAGGGTGCAGGAACCAAAAAGAAAAAATCTGAAGACAGAAGAGGAAGACCATTCTCCCTTGGTTAACTTCATAGGTGGATTCCCCTCACCAATTTTGCCCAGGCTGCCTCTGAATTTGTACTAGGGAAACATTTTTCTGTTACACTGAATGGGAGCAGGGTTGAAGGAAGGCTGAGAGGAAAGAAATTATGACAATTCTTTGAAAGTTTTCCCTCTCCAACTCTTCCTGGAGATTTTCAGTCCTCCCTTGGGGAATATTCAGTGAAACGATCTTCCTTATTTTACCACCCACAAAGTAAGTGGAGAATTTGAGGGAGGGCCATTTTCACTCTGTTCTAGATTTTTAAAGACAATGAGAGCCTTGGTTGGGCTCAGGGGGATAAAAAAGAAGTTTTCTCATCCAAGTTCTTTTTTTAAAATATATAATAATTTTTATTAATTTACAACAAAAACAAATCACACAATAATTTCACATCCAATTTTCACAAAGTCTTTCTTTTCTGGACTTCCTTCAGCTTTTCCGTAAATCTTTCGTAGTCATTATTAATATACGCATTTCTTAGGTTTGTATTGTCATTATTTAAACCTTTCTTTTTCTATTCCCTTTTAACAATACTTCTCGCGTTTCACAGTGCTTTTTAAATCCCTCTAGCATTATTTGGCCCTCACTTATACTCTCCATCCAAGTTCATCCAAGGTGAGTTTGGGAGATCTTGCCCATCTATGCTCTGTGCCTTTCTTGAAGATATGCTTCCTAGGACTAGCAGATCACTGGATCCAACTTAGTTCATTTCCCATACTTACTCAGAAGTTCAGTTGCATCCAGTATTGCTATCTGTTCTTTAGAACATGATTACCCTTAAAGGGATTTTTGGCAAACATTTGTAAATGTCAAGTCTCAAGGATGTTCTACTAGGTGAAAGGGAAAAAGATTTCAAAAGCTATTGATTTCTGCAGCACCCTCCAAAGACACAAAGAGTGACAGGACTTCTTCTCAGTGGTTAAAAAGCTTCCATATTGGCAGATTTTGCCCATCACACTCATACAGTGATGGAAGAAGGGGGTGTGGGGGTGCAGTCTGCCCTGGATGTCATCACTGAGGGGTGTGTGACAAAATGAGTTTTTAAAAAATTGGGCTCACGAAATTTTTTGAAGTGACATGGTGGTTTAGGCACCTGCAAGTTTCGCGCTGCAGCGTGGGATTTCTGTCTGCCTACTGCCTCTCCCTCAGACGCCCTACAGCTGAGGGGGCGGGGGCGGAGAGGCTCCAAGCATTGGAGAGGCTTGCCCCACCCCCATGGGTCGCTCGACACACCCCTGGCTGCAGGATATGCCCCCGCACATGCACTCCAGCGACTAGCTACGCCGCTGCACACATAGGCATATGGAGGGGCAAGAAAGATAAGAATGGGATTTTGGTGTGTGTGACTAATTTCTAAATGCTGCTATTTGTCCATTGAAATGATGTCTTCAATGTGAAATAGTCTCTAGCACGATCCCCAAAGTAACAGTTCAACAACTAGTCAGGTAAGAAGATAGGGCTCCACACGTGAGGAGATATTGTGTTATGGGTTTTTTGAACAAAGATTTGCCGGGCTGCGACTTTTCCACATGTGCAGCCCTCCTGAGGCAGGCTTTTCAGCGAGGGACAATGTAGAGCTGATAGGGCCGAGGGAAGTTGCCTATGCTGCTCAACACCGGTGTGAGATCGATGTCCTTGGGGTCAATGATGGACTTCAGAGTGAAGTTCTGTAATATGGTGGTCAAGAACAAGAAGATCTCCATACGGGCCAGACCTTCCCCCACACATATCCGCTTCCCTGCAAAGGAAAGCCAAAATGTAAGATGCATAACAACCACTTTGGCTGTTACGGAGAAAATAAAAATCATGCCAAAGGAACAAAGGTGCTGCTCTAGAACAGCTCCTGGGAGAGTCAGTCTTTCCACCATTTCTTTGCTTCAGCTGGACACAGGAAGGGTGCAAGGAGTTCTGATGGACCCAGAAGCCTCTGCCCCTCTCTCACAAACTGGGAGCCCTTCCAGTTTAGGCTGCAGGAGGAAGGAGATTCCCCCTCATTGCCCCGACACCAGCCGATTAGGGAGACGGGAAAGACCTGAGTTGGCCAAGACTGCAGCCAACTGAGGAAGCAGAGATCTTACCTGCTGAGAAAGGCATGAAATAGTCGCTCTTCCTGAAGGTGCCATCTTTGTGCAAGAAATGTCCTGGGTCAAATTCTTTGGGGTTTGGAAATTCTTTGCTGTCATGTAGTACAGACGTCAGAATAGGATATATGGTAGTACCCTGCAGAGAGTGCAAAGAAATGGGCTGGATGGCCATGACACCCAAAGGAATGGTGTGGGAAGGCACTAACAGGAAGGAAGGTACTTTGTTGATACAGAAGAAGAATGGAGCAGCTTCAGAAGGCAATAGGGTGTTTAAAATGAAGTCCAGGCCTGAAGATGCCCAGCTACACTTTAGGAGTTGGGCTAAACTACTTCTCTTAGTTGTACATAAGAAGAGAAGAAAAGCTCTGCTGGATCAGTCCGGTGGCCCCATCTGGTCCAGCATTCTGTTTTCCTGGTGTCCAACCAAATGCCCATGGAAGCCCATCAACATAATCTAAGCAAGACAGCACTCTCAATTCCTGTGGTTTCCACCCACTGGTATTCAGAAGTATGCTGCCTCTCACCATGGAGGTAGAATATAGTCATCATGGCTAGCAGCCTACTCAGAGCCTTGAAAAGAGCTGACCTTTGGAATGACATATTGTCTGAACGGTGTGTCTTTGAGTACTGCATGAGGGACGCTCAGTGGGAGGAGAGAGATGAACCTCTGGATCTCATGGATTACAGCATCTGTGTAAGGCATTTCCCCACGATCTGCCATGCACGGACTTCGTGATCGGCCAATAACTCGGTCAATTTCTTCATGCACTTTCTCTATAATGGGAAGAATGAGGTTTAACACCAGTGCAGGAAATATCATAGAAGCAATTGAAGTTTCATGGGAGTGCCTGCCAGCCCCTGCACATTTTTGGAGCTTTCAATGTTTTCTGTTGCCAACTTTCTATTGACTCATCACATTAACTCAGACAAATTATTGTAGCTCACCTTCAGTAATCCATCTGTAAACAGGGAAACATGGTATAACTGCAATTATTTATATATGAATTCAATTTCTATCCAAAAGGAGCCCAGAGGGACAAAAGCCTCCTCTTTAGGGAAGTTTTAGGAGCAAGTGATGGTCCAGCTTAGAGGGAATCCTATTGGAGGCACTGTCCTGCAGTGATTCTGATCCTACCTGAGGGCCTTTTGACCCCTGGCCCTTGTGGTTGTGCCTTTGTGGGCTACCCTTCAAGCTGGCACAGAAAGTCCAGCTGATGCAGGATGTGATGCCTTTCTCTAAAGGATCTGCACTGGCTGCCACTATACTACTGGGCCAAATTCAAGTTGTTACTGTTTGTATATAAAAACCTGGGGTTTGCAATATGGTCAGCTATAAGAGCTCATCAACACTTCTGTTTTTGCTGGGATTTCTAGGCATGGGTATGAGCATTTTGTCCACACACACATCCCCACTGTGGTCTCCAGGAAAGCCTTCTGTCTACTGCTGCTGTCAGTCAGCGATGGTTAACATTCACCAGTGAACAGAGGGTTTTCGTGGGGAAAGTGGCAGAACAACCACCTCTTGGACCTGTGACACATAAATCTGGGAAAGAACTAGAATAATAAGTACTAATAATGCATCTGTTTTACCTTGTATCTCTGGGTATTTGAGGAGGATCATGAACCCGTATCGCAGTGTGGTGCTGGTGGTCTCTGTTCCAGCCGCAAACAAGTCAACTGTGCTTATGGCCAGGTTTTCAATGGTGAAATGGGATGCACTATTACCTTTTTCCTGCAGAAACACACAACACAGTCAGTGGAGTCAACTCAATTGTTCTGAGTGCAACATAACAAGAATTTAACTGCGCCACTGGGACCAGCTCCCTTCCCAAGACACATCTTATCGCAAGTTTTTTTATAGCTCATTCCTCTGGACATTCCAATCATTAGAAAGAACTTCCCACTTACTGCAGTAACAAGTCAGCAATGGGAAATGAATCTACTCCAATGGGGTGTGGGCAGGAATCTCTTTCCTTGGCATTCCCCACAAGAAGCTGGATGGAAGTCTGCTGGTTGGGAAGCTTCAGGAGTGGCAGGAGAATCTTTCTGTGAGTTTTCATGATTACCTGATCCATTTTCATAAGGAAGCAGTCGATAAAATCCCGAGGTGAGCTGGGGTCCAGAGTGGGCTTGTGCTCTTCAACCTCCTCCAAAACAAACTCTCTGAGTGCCAAGTTGTTTTTCAGCACTTTGTGGTGGGGCCCAGGGATGCATTTCATCAAAGAAGGAAAGATGTTGTAGAGCTAGGAAAAACACCACAAGAGACCCATTGGCACCAACCTCAGTCAGGGTTTGTCCACACTTGGGCTTCAGTATAACGTTGGCCACTGTTGCCTTGTGTGCGTTTCAACTCTGTGTCCACACACCAGCATTTTCATTGCCAATGCCTTTAAAATCTGTGTAGATGTTCCCCATCTGCGTTACTGGGTGGTGCTTCATTGATTGTACTGCATTGTATTATTTTCCCTTCCACTCAGTTAGTGCTTTCCCACCCTCTGCCTAATGTTTGCAGAGGTCATATGCAGATTTTTTTATTTTTTTATTTCTCCTATGTGTACCTTTACAAAAAACTGAGAAATCATGCAACAATCCCCCACCCCCACTACCAAAACTGCTTAAGCTTTACTTCCTGCTCCACTGGGCTGCTGTTAAGTCAAACCTTGGTTACTAGACCCAGGTATTGGCATTGTATGCACCGACCTTAGCTGGATCTCCAAATTAAAAACATAAGAACGTAAGAAGAGACTATTGAATCAGGCCCGTGGCCCATCCTGCTGTCACCGTGGCTAACCAGTTACCCGTGGCAAGCCTGCAACTAGGACATTAACAGAAATATTAAGAGGCAGAGGCAGTATGGGTCATGAGAAGCCTGGGAGAAAGAATTTAAACAGCAGGAAAATTTAGACTTTGTGGAAAAGGGCCTTTAAAAAGATGGCACCTACCTGTCCCCAAGAAGAGCTAAAAACATTAAAGTTTTCATTCATTAAGCTCATCATGGATAGGAACTTCTTGTCATTATAATCGTATCGTTTCCCAAAGACAATTGCACAAATGACATTGGAGAGAGCGCAACTGAGCGAGTAGGTTGGATCCAAGGGCTTCTCTGGAAGGAGAACAAACAAATAATTATACAACCCCACTACAGGTTTTAGGCAATAATCGAGTCTGGAATTTCTGAGCTGCCTTTTCCTGGCTCCTGGCCTCAGTGGTCAGACAGGGAGCTGCCTTTCTCACAACAATTCTGGAGGCATGGACATCTTCAGTGGCTATGAGTGGTTTCTTCCAAGGACTTTCCAAGGTGCTTTCCTCCAGCTTCAGCCAATATATCCTTAGATAGGAAAGGGTGACCACAGTGGTGCAGGCCTTGGTGAAGTCTAGACTAAAACTAGGGAATCGAAAGCACTTCAGATGCTGCTAGACTGTAACTTCTGGACCACTGATGACTGTTGGGGCTAAAAGCAGCTGGAATTCAACAATATCTGCAGAGCACTCTTACAGTTGATAGAGAAGCAGCAGCCGGGCTTTAGTTGGAACTGGTCTGTGTCAGCATATTACACCCCTGCTGAAAGCTATGCATTGTTTGCCAGTACATTGACAAGGTAAGTTCAGTGCATTACTGGTGTGTATGAAGCTCTCAGTGACCTAGGACCAGGTGACTTAAGGACCACCTTAGCCCATACACACTGCTCAGATCACTATGACCATCAGGAGAAGCCTTCCAAATTGCCACACACTCATCACATGTTTGTTTCATATCAATGCAGATATCTATTATATCTATTAAAACTTTGAGCACAATGGCACCTGTGCTTTGGAATGTGGTTCCTATTGAAACCAGCTAGAATTTTGGCATTTCATCACCTGATGAAAATGTTTGTATTTCACGTGTTTTTAGGCAATTTATTTGATTCAGTTTTGGTCACTAGTTCTGTGTTTTACGATTTTAATTTTTTTAATAATTTCCTTGTACCCACCATGATATTTCTTTATGAGTTGGTGGTTAATAATCTGTTGTAATGTACCCTAGCATCTGTTGTGATGTTTAAGGGGGTCTGCTTGATAAGCCAATGTTGATGAGGGGCAGTGGCTACCCACCCTGCGTGTCCTGGAACTTTTCTAGCAGGAACTGTGCTTCCTCCTGGATTCTCTCCTCAATACTTTTCTTTCCCATGCCAAAGTTGCGCAGGGTGGTAAGGGCAAAGCGTCGGAGCTGCTTCCACATCTCCCCATTGCTGAATACAATTCCTGGAAAGCAGAAGAGGAAATTGGCATAAAGGATATGGATGGACTGAAAGGGAGAGCAGAAGAAGCAGGTTGGAAGAGCAGGAGACTCTTATTCTTGGCTCCAGGCCACCTGGAGACTTGGTACAGTGGTGCCCCGCAAGACAAATGCCTCGCAAGACGGAAAACCCGCAAGATGAAAGGGTTTTCCGTTTGCAGAGGCGCTTCGCAAGACGAATTTCCCTATGGGCTTGCTTCGCAAGACGAAAATTGACAAAAAAATTTGAGTTTTTTCCCCGCTCCAAAACCGCTTTTTCTGAAGCGCTAAGCTGCTAAAAGCATTTTAGCAGCAAAACCGCTAATCCCTTAAGCCTTTAATAGGCGTTAATAGCCCTTAAACTGCCAATAGCGCTAATAGCGCTAATCCGCTAATGGGCTTGCTTCGCAAGACGAAAAAACCGCAAGACGAAAAGACTCGCGGAACGGATTCTTTTCCTCTTGCGAGGCACCACTGTACTTTGGTGCCGCCTTATTCCATAATCAGTAGCTGTCCAGTCTTCTGATACATGCCCTTACTGTAAAATATATGTGTTTAATGTGCATAAAATGCTATGTTAGTGTGTGTTGTGTATGAAACGTAGTGGAGGTTTGCATTTGCAGAATGTCCATTTTTGCAGCTAAAACTTAAAAAGAGGTTTCAATGTTTCGATATTTATTGTCAGGGGTTCAGGAGCAGAGGCACAGGAAAGGGAGGAAATGGAGAGCGAGGGGGAGGAGTCCGAAGGAAATGTCAGCGATGACAGCGGTCCGAGGTCTCTGAGTCTTTCCAGCGAATCGGAAGATTCACAGAAAGGGGCTCCCATGGTCAGGGCAAGGGGGGTGCCTAGGGGGACACCCCAGGAAGAAGGGGCCAGAGGGGACTCAGAGAGCAGCAGTTGGAAATCAGGACCAGCGTCCACACCAGAGTGCAGTAGGAGGGAGGAGTCCCAGGCATCGGGATCAGGCGGCGCACTGCCAGCGGGAGGACATGAGGCAGGATTGGCCACGCCTCCATCGGGGAGCGAGGAAACGGTCGAGAGGAAGGTTGAAGGCTGGGCGCGCGAGCCAAGTTCAAATGTACAGGAGGGCGGCACAGTTGACAGCCCGGATAGGGAGCCAGGTCCCAAAGCCCGCCGAAAAGAGCGGGAGGAGTCAGGGGGGTCAACGTCTGCGTCGGAAGAATCCAGGAAGGAAGGGACCCCGGGGGGTAGCAGGACCCAGAGGAGAAAGGAGAGACGGAAGAGGTGGAGTAAGGCTAGAATCTTGAACTGGTGTACAGGGGGCGGAGATTCAGATGGAGCTTCGCCGGTCTAAACCCTAGACGTAGAGCTGGGGCGCTCCGGCTTGAAAATGGAAACTGTACTTCAATAAAGACTTTTGTACATTACTACAGGCTAGCGTTGGTCCTCTGTGAGCTGGGACCTGGAGCCAGCTCTGACATTTATGTTAACTGATAATTCATCTCTTGGATCCTGGGTCTCTCTCTGAAGCTGGCAGTATAATGAAGAAGCAATAGTTCTTGGACTATATTAACCAGAAAGAACTTAAAGAAAACTGGACTACATTGCTAGTTGTTTAAGTGCAATGTGTTGATTTGTATTTATTTATTTTTTTGGTAACAAATTTAACAATAGTTTGCAGTAACTTTGATCCTATTTCTTGGTGTGGAGAGTTTATTGATTCACAAAATCCAGGCCAGGGAATTCTGCTCACATAACTCTCACACTTACTGCCCACACCAGAATTACCCCAGACCATTATTTTTGAAGGCTAGAGTCTCATTCAATCCTGCTTTAATTTTTGATGCTTGCTCTAGACCAGAGGAGGACCTAGCTGCTCCAGCACCTGGATCGTCCTGCGTGGGCAGGGGTAAGCACCTGTGGGTGTAAGGCGGCACGCGGCGGAGGGGAGCTTCCAGGGGGTGCCGGTGGCAATGCACATCCCAGGGGAGTGTCCACCTGTGGCGATCTGAGGGGCGAACCCCTCAGGGATTGCACCCAGGGCGGCCAGCACCCACCACACCCACCTTTGTCAGCTACAGCCCTAGATATTGCTTAAGTACTGCTATGAGATGGCTCATTTCTCTCTTAAATGGCAATGGCCAATATATAGCTCTGCCATTAAAAGGCTGCTAATTATCTATTTCTACTGTCCAGTGGGAACATTAATTAGGAACGTTTATCTCAAGATGCAATGACTTGTCTTTGCAACCTTTTTTGCTTTATTTTCATAAATAGAGGGATTTTCCTGTGTCCCCCCCCTCCACTCGTCAACCAGCATAAAATACCTAATCCCTTGTTGACATCATCAGCTAATGGCAGGTGTCCCCTGGCAGCAAATTCATCTCCACGGTCGATCAGTGCTTCTTTCACTGCATCATAGCCGTGCAGCACCACAATACGTTCTGCTCCAAAATACATTGTGAACACAGAGCCATACTTCTCACTAAACTGGAAAAAAGATAGAGAAAGACACACATCTAGGTGGGTTTGCTGGTTAGGTTATCTTCAGTGAACTTTGTCTGAACATTTCTTTTAAATCATCCAAGTTGGAGGCTATCATCGCTACTTCTTTGGGAGTAATTTTCACAGTTTCAATATGCACTGTATGAAGAACTACTATCTTGGGTGTGTTGTAATCTTCCAACATTCAGCTTTAATTGAAGGCTCCAAGTTTTAGCATTACAGACCCTTCATGTGTCCCTATTTTCCAGGGACATGCCTGATTTAGAGAAGCCATCCCAGTTTGATCACAGAATGTCCCCCCTTTTCCTTCGGATGCCCCTATTTTCACTGGAGAATGTTGGAGGGTATAGAGTTGTCCGACCCCCTCTGAAGGCAATCCTGAATAGGGAAGTGGTTTTTTTGTTTAATTTTTAATGTTTTATTATGTTTTTATATATGTTGGAAGCTGCCCAAAGTGGCTGGGGCAACCCAGTAAGTTGTGTGGGCTATAAATAGTAAAATTATCATTATGGAATGGGATGTCCCTATTTTCATTGGAGAAATGTTGGAGGGTATGGCAGTATGAGAGGGGGGGTAAAAGTGTTTTCCCATCCACTTTCTCTATATCGTGAATATAGTTATGTCCCCCTCACACTCATTTTTCTAAGGGAATTCTTACCGTACCTTCCCACCGAGCACATTCTGGGGAAAATAAAACAGCAGCTTTTCAAAATACAAAAAGACTATGAACTCCACACTGTCCAGCAGAGGCTAAAAATGTTCAGAGGGCAAAAATGCCCAAACCATCCATGTGTGGAGGGAGAATTGGACCCGCCCCCGCCCCCCGTCTCTAAAATAGTATGAAAATTGCACTATTGCTTTTTAAAGTTCGTTACTCAGAAGGGGGCTTTATGGCTTTTATTTTAAGCATAAGACAATAAAATGACAATAAAACAACCCCCTTTCTGGAGTTGTGCGACCTGCTCAAAGTCCACCTCTTTTCTGTGGAGCCTTTGGGACAAGTCCCTGCTCCCCATCCCTGCTGATGTAGCCAAGCGCAAGTCCGTGCCACTGACATCACAGCGATTCTGTTATTCTTTTCTTCTGGTCTGGATGCCTCCCCTCCCTCTCTTGCCTCTCCTCTGTCAAAGTGCAGAGTCTGTTGCTTTATGCTCTGCAAATGTGCCCTGCACACAGATGGTACCATCTATAAATGAAGAAACTGACAATGGATTGTCCCCTTCCAAAAGAGTCAGATGGAAAGAGGCTTGCAAACAGGTAACGGTCATCAACAGACAGCTGTTGAGGAAGGTGCTCATCTTTGGCTTACCTCCTGGAGAACCTGGGCCAGGTTGTTGGTCTTCAGCTGCAGAGCGTTCCCTACGATGGGCAGTGGAGGTGGGCCAGGTGGCAGCTGCTTTGCATTCTCTGGCGTCCTGCTCCTGACTGCAAGGAAAACAAGGCAAGAGATACATATGATCATCAAAATGGTCACTGTCCCTAGAGGCTCCATGGCACCAGCTAACAGTGACTGAAATGACTCT
Organism: Podarcis tiliguerta; assembly: GCF_965153285.1. Lineage (NCBI taxonomy): Eukaryota > Metazoa > Chordata > Lepidosauria > Squamata > Lacertidae > Podarcis > Podarcis tiliguerta. Next base: position 114,044,557 of record NC_139534.1, on the reverse strand, counting down.
AGATGAATTAATTTGCTTTCCAGTTTTATATACTCTGAGGAGGTCACATAGACATGGACTTTCACCAATAGGAACTCTAGGTTTCTCTGAGTAAATGAGATTAGCCATTAAGTAGATAAGGTTGTATAATTAAGAAATGAACTTCTCTGAACTTCAGTTTGTATTCTTTTTCTTCATTGATTAGTAAGGCAATGATAACGGCATTACTGTGCACAAGGTCCGTGATGTAAGACAACCAGGGGTCAGGTTTTTTCCCTGCCAAACATTGTAATGTAGCCTTGAGGCAAATGGTTCTGCTTCTAAGGTGCTTTCAGGACCAGGTTCCTGCAGGAGAGCTTCTTGTATACTCTGAGTGCTTGGTTGGAGGTTTCTTGCACCTCAGATGCCCACAAATGTGAAATAAGATTGAAATAAAATTGAAGGCACGTCCATAATGAAACTCAGCCTCAGCACAAATGCATCCCTGTCTTGGCAGGATGAGTAGCCTTGTGGCAAATGGTTCTGCTTTTAAGGTTCCTGCAGGAGAGCTTCTTCTACACTCTGAGTGCTTGGTTGGAAGTTCCTTGCACCTTAGATGCCCACAAATGTGACAGATTGTGTCAGAAGTGTAGAGAAAACTTGCATTATTTTTTTTTAAAAAAAAAATCAAATGTATGTATGCCAGACAGGTAAACAAAAAAACAAAAAAACAAAAAAAGACAACAGATTTCATGGCTTGGAGCAACATACATTTAAAACAAATTACTGCAATTTTGGGCAAGTCTGGACTATTGGAACACACATATTTGAAATAAACTTGAAGGCAGGTCCATAATGGAGCTCAGCCTCAGCAAAATACATCCCTGTTAGCAGACCTTGCAGCTTGGGTGAAGTAAACTGAGAAGTGTATGTACAGTTTCTGGATTTCTACAGCTTTATTCATGCAGGAACAGAATTATCTTGGCAAAAACGAATTACAGGATGAGTAGAGATAAAAAGAGAGAGCAATAGCAGGCATCTTATCAGGAGAGAACAACGAAATGCTTTTACAGGTGGAGTTAACTTAGAAAAAGACTACGAGCAAATGCTGGCTTGCTTGCTACACAAACAGTGCTCTTGTGTGGTTTAAAGTAATACATGCATTAGCTAGAGGTTCAGGAGAAGGAAGTTTATTTGCTTTCCCCCAACAATCCCATCTAGCACTACCCACTAATGTGGACAGGACACACCAAGATAGATTTTGGAGACATGAACCTGGAAGTGCTTTTGTATTGATAAGACACACTAATGTGCTCATCAAAACAGTGACTCACATGTGCCCTAATGGGGACAAAACCATGGTCACTAGTGGACATGGTGTCACAGAGAATTAACTTCTTGTTTTCATTTAGTGCAATTCTTCCATCCACCTCTGGAAATCATATTTAGTACAAGAGGGGAGCATGCAGATGATGGAAGCCTGCCAAGTTATTTATTGAAAATATTGAGAGGTCCCCTTTTAAGGGGTAGCTCCTAAAACAGGAGTGATCCTCGAGCATTTCAAAAAACCATGTCAAAAAGAAGAGAGTAAATATCCCGTTGTGTATATTTGCTGGCCTTTTTACACTGATTCACAGCTTAAACATACTCCTGGAATAGGTTATAGACATCCATAAAATTACTGTAATTAGCTGGCATAATATCTCCCTTATACCAATGTTAAATTCTCTTTCAAAATGACTTGTCAGTTCAGTTTGCATAAGCTTATTTGAAATCGTGGTTCGGTTCATAAACCAAAGTGCACCAGGTGTTCTTGCCAACAACTGTTGCTGCTCTGTGTATTTTGAGTCAATCTCCTGTCAGTGCAGATCACAGAGGTTCAGCCCATTCTAGCCACAGCTGGGACACTTTATGGCTCCTCTGCAGAGAGAGGCCAACTCAGTTCACCAGAGTTCAGATTGCATAAACCGAGTTTCTTTGCCAGAGCAACTAGCGAGGTGGTAAAGCCTCTGTCTTACAAGCACATGGTCCCAGGTTCAAGACCCATTATCTCTTGATAGGGGCCTGAAGAGCCCTGTGACTCGGGATAAGCCAGCTTCTTACATTCCTGTGTCAGGGCAAGGCACCATGATCTGATTATTATAAAGGCAGTATAACTACACCATGATGAGCCCACAGAGGAAGGAGACAGGACTCCGGTCCACAGAATGACTAGGAGGCTGCATTCTTGCTGCTGCGCTTGTGGGTAACCAGTGCTTAGTGTCCAAATGTGAGGTGCATGGGGATCCTCGGGGAGAAAGCATGCATTCTCCTTTATTACTATACAGTGGCACCTCAGGTTACAGATGCTTCAGGTTACAGAAACTTCAGGTTACAGACTCCGCTGACCCAGAAGTAGTACCTCAAGTTAAGAACTTTGCTTCAGGATGAGAACAGAATTCGTGCGGCAGCAGCAGTGGGAGGCCCCAATAGCTAAAGTGGTGTTTTAGGTTAAGAACAGTTTCAGGTTAAGAACGGACCTCCAGAACAAATTAAGTTCTTGTCTGATTTATTGGGCTAGCCTGAGGAAAAATAATGGACCGACCGAAGATTAACTTTGTTTATGGAAGTATTTAACAGAGGTTGTTCCTGAATAATATGAGTTTGGAAGAGCACAAAACCCACACAGAGACGCCAAATTTTCAATCTGTTTGTGAAAATCATCAGAGATCGCAAAGAAAGGAATAAATGATAACAACAAGAAGAGAAAGAAAGTAATAAAGGTCTATTCAAATTGAACTGGATGGAACTGTCTAATAAAAGCAGCAAATAAGTGATGTCTGGAGTCATCTGGAATTTTGGACTCGTGCGGAGCTTGATGTATGGGGACCCCCAAAAAATTTAAAATTTGGCTGTATAATCTAGAACTAATGTGATTTGAACAATGTGATGTGATTGGCCTGTTAATAAAAAATATTTCAGAACGAATTAAGTTCTTAACCCGAGGTACCACTGTATATTGAATTCTTCCCTGCTTTGCACCATAAGGTCCCATGGCAGGTTACAGCAATCTAAAATATCAATATTAAGCAGTATAGTGTAGGTGTACTCTCATTTTGACTCAAGAAAATCACCATTTTATAGTTCAAATCAGGAAAAATAAATGCAGTAAATGGACCAAAGACTGCCATCGGGGGTAGCAACGGAACTTCCAATTCACTGTGCTGACAAGAAATTAAATATTTTTATTTTTTTAGTTTCTTCTCCCATTAGATTCAAAAAATGTTTAGGGATATGCATACCCCTGCCTCCCTCCAGAGAAAAGCAATGTACAGTGGCACCTCGGGTTTCAGGCACTTCAGGTTACAGACTCCGCTAACCCAGAAATATTACCTTGGGTTAAGAAGTTTGCTTCAGGATGAGAAGAGAAATCGTGCTCCGGCGGCATGGCAGTAGCAGGAGGCCCCATTAGCTAAAGTGGTGCTTCAGGTTAAGAACAGTTTCAGGTTAAGAACGGACCTCCAGAATGAATTAAGTACAGTGGTGCCCTGCAAGACGAATGCCTCGGAAGACGAAAAACTCGCAAGACGAAAGAGTTTTTCGTTTTCTGAGCTGCTTCGCAAGACGGATTTCCCTATGGGCTTGCTTCACAAGACAAAACGTCTTGCGCCTTTTTTTGTAAACCGCCAATGCATTCCTATGGGAAACTGTCAATACACATTGGTGCTTTGCAAGACGAAAAAACTCGCGGAACGAATTAATTTCGTCTTGCGAGGCACCACTGTACTTAACCTGAGGTACCACTGTACATTATTAATAATACTAATACTATGTTGTTGTTGTTGCCACCCATTCTGCATCTGAGGAAGTATGCCCTAGCAAATCTTACTCCCTTTACAAATTGCCACAGACCTCCTCCTATTTTTATATACAACTTAGATAAAAAGAAGCAATGGCAAACTGCTTAAAAGTGTGGGCATGGGAGAGGGTTTTCGTCAGCTAATATAAGCTTGTTCATTGGGGCAGTTTGAGACAAAATACGACACTTTAATCCTGTGTGGACATGGTCTATAAATGTCTGTAAATTCTGGATTGCTTGCATTGTTACATCATAAGCAGCAGGCCATCCTTAGATTAGATGTGTCAGGGGAATTGGTAGTGAAAGTACAGGTTTGCCACTGATCATACAAACAAATACAAATGCTGTGGGATGGGGGCGGATTAAGGGCAATTGGGGCTAGGGAGGAATACAGAGGTTTGGGGGCATGTGAGGAAGGGGGGAGGATGCGTAGGGGAGGTGGGGAGACAGGGGGCTGTTTGATTTTGTTGTAAAAATTGAAAAATAAATAACTAAAAGTTGTTTGCATCGCTAATTAAAAGTAAAAGGTTGTGTTTCTGCTGTCTGGATGTCATTTGCTAAAACCAAACGTGTTTTAAAAATTGAACCTATAAAGCAGAAATACGCACCACTGTGTTCAATGCTGCTTACTCCCAACCATGCACAGAACTGCAGTCATGTGCCATAAATTTAATCATGAGATTTTATTAGTAATTTGTTTTAAATGTCTGTGTTTTTAAGGTGGAGGGATTTTTTAAAGCAATGTGTTAGAAAACCAAAATATTAAATCCTGGTGGCCTGACTCTGGATTTCATTATGGAGCTGTCATTGATGCACTACACAGTTAGAGTGACTAGTGGGGTGCCACAGGGTTCTGTCTTGGGCCCGGTCATATTCAACATCTTTATCAACGACTTGGATGATGGACTCAAGGGCATCCTGATCAAATTTGCAGATGACACCAAACTGGGAGGGGTGGCTAACACCCCAGAGGACAGGATCACACTTCAAAACGACCTGGACAGATTAGAGAACTGGGCAAAAACAAACAAGATGAATTTTAACAGGGAGAAATGTAAAGTATTGCACTTGGGCAAAAAAAAATAAAAAAATGAGAGGCACAAATACAAGATGGGTGACACCTGGCTTGAGAGCAGTACGTGTGAAAAGGATCTAGGAGTCTTGGTTGACCACAAACTTGACATGAGCCAACAGTGTGACGCGGCAGCTAAAAAAGCCAATGCAATTCTGGGCTGCATCAATAGGAGTATATAGCATCTAGATCAAGGGAAGTAATAGTGCTACTGTATTCTGCTCTGGTCAGACCTCACCTGGAGTACTGTGTCCAGTTCTGGGCACCACAGTTCAAGAAGGACACTGACAAACTGGAACGTGTCCAGAGGAGGGCAACCAAAATGGTCAAAGGCCTGGAAACGATGCCTTATGAGGAACGGCTAAGGGAGCCGGGCATGTTTAGCCTGGAGAAGAGGAGGTTAAGGGGTGATATGATAGCCATGTTCAAATATATAAAAGGATGTCACCTAGAGGAGGGAGAAAGGTTGTTTTCTGCTGCTCCAGAGAAGTGGACACGGAGCAATGGATCCAAACAACAAGAAAGAAGATTCCACCTAAACATTAGGAAGAACTTCCTGACAGTAAGAGCTGTTCGACAGTGGAATTTGCTGCCAAGGAGTGTGGTGGAGTCTCCTTCTTTGGAGGTCTTTAAGCAGAGGCTTGACAACCATATGTCAGGAATGCTCTGATGGTGTTTCCTGCTTGGCAGGGGGTTGGACTCGATGGCCCTTGTGGTCTCTTCCAACTATGATTCTATGATTCTAGGAATAGCCCTCAAGTGTTGCTGGGAACTGCAAATGGGGAGGAGAGCACTGTAGCGCTCAGTTGCTCCTTGAGGGCTTCTCATAGGTATCTGGTTGGCCACAGTGAGAACAGGATGCTGGACTAGATAGGCCTTTGACCTGGTCCAGCAGAGTTCTCTTTTGTTCTCTCTCCCAGGGCCAGGTTAGACTGCCAGAATCTTCTGAGAGCAGCCATTCAAACCACCCTAAAAAGCAACCTACTGCGCATGCTCCTGCATCTATTTCTTGGAAGAGAAGGGGGAACAATAACTGCCACACCTTACTCTAGTAAATGAAGTTGTGCTGGATTGCTACTAATACAATGAATGGCAGTAGCTTGGGTTACATTAGAAACAAAGGCAAAGCTCCGAAGTGCATAAGCAATGCCTGGTAGAAACTAGAAGGAGCTTAGGATGTCAGGGGGTGAAGGTATCAGTGGCCTGCAAAGCAACTCTTTCCTCCTGAAGCCTCACAGAGTCAGAATAAATTATCCAAAGCAAATGTAGTTTACTGCATTAGGAATCCTTTGTATTTTACTGTACACAGCTGCAGTAATGTTTGGTTGTAAAGCAGTTTATAAATCTGCAAATAAAATTGCTATACTTGCATAATCTTTACAAGTGACAGCATTCACTTTGTCAAAGTATTATTTATTTAGTTCTGGGAGGGTGAAGGACATGTATAAAGCCATTCCATTTCACAAACAGGTAAAAAAATACATACATCTGGATGTGCTCTTATTCTCCAGAACAAGTAGAGCAGTGGTTTTCTATGCAAGTGAAACCAGCACACTTCTCCAAACTTTGGTTTGGAGAAGACCTTCAGGAGTTTCAATGGGGACAGAGGACATGCATTTCAAGACCCGAATTCTTCTCCAGCTTGAATTAAAATGCAAATCAGATATAAGTTCCTTCCTCTTGCCCCTTCCATTCAGTGCAATGGAGAAACATTACTTCACTACTTTGAATAGGAGCATAATTGAGAGGGTGCAGGAACCAAAAAGAAAAATTCTGAAGACAGAAGAGGAAGACCTTTCTCCCTTGGTTAACTTCATAGGTGGACTTCCCCTCACCAATTTTGCCCAGACTGCCTCTGAATTTGTACTAGGGAAACATTTTTCTGTTACACTGAATGGGAGCAGGGTTGAAGGAAGGCTGAGAGGAAAGAAATTCTGACAATTCTTTGAAAGTTTTCCCTCTCCAACTCCTCCTGGAGATTTTCAGTCCTCCCTTGGGGAATATTCAGTGAAATGACCTTCCTTATTTTGCCACCCACAAAGTAAGTGGAGAATTTGAGGGAGGGCCATTTTCACTCTGTTCTAGAATTTTAAAGACAATGAGAGCCTCGGTTGGGCTCAGGGGGATAAAAAAGAAGTTTTCTCATCCAAGTTCTTTTTTTATATATAATATTTTTTATTAATTTACAAGAAAACCAAATCACACAATAATTTCACATCCAATTTTCACAAAGCCTTTCTTTTCTGCACTTCCTTCAGCTTTTCCGTAAATCTTTCATAGTCATTATTAATATACGCATTTCTTAGGTTTGTATTGTCATTATTTAAACCTTTCTTTTTTATTCCCTTTTAACAATACTTCTCGCGTTTCACAGTGCTTTTTAAAATCCCTCTAGCGTTATTTGGCCCTCACTTATATTCTCCATCCAAGTTCATCCAAGGTGGGCTTGGGAGATCTTGCCCATCTATGCTCTGTGCCTTTCTTGAAGATATGTTTCCTAGGACTAGCAGATCACTGGATCCAACTTAGTTCATTTCCCATACTTACTGAGAAGTTCAGTTGCATCCAGTATTGCTATCTGTTCTTTAGAATATGGTTACCCTTAAAGGAATTATTGGCAAACATTTGTAAATGTCAAGTCTCAAGGATGTTCTACTAGATGAAAGGGGTAGAGATTTTAAAAGCTACTGATTTCTGCAGCACCCTCCAAAGACTTTCCTTCTTAGCTCTGGCTGAAAGTGAAAGACAGTTTGTACTAGCACTGGGAAACTCCAAATTGAGTTTATTGGAATATCTTTCCAAATAAAATTTTCTGCCTGTACTTTATTATTAGCATTGACATACATGCCAATCTCAGTGTACAGATCTATAGAAGGGTTACCAAAAAAGCTTATGTTGTCACTCAGTTAAACAACTTTGCTGTATCTCAGGTACGACATGCGAGGAAATGAAAAGGTCATCTCAGACAGGGGCCTTGACCCACCCATCTTCTACAGCCTGCAGCACTTCAACCCACCAAGTCAAGGTTGGAGATTTTGTTGCTGGACTGCAGCTCCCATTATCTCCAGCCACCTAGCCAATGAAATGGGATTATGGGAGTTGTCCCAACTGAGCCCTCATGGCAAGAATGGGAAACCTGCAGCCCTTCAGATATTCCTGGACTCCAGCCCCCATCTGCCCCAGCCAACATCAGGGGTGATGGGCGCAAGAGTCCAACCACTGTTGAGGGTCCCCAGTTCCTCAGTGGTTGACTCAGTTCCTTCCACTCTGATTGGCTTCATTTAGCACAAAGAGTAACAAGACTTCTTCTCAGTGGCTAAAAAGCTTCAATCTTGGCAGATTTTGTCCATCACACTTATACAGTGGCGGAGGAAGGGGTGGGGTGGGGGTACAGTCTGCCCCAGATGTCATCATTGAGGGGTGTGTGACAAAATCAGTTTTTAAAAAATTGGGCTCAAGAAATTTTTTGGAGTGACATGGTGGCTTAGGCACATGCAAGTTTTGCGCTGCAATGTGGGATTTGTATCTGCCTACTGCCTCTCCCTCAGACGTCCTACAGCTGAGGGGGAGGGGGCGGAGAGGCTCCAAGCATTGGAGAGGCTTGCCCCACCCCCATGGGTCGCTCAACACACCCCTGGCTGCAGGACATGCCCCCACACCAGTCACTCCAGCGGCTAGCTACGCCGCTGCACACATATGCATATGAAGGGGCAAGAAAGATAAGAATGGGATTTTTGTGTGTAACTAATTTCTAAATCCTGCTATTTGTCCATTGCAATAATGTCTTCAACGTGAAATAGTCTCTAGCAGGATCCCCAAAGTAAAATTTCAACAAATAGTCAGGTAAGAAGATACGGCTCCACACGTGAGGAGATATTGTGTTATGGTTTTTTTGAACAAAGATTTGCCAGGCTGCGACTTTTCCACATGTGCAGCCATCCTGAGGCAGGCTTTTCAGCGAGGAACAATGCAGAGCTGATAGGGCCGAGGGCAGTTGCCTACGCTGCTCAACACCGGTGTCAGATCGATGTCCTTGGGGTCAATGATGGACTTCAGAGTGAAGTTCTGTAATATGGTGGTCAAGAACAAGAAGATCTCCATACGGGCCAGACCTTCCCCCACACATATCCGCTTCCCTGCAAAGGAAACTCAAAGTGTAAGATGCATAACAACCACTTTGGCTGTTACGGAGAAAATAAGAATCATGCCAAAGGAGCAAAGGTGCTGCTCTAGAACAGCTCCTGGGAGAGTCAGTCTTTCCACCATTTCTTTGCTTCAGCTGGCCACAGGAAAGGTACAAGGAGTTCTGATGGACCCAGAAGCCTTTGCCCCTCTCTCACAAACTGGCAGCCCTTCCAGTTTAGGCTGCAGGAGGAAGGAGGTTCCCCCTCATTGCCCCGACACCAGCCAATTAGGGAGACAGGAAAGACCTGAGCTGGCCAAGACTGCAGCCTACTGAGGAAGCAGAGCTCTTACCTGCTGAGAAAGGCATGAAATAGTCGCTCTTCCTGAAGGTGCCATCTTTGTGCAAGAAATGTCCTGGGTCAAATTCTTTGGGGTTTGGAAATTCTTTGCTGTCATGTAGTGCAGACGTCAGAATAGGATATATGGTAGTGCCCTGCAGAGAGTGCAAAGAAATGGGCTTGATGGCCATGACACCCAACGAAAGCATAAAATTGACTCTCACAAAGGAATGGTGTGGGAAGGCACTAACAGGAAGGAAGGTACTTTGTTGATACAGAGAAGAATGGGGCAGCTTCAGAAGACAGGCCTGAAGGTGCCCAGCTACACTTTAGGAGTTGGGCTAAACTACTTCCCTTGCCTTGATGTATGGAAGTGAGAGCTGGACCATAAAGAAGGCTGATCGCCGAAGAATTGATGCTTTTGAATTATGGTGCTGGAGGAGACTCTTGAGAGTCCCATGGACTGCAAGAAGATCAAACGCATGCATTCTTAAGGAAATCAGCCCTGAGTGGTCACTGGAAGGACAGATCGTGAAGCTAAGGCTCCAATACTTTGGCCACCTCATGAGAAGAGAAGACTCCCTGGAAAAGACCCTGATGTTGGGAAAGATGGAGGGTACAAGGAGAAGGGGACGACAGAGGACGAGATGGTTGGATGGTGTTCTCAAAGCCACAAACATGAGTCTGACCAAACTGTGGGAGGCAGTGGAAGACAGGAGTGCCTGGCGTGCTGTGGTCCATGGGGTCACAAAGAGTCGGACACGACTAAACGACTAAACAACAACACTTCCCTTGCTTGTAGATAAGAAGAGAAGAAAAGCTCTGCTGGATCAGTCCAATGGCCCCATCTGGTCCAGCATCCTGTTTTCATGGTGTCCAACCAAATGCCCATGGGAAGCCCTTAAACATAATCTAAGCAAGACAGCACTCTCAATTCCTGTGGTTTCCACCCACTGGTATTCAGAAGCATGCTGCCTCTCGCCATGGAGGTAGAATATAGCCATCATGGCTAGCAGCCTACTATTACTACTTAGAGCCTTGAAAAGAGCTGACCTATTGTCTTTTTTCATTGTTTTTCTTTTTATAATTATAAAATATCTAATAAATTTTATTTTAAAAAAGAAAAGAAAAGAGCTGACCTTTGGAATGACATATTGTCTGAACGGTGTGTCTTTGAGTACTGCATGAGGGACGCTCAGTGGGATGAGAGAGATGAACCTCTGGATCTCATGGATGACAGCATCTGTGTAAGGCATTGCCCCACGATCTGCTATGCAAGGACTTCGTGATCGGCCAATAACTCGGTCAATTTCTTCATGCACTTTCTCTATAATGGGAAGAATGAGGTTTAACACCAGTGCAGGAAACATCATAGAAGCAATTGAAATTCCATGGGAGTGCCTGCCAGCCCCTGAACATTTTGGAGCTTTCAATTGTTTTCTGATACCAACTTTCTATTGACTCATCACATTAACTCAGACAAATTATTGTAGCTCACCTTCAGTAATGCATCTGTAAACAGGGAAACATAGTATAACTGCAATTATTTATATATTAATTCAATTTCTATCCAAAAGGAGCCCAGAGGGACAAAAGCCTCCTCTTTAGGGAAGTTTTAGGAGCAAGTGATGGTCCAGCTTAGAGGGATTCCTATTGGAGGCACTGTCCTACAGTGATTCTGATCCTACCTGAGGGCCTTTTGACCCCTGGCCCTTGTGGTTGTGCCTTTGTGGGCTACCCTTCAGGCTGGCACAGAAAGTCCAGCTGGTGCAGGATGTGATGCCTTAGTCTGCACTGGCTGCCACTATACTACTGGGCCAAGTTCAAGTTGTTACTTTTTGTATATAAAATCCTGGGGTTTGCAATATGGTCAGCTATAAGAGCTCATCCACACGTCTGTTTTTGCTGGGATTTCTAGGCACAGGTCTCTGATTACTAGGCATGGGTCTGAGCATTTGGTCCCCCCCCCCCCGTTTTCTCCAGGAAAGTCTTCTGTTTACTGCTGATGTCAGTCAGCGATGATTAACATTCAGCAATGAACAGTGGGTTTTCCTGGGGGAAGTGGCAGAACAACCACCTCTTGGACCTGTGACACATAAATCGAGGAGAGAACTAGAATAATAAATACTAACATCACATCCTTTTTACCTTGTATCTCTGGGTATTTGAGGAGGATCATGAGCCCGTATCGCAGTGTGGTGCTGGTGGTCTCTGTTCCAGCCACAAACAAGTCAACTGTGCTTATGGCCAGGTTTTCAATGGTGAAATGGGATGCACTATTACCTTTTTCCTGCAGAAACACACAACACAGTCAGTGGAGTCAACTCAATTGTTCGGAGTACAACATAACAAGAATTTAACTGTGCCACTGGGACCAGCTCCCTTCCCAAGACACAACATCTTATCTCAAGTCCTTTTACAGCTTATTCCTCTTGACATTCCTTGCCCAGAGGGCTAATCATTAGAAAGAACTTCCCACTTACTGCAAGAACAGGTCAGCAATGGGAAATGAATCTACTCCAATGGGGTGTGGGCAGGAATCTCTTTCCTTGGCACTCCCCACAAGAAGCTAGATGGAAGTCTGCTGGTTGGGAAGCTTCAGGAGTGGCATGAGAACCCACTTGGAGAGGTCTGTGAGTTTTCATGATTACCTGATCCATTTTCATAAGGAAGCAGTCGATAAAATCCCGAGGTGAGTTGGCGTCCAGAGTGGCCTTGTGCTCTTCAACTTCCTCCAAAACAAACTCTCTGGCTGCCAAGTTGTTTTTCAGCACTTTATGGTGGGGCCCTGGGATGCATTTCATCAAAGAAGGAAAGAGGTTGTAGAGCTAGAAGAAACACAAGAGACCCATTGGCACCAACCTCAGTCAGGGTTTGTCCAAACTTGGGCTTCAGTATAATGTTCGCCCCTGTTGCCTTGTGTTCATGTCAACTCTGTTGTCCACACACCAGCATTTTCACTACCAATGCTTCCCAAATCTATGTAGATGTTCCCCATCAGTTGTCTTATATCATTATTTTTTTATTATTGTTTATTGAATTTATACCCACAGGTCCCAGGGTGGTTCACAGACTAAAATAAAAATATAGAACCACAAAATGCATAATCAAAATAAAAACAACAACCCAATTACCCCCCCCCCCCGCATCCACATGTTAAAAGGTATATACTGAATGAAACCATTGGGTTCTCAAGGTCAGTAGTGCCTATGCAGCAGCTCTGCTGGGTTTCATTCAGGAGTCCCATCCCTAACCAGGGATGCTACTAGGGCAGGGGTCTGCATCCTTTAAGACAAAAAGAGCCACCTGGACCCGTTTCCGAAGGAAAAAAAAAACTGGGAGCCGCAAAACCCATCATTATAAAAATAACTTTTTTGTCACTTTTTTAATTATTTCTTTGTTTGACCCCTCAGAATTACTCCTCCTCATAGAAATAAACGTTAAATTAACAAGTTACCTTTTTTTGTGTGTGTGTGTTCTTCAGTCCCCTTCAAAACAGTGACCAACGTACATGCCCCCTTTCAATGCAGTGACCAGCGTACATGCCCCTTACAATGTAGCGGGCGGGCAGGCAGGAAGGTGACGTCGGGACGGTGCGTGACTAACGCACGCACCGCCCCCATGCAACGTCACAGCCAGTACAGCACCCGCCACAGTGGGGAGTGTCGGGGCGCACAATGCTCCATCCCGGAGCCGCGGCAAAGGTGTAAAAGAGCCACATGTGGCTCCAGGGCTGCGTGTTGCAGACCCCTGTACTAGGGATTGACTCTGGGACCCTAAATAAACAAGCCAAATGCTCTAAAACTGAGCTATGGGATTACATACATATCTCTAAATGTAGCCCCATCTGTTTCTCTTACTGAAACCAGTCCGTGTACACATCCCTGCCTTAAAATTCAGCAAGGCGCAACTTTTCATAAGAAATGGCAGGTTAGATATCGATTGTGACTAACATCATGTATTCACACCTTCTCAAACCATTAGTGGAAGCACATTGGATGCAGAGGCAATGGCAGTGTATATACATCCCAAGTGATTAGTTCTGGTTACAGTATTGATCCTGTGGGTTTTACTCGTTAAGCTTTACTTCCTATTCCACTGGTCTGCTGTTGAGTTAAGTCAAGCCTTGGTTATTAGACCCAGGTATTGGTATTGGCTCTCCAAATTAAAAACATAAGAAGAGCCTATTGAATCAGGTCAGTGGCCCATTGTGCTGTCACAGTGGCTAACCAGTTGCTCATGGCAAACCTGCAACTAGGACATTAACAGAAATATTAAGAGGCAGAGGCAGTATGGGCCATGAGAAGCCTGGAAGAAAGACATTTAAACAGCAGGGAAATTTAGACTTTGTGGGAAAGGGCCTTTAAAAAGATGGCACCTACCTGTCCCCAAGAAGAGCTTAAAACCTGAAAGTTTTCATTCATTAAGCTCATCATGGATAGGAACTTCTTGTCATTATAATCGTATCGTTTCCCAAAGACAATTGCACAAATGACATTGGAGAGAGCGCAACTGAGCGAGTAGGTTGGATCCAAGGGCTTCTCTGGAAGGACAACAAAAAAATAATTATACAACCCCACTACAGCTTTAGTCAATAATCTAGTCTGGAATTTCTGAGCTGCCATTTCCTGGCTCCTGGCCTCAGGGGTCAGACAGGGAGCTGCCTTTCTCACAACAATTCTGGAGGCATGGGCATCTTCAGTGGCTATGAGTGGTTTCTTCCAAGGACTTTCCAAAGTGCTTTCTTCCAGCTTCAGCTAATATATCCTTAGATAGGAAAGGGTGACCACAGTGGTGCAGGCCCTGGTGAACTCTAGACTAAAACTAGGGAATCTAAAGCACTTCAGATGCTGCTAGACTCTAACTTCTGGACCACTGATGACTGTTGGGGCTGAAAGCAGTTGGAAATCAATAATATCTGCAGAGCACTTTGCTTCAGGTTAAGAACTTTGCTTCAGGATAGGAACAGAAATGGTTCTCTGGCAGTGCGGCGGCAGCGGGAGGCCCCATTAGGTAAAGTGGTGCTTAAGAAAAGTTTCAGGTTAAGTACGGACCTCCGGAACGAATTAAGTACTTAACCTGAGGTACCACTGTATTTCACAAGTGTTTTTAGGCAATTTATTTGATTCAGTGTTGGTCACTAGTTCTGTGTTTTACGATTTTAATTTTTTAATGATTTCCTTGTACCTACCATGCTATTTCTTTATGAGTTGGTGGTTAATAATCTGTTGTAATGTACCCCAGAATCTGTTGTGATGTTCAAGGGGGTCTGCTTGATAAGCCTATGTGGATGAGGGGCAGTGGATACCCACCCTGCGTGTTCTGGAACTTTTCTAGCAGGAACTGTGCTTCCTCCTGGATTCTCTCCTCAATACTTTTCTTTCCCATGCCAAAGTTGCGCAGGGTGGTAAGGGCAAAGCGTCGGAGCTGCTTCCACACCTCCCCATTGCTGAATATAATTCCTGGAAAGCAGAAGAGGAAATGGGCATGAAGAAGATGGATGGACTGAAAGGGAGAGCAGAAGAAGCAGGTTGGAAGAGCAGGAGCCTCAATGTTTCGATATTTATGTTAACTGATAATTTATCTCATGGAGCCTGGGTCTCTCTCTGAAGCTGCCAGTATAATGAAGAAGCAATAGTTCTTGGACTATATTAACCAGAAAGAACTTAAAGAAAACTGGACTACATTGCTAGTTGTTTAAGTGCAATGTGTTGATTTGTATTTATTTATTTTTTTGATAACAAATTTAACGATAGCTTGCAGTAACTTTGAAACCCTTCCTTGGTGTGTAGAGCTTATTGATTCACAAGATCCAGGCCAGGGAATTCTGCTCAAATAACTCTGACACTTACTGCCCACATCAGAATTACCTCAGACCATTATTTTTAAAGGCTAGAGACTCATTCAATCCTGCTTTAAATTTTGGTGCTTGCTCTAAACCAGAGGCGGAGCTAGCTGCTTCGGCACCTGGAGCGGCCTGCGTGGGCAGGGGTAAGCACCCGTGGGTGTAAGGTGGCGTGCGGCAGCGGGAGCATCCCAGGGGGTGCAGGCGGCAACACACATCCCAGGGGGGCGCCACCTGTTGCTTTATTTTCATGAATAGAGGAATTTTCCTGTGTCCCCCCCCCCTCCACTGGTCAACCAGCATAAAATACCTAATCCCTTGTTGACATCATCAGCTATTGGCAGGTGTCCCCTGGCAGCAAATTCATCTCCACGGTCAATCAGTGCTTCTTTCACTGCATCATAGCCATGCAGCACCACAACCCGTTCTGCTCCAAAATACATTGTGAACACAGAGCCATACTTCTCACCAAACTGGAAAAAAGATAGAGAAAGACACACATCTAGGTGGGTTTGTGGGTTAGGAGAGAGTCATATAGATGATGTAGAGCCCCGCTGCCCCCAGACTCACTATGGGCATCTGAACCACATGACTCTTAATAACATACTGAAGACTTCTGCAGCTAGATCAGGCCAAAAGCCAACTAGTCCACAACTGTTATCACAGTGGCCAACACAGTTCTTCTGGGAAGCTAAAAAAAAAGACCTGAGTGCAATAGCACGCTCCCCTCCTGCAGGTTCCTGGAACTGGTGGAGGTTCAGCATCATCGCTAGCAGCTATGGGTAGCTTTACCTTCAATGAACTTTGTCTGAACATTTCTTTTAAATCATCCAAGTTGGAGGCTATCATCGCTACTTCTTTGGGAGTAAATTTCACAGTTTCAATATGCACTGTATGAAGAACTACTATCTTGTGTGTGTTGTAAATCTTCCAACATTCAGCTTTAACTGAAGGCTCCAAGTTTTAGCATTACAGACCCTTCATGTGTCCCTATTTTCCAGGGACATCCCTGATTTAGAGAAGCCATCCCAGTTTGATCACAGAATGTCCTTAGGCTGTCCCTATTTTCATTGGAGAAATGTTGGAGGGTATGGCATTATGAGAGGGGGGTAAAAGTGTTTTCCCATCCACTTTCTCTATATCGTGAATATGATTATAGTGCTCTGTTATGTCCCCCTCACACTCATTTTTCTAAGGGAATTCTTACAGTACCTTCCCACTGAGCACATTCTGGGGAAAATAAAGGAGCAGCTTTTCAAAAAACAAGAAGACTATGAACTCCACACTGTCCAGCAGAGGCTAAAAATGTTCAGAGGGCAAAAATGCCCAAACCATCCATGTGTGGAGGGAGAATTGGACCCGCCCCCGCCCCCTGTCTCTAAAATAGTATGAAAATTGCACTATTGCTTTTTAAAGTTCTTTACTCAGAAAGGGGCTTTATGGCTTTTATTTTAAGGATAAGACAATAACATGACAATAAAATAACCCCCTTTCTGGAGTTGTGGGACCTGCTCAAAGTCCACCTCTTTTCTGTGGAGCCTTTGCGACAAGTCCCTGCTCCCCATCCCTGCTGATGTAGCCAAACTCAAGTCCGTGCCACTGAAATCACAGCGATTCTGCTATTCTTTTCCTCTGGTCTGGATGCCTCCCCTCCCTCTTTTGCCTCTGCTCTGTCAAAGTGCAGAGTCTGTTGCCTTATACTCTGCAAATGTGCCCTGCACACAGATGGTACCATCTATAAATAAAGAAACTGACAATGGATTGTCCCCTTCCAAAAGAGTCAGATGGAAAGAGGCTTGCAAACAGGTAACAGTCATCAACAGACAGCTGTTGAGGAAGGTGCTCATCTTTGGCTTACCTCCTGGAGAACCTGGGCCAGGTTGTTGGTCTTCAGCTGCAGAGCGTTCCCTACGATGGGCAGTGGAGGTGGGCCAGGTGGCAGCTGCTTTGCATTCTCTGGCGTCCTGCTCCTGACTGCAAGGAAAACAAGGCAAGAGATACATATGATCATCAAAATGGTCACTGTCCCTAGAGGCTCCATGACACCAGCTAACAGTGACTGAAATGACTCTAGATGAATTAATTTGCTTTCCAATTTTATATACTCTGAGGAGGTCACACATACATGGACTTTCACCAATAGGAACTCTAGGTTTCTCTGAGTAAATGAGATTAGCCATTAAGTAGATAAGATTGCAGAATCCAGAAATGAACTTCTCTGAACTTCAGTCTGTATCCTTTTTCTTCATTGATTATTAAGGCAATGATAACGGCATTACTGCCCACGAGGTCTGTGATGTAAGACAACCAGGAGTTCAGGTGCTTTTCTGCAATACATTGTAATGTAGCTTTGAGGCAAATGGTTCTGCTTCTAAGGTGCATTCAGGACCAGGTTCCTGCAGGAGAGCTTCTTGTATACTCTGAGTGCTTCGTTGGAGGTTTCTTGAACCTCAGATGCCCACAAATGTGAAATAAAATTGAAATAAACTTGAAGGCAGGTCCATAATGTAGCTCAGCCGTAGCACAAATACATCCCTGTTACGAGACCTTGCAGCTTGGGTGAATTAGACTGAGAAGTTTACACACAGTTTCTGGATTTCTACAACTTTATTTATGCAGGAACAGAATTATCTTGGCAAGAACTATTTACAGGATGTGTAGCCTTGTGGCAAATGGTTCTGCTTTTAAGGTTCCTGCAAGAGAGCTTCTTCTACACTCTGAGTGCTTGGTTGGAAGTTTCTTGCTCCTTAGATGCCCACAAATGTGACAAATTGTGTCAGAAGTGTAGAGAAAACTTGCATTATTATTATTTTTTAAAAATGAGAGGTATGTATGTCAGATACATTTAAAATAAATTACTGCAGTTTTGGACAAGTCTGGACTATTGGAACATACATATTTGAAATAAACTTGAAGGCAGGTCCATAATGGAGCTTAGCCTCAGCAAAATACATCCCTGTTAGCAGACCTTGCAGCTTGGGTGAAGTAAACTGAGAAGTTTATGTACAGTTTCTGGATTTCTACAGCTTTATTCATGCAGGAACAGAATTATCTTGGCAAGAACTATTTACAGGATGAGTAGAGATAAAAAGAGAGAGCAATAGCAGGCATCTTATCAGGAGAGAACAACAAAAAGTTCAGCTTTTACAGGTGGAGTTAACTTAGAAAAAGACTACGAGCAAATGCTGGCTACACAAACAGTGCTCTTGTGTGGTTTAAAGTAATACGTGCATTATTTAGAGGTTCAGGAGAAGGAAGTTTATTTGCTTTCCCCCAACAATCCCTTCTAGCACTACCCACTAATGTGGACAGGACACACCAAGATAGATTTTGGAGACATAAACCTGGAAGTGCTTTTGGATTCATAAGACACACCATCATCGAAACAATGTGCCCTAGTGAGGACAAAACCATGGTCACTAGTGCAAATGCTAAGACAGAACATTAACTTCTTGTTTTCATTTGAACTCGTGGTTCGGTTCATAAACCAAAGTGCACCAGGTGTTCTTGCCAACAACTGTTGCTGCTCTGTGTGTTTTGAGTCAATCTCCTGTCAGTGCAGATCACAGAAGTTCAGCCCATTCTAGCCATGGCTGGGACAATTTATGGCTCCTCTGCGGAGAGAGGCCAACTTAGTTCACCAGAGTTCAGATTGCATAAACTGAGTTTCTTTGCCAGAGCAACTGGTGAGGTGGTAAAGCCTCTGCCTTACAAGCACATGGTCCCAGGTTCAAGACCCGTTATCTCTTGATAGGGGCCTGAAGAGCCCTGTGACTCGGGATAAGCCAGCTTCTTACATTCCTGTGTCAGTGCAAGGCACCATGATCTGATTATTATAAAGGCAGTACAGTGGTACCTCGGGCTATGTACGTAATTCGTTCCGGAGGTCCATTCTTAACCTGAAACCGTTCTTAACCTGAAGCACCACTTTAGCTAATGGGGCCTCCTGTTGCTGCCGGAGCACAATTTCTGTTCTCATCCTGAAGCAAAGTTCTTTACCCGAGGTAATATTTCTGGGTTAGCACCATAAGGTCCCATGGCAGGTTACACAATCAAAAATTTCAATATTAAGCAGTATAATGTTGTACCCCATTTACACCGCTTGAGTCTATTTGTTGTCCTCACATGTGCAGGAGCCACACCACGGGATAGCCAGGCATCAAGCAGCCTCTGTATGATCATGGCTTGTCCTGTTGCAGAAGGAGAAGCCCATAGATTGGCCTATTCTCTAGCACCCATTCATCTGCACCTATCTAGCATCAGTCAGCATGAGGTTCCAATTATTTTTATTCAATCAATTCCATTGATGAACTACTTCCTAAAACACCCCAAAGCAATTTAACAACAACAAACAATCAACAAGAATATATATATATATGCATATATTTTATATGGGAAAACAATTCATATAAAGTGGCTCCTGGCCTTCCTCTGCTATTCTTAAACTTTAAAAAAGAGGATGTCTTTGCCTTTGGAGAGCTGAGGGTTGAGGCTCCAGATATAGTGCTCTGATGATTGAAGGAGGATTGTACCACTCTGCCTTTCTGTTTTGTTTTTGTTTTGTCTTCCTAGATCCTCTTCTTCTGTTGTCTTCCCTTCTTCTGGCTGTCTACCACAGACACCAATCACTAATCAACATGCACTGAAGCAGATTGACTGGCACCCAGCCATAAATTCACTTCTGCTCCCCACCACCCAGTAGTCTTAACTCCATCCAACCACATTATCCAAATTATTCTAAACCTGCACCCACCAATTGAATATGTGCCTATTATACTTACTTTGCATACTGAGAATTGTAACTCATAGCTGTCAAAGTTCCACAACACAGTTAAGCTAATTTTCACCAGACCAGATGGAAAACTTCCCTGTTCCATTATGGTACAAAGGTCAAAACGCAATACTGATTAAAACACATTACACTGGCAGTGATAAGAAATTAAGGCTTTTAACTTATAAAACACGACAATGCAAAAAAGCCCAAGGGAATGACTCCAAATCTTAAACCCTACAAGAGAGGAAGAAATTCTTCAACTCTAAATAAACCCAAGAAGAACAGGAGGGTATAGCCTTCAGCCTCCATAAATATTCCATTTATTTCCTTAACAAGATCTGTTTGCAACTTTTCCAGTGCCCCAAACCTCAAATTTGTTACAGAATTATTTTGTTCCTGGAAGTGACTGGGTTTCTTGTACCACAGATTCCATCCTATTGTTGCACACCATCCGATCCCTTCCACCAGACAACTCCTCATCCGGCATGCTGACATTTCAACTTCAGCTATCAGTGATTGAAACCTAACTGTTGAGAAGCTGTACTGGGGAGGGGGGTGGGGAGAACAGAAACCAAGGCAGAGCAGAGAAGCCCAGCAAAAAAGGGCTTATTCACAGTAAAGGAGAACAAGGCCCCCCAAACCAACTAGGGAGTGGTCTGCAGTACCCAATGGTCTCCCACCTCCTGTTCTTTGGAGTCTGGGACTGTTCCCTTCATATTATATAGTTCCCTCCCCCTCTCTCTCTTTTTAAATCCCACCTTCTTACAGTGAGCTGAAGGTGAGGCATATGGTCTCCCCATTATATCCTCACAAGGCTGAGATACTGTGACTAGGTGCAAGGTCAACTTGTGAATTATGTGGTTGAATGGGGATCCGAGCTCTGCTCCCCCAGGTCCTACTCCATCGCTGCATCCACAGCAGCAATCTGGTATATGTATTAAATGCATTCCTGTACAGTAAATGGTTAATAAATATTGAGGTTGAGTGAAGTCCAGCACCAACAAAAACAGAAATAAACTTTCTAAATACTAATCTTATTGTTCCATATGTACTCTATCACCAAAAGTACATCCTAAAATATCATTTTACTCTAAAAAAATCAAGTAAATCTTTACCTAACACTTTCTTATTTACATCAATGTAAATAAATAAATAGCAGTAAATAAATTATAGCATTTTGTATCAAAATTGTACTTACCTTGGTTGGCTTTTTCATATTTTAGTTCTTTGTCAGCAACTTGACAGCTATGATTCAAAACGTGGCATAAAATGAACATTATCCTACTTAGCTTGCATACATGCATGCATGTATGTATGTACCAGCATTTATTAGATTCCTTATCCACCCATTACCATAAGCTCCCGGGTCAGGTTACAACAATCAAATATATAATGCTAAAACAAATAAAGCATTTACAATCCAGGAGGTTTGCAGACAAGCAATATTTCCCTGCAGTATTTGGGAAATGAAAAAAAAAAAGTGCATTTAATTTACATTATGAAAGATTTGGGCTCCTTATGATAGAATAAAAACAAGATGGGTTTTTAAAAAACTCTACGATACTGTGTGTCTTAGTTTTCCCCACGTGAAATGGGTGTATGGGACAATTGTTCATGGAGCTTACCTTCATCCACTTTGCCACATTCAGCACCCCTTCATAATCCCATTCTTCTTACAAATTGGAAGTGCTGCATGTATCTGTATGGCTGCCTTGGGATTATATCTGGGTGGAAAATGACCTCACTACACTGCACACCAAGTATAAACTATAAAAGATCAATCTCATGAGCTTGCTCCAAGGCTTAAAACAATAAATGTTGCAATTTCTTTTTTTAAAAGTAATTCCAAAATTGATTACTTTATATTACTACTGCTGTTCATTAGGTTTGTCATTTATCCACCACTTCCTGCGATATAAATGAGTGAATTTATTAAGTGTGCCACCTTGGGGCATGTCAGAGGCCATTTTATATAAGCACAGAGTAATCAGCTCCCTGGCTGTGATTTTTCTCTGTGACATTTGGGCCGTTGACCCTGAGAATCTTGCAGGAGCCTGCTTTCATTTCCAGTGCTGAGAAATAGTCTTGATGCTTCCATTAGCAAAGCTGTTCTGTTAGTTTTCAGGCGGTATTGATTAAAAGCAGACATTATTTTTAATCTGATGCATTAGGGCCAAGCACAAGAGTTATTAGCATTCTAAATGGTATTGGATCATTATTTAATTTCATGTACAGGCTGACATTTATGTTACATTTTCAAGGTAGTTGCCCTTTCTCTGTAACAAGAACCCGGTAACATTATTTACCGTCTCACATTGTCTTGTTCCAGATAGTTCTAGGTAGAGATGCTTGAGAAACTTTCTTTTTTCAAATTAGATTTTATTAAGGCTTTTCATAATACATTCCAATAAAAGACAAACTAATGTAAACCAAAAGAAAAAGAAAAATGCAAAGTCCTCTCTCACTGGTAACTCTTAACTCTTGTCTCACACAGAAATGGGTGGACCTTCCGAGCTCTCACCAGAGGCGAAGCCTCAGAGTGGGGGCTACCGGAGCAATTGCCCAAGGCACAATTTTTTTAGGGGCTCACTACTGCAGCTGCCACCTTGACCAGAGGGGTGTGACAGAAAAGTTTGTTTACTGAGCAGGTTGAGTCACCAAGTGTTTTTCTCCCTGCCAGCAAACAGTAAACTAGCAACAGCTCCTGATCGGCCAGGGTTCTAAGGGAGGCAGTTGGAGTGGAGTGAGAGAAGGTGCACAATATTCTGTTGCGCAGCAGTAAATTAATCAACGCAGAGTCTTCATAAACAGAATAAAACTTTTACTTGAGAAAATAAAGTTGTTCATAAACAGCACAACAACAACAGTTCTTTCAGGGCTCTAGCATGTTGCCATCGATCCCCGGCATTGAATGTGTTGGCCTAGTGTGGGGCTCCGAGGGGAGATGCTCCTTCAGATATACTGGACCGAGGCTGTTTAGGGCTTACGTTCCATTCAGGATGCAAACGGGGCTCCGGAACAGATCCCGTTCGCATCCTGAGGTACCACTGTACTAGAGTCCTGGCACAATTTTTGTTGGCACAACACAACACACACACTGGCTGAGATACACACTCACATAGACACGCACAGAGACTGGCTACTTTTATAGGGAGAATGAGTCATCACTCAAGATGAGTCACGAATCACAGTGACTTAGCAGTTTGCTGTTAATAGTTAGCAGTTAGCAGGCTTGAATGATTGTGTAGGCCTTGTAGGGATTACTGCTTCTTCTCTCAAGAACCTTTGTCTCATGACAGATTCATGGGGTCTGGGAGTCGGATTCTGTCAGGAGAGTTCGTTCTGACAGTGGTAGAGCTGAGGAGAGCCGAGAACTCTCCGTACATGCTCTAAGGTTGTCAGGAGTACGTGCAGGAGCCAGGCCCTGTGACCGGTAGAGCTTCGCAGGACTGGGGCTTTCCTGAGTTTGTTCTCGAGAGGCGAGCCGGGAAGGGATATAAGGTCAGCATTTCTCTTTGGCTCTTTGCCACAGCAACACGCTTCCTGCCTTGCTGTGTTTGGCTTCTTGACTCCTTGCTTCCTGATCCTCGGACCCTTGGCTTCCTGACTCTCGTTCCTGCTCCCACCCCGCCATCTTGCCCCCGGTCCCAACGTCCTCTGCTAGGACTTCGACCGCCCGTAAACCAGACTGTGACAAAGGTTCTGAATTGCAGAACACGGGTAAAATAGAAAAGACACAGTCCTGCATGGTGTTTACAGGAAAAAGGGTCCTCTGAGGGATAACTCTGACAGGAAAGGGCAGTAGTGATTCTGAGGCCAAGGAGGATTTGGGGGTCTATAAGGGAAACAGTCCAGTTAAAATCCTAACTTCCTGAAGTGTGAGTGGAGAAGTCTGATCTATGGAAGATGTGTAAAAGAAAGTAACCTGAAGCCTGAACAGCATACAGCCTATAACTTGGAACAGTACACGTTTTAATAAAAAGCAACAGCACTGCTGGTTACATTTCTGTGGAAGAAGAAGAACCAAAACTCCTTGTTTACATCTGTTATAATAAAGATTGTTTGCAACCTGTTTTCCCAAAAGAAAAACCCACCGTCGCTCGTGATTCATTCTCCATTGGGGATTTCACCTGAGGGAAAGGGAAACAGAGGCCTGGCGCAGCGGTGCAAGGGAGAGAGAGTGCCATTGCGCCTTTTCAAGGGGCTCCCTGTTCCGGCCCGCCTCATGTTGAACAGGAGCTAGGAGAGGATGGGCCCTTGCATCCCTTGGCCAGGTGGCATCCCCGCTGGCAGAGGAGGCAGATGGACGGCAAGACTCACAGTGGTGGCTGCGCCCCAGCCTGAGGAGGCATGCACACGTTCCAGCACTGCTCTGCAGTTCTGTCGGACAGCAGCAGCAGCAACTCATGGAGCCGTTGATTAGGGAGTGCCAAACTTTCCTTGCCTTGGGTCCTGGCAACCCATGCTACACCACTGGCTCACCTGGAAGCTTCCCTTTCTTCTCCCAGCCTCCCACCCTGGGAGGTCTTCGCTTCCCTGCTTTTCACACAGGGTCTTTCACCTACCATCCATGTGAATTCCAATCTGAAGTGAAAATACCAGCACCTTCACCATACCCAAGATTCTTTTGGAGAAGCCACACTGGAATAAAACCAATATATATATATTTGTAGGATATATTAAAATTGGGTTCTTTGGGTGTCTTACCAGACAAAAATGAACAACGAGCTTTCTTAATATAATTGATAAGACAACATGGAAGCAACCTGTACTGTTGTTAGTAACCATATTGAAATAAATAAATAAAATTCACTGTTGGCCAAAATATACAAAATCGCCAAGACAATATTTGGAGAATGAGTCAAATGCACTCTCATAGCCTCCCAAAGTACAACTGCTGTTTAGATATTATGTGTATTGTGCAACAAAGGAATTGAGAATTGCATCATTTATTTTATAACGGCGAGAAACATAGTTGGAATATACAAACAGAGTTTATATAACAAATCCTCCTTAAACTTAATTTCACAACCACAGTTGGAAAACAAACATATCAGCCTAACTGTTCAAATGAGACTCAGTTAGAAAACAAACAGTCTATTGGGCACTGATTCAAAATAATTTAATGGTTAGAAGACTCTTCTGCTCCCCATAGTTTTGTAAAACCCAAAGGGATATGTTGATAATTGTCTTGAACTGAATATAAATATATACCCAATACTAAAGTTGATAGAGCACAAGACTATTAATCTTAGGGCTGTGGGTTCGAGCCCCATGTTGGGCAAAACCTTCTTGCCTTGCAGGGGGTTGGACTAGATGGTCCTTGTGGTCCCTTACAACTCTATGATTCGATAATTTTGTAGAAGCCTAACAGTCTACCAATGGCTACTCAGAAACACACACACACCACCTTCCAAGGATCTCAAGATGGTGTGCATGGTTCTTCTTGTCCCCATTTCATCCTCACAACGACCCTGTGAGGTAGGTTAGGCTAAGAGATGGTGTCTAGCCCAAAGTCACCCAGAGAGCTTCTTAGCTGAGTGGGGATTTGAACCCTGCTCTCCCAGATCCTAGTCCAACACGCTAACTCAGGGGTCAGCAAACTTTTTCAGCAGCACTGTCCCTCAGAGCTTGTGGGGGGCCGGACTATATTTTGGAAAAAAAAACCTGAACGAATTCCCATGCCCCACAAATAACCCAGAGATGCATTTTAAATAAAAGCACACATTCTACTCATGTAAAAACATGCTGATTCCCGGACCATCCATGGGCTGGATTTAGAAGGTGACTGGGCCGGATTTGGCTCCTGGGCCTTAGTTTGCCTACCCATGCAACCATTGCATCACTTAGCAGGCTGTGTCTTTAACTGCATTTCATCCAAAGCAGGGGTCAGCAAGGTTTATCTTGTTTGGGCAGGCCCAGATCGGTCAGACGGAGATCCCTCCATGGGCCGGACTGTGCAAAAGTGTGAGCGCCCACAATTGTCTGTGTCTGTGCAGATGCGATTTCCAGCGGTGCACTGGTTTAGTGCAGCACGCAAGTGGGCAGCTCATTTCGGGGGTGGCTCATGGGCCAGTCAAGCGTCCTCTGCAGGCCGCCTCTGGCCCATGGGCCTTAGGTTGCTGACCCCTGATCCAAAGTGTATCAATGCAGAATCTAAACTACATATTGATCTAACAAACGTGTGCATCACTGTTTGAATGCTCTGAAAACAAGCTTGCAGATTGTACTCCTGCTTCTGTTCCTTTAAAATATGTGCTGGGATTAAGGGCTAAGTACAGGTTACATTATCCACTTAAAAAATAAAAAAGTGTGTTTAACTGGCATGGGGGCGGGCGGGCGGATGGAGCTGTTATGTAGCCCTGATCAAGAGTAAAGAACACTATAGGCAAGATTAGTTTTCCCTAGAACTAGCCATGGTCAGTTTGCCAGCTAATCAAAGCCATTGCCTGCCTGTTTAGGACAATGGATGGCTGCAGGAACACCTCCAAATTGTGCATTGGTTCTTTCAGAGTTTGGCTTCCACTCCTCCAGCAAGTCCGTAAACACCAAAATACATAGAATTAGCAGGCAGAAAGAATCAAGATCACTCAACCCATACTTACAAAAAATGAGCATGAAAGACCCTTTCACCCACAAATCAAAGCATTTATGGTAATGCATTGACATCCATCTGTGTTGATTTGTGTGCAGAAGCTACTATAAATATTCCACTAGTCCCTGCAGTGTCTCCCATTCTGTATATGGGATTTTAAAAGAGATTTGTCTCCTTATGCTTTTCCTCCTTTGTCTTCCAGCTTGTCCTTACTGGCAAAGCTTATTTGCCTTTTAAGTTGTTCCCTAGAAAGAGTAGAAGATGACCTTTCCCTCAAAAGATGAGAGGATGACCTTCTAAGTTCTTCAGACTGCAGTGCTCTTGTTTCCTCTACGATCTGTTGTTTCCTCAAAATGGACTCCTGAATAAAAAGAGAGAAAGGTTCTTAATAAAGCTTAGTTTCTAAAAGGAGAGTGGCTTAAGCTGAAGTACTGAGAAAGCGTCTTACAAATTCACATGGAAAATTAATCTTGAACAACACATTGGGATGGTTCACACATAGCTCTAAAACAGCTATCCAGATCCTGGTGCTCTCCAGATGTTTCAGTTTACAACTTCCATCATCCTTGCTCTGAGCTGGTTGGGGCTGATGCAAGATGCAGTCTGAAACATCTGCAAGACACCAGGCTGGAGGAGGCTGCAGTAGACCATGGTTAAATACTATGTGCCTGAGCTGCTACACGCAACATGCTTGAACAAAGCCTCAGGTTCTTGAGCTTCTCCTTCCCTTCTTATCTTGCTGCATGGCTAACAAGGCTGGATTATCAGTGGTGCAATCGCCCCAGCGCCCTGCCTGCAAGGGGACCCAGACTCTGAGCTTTCATAAAAAAAGAAAGTCAACCAGCCACCTATTTAAAAAGTTTGGAAGTGAAATATACAGACAAATGGGCAAGCCTGTCTTTTCCTGCTTTTCAGTGTTTTTTTAGTAAACAAATGAAGTCAGCGCTATGATCAGTGAGTTGTTTCAACACCAGGAGACAGGAATCCTTTGGTTCTAAAGTGTGGACTTTTCCCCCTACCCTTTAGAGCACTTTCCGTCTCATTTTCTAGTGCAGGCATGTCCAGCTCCCAATCTACTCACAGTACGGTATTAAAATACTGGCTGTGATTTATCCATTGTCATTGCCTGGCAAAATTGTTGAGCTTTTCTTTCAGGGAGGCAAAGTTGTTGAGCTTTTTTGGGGGGGGAGGGGAAGACGAGTTTTCGTTCCTTTTGGAGGACAAACGCTAAGGGTCATGTGATCTACCATTAGCGTCCTGCAGTCGATAGGTAGACCACGATCGACCTGTTGGACATGGTTCTGGTGCATGCAGTCTGTAGTCTGTCCAGGCCCAGTGGCAGCAGTCAGTCAAGAGTATAGGAGTGATTGTTGGGTGCGGAGCACACTCCCCACCTGCAGGCAGCCTCAGCTGCCTGCACGCATGACCTTGGGGTGTGGGGCACACTCCCCCTCACAGATAAAGCCACAGCTGTCTGAACATATTGCCCTCTGTCTAACCTTTTGCGGTCTCAGTAGTCTGTGGTGTCCTGTCTGTGACCTTTGTCTCTGAGACATTTGTCTCCTTTGTCATACACTGTGCAAGGGGAAAATGACGCGGTGGAAACAGGTGCCAAAATAACTTTGTACCACCCCACGATCTCAGGATTGGAAGATGTGTAAAGGTCACAGCCCAAAGTTTGGGTTTGCATATTGTGTCAATAAAAGGAGCCTCCACAGAGCTGGCTGGCAGCTTGCTTGCAGCTCACCTGTGCGCAGCTCACCTGCATTACCAACTCCTGCCTCATGTCCTTCACTTCAAAGAGGAAGAGTGGGGCTGAAGAGTGGAGTAAGAATGCTTTGTGTATTATTGCTCCACTCCCTGATCTAAATGCATGCTTTATCCCCTTAGATTATTGCTGTTCATAACAGTCATGGATAAAATGTTACACTCAGTCTTGGGTTGGTTTCACTTACCTGGATCATGTCTAGCTTGGACCGCAATGTCATGTCCTCCAAAGGGCCATAATGAGGCATGTAGCATAACTCTGCCATGTTGTTGATTGCTAACATCATCCTGCTTAGCTCTTGCCTCTACATGAGCATAAAGAGATGGATGAACTTTGTCCTTCTCACCACTATACATCCACATATACTTGGAGAGTAGTGAAAGAAGACAACACTGATCAAGAGTGAGGTTAGCACTTTTTTTAAAAAAAAAAAGAAGATGGAGCTGGTTCATCATCTTCATTATCAATATAAATCTAGTTTCATCCCAGCTTTGCAATTCTCATTTCAGATGAGACACAGTAGCAAATTAAATCCCAGTTCAGTCGTCAGTCCTGCCCCTCCACTATCCTCAAAGCAGGCCTTTTGCAAATTAAGGCAGGCATGGGGAACTTTTAGCCCTCCCGGGGCAGATTTACACTTGTGGTTTATAATGCTAAAAATCCATTGCTAAAATGTGACACCGGAGGGCCCTGCAGAGCAGAGGGCAAAGGGAAACTGTAACAAATGTTATAGACCATTATATTTTATAATGTATCAAAGAACAATGTAGATCCAGCCCAGATATTGTTGAACTTCCATGCTGGCTGGGGCTAATGGGAGCTGTATTTTACTTTATTTACTTAAAAGCAAAAGTATTTATAAACCCTATAATATATACATTTTTAATCTCTAAGTTGTATACAACATCCAATCAATAAACAGGAGCTTTGGGGTGGGGTGGGGACTCAGAGAAGCTTACCTTTTGATCGATGAGACATTCCTCATTGTTAATGTGGTGACACAAGTGTTTCTTTTTTTCTTGTAGTGCACTTTTCTTTGACTGAAGTTCAGAAATTTTGCCGAGCAGCACCTAGGCAAAGCCATAAAATGGGAATTTAGGGATGCGCTGTTCGTACATTTATTTTACGGCATTTGTAATCTGCCTTTCACCCAAGGATCTCAGGGCAGCATACAGTAAACATTAATGTAATACAGTGGTACCTCTGGATACGAATGGGATCCGTTCCGGAGCCCTGTTTGCATCTAGAAGCAAATGTAACTAGCGACGGCACGTCTGCACACGTGCCCATTGCTTTTCGTCACTTCTACACATGCGTGATGTCATTTTGAGTGTCTGTGCACGCGCAAGCGGCGAAATCCTGAAGTAACGCACTCCATTACTTCTGGGTTGCCGCAGAGCGTAACTCGAACGCGCTCAATCCGAAGCACATTCAACCCAAGGTATGACTGTAATTGACAATAAAAATATTAACCAAGCTTGCAAGAGGAAATAGAGGCTTTGCAAGTGATTTCACCCACCTACACATGCAAATATATGCAGAAACACTTCACAGTCGCATTAGACTATTTGGAACTGCATGGCAGCTGAATGAAAGAGAAATTGTATCTGGAGAGGT
The DNA here is from genome assembly GCF_965153285.1 of Podarcis tiliguerta. NCBI lineage: Eukaryota > Metazoa > Chordata > Lepidosauria > Squamata > Lacertidae > Podarcis > Podarcis tiliguerta. The sequence goes on along the minus strand of NC_139534.1, from coordinate 114,014,627 downwards.
TTTGTCTGTTTTGAGATTTCCTGATGGGCACATAGGAGCCCTGCTGGAGCATGCCAAGAACCCATTTAGTCCAGCACTCTGAACATAAGCACAATAGCACTCACCCCTTCTGCAGTGTCTCGCAATGGGTATTCAGAGGCAAACTTCCTTCAACAGCAGAAGTAGAACATAGCCATCATAGGTACTAGCCAGGGAAAGTCAGGGTAGGGTATTTCAAGGCTCCCAGGCTTCCCTGAGAAAAAGTGAGCGGCGCTGCCCAGAAAACAGCAGCGGTTCCTAGTGGTACAAAAGGGTCTGGTGCTGTAACAATGGTTTTTTTCCTCCACCACAGCAGCACTTAGGCTTATGGGGAAGAGCCATAGCTCAGTGATGCAGTACATGCTTTGATTGCAGAATATCCCAGGTTCAATCCCAGGAGCATCTCCACTTAACAGAACAGGTAGCAGGCCATAGGAAAGATCTTCTACCTGAGATTCTGGAAAGCCACTGCCAGTCAGAGAAGACAATACCTGCCAGTATTGCAACACCATTCGATACCAATAGTATTAATACTAATATTATTAATAGTAATATTATTAATAGTAATATTATTAATAGTGCCCAATGAGAAGGGAGATGTACACTAGTAGTACACAATGAGAGTGAAGATGCAAACTAATAGAACACAATGAAACAATAGCAGCAGCAGCAATACACTAGCAGCACACAATGGGGCAAGAGGGGGAAGCCATAATCATATTTTTCAAAAAGCCTTTCAAAAAGATCATTCACCCACTTCCTGCAGAAAAAGAAAACAACAGCAGCAGCAGCAACAAATCCTCTCTGAGGCTTTGTAGTGTGACCAGTTATAGTACCAATTGGACCCTGTTCCAAAGGAATCTACAAGTTGAGAATCCTAATGAATTACACAGCATGGGTTTCCTACGTGCTGCAAATACTTCTCAAAGCTTTGTTGGTTTCAGAAGACAGAATTGACCTTCTCCGAGGTTTCAGAAAAGAACCAGCACACTCGGTGCTTAGTACAATCGGACCTGTGGAATGAATGGATTGGGCGCCATAAAAACTACATGCTCAGTGAACATTACAAATGTCGTGGTATTGTATTCCTCTCGCAAGATCCCCAATTCTTTTTGCATTTCCTCAATGTGACACTGCTGGATGGACAAATTCTTCATCAAGCTCTGGTTTTCCTCAAACAGTGTCTTGTGCCTTTTGATGAGGGCTTCAACCATGGAGTCTTCCGGATATCCAAGAAAGCCTGCAATGCAAAACAGGGAGGGTTATGCTATACATGGAAAACACATATCAGGGACATGTTTTTATTGTTTTGGTATTTTTGTGCTACTCTTTATTTCTGATGGCTCTTCAAAAGTGGTTTATGAAAGATGTCTTGTGGATCCTTTTATGAGTCAAAAGGCAAGAAATCTAAATACGTATCTGTCAAGTACAGAGTCCCCCCCAAGTAAAGTGTAACTGTTTAATGATTATACTCACCTGGTGTGAATGTGGCGGTAACTTTCTTCAGGAAATCTTCAACGCTTTTGTATTTTGCCATCTTCTTCTGTAGTTCCTTTTTTCTGAAGAAATATATATTAGGGGTGCTTGGAATGCCTCAGATGTTAAAAATCGTCTTATCAACAAATAACTAGAAATTCCTGGAAAGGGATCATTGCTGTAGCTCAGTTATGAAATTCCTGGAAAGGGATCGTTGCTGTAACTCAATTACGAAATGTGAGGGGCAATTCTCCCCCATCTCAACCTTGACTGCCATGGGCAGCCAAACATCTGCAGAGATGGCCCATGTTTAGTCACACCACCAGTTCCTGGCAGCTGTGCGTTTGAGTGATAGACCAGCTCAGCCCAGTGTTGGCTGGCTGGTGCCCATTGGGACTGGTGGGGAGGAGGGCAGAGAGGTCAACAATAGATAAAGCCAGAGCCAATGATGAGCAGAGTCAACTAAAGTTATGTTCTCATCCTTCTCCCTAAGGAGTTCTGCTGAGGCAACACTGAGACTGAGTGTCTGCCTTTGGAGTGGATGTAACTAAAAAGGCAGGTAGGTAGGGGCTGGCTGGGGGCACAGTGAAGTTGGTGGAATACTGCCCCTTTTGCTCTAATGGATCAGCCTTCAATGGCTCAAGTTGGTGATAATGATCACTGCATATATATTTGTTTATATGCCGCCTTTCCCCCCTGACAGGGGCTCAATGTGGCTTACAGATAAAAATGTGGTCAGCACCATCAAGAGGTCCCAAAACTGAGGACCCAAAACTGCCTTGGCTTTTGTTTCATTCATTTATCAAAATATTTGTGACCAGTTCTATATCAAATTGTACTCCGAGCAAGGTACACGGATACATTTGGAACCACCCTTTTGTTAGTTAAGCAAGCAGATAAAAATGAATGAATGAATCACAACCATCTTAAAACACAGAGTGGACGATCCCCTTATTATTACAAAGCAGAGTTAACAATTACCGTATTTTTCACTCTATAACACGCACCCGACCATAGCACGCACGTAGTTTTTAGAGGAGGAAAATCCGTAGGCATGCCACCTGTAGGCATTCCCTCCATAACACACACAGACATTTCCCCTTACTTTCTAGGAGGAAAAAAATGAGTGTTATGGTGCAAAAAATACGGTAATAAACCCCCAAGAAAGCAGTCGGGGTCTTCTTAACCTAGGGCCAAAGTTGAAAGTGAGGTAGGCACCAGCAGAACTCAGAGAGAAATATATTCCACAGCTGGGGCGCTATTGTGTTTTTTAAGGAGGGAAAGGGAAAGCTGGCTGAGTACTGTAAAGGTAAAGGTAAACGGACCCCTGACCATTAGGTCCAGTTGTGGCTGACTCTGGGGTTGCGGCACTCATCTCGCTTTATTGGCCGAGGGAGCCAGCATACAGCTTCCGGGTCATGTGGCCAGCATGACTAAGCCACTTCTGGCAAACCAGAGCAGCGCACGGAAATGCCGTTTACCTTCCCGCCGGAGCAGCACCTATTTATCTACTTGCACTTTGACGTGCTTTTGAACTGCCAGGTTGGCAGGAGCAGGACCGAGCAACAGGAGCTCACCTCATTGCAGGGATTTGAACTGCTGACCTTCTGATCGGCAAGCCCTAGGCTCTGTGGTTTAACCCACAGCGCTACCCACGTCCCTCTGGCTGAGTACTGTAAAGGTAAAGGGTAAAGGGACCCCTGAACATTAGGTCCAGTCGTGACCGACTCTGGGGTTGCGGCACTCATCTCGCTTTATTGGCCGAGGGAGCCGGCGTACGGCTTCCGGGTCATGTGGCCAGCATGACTAAGCCACTTCTGGCGAACCAGAGCAACACACGGAAACGCCGTTTACCTTCCCGCCAGAGTGGTACCTATTTATGTACTTGCACTTTGACGTGCTTTCAACTGCTAGGTTGGCAGGAGCAGGGACAGAGCAATGGGAGCTCACCCCATCGTGGGGATTCGTACTCTTAGATAATTAAACATTTGCTCTACGTAAATATGTAAAAGATCAAATTTAGGAACACAGAAAGCTGCCTTATATTGAGTCGACCATTGGCCCAGGTAGCTCAATAATGTCTACACTGACTGGCAGGCCTACCTAGAGATGCCAGGGATTGAACCAGCGACCTTCTGCATACAAGGCAGATGCTCTCCCACTGAACTACAGCCTTCCCCATTTAAGCTATGGCCCTCTTAGCAAGCCCCCATTCTTAAGAAATATAACTTTGATGATGATTCTATTCTGCCAGGGCACAGGTCCTTCAGATCAGGAAAGCTAGCCATGCTTGCCGGCTGGAGAATAATGTACAGTGGTGTTATTAGGAGAAGACTTTGGGACTGAAGTCCAGGGCCCCACTCAGAGGAATGTCCCCAGCAGGAGAGTCCCCAAATACAGCAAAGTTGGCTTACGACATTTTGAAGTAAGTGAAGTAATACACACTGGCATCTAACGATAGGGCCTCCAGAAGTCCAGTGTCTAAGATTGCCTCACTGCACCCCTGCCCAGATACCAGTGGCTCAGTCTCAAATCCGTCTTAAAAGCATCAGTCACATACCTAACTTGGAGTTTCTTAAGCTCTTTTTTCAGTTTCAATACCTCACGCTTCTTGAGGGCTTTCAGCGCGTGTTCCTGGTGGTACAGCTGAATGACACGAACCTTCTTCTGATGACACTCTTTAATATATGCGTCAAATTCAAGAATTCGGTTCTTCCTCTGAATCAAGAAGGAGAAAGAAGGCTTAATCAGTTTTGCATAGTTTTGCTCAGTATTCAAAGGTGGGAGCCCATGAAGGGGAAGTCATTTGTTTCAGAGAAAATGAGAATGAATTCATCCTGGACACTAACAAAGAATGGAGGGAAGACTGATTAAGCTGCAGTCATTTACACACTTACCTGGGACTAAGTTCACAGGAAATTAGGGTTCCTTCACACTTCCACTTTTCCCATGCCTAGGAAGCATGGGCCCAAGTGGTTTTCCACTTGTTCCACACATTTTAGGTATGGGTCCAAGCACTTTTCCCTTATACCTCGTCAGGCTGCTGGTTTATCTTGCCCAGTATTGCATATTGCAACTAGAAGGAGACTCTTCAGGGTCTCAGGCAGGTCTTGCTCATCATCTGACATTTGAAGCTTTTAAACAGAGATACCAGCAGCTGAATTGGGGACCTACCAAACAAAATGCTAGTGTTCCATCTCAAATCCCATATACAGCCTCTGCTATGCTGCCCTCTTGTGATCAGGCTGCCGGCCAGCACAGTGCTCTGGAGCTACGGTTGAGTATGAGTGAAGGCCATTTCCAGTTTCTTTCACTTTCTCATTTTTCCAATTGTCTGGAGGAGGCTGAGCACTGAAGCTGTGCTGTGCTTAGATCTGCACTCGGCCTCCTCTGCCCCCTCAACATTGAGGGGGCCTGGCCCCTTTCCAACAAATACAGAGGGGGTTGAAGACATCTCGGCCCCCTATAGCTATCACACCTGACTGGCCCCTACTTCTGGCTTTGCATCATTACAACTGTGTGAGAATGGTAGTGCCTGATATGTGGTGGAGTTGCACCCCAATTAAGTACTTCTGGGGAGAAATACACGAGGAGTTGAAAAAAATGCTTAAAATCCCATTAACAAAAAAACCAGAGGCTTACCTACTGGTCCTTTTAGGAAAAGAAATACCGAAATCGGAAAAAAGAATTTTCTTATATGTGACCACCGCAGCTAGGATAATAATGGCATCTAAATGGAAAGCTAAAGAACTACCTACCAAGGAGGAATGAATTCTCAAATTTAATGAATATTTAAAATTGGCTCAATTAACAGCATGCATGCGATAGCAGTCAAGTCAAAAATGTATGTATGTATATAGAGAAAATAAAAACAATCAGAATGCAATGATAAGGGTAAAATTGATTCCAGAGAAGACGAGTAGCGGTGGAGGGAAGTTAAACAGGGTAGTGGGTTTATTTTATTTTGTTTATGTTTTTTCTATTTCTTTTTTTGGATATTGTATAATTATTTAATGTATAATGATTTAATGTTTAATGTATAATGATTTAATGTTTAATGTATAATGATTTAATGTATAATGATTTAATGTTCCTTTTCTGTTAATAACGTTTAACAGATCAATGCAGATCCAGCCTAGACCCCAACTCCAAGTGCCCTCCTTATAGATGCAGAGTGATGCTTACATCCTGATCTTTTTGTTCAAGCGCTTCTCTTCGTTGGACCAACGCTTCCATCCTCTCTTTGAACTCTTGCTTCTTTGCAGTCAGTTCTGCAGAAGCCTGCTCATTTTCAATTTCTTTCTTCTGAAGCCGGAATGTTTGCAGTGCTTTTCTGCGATGCTGCAAAATGTCACTGGTGCTCTAGAAAACAAAACTGGTTTTTACAAATACACAGAGAGAGAGTGATGGAAGGAGAGAGAACTGTAGGGTTGGAAGGGCCCCCAAAGGTTATCTAGTCCGCGCGTGTGTGTACACAAAAACACACACACCCCACACACTACTTTTTTTCTTTAAAAATGTTTAGGGCTACTCTTGCAATGAGGGAACTACCAGAATGCCCTCAGAGCTGTACCTCAGTGTCCAGCCTGAACGATGGGGGTGTAGACGCTCCTTCAGGTCTACAGGGTCAGGGAATGATGGGAGTTGTAGTTCAGTGCCATCTGGAGGGCCAAGGCTCCCCATATGCAGGGAGCCTCAGCCTGCATGAGTCAAGCAAGCTCTCCGCTGCACATGCTGACAAGAGGACAGAGCTTACATGTTCATTCCTGCTCTCCCCTTTTGCGTGTTGAATTAGCACAGAAGGCAAACTCCCAAGTAGGGCTTTAACAGTTAGAAGAATATTATCTTCCCTGGATACCAGTTCAATCCCCCTGGCACGGTTATTATCGGAGAATTGCTCGACTTCTGCCAAAGCTCTGCTTTTGGCACAACCTAATAAAGAAACAGAAGCCCTGTCCTATATTTAACCCGGCCCTCTTGTCTGAGAAAGAGAATGACAAAGGCAGCTGACCTCTCGCATGACAGGAATCTGAGGCACAACTTCATCCTCTTCTTCCCTATATATATAAAAAAAGGTAAATTGTTGTCATAGACCCTTAATACCTAGAAATTACTCTCCATGTATGAAAGGCAGATCCCAATGTTCTGTCACACTTTGGTGTGACCAGGAAATGGAGCTCAGGACGAGCTTATGTAGATGAAGATGAAAACAGGCACCATCTTGATTCTCAAGGGTGATTCTCTGGGTGATCAATGGCATATTACAGGCAGTGGCATAGCATGGGTGGTTGGGGTGGCATGGCACATTTTTTTGGAGGGGCCCCCACCACAGGTCCCCTAATTGGAGCTGTGAAAGAGCTGTGCAGGCAGCATTTTTGCATGGCTGACTAACACTGCCAACTGCAGCTCCACTCCTGGGGCAGAGAGAGGAGAGTTGGCGGCAACATTGCCGCCCCTCTCCTTGGCTGCATTGTGGCACCCAATGCTGCTGCTGAGGCAGCTTTCTTGTGCCTGGGCCCAGTCGCAGCTCCACTCCTGGGTCAAGCCTGATCCTGGACGCAGCAGGCTCCCTCCATGCCCTGTGCCCCTATGATATGAAGGTCTACTTAGAAGTAACCCCCACTAGGTTTTGTGGGGTTACTCTGAAATAAGTATACAGTGGTACCTCGGGTTACATACGCTTCAGGTTACATACGCTTCAGATTACACACTCCGCTAACCCAGAAATAGTGCTTTGTTAAGAACTTTGCTTCAGGATGAGAACAGAAATCGTGCGGCGGCAGCAGCAGGAGGCCCCATTAGCTAAAGTGGTGCTTCAGGTTAAGAACAGTTTCAGATTAAGAACGGACCTCCGGAACGAATTAAGTACTTAACCCGAGGTACCAATGTACAGAGAATTTCTTTTCTTTTCTTTTTATGCAAAGCAGACCAAAACAACTACCATTTTAGAAAGCAAGTAAATGTAATTCCTCTCTAAATTTTGTGTGCTGCACATTCAGACATGCGCACACATACTTCCATGATGGAAGCATAACAATTTTATTATTATCTGTTGTATACACACACCGTGAGATATAACCCAAGTAGGGAGGGCAGGGACTACAGACAAATTTTCTCAGGCTATACAAAATCAAAATGGAGAGACATAATGATATATAAAACATTCACGGATCCTTCAGAAAGCCATATTTCACATATAGGCAAAGCCATACAGTCCCAGAGGCTATTTGCAGTACTGCAAGAAATGAAATCCCACCACATGGCCTGGCAACCTTCTGGAGCTTCCAACATTTAAATTATGCCCTATTCCCCCCCCCCCATCACAATGTTCCTCACGTGGGAAAATTTGCAATTCTTGCAATGTCTTCCATTTTTGTACGATAGATGTCCTAGCTACTGCCAACAACCATGTAATGAGTTCTTTTGTATGCCCTTCTTGAACCTGATCGCCCCATAGATTTCAACATAGAAGATGTGGAGTCCTTTGAACAGGAGTCTTACAAACAGCAGGATTTTTTTCTCAAATGGGGGGTGGATATTTTTTTTTAAATGGAATCCCGCCTTCTCCAATTATTGAGAAACTATATAGAAAGATGGAGGGAGGCAAAGCCAGAGACAATAGTGATAAAATAAATGGAATGTAGGATCCCTGCAGAAAGAAATGGATAGTGGCAGGTTTTGGGGGCTGCATAAAATGGCAATGGGGCCACATGAAGCCCCAGGCTGCAAGTCACCCACCTGTCCATTCTCCTTAAAACTCCAGGATATAAATCTATGCTGAACTTTTGGAGACTGAGAGCAGTGACAACAGCAGTATCTAGGAGTTAGGGGAGATAGCCGGAAGCATCACAATGGCACCTCTATGGCATCTTGCTTCATCCTTGAGCACCTACCCTTTACACCTACCCTACACAGGGTAAATCCCATAACATACTAAGTTTACAGGAGATGTCCCCTTTCAACACAAGGAAGCAAGACTTAATGGGAGTAGTTTGGCAGCGGCTCCTTCCTAAATGGTACCGCTAGCGACATAAGGTTGAAAGGTCACAACTCAAGAGATCCAGGTGGGACCTTTACATTACCCCATTCAGGAGGAGACAAAACAGCCGTAGTGCCACCTGCTGGGTTTGTTCCATGGTCCTATCACTCAACTGCTATCATTAGAGCAGTCTTTGCCAACCTGGTGCCATCCAGATGTATTGAACTGCAGTTCCCGTCCACTGATGGGAGTTGTAGTCCATGAAATCTGGGTTGGCACATACTGCAGTGAGAGGTGTTCAACACAGCTGAAGAGGAACCAGGACTGATGACAGGACAAAGGGAGGAAATTAGGGTTTGATCACATATTACTAGATTTATCATCCAATGAAAACTCAGGCTGTGTTCACACATGTGGTTTTCTAAGAGTTAGCCTCATGGGGCTTATTTATGAGTAGCCATTGGGATTGGGCTGTTAGCTGATTTAATATATGTTTTAATTGACCAATTAATGAATTTATCAATATACATTAATTTACATAGTTCTAAAGGGGGGAAACCTGCTTTGGGTTGTATCCAAATAAGGACCACATCTGCACTATAGTTTTAAAGTAGATGCCCCTGTGGGTTAAACCACAGAGCCTAAGACTTGCTGATCAGAAGGTCAGCGGTTCGAATCCCCACGATGGGGTGAGCTCCCGTTGTTCAGTCCCTGCTCCTGCCAACCTAGCAGTTCGAAAGCACGCCAAATTGCAAGTAGATAGATAGGTAGTGCTCTGGCGGGAAGGTAAATGGTGTTTCTGTGCGCTGCTCTGGTTTGCCAGAAGCAGCTTAGTCATGCTGGCCACATGACCCAGAAGCTGTCTGAGGACAAACGCCGGCTCCCTTGGCCTATAGAGCGAGATGAGCGAGTCAGTCACAACTGGACCTAATGGTCAGGGGTCCCTTTACCTTTACCTTTAATACTACAGCCATGGTCTCCCAAAGTAACCTGAGAACTGCAGTTTGTTAAGAGTGCTGAGGGTTGTTAGGAGACACCTGTTCCTTTAAGAGAGCTACAATTCCCAGAGGGATTGAGAAGAGGGATTAACTGTTAAACCACACAGTGGTATGACGTTGCTTTAAATGTATATTGTGGAGTTGGGGCCTAAGACCACATCCACATCATAAATTTAAAGCAATATTATAAAACTCATGGCTTCCCCCAAAGAATCCTGAGAACTATAGTTTGTTAAGTGTGCATGCGGTTGTTAGGAGATCCCTATTCCCTCATTCTTGATCACTGGCCATGCTGGCTGGGGCTGATGGGCGTTGGAGTTGGGAAAGCCTTTTCTATATAGAGTTCTCCTGACCATCAGGAGATGGCATACCTGAATGAATTGGATTAAATGGCTAGAAAAGAAGCCCATGGCAAATCAAGGTCCTAGTGTGAGCAACCAAATGTGGAATGCAAATCCAAGTTGCAATTACACATACTCTAATCCTGCAGCTGTGCTTTGCAAGGGATCATTTTCTATACCAACAAGTCGGGTTGCCACCTGATCAGGAAAAACCAGATGCTTGCCTGCTCTTGTGCTGGAGCAGAAAGTGCAAAAAATCAGCCAGGGCAGCTCTTCAGCACAAGTTGTTAATCCTCAGTCTGCATCAGACGATGCGATACCTTCAATAATTCTCCTACATATTGTGGGGAGTAAGAAGAACCCTGTTCCCTGCTCAACCACCCAGCAGTAATATGAGGCAGTAACTTTTTCCAATGCTTTATTTTCCCACCGGAAATTTTCCAGTTCAGAATGGCACCAGGAGTCTACTGATACTCAGGGCTCATCCTTGTTTCTGCTTGACCCACGCTTATTCTAGGCATGTATCTGAGTGGTTTCCCCATTGTTTTCCAAGAGAAAACCCATTCTTTAGCGATAGATCGGAACAAATGGCAATCTGGGTGAAAACTGAATCGCTCTTTGCTCCAACTGAGCACTAAAGAGTGGTGGAAAGCAGCAGGGAGTATGAATAAGCCCTCAGTCAAAAACCCCTCATGACCTTCCCATATTGTGTTGGGGACTGAGTGGGGAGCAGGCATGATGACACTGGGGGCGAGGCTAGCCTGAATGCCCTGCCCCTCCCCACACTCTCACCATTCACATGTTCAGGTAACACTTACAGCTGAAGTCCCGGAGAAAGAATCTCCAGGGCTGTCAAGTCTACTGTAAAGCATTATCTGGCAGACCAATGACATATTGCAGACAGCTAAAGAGACACCCACATGTAGAAGCTGCAAATAATTCTCCAAATCCACCCAGGCCTTTTCAAAGCTGTCTCTGCCAGCTGAGCATCTAAGTTTATGAGGATGCATGGGGGTTAGTCAGACCTCCCTACGATCGCCACAAATTCAGGGCCCACGTGTTTTGCTGCTCTCTGCAAAGTTCTCGCTTTGTTTTCTCACGAGTAAATGTGGGGAGATCTTAAATGATGTCAACAGCTTAAACAAATTCCATGGAGTGTTTCTACAGCATGAAATCTTCTTTGCCCCATGCAGCGCAAACACCAAACGCAGGGTTGACTGTGGGAACTGTTTTATATGCCATGTTATTGTTGGTCTGGCATTTTAACGCTGCGGAAAGAAGCAGCAGTGACATCATCCCTGGCGCCAGCCGTGCACTTTGATGAGATCCACTTGAGCCGTACCACCAAGTGATTTGATCGGAATAAGAATGGGTTTGTTAGGTTTTTCTGTATCCTGTTGGAAGCCTTTGGTGTGTGACCTGGAAACGATAATTTCCTTGAGCAAGCAGTCCCAGTGATGGCAGACAGTGAGTGTGGAGTAGTGGTTGGGTCTTGGGAGACCAGGGTTCAAATCTTCACTCAGCCTTGAGGCCTACTGCGTGGCTTTGAGCCAGCCTTTGTCTCTCAAGCCTGACCTACCTCACAGAGTTGTTGTGAGGAATAAATCGAGAGGGAGATCATAGAATCATAGAGTTGGAATAGACTACAAGGGCCATCGAGTCCATCCCCCTGCCAAGCAGGAAACACCATCAGAGCACTCCTGGCATATGGTTGTCAAGCCTCTGCTTAAAGACCTCCAAAGAAGGAGACTCCACCACACTCCTTGGTGTGATAAGTGTTTGCTTCACCTTGAGCTCCTTGGAGGAAAGGGATGGGCATAAATGTGCTAATTAAATAATAAGAATGAAAATGCGACCAGCCTACCAGAAAATAGGTATGCCCATCTAACATGTATACAAATCAGTAGCATGCCTGTAGGTACATCTATCTTTTCCATGGCCAGAATGTAACCCACTCTACAAGGGGGTTAGAGCAGCATCCCCTGACCCCACTCAGCTTGGCATGTGGCCCCCAGATGGTTTCCCAGCTGACAGTGCGGCCCTCAAACTGAATAAAAGTTCCCCCACACCCGTTTTAAGGAATGCATCACACACATCAAGGGCCACCTTACCTGTGTTCTCCTAGCTGGGTCACGAAAACATTTCCTGGCCCGTTTTCCACCTGCAGAAAGTATTTGGGATCATGGTCCCTTGTCATCATCAGAAAAGTCATGTTTCTTTAGGAAGGAAGGGAGGGGGGTTGTGGAAATGCTTCCCCCTCCACTTTTCTGCAGGAATCCTGTGTACTGCCATGCGCAGCAGTTTCACCCCCTGGGAAATTGGTCAAGAGGAGAAAGAAGTGTCCAGTTTGCCTCTGTTTGTCTAAAGCTTATCTCGGCACGACCAAATGAGCCCGGCGGTGCTGCTTTCGCTGCATCGACAGAGACAGACGTGTGTGAGCAGCAAACCCAGATCTAATTGCAAAGCTGGAAGTGCAGGGCTCAGCGTGGCAGGTGAGCTTTCTGGGTTGCTACTTCAATTACCTTTCCGCCTGCTGCTGCTTCCAGTGTCCCCCTGGCAACCCCAGCACACAGTGCGGATCAAGGCCTCGAGTGCCCAGGGAGAACTGTCCTTGTGTTTCCCTGGGGAGTGATCTCTCTCTCTCTCTCTCTCTCTCTCTCTCTCTCTCTCTCTCTCCCCCCCCTCCCCCGCACAGCTGTAAACAGAAGCATGAAATATACTCGGAGTCGAGAGTGGATTTCATGCTTTTTATTCAGCTCATAGTGGTGAGGAGGAATGAATGTTCCCCCAGAATATCTGCTTTATATACATTACAGTGGTACGCTTCAGGTTACATACGCTTCAGGTTACAGACTCCGCTAACCCAGAAATATTACCTCGGGCTAAGAACTTTGCTTCAGGATGAGAACAGAAATCGTGCTCCGGCGGTGCAGCGGCAGCGGGAGGCCCCATTAGCTAAAGTGGTGCTTCAGGTTAAGAACAGTTTCAGGTTAAGAACAGACCTCCAGAACGAATTAAGTACTTAACCTGAGGTACCACTGCATTTGCACAATGGGCTGCACGTGATTGGCTAATTCCAGGATTCTCCTGTAGGCCAATCAGGTTGTGGATTCACTTCCACCTGGAGCTGGATTGGGTGGCTCCTGTGGACCAATCATACTGCTGCATTCTGAATCCTATTGTTCTAGGACCAATCAGACTGCTGCCTTTTGGATCCTATTCAGCTCAGCACATAACACTGCAGCAGCCTCTTTGCTAAATCGCTTTGGATGAAGATATTTTTTGTCTGCCTGCTCACAAGTATAGCATGAAACAAGGCATAGTATTTGTTTGTTCATTTAGAACAGTGTTTTCCAATATTTGTGTCGCCATTTGTTTTTGGACTACAGTTCCCATCATCCCTGACCATTCGTCTTGCTAGTTAGGGATGATGATAGTCCTCTGGGTATAGGGCAGTATATAAATTCAAATAGATAGATGATAAATAGATAGATGGATAGATAGATATAGATAGATAGATAGATAGATAGATAGATAGATAGATAGATAGATGATAGCAGCACATGTGAAAAGGATCTAGGGGTCTTGGTGGACCAGAAGCTTAACGTGAGTCCACAGTGTGATGCAGCAACGAAAAAAGCTAATGCTATTCTAGGCTGCATCAACAAAAGTATAGTGTCCAGGGACTCAGCTACATTAGTAAAAAAGAAAAAGAAGCATAAATGCATAAATAACATTGTGACACAAGATGGCACTGTAGAGTTCGATCTTTGGCAATGTGATTTTGCATTACTGTACAGTGAAACCTCAGTTGTTGAACATAATCTGTTCCTGTTGTAAACAAAAGCCCATTCGGCTTCCGAAATGTTCGACAACTGAGGTACAGCTTCCTATTGGTTGCAGGAATTTCCTGCACGCAAGCGGAAGCCATGTTGTACATCCAGCTTCCGAAAAACGTTCAGAAACCGGAGCATTTACTTCCGGGTTTTCGGCGTTTGGGAGCTGAAACATTCCAAAACAGAGGCGTTCGGGAACTGAGTCTTGACTGTATGAGATTTACAACGCATTTTCCTAAAACATTTTTTTGATGTGTCTAGATCCAGCCCAGATCAAGGGAAGTAATAGTACCACTCTATACTGCCTCAGTCATGGGACACGGGTGGCGCTGTGGGTTAAAGCCTCAGTGCCTAGGGCTTGCTGATCGAAAGGTCGGCAGTTCGAATCCCCACGGCGGGGTGCGCTCCCGCTGTTCGGTCCCAGCGCCTGCCAACCTAGCAGTTCGAAAGCACCCCTGGGTGCAAGTAGATAAATAGGGACCGCTTACTAGCAGGAAGGTAAATGGCGTTTCCGTGTGCGGCTCTGGCTCGCCAGAGCAGCGATGTCACGCTGGCCACGTGACCCGGAAGTGTCTTCGGACAGGGCTGGCCCCCGGCCTTTTTGAGTGAGATGGGCGCACAACCCTAGAGTCTGTCAAGACTGGCCCGTACGGGCAGGGGTACCTTTACCTTTATACTGCCTCAGTCAGACCACACCTTGAGTACCGTGTCCGCTTCTGGGCACCACAATTTAAGAAGGATGTTGACAAACTGGAACATGTGCAGAGGAGGGCAACCAAGATGACCAAGGGTCTGGAAACCAAGCTTTATGAGTAACAGTTGAAGGAACTGGGTCTGTTTAGCTTGGGAAAGAGGAGTCTAAGAGGAGCTATGATAACTATCTTCAAATATCTCAAGGGCTGTCACATGGAAGATGGAGCAAGCTTGTTTTCTGCTGCTCTGGAGGGTAGGACTCGAACCAATGGATTCAAGTTACAAGAAAGGAGAGTTTGGCTAATGTTTCCTGCTTGGCAGGGGGTTTGTTTCCTGCTTGGCAGGGGGTTGGACTCGATGGCCCTTGTGGTCTCTTCCAACTCTATGATTCTTTGATTCTATAATCAGGAGGATCTTTCTGACATAACTGGCCAAACAATCTGAATAGTTGTGCAATGGATCACCTACACCTGGAAAAATTGTGCAGTTGTTCTATTGTGTTAAGGGGGGAGAAACAACATTTTCTGAGTTCAGATGGGGATGGGGGTGGAATCTGAACAGAGAAAATATGGGAGCAGGATGTTATGTTCATGATATCATGCAGATGCCCTGTAAAAAACTGAGGGAGCAAACTGGTTATTCTACAGTAAATGTGCAGTGTGGAAGCAGCTCCTGTTTCAGACTACTGTTTTCAGGATAGGGTTACCAACTGGTCTGGAGCAAATTTAGAACAGATCCCATGTCATTCTCCATTGAATCACAGGCTTAAAATAGAAAGCTCAGGCAAGGGTCCCAGGGAGGGTATTCTGAAGTTAGGGTGCCACCATGGAAAAGGCCTTGCCCCAAGGTTAGGAGGAAGCAAAGAAACTTATTTTGATTATTGGTTGGCTTTCATTTCATGATCTGAAATAGATAATAGATACTTTTGCATATATATATTTTCAATCACTGATTTTAGGACTTCTGCAGTTCAAAAATTTGGCTGTTGTCTGCTGCTTGGAAAAATACTGAAATGTTTATGTGTGTGTACATATATAATGGCCATATAATAGTTTATTTATCAGTCATCATCATCATTTTATTTGTATGTCACCTTTCCATAATCAAAAGCATGTTCAAGGTGGCTTACAACATGTAAAAAATTACATAATACCCCCACCTCCTTCAAAATTTTGTGTAGGCTTTATTTTATTTGTTAACGGCAGGTGCTTTTTTGTCCTTTAGTTAAAATTGCTTAAAATGATCTGTACTAGTTGCTAGAAATAGAGAGAGATCATCCAAAAACAGATCACGCATAAGATAACTTGTTCTACTCGTTTGTTGGCTTGTCTCTGTTCAGTCTTCCCCGCATACCTTTGACCTCTATTATTGCAGTAAAGTTTGTTTATCACACTATTTGATATAATACAGGAGCCTGCCACATTTGTCAAGTATATGACTATTTTTAACCGAGTTAAATGCTACACGCTCTTATGGTATGTTGTGCAACAGATATCCTCTCGTGTCATCTGACATTTTGCCCAGACACTTGTGCTAAATTTAGCTTCTCAGGAGGGATGCAAGACAAATGAAGAAATGTCAGTTTTTCGAAACAAGATTGTGGCATGGGAGGGTTTGATTTCTTGAAGAGAAACGTCAAAGAACTAATAGCTGTTTCAATCATTGCATGCTGCATTTTTAATACTGCATTGGATTGGATTTTGCTTTTGTGCTCTGTAAAGGCAACCAGAGAATATTTGTTGATGTATGTTTAATAAATAATAAATTAATAATATGGATGTTTCATGGGGAACCTAACCTTCTGAATGGGGTCCTCATTCACCTTTGAGGTTGAAGTGGGAAAGCGTTTGTAGCCCTGCTCACAAACATCCATAAAAGCAAATAAATTATACAAGAATATATACCAAAGATCGCTGGCAACACATTGAGAATCTTTATACCACTGCCTAGCATTCCAAGCAACAGCAGCCGCTGTCAATTGCACAAAGAATCTCCAGATGAGTAAACTGCTTGATACGGTCAGTTGACTTCCACGTGCTCTTGCAATGGGGAAACTAGCCCTAAATGACATGTGTTCCAGGAAAGTCAGCAAGGTAAGCCATGTTTTGGTAATTTACAGGAGCATCACAAAATTATTTGGAGCGCTGCCTACACACCCTTATGAACCTCCCAAAGAATCATGGTGTCAGGCTTCAGGGAATCGCCTTCCTCCCCCTGCGGCAGTAGATAAGCAGAACAAAGGAAAAGAAATCATCTTACCCATTAGAAACTTTAATAGTCACAGCGAGAGAACAAAGAACCCATCTCCTAGGAATGGCGGTGCTCCCAGTTAAGAATCCCACCCCCTGACGTCCCCATTAATCCACGTCACTCCTATGTCTTGTAATCTTGAGCTGGTACCCTCTGTGCTTTGTGTGCTTTCTATACCGCCACTTTCTCAGCTCTTCTTGACCTTCGGGAGAGCGGGTGAATGCTTTCCAGAGACAGTGAATCTGTTAACCCTCTCTCTCTCCGTGTTTCTTCTCCTAGCTGCTCCCCATCCAGTATTTCCCAGCTTCTGCCTTCTGAACAATGTCCCTCCTCAAACCACCATTCCAAATCTATACTGTCCTCCTGCTCCTGGGAAGATTCAGGATTCGGCTCAGGAGCGAGGGGAGGGGAAGGGGGAGGCTCCCACCATTCCTCCTCAGTGCAGCCCTCCTCACGGGGCTGTGAGTTGTTAGGGAGACTGCTATTCCCCTCACTGAGCTAAAATGCCCAGTATGGTGCCAATTCGTAGTGGCCCAGCTGTTTTGGCTCCCTCACAATTTTTTTGCCCCCATGCCCCCATGTTGAAAAAAATAGGGGCGGAGGAGGCCAAGTGTGGAATGGCTTCAGTGGTCGGCTCCTTCTTCTCCTCCTCCTGCCATGGAGGGGAAGGAGGGGAAAGTACCCCCACCCCACCCAGTGGCCGTGGCAAGAGGAGGCCGAATGTGGAACTGGGCATAGCACAGCATGGCTCCATTGGCCAGCAGCTCCTCTTCCAGCTGTGTGAGGGAAAGATGGGGGAAACAACCCACGGCCAGCGGCAGGTGGAGAAGGCGGCAGAGTGACAGAGAGGAAGAGCTGCCACCCACTGAAGCAGCGCTACTGCCGCATTTATCTCTGCCCCCGGGTCATCCCGACATCCTAATGTCACACCTCCCCAGTCTCACTCGCAAGCTGGCACCTTTGTTTTACAGCCAGTCCCTCTTCCCAGGGAACTACAGCTCTATGTGGGGAATAGGGGTCTTAAACCACAGAGCCTAGGACTTGCCGATCAGAAGGTCGGCAGTTCGAATCCCCGCGACGGGGTGAGCTCCCATTGCTTGGTCCCTGCTCCTGCCAACCTAGCAGTTCGAAAGCATGTCAAAGTGCAAGTAGATAAATAGGTACCGCTCTGGCGGGAAGGTAAATGGGGTTTCCGTGCGCTACTCTGGTTCGCCAGAAGCGGCTTAGTCATGCTGGCCACATGACCCGGAAGCTGTACGCCGGCTCCCTCGGCCAATAAAGCGAGATGAGCGCCACAAGCCCAGAGTCAGCCACGACTGAACCTAATGGTCAGGGGTCCCTTTACCTTTACCGTCCCCTTAACCAACTATAATATAGTTCCTGGGATTCTCCGGAGGAAGCCATGACTCTTAAAGTGGTACCACAGTGCTTTGCATGTATACTGGGGATGTGGCCAAGGTTGTGTGGGGTAGGTTTGTGGCTATTCAGTGTCACTTTGCACATGCTTAAAAGATTCTGGGCTGAATCCTAGGGCTGAAAACTAGAGTCCTTTTGAACCCTAATTCAAGTTAGTTCTTTTCTACACAGTAGGAAAACGCTTGCCATTCTATTGTCATTTTATCTCCCCCCCCCCCACACACACTTTTCCTTTGTTTTTGCTAATTAGAGGACTGGACCTTTCCCCACATTTCCTAAAATTCAGGAACGCTTTAATTAAAAATTCCCATTAATCCTCATGGTGAAATATCAGTGATATTTGCCAAGCGAACAACGGCTAAACAGTGGTGTTTACTCACCAAGGCAGTGTGTGCTTGTTTAGATTCACCTTAGTTTTGCTTAAATTCCTGTTGCATTTGCAGTTTTACGCACTACCCCTCCATTGGTTGATCCCCCTCCATATCAAATCTGTGTACATGACCTTCTGGTGATATTTACACACAGAGAGCCTGAGACTCATAACAGTGAGCTCCCCTAAGGTTTAACTTGTCAGCCTGAGTCAGCAATCAGCTAAAATGGTGTTGAGGAGCTCGGATAACAAAATTGCTTCCCTCAGGGTATGGTTCCCTGTCAATCGTAAAGAAAGGGCTCTTCACACAAGAGGCTGTTTTCCTACAAAGATATCCCCCCTGTGTTTGGGCTTTGAGGGAAGTACAAAAAGGTGGGCACTGTCACTTACGAAGAAGGTGCGTCCCTCCTTTTCTTCACATGTACATCCCCAGGAAGCAGGAAACCGTGGAGCAGCAGCAAAGGAATGGAAAAATACTCAAGTGAAGAACCAGCGTTTTTGCCTCTGCACAGCTGGACTGAGCAAAGTCAACCGGAGTTCAGCCACTGAGCTAAATTTGCATGACCCATTTACATGACCTGATTTCCCCAGCTGTAAAGGAGTAACAGTAGTTTGTGTTTTTTCCATATTGGCCATATAATAAGTAGCCATCTCTCTGTCTGTCTGTCTGTCTGTCTGTCTGTCTGTCTGTCTGTCTTTCTTTCTTTCTCTCTCTTCCTTCAGTGCACATTGACTAAATTTGCATTAATATAATGCAAACATTAATGTCTGGGTGTATACATGAAAGGTACAAAGAAAACATTTTATCCTTGTAGAGAAATGGCAAGTACTTCTTTTCACTGGAGGGGCAAATAATAGCCTGGGGAAGGATTTTAACAGAAAATTTGTGGGAGGGGAATCACACCCACACACCCCATAATCATCATCCAAACTGAGGACCTAGGTGGCTGTTCCTAACTCTTAAAAAGTGAACAAACCAATAGGTCTTCTGCACGGATCTCTCACGTGATGTCTAATCTGGCCTCCAGATTAAATAATGCAAAACAAGCATATTGGCAAGCATGTGGTCAATGCGTAACTTTTCTGTTTCAGCTAGGTATGGTGGGAAGGGTCAAGGAAGACCTGAGTTATGGGTTCTCCGAATTACAAACCAGTCTTTCCCATTTCCCATTAGAAATTATTACAGCACACCAGCCACCATTACAGAGATACTCTCTGCCAGGAATGGATGAATCTGTTGATTTGGTTTCACTCAGAATCTAATTTCACAATCTTCAGTTCAGTTCACCCACCTTGCCATGTCAGTTTGCGAACTGTGTTTCCCCAAAAAAGTGTTTATGAAGCCTCATCAGCATTTTTGTGTAAATTTCTCTTAAAATAGACACGTTTATATGCCATTTTTGCATAGCCATTTCCCATAACGTAATGCCTATTGCTATTTCTCTCCCCACCCCATGGCTAGAGAGCAGCACTGGAGTAGTCAGAGAAGTGCAAATTTCAAAGGCAGGTGCATTGGAAAAGTGCAAATTGGGTAAATTTGCCTTTAAAAGTGAACTAAATCAATTTTTTCCCCTGCACTACTCTCTAATAAGAAATCACATTTGTTGTATCCAAACCAAGGCACAACTGAGCCATCAAAGGAGTTCATAAACCAACCTGTTATGAGTTAGTCTAGAGTTGAAGGAGAGGTTAGCAAGACTTGTTTTAGCAGTCACTGCTGGCTCTTTGGGGCCAGAAAGCAGAAACAAGTTTTCAGAACTTGCACTTCTCATTTCACACCGCTACTTTCACATCCTCTGTTGTCTTCTGCCAGTCTTGAAGTGACAAGAGCTCATGGATTTAATTTTGCAGGCGACAAGATACAATCTTTTACAAATGCTTTGAGACTGACTGCTAAATTAAGAATTCCTAGAGGAACGTATTATTGCAGCCTTTACACTACTAATAAAGCCTAATTACTGTTTTGAGACATTCCCAATTTGTTCAGTTGAAACTTTGAGCTTCTTTTTCATTGTCTGTTAAATTCAAACATGCAAAAAACAGGGTGACCTGAGGGCTTTGCCCTCAAAATAAACATAAGAGAATGAAAGTACTAGCACTGTATCCCCTGAAAGATTCAGCAAAATCATCCAGTCCAAAATAATTCACCTTCACTATAAAGCAAGGGTGTCAAATGTTTGGAGAATTTTTAGCTGATTAATCATCTGTCTTGCAACTGATTAATCAATTACTTAACACTCCATATTACCAAAATCTCATTGTAAGTAGCTTTTAGGGATACGGCAAGGGGAATTGTACAAAAATGGAGAGCCAAAACAAAATAATGCTACCAGTATTGCTATAAAGACTTATTTACATTTTTCTTTCTCACAATCTGGGTTTCTTTGCATTAGTGCATGGGTGGGCAAACCCACCCAATTGCCTTCTAGATCCGGCCCGTGGACAGTCAGGGAATCTACTGCATGGATCGCCAGCACGTGGATCTCCAGCAGACACGTTCTTTCCCTCTCCCTCCTTCTTCCTCACATGGTGGCGCTTTTCTCTTCAGGGATGGAGCAATCTTGTCCCATGCCAGGCGCTGTCGACGGCAGGAGTCGGCTAACCCACCTGCCCGCCTCAGCAGGGCAGTGCTGTGAAGGGGGCATGTGAGGCCGGCTGCTGTTGTGTTTTCCTCTTGCTCCTCCTTCCTTTCCCTCAGTTTGTTCTTCCTTCTCTGTGCCCCTTTTCTGTGCCGCTTCCTTGCATGCTTTCTTCGTTGCCGCCTGCCTGCCTCCCTCCTTCATTCCTCCCATGGCGTTCAGGTGGGTCATTGCGGTGGCTGCGGCCGCCACTTACAGGTTGATGGGCAGCTCTGTCTTCTTCTTTTTTTTGGCGGCTCTGTCTTCTTCTCTGTCGTGCAGGTGGTGAGTAAAATCTCTGGCGATGCCTCAGTTCCCCTACCTCCATCCGCGGCTCCTCCGCTCCGCCAGGGTTGCTGTTTCTGTCTTCGCCAGCCAACACAGCCTCCTACCCCACAATAGTGCCTGGCTGGCTGGAGAAGCCCAACTATGGCTATTGGGACGACAACTGGGACATGTAAAGCAAAGCATCTTCAGGCCTCTTTGCGGGCGGGCAAAAATCATTCATTCCACCCCAAAAAAATATAGTCCGGGCCCCCACAAGGTCTCAGGGATAGTGGAATGGCCCCCTGCTGAAAAAGGTTTGCTGATCCCTGCATTAGTGTAATGGAGCTGTGAACACAAGATGGAGAGGTTCAAAGCTAATGGTTGGTTGGGCACAGCATTCCAAATTATAGAAAGTTAGCGTAATTTACAGTTAGGCTGGTATAACTTACCCCCATTCCAAACTCCATTCAGGAGTAAGGCTGACTGCTCTCTGAGCCAGCCCAAGCCTGGCCGAGGCAAAAATAAGCCTTTGAAATAGAGTTTGACTTGAACCATCTTTGCCGGTGCAAATGCCTCTGGGTTGCTAGGTTATGTAGCTGAGCTGAAATGAGTTTGGAATAGAGGTTAGCTGGCCTCTGCCTCACTGCATCCCAGAACACCCTTGTTCCAGGAATTATCGCAGCCTGGGCTGAGCCAGCTGATACTCAGCAGAGCTGGGATGTAGAACTTTTGCCTGTGTATCTCTGCCTTCGGTGGAGGGGGATTTCAGCTAGCAGTGCCCTGGCTGAGCCAGCTGGGTTTCAGCCAAGACCCCCCTCTCCCAAACCTCCCCTCATGTCCGGGAATGGTCTGAAGACGAGAACTGGAGAATGCATCCTATGGCAGACCAGCTTCTCTCCGATGGAGATCTGGAGGGAGAAGAGTCACCTCCCTTGTCCACAGCGTGTTCAGAAGCAGAGAGAGAGACAGGAGCTGAACATCTTAGGGGGGAGCAGTGGCGTAGCGTGGGGGGTGCAGGGGGGGCCGGCCGCACCGGGCGCAACATCTGGGGGGGGGGGCACTCGCACTTGCAGCTCTCTGCCCCTACCTGGCTCACTCTCTCTCACTGCAGTGCTGGCTGTGCGAATCCGATCCGAGCTGCCGGGTGGCCGCCCACTGTGGAGGGAAGGGTGCCAGGCGTGTGGTGCGGTGCGGAGAGAGAGAGAGGGACTATCTGGGGGAGGGACAGTGCAGCGGGGGGGGGGCGCAAATTACTTGCCTTGCCCCGGGTGCTGACAACCCACGCTACGCCACTGGGGGGGAGTTACCCAGTTACGAGATAATGACAACAGAACCAGAAGGGAGGAGGCAGCTAGCTGAGAGCATGGGGGACCCCCCTCACCACAGACCTGGAGGTCCAAATGTATCAGAGAGTAAAGGAGTCAGAGGGAGGAACTTCCCATTGGCGCCCAAAAGGCTACAGAAGTCAGAAGGAGGATTAGACTAGCCAGCTGCAGAGAGCTGTGTATTTGTGCTCGCAACATGATGCTGTAATAAAAGGACTATAAATCTATCAACTGCTTGTTAATTCTTATCTGTGATGTTACCAAAGGGAGGGGAGGACTCTCCATGCCTGACACCTCATCCTAGTGGATCTGGGGTTCAGATTGCTCCGTAAATGTCCCTCTTTTCAGGTTTTCTTTCCTTAATGTCAGCAGATACCAAATGGATGGCAATCAGATAGTTGAAGCCAGAAAACAAAATTGGATAAAAGTCATAGGGACAACCTGAAACATCGTTTTAAAGTTCTACTTTAGGCATTTTCTGTTGGTCTGTCTCTCTATTTATTACAGTGAACCTTCAAAACAAGAGGCCAGATTTTTATAACGTTTGTTGGTGTAGATCAGTCAGAATAATGTTCTTTATCACCGCCTAAAGGTCTTGTCTTAGCAGTGACAAATAATTCCCATAGTATGAAGTCTCACCATGGACGATGGTCAGCTGCATCTGATATTTCTAAGGAAAGCAATGTCCTTGCGTTCCTTGATACAACCAATGATGTCTTCGCATCCTGCAGAGTTCAAAGAATAGCACAAACAGATGCTCTCCTTGATAGATGCATGCCTTGAATGCAGAAATGATGACCTATATTTTGTTCTAGGAATGGCAGGAAATGTCATGTCTAAGACACTGCATTGCAGTTAGTCTTCTCAAGGTTTGCAGAAGAGTTAACAACAACAAAATTAACACGGACAAGAGTGTTAACAAATATCCTTTCCTTTGTTTTACGTACTGTTTCTCCGAATTGTGTGGAATTTTTTAAATCAGCAATTTTGATAAACATAGTACATAAAACAACAGAAGTGTTTTTACACGACTACACAAACTTTATTAGGACCAACCAAAATGTCACAAATTACTGAGTGAGCTTTCAAGTTCTACAAAATGTTTCATCGAACTGAATGTTAAACAAAGTAGAGGTGGACCTAGGACACCTGGGATAGCACCTGAAAGAACCTCATCAATTTACTGTGCATTCCTATACATGTCAATGCAGAAGTACATTCAGCTGAGGTCAGTTGAATGTACTTCCAGGTAAGTTTGTACAATAACCCAGCAGTACAATCTTGTGCACACCCACTCTGAAGTAAGTGTCAATGAATTTGAAGGTTCTTACTCCCCTGTAAGTGCACATAGTAAGTGTGGAGAACCTTTGGCCCACCAGATGTTGATGAAATGGGAAAGTAGGGGCAGAGCTACACTCACGGTTTTTAACATTAAGGAAGGGGTTTGATAACATAGATGGACACATGAAGTCCTACTTTTTACATTCATAAAGCGTTATTACCTTGTTTTTTTATCACTTATTTTTTATCATTTTCTGCAGCTGTATCGGTGAAATACTGCCCATATGTCTCTATGTAGCATTTTACCTTTTTCTTTTTATTGTATTCAAACTCTGACCCCTCTCCAAAGGTATTCGAAGGGCAATGTTCAGTTTCTCCTCCTGCCTTTTGCTTCTTCCATCCTAGCAGTATGTTTTCATGTCATTGTTTTTATTTCCAGTTTCTCTTTTGCAGTCCATGCAACAAAGGACACAAAGGGAGGGAGGGAGAATTAAAATGTGGCGCCAGAGGGCAGAGCAGAGCAACCAGCGACCAGCAGCAGGAAAAGAAACCATTTTGGAAAATGGTGTGGTATTACTTACATTGGACGGGGGAAAACAAGGTAAAAGACATTTTAGCTAACAGGTAGGCCCTGTGACATTTTAGAATGGCATACCATATTTTTCGCCCTATAGGACGCACCCGACCATAGGACGCACCTTGTTTTAGAGGGGGAGAACAAGGGAAAAAGATCTCCCCCTCTCTGCGCAGCGCCCCTTCAGGAAGCAGCAGGAGAAAAGGAGCCCCTTCCATTTCTCCTCCCGCTTAGCTAAAGGGGCGCTGCGCCTTAGCTGAAGGGTGTTGGTTTCTGTTTTCCTTCACTGTGCAGCGAAAGGGCTTGTCACGAGACAGGTGTTTACATTCCACAGTCTGTACTGTACTGTTGGAGTTTCTCACGGGAAAGGGAGACTGGATGTGACGTACACTGGTTTCCTGTTTTTCACTGTGTTGTTTCTCTCCAAGCTGTCGATGAGAGAGGATGCTTTTCTGCTCCGGCAGAGGCAAGATGTCTTTCTGTAATATAACTGCTTTGAACTGTAAATAAAGCAACCAAGAGTATGCAGCACGTACTCCTCATCCTTCCGCTGGGCACGGAACTCTGCTTTAACCAACACGTGGTTATGGGCTCCAGAAGTCGAATCGGAGTGCCGGCAAAGGATCGGAATGCAGAGGGACAGATCGGATTGGAATCTGCTCTGCGCATAAACATGATTGATGAGGTATGTTGCTACTGCTCCGGGCAGCCTGCCAGCTTCTAGTTAATGGCTTTATGGCTGGACTTTGAACTTTTAAAGCCGTTTTGCCGGGAATAGGAAAATGGCTCCCAGGCTCAAGTTACTATGCTGGGGAAATCGAAAGTAACTTTTAAGTGCGCTTTTGGAATAAAGCAGGTGCAGCAGTGACGCAGCAAGATTTAAAGCAGCATATATGACGCTGAAGGCTAATGCCAGAGTCATGATGGCCCTTCAGGATGCTTGTGGGATTCCTAAGCTCAACAAGAAAAATTATGCCGACTGGGTTTTGTATGCAGAGGCAATTCTGCGGAAAGAGGGTTTGTTTGAGGTCATTACAGAAACCCCCCCAGCTCCAGTTACAGATGCATGGAAAGTTAAGGATTCCAAAGCACGGGGAACACTTACATTGATAGTATCCCCAGAAGAGCTCTGTCTATTGCGTGATAAGACCTCAGCCAGAGAAATTTGGGATTCTTTGAGAGAGGCTCACTTAAGGACAGAAGCTGGATCTACTATGTTTTACTTTAACAAGCTGCATAATATGGCTCTTGCTGAAGGTGGAGATGTGCGTTTACATCTGATGGAGATGCAAAATCTGAGACATGAGCTGCAACAGAGAGGACTCAACTTTCCAGAGGCTGTGTATTCTTTCATGATACTACAATCTTTGGGTTCAGGTTGGGAGTCTGTTGCAACCCAGATTGCTGTGCAGCCAACAGCTCAGCTAACAGTGGACTTTGTTACTGCCGTAGTGTTAAATGAAGCAGATCGCCGGGGTGCTAGCTGCATGGGCAAGGGGGAGTCTTCACAGACGTCATCCCATAGTGCAGTGGAACCACCAGATGGCGCCAAAGCTTTGAAGGCAGTGAAATGCTACTCGTGTGGACGTCTAGGCCATATGAAGAGGGAATGCAGATATCCCAGGGCCAAGACAGAGCAGCGCAGCGAAAGCTCATCGCGTGGAAAAGGCCGAGGCAAAGGCAAAGGTCCGGTGTCTAGGACAACGCAGCACAAGGCTATGGTTTCACGCTTCACTCCAAAGGTTGCAGAGGTCCAGAAGACGTCTAGATCTTTCTTCGTTGTTGATTCGGCGGCGACCCACCACATGTGCAACGATAAGAGACTTTTTGTGTCTTTTACACCGCAGGAAGGTGCGATTCACCAGGCGGATGACCACACTATTCCCAGTAAAGGCTACGGAACTGTTGTTCTTCACAGTTTGGACTTATCGATACAGAATGTCCTTTACGTGCCAGACGCCAAACATAATCTGCTCAGCGTTGGACAACTGAATGAGCGGAACATTGACGTTTCCTTCAAGAACAAGAAGTGCATCATCACAAAGAAAAATGACTATGAATTGCATGCTGAATATGTTGATCGGTTGTTTGTTTTGTATTATGATGATGTTGTGCAGGATGACACTTGTTGCATTGCAGGTTCTAACAAAAGTTTGCATGCAGGATGTATTCATGATTTTCATCGAAAATTTGGTCATTTGCATTTTGAGGCAGTATCTAAAATGCCTGCCTTGGTTGAAGGTATGACTATTAGACCCTGCAGGTACCACATGAAGTGCAAAGCATGCGCAGCAAACAAGGTGAAAATGGCTGCGAAAGGTAAGGTGTCTAGTAGGCAAGCTACGGAACCATACCAGATTATTCATGCTGATTTGGTTGGACCACTAGCGCCCTCTTTGGGTGGAAATAGGTACTTCATGGTTCTCATTGACGCATTTTCTAGATATATTTTTGTGTACAATCTCAAGCAGAAATCAGAGGCTTTTCCTAGGTTCAAGGAATTCTGTGCTTGGTTGGAAAATGTGCATGGTAAGAAGATAAAGACTCTTTTCAGTGATCGCGGGGGAGAATTCACTTCTCAGCAGTTTGAAGCTTTTCTGACTGAGAAAGGAATTCAACACGATTTGTCTAGTCCTCGCTCGCCATGGCAGAATGGACTTGCGGAACGGGCAAATCAGACATTGCTTCAAGGGTTAAAAACCTTGCTGCATGATGCCAATCTTCCAGAGAGTTATTGGGCCGAATCTCTCTCGTGTTTTGTTTACAGTTACAATCGCAGGTTATCTTCAGCGATTGGTTGTACCCCCTATGAGAAGATGTTTGGCAAGAAGCCATACATCAAACACATGAAAATTTTTGGTTCTGACATGTGGGTTCATTCACCACAAAATTCAAAGTTAGACAAGCGTGGATTGCATGGTATCTTTCTAGGTTATCAGAAAGGGTCTTACAGAATAATGATGACTGACTCTAAGACAATTAAGCTCACGAGAAGTGTTGAATACAATGCAAAGTGGGGGGAGAATGTGGGAATTTTCCAATGTTATCCTGATGACAGTGATGAGACTGAGGATAGTCAGAAGCAACCACAACAACCCACACCCACTGATGAAGGTTCTGAGTCTGAATCTGAAACTGAATCGGGTGATTCAGAGGATTTCAAGAGTGCGAAAGCCTCTATGCGACCCTCTGAAAGCTCTGATCAAGAATTGGAAGAACCATTGTTCACAATAGGTCGCTTTTCTCCTAAGAAGGAAGAGGAGAGTGTTGAAGACTTAAGGCTAATTCGTAGGTCACAGAGAGCCACAAAAGGCAAACCTCCAAAGAGATTTGCTGATGAATTTGCTACGATAGCAGTAACAGCTGTTAAAAGCTCCAAGAAGGTATTTGAACCTTCAAGTTTCCAAGAAATCCAGGGTTTGGATTCAAAGGAAGCTGAACCATGGTTAAATGCCATGAAGGCTGAGCTTGATTCCTTGGAAAGGAACAAAACATGGGAGCTAGTTCCAGTAGTTCCAGGAATGAAACTGCTTGGAAGCAAATGGGTCTTCAAAGCGAAGACTGATCAAAATGGCAAGATAGTCAGACACAAAGCCAGATTGGTAGCCAGAGGTTTTGCACAAGTACCAGGTGAAGACTATCACGAGACCTACTCACCCACAGTGAGGTATGAAAGCATTAGGCTTATGCTCAAGCTAGCTGCAGAGGAAAATCTACACATTAGTCACCATGATATTAATACAGCTTTTCTGTACGGATCTCTGGATGAATCACTTTATATGCTTCCACCTGATGGCGTACAGGTAAAACAGGGATTTGTTTGTGCTCTGAAGAAATCCCTTTATGGTCTCAAACAAAGTGCACGGTGTTGGCACACAAAACTCACTGAAGTATTGTTTTCTCTAGGTTTTCAGCAAGGGAAAGCTGATCCATGTGTATTTGTCAAAGAGGAGGGGCAAAAGAAACTGTACTGTTTGTTTTATGTTGATGATTTATTATTCTTTTGGAAAGATGTCGCAATGTACAATAACGCCCTAGCTCAACTGAAAGAGCACTTTGACATGAAAGATCTTGGTGAGGTAAACAACTACCTATCTCTGGAAATAGAAAGAGATCAAGATGGTAACATTCTAGTACACCAGTCACGGAAAATTGCTGATGTGTTAAGCAAACTAAACCTGATGGATGCTAACCCTGTAGACACACCGATGACAACAGGTTATCAGGTAGATGACACTGGAGAAGCATTTTCTGACTCTACACTGTACAGAAGTGTGCTAGGCAAGCTAAACTTCATTGCCAGATGTTCAAGACCAGACATTGCTGTTAGCTGTAATTTGCTAAGCAGACAAGTCAACAATCCTAGTGTCAAGGATTGGAAAGCTCTGAAACGCATAGCGCGGTATTTGAAAGGCACTATGCATTACAGACTGAGATTTAACAATCAGAAGTCTGGTGGTCTTGAGATATTTGCAGATGCAAGTTTTGGAAGTGACACTGAAGACAGGAAAAGTACGTCTGGAGTTTGCTACATGTACAATCAGGGTCTGTTTGATTGGTCATGCAAGAAGCAAACAACAGTTAGCTTAAGTACTTGTGAAGCTGAACTGAATGCACTGTCTTATTCACTTAAGGATTGTGAATGGTTGATACAATTGTGCAAAGATATGAAAATTCCTGTCAAATGTCCAATCCAGGTTTACCAGGACAACAAAGCATGTTTGGCTTTGCTGAAGTCTGAAAGTTGTAAGCAAAGCACGAAGCACTTGCAATTAAAATTGCAGCATGCTAGGGAATGTATTCAGAAGGGACTCGTAACGGTGTCCTATATGCCAGGTAATAAAATTCCTGCTGATGTATTATCCAAGATTGTATCAAGGGATCAACACTGTACCTATGTGCAGAAGTTGGGTTTGTACTGATATTGTACGAACACGCTGCCCAGTGATGTTCACAGAAAGGGGGAGGATGTTGGTTTCTGTTTTCCTTCACTGTGCAGCGAAAGGGCTTGTCACGAGACAGGTGTTTACATTCCACAGTCTGTACTGTACTGTTGGAGTTTCTCACGGGAAAGGGAGACTGGATGTGACGTACACTGGTTTCCTGTTTTTCACTGTGTTGTTTCTCTCCAAGCTGTCGATGAGAGAGGATGCTTTTCTGCTCCGGCAGAGGCAAGATGTCTTTCTGTAATATAACTGCTTTGAACTGTAAATAAAGCAACCAAGAGTATGCAGCACGTACTCCTCATCCTTCCGCTGGGCACGGAACTCTGCTTTAACCAACAAAGGGGCACCTACCCTTCAGCAAAAGGAACCCAAAGCCTCCGGAGTGCAGCAGGAGCTCCCACTGTGCTCCGGAGGCTTCAGGTGGCTATCTTTGAAGCCTGGAGAGTGAGAGGGGTTGGTGCGCACCAACCTCTCTCACTCTCCAGGCTTCAGTCGAGCTTCCCTCACTGCCAGCCCCGGGGAGCAGCGGGAAGGCTGCATGCAGAGCTTGTCGGAGCTGGCGAGGGAAGCCCGGGTACAGGGTCCACACATTTGCTCCTTAAGACGCACAGACATTTTCCCTTAGATTTTAAGAAGAAAAAAGTGCAGCGAAAAAAACGGTATCTAATATTCTAATGGGGGAAATAACGTTAAACAGGTCAGTGTAGATCTAGCCCAGGACTCTGAACTAGATGGGCCATTGGCCTTATCCAGCAGCAGCTTCTTATGTTCTCCCAGCATCCCTGCTCATTGACACAGCTTGCTGGGGCTGATGGGAGTTGTAGTTCAGGAATATTTGCAGGGTCAGAGGTTCCACTCCTCTACTCTGGGTTTAAAAGATTGCAGCTTTAGATTGCAATTTTTCCAAGTTCCATGCTAAGTTTCCTCTGTTTTAATCAGGACTGGGATTACAGAGGGGGACAAAGGGTTAAAGTCCCCTCCTTGTCCCACCAGAGTCCCCGTCTGACAAGAGATGCAGCTCTAGGGTTTCTTGACAATGTAATAATTAACAAGTCACCAGTACTTTAGAAGAGCCTTGTGGATCAGAGCAAAGGCTCAGCTAGTCCAACTACCTGTTTCCCATTGTTGGCATCCATCTGTCTTGAGAGACAATGGTATGCTCCTTCAGCGGTGAAGTCAAACTGCTGCGTTAGCAGCACTGAAATGACCTCCCTGGGATGCAATCCTGGGCAGTGTATATGGAGGCCCTGGGCTGCCCAGATGACAAGACCCCTGTCTCGGCTTCGCTGATGTGGTCCAAAGGTTCTTTAGAAAATCACAGACCATAGGTGTGGCAGTTTGGTTTGCTTCCTGCAGCCTGAGGCTGTCACATAGCTCAATCACCTTCTGCTTTTGACTTAGAACAAGTTATCCATCTTCTCTCTCTGTTTGAAGGCAGTATTAGGCATTTCCTTATTCCCATAGTGGCTGACCAAATGCCCATGGGAAGCCCACAAACAGAACATGTGATAGCACTTTCCTGCTCATGTTTCCCAGCAGCTGATCTTCTGAGGGATGCTGCCCTGATGCTGGATCGTAGCTCGCAGCCACCATGACAAATACCCTTTGAAATCAGCAGTGCTTTTTTCTTGGGGGGATGCAGGGGGACACGTATCCCTAAACATTTTGTGAATCTAAGTTTTGCCTCACTGAGGGGCAGAGTAGGAAAATGAGAGTAAAAGGTAAAGGGACCCCTGACCATTAGGTCCAGTCGTGGCCGACTCTGGGGTTGCGGCGCTCATCTCACTTTATTGGCTAAGGGAGCCAGCGTACAGCTTCCAGGTCATGTGGCCAGCATGACTAAGCCACTTCTGGTGAACCAGAGCAGTGCACGGAAACGCTGTTTATCTTCCCGCCAGAGTGGTACCTATTTATCTACTTGCACTTTGACGTGCTTTCAAACTGCTAGGTTGGCAGGAGCAGGGACCGAGCAACGGGAGCTCACCCTGTCGCAGGGATTCGAACCGGCGACCTTCTGATCGACAAGTCCTAGGCTCTGTGGTTTAACCCACAGTGCCACCCGCGTCCCTAAAATGAGAGTACCTACCCCTAAACATTTTTTTAATAGGAAAAAAGCACTGGATAGCAGTATCAATAAGTCACCAGCCTGGCTATTCTTAGGCTGTGTATACCTTCAAAGCATATTTGAAACGCATTCTGTCCCTCAAAGAATTCTGGGCATCGTAGTTTAACCCTCACATAGTTATAATTCTTGGCAACCCTTGACAAACTGCATTGCCCAGAATTCTTTGATGGAAAGAATGTGCTTCAAATGTGCTTTAAAGGTGTGGCATGTACACAACTGTAAAGAACTCAAATGTGAAATTGCTGATCTTCAAAATACGTAACGCTCTGAGACTCAGGCTTTCTAACTGAAGACAGGAAAGAAGCCAAGGTAACACATCTGTTTGCCCTCAGAACTCTAATTCTCTCCCTGGAAGAAGTCAGTTCAGGCACAAGTATCTACCCTACATCATTTGGTGTCTAAAGAATGAATGTAGCATTTCAGTAGCCTGTCCAGTTTTGCAGCCTAATAGGTTGACCTGTTTGGATTTCCCTTACTTGTGACAAAAGTTAGCTGCTAAACTATGGCATAGTAGACAGACACTCGGACTTAAAGTGGGTAAACTCAGGTTCAAATCCTTGCCTGGACATGAAACACATTGGGTACCTTTTGGCCTTCCACTGGTCTGGTTTGTATGATACTCAAGCCAAACCATATTTTACTGGGACTATGCAAATGTGTAAACTTTGCTCATTCCCTAAGTTTTTTGCTTGTTTGTTTTTTGCTCCCATGGCTTAGTGAGTGGTCTGAACCCAGGTTTGTGGTAAAGGTTTTTTTGGGGGGGGGTTACTATAGTTCATAGTTAGTGAGTAGGAAGCTCTCCGATAAGCCTGGGTTTGTACATCACACAAAACCAAACCATCACTTGACTCAGCATGCTGGTTGCATAATCCTGGTAAGCCATAGTTTGGTTTACCATGTTGCAAAACCAAGCCAGTGTCTCCCAGAATGGCTTACTTTGCAATGTTGTTTTGGGGGTTTAAAAACTCTCTCTGTGTGTATGTATGTGGTGTGTGTGTAACCGTGTGTGTGTGTAACCCTGAACTCTTCTGAGGAAGTGAGATTACTGAGGAAGTGAGAAACTGAGATTACATGTGCTGAAAACAACCCTTGAAAACTATCAGTCCGGCCATAGTCATTTGAAGATTGCATGGCCATTGTAAACTCCTTTCCAACTTTCAGCAACATGGCCATATATGGTTTACTTGTACAGGGCAATAAATAAATAATGATGTAACAAAAAGGTCAGGCTTATGTCATTTCGGAAAGGGATGTTGCAGAAAGCGAAGTTCTACAGATTATAATGCTGCAGGGAGAAAACTTGAGAGGGGAACAAGTCACTTTGCCACAGACTTCACACAGGAAATCTGAGATTCAGAGCAACTTATATTTTGGCTTGTAATCGTCGATCATGGGGTGATCCAGAAATAAACTCCGCACTTCAAAGAGGGAGAGAGTTCAGAGCTGCTCTGCAGTTTATCAACACACAGAGACGGAAGAGAGATGCACCCGAAAGGGGATTTTCTGAATTAAGAGTTCACCAAGGAAAATCACTTCGGGGTAAACTTTGTTAGCTACAGCAGCTATAAGGTAATGCAGTTACGCATGCTTTGAATGCATTGGTTGGGTGCAGAACCTGTAATTTGCTTACAATGTGCATAACCGTTCCTTTCTCCAAATGTAGGAATGCATTAAGTTAACTATGGGAAATGACTTACACATACGAAATCTTGGAAGACAAAGGACTTTTTAAACAGAATTTACTTTGCATCCTAAGTGGTTCACTAAAATGTAAATATGTAATTTATCACTCCTCTACCATAGCATATGCATCCATTCAAAAGGAATGTTTTGATGTCTTTACTTCTGAAATATTATATGCAGAGGTGATTGATATTAGAAGAGGAATCTGGATGTCTGTAGTGCCTGATCTTTCAACAGACCCTACAGGGAAATGCTAAAGCCATCTTAAGTTACTGTTTCTTTCAACCAGATTGTTTCTGTTATTTCCATGGCTATGGCAAGATACAACAATTGTGATGATGGATTGCAAGTGGTATGAATGTTGAATGTTGGGAGATTCAGGACAGATTTAAAAAAGCACTTCTTTCTGCAGCACATAGTTAAATGACGGAACTTGCTTCCACAGGAGGCAGTGATGGCTATCAATTTTGGATTAGACAAAGTCATGGAGGAAAAGACTTTCAATGGCTGTTAGCGATCACGGCTTTGCTCTTCACAGTTGGAGGCATTATGCTCCTGAATACCAGTTGCTGGAAACTGCAGGAGGAATGAGTGCTTCTTTGCTCACGTCTTGCTTGTGGGTTCCCATATAAGCATGTGGTTGGCAACTGTTAGAATAGGATGGTGGGCTAGTTGGCTGACTGGCCAGATCCAGGTACTTATGGTAAGGACTAAAGTATAACAGATATGGGGGTGGGTGAGCGGACCGATTGCATGGAAGTGTTGTTGTTGGCATCCAAGATGTGCCAAGGCAACTTCATAAACAGTTTGATGTATCTAGACAGCTGGGGGCTGGCGGGATCCATTTACTCAGAAATGTTTCATCATCTGGAAACTT
Source organism: Podarcis tiliguerta (assembly GCF_965153285.1). Taxonomy (NCBI): domain Eukaryota; kingdom Metazoa; phylum Chordata; class Lepidosauria; order Squamata; family Lacertidae; genus Podarcis; species Podarcis tiliguerta. The sequence goes on along the minus strand of NC_139534.1, from coordinate 113,980,554 downwards.
GGTTCCCTGTGCTTTAGCAGACTGCAGTAATCGTTGTGGCAAAAATATATTTGCCTGACCTACATCCTATGTAGCTGATCTAAAAATATTAAGTCTCAAGGTCCGCAAGTTCCATCTTACGTGTTTAGGATTCGGGTGGCTGGAAATATACAGATCTTGCAACAGGCAATTGTGGTCAACAAACCAGAAGATTCCCACTGTACAAAAGCAGCTGGTGAGCTAAACCAAGGAAAACATTTAAACAACAACAACAACAGGGCAAGGAGGCAGAATTTAAAGGTGGCCAATCTGCACCCCCTGCCTCTGAAAGGAATGTGTGTGCATTTCATTATTGTAAATATATTTGCACATTTAATCCTTTGGGTGAAATGAACACATACCCTGCAAGCATACCAGAAGAAAAGGCCATCATATCCCCCCCCCCATGAGCGCACGGTGGCTATTTTGGGCATGGTGTTCTCGTGAGATTTTGCACCGAGATCTCACCCCGAAAAGCACTTTTTGCAGGGCCACAATCTTGTGTGACATCCCAAGACACATGTTTTTGGATGCCATGAGAACACGCCCCCTCCAAAGTGTGTCTTGGGGGCTCCATTATCACTCATGGGTCAAGTGACTCATGTACAGACAGGAAGACATGCGTCCTGGTTTTGAGACGCTACGTATTGGAGGGTATGTGGACACAGAAGACATTCTAGTTGTGGTAGCTCTGTGTGTGTGTGTCCATGCAATACATTGGAGCACCCATGATCCGAAGATGATTACTGGACTGTTGGTCACCCTTGACCATTCCCCATGCTGCCTGGAGCTGATGTGAGTTGCAGTCCAAGAGAGCACCAGGTTGATGAAGGCTGATGTAGGCTTTGTACTACTAATCAGAACCCAGGTTTCCTGAGCCTTACATGTCTACAGCTGCTCATGTGGAGAGACCCTTCTCACATTCCACTTGATGTACAGTGGTACCTCGGGTTACATACGCTTCAGGTTGCATATGCTTCAGGTTACAGACTCAGAAATATTACCTCGGGTTAAGAACTTTGCTTCAGGATGAGAACAGAAATCGTGCTCCGGCAGCATGGCAGCAGCAGGAGGCCCCATTAGCTAAAGTGGTGCTTCAGGTTAAGAACGGACCTCCGGAACGAATTAAGTACTTAACCCGAGGTACCATTGTACATAGGAAGGACCAGCAGCCACATGCTGATAAAGGGCATGGCTAGTAGCTATAATCCAGCCTCTCTTCCCATGTAATTGAGCATGTGGCCTGGAGAATATCAAAAAGGGCTGTAGTCACCAGTAGCCACCGGGAGACCTCTCTGATGTGGGCTAACGCTAAAAAGAGGGATTCTGCCAATAACCTAGTTAAAAGCCGATTTGAAATCTGATTTAATGGGCAGGATACCCTTAGCCCTTCTGCAGATCAAGAAAGGTCAAGAGTCTGGCCCTGACTCCTTTGTCCTCAGGTTCCTGCGAGTTCAGTTAGGGGGGAAACCATTCACTGAAGGACTTCTCCATTTCAGTTCCCAGGTTCCTTTTTCACAGAATGACACAGCTGTATTTTTGTTTTGTTAATGTTGGGCTCTTGTCATCACATTTAGATCAGACTTCCCCAACCCGGTGCCCTCTAGATGTTTTGGACTACAACCCCCATTAGCCCCAGCAAGCCTGGACAATGGTCAGGGATGAGGAGCATCCAAAACTACCTGAGGGCACCAGGTTGGGGGAATCTGATATAGATCACCGGATTAGGGTTGCCATATTCTGGCTATCAAACTGCCCCCCCCCCTAATATTGGGGCACCCTGCCATCTCGCATCTCCTTCGCTCACCCACTCCCTGCCGCTAATCCCTTCCTCGTCCACCTGCTCCCCACGTCTTCCCTCCCCTCTCTTACTTTTGTTGTCTTACTCCTGCTCATTATAGGAGGCTGAGTAGCCCTGGGAAAGCCCTGCAAGGCCTGGTGACCGCCAGGAGCACCACGAGGCCTAACATGGCCCTGGGAAAGCTGTGCAAGGCCTGGTGGCGGCCGGGAACAACACCAGACCTAGCACGACCCCCGGCAGGCTGCTCCAGGCTACCCGATATGTGTTTTCTGTTCTGGGGCACAGCGCCTTCTGAGCACGCGCGTTCCCCACAAAAAATATTTTAAAAACCAAAAACATTAAAATAATAATAATAAAATAAAACCCATAACCCGGATATTTAATCCAAAATGCAAAAATCCTCCCGGATGGGGGTGCTGTCCCCCCAAACATTTCCGGGAAATCCCGGACACATGACAACCCTACAGCTGATAGAAGCAGCAGTAAGGCTTTGCACTTAGCATGTGGCCGTGAGGCAGGTTGCTGCGTTGAGGAAGCGAATCCCAATAATGTGACTGATTCCTCTCTCTGCTGTACCACAGCAAGACATGGGATCGGGGAAGTCTAGATATGTGTTCAAAGATAGGCAAATGCAAGTGTGAAAATGCAGCTCTGGCAAACTTCCCTGAAGTTGTTACACCAATGTCTGCCTTGGGGTTGCCTTACACGCTACAGTACATCTTTAGATGAAAATGCCGTGTCTAATGTGGCAGACGCGTGTGCCATACGCATATACTCCAAAGGGGAACCATGACGGCAGCAGCTCTCTCTTGGGTATACTCAGGTTTCCCTCGGGGTAATGTGTGAAATGGCCGTCAGGTGGAAGGTAAGAGCCTCCTGGGATCTGGCAGCTCCATGGTGGAACTGTTCCTAGCAATCGCTTCTTTCTGTCTGTGTGCCAGTTTGTATCAAACTGGTTAGCTGGCTTATATCAGGCTTCCTCAACTTCAGCCCTCCAGATGTTTTGAGACTACAGTTCCCATCATCCCTGATGACTGATCCTGCTAGCTAGGGATCATGGGAGTTGTAGGCCAAAAACATCTGGAGGGCCGAGGTTGAGGAAGCCTGGCTTATATGCTAAGAGCAGAGAGGGTGAAATTTGGACAGCACCTCAGGCAACGGGAGTTGACTTAAAAATTCAGCGAGAGTTCAGCTTTACCTCATTGTGAACAGTCAGTATATTGACCTCAGAAGCTTAGAAAACAAAATGGCTGCCATTGTGTGTGTGTGTGTGTATGTACAGGACTTTGAACCCTCTTCCAGCATATTCAGACAATTGTCTTAGTACTGTCACAAACACCCACTGTGATTCACGCAGTGCCCTCCTGAAGGAAATGTTCTTCCCTGCAATGCTCCTCCTCACACAGTGACCTCCTGTGAGCTGTTTATTTTCCTTTATGTGTCATATGAAATACTTGGCAAATGTCAAGTTGCAACCTGATCTCTAATGGAGTATTTTTAAAGGGTGACACAACTCAGGAAAGGAGGACCTGGGAGGTAGGAGGGGAGAGCTGGTACGTGACAACTCTAGCAAGAGTCTCTTTTTGGTTTTGCAAAAAAGAATGTAGTGGCCTGAAACTTAACACCAACTACTGGGAATAATCAGCTTTCTGTGATTAAAAAAAGTCCTACCTCACCCTCAGTTTTATTTTGCTCCTAGAAGTGAGGGCAGAGAGAAATTTGCGCAAAATGGCAAAGCTTTGTGAGTGAAGACGAAGGAGAGTTGCTCCTTGAAAGGCTGCTTTATCAAAGCTCAGTTGGTCAGAGTGTGGTATACTCATAACGCCAAGGTTGCAGGTTCGATCCCCACATGGGACAGCTGCATATTTCTGCATTGCAGGGGGTTGAGCTAGATGACCCATAGGGTCCCTTCCAACTCTACAATGTGATTCTATAAGGCGTCACCTCTCCAACCCCAATTTATATATGAACAGACTTCCGTGTGTGTGTGGAAAGTGGGGTTACGTTGAAGGAAAGCAGCCAGCACAACCCTCCATTTCCTCCCTTGTGGACAATTTTTATAACCTTTGCTCTTATGCTCTTGCAAACTTATTGTACCTGCATGGGTGCCCGGAATGGAAAATGAGAGGGAATTATAGGGACAGTACTACCCAAACTATATAGAAATTTATTCATGTATGAGACTACAGTAGCAAGAATGTTACTTGCCCCAAAATGGAAAGAAGTCCCAGCAAAAGAAGAATGGATACAAAAACTTGTGGAATATGCAGAAATGGCAAAACACACCGGAAAAATAACAAAATCAAGATATCAAACTTTTAATAAAAGAATGGAAATGGTTTATTGAATATTTACAAATAAATTGTAAACAGATAAGAACATTGGCAGGTTTATTGTAATAACCTGCAGTTTTATACGTTTATATTTAAAGTAGATGAATAAATGAGTAAATTAAGTTAATTTGGATATGCAGAAAATACTAAAAATAAATTTAAGGAACTGCAGAAAGAGGGGGGGAAGGAAGTCAAGTTCTGAAATGTAAAAATGATTATAAAATTATTGAAATGTACAAAAAGGAAAACCGTAAAATTAATTAATTAATTAATTAATTAGGTTTTTTTAAAAGGAAAGGGAGGAGTGGCAGAAGGGTGGGACAAAGCAACAGCATCATGCAGCTCAGAAACATTTTGTGAAGCTCCACCCACTGGTGTGGGTGTCAAGTGGTGGAGCTTCAATGGACAACCACGACTGGGGGGGGGGGGAGAGAGACAGTGTGCGACCAATCTCCTGTCAGTCATGCGCACAGGAATATCAGGTCCTCATGGCCTGTTTGCCACCCCCATCTGGACACAGCCTAAGTCTCATTTCTGTGTATTCCAGGTGTCTGGAGCTGTCTCTTTCCGACTTAACAGGGAAGATGGCGACACAAGTCACGGTGGCCAGGAATTCGCAGACGGGAGCTCTAGGACATGAGGACTACAGCCTCTATAGCAGTATGAGTGAAGATGAGCTCATTGAGTTGGCCATCCAGCAAAGCCTGACGGAAGACCCTGCAGAGCAAACAGCTACACAGAAGACAACCACGCCGACCCACAACGACCCTTACTGCCAGAATTTCTACCTTTACCCTTGGCAAAGGTAAAGAAGCAAGGAAAGAAAGCAAACACAAAACACCCCACCTCTTCCTACTGTAAATTCACTGCATGTCCTGCACCCCAGTCCTAAACATTTGTGTTAGTGCTTCTGTGATTACTCTGTTATAGGAAGGTTAGATGTCAACTCTGGCTCTGTTGCCTGATACGGTTGCCGCTCTGAGGCTACGCAAGCCCTGCCCTGACTAGGAACCGGGCTGGAGATAGTCCAGAAAGACACCTCACAATATCCCCAGATAGCACATTCTATAGTTGGGAAAGTTCCAGAAAATGAGAACCAAAATTATCAAGGGGTGGAGCAAGCCCCCTATGAGGAAAGGGGAGTAACAGGGGACACCATGGAAGTTTATACAATGATGCATCTGGAGAAAGTTGGCAGGGAAACAGGTTTTCTCTCTCTTGCAAAACACGAGGACTCAGGGACATATCCAGTGAAGCTGCATACTGGAAAATTCAGAACGGGCAAAAGAAAATATTTCACAAGGTACCTAGTTAAACTCTGGAATTTGCTCCTGCAAGAAGAAGTGATGGCCACCGACTTAGATGGCCTTGAAAGAGCATTAGATAAATTTATGGAGGATAATGCTATTAATGGCTATGAACTACAATGGTTTTATTCTGCCTCCATGGTTGGAAGCAATGATGCTTCTGAATATCAGTTGCTGGAAACCACAGGAGGGGAGAGAGCTCTTCTGCTCATCTCCTACTTGAGGGCACCTGGTGGGTCATTGAAAATAGGATGCTAGACTAGATGGAGCATTTTCCTGATGCAGCAGGATATATTTGTCTGAAATCCTTGGAGGAAGAGAAGGGCAGAAATGTGTTGGTGGTGTTTTAAATGTCAGATTTTGGAGCTGAGCGAAATATTGATTATCTGCCAAGCCCTCAAATTGCTATTTGAATCTTCTGGTAAAAAAAAATTTGACTGAATACACAGGACTAAACCACATTACATTAAACACATTTTTTTTAAAAAAAGTGTGCCTTTAGAGTGCCACTTTATTTTCAAGGAAAAGCAGTGCATGAACCTGCAGTCTGGATCACACTTTCAAGCATGATCCAGATTGAAGCTCCCACAGCTGCTTTTCCTTCAGAATGGAATAGACAAATTGCAGCCTGAGATGGTTTGGTTGGAGCTTAGAAGTACAGTGGTACCTCAGGTTAAGTACTTAATTCGTTCCGGAGGTCCGTATTTAACCTGAAGCTGTTCTTAACCTGAAGCACCACTTTAGCTAATGGGGCCTCCTGCTGCCGCCGCACCGCTGGAGCACGATTTCTGTTCTCATCCTGAAGCAAAGTTCTTAACCTGAAGCACTATTTCTGGGTTAGCGGCGTCTGTAACATGAAGCATATGTAAACTGAAGCGTATGTAACCTGAGGTACCACTGTATGCAATATGACCCTTCAGACAGTAGAACTTATTCATCTTAGCATTACAGAGTAAAACAAAAGTGCAACTAGAACTTACATGTGTGCAATGAGCATACAACAGCAGCTATTGGTTAAGATGAAATTAGTGAAACTAACTTTTGGACCTAGTCCTGTCCTCTCAATTAAACTTTGGGTGAGATCTAACAGAAGATGTCACATTTGAGAATAGTTTTTTTCCATGTGTGTCTGAACATCCTTATGCCAGTGCTGCTTAAAACTGTTACATATGTCTGTTTCCACTGCCAAAAAGTATATTTGACCCAACTCTTGAACTTTTTTTAAAACAAAACATATCTCTTGCTGACTTGAGCCATCCTAGTGATCATCAGAATAAATAGGGCACTTTAGTTTTTCTTGTGCAATACTTTATGTTTATGTGTTACTTCATCGTGTTAGTTTACAAACTGGGTCAGATGACTGGCTCATAGTAGCAATTGCATGGATGTATGAAATCACCCTTCGGGGAAATCCCCACTGACCACAGTAAACACGATTATTTTAAAATTAGCTAACTTGGCAGTTGCAAAATTAGGAGCAGCATGACCCAGGAAAGTGTAGCAAAGTCATTTGAGCAGTTGTGGGGGGTACTCTGTTTTCCAGATTTGCAAAGTTCAAAGCAAGTCCATTCTTGAGTTGCATATGGCTTAGAAAGTGCTTGATATATTCATAATATATTATGCTGATAGAGATCAATGTCATGCTAAGATCTAATAAATTCAAAGCAATATGCATTTACCCCTCCTTCTTAAAGGAAAGACTTCATCAGACCGTATTAAGATCATGTATTACAAGTTTTTGGAGGAGGGCACAAACTCTCTTTCATCTTTTCTCTTGTCTGATGTTTTTATCTAATGACCTAGGAAAAGGCTAACTAGTGCCTCCCACTGTTTCAAATTTTATCAAGTTATATTTTAATATTCCTGTTCCTTTGTTGATTATGCCCTGCCTTTTATATGATTGGAAACGAAAACCACTTTTTAAAAAGGCTTTTAAAACAGAGCTCCACCAAGCGCAACCTCTCCCTTCACTGTAGATCTGTGATAGGAAATCTGCCACAGCGTGGTACAATGGTCACAGCTGGTGTGGGGTAGTGGTTAGAGTGGAGTCTAGGGTTCAAATCCCCACTCACCCATGAAGCTCACTTCACACACTTACGCATCTGGTGAAATTCTGTCTTCAATGTAATTCTGCAATTCTGAAAGATATAGCAGGCCATCTTGTTTGGACCTGGCAACCCCAGCGATCTCTTCCTGGTCTTGATCTGAAAGTTTCTTGCAAAGCTTTCATTCCCACAGCTGTTTCACAACAAAAACTATCCAGCCATCCTTCTCCCTGAAGCGAAGAAGGCCCTCAAACCCTTTCTCTGCCTGTTGTGTGGTGATGGAGGGATTCATCTCCCCTGTTGTCTTATATGGTCATTTGAATCCCCTGACACTTTGATCCTCTGAAGGCCAAAAATAATCCAGAACCGAGAGAGCAGCTGAGCCAGAACAAGCCTGCCTTTGTTTAAAGACCCAGAGGGGGCTGCAGGTCCACTGGATACTGCTCCTTCAGTGGCTTTCTCAGCCCCCAGGCCCACCGCTAAGCAACCCGAGACATGACCTGCTTTTCTTATTCGGAGTATTTTTCATTATTTCATTCGTGCCGTCATCACTCCAGGCGATCAGCACAGAATCAAGCGGCCAGTTCAGGGGTCAGACGGAGGTACGATGGCAGCCTGTTCAAAACACCCCAACCGGAGTAAGTCCTCCTTACCTTCTTTCCTGTACTTTTTTTGATTATTAGGCTACATTTGTTGTCGTGTGCTTGGCTTGACTAGACAGCTGGAAGGGGTTGGGGGGGGAGGCGTGCGGTGACAATTGTAGCATCATTTTACGTCTTCTAAGGAGTTTGCATAACTGGCCGAGGGAAAAAGGACTGACTTTCCCCATTCCCTCTCCCTGCCTGCCCTTCTCCCTCCCACCTCTTCCACCCACCCCGGAGGCCTGCTGATCTTGAAAGCGTCCCTTTCTAACCCTATCTTTTAGGACTCTCTCCGTTGCACTGGAGTGACTGACTCAGCGGAAACAGGATCCTTGTCTAGCGATTTAGTTAGATCAACCAGTTCCCATGTCAAAATAGTAAACAAAGCTGACTGCGATTATTTTTAGCTGTGTTGCCATGCGTGCCTTCAGTGTGCAAAATGGGAGAGCCAATGCACTAAAGAGCCTGAAAATAGGGACACAGGGATCTGTTCTCAGTTGCTTTTGGAATATATAGCCCTCTGTGTTTGCTGGCTTGCAGGTGGGTGGGAGAGTTTGTTTGGGCCTCTGTGTAGTTTATTCAGCCACATAAAATACGAGTGACTTCAAGGGGGTGGGGGAACAGCCCCATAAGTTCAACCACCATAGTGGATGGTTTCACAGCCAGGGCATGGATAGTGCTGCCATGCCATTGCAAATGTCAGAAGCAATCCTGCAAAAAGTGACAAGTTTTCAACTTTGTTTTAAAAGAGTGCTGGATCCTGTGGTGTCAGCAATCCAGAGAGGAGATGAAAACGCACTTCTTAAAATGATGCAGTCGGGGAAAAACCTTGCACAGCCTAACAAAGATGGATGGTTGCCCCTCCACGAGGCTGCTTACTATGGACAAGAGCGCTGTTTGAAGCTCCTGTATAAATGCAAGTATCAGGAAAAAAAGAACTGATCAGATCAAACCACAAAACCATCACAGGGTAGAGAGTAACCCATTGAGTCATATCACTCCCTGAAAGATGCAAGCTTGCTTATTCAGCCTATTTTTGTACATTCAGGGAATTTCATTATTATACACCCCCCCAAAAAAATGTTAAAGGCTAATGTATTGATCATAAATAGCATTTTCACCATATCTTCTGCCCCTCACCCCCATCCCAGTGGATCACACATAGCAAGCGGAAGCGCATGTTACCCAAATTAAACATCCTGGTAGCTGTTTTATGGAGAGTTCTCTTGGCAAGCGCTGAAGGTTTCTTTCTGCATGTCCTCTAAACACTTCCTGCCCCGCCCCAGTTTGCATGGCAATAAGCTCTTGTGGTGGCTTTTAATGGGAATACTGTGATCTCACTTAAATGTACCAAAAACGTCGCCGATAACAATGGCAGGAGAGGGTGGTGAACTCAGGCGATCAGACTTCCTAAACTTACTCTGAAAATGTCTTCTAGCACAATTGGAGCAAGAATTTTTTTAACCCTGACGAAAGAATGAGACTTGCAAGTTGTATGTGGGTGGTTAGCTATCACATAAAAGTTTGACACTATTGAGCACAGTGTCTGATGTGAGGATTGTTCATGTACATTACACGCCTCACTAAATACGGATCAACGCTTTCTCCATAGCTTATCCTGGGTTACTTGATCAGCGTACGCTTCAGGAGGAAACGGCGCTCTACTTAGCAACAAACAGAGGGCATCTTGAGTGTGTGCGTTTATTGCTGCAGGCTGGAGCAGAACCTGATATTGCAAACAAAGCTAGGGAGACCCCACTTTATAAAGGTAAGCTGCTTGATTCTCATAGATCTTGAGTGCCCATGAGTAGACTACTTTTCTAGTTGGAAACAGTGTGTGCCAGGGGCACCAACTTGGACCCCCAACTGTGGGTGCCCAGCGTGTCGTGCACAACGTTGTGACGTCATATGACTTCATGCTGTTGCAGTGTCCACAGGCATGTGACAGCTCCATAAAAAACCTGGGCCTGGGCCACTGCCCACAACTGCTACCCCAGCCCGCGCTAGTTCAGAAATCAGGGCTGGTTCCAGGTTTGAGAAGGCACTGGGCAAAGTGTCCCCTGGGGATTCTTCTCCTCTGTTAGTGGGTGCTGGTGGGCATATCTGGCCGGGGTGGCAATGCTCTTATTTCAAGCTGCTCTTGAAATAAGAAGATAAAAGGAGTCCAGCTGGATCAGGCCCAAAGTCTAAGTTGTTCAGTGGTTCCCAAAGGTTTTGGGCCTCTTCCCACTTGGTGGCATAAACTCATCCCTAGTGTCCCCAACCTTATAAAAAGCATTAGTTAGTAGTAGTAGTAATATTATAATAACAATAATAAATTATAATAATATAATAAACTATTATTATTCAGAATAGTGGTTTGCACGACACGCTAGGGAAGATAATAACACAACAAAATTCTAAACAGTAACAATTAATTGTACATTTATTCAAAATTCAATTAAAATTATTTAGCTCAATTAAGTCAACAAAACTGATTAACTTGATCCAGTTATATGAGCTATTCTCTTTTTTTCAACATTTTTTATTTTTATTTTTACAAATACAAGAACCATTAAACACTTATCCAGCAGTACATATAATGGTGTTTGTTCTCACCATTGACTTTAGACATAAATTCACATATTCAGTGTTCAAACATATTTTTTAATTTAGCCTCTCTATTTGTTTGCTCAGACTTTTGCAAGGTATTTGTGCCTTGTCTGGGTTTGTTATGGTTGCTATTCTACTGGTTGCTGCTTTGTTAATCTTTTTTATTATTGTAATTTGCTTTATCCTTTCTGTGTTTTAATTGTACCCTTCCCTGAAATTGCCTTGTGATGAGGAAGAAGCTAAATATACCATCCCTGCCATGTGGTTAGTAGGCTGCTGCCATTTTCAGAGCAGGAAAGAAGATAGGGAAACTCTATACAACAGAGATTTGAGATAACGAAATCAATGGGAGAGGGAGTCATTTTATATCCTTGATATATGGATATTCATCAGAGTTGCAAGTTCATCACTTTGGGAGGGGCTGAAAGTGGTGTGTACATATTTTTTTATAAACAGATAAATAAGGACTTGTTTCTGTGTGAGTATCTGAAGCAATGCCACAATCTTGAATGTTTATTTTGCATGTTTGTGGGGGGAAACATTTGGAAAACAATCCTCTTGTACCCCAAAAAGCAAACAGAAATCTATGAATTCATTTTAAAAATGCAGGAGAAAATATACGTGGGATAAAACGAGGCCTTTCTTGGACAATGAGCAACGTCTTGGTGAAATTGTCTGAAATGAAACTTGTTTTTGAGGCTCAGATACGGAAACCTAAACTTTTTTTTCTTCTTTGTCACCACAGCCTGTGAACGCAGAAATGCCGAAGCTGTACAGGTGCTATTGGAGTACAATGCTGACGCAAACCATCGCTGCAATCGGGGGTGGACTGCCCTCCACGAAGCTGTGGCTCGGAATGACTTGGAAATAATAGACCTTTTGGTCAAAGGAGGTGCCAAGGTCGAAAGCACAAATTCCTACGGGCTCACTTCCTTTTTCGTGGCAGCTGAGAGTGGCCACTTAGAAGCCTTGCGATACCTTGCCAAGTGCGGTAAGCAGTATTGCAGAAGCAGGAGCATTTCATGTGCAGTGGCTGAGATATGCAAAACCATCTATTGATTTTGTGTGTTGGGTTTTTCAGTGGCCAGTTCATAATTTTGGATTTGCTTTTTATTCATCCTATACGGCAGTCTTGCAAAGGAAGACAGAAATTCTAATTTCTACAAGTTCTTGTCGGAGGTAGCTTATTGTGCATTGGTTTCCCACACTTTCATAAACTATAGTACAAAGAAGGCAGAACCTTTTCCAGATTTCAAGTGGGAGATTCTGAGGTGATTGAACCTTGATCTCCAAATTCTAGTCCAACCTCTGAGGATACAGAAGTACAGGAATTTATTTTAAGCCTTAAAGGGATAAAACAACAAATTGGGATTTATTATACTCATTAACCATGGAATGTTTAGTGTCTGTTGGCAAAGAAAAATGAAAAACTCTTTGTGTGGTGCTTTACTTAAGCTCCTTAGAGCTTGTAGTGTAGTGTAGTGTAGTGTAGTGTAGTGTAGTGTAGTGTAGTGTAGTGTAGTGTAGTATAGTACAGTATTTATCCATGGCTTGCTGGCTGGCAGGGACCCTGAACAGGAGGACTCTACGTACAGTGGTACCTCGCAAGACGAATGCCTCGGAAGACGAAAAACTCGCAAGACGAAAGAGTTTTCCGTTTTCTGAGTTGCTTCGCAAGACGGATTTCCCTATGGTCTTGCGCCTTTTTTTTTAAGCCACCAATGCATTCCTATGGGAAACCGTCAATACACAGCGGTGCTTCACAAGACGAAAAAACTCGTAGAACGAAAAAACTCGCAGAAAAAAATAATTTCGTCTTGCGAGGCACCACTGTATATGAAAATGCATGGCCAACTTTTGTTTCAGGTCCTACTTGTCCTCCTCTCAGATGTATCTTACAGAGACTTAGCATTTCTCCAAGAGGCAAAAAAAGGGGGTCAGAATAAAAACAGTGCTTTACCAGAGACAGGGACAACAATGAGGGGGTTGTCCCTGGTAAAGAGGGGCAGTTGGAGCACATGGGACTGAACGTTGTCATTGACGAATCGCAAGTTCAGTATCTGAAAGGTCAAGGGGAAATTGAAGAGTGTCTGAGCTTGGTTTTCATTTCCCATGGTCAATTATGAACAAAAAATAATAATCGGAACAAGAATATACAATAAAACTGCACTACTATTCCAAGCTTTTAAAGCCCCTCTGAGAACCCCTATAATAACTTTATTGCATCTGTACAATGCACAGTGCTTGTCATAAAATAAAGATTCTGTTTCTCTCCCTCATTTAGTTGTATCCCCATGGTGGGCTTTGCAGTTGTGTTGCTAGTTACAGTTGTAAGTACATTAAAGCTTCAAATGCAATGGAAAGACTTTGCCACAAAGGAGCAAGTTTTTCTTCGGCAGACACTTGTGCAACCAATTTCTACACATGTCTGTTTGGAAGCAAAGCTCACCCTGTTCAGGGGAGCTTACTCCCAAACTAAGTGTGGATATTTTTTGTAATCAAGCAAATAGAATTCTGGCACAACAGAATTTCCTAGGAAGGGACTAAGGTTGAAATTCCGCAAACACTTACCTAGGAGTAAGTAGAGTTGCCATATTTCTAAAAAGTGAAAATGCAGACACAACAGTTGTTGAGCTTTTGTCTCTCTTTTTTTCGGCCAAAGTTTTGGAGCTATTTTTCTTTTTGAAATTCACCAAAGAATCAACACTTCCCAGATATGTCCAGGAAATTCCTGACTTATGGCAGCCCAAGGAGTAAGCCCTACTGAAGTCAGAGACACATATGTCTGAATAGGCATTATAGAATGGCTTATTCGATTTCTGTGTATTCATCTAATACACATAACAGAGAGGGAAATTGTGTAGCAAAGGGAAGCAGTGGGTACATCCAGTCTCATTTTACACTGAGTGTGAAGGTATAGATCCAGTAATTTGTAGAAGGTGTGCAAGTTTTTAAACTTTTAATTACTCCACTGTATTTTGTTCTCAGAAGTTCCATTTGTTCTGCTATTCATTCATTTGCTTTTCATTTGTTTTCATAACTAATTCAGGTTACTCTGAATTATTTCCATTCATGATTCCACAATTGATTTCAAGGCAAAACCTAGTGAGTCTTTTGTTGCAAGAAAGACACTGGTGCTTTTCATCCAAATAACATATCCTCTTCAGGAATTCTACTATTCATTCAAATTGCCACATTTCAGACAGGTGGGGAAAGGGGTTGATGCTTAATTTAAAAGGGCACACATCCTTTAAGCTGCCCATTGCTTCGGATAGGAGATGTAGCTAAAAGGATCTGACCTGACAAATTTCAGAGAAATAGTACAAAAACTCATGCTTTTATAAAAACCACTGTATATTTTTCACTGCTTTTTCTCCCTGTAATCTTTCTCTGACCTGGACAGGCTGTCCCAGACAGTTTCCATTTTTCATCCCAACAGAAACAACTGAAGCTAATACGAACCAAATGTCACCCCCCTGCCGCCCCATTCAGATCTCATTTGTTTGAATTCCCATTCATTTTTATAAGTACGTAAGGGGAAATGACCAAGACTCTTTTCTCTAATTGCTAGTTTGTTTTAGAATGCACACCAATACAAACCTACTTCTGATGAAGATATGAAGCCCTGATCATAATGGCTGCTAAATTCATTGTGTCAGGGCCCCCTCCTCCAAAGGGCATGTCTTGGCAAGGGCATGTCATTGCAACCTTCATTGCGATAAGCATGATGCCTGAATACAAGAATCCTGTGTGTGTTGAAAACCCAGCACTTATGTGGTTTGTGCCACTTCATTGGCATATACATGTCTTAAGGCCCTCTTTTGTTACCTAAATTTCAGGCATAGAGACAGGGCCGGATTTAGGTTTGATGGGGCCCTAAGCGACTGAAGGTAAGGGGGGCCCTTTATATGTTCAGCTGTCATTTGTCAACAACAAATTGTCACTGGTTTTTTTGTTGAATATCGGCTATATGGTAATTTATTGACCTAATAGGTATCTAACAAAATATGTATTTTATCAAAGTAATTGATGAACTGAAATACAATTAAGAAGAAGTATATTAATAGTGAGATACATTTTTTTTATTTTATATTTTGGAAATGTACATCCAGGTGTTTTTTCCTTTAAATTTTTTTGGGGCCCCAAGAGAGTGGGGCCCTAAGCTATAGCTTGTTTAGCTTATACATAAATCCGGCACTGCATAGAGACGTATGCTGTTGATTTCCAGATGTTCCGAAAGTGAGACTTGCTTTATATTTCTTTCATTTGCAGGTGCTGACATCAATACCCAGGCCAGTGACAAAGCGTCTGCCCTTTTTGAAGCTTGTAAAAATGGACATGAGGAGATTGTGGAGTTTCTCTTGTCCCAAGGAGCTGATGCTAACAAAACCAACAAGAATGGCCTCTTGCCTATTCACGTGGCCTCCAAAAGAGGCTATTATGAGTAAGTTACTTTATTCCTGAGGGTTGTTGACAGATTTGAGCATTTCTGCATAAAGGTTAACAGGGGTTCTTTAAAAAAAAAAAAAACAACACCATATAAGTTTGTGTATATGAATCCACAGTTACTATGGGGATTGGGGTAGCAATGAATGTATTACAGACAAGATCCAAAACAAGATGTTCTGTTTAGAATAGTCTCAGTTTGCACTGGGGACATGTTGTCTTCTAAGAAGGCATTTTCTCTGCCATCATCTTCTTTCCAGTAATCTCACATCTAATGCAAAGTTTATCCTCTGTTATTGGAGGGGTTATTATTTTATTTGTTTGTTTGTTTGAAATATTTCTAAGCTGCCATGGAAAGTTTTAACTAGAGGTTGGGTGGCTATCTGTCATGTATGATCCAAAATAAATAGATCCATAGACTTCACTTGCTAAAATCACACAGGTTGATGTGTGGTTGAGATGCTGGTTGAAATGTAATAACCAAACATAATCGTTGCAAGTAAGTTATTGGACTCTGCTCTGCCCAAATAAAAGTAGATTATTTTAGTTTGCAAAGCTCTGTCAATGTAAAACTGCATTGATACATGAAATCAGAATTAGGTTGAAGACCCAATGTTTCTGAATAGTTAAGGATCAAGCACTTGTTAAAAGGTTTCGAGGTGAAAGTATTAAAGAGCTTCCCATCTTTAGCTGCTTGGACAAAATATTTATCCAAGTGGCAAACTTTGCCCCCGCATGGCCAGTCATTTTAATCCCTTTGGTATTCTGAATAACAACACTCTTCACAGTGACCTCTCTTTGTAAGCATGTGGATTTAATACATAATTCTGCAGGAATTCTGCATTCAGACTCACTGCCAGGACACGAAGCCTCCATAATATGAAAAAAGCCAAGGGGATCGTTTCTATTTTTTTTAACTCTTGTTGCTTGACGTTTGTTTATTGTACTTAATGCTCTCACCCTGTTTGGAAGGCTAATGTGAAACTGTATCTTGTCAAATCCATGACCTTAGGCACATATTCTTTAACCCATACAATCATGAATATTTGTAGTTGTGAAGTGGTTGGAATTTAATCCTTTCTAGATATAGTATTAATAGATATAGTATTTATTACGTTCTTTATTAGCAGTATGAGACTCAGAAGAGTGGGACCTGATGAACAGTGTGATGAACCTATCAATGTAGCTGGGAGAGAAGAAGAATATTAAAAAGCAAATCTGACAGCAGGATCACACTAAAAAGGAGCAGACGGGCAGTCATGATAACTAGGAATTCCTAAGGGATTATTCACATGATCACTCTGTGCTGGTGTTGTGCAGTGCTGAATCGATTGCCTGAATAGCACTTCCTCACAAGCACAAATTGCCACTGCTAAATTCATGCCAAGCCATGGTTTGTAAGGATGAGTCAGATAACCCTGATTTAGGAACCATACGCACAGTGCAATCTCGTTTGGGAGAAGAGCTGTATGAATTAGTCCTGAATAAGAGAATGTAAGTTTGCAACTTCTAGTGCCATGCCTGTTTACAGAGGAAGATGTGTTTGCATAGTCTACTTGACAAATGCCTTTTAAACTGTATTTTCTTTTGGCATTATTCAGGGCTATAGATTAGCTTTCTAATTTTATAATTATCCACTGCAAGTCTTGGGGAAGGGGTTGACCTATACCGTAGGCCAAGCTTTTGCATAGCGTTGGCTTTTAAGATATGTACTGAACCATCTGTCTCTCCAACATCCAGCAACTGAGAAGCAACTTATGTATATTCTTTACATAGCAGTGACAGTCATGCTGGAATGATTCTCCTTAGACTTTGTTGGTGTAATACTCTTGTTATTCTTAGAGTTGCATGAATTTCCTTTCAGATCAAGGGATGAAGTCCAGATGTTGCTGGACCTCAGCTCCCATCATCTCTAACCACTGGCCATGCTGGCAAAGGTAAATGGGAGATGGAGTCCAACAACATCTGGAGAGTCACAGGTTCCCCATCCCTGAACTAGATCATTCCTTTAAATAATTGCACCACAGCAGCACAAGGAGCAACTAATTAAAACAACCTCCCCTTACAAGCACCTTTCTTCACAAACCAGGGGGATACGTATTGGTGGTAATCTGAAGGTTCTTTGAAGTTGACCCTTCCATCCTACCCCATCTAGTTGCCTGCCATAATTTAGTTTAGATTTACATCCAGAAGAACATGGCTTGCTCTGTTTCAGAGATGCATTTGACTAGGTTCTTTAATACCCATAAAGGTTATGCTTCTTTATGTCCAAAAAGGTATCTGTCCCTAACTGGGGAAAAAAGCCTGCAGTTCCTCTTTAACTCAGCTCTAAGAAGCTTGCTTGAGCAGCAGAATAATTTCAATCCTTAAATGTTAATAAATCCCAGTAGAATCCAGGATGACTAATGCTAGTGCTTGGCAAACTCTCATTTCGGCACTGTGTGTGACTTTTCAGCTATTATGGCTATTACAAAGCATTTGTTAGTGGTGGATGTTTGCCAGCTAAACAGCACCCAGGCTTCCCGCCTTCCAGGGAGCATCACTGCTGGGTGAGGTCAGCCTTTCTGCTTTGAGAAATGATCTGCACATGAATTTCCTCCTGTGGCTTTGATTATTTTCTTCTGATGAGGGCATAATGTCTCGAGAGCATGGATAATGCAAGGCAGGCTGGTAGCTGTTGTTCCGAAGACTTTCCCCCTAGTGTTCCTGTTCCAGCTGTTGCCTAGACCTTTCCCCTACTTGTACATGTTGAACTTCTTCATGCCATAGGCCTGTCTCAAATGGATTTGCTCAATAATGTTTCTGATAGAACCACTCATGCTGCCTGTCTGCCCATCCCACTCTTGAGCACTGGGTGCTTACCTGTTTCAGTCCACATTGTGAAATTACATGCCTCACCCCATAAAAACCAATGACGATGCTCATGCAATGTAAGGAAAAATATCAGGGGGAAACCATTCACTACGGCAGCCTATATCAATATAGTTTATAGATCTCATTTAGAAAGAGTGCCACTTTAAGAACAGCACGGGATATAAGGACTGAAAACAGAAGAAAGGGGAGTTGCAAGCTGGGATGGAACAGCTTAGTTTTATTCAGTAAAGTTATCCGAGGTTGGTATGGAGTTTGGCTACACAAGAACAGGCCTTTTCGGTGGTAGCCCTGATTTGCGCAGCGATCTCCTCTTGGAAATGCACCTCGTGTAGACCTCCACTGTTGATCTTTAAAGGACCAGGCTGTCATTGCTTATTTACCCAGGCCTTTGGTAGTTAAGTTGGCCTCTGCTGTGGTGTTAATCTTTCAGTGGCACAGATAAATACTTGTCCTTACGGTTGTGGTGTTGGATGAGCATGATAAGAATTTTTCATTGTACAGTTTTGGGCTTTTGGTTGCTTTTATCCACATGTATTTTAGCCTTGTATTCAAGGCTAAGGAAAAACACCACCCGTACCCAGCCTTAGCATTCAAGATCATTCCTCAGGTGCTGTGGACCCCCCTCTCTCCCCTTGCCTTAATAAATCTTAAGCAATCTGAGGGAAGATGATTTCACTGCTGTTATATATGCCTGCAGCGCCTATCGTAACAGGACAGCCAGATACTGCTATAGAAGCAATAACTTTGCTGGAAAAGCAAGCTTAAGCTCACGTCTGGCCCTTGATTCATTTCTGCTAGGATTGTGAAAATGCTGCTCCCGGTCACCAGCCGCACTAGAACCAAACGCAGTGGCATCAGCCCTCTGCATTTGGCAGCTGAATGCAACCGCGACGATGTCTTGGAAGAGCTGGTTGAGGCTGGCTTTGACGTGAACTTCACTCTCTCTCCTGAGCGCTCGCGGCTCTACGAGGACAGGCGCACCACTGTCCTCTACTTCTCTGTTTTTAACAACAACGTTGAAGCTGCTCAGCTGCTGCTTGAGGCTGGGGCCAATCCCAACGTCGACCTCATCAACCCCCTGCTCATCTCCATCCGCCATGGCTGCTTGAAGATGATAAAGCTGCTTATTGACTATGGAGCCAATATTGATGCCTACGTCGCTTCCCATCCAACGACCTTCCCTGCTACCATCATGTTCTCAATGAAGTATCTTGCTCTGCTGAAATTTCTGATGGATCAAGGCTGCGATGCCATCTCTTGCTTTAAATGTCAGTATGGGTGTGGCCCACATCCTCCCATTGAAGCTAAGAGAGACCGGTATAATGATCCCCAGGTGAATAAAGAGCAGAGCATTGTACAGGTGAGTCTACCCTTACTAGCTCGTATTTTCTGTGACATTTGGAGGAGCTGTGGTTATGGCCTTTCCTTAGGTCCAGTCACCAGCTTTTTCATTCTAAAGCAGCCTTCTTCAACCCAGTGCCCTCTGCATGTTTGGGACTATAGTTCCCATTAGCGCCAGCCTGCATGGGTAATGGTTAGGGATGATGGGAATTGTAGTCCAAAACATATGGAGGGCAGCAGAATGGGGAAGGCTGGTTTGAAGTATGTAAAGTTGGTCTGGGAAATGCCTCATTCTGAAATTCGAGAGAACCATTACCAGTCTGGGTAACAATACAGCAGAGAGCTAGCTGAGTAATTGGCTGAACAGCATAATCCTATGGAAAAAAGGCAACATAGAAAGGTTAATGATACTTGATAAAACTCCCAAACTACTGGATGTCAGATGTTTTTGAAACTTCTTATGGGCTCATATTAGATAGCTCATATATATATTTCTCGAGTCAGCCACCAATATTTCCTATTGCATAAGAAATTCTGTTTAATGAATGCAACATCTGTCCATCTTGTGCATTTTGTGCTTTTATGTTGTAACCCACCCTGTGATGTCTGGATGAAGGGCGGTACAGTGGTACCTCAGGTTACATACGCTTCAGGTTACAGACTCCGCTAACCCAGAAATAGTGCTTCGGGTTAAGAACTTTGCTTCAGGATGAGAATAGAAATCGTGCAGCAGCAGCGCAGCGGCAGCAGGAGACCCCATTAGCTAAAGTGGTGCTTCAGGTTAAGAACAGTTTCAGGTTAAGAACAGACCTCCGGAACGAATTATGTACTTAAACCGAGGTACCACTGTATAATGAATTTAATAAATAATAATAATCTTACCAACTTCACAGGATTACGATGGAGATAAGTGAGGTCCCAAGCAGTATAAAGAAATTTCTAAGACCAAAACATCTTGAAATAATCACATGCCCAGGGAGGTGGAAGCGGAAACTATTCCTGCTTACCTAGGCATTTGGTAGCTGAAGTTCAGGGGGAAATCTGAGATCAGTGGCTGAAATAATGTTTTGAATTGGAACTGTTTTTATAAAGTTTTAACTGTTTTAGATATATTTTTCTTTCTTTAAAAAATGTGGACGGTTTGCTGCCCTCGACTCCTTCAGGAAGAAGGGCAGCATACAAATTCAATGAATGAATGAATGAATGAATGAATGAGAAATGGGTAATGTTAATAGCATACAGGCAACCCTCGTTTTGTGTGGAGGTCCTGTTCCAGACCCCTGCGCGCATTGGTGGAGAGCATGTAAGCCCAGCCCACTCCACCCTGCCCGCCCCATCCCTTTTTGTGACATTTTTGTGACTTTGGGGCTACTTCCAGGTTTGGCACCATCTGCAGGTGTGCAATTGTGCATCATTCGGACACACCCAAATCAGACGTTGCCTGTCTTAGAAGTGGGGCCTGCAGCAAAATGTTGCAGCGTGGAATATTACTGTTCAGAGTTCCAACCAACTAGCCATGCCCTCTTCCAGGACACTATTTTCTGAAGTTGTTTGTACCTCTGCCAAACACTGGGGCTTACCGAAGCTCGCCGATGCTTCCCTCTGGTGCATAAATCCTGCTGTTTTGGGCTAAGTAAAATAGGCATTTGGGGGGTGGGTTTGCTCTCTTAGTACCGTGGTACTAAGCTTCAGGTTACAGACGCTTCAGGTTACCGACTCCGCTAACCCAGAAATAGTACCTCAGATTAAGAACTTTGCTTCAGGATGAGAACAGAAATCACACAGCGGCGGCAGGAGGCCCCATTAGCTAAAGTGGTACCTCAGGTTAAGAACAGTTTCAGGTTAAGAACAGACCTCCAGAACGAATTAAGCTCTAAACCTGAGGTACCACTGTAAGTTCTTAACCCGAGGTACCACTGTATATATATATATATAGGATGTAACCTTGAGAAGTAATTTATCTGAACGCCACTAGAGGGCATTTAAACTATTTCACAGAGAGTGAAATAAGAGCTGTTAGCAGCAGCAGCAGCGCGATTTGTTCTTGTTTTCTTCCAGAATCACACTTCATACATCTGCAGAATACTTATTTTGCTTTCAGGGCAATCTTATTGGGAGATGCTTCTGTTAGTATGGAATTTAATATCTAGAACAATATTTTCTCATGATGATGCTGGTTTGTTTGGAGTTGGGTGCTGCAATGTGCCAGGCATAGCTGCAATGTTCAGATTTTCTGCAGCCTTGCATTTTCCATTATGAATCCATTATGAATGCATGTGGGCAAATCATAGAGTCAGCACTATGCAGCAGAAACCGGGATGGGGAAACCTGAGGCATTCCAGGTGGGTGGACTACAGCTCCCTTTGGCCTTGCTGGCTAGGGCTGATGTGGGTTGGGATCAAACAACATGTGGAGGGACACAAGTTCCTCATTCCTGAATGGAGTGAAGGACGGGGAACAAAAAGCTATTTAGGCTATGCATTTCAGAGTTTCCTATGACCAGACATACAATACAGGAACTTACAGCCACTGTCAAAGGCCGCCCACGAAGGGCCACATTTTAGAGTTGATCTGCACAGCACACAAATTGAGGTGGTAGAATTCTAGATTTTGCCACATCAGGATATATGTGGTCATAGTTTTGAAAGCTCTGATCATGATGTAAACAAACACATCAGAGAGTGGGCCAAGTTAAATATTTCTCCCCGGTATACTTGCTTGCTACATGCAGGAATGGGTAATAATAATAATAATAATAATAATAATAATAATAATAATAATAATTTATTTATTTATGCCCACTCATCTGTCTGGGTTCCCCCAGCTACTCTGGGTGGCTCCCAACAGAATATACTGTATAAAAAAGTGACAAAACATCAAACATTAAAAACTTTCCCGAACAGGGCTGCCTTCAAATGTCTTCTGAATGTCAGGTAGTTGTTTATCTCCTTGACATCTGATGGGAGGGCATTCCACAGGGGGGCGCCACTGCCGAGAAGGCCCTCTGCCTGTAGGCCCTGTAGCTTTATGCTAAATGCAAGCATTCAGAATGCATGCTCCCCACCTCTAACTTTAAATGATAGGGTCAAGGATTCTGTGATATCCTTCTGTATGACATGTAGACCTGCTTTCCCGCATCTTGATTGTAAGGCAACCAGGTGAATCTGTTGTAAATCAGAGCTCTCCCTGTAAAGTTCATGACCTTCTACCACCTCTATTGCAGGTTGCCTGCTAGCGGTCTACTTTGGATTTGGGGAAAGGGTGGGCGGAGGTGTCTGTTGCTGTTGTCCTACAATAACAAATTTTGTATATCTCGTTTTTGCCCCCAGTTTTGTGAAATGGTATCAACTCCGGAGATGAGTCGTTGGGCTGGGCCTATTATCGATGTTCTTCTGGATTATGTGGGCAATGTGCAACTTTGTTCCAGGCTCAAGGAGCACATTGACAGTTATGAAGACTGGGCTGACATTAAATACAAAGCAGGTTAGTTAAAATAATTCCGAGTAATCTAAAATAGAAACTAAAGTTTTCAAACTCCTCCTTCACCAGAAGAGGCAGGGGGAAGTGAGAGCCCGAGACTAAACTATGCAAACCACCCTGGGATTTTTTTATTGAAGGGTTTAAGTTTGGAAACTTCAAAAACTAATTAGTGAAGACATTTGCTTCTGTAAAAAAAATTCATAACGTTCTCTGGTGACTATTTCAGGCCCCCAAAAGCGGCATAAAATTGTTTTTTTGCTTACTCACTCACTTACCCTACCATATATTCTCTTTTCCAGAGCCACCAAGGCCACTTGCTCACCTCTGCCGGATCAAAATTCGAAGTCTGATTGGGAAGAGCCGTATTTCTCTTATTGACACTTTGCCTCTTCCAGGGAGACTGATGCGCTATTTACAATATGATTATACTCGCTGACCTAAGGTGAACTTGGCAGTCAATCATTTGCTAGAGTGACAGCCACAAGATGGAGACAGACTGAGATAATGGAAGGAAAGGCCGGCTTTGCTATGTAAGAAGGAAAAAGGATATCTGAAAATCAGAATTGCAGAAAAGGCAAATCCAACAGTATTTAGAGTATAGAAAATAAGTGAAGAAGTTGGGATTAAAGACACTGGTAGCACATGGCAAGAAAGTGCTATGCTATTTTGTAGAGAGAAACATTAAAAGTTCTAAACACCTCAGTATCACGTTAAGGAGAATTTGGAAGAGTTCACAAGACACAAGCAATCTCTAAGTATGCTCTCACACAGACAAATGTAATGTATAAACCAGATGATCCCACACAATTTTAATAAATGTAGTGGCATTTTATTTTGTTTTTGCACCTGTGGCAATCACATGAATTATTGTCAACTATATTCATCATCTGCCAGTTCACACATTGTATTTGTCTGCATAACTGGTTGTACACCAGAAGCAATCAGGATTGCTCACATGGACAGCAAATGTATTTCTGGAATGGTCCTATATTCAAAAGCATCTCACTCTAATGCAAAGATCTAAAATTCCCCAGTAATAGTTACATTTCAATTACCAATTGGTTGAGCTGCAGTTTAGTTTAGTTTGCAGGATTGATCAAACCTTCTGGCTGCTATTTGTGTCTCATTTGATACCACCTTACATTTTTCTCTAGTTTAGTTGGCCTTTCTGGATATATAGTTGACTTTCTTCCTTAGTGATCAAAGTCTTTGACAATATTTTTGTTCCCACGTTAGTCATTTAGTAAATACTGAATCTCGTAAAAAAATTGTCACCCCCAATTAAAATTAAACAAAGACTTAACAAAGTGTGTGAGCTGAAGGATTTAACCCACAATAATTATGTGTATTATATTAAATAGGCAAAGGAACGAGGTTGGAATTCTGTTTTAGTTTATTATACTACATCAGCCTTCAATTCTTATGTCACTGAAGCCAATGGTATTTAACCCTTCTGTTAAAGCAGTAACAGCTTTGGAAAGAAGAAAATGATCGATGTATTGTTGCTGGAAAACACTGGCAGTTATTTGCAGGGCTTCAGAAAAACAATTGAATCAGCTTCAGTTCAAGTACTCTGGCATAAATTGGGTTGTGATTTGGGAACTCAGATGCTTAGCTGGATGATGCCTAAGCAACAATCCAAGCAGAGTATTTTTAACACTGAATGACTTATAGTTTGTATGTATGAAGCAGTAACTAAGTTTGCTGTTAAACCTTAGAACAATTCCTTCAAAGTGGAACCATGACTTGGCTGAGATGCATTTAAATGAGCTAAATAGGCCATTGTGAGGCAAATTGTCCACCCACTTTCACTGATGCCTGTGATTATCTTCCATTGGCATTCTCTTCATGTTGAACCCTTTCATGAAGAAGTGTCATGGTTTTAACCCTTCCTTTGCCAGCCATTTCTTTACCAACGCATACCAGTGAAATAGATCTCTCAGGTAAATACAATTTGTCCTCCACTTGCTGTAGTTCAAGGTTACAGCCGTTAGTTATTGTTTGAGAAGAGTGACAACAGGAACAACCCTAGTGACTCTGAAGCTGAGGCACCACAGCAGAATCAAGCACATCATTACATGCATCTCAAAAGAGCTTGGTGGAGATGCCCAAAATAGAATGCATGACACTTTTTGCAGAGAGGAATGGTCTCAGATTTTCACATTTGAAAGCAGGGGTAGGGTGTAATAAGGAACACATAGCCCAGGTTTGACTACTGAGTAAAAAAAAATAATACAATTCCCATGTACAGTATAGTAACAAGGCTTCAGTTTTGTTTATAGCTTGAAATGTTCTAACTGGTTGTGAATGGAACAACGGTACTAATTCTTGAACTAACAGTCCAGTGTTTATAACATATAGGAGTGTGGTCAGCTCCTTATTATTATTTTTTTAAGAAACTGTTTTATCCAAGATATTGAAGAAAAAGAAGCAGAGACAATACTCTCCCAGGTTTTTCTCCCATCATACATGAATGCATAGCCTGGAGATCAGACTTCCCCATTCACATGCACATATACTAGGAACAACCCTAGTTGAGCCGATTGGATCCATAGTGCAAAAAGTTAGCACAAACCTCAGGAGATAAAGGTGTCGCTAGCTATGCGCATAAATTGGGGTGGGAGGTGGGGAATAGTCTGGTTAAAAGCTCCCCTGACAATTGTACTTTCACTGGATTCTTTTCACCATCTTTTCTACATGGTTGGTTTACATTTATTTGCACATAGTGCATGCATGCTACCTCTCCAACTCTCCCCCTCCCCCTCCAATTTAGCAACAGAAAGCCATTTACAGAAAGGTTTTCATGCACAGGTTAGCTGGACTGGATTTGAAAAAGGCTACTGGATGAGGACAAGACTGTTTGAACACTGGGTTAATGAATGCAAATCGGCACAAGTTACCCCACTTAAATCCTCATGCAGCAATCTGTGCTGGGGAAATATAGGCCCAGTCTTTCTGCTGCACCCGTGAATTCCTGGATCTGGGGAACTGAATTTTCACAACACACATTTCACTAGTTATACCAAATTTGTACAAACTCAACTGCCTTTTATAAAAATTCAATGGAGATGTATAGAAATGGTTGTAAATTTGAAAGGTAGAATATTTGCTACTTTATATAACAAGTCCTGCAATTCCAGGATATAGAATGGTAGAATATGGTCAAAAAATCCTAGTCAGCATATATATTTAACATTCAAGGAATAGCCTAGGCCCCCGCTCCCGAACATTCTAGCATTCTGTGACCTGATTGATGTATTATTTTCATAGGCATGTGTGGAATTATTGTGTCAAAATGCACTTTTGAAGCCTTTAGTTTTGTTACTATAGCTTTTTTAAACTGTGGGGTTTGGTCGGGGGGAAGGGATGGGTGTGTGCAGTATTGATAAAAGTGTTATATTTTTAGGTTTCATTGCCTGCATTAAATATGAGTAAAAGTACCTGCTGTGACTATTTTTAAAACTATTATTATTAATCACCTAAATAAGGAATTTCAGTGTTAGGCGGTGCACATGGAAGGGCCTAAATTAGTTTAGACTGAAGAAATCTGAGCCAGTCTAAACCATAATAATTGCTGCAGAGAAAACTGCATTTTCAAATGTGATGTGCTGCTGTTTTTCCTCACACCATGAACTTCTGAGGCATTGTAGGCTGATCTGGAGTTTTATGTGTGTTTGATACAGAGCTCTGACATGAGTAAACATTCCTAATCACTTCACTGGAGTGGGCATAGCTGCACACATGCACAAACCAATGAGCAGGAGGAGTCGCTTCCTTCACTGAAGTGAGTACATGAGGTTACACGTAGTCGTTGTGGGCTCTGGGTAGATAAGAAGTGTCATGGTAAGCTTATTGAAGCTGGTATCAGAAGCCAGAATCACAATGATATGCATAAGCCTCCTACACTTGTTCCTCAGTCTCTTCCTCCTCAAAACACATGTCCACCCCCCATGCTGGCAAAATATTTTTTTATATGATGCAATGGTAAGTCAAAATACAATGGCATGAAATATAATTCTTCTTGCACACTGGAACAGCCTGGGAAATAAATTCCCCAAAGTTATCAGTCCACAAATGTTTACTAGCCTGCCCACATATACGTACATTAGCCATTTGTGGCACATTGCCAGACTGAAAGAAAGAGAAATGTTTCAGTTTACAAAAGCTTCTCTGCCTGGTTACCTATATTCAATTCTGTCTCATCACAGGTGATGAGGTAAGTGGCTGTTTACAAGCCAGCTCTTACACTTGCTTTGTCCTGCTAAGTAACTTCAAAAAGGGTGCAGAAAGAATAATATAAAAGACAGATTTTGACCCTCACTGCTGCTTTTTGAGGGCACACAATTTGACACCTGTGCAGTCACTGAGGCATGCAGCAAGTGATTAAAGTCTACTCTGAATGGATAACAGCTTGCAAACAGTGCTGGCTGGCTTACAGTCACAGTTCGACTGTCCTGTTTCTGTAAATACATGACATTCTAGTAAAGTCTACATTCCTCGTGTCAGTGAAGGCACAACTCTTATTATTTACTTTCGCTATAGTTAATATCTAGAAGATAACAATTAACTCATTAAAGAGCATATGCTCTCAAATAGAGTCCCTGGGAAGTTTCAAGCTACCTTCACACACAAGAGCATTAAAGATTTGCAAGACATTTCATGATTCTGGTATTTCAAAAGCAAGATTGATAACGAGGCTTAAATGGAGAGTCTAGGATATGTTAAAGATTAAATTGCAAAAATACGGTGTGCTTCAAGAACACAGGTTGTGGTTATTACCATTTTAAAAATACTGCATAATAAACCAGAAACATATAAATGATACTGAGGAATAATCACATGTGGTCTGAAATATGAAAAGGGAAGGGACTGCCTATCACCCTTCCTAAATGGCACCTGTGCTATTTCTCTTGACCCCAAGCTTGGTCATCTATAGCCAATTCTGACTTGCAACAAGTGATTAAGAAAGTTGCTGTTTACAAACCTGCTCTAAGAGAACACCTTAGAAAAAGCCCTCTAGGGACTAGGTCATGTATCTGCAAGAGCCATATAATCTTTCAAATGTAAGAAGAGACCTCCTAGTTCAAACCAAAAATGCATCTAACATCACCCTGTTTCTCACAGTTGCCAACCAGATGGCTCCGGACAGCTCACAAGCAGCACATGAAGACAGCAGCTCTCTCTCTCCAACTGCTGCTCTGTGGCAACTAGTATCCAGTTACTTGCTGCCTCTAAACATGGAATTCTATTTAGCCATTATTTCTGGTAGCCATTGACAGATCTATCCACCATGACTTCCCCCCATTTAAATATATTCCTCCTTCATAGGGCACTCACATCTGTCCCATGTTTCCCAATCTGTTTAAGCTAGTCTAGTTTTGATGAGAACTGGTTCATATCACTGAATTAGTGAGCAAAACCAAATCCATAAAATTTAGGGCTCTTTTGCTAGTAAGCTAGTAAAGGGACCCCTGACCATTAGGTCCAGTCGTGGTCAACTCTGGGGTTGCGGCACTAATCTCGCTTTATTGGCCAAGGGAGCCAGCGTACAGCTTCCGGGTCATGTGGCCAGCATGACTAAGCCGCTTCCGGTGAACCAGAGCAGCGCACGGAAACACCGTTTACCTTCCCGCCAGAGCGGTACCTACTTGCACTTTTGATGTGCTTTTGAACTGCTAAGTTGGCAGGAGCAGGGACTGAGGAACGGGAGCTCACCCTATCGCAGGGATTCGAACCGCCGACCTTCTGATCGGCAAGTCCTAGGCTCTGTGGTTTAACCCACAGCACCACACGTGTCCCAGAGGTCCATGCAACTCTTGCTTTTAAAAGGTAGACAGGGAACAAAAGCTCCAATGGACCAACTCAAAGTCCAACATTCTCTTCTCACTGTGGCCACCCAGATGCCTAGTGGAAGCCTGCAAGCGGGACCTGGTTGTAACCTCACTCAGAACCAACACTGCCACTGCCATTATATCCAGCAAAATAATTGAGCGGTTGTATACATGGCACTTTCTGCAATAACGTGCAATGCAACAATACATAAATCACTTCTTTCTCCCCCACCTCCCTGCTCCCCCAAACATTTATTTGCAAATAATGAAGCAGCTTTATTTGGTCTAGCCAAGTATGTTCTGCGTGGACTGGCAACGGTCTGTAAGCTTTCAAGCATCAGGCGATCTTTTTTTATACCTGCTATATGAGATCCTTCTACTTGTAAGTTGTAGGGACTGATCCTAAGTCTTAGGTTTTGGTATACAAAGCACATCCTCTGTCTGTAGTATGCCCCCTTCCCACCGTGACAAACGTGTGTTTCCAAAGGCATATGTTACTTGTCAGTGATAAAAAGATTTTAACACATATCCTGATGGAAAGTCTCTCATCCCAAAGTGTGTAGTGGATGCCTGGTGAGAGCAGTGCAAGACCACTTGCTTCAAGCTGACAAAAGCACCCAGAGAGAATCATGCAGAGCTGGGAATCACCCCTAGAACAGGGGTGGAGGACCTTTTTCAGCTAGAGGGCCACCTTCTCTTATGAGCAACCTTTTGGGGGCTGCATGCCAGTTGGATATGCCAGTTGGCTGCATTCCAGCAATACAAAAGCCTCATGTTCTTCTACACATGCATGGATCTCCATCCAGGCAAGTGAGAGGCATCATTACATTCAATGACACATTCCAGATTAGCTGAAACACTGGAAGGAAGCACAGAGTAGGGCTGTGGTGAGCAGAATGAGCTAAGAAGAACCTATTCAGCCCCAAACTACCTCCTGGTAGGCCATATTCAGCCCCAAACATCCCCATCCCTGGCCTAGAGATCAGACCCAACAACTACAGGTGGAAAGAGCAATTGCCATACATGCAGGAGAAGCAAAGCAGCTCCTTTTCATCTTTCTTTTGCGGACAAGAAGGCAGACTTCCCCATCTGAAAGCATTTGAAGGGTGGAGGCTCAAAGAAAACAACTCATTGGCTTTTTATTTGCTTTAGCGCCCTTGATATTTACATGCCAGGAGGAACGCAGTTCTCGTTTGCAGAAGCCCATATTAGTGGCAGTGAAGCCTTGCACTTTCCTTGCACGTCCTCTTCTGCAACTGTACGGGGGGAGAAGGGGGAAAAAAGGTAGCCAACTCCAGGATAAATTCACCATCATGATTTTTGTTCCTGATGCCTCCTTGGCCAACCCAGCCAGGGGGAGAACGCGGGTGGTCCGTCCTTGCAGGGGTCCGAATTCTCGCCCCACACAAGAGAGGGAGAGCAGAATCAGGCCAGCCATTCTTTCAGGCCTTTGTCCCCGCTCCCTCCATCGCCGGCGAGGCGGCCCAGCGAGAGGCGAGGCCCTCGTAAGGCGGCGGCGACTACAGGCCCGCCAGGCCTAGATGTACCCAAAGACGCCGAAGATGGGGGGCGGCGCGGCGGGCTTGGTGGGGATGGGCTTCCACACCACCGGCCGGTGCACTTTCGGGCCTGCCCCGCCGCCGTCCGCCTTGCGAAAGGGCTCTCCCTCCGCCGGCGAGGCCGCGTTTTTCCTCCACAGGCCCAGGCCCGGGAAGGGGCCTACCGGCGGAAGGGAAGCGGCGAGCGGCGGCGGGTAGACGCCGGGAGAAGCTTGCGGTCCGTGGTACTGAAATGGACAGCAGCTCCAGGCGCTCAGCACCTGCGCGGCCTCAGCGTCCGGCCTGCCTCCCGGCGGGCTCTCGGCAGCGCTAACCGTCCCGCCATCCGGGCTTTTTTTACTTCTCTTTGCCTCAAGGACGGGCACGTCCTTGGAGGAGGAGGAGGACGACGACGGTGACGCGGAGTTGGAAGCGGCTCCCGTCGGGAAGGCGACGCCGTTCCCGCCCAGAGGGCCCGGAGCCGGCCGGGGCTCTTCCCAAAATGAGGCGGGCAGCTGCCTTTTCCTCATGGGCACTTGGTCGGGCCTAGCGGTCGCCTCAGAGACGCCCTGCTGCTGCTGCTCGCCGGGCTCTGCGGCCTTGCAGGCCTTGCTGTCTCTGTCACCCCGGCCGACAGGAGCCTCGAGGCCTCCTCGCGCTCTCTCCTCAGGCGCCTTCCGCTCCCTGGCGGGCTGAGGCGGCGGCTGCTGCTGCAGGTGGTGGTGGTGATGGTGGCAGCGAGGCAGGCGGGAGTATTTCTGGGAGAAGCGCTTGAGCTGCTTCTGTAGGTACTTCCTATGGTCGACGGAGCGCCGGCACGGAGCCGACTTGTCCAGGGCCGCCTTGATATCGCTCGAGGCCAAGTTGACGAAGTTGAGGAGAGTCTTCACTTCGCTGTCGGCCGAGGCCATCTCTCACAGCTCCGAGGAAGGCCCGTCCATGAAGATGAGGGATCCGGCCCCCGCGCTCCCCGGGCAGCGCGGCTCGGCAACCCCCGAGTTACACGGCAGGTGATGATGATGCTCAGGCTAGGCCAGTGGTTCCCAAACTGGGGTCCATGGACCACCCCCAGTGGTCTGCAGAGTGTCTGTGAACAGGCAATTAAAAATCATGCAGCATCGAGCGAGGATCATTGCAATAGATACAACAAGCTAATAATAAAAATAAATAAATAAAGCGGCCCCTCCAAGACACTGCAATTTTCAAGTAGTCTGTGGGAGGAAAAGTTTGGGAACTACTAGGCTGGGCTAAAGGGGGACGACAAGTCGCCCTTGGCATAAACCCCTGAGGGAAGGGACAAAGGCAGACACGCTAGAGAACTTTTGCAAAGATAAAATACCCGACACACACCATTTTCACATTTCCCTTTTGCACACACCATGCAGTTGGAGCATCTGCAAACGCGTGTGGTGGGATGGGATTCAGGACATGTGTGTGTCTCTTGTAATGTGTGAAAGTAGAAGGCGGCATCCCTTTTGTTTTTAGCCGCATGCAAAGTGGATATGTGTTTAGTTTGATGTTAAGAAGTGGCATGGGTTTGTGCTGCAGGTCTGTTGCATGTACATTAAAGACCTTTTTATCCTTTCCCACAAAAGGTTCTGCCTATGTTACGTACAGTGTTAAAAAGAAAAAAAAGACTCTCTTCCCCATTTTGCTGTAGTGCTGCTTTACTGACATCTACATGTATACTTAGGGCAAGAGAGACTAAGATGTGCTTTTGACATGTTCCATGTCTCACACATCTATTATACACAGCTGTTTTTGTGTGTGTGTGCATGGACAAATGTTCTTAATGCCGTTGATAGCTGCTTCACATAGTTATCCACAAAGCTGTTAAAAGCTTCATTCCAATACTCAAATACAATTGTGTCATGCACACTTTCTCTCATGCACACACATTCAGGTTACTCTATGCAAAATACAAAAGCGGCACTTGAGACAATAACTTTAGATAAACATGCATTTGGTCCCAATAACTAGCCAAATATAAGTATTGTCTCACATGCTTGTTTCTTCCCATATAGACTCAGGACCAAGGTGCTGCTGTACTAAACACACATTTCTTTGCAACCCTTTTACAAACTCGCCACTGATGCATACACTCATACCCTATCTGACATATTCCTTCCCCTCTCTCCCAGTCTTACAGTCATCATTTTCTACTACTATGGCCCCACTCGTCAATCTTGTTAGACAGGTAGCATTTAACCATTGATTAGAAATCTATGCATCATTTTCTTGGCACTCGATAAGTCAAACACACACACCCTCCCAGCTAGATTGTCTCTTAAATATTGAGTGTTACTGTAACTGTGGTAGAGAAGAAGCTCACCAGCTAATCTTGTTACATAGGTTAGACACTACCAACCTTTAGAGAAGCAGCCGGACCCTGTGAGTGTTTTGCGGCACTTGAGTAAACTGAATGAATATCAAGTCCTTCTAGTTAGGAGGCTTTCTCAGGCCAATCAGAAGCCACTTTGCCAAATACAAAGCATCCCAATCAGGCATTAGGCTCCCCGTTCTCACATTCTTTGCCATCACAAATTGTCACCATGGGGACAGCCACAGAAAGACAGCTAATAAATACGATCATTTCCCTGTGATGCCTACCATTCCCCCCCTTTCCAGCCCCCCTGCCCCCCTTTTCTTAAACACAATCAAACATGATATGCTGAGGATGAGTAAAGCAAGTTTGCTGAGGCCCTTTTCTCTAAACTACTCCAAAGCTGTCTGAAGGCTGGCAGTAGCCATGCTTGAGTAACACTGGACAATGCTAGTTTCGAAGACCTGGCTAGCCTACTTTTTAAACTGTTCTTGATCGGGGCCTCAGCTCCCCCCCCCCCAATAAAAAATCCACCAAAGGGAGGGTGATGTCAGAAAAAGGTAGGAATGGAACAAATCTCTAAAGAGATGTGCAGATATCCATGGAAAAGGAGCTTGAGCGCTCAAGAATCTTGTCTTTATGTTTGCCCCCTCAATTGAGCCACACAAAAGCTGAATTACCCATTCAAACCACCGGGACAAAAGGATGGAGTTGGATAGTACTCTTGCATCTGTAGTCAAACAGTTAGAGACTTAAATCGAGTCGTCATGATGGAGAAAGAGTTAGACAAAGCCCATAGAATTGCCATCAGCAAACATTTTCCTGTGTCATATTAGTGGGTCTCCATGACTCCCCCTGGCCCAGGGACAATAGCACAAGTTTGCACACTCGACTACTGTCACCCTGCCAACGCTGGCAAGGAGCAGAAACAGGACAATCCTTTAAGGGGAAAGCATGCCCACTGCAGGGAAGGTAAGAAGAGAGGGAAGAAAAGCATGTGAAATGCTAATTGAGCTGCTTCCTTTATTGATTCAGAGTTATGTGAGTCCTCATCCTCCTTGCAGGATTGTCCTTAGGGGTGGCAATAACTTAATAGCATGCTAAACCTGGGAGTCCCACACTGTGTGCTATCCCCACAGAGATCTTTAAGAATAGCAGTGGGGGGAGAGTGAAGTTACCCTGAATGAATTTCAGAAATGCTAGACATTCAGGAATAAAGCCAGCTTGCAATGTGGTACGTCCCCTCACAACTGAGACTGGAGCAGAGAGGAGTCCAAGTGTTTTTCAGTCTTAGCACACTGCAGACTTCATGTTATATAAAATTATGTATGAACACTCAAATACTGATGCTGATCAGGGCACTAGCTTGTCAACCAATGTTTTAAAAAAACAACAACAGCTCTATATGATTGACTTGAAGTTGAAATATAAGAAGAGCTTTAGAAATAATAAGTTAAACTAACATCCAGATCCTAACCTTATTTTTTCAGAAGCAAATTTCATTGATATAAATGGAGCATACTCCTAATTAGCTTACTCCTAATGAAGTGCATAGGACTGTAGCGTTCTATTTTGTGAACGTTCTAGAAGATATACCTAGATTTTGGATAATTAAAATTTATCATCTCCCTTTGAGTCAAAACTGTTTATTTATTTTGATACTTGTCCCCTTAGAGCACTGTGTAGCTGTGAATTGGTTGGCAATTTGTGTAGTTTGGGTTGGAGCTAATTACCACAAATTAAGGGTAAACTCACATAACCTTTTTGGAATGTCAAGAAGTAGGTTGTGCAATTGCATACCGACCCCAAACTGTTGGTGAAGCATTTAATATTTTCTCTCACCATGGAAAAAGAAAAGTTAACTTGATTAATTTCAAATTATGCCAATTGTTATTTTAATGTTCTAATTCTTTTTCCAGCATTTATTTCAACAGCAGTGACCCTTAGCTGGAAGATGCAGTACAGACAAGAGGTTGCTATTTTTGTGAACTTGCTTAGAGCAGTTCTTCTCAACAGTGTCTGGAAGCTAGTTTACACCACTGGATAGGCAATAGATTTGATAACCTTCTGCCTCCCAATTTGAACAGCAGTAGACACACCAGCTGCTCATTGCTTCTGACTTGGCTTATGCAAGGGTCGAACGTCTGAGATGCCTAATGACGGGAATGCTGTGCCAAAGCTTCTTGCTGTTCACACTGAAGAAAAAAGTCATCAAGTCCTATCTTTGTGTTCACAATGGCTATACTCTGCCTCCTATAGGGAGCAGGTGGCGCTGCGGTCTAAACCACTGAGCCTCTTGGACTTGCTGATTGGAAGGTTGGCAGTTCAAACCTGCATGATGGGGTGAGCTCCCATTGCTCTGTCCTAGCTCCTGCCAACCTAGCAGTTTGAAAGCACACCAGTGCAAGTAGATAAATAGGTACCGCTGTACCTATTTATCATCACACTGTACCTATTTATCATCACAGTGTTCCGTTGTGCCAGAAGCAGTTTAGTCATGCTGGCCACATGACCCAGAAAGCTGTCTGTGGACAAACGCCAGCTCCCTCAGCCTGAAGGGAGATACCCACCAAACCCCATAGTCGCCTTTGACTGGACTTAACCGTCCAAGGGTCCTTTACCTTTTACTTTTTTTACTCTGCCTCCACAGTCAGCGGCAATTTGCTTCTGAATAGCAGTTGCTGGAAATCAGAGGAGGGACATGCTATGTACATTGGAAGAGAGGTAGTATAAAATCTGTGGTCAGGCTAGAGTTGCAAAGAATGTTACCTCATTTTGACTTTCAGGTCAAACTTTTCAGTAGGCAGAAATACATCCTGCTAAATTACCTTTTTGAAATCCCGCTCTTTGCTATCGCTTCCCCTATTTGCTGCTTCTTTAGTGTCATTTTTGCCCTGCTTCTGTGATGTCTTTTTTCTGGATTCATACATTCATTACATATACTTCTGTACACCATTCAGTTCTGCTGGGGGGGCGACAATGAAAAGCAGTGAATGCTTTTGGCTGAATGAGCTCCCAGAGTCATTGCAAGAAAGTTTAATGAGGTACAAGTTTTACAGATTGCAGCAAACTTATGACAAATCCTGAGTGATTATTAGTAGCAATGTGTATGGAAAAACACCAGTAGGGATGCAATCCCATACTATATTCTTAACATCACATTCCCTTTTGCATTATTATTTAGGACCTGATGTATTTAAAGTTTTAAGACCCCCAGCTAAATACTCCATGCTGCTGCAGAAAGTTGTTCTTGATGTGCCGACATTCCCTCCTTTAGAGACCCCGTTCCCCTGCCGCTGGATGACAATAGGGCAATGGAGTGAAGAGCACGGTTTTCTGAATAAAGGAAACCCTTTCAAGGTCAGACTCAGGTTGAGCTGCACAGGGGTTTTCCAAAGAGGCCACCGGAACCCTTTTGTTCCTCTCTCCTTTAGCCATGTACGTCCCAATGTACATCTGAAAGAAACAATTAACAATAGGGCACTCCTCTTGGAGTTTCTAATGCACTTTGAAGTGCCCACTGAGGAAAGGCATAAGAATGATACATCATTTTAACTGTGAGACTGTCAAAGTTATTCAGCAGTTGAAAAAAATGCCTCCACATGCCTTCCCAGCATGCAGACAGGGACCAGCTGTAGAGCCACTTCATATCTGACATGTCACTCTGTTGACAGCTGGCTTCCTGAGTGTTCTGGTATGCGAAGGTTTGAAAGGGGTGGGGAATATTTCACAAGAGCAAATGCATTTAAAATGCGGCAAACCTTCCTATCTTTCAAATCCTCTTTTTCTCAAAAGAGGAAAAGGTTGGGTTTGTGGCTTTTTGTGTGTTTTTTTAAAAAAACCTACTTAAGATGACGTCTTGAGTTTGGCCATCTCCAAATTAAATACAGAAAACGTATGTATACAGACAGACAGACAGACAGATGTAAGACTTAGTAAGAAGTCATAGTTGTGTACTCTTTGCTAGAGATGAGAAACTATTCACCCCATGTTCTCAGTTGATGCAAGAGGGTCACCATATGTCAGGAGTGCTCTGATGGTGTTTCCTGCTTGGCAGGGGGTTGGACTCGATGGCCCTTGTGGTCTCTTCCAACTCTATGATTCTATGATTCTATGATTCTACCACAGAATGTGGCCAGGTTTATTCACTACCTTCCAGGTACCCCAGTGCACTCAGTGACTGCTATTAACTTCTTTGCGGGAAATAATGCCTGTACTTGTGGACAAAATTTCAGTGGGTATAAAATGGATGGCTCCACTAATGGAGAACCACATAGAGTCATAAAATGCCTCTGTTGGTAGAGTCATAGGGGTGTATTCCACCATTTTGGACATCACATGGCAGGACAGAGTCTCGAACAAAGATGTACTCTCCCAAGCCCACATTCCCACCATGTTCACACTCCTGTCTCAGCAATGTCTACAACTGGCTTGGTCGTGTCTATGGGGAGCTGGCTTCAGGCACCAGGTCCATTGGAAGAACAACTCTGCATTACAAAGATGTGTGCAAACATGACATGGAGGCTGGCAACACTAACCCCACAATATGGAAATCCTTGCGGATGATCACAGTGCCTAGAGATGGAGAAGCAAAATCTGTTGGGAGTATTAACTAAATACATGTAACTAAAACCATGCATCCTGTAATCTCCATTGACCTTCATTCTAATGAAATCAACCCCTGGCTAAGCACAGGAACATCTTGACACTTGGAGAGCGGAGCAGTGCATAATAATAAAGGTAAAGGGACCCCTGACTGTTAGGTCCAGTTGTGGACGACTCTGGGGTTGTGGCGCACATCTCGCTTTATTGGCCGAGGGAGCTGATGTACAGCTTCTGGGTCATGTGGCCAGCATGACTAAGCCGCTTCTGGCAAACCAGAGCAGCACATGGAAACGCCGTTTACCTTCCCACCGGAGCGGTACCTATTTATCTACTTGTACTTTGACGTGCTTTCGAGCTGCATAATAATAAATACTAATAATAAATGAAATAACTAACAATCTGCTGCCTTTACATGTCACTCAAGATCAGCTGCCTGGGATGACTGCCTCATTCTGTCTAGTGGTAGGGCTGGCCCAGACACCCATTATTTCCTTCATCTGTACCCCAAATCAATCTGCAGGGGTGAAGTGGGGCAAATGCCTTTCCCAGTTTTCATGGGGATCTGTCCCCTGATCACTGAACTACATCACTTTCTTACTAGCCTCATATTAATCATGTGGCTCACAGTAGGTAAATTATATCAAAAAGAAACTAAGCATCATAAGTTAAAAGAGGACATCTCAAAGGATGGTCAAGACTCTAAAGCCATGTGGCATGCAGTTTGGCTGCTGAAGCTTAGCAGGGTCAGGACCCTATAAGCTGTCTGCAAGCTATATGTAAGCTTCTTTGATACCCTCTTTTTCCTTCAAGGATGGATAAATAACATTTAATTTTTGGGGCTCGCAGAGACACATTATCATATCCTGCTTGAAATTCAAACCAGGCTGATTGGTACCAGCTAGCTGAGGTTTGAAGTTAGAGACCCGCACTGCAGAACATTCCACTTTTGAGAGTTAAGAACCCAACTTGAGCATCGTGTCTTCCTTTGTCCAGTTCTCATGCACCAATCCAAAAGTGCAGAATCTTCTTCCTGTTCAGGAAAGGGTGCAGTTGACCCACCAGCTAAAGCAGATGATAAGCACCCTTCGCCACGGAGGTTACCTGGGCCTTGATGGACAAAGGTGGTTCTAAGAGCACTCATAAACAGCATGCTTGTACTTTCAGAGGAAGTGCAACCCCATCAAGGACACTCAAACCCCCAAATTATGAGACCTGGAAACCACAGTATCTCTGTCTAAGGAAGATTAGTATTATTACTACTACTGCTAATAGTAGTATTTATTATATTTGTTACCTGATCTTCACTGTAAGGTCCTGGAGTGGGTTAAGTGCCCTAACAATAAGAGTTCAAAAGCCCACAGAAAAGAGACATGTCTCCAATGACTGTCTAAAGCTGTAAAGAGAGAAAACAGTAAGAATGCCACAACATGAGAGTAGCACCAGGGCTGTGTGCTTAATATATCCATCTGTCAGCTACTGAAGGGGCAGTTGCTCCAAAACTTGCCTCTTCCTTTCCCAGCTTCAGCCCTGTATACCTGAAGGAGTGTCTCCACCCCTATTGCTCAGCCCAGACACAGAGGTCCAGCACCAAGGGCCTTCTGGCAGTTCCTTCACTGCAGAAGTGAAACTACAGGGAACCAGGCAGAAGCCCTCTCAAGGGTGAAGGGGTGTTCATGAGGTGGGGTGTCAATATTTGCTTTTTCTCAGCTTCTCATTTCTCCAGTCCTAATTTCAGGTAATCCCATCCATTTGCTTCCCCC
This sequence comes from Podarcis tiliguerta, assembly GCF_965153285.1. Taxonomy (NCBI): domain Eukaryota; kingdom Metazoa; phylum Chordata; class Lepidosauria; order Squamata; family Lacertidae; genus Podarcis; species Podarcis tiliguerta. The sequence continues at coordinate 113,941,619 of NC_139534.1, read as the reverse complement.
GCTTAAAAGTTTGCACAAAAATTGAATGTGTCTTCTCACACACTTTTTCTAATAAGTGCATTTTTGTACCCAACTTTGCCTCATGTATGCATTTTCATCAGATGCATTTTTAGTAATATGTAATATGTGCATTTTTGTGCATAGATTTGGGAAGTGTAAAATGCAAACTCGACCAACTTCTCTCCCATCCTTATGAGTGAGTGGGAAGCTAAATTGACACTAGAGCACTCAGTTGATCCAAAGTAAGCTTGTGTCCATAAAACTGGATGGATGGAGAAACTAACAGACAGTTACATAGATGGATGGATGAATAGATTATACATAGACACACATATAGTTACATCTATTTAGTGCAATCAACTCCATTGCTTTTCTGGGGCTGGGTGCAGAGCAGAGTTCACAGTCTTGCACGTCTCCTCTTTGCCTCTCTGTCTCTTCTACTCTGGAGATTTACATTATGAGCTAAATTTTGAGGCCCATGAGGACGGCATGCAGGGGGAGGGGAGGAGTTGCTTCTACCCAGAAGCCTGCCATTCAGGCAGATGGTGGAATGATTTGATATGAATAGCCGCTGTCAGTCTCATACAGCGAACTTTTCAATTGTGCTTTGCGTTGGACGGCATGTGACTAACGCCATTCTTTTGCAGGCTGCAGGCAGGACACAGCTGTTTCTTTAAGAAAGAAACTGGTTTCACTAATGGACAGAAAATTTATGGCTAAATCATTGGAGGAAATGCACTGCAGCCAACACTGCGCTTACATAATGAGAGCCAACCAAATCCCATAATCGTGGCTGTAACCAACTCTTTTTCTTCTTGAAAGCATGGAGGGGTGTGTGTGTGTGTGTGTGTGTGTGTGTGTGTGTAGAATGGAGAGAGTCTCTGATCTAAGGTTGAAGCTTGTGCTCATTTTGTAGCTTTGCAATCTTAAGCCACTAAATCTCTCACCTAACATTCTGCATGAGAAACAACGTTTGGGCTGTTAAAACACACAGAGAGTTGGACGCTGTTAAAGTGGGTGAGACAGCAAGCCAGGTCCTGGGGGAGGACCATAACTCAGTGGTAGAGCATCTGCCCTGCATGTAGAAGGTCACAAGTTCAATCCCCATCATCTCCAGGTAGGGCTGGGAGAGACCTTTGTCTGAAACTCTGGAGAGATGCTGTGTAGCCACTGCTGATCTAGATGGATCAATGGTCTAACACAATATAAGGCAGATTTCCTATGTTCTCCCCTTACAATTCCACAATGTCTGCTTTATAAAAAAATTTGGGCCATTGCTCTCTGCAACCTTGCTACAGTGGAACCTCGGTTTTCGAATGTCATCTGTTCTGGAAGTCCGTTCGACTTCCGAAATATTCGAAAACTGAGGATCAAAGGACTGTCAGCAGCTTCAATGGGGAAAATTGAGAAACACGCCTCAGAAGCCATTCGACTTCTGACGCACATTCAAAAATGGAAGCATTCACTTCCGTTTTTTTGGCGTTCGGCTTTCGAAACATTTGGCAGCCAAGATGTTCAAAAACCAAGGTTTGACTGTACTCTTTTTCTGTCCCTTCTCCTGTTCACTAATCTGGCATCTGTTAGTTGACTTTCAGGCAATGACGCCAATAGGTACTGCCTTCCCATTGCAAATGGCCAGCCGATTGCACCCTGGTTTGAACTAGGACCATGAGGGACAAAGAATTAAAACAACCCACCCAGCCCACAGTCCTAGCTTCCTTTCCCATTACAAGCTTTTTTATCTGTATATTAAATATTGCATACCTGAGCTAAAGACATCAAAAACATTGCATCTAGATGCAATACCTTGGCCTATGGAAGTAAGGCTTGTGGTTGTATGGATAGATATTAATCCGCAACAAGAGAAGTGGATTCTCCTGTCAACTGTTTAAATACTTTTCCTGGGTTAATTCTCTGCTTTTTCCTGGACATTTTCACCAAAACCTTTTGAACCAATGGAAGGTGAACCCAGGTAATGCAAGTAGCAGACGAAGGCCCCTTGACTGGGGCTACAGCAGAGAGCAATGTGTTAAACCCCCTTGTTGCCTGCCAGGCACCTGAAATTGATCTCCCTGTGCCTGGGCTTTACTATTGAAATATCATTCATGCAATGAGTGAGTGGTGTCTATTCTAGTTTGGTCCTAAGATGTAGTTAGTTCAGGAGCAACTCAAGACTGCAAAGAAGTGAGCAAGAACCCTCAAAGCCAGTTCTTCAACTCTGCAGCCCCACCCCCAGTCTTAGCTAGAACATACAGTAGAACATGAGACTCTTAATCCCAGGGTTGTGGGTTCAAGCCCTATAGTGGGTGAAAGATTCCTGCATTTCAGGGGGTTGAGCTAGATGACCCCTTTTGCCTTTTCCAACTCTACCATGCTATGATTCTATGCTCCCACCTGAAATACCTTCTATAAACAGCAGCTATAGGGGTAATCACAGAAGATAGGAGGTGGTTTCCTCGCCCCCCATAATTTGATCCCTGCTATTAATGATCCAGTGTCCTATTCAGGGCTCCATCACATTTGCTTTTTTCCCTGTTGCCTCCAAGGTCCTGCTGTTTTTAACAGCTTTAAGTATATTGTTTTTATTCCTGTAAGCCATGTTATTGATCCTAAAGCTGCAAAGGGAGAATATAAATATTTTTAAACAAGATGCATACACAGGGTGGTGCAGTGAGCGATCTGTGTGCCAAGTGCATGCAATGGGCAGGCCTTTCCTTCATCCATCAGAATGACATACATTGCGCTAGTGGGCTTTAAATAGCAACGATCATTGTGCCTCTTTCCCAAGGCCTCTGAATTTCCCTGGGGTTTTTTCCCCTTTCCTACGTAGGAGCAAATGTGAGAACACTGTCAAATCAATGCAACACAGTTTCCGTGAAGTGACACCGGTTACAGTTTTCATCCATACTACATATACCATTGTCCTCCCTTCTGGGCACTGTCCCTCGGGACTTCACCTCCAGCTCTGTGCCCAGAACTTGCCAGTGGTACAGATGTTAAATCTTTGGTTCTGTTCCGCATTGGCCCTAAGCTGAATGCAGACACGTTGAAGTTTATTTTATCCTAGTTACGTGGGAGAGCATGGCTTACATGAAGGTATTGCGATGTCTGCCTTGGCACACAATGTGAGAAAGAGGCCAAAGAAGGTCTGCTATAGAGATTCTGGGAGCTGAACTGGGAGCCTGGTGGGGCAAGGTCTTTCTGTAGAAAGCTGGCATTTGTGGGCTAGGAATTCCTTTACTTTAACAGTAATATGCAGGAAAATCTTGTCCTGTTCTTGATTCTGATTATACACAACCAGCTGGTCACACTTGTGTGGATTTAATGCAACCCCAGCAAAATGAGACTACAATACCAAAACTCAATACTAAATTCAGCAAGCATTTACCTGATCGCAAAAAGAAGTTTAATTGCTTTCCCTTAATATGATATAACCATATGCAGGCATAGAATAGGAATGCAATGCCATGAATGCAATGCATTGTTTAAAAAATAAAGCACCTTTAAAGCAATAATTTGTAAGTCAGAGAATATCAGATGTGACTATAGAAGTCAACTTGCTCCAATGGACAGCCCTCAACAGTCTCCATCCATCCAGGACCTGATGAACCCAGTTAACATGCAACTTACAGCGGCGGGAATCAGCCTTTGCTTTGGACATTTTGCAAATATTCAGCATCTGGACAAGGTGCTTTTGTACAGTGACAAACTCCCCTTCCCCCTTGTCTCCCAGAACCGGAAGATGCATGAAAAGGGCAGAGCAGAGGTTGGCTTCACGCAGGCATTGCTTAGAAAAAGCCCTGGAGAGGAGGGGACTTAGATAGCTGTGGGAACTTTTGGTCTCAGCAACAGATCCATGGGGGCCTGACTAGTTTAGCTAGAACACTGAACAGGAGCATTCCACCAGGCATGTTTCAGGTCCTACCTAATATAGCTAATAAAGCTAATAACTGTTGATTAGAATTAGAACTCTTCTCCATTACATCTAAGCTGGTGGCTGTCATCATGTTATTTTTCTCTTGTTCTTGTGTGAAAAAACTTTTTTTCCTCCTAAATTGATAATCCCAAGTTCTGGTATGGGGAGAGATTCTTCATATTAGCTTTCTCATGAGCAAACCTCTTATAATATTAATTATTCTTTTTTTATACCTTATTATCTTCAGGTCTGCATTAAATTACCCCCCCCCAAAAAAAAATGCTTGTTGCATACAAAAACATAGAGACACTGAAAAAGAAGTAAAAATAACAGAGTTGCAGAATGAAATAATGACAGCAAACCAGTTTACCAAAGCACAATCATACTTCACTGAATATCAGATATATTAAAAGAAGAAAAATGGGGCAACCAAGACATCACACCATATTTCAGATGTGGGTGCACCACAGAGTTATTACATATAAACTAGAGCAATTGTCTGTAACAGGAGATGGCATATCCATAGTAGCAAAGTTTAGCTGTTGAGGACCAGCTAAATATATATATGACTCCCTCTAGTGACTGGATCGAGTAAGCATACCTTCACTGTTATTTTCAATGAAGACATGAAGAAATTTGTTGCAGGGCTGTTCTGCAATTTGTCACTGATACAATAATAGTGCATTAGTGGTACATTTATACTGGGCTGTCCACACTTCATTCTGTTTTATTAGTTCTGTGATGTTTCCCCAATGTCCCGGTCCCAGACACCTGGAGGGATGCTCTTGCACTGTAACACAACAAAAGCAAGAAAATCCCACCAATCTTGGGAACATTTGTAATCTGAAAAGCTACATGATTTCAGCAGGAAGTTATAGGACACGCACTGATTGGAAATGAAGCAGTGTGTCTGCCTTGGAACCTTTGCACGTGCAAGTAGCATCATTAGCACAATTCATCATGTTTAACGATGACTCTGTTTAATGATGGTCCAAAGACTTGTCCCAAAGCAAATAAATCACAAATGCACAGGATCACAGCTCAGATTCATTAGTCTAGAACAACTACCGTGGCTGGTTTTATATTCATAATCATTAAAAATGTTACTGTGCTCTGGATGACCTTGGAAACTTTTGTTGATGGGCAGTAGGCAGTAAATGAATGAATGAATGAATAAAATTTAGAGCTGTCAGCACATTATAAAAAGTCATTCAAAGAAAGCTGTACAAAATTAATATCTGCAGTAACTGTAACAGAGGATTAGACAAATTTGTGGAGATTAGGGCTATCAGGTTCTCCCTCCACTGTCAGAGGCGGTATGCCTCAGAATATCAGCCACCAGTATAGATAATTCTGAATAAGGTGGGCCATTTGACAGGTCCAAGAGGGGTCTTCTTTTTAAGTTTCTATGTCTTCTCTCCTGATTACTTGTCAGATGGCTTCCCTGTGGCAGCAGTATGTGCTCTATTTATATTGAAAAAATCTGTAATGAAAGATGCCAGGAATGGTTAATCTATGTTTTTTAGTGTGGGGGGTCCCCCCCCCATCTGTAAGCTGCCTTGAGTCCCACTAGGATAAAGGCAAGGTAAAAAAGGTAAAGGTAACGGTATCCCTGACCGTAAGGTCCAGTCGCGGATGACTCTGGGGTTGCAGCGCTCATCTGGCTCTACAGGCAGAGGGAGCTGGTGTTTGTCCGCAGACAGCTTCTGGGTCATATGGCCAGCATGACTAAGCCGCTTCTGGCGAACCAGGGCAGCACACGGAAATGCCATTTACCTTCCTGCTGGAGTGGTACCTATTTATCTACTTGCACTTTGAGGTGCTTTTGAACTGCTAGGTGGGCAGGAGCAGGGACCAAGCAATGGGAGCTCACCCCGTTGCAGGAATTCGAACCACTGACCTTCCAATCGGCAAGCCCTAGGCTCAGTGGTTTAGACCACAGCGCCACCCACGTCCCTTTAAAGGCAAGGTATAAATTATGATAATAATAATAATGGAAGAGGTATTTAAGCTCAATGGCCATGAAAACAGTTTCTGGGCTTGTCTTGTGAATATTAAACTTGCAAGGGAGTGCACAAATTGACTAGACTAGAGATCTGGGAACAGGCTTGATTCAGTATGCATTTAAAGTCAAATTTACCTACTTCTCACTTCCTGAAACTTTCTGATATATTTCCATAGGAATCTGGTTGGCCACAGTGAGAAAGAGGATACAAGTCTAGATGGGCCTTTATTCTAATCCAGCAGGGCTCTCCTTATATTTTTATACATGCAGTATTTTTAGATATGTCATGAGAAAGAAGCCATTTCTCCATTCCATTTGCAAATGATCTTATTTAATATGAAAACTGGCAAACCTGCGTGCTTCTGAACCCGATGGAGACAGTTAAATAAAAAATGTTTTTGATGGATTTTATATATTGCTTATTCAGACAACATTCAAGAATCTCTGCACCACTAGAGGGCACTGTAAGGACCACATTGAGACTTTCTGTTGCAGTGACAATTGCTAGACTCTTTACCTTACAAACACTAATCTAAGAACCATTGTCAGCTGTAAGAAAAAGTGGAAACGTTTAGTCTTGGAGAGTAGATTTCGATACTGTCTTTCATCATTCACGCTTTACCTTTTAGGTGGACACTTAACACATCACTTAACAGTGTAATGTGTGAAAAGGCCCCTATCATTGTGATATTGAAACACCTTATAAATTACAGTGGTACTTTGGTTCTCGAACGGCTTAGCTGCTCAACAAATCGGCTCCCAAAGGCCGTTCGTTTGTGAATGGTTTTCGGAAGCCAAATGTCCGACTGCTCCTTCAGTCAATCGGAAGCAGTGCCTTGGTTTTCGAAGGGTTTTGGGAATCGAACGGACTTCCAGAACAGATTAAATTTGAGAACCAAGGTTCCACTGCAATGAGATGCGTTACTTGGGGCCACTGAAAGTAAGAAAGGAAAAAAACATTTGCAGATTACCAGCAGAGACACAAAACGAAAGTTCAGCATTGTGAAAAACACCCCATTGATTTTGAAAAGAGGTTAACACCAGTGAATGAACTCTCAGGAACATAGGAAGCTGCTTTATATTGAGCCAGATCCATCAACCCATCTAGGTCAATACTGTCTACACTGACTGGCAGTGGCTCTCCAGGGTTTCATGCTGGGCTCTCCCCTAGCCCTACCTGGAGGTGTTGAGAATTAAACCTGGGACCTTTCGCACTCAAGCCAGATGTACCAGCACTGGGCTATGATCTTTCCCCTTGTGATGGGAAAGCTGGGAGGATCTGCTTTTCATGCAAAATGTGCTGGATTCAAAGCAATGCACACCAAAGGAATCATACAAGTTGCTGGAGGAACTGGGCATGGAGGAAAGGGTTAATTTCCTTCATGAGCACAAATCACCCTATAGATGAGATAAGTCAACAGGTCAGCCAAGCCAGTTGCCACGGCAACAGTCCAGTGCCATCAATATAAGTGATTAAGGCATGTCATCTCATTAGTCAGGTAGTTGGTCTGTTCATGTGTTGGGATCAGTCTTGAGGAGTAGGAGTCTGTGTTACGTCTTGAATTGCTGGAGCAATAGAGATACTTTCCACTTGTATATATCTGTATCTGTATCTGTATCTGTATCTGTATCTGTATCTGTATCTGTATCTGTATCTGCAAAGCCTACAAGCTGTATGTATATATCAATGTCCGGAACTGTATTCATACCCTCCAACATTTCTCCAATGAAAATAGGGACATATTCTATTATTCTTATTCTTATTCAACCCTGCCATCTGATCAGCCACTCTGGTCGGCTTCTGGCATATATAAAAACATAATAAAACATTAAACATTGAAAAAACTTCCCAATGCAAGGCTGGCTTCAGATGTCTTCTAAAGGTTGTATCTTATCTCTTTGTCTCCTTGACTCAGGCATCACATAACTCCATACCCTCTGACATTTCTCCAATGAAAATAGGGGTGTCCTATTTAATAATAATAATAATAATAATAATAATAATAATAATAATTTTATCATTTCTATCCCACCCATCTGACTGGGTTGCCCTAGTTACTCTAGGTGGCTTCCAACATATATAAAAAACATAATAAAACTTCTGAAGGTTGTGTAGTTACTTATCTCCTTGGCTCAGATAACTCCATACCATCTGACATTTCTCCAGTGAAAATAGGGACATCCTAAGGAAAAGCGGGACATTCCCGGATCAAGTTAGAGACCAGGACAGCTCCTGTAAATCCCGGATCATTCCTGGAAAATGAGGACACGTGGAGAGTCTATAGTTTGCACCTGTCTTCCGTTGGTGGCTCCCAGGATTCTGCTTAAAAGAAGAAAGCAGGACCCAAAATCCTAAAATCTGCTTATCCCAATCTACACTACAAATGTATCTTGGTTTTATACATGTATGTCAATGTTTCCCCAAGTATCTTGGGACATTCAGTTTGCTGAACGTGCTGAGAATGATCTGTTCAGAGTCCGCAGGCTCCTGCATTCCCCGGGGAAAGGAAATGCCTATCAAAGGAGGTGGAGTCTGTGTTGTGTACATGTCTGTAGATTCAGTGCTGAGGAACCTTGTTTTATTTACAAAGTGAATGGTAGTTATATTAATCACCAGTAGGGGGCGTTTCTGCTTTATATCTTCGGCATCATCCAATAATGATCCAAACTGTTCTTGAAAATGCAAAATTATATTTCTAATACCGAGGCCTACAGATAATACAGTGGGGGCTGCAGCTTTATATACATTCATTCTGGAGGGAATGCTGTTAAGCTCTCTGAGTAGACACATAGAATAATAGAATCACAGAGTTGGAAGGGCACCCCAAAGGTCATCTAGTCAAACCCCCTGCAATACCAGAATCTCAGCTAAAGCATCCATAACAGATGACCATCCAAATTCTGATCAAAAACCTCCGAGGAAGAAGAGTCCACAACCTCCCAAGGGAGACCGTTCCACATCTATAGACCTGCACTGTATAAAGGTAAAGGTACCCCTGCCCGTACGGGCCAGTCTTGACAGACTCTAGGGTTGTGTGCCCATCTCACTCAAAGAGGCCGGGGGCCAGCGCTGTCTGGAGACACTTCCGGGTCACGTGGCCAGCGTGACAAAGCCGCATCTGGCGAGCCAGAGCCGCACACGGAAACGCCGTTTACCTTCCCGCTAGTAAGTGGTCCCTATTTATCTACTTGCACCCAGGGGTGCTTTCGAACTGCTAGGCTGGCAGGCACTGGGACCGAACAGCGGGAGCGCACCCCGCTGCGGGGATTCGAACCGCCGACCTTTCAATCGGCAAGCCCTAGGCACTGAGGCTTTAACCCACAGCGCCACCCACGTCCCTCTACTGTATACCTTCCCTGCACTGTATACCTTCTATAAAATAAAACATTTCTTGTTGCTGCCTCTCTTTTGGTTTCTGTTGTCATCTTTGAGTACAGATATCTGACTGTTACATCCATGTGCAATGCATGAACATGTCAGGTGCAGATATGTATGTACCACCATGGACCACTTTATAATAGGCATACATGGTGATTCGGCTGAGACTGGGCCTCTGTCCATATTTTAAAGGAGACTCTGCTGGGTAGATAAATAAATACAGTGGTACCTCGGGTTACATACGCTTCAGGTTACAGACTCCGCTAACCCAGAAATAGTACTTTGGGTTAAGAACTTTGCTTCAGGATGAGAACAGAAATCATGCAGCAGTGGAACGGCAGCAGCAGGAGGCCCCATTAGCTAAAGTGGTGCTTCAGGTTAAGAACAGTTTCAGGTTAAGAACGGACTCCAGAACGAATTAAGTACTTAACCCGAGGTACCACTGTAAATGCTACACGTGTTTAATGCTCTGGCATTCATACCCACTACAACAATGAGAAAAATGCTGAGAAAAGTAGAAATCCTATAGGCCAGTGGCAGAGCAAGCATTTTGCATGCAGGAGGTCCCAAGTGCGCGCTCGCTCTCATTTATTATATATATCATAGAAGCTGGACCAGGGTTTGTGCTGCAGATCCAGAAAAGGGGGCAGATCTGAAATGAAGCAAGCCAACTCCACCAACAGAAAACAGCCTTGCTGAATGATTATCTCCCTGCTGTTTTCCTACATATCTATCAGCTTAGTAGGGGGTGATTATTGCTCTCTCCCTCATTGCCTTACATTTTAGGAAAAGCTGTATCATTGCATAAACACTCTCCTAATCCCCCCCCACCCCCAACCCAAAAAACTCATCCAGATCCAACTGCTGGAGCAGGAACTTTTCCGAATCTTTGAGCCTGTGTTTATTTGGAAGGGTCTTTGACAGCCAGTGAGTTACTGGTGCATGAAAAGCTGACAACTGGCTTTTTAAAAAAATTCCCCGTGAATTTCAGGGCCTGTTTCATTGCCAAATAAATCTTAGGAAATGTCCACGGGAGACGGAGAAGTTCCTCTCATGGACATTCTACCGCCCTCTTCCCCTCTTCTGCATTCTTTATATTGTCCCTCTTCAATTCCTGGGATGCGTTTATTAGAGAAGAGAGAGAGGTGGCTTGCGATAATAGCTTTTTCATGTCATGCAAGCGCCATCTGTATTATGCAGAGTCAGGGATGACAGCCTTTTTGCCCGGAGAAGAGAAATGTCCCTCCTCCGTCACAAATCACCGTTGTAGTTGGTAGGAGTTATCTATCCTCCTAGAGCTGCAGCGTTGCATATTTTAACTGCACCTCTGCCTCTGCTTCAGGGAAACTGTATGGTGAGGCAAAACCCAGACCCACCTCATTCAGCTGTGATTCACGCAGACCCTCCAAGTGTCCCTATTTTCCAGGGACAGACGTGGATTTACAGAAGCCACCACGGTTTCTGATTTGATACTGGAACGTCCCGCTTTTCCTCAGGATGTCCCTATTTCCACCAGAGAAATGTTGGAGGGTATGGAGTTAACCAACCCCTGAGCCATGTGAAGGCAGCCCTGTATAGGATTTTTTTTTAAAAAATGTTTAATGTTTTGTTATGTTTTTATGTAGGGGCGTGGATGGCGCTGTGGGTTAAACCACAGAGCCTAGGACTTGCCGATCAGAAGGTCGGCAGTTCGAATCCCCGCGATAGGGTGAGCTCCCGTTCCTCAGTCCCTGCTCCTGCCAACCTAGCAGTTCGAAAGCACATCAAAGTGCAAGTAGATAAATAGGTACCGCTCTGGCGGGAAGGTAAATGGTGTTTCCGTGCACTGCTCTGGTTCACCAGAAGTGGCTTAGTCATGCTGGCCACGTGAGCTGTACGCCGGCTCCCTCAGCCAATAAAGCGAGATGAGCACCGCAACCCCAGAGTTGGTCATGACTGGACCTAATGGTCAGGGGTCCCTTTACCTTTATGTTTTTATGTATGTTGCAAGCCACTCAGAATGGCTGGGGCAACCCAGTCAGAAGGATGGGGTATAAAAAGTAAAATTTTAATATTAATATTATGGAATAGAACGTCCCTATTTTCAGTGGAGAAATGTTGGAGGGTATGTTGTCAATACTAACAAGGTACAAACAATAGGGCTGAGGTGGAGCCACCTGGCTTGTGGGAAGGGTCTTAACTTGGTGGTAGAACATCAGTTTTGCGTGTAGAAGGTCCTATTTGTAATCCCTGGTGTCCCAAGGCAGGGAAAGACCAGGGAAACATCGGAGAGCCATTGTCAATCAGTGCAGAGCTGTGTTTCTCAGGCTTGGGTTACCAGCTGTTGTTGGACTACAACTCCCATCATTCCCAGCTAGCAGGACTAGTGGTCAGGGATGATGGGAGTTCTAGTCCAGCAACATCTGGGAACCCATGTTTGAAAAACACTGGCGTAGACAATACTGAGCAAAATATCAGTGGTCTACACTTGCAAAAATGTGTAGGTTTGGTAAAATTGTGTACAAAAATGCACATTTTTTTGAAGAAGTCATATATGTACATCATTTTATTTCTCTCAATGTTTAATTGTATTTTGACTAATTGCTTTTTCTTTGTTTTCAGTGCTTCTTATTTTTATCTGTAAGCTGCCTTGAATCCTGTCAAGGAAAAAAGGTGGGGTGTAAAAAAAGAAAATAAACAAAATAAAGTCACGCAAAATATGTGTTACAAAATTTTTGTGTGCACTTAAAAGAAATTTGATAGATAAAACTAATGTGGAAATCAGGAACTGAGAGAATCAGAGATATTTGCTGCTCTCTAGCTCTCAAGTGCCCAAGAGCAATGCAATCAATCACTGTCTTATTTATTTTATGATGGTGGTGGTGGTTTATATACAGTCCTTTATCCAAAGATCCCAGGGTGATGTACAACATTAAGAACATAACTTATACAGCATATGAATGAAGACATAATACACAGCATAATAATAAAACAATCATAATCACAATCAGTTCCCCCCCCCCACACACACATTTAAGAGGCCATAGATTATTTAATAACTGAAGAGGAATGTTTTCACCTAGTGCCTATATAGAGATATAAGGATGGCACGAGGCAAATGTCTCAGGGAGCCACCACAGAAAAGGCCTGTTCTCAGGTTCCCACCCTTGGAACTTCTCAGCGAGGGGGGGACATAGAGAATGAAGGGCCTTGGATGACAAGAGTCTGGGTCAGTTTGTATGGGGAGAGGCAGTCCTTAAGGTATTGAGGTCCCGAGCCATGTAAGGCTTGATAGGTCAGCGCCAGCACTTTGAATTGGGTCTGGAAACTAATTGGCAGCCCGTGCAGCTGAACTTAGTAGGATTTCAATGTTTCATTGCAGTCATGTCCTGAGCAGAGAATCGTCTATTTTATTTTAATCCCCTGGGGAGGCATTCAGTGAGGTTGAAAACTGTTGGGGAAAGCCAGGCTTGCTCCCTGACCCACAGAGAAGTGCTTTGGGGGACTGATTTGTAGCACATGTCCGTTAGCGCCGCCACCAAATCCTCAGGGGAAATGGGAAATTTACATTCAAGTGACCTAGTTGGGGAAAGGGGTGGTGATGGAGCCATTAATTTTCATTTATGTAAAATTCTATCAATTTGACAAGTGTGGAAAGAGGTGCTGCTTATATGCATTCGCTGCCTGCTAGAAAAGCCCAACTTTTGGAAATGCAATAGCACTTAAGAGATAGTCTGCTCATGGAAAATACGTTTTGTAATTTTATGTGAAATATCGCCATGGCTGAATCGGAGGCAGACCCGCGAAGTGAAAAGCTCCTGGTGCAGCTTTGGAGTTCACAGGTATGCCAGGAACCAGAAAGGTGTATACAGTCTTGGTGCAGTTCCAAGGAAGGATGGAAAAGACTCCTGCCAGAGCTCCCAAGTCTTATGAGAAGTGGTTGAGGGAGCTGGGAGTGTTTTGCCTGGATAAGATGAGACTGAGAGATGATAGCCATCTTCAAATATCTATAGGCCTGTCACATTGAAGAGGGAACAAGCTTGTTTTCTCAGATTTCTCCTGCTGCGGCGGATAGGACCCAAACCAATGGCTTCAGTACAAGAAAGTAGAGTCAACATCAGGAATCAAGTCAACCCAGGAAGAACCTTCTGAGTTGTTCCACAGTGGAATGGACTCTCTCTAAAGGTGGTGGACTCTTCTACATTGAAGGTTGGATGGTCATCTGTCATGGATGCTTTAGCTGAGATTCCTGCATTGCAGGGGGTTGGATCGGATGACCCTCAGGGTCCCTTCCAACTCTACAAACCTATGATTCTATGATCCCTGACCACTGGCCATGCTGGCCAGTACTGATCAGCACTGGAGTCCAACAACATCTGAAAGGCAAAGCAGGTAATGATGTGAGGCAGGGCCTTTTCAGTGATGGTGCCACAATTGTGGAATCCTCTCCCTTAAGGCAAATGGCACTGAAGACAGTTTTATTATCTCTAGTGTTTAATGGAAGGTTGGTTTTTTTAAATTGTTGCTTTTATTAAAGGATTTTCATAGTTAACAAAGGGTACATACAAGTCTCTGTTTTCAATTCATTGAGTCCTTGTTGATTTTATTTTTCTTGTTCCTCTGTTGCTGTTGTTACTCAGAACTTCTGTTTCCAAAAAGGTGCTGTTTAGTGGTTTGTAATATCTTACTATTGGCATTTAATGATATGGGTTGGATTTCATTGCTAGCTGCTATGGAAACTTTGGCTGAGAAAAAGAGAAATCTTTCAAATGAAACTGACTCCCTTTATAGCATATTTATAGCCTTTAATTATAACAAACACAGTGCTATATTTACTAACCATACTGGGAGTAAGAAGGCAGTATGTGCTCCATGCTATATGGGCACCAAGGAAAATTCAAATTCTGCACCAAGAGTAGTTTCTGCAGCATGTATAAATTCTGCAATTTGAGCAGATGTATGTAATTCATCTTATCTACCAGAATTGACTCTGCCATTTTGCATTCTGTTTTGCTACCTACAGAGAGGGACAAGGCAGGGCACACAAACCTCCCCCATAGCCTAGAAATAATATTGAGGAACCTTTCTGTGGTTTCAGGTCCTTTTCTGTGATGGCACCTAAATTAGGGAACTCTCTTCCTAGACATGTTTGCCTGATTGCATCTCTGTTGTTTTTTTAGATGCAGCACAAAATCTGCTCTATTCTTTCAAATTGTTGATGGTATTTGAGGTCTTTTAATATTTGATGGTTTGGCGCTTTTATCTCTGTGAGTTGTTACTGCTGTCTTGATACGTTGTTTTTTGAAATATACTCAAAGTCAGGAGTGGATTTCATGCTCTTTATTCAGCTCATAGTGGTGAGGAGGAATGGAAGTTCCCCCAAAGTATCTGCTTTATATACATTATTTACACAATGGGCTACACGTGATTGGCTAATTCCAGAATACTCCTGTAGGCCAATCAGGTTGTGGATTCACTTCCATCTGGAGCTGGATTGGGTGGCTCCTGCAGACCAATCATACTGCTGCATTGTTCTAGGACCAATCAGACTGCTGCATTCTGAATCCTGTTCTTCTAGGACCAATCAGACTGCTGCATTTTGGATCCTATTCAACTCAGTACATAACATTTTTATTGTATTTTACGGTTTGCTATATGCTGCTGTTCAGGGGTGAACGGTGGGGTGTAAATCCCATTGGTAGTAATTGAATAAGCATACATGGGAACTAAGAGCACAGCGGTGTTCTGGCACAAATCCTGCTCGTTCCATTGTGTCCTGTGAAAGAGCTGGAGATTGTCAAGAGATGCTCGAGGGTTTTGTTCAGTACACATTTTTAAATGGACTGACCTGATTTGCACTTCCCAGACCAATGCACCGAGAAAGCTCAGTCGGTAGAGCATGAGACTCTTAATCTTAGGGTCACGGGTTCAAGTGTCACGCCGGGCAAAAAGTTCCTGCATTGCAGGAGTTTGGACTTGAGGACCCTTGTGGTCTCTTTCAACTCTACAATTCTATGATTCTATGGAGGATAAGGATACCCTGCCTACTAGCCAGGATGGCTATGTTCTACCTCCATTGGCAGAGGCAGTTTAGCTTTGACTATCAGGTGCTGGGAATCACAGGTGGAAAGTGTGCTCTTTTACTTAGGTCCTGCTGATGGGTTTCCCAGAGAGGTACCAGGCTGACTACTGTATAAACAGGATGCTGGACTGGATAGGCCTTTGACATGATCCAACAGGCTCTTTTTATGTTCTTAACTCTCAAGCCAAAATGCATATGGAAATGCACACAAAATTGCATATTTTAGAACAGAATGCCTATAAAAATGCTTGGTTTTGTAAGGTAAAATGTGCACTGGGAGGGAAAATGCCAATTTCTTGTGCAGCTTTTAGAAATTGCACAATGATGTAGAAATGGAACAGAACAGACTTAACAATGAACATGGACCACAGATAGAGGGCTCCATTCATTCTAAATACAATAATAATAATAATAATAATAATAATAATAATAATAATAATAGTTTTATTATTTATACCCTGCCCATCTGGCTGGGTTTCCCCAGCCACTCTGGGCCGCTTACAGCATACCTAAAAACATAATAAAAACATCAAGCATTAAAAATCTCCTGATACAGGGCTACCTTCAGATGTCTTCTAAATGTTGTGCAGTTCTTTATCTCCTTGACATCTGAAGGGAAGGCGTTCCACAGGAAGGCTGCCACGACCGAAGCAGCTTTCTGCCTGGTTTCTTGTAACTTCTTTTCTCACAAAAGACCCTTGGAGGAGGACCTCAGTGTCTGGGCTAAGCGATGGGGGTGAAAAAACTCCTTTAGGTATAGAAGGCCAAGGCTGTTAAGTGCTTTGCAATGTGAATTACACTGTGCACTTGCTATTAGGCAGGGAAGATATGGGTGGGAGAGGGCATGTCTGAACAATCCCACTCCACTGCAGAAAAAGAAAATAAACCCCAACAACCTTCTTGCACACAGAAAACCAGTATGTCAGGAGGAAGGCTAGGCTAGACCTCTTCTTGACACCCTCGTTTTCCACTGTAGTATACAATCTCCTGCCCTCTGTCCAAAGTGGTAAATGCCAGTGAGAGCTGCACCAAGTGACTCCCCTTTTGTGCAGCTAAGCTCCCACTTTCAACAAAGAAACACCACAGTTCATCGTATGAGGGGTTAACTCACAGGTTTATTCAGCATACAAGTTCAGTTAAGTGGGAAGATTCAGCTTTCAGCTGGAATGTACAAATTATTGCTGTGTGGGTGTCCTACAAATGCTTTGGTTTCTGTTTTGGCAATTGTTAATATATGAAGAATGATATATAAACATGCAAATTTTAATTGCTGGAACACTAGCAAGCTTTCTTTTGAGTGAATATCATAACTGGTTCTGTGAGCTCTGTATTCCTTACATAGTAGAAGAAGAAAAATATTTTCTAAGGTTAGAGAGAGAGAGAGAGGGATGATACTTCGCTGAGCTTGGCAGGCAGCACTCTGCTTCTAAGTCAACTTCGAGGCTTCTTGTCTGGAATAATGGCTTAAACTAGAGTGTGTCCAGCAGGGGGCAACCATGGCATAAACAATTAAAGTACAGTGGTACCTCGGGTTAAGTACTTAATTCATTCCGGAGGTCCATTCTTAACCTGAAACTGTTCTTAACCTGTTCTTAACTTTAGCTAATGGGGCCTCCCGCTGCCACCGCGCTGCCAGAACACAATTTCTGTTCTCATGCTGAAGCAAAGTTCTTAACCCAAGGTACTATTTCTGGGTTAGCGAAGTCTGTAACCTGAAGCGTATGTAACCTGAAGCATATGTAACCTGAGGTACCACTGTAACTGAAAACTGGTGCATTGAGCATTCTTTCCCCCTCCTTCCGAGCAGTCCTTCTTCCTTTCATGCTGTGTCTCTTAGATTAACAACCTGAGGGTCTTATTATTGACGGCCACCAACTTTGATGGCTTTGAAAGAGGACTGGACAAACTCAATGAGGATAAAGCTGTCAACGTCTCTGAACCATGATCACTATGACCTGCTTCTATGGTCAGAGGCAGTGATGTTTCTAAATACTAGTTGCTGGAAATAGCAGAGGAGGTAAAAGTCCTCTTGTTCTGCTCAAGAGTGTAGTGTGTAGTGTAGTTTCCCGCAGGCCTCCTGGTGGCCATTGTGAGAACAGGATGCTGGACTAGATGGGCCATAGGTCTGATCCTGCAGGCTCTTGTTATACTTGTAAGCTGATACGGGAGCCTTTTTTGGTCCCACAGGAGGATAAAAATGCTAATGCTGATTTAAAAATATATATATAAATCATAACATAATAAAAGCGTAATCTAAAACATCTTTTCACATCTAAATATATTGTCACATCTCCAGATTAAAAACTATATCAGCGAAATATAATAGTACAAATATAAAGGCAGCAAAAATAGCATGCATAAAACAGCAGCAGGTAATTTCTAAATGTAAATATCATATAAATGACGGATGTTGTTGCTGCTGCTGTTAACAATTATGCTCCAAGACCTTTTAAAAAGCACCACTGTAGGGGCTGTTGGAAAACCAGCAGTTGGAAAAACAAAAATGGTCTTTCCTGTAACAGATCATGGTTTCTGCACTTACTTGTTTTTGAAATGTAAGCACTATGCCAGTAGTTAAAGGTCTCACTTTTCTGGATGCGAAACTTTTAACCTCCAGGGGAGAATGTACATTTCCACCCACCTCAAAGGATGCACTGGGCAGATTGTATCCAAGAATACCGGCGAGGTAGGAACACTATGCAGGCCTTCTGTGACTATTAATAAACACTTGGGGGAAACCCATCTCCATTTTCTGAAGTGCTACTATTATGGATAGGACATTTCCCCTGCCCCTTTATTAGCTGCTGAACCCAACCATGAAAAGATGGAGGGGTTGAGAAATGTATAACTCTGGAGGAGAATGTTACTTGCTCAGTTAATTGTTTCCTTTCTGGAGTGTCTATCTGTGGAAATGTCAAAACCTTCTCGTCAAGGCAGGGGTGGTGGGTAAAGGGAAAGCCATCATGACGCTGGCAAAAAGAGAGATAACAAATTCTCAACTTTGGCATTTTTGCTTCCCTTTCAGAGAAAAGCGCTTTAAGTGCTATATAAAGTGCTATAATTTGAACCACAGATGTATGAATACTTTCTATGTGGGGTATGATTTGTGGGAAGGAACTTCCAATCAGAGTTTTTGCTTTTGATTTCACATTGATCTGGCTCCTCTGAGCCCCAAAGGCCACCCCACCCCCAGTTGTCCAAGATTTGGCCTCTCAGCCTAGTGGCATAGCATGGTTTGCTAAAGTCCGGGGCAAGTGTGGGTGCATGCCAGAGAGGGCAGGGCATGGGGGAAGGGTGAATGGAGCCCACTGTGCCAACCCAGCCCTTGCTGCTTATGCTGCCAGAGTGACACACACACACCCCGGAGCCAAGCAGGGTCAGGTTGTGCCACCTGCCTGTCTGCCCCCAAGGGGGCGGGGACCCGGCCAACTGATGTTGCCTTTGGATCATTCCAGCCTCACAAAGTGGCTTGGGGCTTACAGGCCAGCATGAGAAGGACACAACAGCCATGCATCCTTTGATGTATTTATTTATTTAAACCCTCATGAAAATTCATCAGCATTTCAGTGCAAATTTCTTGCAATACATGCATTGTGTGCAATTTCACCTAGTCTAAATCCATCTGCAATATAATATTCCCTGATACAATGATTTTCCTATGTTATTTTTACAAATGCATGCATCTCAATGCGCTGCAATCTATAAATTTCTGTATGCGGGAGAAATGCATTGTGAAATTCAGAGATGTGCAAATTCTGAAGAACAGCTGTGTTTCACTTCACATACTGTTACAGAAAGTGCAGATTAGGGAGACTGGCCTTTATAAAATTTCTCCCCCATCCCATCCCATTCATTTATTTGTTTAAACATTTATATCCCACTTTTATTCTATGGAGCTCAAGGAAGCAGGCATAGTTCCCCTCCTCCTCGTTTGATGCTCACACTGATCTTTTGAAGCAGGTAAGGCTGAGAGCGATTTTCATGGCTGAGTGGGGATTTGAACCTTGGTCTCTCAGGTCTTTGTCCAACACTCTAACCATTGCACCAAACTGTCTCTCTGACTATTGAGCATACTTGGTTGAGGCTGATGGGAGCTGGAGTGCAACAACATCTGGAGGGCCAGAGCTTCCTCAAGCCCTCATGTATTCCTCCTTCTGCTTCCTGTTGTGGCCAGCCAGATGTTTGCAGGAAGCTCACAAGCCAGACATGAGGGCAACAGTGCTCTCAAATTCATTGACATGCTATATCTAAACATGGAAGGATGTATAATGCTACAGTATTTTAAAGAATGGCACTAGCAGAATTCACATTTTCAGTCATTTCTAGCTGTTATTAACAAAAACCGTTGGGGAAGATGCTATAGAGCTCTGAGGATCAGAATACCTTTTTGCTCTTTCTAGCTGGGATATTGATCTGTATTTGCAGAATACTTTAACAATCTCCCTATTTCTCACCAGCTTTATATGAGAAATATCTTGTGACTCTTGTACTGTGCCCTGTACATTAAAAAAAAAAAAGGATAGTGTGCTGTAACTCATTGCATATGTATTTTTACATGTCAGATACGTTGAACTTCATCCTCTTAACAACTCTCATTGATTTTCAGTTTATGTTGGCACCGTCTGTCTGTTGCAGAGGAGAAGATCGGTCTCGATTAGCATAACTCCGCTGAAGCCTTTTAAGTCAAATCTGTTTATACCAGTAGAGGATCTGACCTGCCAAATATAGCAGCTGTCTGTGATTTCGGGCGGTGTGATTATCTTGTCTGGTGCACCTCTAAAGCTTGCCTGTTCCATCAAAAGTGACTGAATGGAAGAGCGTGGAGAAGAAATGTTACTTCATCCTAAGCACATTGGTCCTGTCTGAAGGCAGCTGGGAGGGCCACATAAGTGCTCCAATGTACTCCAATGTTCTCTGATTCTGTGTTCCTCCTTTGAAGGACCATAGGAAGCCTTATACTAATCCATCCAGTTTGTTACTTGGACCGGGAGTAGTTTTTCGGAGTCTCACCTAACCTGCACCCTGACCCTTCAAACTGGAGGTGCTAGGGATTGAACCATAATACCTCCTGCAGGTGGGACGCGGGTGGTGCTGTGTGTTAAACCACAGAGCCTAGGACTTGCCGATCAGAAGGTCGGGGGTTCGAATCCCCGCAACGGGGTGAGCTCCCGTTGCTCGGTCCCTGCTCCTGCCAACCTAGCAGTTTGAAAGCACGTCAAAGTGCAAGTAGATAAAAAGGTACTGCTCCAGCGGGAAGGTAAACGGCGTTTCCATGCACTGCTATGGTTCGCCAGAAGTGGCTTAGTCATGCTGGCCACATGACCCGGAAGCTGTACGCCGGCTCCCTCAGCCAATAAAGCAAGATGAGCACCGCAACCCCAGAGTCGGCCACGACTAGATCTAATGGTCAGGGGTCCTTTTACCCTTTACCTTCACCTTTACCTCCTGCAGGTAACCCATGTGGTCTGCTCTGCCACTAAGCTACCTGGCCTAAATATGATCAGATGCCTTGATTCTCTTTAGTACCAGGGGAGGAGTTGGGAAACTCCTGCTTTCAGGCCAAATCTGGTCTGCCAGGTTGGCTCATTTGATCCATGGAACTGTTGTCGGCAGGCCATGCCCACCTGCCACTCACCTGCCATGGTACTTGAGTCTCCCACTTGTTCCTCTGCAGCAGGACTTGCCTTCAGCACTGTTTCAATTTGCCACCAAAGCCGAGCCCAGAGGCTTTCAGCAGGAATCCAAACCCTGCTGTGCCACATTAAACAGTGCCACATTAAACAGTGGCAAAAGCAAGCCCTGCTGCAGAGGAACAAGTGGAAGGATACGCTACACTGTGTCAGGACCAGGGCCGTCTTACCCATAGGCGCTAGGGGTACCAGGGCACCTGGGCGCCAGGCTCTCAGGGGCACCAGGCTGAGAGTCCGTGGCCTGAGAGTTGAGTCCGGGGAAGAGCCCACCCATTGGTTGGAGTGCCGCGGTGGGCTCTTCTGTTGCAGGTAGCTCTGCTCCGTGAGTTCGGGGACGACTGAGCCAGCAAGATGTAGAGGTGGCCAGCCAGCTCCGCCCTCCTGCATGCCTGGGACTGGGCAACAGGGGGGGCACCGGGCATATCTTTGCAGCCCGGCGCCGCATATGCTTAAGACAGCCCTGTGCAGGACCCAGTGACCTCTGCAACAAAATGGTTCAATGTTGAGTGTGGCTTGATCAGGGTAACAGCTACTCTGTGCCACCCCTGCCCCTGGTTCACTCTCTTTTTTAAAAAATAATTTTTTATTAAATTTTCCATTTTAACAATCCAATCAAATCACATTAAATATTCCAAATTATACAAATACATATCATATAGTCCAAATATTCTGCCATTCCCTGGTTCACTATCATCACCAACAGTCAATCAGCATGCTCAGTCCACTTTGGGCTTTGTTGGGTCCCACTACACACCTGCCTTTAAGATTTCGTCTATCTGTCTATCTATCTATCATCTATCTATCTATCTATCTATCTATCATCTATCTATCTATCTATCTATCTATCTATCTATCATCTATCTATCTATCTATCTATCTATCATCTATCTATCTATCTATCTATCTATCTATCTATCTATCTATCATCTTCTGCATTCCTTGGGGTTTACACATCAGAAATAGAGGTTTTATTTCATAGAAATACTTGGAAGGGACCCCTGAGGGTCATCTACTTCAATCCTCTGCAATGCAGGAATCTCAACTAAAGCATTGTTGGCAGATGGCCATCCAACCTCTGCTTAAAAACCTCCAAGAAAGGTGGAGTCTGTTCCACTGTGGAACAGCTCTTAATGTCAGTAAGTTCTTTCTGATGTTTAGTTGGAATCTCCTTTCTTGTAACTTGAAGCCATTGGTTCAGGTCCTACTCTCCAGAGCAGGCCCTGAACACAAGCTTGCTCCATCTTTCATATGAGAGCTCTTGAGATATTTGAAGATATTTATCATAGCTCCTTTCAGTCTCCTCTTTCCCAGCCTAAGCAGACCCACTTCCTTCAACTGTTCCTCATAAGGCTTGGTTTCCAGACCATAGATCATCTTGTTTACCCTCCTCTGCACCTGTTCTGGCTTGTCAATGTGCTTCTTAAATTGTGGTGCCCAGAACTGGACACAGTATTCCAGGTGTGGCCTGGAAATACAGTGATATAATTACTTCCCTTGATCTGGACACTATACTTTTGTCGATACAGCCTAGAACAGCATAGAATAGCATTTGTATGTGCATGGAAGCCCCAGTGATCAGCTGTTTGTCAAGGGTTCCAATGCACAATGCTTTGCAAGCACCACATCTGGTCTTGTAAAGCTCATGCGGTGAGGGGGGGGAAGGACCATTGTGACATCATATGATGCACAGGTTCTGACCACGCCCACTTGTCAAACTTGGTCCGTGGCTGTTTGAGGAGATAAGGACCCACCCTGCTGGCCAGTTCCAGTTCTTTATCTCCAGTTTATACCAGTACCCTTGGATGGGGGAGGAACAAAAAAACCACAGATACTCTGTCTCATTCAGAATCTGAATATCTGGGGAAGTAGGCAACCTCACACAGTTTTAAACCAGTGATGGACTGAACCAGGGTTGTATTAATTTTCATATTTTATGCCAGGAGGAAAGCCACTTTGTCCCGTGACTCCAGCAGCAGGGGGAAATAAATCAATAATTTCCTGTTCACTAAGAGCAAATTCTACATGGCAGTTTGCAGCTGTAAATGTTTCAAGCCGGTCCTTGCGCTCCACCTCCATCCTATTAATACAGAGACACATTAGTCAGATTATGTAACCTTCTAAGCGCAGCCTGCTAATTTCTCCAAGGTTGCCTTCACGTTTCTGTCCATTGCTTCCAGTTTTGCAGCCTAATGTTATTTTCAGTGCCACCCAGTTAACAGCACTCATTTAGAGGCAGAGAAAAGTCGGCTCTTTCACCCATATGCTTCTCTTACTAATGGGAATTAGCTGAATGGAAAATGATCACAAACAGAATCCATTTGCCAAGGGTGGGGAGCGGGGAACAGGCTAGAAGCTTTCAAGGACCCAAGCAATGAATGAACATCTTTTGCTAATGGTTGGCTGCTTTTCTTATTAATACAGATATAATGATGTTAAAGCTTCTCTATTAAGTCACTAGACCTACCTTACTGGTTACATTTCATTTCTTAGAAACAGGCCCATTTTTCAACTACATCTGAATCTATAGCGCTTTTCAAGGCCTGAAAAATCACAAGCAATGCAGGAAAAGACATTGTCTTTCCCTCTATTTCCAGCGTTTAAGCTGTTATGGAGCCAAAATGGCACCACCTACACATGAGAGGGAGGGAACAGCAGGCTTTGGAAACTCCCTCAAAGTGAAATGTATGTGTTAAAGGTGGGGGACACACCAAAATAGCCTGATGAGGATTGAGCTTGCTCAGTGGAGAGCATTGACTGAGGCTGGATTTTGACACCTCAAAGAAGCGATTCAGTTAAACACGGTGTAAACTTCATACGGGGAAATCCCGTTGGCAGAGAACAGAACTCCACAGCGTCATCTGATGCCACAGTTTTATAACTCATATAAAGCGCTTTATCTTTACAAACGTAGCTGGGTCCTGAGTGTTATGGGGAGGGAGAATAGAATGGAGTGACTAGAATTCTGAACACCAGCACTCCATGCTGCAGCATTTTGTTGCAGCTTGCACGTGTTAATTCAGAATGCTCCAAAGTTTTGGAGAAAAGGAACTGCATGTCATCAGCATATCAATGGCAGATTGTCCCAAACCTCCCAATTACCACTCCCAGTGGCTTCATTTAGACCTCGAACTGCATGCAACTAAGCAATCCTGTGTTAAGTGTCATTTTCTATAAAAGGCAGTGCTTTAGAGTTATAAAATCGATTCTTGGTGTGTTAAATTAATGGAGAAGGAATGCAGTAAACGGGAATGCAGTTAAATTAATGGAGAAGGAACACAGCAATGTAAACAAATGGCATTAGTATGTGTTTTGTCCTCCTGGCACCCTACGGAATTGCGGACAATCCCGCAGAGGGTGCTGGACTTCTGCCTTGGCTGTAAGAACCCCCCAAAAACGACATTTTGCAGGAGACCCTTCTTTAATCTTTGCTCTGAATACAATACTGACAGAGAAAACCTTGTTTGGAAGCAGCCTTCCAGTGCTTTCAAAGCTAGCAGTTCCAATTAAAGGGCTAAGTCTGCCTTGCGTTTTTAACAAATGATTCCTGCTGGTTCCTTCTAGCGCATGACGGGGCTTCTGTGATGGGAGAAAGGAAAGCGTTGGAGTTGGTGCATCACCTCAAAGGTGCCTATGCTTTCTGCATGGGGAGAAATTGTTCAGGAGCCGTTCATCCATGAGGAATTCTGTTTCCAGTAACTCTGCCAAGGTCAAAGAGACCAATTGAGCTCTGTTATGCTGAGTAAGTAATGGCCAGGGCAAGGGAGAGCTGCCTGGAGGCACTCTTAACTTTTACACCCACAGACTTTTGCAGATTTGAAAATACAGATGGAAAGGCTGAAGAAACAGAACAAAGAAAAGGTCTATTTAGCTTTATTATTGAGACCATGGGGTGACTGTGAGCACCCAGATACAGCTTTTTATTTATTTTTAACTACAAAATACCTCGCAGATTTTGCATTCTAAAGAAAATGCAGTGAAATATATTCATGTGTATAATTCTTATATTTCCCAGTAAAAAGGTAAAGGGACCCCTGACCATTAGGTTCAGTCGTGACCAACTCTGGGGTTGTGGCGCTCATCTCCCTTTACTGGCCGAGGGAGCTGGCGTACAGCTTCCGGGTCATGTGGCCAGCATGACTAAGCTGCTTCTGGCGAACCAGAGCTGTGCAGGGAAACACCGTTTACCTTCCCACCAGAGCAGTACCTATTTATCTACTTGCACTTTGACATGCTTTCGAACTGCTAGGTTGGCAGGAGCAGGGACCAAACAACGGGAGCTCACCCCGTCGCGGGGATTCGAACCACCAACCTCCTGATTGGCAAGTCCTAGGCTCTGTGGTTTAACCCACAGCGCCACCCGCATCCCTATATTTCCAAGTAGTGGTGTTATATTTATAGTATAGTATTATTACATTTATGATGTTTATAGGCCATCTTTCCTCTAAGAGGCTCAAGGTGAGAGAGAGACCTTTGCTTATAGGTCTATTATTTAATATTTTCAAAGATGCTGAGCCAGTGCTGGACAGCACAAAGCATTGTATTGATATTCTTGGTGTATCTCTGATGCTTATATTATGTTTTTAAAGAGTTCTGCAAGTAATAGCTTGAGCAATATTTTTCTGGGCCTGGGCAATGATTTCTTCCAAATGGAGTAAGTTCTTCTGCATCCTGTTGCTTCAAACTGAGCAATATTAATATCTGCAACAGACGATTATGCTATTGGCATGGAAGTAAAGCTTCACAAACCCTGGGAACAATTGCTTTATTTTAGCAGCATTGAATTCTCTTAACTTGGAGTAGATTGGGAGCATTTCCACACAGATGAGATTATTATTAGGGTTCTTTGCAGGCCAGGGTCAAGATCATGTTGAATTTGGCCAGATCAGGGTTCTATCTCATGGGAAGCTTATTCTATTCTGATCTACAGTATTGGCCAGCCATGTAAACAGTGGGGATGTGAAAGCTGCACATGTGGACAGGACACACCTTGTTGAGCTCAAGCCTAATCTATGTGACTCTCCTCACATCTTCTCTCAATGCATGAGAGGAATCATCTGAACCCTTCTATTCACATTAGCAAGGAGCCACAGAAAAGTGCAGTGACAGAGGCTTGTGCAGGAGTATTTCCTAGTGCTTAATGCTAGCATGGCCCAAATCCATCTGTCTCCTACTTAGTTACCCATACTGGTGTCAGGCGTTCTCCACTAGAGGCTGCTATGGGTTTACTCTTAAGAAAGGGATGGGGAAAACTGTGATTCTTTAGGGTTGCCATATTTCAAAAAGTGAAAATTCGGACACGAAAGTTGAAGTTTTTGAGCTATTCTTAAGGAAATCCATCCAAATTGGATGTCTGTCTGTCACAAGAGACTAGGGCCCTGCGGGACTTGACATCTTTCCGCAGGGCCTACAAGACAGAGCTGTTCCACCAGGCCTTTGGCCTTTGGCCAAGGCACAGCCTTTGGTAATTCTTCACAGAACTCTAGCCCGATAGTTGCCATCAGTTTGATTTGAACTGATTTTATAATGAATTGATTTTAGAATGCTGTATTATATTACTGTTGTTAGCCACTCTAAGCCCGGCTTTGGCTGGGGAGGGCGGGATATAATTTATTATTATTATTATTATTATTATTATTATTATTATTATTATTATTATTATTAAATTGACACTTCCAAGATGGATTGCTTGCCATCAGTGGCGTAGCTTCATGCTCTGGCACCAGGGGGTGGAGAGCAGGCGGGGGTGGGGCTGGCACGCGTCCCGGGGGCGGGGCATGCCGCCTGTGGAGGCGTGGTACTTAGCGGGGGGGGGGAGCCACAATGGCACCCCACCGGGATTGCACTGCTGGGGGCGCTGCACTCCCCCTGCACTCCTCTTCCTCCACCAGTGCTTGCCATGCATCTGGATTTTCCCAGACATTTCTGCCCAGACACGGTTTGCGACGGCCGGATCCCGACCGTATCCAGGAAATTCCAGATGTATGGCAACCCTAGTAACTCTCCAGATGTAGGTGGACTCCAGCTGCCATCACCCCTACCCTGAACAT
This sequence comes from Podarcis tiliguerta, assembly GCF_965153285.1. Lineage (NCBI taxonomy): Eukaryota > Metazoa > Chordata > Lepidosauria > Squamata > Lacertidae > Podarcis > Podarcis tiliguerta. Next base: position 113,914,521 of record NC_139534.1, on the reverse strand, counting down.
TGGCCACGTTGTCTGGGGCTGATGGGAGTTGGAGTCCAATAATGCTTGAAGGGCCACAGATTTCTCATCTCTGTTCTAAGGTACCAGGCTGAAATTTTCAGCCTTCATGGTAATTTTTTCCCCCAATTATTGATGGAGAGACACCAACCACGTTTCAAAATAACACAGACTTCTCCGCAAAAGTGTCTACCGCTGTTCCCGCCACTGCAGGAGCCTTATCTAGTCATCTGCATCTCGCACTTCATATCCCTACAGGAGGGTGATTATCTCTTAATAGCAACGTCCTTTGCAGTGGATTTGAAAGCAAACCTGTGGGCAAATTAAGACGTGGAGAGCTCCAGATATACTAAGAGGGGAAGTTAAATGGCCAAATCATTAAATAAAAATAGCATGAAATGTCCATTATACTGGTGTCTGGTTTAGGTACAATCTGTTTATTGCACACTCATCCTGACTGCATTATTATACATTTAGAGAAGGAGGCGGGGGGTGGAAACAGAAGAAGCCAGCACCCACGGAGAGCAATTGCAAAAGTATATCTTGTTGCTTAATCCAAATGGCAAACCACTTCGCAATAAGGAGCATGGCCAATTCAGAAAGGTTTCAGATGCCTATAAAACTGTCCCTTTTATCCAGTCCCAATAAAATATCACCCACCGATTTAAAACAAGACTGCAGTGAATCAAAGCTTCGGTCCAAGAAGATCCTAACCACTTTCTGCAGTTGATTATAATGTCAGCCAGGTAAATGATGCTTTCCGTCCATCTTCATTAAGCAGACTGGGAAATGTAATGTCATTTTAATGGGTTGATTTCACTGCAGTTTTTCCTTATTCCGACATCTTGCCCGCCTTCATTTTACAGCGAAACTAAACTTTGACAGGTATACCTGGAAAAAGAAAACTTCTTATACTGAGTGCAGCATCCTGATTTCACAGCAGCTTGACAGATTTTTTTTATTTTTTTGTAAAAATTGCTGCATAAATGTGAAGAAGTGAATTTAAGATTGGGGGAAAACAAGGAACTGATAGAACTGAAATTGACAGATCTTTCTGTCCCTACCTAGGAGTAAGCCCCTTTGAACACAGTGGTCTTACATCTGAGTAAAAAGGTTGCACTAAAAATTAAGTCAGGCATTCATTGAGAGATGCATTGTCTGAGTTTCCCTAATGTGTCAAACCAGGCTCTTGTGTGCATACAAAGGCATGAATGGAGCTTTCCCAGTTGCATCAGTGTAGGGAACATATGCACTGAATGAACACATTTACAATGTGGGGGTCTCTCTTGGACTATAGTAGCCATGGGGTGTCTTTTGTTTTTGTCAGTTTAGCTTGAGCACATCGGCTGCAACTCTACCTACAGAAAGGAAATCTTGCCTCAATCACCCGTTGCTAGTGACATCCAGAATAGACTACTTCAATGTGCTTTACTTGGGGCTGCCTTTCAAAAACAGTTCAGAAACTTTGACTGGTACAAAATATGGCTGCCATGTTGGGCACCATGAGATCAAAACATGTGACACAGGTACTGCACTGCCCCAGTTGCATTGCTGCCACTGCATTTGCAGACCAAATCGAAAGTGCTGGTTTTGACCTTCAAAGCCCCAAGCAGTTTGGGACAAGGTTGCCTTTATACATACGAACTTCCCCACATATTGAGATCAGCTGAGAAAGTCAGGTTAAACACATTTTGCCCTTTGCTCCAAGCTACTATTTGTCCCCAAAAGGAAATTTCTTTGCTGTGTGGGGTGGAACATTCGGATCAGGAACTCAACTATACAGCTGCAAATATAATGTTTTAAGTGTGTTTTAAGTGCATCGTACAAATGTGACACTAGATGGCGCTGATGAGCAAATTTCATATATATTTTACTCCTTTTTTATGGCATTTTCACAGTAGTTTTTTTTAATATCTGTGTAGGTTCAGCCTAGGAAAATGGCACAGTGAGAAAAAGTTAGCCACTCCCCACCCAATGCCGCACCCTCAGTTCAATTCAGACACCCAATGGCTCAGTCCCACTGGGACTAATAGGATGGATGCTAGGGAGGCCAGAACAACCAGTGACAAATTTTCCCCCATCCGCCTCCCTGCTGAGTTCTATAAGGGCATCACGAACCATAAATAGGAAGAAGCTGAAGAGGTGTCAGGCTTCAGGAAATTGGGTCCCTCCCCCCGGTGGCAGTAAATAAGCAGATCAAATGAAAGGAGCGTTCTTACCAGTTGATTTCTTTAATAATCACAGCGAGAAACAAAGGAATGCTTATCTCTCTAGAAATGGCGTAGCTCCCAGTAAAGGTTCACCCCCTCCGTCCCCATTAATCTACTGCTACAACTGATAATATGAGCTTGTTGCTTCTGCACTCTCTGTTCTACCACTCTCAAAACCTGTCTAGTCTTAGGTGAAGGGGGGTCAAGAATGCTATCCAAGGACACTGAATCTGCCAGCTGTCTCTCTCCTGGTGACTATGCCCTTCTGCAAACCACTGTTCTAAATCAATACTGTCCTCCTGCTCTTGGGAAGGTTCGGGAAGGGGGGGGGGCTCTCCCTATTCCTCATCAGTCCAACCATTGACAACAGGTAATCCCATACCCTGGATTTGTTGTAAGAAGCAACAGGCAGGCAGCTGAGGATGCTAAGGCAGTGTCCCATTCACCCTAATGGATTAGCCTCCACTGCACACACCATTTGCCATTTCAAAAAGTGTGGGAGGTCTGGTCACAGATCTCCTGCTGCCTCATCCCTTTGCTGTGGGGAGGGAAAAAGAAAACAAGACACACAGCACGGCCAGCACTGAAATTTCTGCAAATTCATCAGCCCAAAGATGAAGCGGTTCTGCAATACCACCCATAAAAACGGAGGGAAGACCATAAATAAGAACTTTGCCGTCAGTAATTGAGAAGATATAGATTGTTGGCTCGCGCTATGCTCTCACAGGGCGATATTTCATGACAAAGGGGTGCTCTGTTTGGGAGGGCAGCGCTATATTGCTGCTAGATATATTTTTTCAAAAAAATCAAAATCTTAATTAAACAACCGTTAACATTGCCCAATACGTTGCACTCTTCACAGAAAGGTGTTTGTCTTTGTCAGGCATCCAATTTCACATATTAAAAAATGAAGCACTTGTTCCAGCTGCACAGGCTATCAATTCTCAACTTTCTGCTAGCCCAGCCAAGCCCACTCCAAGATACCGTTAGTCAGAATAGTCCATTTCTGTCACTGGGAATTCAGCTTGTAGCCACGGCATCAAAACAGGGTTGACAAGCAGGAGCCATTAAAAGTGCCTTCAGAACTTGTACCTTTTAGAGTTGATGCATCTCCAGAAGAGATCAGGACCATGAAGGCTTGCAAGATGACCATCCTGGATAATGGCCAAGTCGCCAAGGGACTGAGAAGGAAGGAAGAGATGAAAGCATGTGAACTTCAGGGACTCCCCTATGAGTGCTCTCTCTTCCTCTCCCCCAATCCCTTGTCTCCTTGGTTCAGCACCCAGGCAAGCCATAGGGGCTTCAGAAAGGTACTGTACTATGTGGAATCTGGTGGGGACGTGCATGCACAGTTCATGTCACTTGCTGGCACTAGCTCAGTGCTATTTTTCTAGAAAAAGAGGTGCCAGAACTCACTGTGAATGCCTCCCTTGTTCTCTTACCATGGTAATGCTGGCCACCTGAGGTGCCGGAACTGAGTTCCAGCAAGTTCCGGCTGAAAAAAGCCCCAGTACAGCTGTGTAAGATGTACAAAACAAAGTCAAGTGTTCTCCGTTCCTCAGCAGTCAAAGCATATGTCTCTGCTCCTTCATACACCGCACCTACAACTTAACATGACAGCTGCATACACCAAGGACCCTCTTCCTGTGACTTAAGAAGGGGGAAAAGATTGTAGAAGGGAGGGAAGCGATAAATAGGGTTGACATCACTCTGCTGTCCTAGGAACATAGGAAACTGGTCCATCTAGGTGAGTACTGTGCACACTAACTGCCAGCAGCAATTCAGGGTTTCAGATACAGAATCGTTCTCACTAGGGGCAGAGACCTTGCCACTGTGAGATGTGGCTAAGTAGACCCCTGTGCTGTTCCATGAGTCTCCCCCACAAAATACACACACAAAAGAACCCCAGAGCCATTTCTTCCCTTATGGAGTCACAGCCACCAATCTGATGGCTTCATCAAGGTCAGCTGACCTGTTCTGACCTAGTTCGGCCCAAGGAGGCTTCCTGGGCCGATGTGACTTTTCTTCCTGAAGTTTTCTCCTTTGAGTAGAGATGGGTGGTAGTTGACGTGCTAAATCCCCACCTGCTGTCTCCGAAAGTCACCTCTCGGAGGCCAGCTGTGAATTTGAATCTTGGCAAAGCCTAGTTCGCGTGCTTTCAAGGTTACCCATAGGAAATGGTTAACAACGGCAAAAAATGCTTAACCAAAATGCCCACGTTGTTTTTCACTAAATCAACGTGGTGTTAAAAAGCTACCAGATGAGACTGTAGAACCACCCGCTGAGCTACTGAGTGGGATAAAAAGCCGTTTGTGCTAAAAATATTTGGAGAGATGGATTTGATAGATCCACACAATGTCTCCTATAATTTATCAGTTCAGCTCCTGCTTGTATCTGTTTCCCAAGTTTTGTTTGCCTTTTGCCTTTTGCTGAGATATTCAGTCCCTGACGTAGTTGAAGCATGTCCACGAAGTAGCTTGCTTTGTAACCTCATCAGCATCATTTTATTAGATTTCTTACCTGCTCTTCACCATGTGGTCCCAGGGTGGATGACAGCCCTATAAAAATGCACTGTTGAAACCAGCTTAATTAAACATCTATAATGGTGGCTCAGTGGTGGAGCATCTGCTTTGCATGCAGAAGGTCCCAGGATCAGTCTTCAGGATCTCTGGAAGAGAACCCTGCTCGAAAGCCTGGAGTGCCACTGCCTGTCAGTGTAGACAATACTGACCTAGCCTGGATCTTGACACATAAAAAAGAAGAAGAAGGAAAACAAGTTGTAAACTTTCAGGAAAACAAGTTGTAAACTTTATTATAGGAAGCCACATTGGCGAAAGACAAGACTCCACAGCACCATCTGGTGTCACAGTGTTATAACAAATGTAAAATAATAATAATAATAATAATAATAATAATAATAATAATAATAATAATAATTTATTATTTATACCCCACCCATCTGGCTGAGTTTCGCCAGCCACTCTGGGTGGCCTCCAACAAAATATTAAAATACAGTAATGCATCAAACATTAAAAGTTTCCCTAAACAGGGCTGCCTTCAGATGTCTTCGAAAAGTCTGGTAGTTGTTTTTCTCTTTGACATCTGGTGGGAGGGTGTTCCACAGGGCAGGTGCCACTACCGAGAAGGCCCTCTGCCTGGTTCCCTGTAACTTGGCTTCTCACAGCGAGGGATTCAGCTTTACTAATGTCACTGAATCCCTTGATAGATGATCAGTGGATCTGACTCAGTATAAGGCAGTTTCCAATGTTCCCATGAGTTCGTTCATTGGTGTTAACCTCTTTTTGAAAGCAATGAAGTGTTTTTCACTGAACAGCAGCTTCCTGTATACCTAATTCTGTTCCACAGAAATTGGCAGTGACTGTGATCTGAAATAATAACTATGATATATGAAGCTCCTCACATGGGTCTCTAACTTGAGGTTAGGGATGGGCACATCATCCTCTAGTCAGTCCTCATCACTTCCTTATGTGTTCACCCTGAAGCCCATTCCATCCATTTCGACACTAATCTGCAATTTAAAAAACCCTCATTACAATATCAAACACATTTTCTACCAAATGTGCATTTCTATACATATTTCTTCTCAAAGTCCACAATTCTAATTGTGCTTTCCCCCTTAAAAAATACATTTTAACCTGTAATTAAATACTGCTTTTGAACTGAGAACTATGTCAGAATGTTTGGAAAGTACAAAAGATTATGGATAACTCAGCTGTAATCTGCACATTAGTTTGTGATGTCTGGATCAAGCCTGGTTTGGTTTTTTTCAGAATTTGAAAAGAATTTATCATCTGCAAGAATCCTTCCTTGAAGACAGATTGATTTCTTGCTAGAGGGGAAAAAAATATTACCTAATTTCCGGAAAGAGACATTTTTTCCAAGTAAAAAAGAAGGTTAATTGATGAAAAATGGTTTTAAAAGAGCAACACCACCTTTAGACGAGTTTTATAGAATGGAGAGTTGCCTTGTTAGATCTGACAGTTTACTATAGATGCTTTTTGAAGTTTAAACTTGGCCTTCGAGATGACATTTGAGGTAAAAATTATTAAAGGTTAGGTGCATTGGAATATCTGCATGTTATAACCTTGGGCACAATCCAAAGAAGGCTTAAGTGCACTTAAGACCTTTGTATTGGATCCAGAATTCTCCTTCCGTGGATGCAAATGTTCCTTCTATACACAGAAGACCCATGGATGGTTCCTGCTATTGGAGGGTGGAGGTGGCAACTTTTGCCAATTCCGTCCCCCCACTTGCACCCCCAAATGTATACTGGGAAAATGAGAAACTGAGAGAAATCAAAACTATAATACAGGGCTACGTGGACAATATAGTCTGGTCTGGCATTGGAGAGCTAATATTGGTTAATAACAGCAGCAGCAACAAAAGGTCAAAATGACCTTGCAGAAATGCAGGTTTGATGTTTCCTAAAATGAAAGGTGTTACAGAAAGAAGGATACATACCTTGAGATCTGAATCTACACAATCATGACATTCCCCCCCCCCCCCAATATTCTCTAACTTTTAAATGGTGGAAAGAATTGTTTGACAATGAAGTTGTCTCAAAGTGCTAAAGCAAGTTTAATGGCTAGCTAGTAAGAGGACATTTTATTTTGAAATAAGGAAAAAAAGATGACTCTGTGAGACATCATGAGCCCATAAATACATCCGTGAACTTTGTGTTCACCCATAAAATAAAGACTACATAAATCGTAAACTAAGGAGACAACTGTAAATTGGATGAAAGCGAAATCTGAGCAGTGGGACTGAAAATTATGACTGTATCACAGAATATATTTGTGTGATCAAAAGTCACAAGAATGCGCCACTTCCTCGGTGCTGAGACATTCTGAAGAATGTTCTAGAAGAGGTTGCATTTGACTCGTCCAATATTTCAGGGCTCTACTGAGCCAGTGCCTGATTAAGTGAAGTGTAACTTATCAGTATTTCTTCACTCTGAGAAGATTTGTAGTAGAGCATCATCAGTGTTTTATTGTCATCTCAGGGCAAAAAGCTAAGCTGTTCCAGGAAGAGGAGTGAGACAAGGAAAATGGAGCAACGGCTTTAAATTTTAACACAAGGTACTAGAGGTCCTTACAGGTCACTAAAACCCAATGAATCCACTCACTCTCTGTTTGATGTGCATGAGTCATAGGTGTGCATAAGGTTGGTGTGTATGAGTTATGCTTGCTTTATCTCTCTGCAGCCAGCCTTTGGGAGAATTACATTATTTAAGTCTTCTATAAATAACCAACACTAAATCGCCTTTGTTGGGTAAGAGGTCAATAATGCTCTTTTGAAGTGGAATCTTCCGTTTAGACCAAATAACCACCAGCACGTTGAAACCACAAGGACTGAGTCTATTTGTTGGTGTGTTCCCCCTGCAATAAAATAAAATAAAATAAAATAAAATAAAATAAAATTGATGCAATCTAATAATGATGGTGGTGGTGATGATGATGATGAAAAATGGAGCAGCAAAATGAAAAGACTAAGATATGTAGGGAATAAGAATAGATGTGGAGCAAGCAGAGATCTCTAGATTCCCTAACATAAAAACGGTGACATTTGTGTGTGCTGTTTGCCTAAGCAAAGTGTTGCGATATAAGGGCCCCATCTGCACTATATATTTAAAGCAGTATCGTACCACTTTAAACAATCATGGCTTCCTCCAAACAATCCTAGGAGCTGTAGTTTGTCAAGAATGCTGAGAGTTGTTAGAAAGCCCAATTCCCCTTACAGAACTACAATTCTTTGCGTTCCCTGGGAAGAGGTGTTGATTGTTAAACCAATTCCCAGCACCCTTAACAAATTATAGTTCCCAGGATTCTTTGCGTGAACCAATGGCTGTTCGAAGTGGTATGGTACTGCTTCAAACGCCTAGTGCAGGCAGAGCCAAGGTTTAGAGGCAATGCATTCTTTATAAAACTTATCTAGTTGAATGTGTATTAACTAGGCACATCTATATATGCCCCAAGGAGCGGGGCAGGGCCCACCCATGAGGCAAGGTGAGGTGACTGCCTCAGGCAGCAGGATCCATAGGGACAGCAGATCCAGACTCGAAGGAACGCAGAGCCTGTTGCTGCTACTGCAATGCCAACAACTGCTAAGGCATGCTCCTTGCAGGCCAAATCTACTGTCTCCTCAGCAGGCCATCCTGCATCTATAGTGGATTCTTGTCAAATAGGAAGCACTGCTGGTCTCCTCCCAGCCTTGTTCCCGATGTAGATCTTTATTCCCTTTATTGATTCTAATGTAAATATTCATTCATCCCTTCTTCTCTGAAGAGGGGACACCATTTTGTGTTTTGCCTCAGGTGCCAAGATGTGTTGGGCTGGCCCTGCTGAGGAGCCACTATCAAAGTCAACAGAACTGATAATACAGTGGTACCTCAGGTTAAGAACTTAATTTGTTCTGGAGGTCCGTTCTTAACCTGAAACTGTTCTTAACCTGAGGTACCACTTTAGCTAATGGGGCCTCCCGCTGCCGCCGCACGATTTCTGTTCTCATCCTGAAGGAGTTTTTAACCCGAGGTACTATTTCTGGGTTAGTGGAGTCTGTAACCTGAAGTGTCTGTAACCTGAAGCGTCTGTAACCCAAGGTATAGATAGATAGATAGATGATAGATAGATAGATAGATAGACAGATAGACAGACACACAGACAGACAGACAGACAGACAGATAGCATTTCTACCACAACTTTCCTCCCAGAGGAGGTGAAGTGATTTTCCCCAATTTGTTCATTCTGACAGGGACGACACAGAACAACTGCAACAACTGTATTGTTGTTTTTACAATGGGTTTGATAGCCCCTCTTTTAGCTAATATCTTTCTCAGATATTTGAAACATTACCTTCCTGAAGTTCTGCAGCAGAGACATGGGGAGCTAGTGTATACTAGATCACACTAGGTAGCAACAAGTCATGTCACCTGCTAAATTATCTCTGAGGGGAGAAGCTCAAAACTGAAGATGTCAGGAATTGAACTTGGGACATTCTACATACAAGGCATGTGGTCTGTCATTGCCATTGAGCTTCAACAACCACAAACAGGATAGCGTAGAGGACAAAGGGATATAAAATATTTTGTACATCAAAGGTTCTCTGTGAAGGCATCACTCCAACTATCATTAACAGGGAGCCAATAGGACTTAAAAGTGGCCAGAATTACTCATCTGATTGATCTGAAAGGGACTAGACTAACTAGGTAGATGTATTAATTTTGTCCTATAAGCACTTACCTGGAAATTACTCAGTCCTATTGGTATGCAAAGGATTGCATCTGTGTTCCCTCTTACTAGTGAAATTTTATTGTGAACATTTTTCAGTTTCCTGTTTACTTACGCAACACTCTAAAAAATGGAGAAGAAACTATCTGAACAAACACATGATATATTATTAGCTTTGTCTCTTTACTTGTTTTGTGTGATTTTTTTTTTTAATGCTGTGGTGGTAGCTAAACAAGCATTTACTTGTCCTTTAGCTGAATCCCATACTCAATTATCTGAGAATAAGCCCCATTAAACTCAATGGGACTTACTCCTGAGTGGATGTGCATAGAATTGTACTGTCAGGCTTCAATCCTAAGCACTCTTACCTGGAAGAAACTGTCACTGAAACCAGTGTGGTTTATTTTATAGAATCATACAACTCTAGAGTTGGAAGAGACCTTGAGGGTCATCTAGTCCAAGCTCCTGCAATGCAGGAATCTCATTTAAAGCATCCATGACAGATGGCCATCCAACCTCTGCTTAAAAACTTCCAAGGAAGGAGAGTCTACCACATGGGTAGGCAAACTGAGGCCCAGGGGCCAGATGAGGCCAAATTGCCTTCTGGATCTGGCCCGCATGGATCACCAGTTCTTTCTCTCTCTCTCCCTCTCCCTCACACAGCGACGGTGCCTCCTCCCTCCCTCCTCTGGGCTTCTCCCTGCCCTGCCTAGAGGAGGAAGGGGGCTGGGCTTTTTGGTGCCAGCAGCAGCAGCGCTCAAACAGCCGCCATTTTAAGCAGCCCCTCTCTGGAGCCCTTTCATGTGCCACTCATCGTCCCACCGCTGCTGCCAGCCCCTGGCGCTCGCAAGACACAGGCAAGCAGCCTCCTGGACTCGTGGTGCTCTTGCATCATTATTTTTTTTCAAAATATAATCCGGCCCCCCACAAGGTCTGAGGGACAGTGAACTGGCCCCGTGCCGAAAAAGTTTGCTGACCCCTGGTCTACCAGCTCTCGTGAGAGCCCATTCCACCATCTAAAAGTTCTTACTGTCAGAAAGAATATGCAAATAACTTATGCACTAATAGTGTGCCATAATAGCATGTTTTCAGGCGATACTGATAATGCTGATGTGCAATATTATTTGAAAGGCAAACACAGTTGCGGTGGGTGCAGAAAGAAAGTAATTGAGCTCATCTGATTGTGGCAACAGATGAGATGAGAAAATGTATTTGCTTTCTGGAGAAAAATTCTTAGGGCCTGTGAGTGCATGGAACTAGTTGCCCTAATTGGCTACTCATCACTTCCAGGTACTTAACAGGCTCTTGTATAATCAAGCTTGAGAATCTACTGCAACAGCAGCTTAAAAGCAATTGCCATAAGGCTTATAGCACCAATAGAGAGTACTGGGAAGAAATATTATATGTAGATGATATTTTATTATTCATGACTGGGTGAAAAAAAAATCTACTGAAATTTCAAACCTGATCAATCTGCTGTTATTTTAAGTTCTCATGTTATAATGCTTTGCATAAAATGCATATCATCAGAAGACCTTAAAATGCTTAGGACACCCTGGGATAAATGCCAGCATCAAATAGATGATTCAAGCAGCCTTTTGCAGATTTATGGTGAAATCTTTTGCCACTCGACTTCAGTTGAGCAAGGATTTCGTACTCAGACATTAAACATGCAGCTGAGGAGGTGACAAACTGAGAAATCAGAAAGGGGCTAACTGAATATATAAGCTGACATCTAGTAATCATTAAAGAGTAATTTAGACTCCCTCTCTGAAACAAAATTGTTCTTTTTTGTTTTTTAATAATTATTATGTAACAGTCAAGATTACAGCCCTGTTTCCTGAGGTTCTGTCAGAAACTTTTGGGCAAACAGAGCCCAGAATCAAATCATAAGTATAGCGTCATGAAGGGAAAAGATTGGCATTTTGCTTGGTAATAAATAGCTCTAGCCTAAAATGATTTATAATGGTGATGGATGATAGCGGCTGGAGAAATTCTATGTTCAGTTCTGCTTCTTGGTCACTTTCTGCAGAAAACCATCTTTCAGTGTGAATTTTTTGTATGTTAATGCTTTAATAATTAACTGTAATTTAAGACCTTGGCATTTTCAAAGCATACATGTTTTGCTTGTGATGGACACTTGCCCCTTCCACCAAGTGGGTGGCTTTTGCGAATCCTTGCACTTGGTCACCATCCGGGGGCAGAAAAAAGAAAACAGAACACACATGGCTGAGTGGCCATTTATGGAATTCCCCTTGGCTGCCTGGGCAGCTGGCTCAAGTTCCTGAGCTGCCCTGGCAGCCAGCGGGGCATAAACGCTGGCAGTGCCTTCCTACTTCAGGCAATTTCCAAGCATACATGCTTTGCCTGTAATGACACTGCCCACTCATCCTGGTCATCATTTCTTGAAAAATCTATCCCACTTTACAGTGGGAAGTACTCAGAGGGGCTACAGAAGCTCTCAATAAGCTTTGAGAATGCAAGGGGTTTCTCATTAAAAGATTAAAATACCACAAGAATGCAGATATCACAATCAGAAGTTACTTGTTCATGTAAATGAGAGAAGGATTAAAAGTTTCCAGCTCACAGTACATATATACAGAGATCGAAAGAAACCCTGGAGGATTTCAGAGCAGAAATGTTAGAGAAACTGCAATCAGTAAGGCACATATATGCATATGTGATGGCCAGGTCCTGTTGTTCTGGAATATATTTGCAGAATTGGCAAACATTACACACCACACAGTATGTGTTGCACTAGAACTAACTCTTTTAACAATTTGGGAGGAGCAAAATGAGAAAGTGGCATCTAAGGAACTAATAGTATCTTTGTTGATGGCTGCCTACAGGGTAATAAGGAAAAACGGGAAAACTGCAGAACTTCTGACACTGAATTCTTGGTACAGCGAGTTGTGGCAAACAGCTATGGCAGAAAAAATTGACATACCAACTTAATTTAGTGTGATATGATTTTATCTCAAATAAAAATCAGGGACATATGGAACAATATTTATTAAAGCCTTTCTCAGGTTATGGAAAAGAGATTAAATATGAACTGTGATACTATGATGAAGTATGTGGAAAACCTCCAAGTTGCCAGAGGAGCTTACATATATGCATACCTAGATAAAGAGGAAAAAATATGTGAAATGCAATACATAACGTATTTATTACTGCACAGGTTGCAAATTTTGCCTTGGCTGCAAATAAGTTGAGAGCTAGAGACCAAGACAAGTATCATAAGGGGGTGTGTGAGAAGTGGAGTGCTTAACTTATGCAGGTGTGATTTTTTTGCATTTTTGTATGTTTGCTTTGGTGTTGTTGCTGTTCAGTTTTAAATTAATTATTTGCATTTTACGCATTGTGATCAATTGTGATGGCTTATAGATTTAGAAATAAAGATTTCATTCATTACATGTTACCTTCTGTTAGTAATTAAAAGATGTAACTCTGTTTTGTTTTAGTTTTGTTGGTTTTTGCATGTGTGTGTGTTCATATATGTGTGTATGTGTTAATAATAAAGCTTACATTGACCATATTTGCATGTCATGGTAAAACACGGTTTAACATACAGAAATGAAAGGCACCCACTTCATTCCTTCCCACTTGCTCCAGGAGGAAACAAACTAGTTGACGACTTAGTGTTGCATCCAAACCAGAGATTTTGGTTTGCTTCAACCCGCCACCCAGCAAATCATAATCTGTAGTGAAGGTTTGCTATTGACTTACTGATAGCGGATTGTTGGAGAAAAAGAAACACAGGTTTGGAAGCAATGCTAAGCCAGGTATTGTGGTTTGTTTCTTCCATGCGCTAGCAGGAAGGAGACAAACAGCCCAGGAAGGTGTACCATGATGTGTGAATGGGGCCAATATCCCACAGTTATTTTTTGCAAATATTGTAAAAACATATAGTGATAAGTCCTACTCAGAGTAAACCCACTGAAATTAATGAACCTCAGTTAGCCATGTCCAGTAACTTCAATAGGTCTACTCTGAGTAAGACCCTAATATACATACGGGATTGTGACTCTCTTTGCCCTGCTCTCCATAGAACCAAAGAGGTGGGAAATACCTCATGAGCAAACAGGAAGAAATCTAAGACAAAAGAGGGAGGCACTGCCAATGGATGGTGATTGCAGAGACTGCAGAAATTTACTCAGGTGTTTCTCTTTTTCTACCTTAAAGGCAAGAACAAAGTGTCTGACAAAATATACCCTTGAAATGGTGACCGTGGCCAACAAAATTGCAATACATTCTGTTGTGTCAGCACTGGCAACTCCAGACATAGATCACGCAGTGACTTGTAGAGAGGTAACGCCTTCTGGCAGCTTGCATTACTAACAACTGGAAAACAGATGGGTCTCCCTTCTGGGCTTGCAGACAGATCGGTAATATATTTTCTGAATGGAACAGAAAGCCTTAATATTTCAGAGGCACAACAACAACAATGACAGAACGCCGAGTCACAGAACCAAATTCAGACTGGCTGGGACCAGTGGAAGCAACTGCTCTTCAGATCAGTGAGTCTTCTTCAATTATAACTGCTGGAAGGAGCCAGGACCGGCCCTACTGTTAGGCACAATTGGGCAGATACCTTGAATGGTGGATGCTGGTGGATGCAGGAGGGTGGCAGTGACAGCTCCACAGTCCTTCCTCTCTGTTGAAGAACAGAGCTCTGTGTGCCACATTGTCTAGCCTGCAGTCTTCAACTACAGTGGTGCCCCATTGCCAGTGTGACAGTAGGATACAATGGCAAGTCTGGTCAGCTTCTGTAAGTGGAAATGGGAGAGGCACCACCTCGTCCTTCACTTCTGTAGGACCAGCCTGAGATATTTTGTTGCCTGAGGCAAAGGACAAGATGGGGCTTCCCTATTCCATATTGGAAGCCAACCAGACTGGTGTTGGATTCTTCTTCAACATTGGCCTCAGGATAGTGTCTTTTGTCACAGCTGAAGGCAGCAGGCTTGCTTAAAGTTTATCGTGATACACACAGCTCCATACCCTCCAATATTTATCCGATGAAAATAGGGATGTCCTATTCCATAATAATAATAATAATTTTATTATTTATACCCTACCCATGTGACTGGATTGCCCCAGCCACTCTGGGTAACTTCCAAAATCTATAAAACATTAAACGTTAAAAGCAGAGACATCACCTTGCTGACAAAGGTCCGTATAGTTAAACTATGGTTTTCCCAGTAGTGATGTATGGAAGTGAGAGCTGGACCATAAAGAAGGCTGATTGCCAAAGAATTGATGCTTTTGAATTATGGTGCTGGAGGAGACTCTTGAGAGTCCCATGGACTGCAAGAAGATCAAACCTATCCATCCTTCAGGAAATCAGCCCTGAGTGCTCACTGGAAGTACAGATCATGAAGCTGAGGCTCCAATACTTTGGCCACCTCATGAGAAGAGAAGACTCCCTGGAAAAGACCCTGATGCTGGGAAAGATGAAGGGCACAAGGAGAAGGGGACGACAGAGGATGAGATGGTTGGACAGTGTTCTCGAAACTACTAACATGAGTTTGACCAAACTGTAGGAGGCAGTGGAAGACGGGAGTGCCTGGCGTGCTCTGGTCCATGGGGTCACAAAGAGTCGGACACGACTAAACAACTAAACAACAACAACAAAGAATACAAAGTTGCCTTCAGATGTCTTCTAAAGATTGTATAGTTACTTATCTCTGTGGCTCAGGGGTCACATAACTTCCAAACAGTGATGAAAATAGGGTCATCTTAAGGAAAAGCGGGACATTCAGGGATCAAATCAGAAACTGAGACGGCTTCTGTAAATCTGCGACTGTCCCTGGAAAACAGTGACACTTGAAAGGTCTGCAATCCACATAAGATTGAGGCACTGTTAGATAGATGGGAGATTGCCTGTTCTTGATGGGGTCTCACATTCTCTCTCTGAAGGAGTGGGTATGCAGCGTGGAGGTCCTTCTGAATCCATTCCTGTCACTTGAGGCTCAGGTGGCCTCAGTGGCATGGAATGCCTTCCATCAGCTTTGGCTGGTGGCCCAGCTGTACCCCATCTGGGCAGGGATAGGCTACTCAGTGGTTCTCAAACGTTATTCCCTGGGCCACACTTTCAGAATAAAAATTTGCCAAAGCATGCCTCTTCTCTCAAGCCTTTAAAACTGTGGGGGAGGACATTGTTTTTGTTTGTTACTATGTTTTGCATTTTTGTGTTTTTATATTGTAAACTGCCCTGTGACCCTTGGATGAAGGGTGTTATAGAAATTTTAATGATGATGATGATCATGTCCCAAACATCTGGAGGGCACCAGCTTGGGGAAAGTTGGTATGGACAAGACTAAGGTAAATGGACCAATGGCTTGACTCAATACAAGGCAGTCTGCTGCATTCCTTGTTGTCACCTACAACATTCCACCTCCATAGAAAAGAGAGACTCTAATATTATCTTTTTTGTTGTGCAAACTTCACTACCTCAGTTTGCCTCCCTCTGGAAAGAAATGCAAACAGTTATTTAAATATTTGACAATGAATGCAAATGTTATTTTCATCCAAATGCCTCTGGTTTTTTTTAATGGAAAAAGATCCATTTTCTCATTTTATTTTCTCAGGCTGTTGCTCCTGTTATTATTGCTTGGAATGAAAAATGTCAAAATATCTTTGCCAGGCATCCTGCACACACATGAATAGTTGTCCTCGCTGTGCACACACATTTGTAGATTTAAGGCTGGTAAGTTGGTGTTTTCACACAACAGTCAACATAACAAGCTTAGCCTGAGGAATAGGTTTATTTGGGCTCATTCACCGATATTTGCTTCATCCTTCAATTATGCAGCAATTGGCTTGGAATCACAGAGATTCAGAAGTAGAATAATACAGGATTGACAGTTCTCACAAACTTGCAATGGGCACCATGAACCCTCTTCTCTCTCAATGACCTCATTTGGTTGCAATGATAAACCACGGTTTAATGTTACAGGAATAAACCATGGTGAACCATGGGCATGCATGCTCCCCCTCCTTCTCCACCCCCAATATGACCATGAGGAGGAGTTTAGAAGCTTTTGCACCTTTCCATTTTAGACTAACTATAGTTATTCATTATGTCCGAACCTGAGCAACATGGTGTTAACTATGGTTAGTTGGAACAAACCAGCTTCAAACCACATTTATGAAGCTGACTTGTTTCAATTAGGCATAGTTAAGACTGGCTTCAATTTGGGATTCAGCTACAATGCTGAACTATGGTGCTGGTGAGTAAAAACAATAACAATAAACAATTGCTGTTATAAACCAGGCCAACATCCGGCTCCTAATTCTTAACCAAAGATCAATATTACATGGACCTATACCAAGCCTTCATCTTGGATGCTGAATCAAGCCTCAAAAACTTTTAAGTCCAATGACATATGTCCTATCATTACAAACCAGCAATGACATAATCTTAGTCATTTTTGGATGCAGAAAAGTTTTGGGACCTATTTGCAAGAGCTAAGAGAAGTTGATTCTGTATGAAACCAAAATCGTATAACCAAAGTCTTAAGACTGGTTGGTAATAAACTCTGCCGTACTGTGTCTCTCCTCCAGAACTAGTTGTATAATAAAATGGCTGCTAGGATCACAAACTAAGACAAGAATGGTTATGAAACACACACAGTTCCACTGGACAGTTGGCTATGCCACAGGGGCTGGTATAGTCTATTGGATTATAGCTTTTGCTTGAAGCCTAGAATAGGGGCTGCTTATAGAACTTTGTTTCCATCCTCCTCTAGACAAATGGATGCCCCACATGATGCCACTGGCATCAACGCAAGGATGTGAGTCACTTCACACATGCAGGGAAAGAAGTGAGAAAATGAGTCACGCTTCTTTCTTTCTTTGCTTCTGCTCAACACAGGAAGTGGGACTCACTGGTGTGAAGCCATCTGGGGATCATGGCTCTCACAACGGGAAGCATCTACGAGCGCCATTTTCCATGTTGCACATTGGCCAGGATCTGATGAGCTGCTTTAGACGTGCCCAGTAGGAACTTGGATCATTTATCTTCCAACACCAGGACCTTGTGTCACATCCCAAACTATTCTAGAAAGGTCCCCTAGCTTCAGAAGTAGTTTTGCGGCACCTAACTGAGAAACGCAAATCCCAATGCAGAGAACATTTTCAGCTATAGTAACAATTGATAGTTCTATTCTTGGCAGATTGGTCTAATCTAGGGATAGGGAACCTGTTCCCATCCAGATGCAATCATCTTTGACCATTGGCTTTGAATTAAGCAAGCCAGTCTGGCTTGTGCAGATTAGATTGTTCCTCGCAAATCCCATTTAGTTCCCTCTTAAAAACAATAATAACACAATAGTCTTCTTTTAAAAGCAATGATATGGTTTACTTACATTCAGTTCACAGTATGGTCCTGAAGGCAGGCTTTAGCTTAGAGTTACAGAGAAAAGTGTGGGTTCATCCTCTGTGTAACCCATGTGCTGTTGGCTGAGAGCCAGCAGACAGCAAAAGGCAGCAAGATGGAATAAGGTGGAAAAAGGGAAGATGGCTGCGTGCCAGGGTCACACCCATCTACCTGGTCACACACAGGGGGAGGATGCTCCAGATCAGCTGTGACAGGAAGTCCTCATGGCTGGAGCAGCAAACAGGAAATGTTGTATTTTACTGCTTTTGTGATGTTACATCCCACAGGTTGGAATCCAAGAGCATCTGGAGGGCTGCAAGTTCCCCATCCCTGGTCTAACCCTTTCAAAAGGATTTGTCTAATCATCCTTTGTCCAAGGGCTAGTGTCAATCCCTGCAGCAAGTCCATCATGACTTGACATTAACATGGTCATGCTGGAAATGACATTGCATGGCGGCAAGTTGCTTGGAACACTCCTGACTTCCTCATTGTCATGTAGAGAGTTGGCCACTGGAGAGAGAGAACAGCACACATCTACAGAGGAAAAATACTTACCTTTGGATTGGAGTGAACACCAGTGGAGATGGTTTGGAGTAAAAGCCCTATTTGCATTGTTGTTGTTGTTGTTGTTGTTGTTGTTGTTGTTGTTATATTACCCTTCATCATGAGATCTAAGGGCGGTTCACAGAATAAAATGCAGGGTAAAGGTAAAGGGACCCCTGAGCATTAGGTCCAGTCGCGGACGACTCTGGGGTTGCGGCGCTCATCTTGCTTTATTGGCCGAGGGAGCCTGCGTACAGCTTCCGGGTCATGTGGCCAGCATGACTAAGCCGCTTCTGGCGAACCAGAGCAGCGCACAGAAACTCCATTTACCTTCCTGCCAGAGAGGCACCTATTTATCTACTTGCACTTTGGCGTGCTTTCGAACTGCTAGGTTGTCAGGAGCAGGGACCGAGCAACGGGAGCTCACCCCATCGCGAGGATTCGAACCGCCGACCTTCTGATCTGCAAGACCTAGGCTCTGTGGTTTAACCTGCAGCACCACCTGCGTCCCTCTAATGCAGGGTAAAAACAAGTAAATAAGTAAAACAATACAGCAAAACAATAATGCTCCAACTGTGCTACCCAGCCCCCAATACTTTGCTTATGACCCCTAGCCTGGATGAATGTAGGCTGATTGGTGGAAGAATATGGAAGAGAAATTATTGGCCTCTGTGTGGAGTGAGAGTGCATGATAGCCCACTATACATTCAAAGCAGTACCATACCAGTCACAGCTTCCCCCAAGGAATCATGGGAACTGTAGTTTGTTAAGGGTGCTGAGAGTTGTTGGGAGAGCTTTATCCCCTCCCCACTCCTGAGCTACAATTTCCAGAGTGGCTTAACACTCAATTGCTCTTCCAGGGGGAACTCTGGGAATTGTAGCACTGTGAGGGTTTCCTGGGAATAGCAGGTGGAGACAGTAAGTGTTGTTGTGCTCATGTCCTGTTTGTGGGCTCCCCATAGTCATCTGGTTGGCCACTGTGAGAATAGGAAGCTGGACTAGCTGGGCCCTTGGCCTGATCCTGCAGGATCTTCTCATGTTTATTGTGTATAGGCACTCTGCCTCTTCTTTGCCCTTACCTGAAATGAACAGGTTTCCCTGGGTAATGTCAGGTTCCCATGTTTGGAGGAGAAATCGTTTCAAAGCACAGAGTGCATTTTTTTCACATCTCCTTTTATGCTTGATTCAAAGGCTACAAAATGCAAATAAACACAAGTATTAAAAACAGTCATGCAAAAGCTTGTCTCCAAGGCCGTTATCCCAGCTGAGACTTTCTGATGACTGTTATTAATTATTGAACCATTTCATATATTATTCAAGCTTTTCTCTGCTATTTAAAATAGCATTAAAAAAAACAATCTTTAACCAGTTGAATCAATTGGCTCCCACTCTGGCTTTGCCTCTGAAATGATGCTCGGAAAAGAGAGTCTTTCATTGTGTGTTTGGCCTACCATGTTTTTAGTCCGTGTTTCCCATACTTTGCTACCTGGGGCATCCTTTCTGCCCAGGTAATATTGCTTCCTGGCATCCTTTTTGCTCAGTTAACCAAGACTCAGGGATAGGAATTTGCAGGGCCAGTCCAAGATATATTGCTGCCTGAGGCAAAGGACAAGATGGTGCCTCCATGTCCCACATTCCAAAGCCAATCAGACTAGTGGTTGTTCTTCTTCTTCAGCACTGGCTTCATGGCACTTACTTTTGCCACAGCTGAGGGCAGCAGGCTCACTTAAGAGCCATTGTGGCACAAAGCTCTGCCCCTCAACACCACGCTGCTCTCTACCCCACCCAGCACCAGCTGCCTGAGGCAGTTCATTCTGCCCAATGGTAGGGCTGGCCCTGTGCAGCTTTTTCTGCCACACTGTGATGCTTTGGAGATTTCCCCATACCTGCCAGTTATAGTGGCTGCATCTGAGAAGCTTGGTGTATCCTTCTGTCCTCTCTCCTTTGGAATGATATTGCTCCTCATACAATGGCATGGTGACAGGGATGGGGGGGGGGGACAATTGATAATGCCCAGTACATTCATTTCACTTCAAGATGGTAGGTTCATTTCTCTGAGAAGGTAGGTAGGGTCAGATTAAAGCATTTAGAGGCCCTACACACTGGAAAAAATATGATACCCCCTCTATGTAATTTAAAATAAAAACAGCACTAAACTGTTAAATAAAATTTTATTGGTTACATTTCATCCTGCCTTTTATCTTAGTTAACTAAAATAAACAAAAACACAAATTACATAACACACACATTCACAGATACATCCCCAAATCAAATCTGTATCATTAATACCGTATTGGCCCACATATACCGTAAGCCACACTTCGCCCCTCCCCAAATTCCAATCGTGAAAAATTAAAGTACGGCTTATATTCACGACCTTACGCCGCCGGCAAAGCGGTGCGGCTCCCCCCCCCCCCCCGAAGCAGCCCGGGAGCATGGGGCAATGGTGCCCAGCCTGCCCACCACTCCCAAGCTTCCCCTAAGCTGCCAAATTTTAAGGGTGCAGCTTATTTGTGGGTGTGGCTTTTATTCGGGCCAATACAGTAAAACAGAGATTTACACAGGAGCTGATTTCCATGCATTTTAAAATCTATATTAGTAGGATGTCCCCTAAGTCAAGTTTTGGGGTATTTTTAGTGAATGTCAAATTCTTTTTTTTTTTTAATGTATTTTTTCTTTAGTTCTTTTTAGTTCCCTTGCTTTGCTTGTGCCATAAGTATGTGTTTGGGTAGTTCATGCTCATGGGAAGCATGTAAACTGCTTAGAGGTTTATATGATATTGACAGGTCATGGGTTTTTTTTTAAAAAAAACAACACATAATAAGTAAGGGTGCCATTACAGAGAAGGCCCTCACACTAGTTTTCACCAGCTAGTCTTGCAAAGGTGCAACATAACCAAGAGGCCATCACCGGCAGATCATAATGTTAGCACTGTTCATCATTTGTGTGTGTCATGTAACTCATCTAGGTAAAGGTAAAGGGTAAAGGGCCCCCTGACCTTAGGTCCAGTCACGAACGACTCTGGGGTTGCGGCGCTCATCTTGCTTTATTGTCCGAGGGAGCCAGTGTACAGCTTCCGGGTCATGCGGCCGGCATGACTAAGCCGCTTCTGGTGAACCAGAGCAGCGCACGGAAACGCTCATCTAAAAACATCCAAACGCGATATCCATTTTGAATTATATCCAAATGCTTCTGGACAGTTACATTTTCGCCAAAAAAACATATTTAATATTACACAATAGAATAGATAGATAAATATCATTGGCAGAAGACCAAGATTAGGAAAGATTTAACCACTTCTTGGTGAACTGACATCCTTCCTTTGCAGTAGATGCCAAACCACAACCCTAATTTCTAAGCTCTTCATCCTTTGTAAATGTTTAAAGAAGTCCGCGGTGTAATTGGCTTGAGGTTTCACACAAAATTGTTGTGGCTATTGTGCTATCACAAATATATGGGCAACGATGTATATTACATTCCAGTTTGGTTCTTAAACTATTGCAAGCTCTGAGATGGAAATGCAATGGAAATAAGTAATGGGTGGACATACAGTACCGAAAGGCTAATATTCTGTTGCTTTTTTCATTTTTGTTTTTCATTTCCGCAAGCAATTTGAGACGTGGAATCTTCTTCGGGTGCATTTTAATAATTGATTGCAAAATATTTTCCCTTTTCTTTCATGTATAAATTGTAGTTGATGAGGACAAATGAGCGAGAAACAGCTACACAGAAATCTTCAAAAATGGAAGAACAAACCTGCATGGTTTATAGCTGCGCCACGGGATACCTTTGCCAGGCACTCATGCCGTGCGATCACACAGATTAAGACAACAATCACAGCGCATCAAATTTGCATTACCAGAAAGGAGATTTCGACTAAACATTAGGAAGAACTTTTTTAAGGTGAGAGCTATTCAGTATCACCTCAGAAGATGGAGGACTCTCCTTCATTGAAGGTTTTTAAGCAGAGGTTTGGATGGTCATTTGTCAAGGATTTTAGCTGAGATTCCTACATTGCAAGGGGTTAGACTAGATGACCCATGGGCCCCATTCCAACTCTACAGTTTTATGATTCTATGAATGCAGTTAGCCTCTCTACCTCCTCCTCCCTCAAAACTGAGGTGCTGTAGAGGATCTGGTGGCATTCAGACCACAAACAGAGAATTGCTGTTGTTTCGCTGTGATGCCACAAGAGAGTTGCCCTGACCTTTCTAGAAAGGTATATGGTATATGGGTTGAGAACTGATCATCATCATCGTGAGGACATTATGACTTTAAGTGGGTTGTGTTTAAGGTAAAGGTAAAGGTACCCCTGACCGTTAGGTCCAGTCGTGGATGACTCTGGGGTTGCGTGCTCATCTTGCTCTGTAGGCCAAGGGAGCTGGCGTTTGTCCACAGACAGCTTCTGGGTCATGTGTCCAGCTTGACTAAGCTGCTTCTGGTGAACTAGAGCAGCACACGGAAACAATGTTTACCTTCCTACCGGAGCGGTACCTATTTATCTACTTGCACTTAACATGCTTTTGAAGTGCTAGGTGGGCAGGAGCTGGGACCGAACAACAGGAGCTCACTCCATCGCGGGGATTCAAACTGCTGACCTTCCGATCGGCAAGCCCTAGGCTCTGTGGTTTAGACCACAGTGCCACCCGGATCCCTTGGGTTGTGTTTAAGTGAATCCAATGAGACTGGAAGTGACCTCTGAGTAGGAGACTTATTCAGCAATAGAGAAGCTGTGGCTTCCTTTGACAGAGGATCCTCATTTTGTGAAATAGTTAATAAAGTTTATCTTATGTTTATGGACACCCTGGGTTCTGCAAGGTATTAATACAAAAACAACACAATCACCACTTACTAATTAATCGCCTTTGACATACAGTGGTACCTCTGGTTACATACTTAATTCGTTCCAGAGGTCCGTTCTTAACCTGAAACTGTTCTTAACCTGAGGTACCACTTTAGCTAATGGGGCCTCCTGCTGCGGCTGCACGGCTGCTGCATGATTTCTGTTCTCATCCTGAAGCAAAGTTCTTAACCGAGGTAATATTTCTTGGTTAGCGGAGTCTGTAACCTGAAGCGCATGTAACCTGAAGTGTATGTAACCTGAGGTACCACTGTATGTCCCCCCCAAAAAAACCAGACACAAAAACAAAAAATACAACGTGGACGCTCATGGGAGAGACTTATTTATCTAGCTGGGAAGGTGGTGTTATACATTTGTTCTGTTGGTACATTTACCTTTCTGTACTACATACTAATGTTGAAATTTGTAATTTCTTTATAAAATTCAGTTTAAACAATGAAGCATGGGGGAGGAGGGAGGGGAAGGAACAGTGTTCTGAAAGTGCACATGAACTTTTTTTTTTGTAAAGTAGTTGAGCTTTGAAAATTCTGCCTGAATGCCATTTTCGATGGACGAATCCTGGCTATGCCCAGGAAATTCTGGATGTATGGCAGAGCCACTTCCGGCCTGCCCAGGAGGTGGGGTTGCGGGCTTCACGCCCACCCCACGTGAGCGTGGGCTGGTTTCAGCCCCCGCGAGAGCAGGGGAACCCCGGCCGCGTCGTCCACCCAGCCAGCCAATCGGGTGGTTGGGGGGGCATGGCTTGCCCTATTTAGGGCCGGCGCGGCCGGGGCTCGCCCTCTGGGCTGGAGCCGGATAGTCGATAGGACCAATGCCTAAGCCAATGCCTCTCATTCCTGAATTCAATAAAGTTGTGGCCTAATTCACCCATTTAACCTTAAATTCTGGTGTCTGGTGTCTTTATTTATCCTTGGTGGGGGGCGGGAACTCGCCATGCAATCCTATATTACATTACAATATACTTTGCAGTCTCCTCCCTTCTTTGAAAATGGATATGGGGATTGTGCTTGGCATCCAAGGAAGATTCCCTCCTGGGGCTACTAGATTAAAGGTAAAGGGACCCCTGACCATTAGGTCCAGTCATGGACAACTATGGGCTTGTGGCACTCATTTCGCTTTCCTGGCCGAGGGAAGGCAATTTTTCCTTGGGATGGGGGGAAAGGGAGAAAGCTCCACATCTCCACACACTGTGCCCTGTGGCCTGCCTTTTGCTTTGCCGTATGTAAAGCACCTTCCATTAGTCATCTTGTGAAGACGGATCTTTCTGCTCAGGTTTTCCCTGACACATAGCGATTGGACCTTGTTATTACAGATTCCTTGCTTCTATCCCTGGTTTTTATGTTGCATCTCTGTTTTTTATGATCCCGCTTTATGGTTGTTATGCTGTATTTTTGCCTACAGCTTAGAGATTTTTAATTATTAGGCAGTTGAGAAAGGCACGGCACACACAGCCCTGTCACCCCAACATGGCCTCCCAGTATCTGCTGCCTGAGGTGGCTGCCACACTCTGCCTAATAGTAGAATCATAGAACTGTAGAGTTGGAAGGTCCAGCTCCCTGCAATGCAGAAATCTCAGCTAAAGCATCCGGGACAGGTGGCCATCCAACCTCTGCTTAAAATCCTCCAAGGAAAGGGAGCCCACAACCTCTCATGGGAGTCCATTCTTACTGTCAGAAAGCTTTTTCTGAATTTGAGTCAGAAACTCCTTTCTTGTAAATTGAAGCCAAAGGTTTGAATCCTACCCTCCAGAGCAGGAGAAAACAAGCTTGTTCCCTCTTCCATCTGACAGCTCTTGAGAAGTTTGAAGATGGTTATCATATCTCCTCTCAGTCTCCTCTTTTCCAGACTAACACACCCAGCTCTTTCAACTGTCCCTCACAAGGCTTGGTTTCCAGACCCTTGGTCATCTTGGTTGCCCTCCTCTGCACACGTTCCAGCTTGCCAACATCCTTCCTAAATTGTGGTACCCAGAACTGGACATAGTATTCCAGGTGTGGTCTGACCAAGGCAGAATAGAGTGGTACTATGACTTCCCTTGAACTGGACACTATACTAGCTTTTTTCGGGTTTTGAACCTGGCCTTGTCTGGTCATTTGACAACACAGGCTAAAGGGGGCCTTACTCTGTTTCAACCACTTGGTTTCAAAACCTGAATTATAAATCTACTGAAACAGTTTGTAGGAACACTGACTTAACTGATACCAATGTCTTGGCAGTTGTAAAGCAGGTCATGTTTGTCCGAACTCATTCACCTGTGTACCTTAAGCCAGCATCCCTGGCTGCTGTGTTGCCTCTTGTATGAATGTGAGAAGAACGATGACCCTTTCAGTTCCCTGCTGTTGCTTCTTTTGAGTCATAGAAATAGAACAGAGAGCCCCGAAGAAGACTTGGACAATTGCTAGCGGCAAGAAGATCCACGGCCCTTTTGACATTAAGTCACTGTAAACGTTGAAAGAAGAAAATCAGTCCTGTAGTCTTTGACTTAACAGCGCCTAAAGCTTTATTTCTCATTCTGTCAGGAACTAAGAAGAATGTACACAGAGAGCACAATTTACTATTTCTGTGCCGCAACCAAGTGCAAAAATACCTTCAGGAAATCTAAGCTTCTCTTGCATCTCTGGCTCAGTATGACTATAAGTGAATCAACCACAATCTATTAAGTGCTACATGTTGTGGGGCAAACTTGGGGGGACGGAGAGGGGCGGGCTGAAAGAGGCCCCCCTGCCTGTCACAACATCATTATGTATTGCAATCAATAATTCTAACCAGGGTCATTGTGTCCGCAGCTCTTTGTTCAAAACTCAGGCTGACCATTTGCTTGCTCAAAGTCCATTTCTATATTTTGGCTGCACAGCCTCCTTCTGTACCTCCACGACGCAACGTGGTGCTGTGAAAATACTTGTGTTCTCTTATTTCTTTATATTATTTAATTTATCTTTAATGGTTTTGTACCCCGCCTTTCACCACGATGCCACCAAGCAGCTTACATCAAACAAACAATAAAATTCTAGTGTGATAAAAACAAACCCACAACTCCAACACACAAAAGAAAAAAAGGCATTTTATTCCATACAAGATTTATATATCTAACTCTTTCCATGTGTTTTTACTAATTTGCTATATATAACATACAGCAAAAATACAAAACATCAACAATAATAATGTTGAGAAAATGAGTGATAAGGGTCATGGATTCAAATAACAAGAAAGGAGATTCTGGCTGAACATTGGGAATAAGAATAATAATTTATTATTTATACCCCGCCCATCTGGCTGGGTTTCCCCAGCCACTCTGGGTGGCTTTCAACAGAATATTAAAATACAATAGTCTATTAAAAATTAAAAGCATCCTTAAACAGGGCTGCCTTCAGATGTCTTCTAAAACTCAGATAGTTGTTTTTCTCTTTGACATCTGATGTGAGGGCGTTCCACAGGGCAGGCACCACTACTGAGAAAGCCCTCTGTCTGGTTCCCTATAACCTCACTTCTCGCAATGAGGGAACTGCCAGAAGGCCCTCGGCACAACGATGGGGGTGGAGACGCTCCTTCGGGTATACTGTTTAGCAGTGCAACAGACTCCCTCAGAAGGTGGTGGACTCTCCTTCATTGGAGGCACTTAAAGAGAGGTTGGGCGGCCATCTGTCAAGCATTTTTTAGCTGTGATTCCTGCACTGCAGGGGGCTGGACTAGATGACCCTCAGAGTCCCTTCCAACTCTGGAGTTTTATGATTCCATGAAAACAACAGATCCGATTACAGTGATGGTCATCTCATCATTATTCAACATTTCTGTGCATCCCAAAACAGTTGTCCACAATATCCCATGAGTTAATGAAAGGCTGTACAGTTTTATTTATTACTGGGACACATATTCAGTAGCTTTATCCAACACAATATGGAATTCATTTGCTTCTGGGCCTTCCCTTTGTGCTTTAATCTCATAAGGGAGGTTTTCCATGAGTGCAATCTGTCAGACTTCTTGGAACCAAAACCCAAACAAATTAGAACGAGAGGTCTTCCAGCAATTTGCCGTTACCATCCTAGCTGCTGTTAACATAAGAAGATATTTGAAAAAGCTATGTTCCGTATTGCGTTATCAAATATCACCAATAAAGCCTTTTGTGGGCGGATTTCTATATCTTAAAAGTCTACAGTTGCAGCCAAAGGCTGCACCAGCAGAAGGCTGCTCACTATCATTTTTATGACACTTCACACATCCAGATGGCTTTATAGTTTTTACATTTCTACAAACAGGTCTGCGCTAAAGATTGCAGCACACTGTGCTGGAGGAGGCTGGCTGATTCCACTCATTCCAGTCCTTCCCTTTCCAGCCCAGTGTAAGGGGGAGTTGCATACCCTCCAACATTTCTCTGATGGAAATAGGGGCATCCTATTCAACAACAACAATTTTATTATTTATACCTATCCAGCCACTCTGGGCGACTTCCAACATATATAAAAACAGAACAAAACATTAAAAACTTCCCCATACAGGGCTCCCTTCAGATGTCTGCTAAAGGTTGTATAGTTACTTATCTCCTTGGCTCGGGGGTTGCATAACCCTATATTCCCTAACATTTCTTCGATGAAAATAGGGACGTCCTACCATACCCTCCGACATTTCTCTGATATAAATAGGAATGTCCTAAGGGAAAGCAGGACACTCTGGGATCAAATCAGAAACCAAGACGGCTTCTGTAAATCCAGGACTGTCCCTGGAAAATAGGGACACTTGTCACGTCTGGAGTTGGATTGCTCTGCAATCATTTTGGCTGCAATCTTATACACTAAGCCCACAATTTATGTGGGGGGTTACATTCCAGGGATTGCGCCTCAAGCCAAAATCGGGTATAGTCAAAACACATTGGGTTCAATTGTGGGTGGGATTGCAAAAATAAAAATAAAAATCATGGACCTGCTTTACAAATCAATCATGATTGATTGATTGATTGATTGCCAAGCTGAATGCACACAAGTTAAATGTGCGTAAATTGCAGGCTTACCGTACTCACTTACACTGGAGTAAGTACTATTAAATCCGAGCTCTCAAGACATCTCCCAGTATTTAGCTTCAACTATGCAACAGCATCAGGGTGTCCTTGGAAGATTCATTGGCTCAGATAGATAGGCAGATGTTAGCCAACTGAAAGGAATTATTCTTTACATCTTCTCTGTTTTGTGTCCGTGAAACCAGGATGAAATAGAAAGCCAAGTCCATTTTTCAAAGCCTTTACCTGTCATATTTCTCTGGCATTGGATTTATGAAGCAGTTGGTTCCCTAACTCAGCAGCGTCTGTGCCAGACAAATTAAATTTGATAATCCCAAATTCCACTTTCAATATGGTGCATTAGGCCCCAAGTCTTTGATCTCATTCCTAAACACCTTAAGCTCCTGGGTGCACAGCACCAAGGTATTTACACTTTCATAGCAACAGTAACCCCAACCATATATATATATATATATATATATCCTCAATCCAAAACTGGATCTGATTGAGACTATATGGCTGAAGTTGAATCCTATGCCCATCAGGTGGAACAAGTCCCACTGAACTCATTTGGACTTATTTTCGAGGAGGCATAAACACGATCTGCCAAAACATGACATGTTTAATGTGAGCAGAGAGAGTGACATGAAAACTGCAACTGCAAGCTGTTTGCTAGCAATCTGTAACGTGAGATAAATTTAACTTGCAGCCACAGCCTCCATTCACACAAGGAAGGCTTCCCTGCAATTTGCTCATTAACAGGCCAGCTAAAAACTCAGCTTGTTTTTCTTTTTCTACATTTGCTCGGCTTCTGTGTTCATAATGAGGCAAGGCTGTGGCAGCACTTTAGTAACAAAAGGCTGCGATTCGCTTCCCTGCAAAGATCAGTTAAATGCTCCCAGTGTTTTCATGATTAAACAAATGAATGTCACAAAGTGTCTTTTTCAGAACTCAGATAAAGGGGTATTGGGAGGCAGGAAGGAGGGTGGGGAAAGGAGAAGGCTGAAGGAAGGGTGAACACCAATAAACGCCATCTTCTTTGGCAAGCATGTCCAAAGTATCAATCTAGCATCAATCTAGTGCTCATGCTACACCAGTGTGGAGTAGTGGTTAGAGTTTCGGACTAGGACCTGGGAGACAAGAGTTCAAATCCCCACTCGGAGCTCACTGCCTCTCAGCCTAACCAACCACACAGGGTTATTGTGGAGATTAAATGAGGACGGAGAAAATCATGTATGCCACATTGAGCTCCTTGGAAGAAAAAGATGGGGTATAAATGCAATGAATATATAAGCATAATGTAACGCATATGGGGCCCTTATTTTATATTGGGTTTAATCCAAGCTAAGTACGTCAAACGTGGGTCCCATTGAAATCAATGGGGCATGTTGCTCATGTCTTGTTTTAGTTCCCATTGGAATCAGTGGAACGTCAAGCTCCGCTAACATAGGCCCCATCTGCACTAAACATTTAAAGCAGTGTTATATCACTTTAAAGAGACATGGCCTCCCCCAATGAATCCTGGGAGCTGCGGTTTGTTAAGGAGGCTATGGTGACCCCATTCCCCTCACATAGCTACAATTCCCACAGATTCCTGGTGAGAGAGATTGACTGTTAAACCACTCTGAGAATCGTTGTCCTGTCCTGTCCTACCAAAACCTTTCTCTGGCACTGCACACACACACCTGAACCCCCCCCCCAATGTCTTTTAACATGTGGATGAAGAGACATCAGGCTTGAGGGATCTACCTTTTTTTGTTTACTAGTACCCTGAGAACCACAAACGAGGAGGCAGTTCCATTAGCACAAAGACTTTTGGGTCACACAACAGAATTGCCCCTCCGTCTCCCCTCCCTGAGTGCTTCCCGCCATTTTTGTCCTGGGTTTACCCCCTCCCAACCCTCTGGAGCAGATCTGGGGAGGGTTCTGCGATCAGGGGGTTATTTGGAACACCAACACAGTTCACAGCCCTTCCACCCAAAAAGCTACTCCTAGTTACCGTAAGCTTTCTTCACTCCAGTAAAATAATTTAAGGTGCCGTTGGGGCATTTTGTTGTTGCTCGTGTTAAGTGAAGTGAGAAATCCTTGCCAGGAAGTCACTCAGAGACCTATCAGTAGATCCAGATCAACCCATCACTTTTTTTAAAACACACACGCACACTTCTCAAAGTCATGCCAATCACAGCAGGTGGAGTGGAAATGGATTAGACAATTCCATGGAGGATAAATCTTACAACTATAATAGTTAAATGGAACTTCCATGGACAAGGACAGTATACTACCTCTGTGTATTAGAAGCTCATGAGTAACTAGGTTATTGGCTAGTCACTGTTGGAAACAGAATTCTGGATTAGATGGATTTTGGACTAGTGGCAGATAAAATGATGGATGGGAATAGGAGCTGGCTTATTCTTACTCCCCATCCATCATTCTAACCTGGGTAAGGGCTGTAGCAAAGTGGTAGAACACTTGTTTGGGGAACAGAACATCCCAGGTTTGATTCCCTGACATATATGTATAGTACTTGGGTTACAGGCGCTTCAGGTTACAGACTCCGCTAGCCAAGAAATAGTACCTCGGGTTAAGAACTTTGCTTCAGGATAAGAACAGAAATCGTGCGGCAGCGCGGCAGGCCTCATTAGCTAAAGTGGTACCTCAGGTTAAGAACAGTTTCAGGTTAAGAACGGACTTCTGGAATTAATTAAGTTCTTAACCTGAGGTACCACTGTATCTAAAAGCATCCTCTGAAGAGCTCTTCTGGATCCCCTCAGAGGTCTACCTTTTGCTGCATCCTCCCCACAATGGCCAACCAGATTCCACAGTCAACTGAACAGCCAAAGATGTGGTCTCGGGTGCAATCCTTGGTACTATCACCAGGTGGCGCTGAAAAAGACCTCTGTGTACAATCCCGGAGAAGAGCTACCAGGCATCCTTTACATACAACACGGAGCTATTTAGATCAATGGTCTGACTCCATATAAGGCAGCTTCCCTTGTTCCCATGCCCATGGGAAACCCCAAACAGGACAGGAGCACCACAGGAACCCACTCCCACATTCTGTCAGGCCATCAGTCCATCTAGCTCAATATTGCCTTCACGGACTGGCAGCACCTCTCCCAGATTTCAGACAGGGACCTCTTGCCAGACCTACCTGGAGATGCCAGGGGAATGAACTTGGGCCCCCTGGCACGCAAAGCAGATGAGCGAGCCACGGCCCTGGCCCCTCCATCTGGTTAGAAAGAGCCCGGGTTGATTGCTGCTGCCGGTCAGAACCGACAACACTAGGCTCGCCCAATCGATGGCGTGTCCGGCGTTGGTGGTACAAAGGCAGCTGTGCTGCTTGCGAAGCGCAGCTAGCTGGCCGCTTGCAGAGCGCGGTCCCGAGCAGCCCCTTAGGCCCCGCCACTCCAGCCAGCGCGAACTGGCAGCGTCGGACCCGGACTGGGAAAAGGCTTTCGCTTCCCATCCGAGCTGCTTCGCGGGGCAGGGGGAGGCGGAGAGAGGAGGAGGAGAAAAAGAAAAAGAGCCGGGGGGAAACAACAACACACCTAACCACAACCTCGAGGCAAGTGCCCAGAACCCTCGCTAGGTGGGCATGAAAAATCACTGCGGAAACAGCGGCACCAGGCAGGATTCAATTCGAAGGCGAGCCGGGGAGCCTCTAGCCGGCTTCGCTGCGCCCAGGCTCTTCCCACACTCCGGCGCCCCCTCCCTCCTTTCGCATGCCGCCGCCGCTGCTGCTGCTGCTATCCCGCCGTGCCCTCCCCTCCCCTCCCCATCCCGGGAGTCCTTATCCCCCCCCCTCCCCGTTCATTCTCCTCCCCTCCTCCCTCCTCCCGCCGCCGCCGCTTCCAGGCTCTGCAGGGTTGATGGACAGCTGAGGATCCGCTACTCCGGCGGCGCGCTGGGCAAAAAAACAAACCAACCCCGAGAGACAGGGAGCCAAAGAATCTGGACTACTTGCAGCGGCAAAGGAGGGAAGCTTCGCGCGCCTCGGGAGCACTTCGACCCGCTTTTGGGGCGGCGAGGGGGAGAGATTCGCAGCTTCAAGCGGGAGGGGCGGGGGAAGGGAGGAGTTGACTCCCCCGCCCTCAATTAGCAACCCTCCCTGGGACTTTTTTTTTTGGCGCGGTGGTCCTTCTGGTCCTCTTTGAGGAAAGAGGAGCCGGGACTTGGAAGGCAACGACCACCCCCCCCACCCCCAATTTGGGAGCAAAGGGCCCGCTCTGCAGAAGGAAGCAGCCGATCCGTTTTGTGCTCCTTTACCACAACAAGCCTCGCTCCGCTTCTCTCCTCCTTGTGATCCTGTTTCGATCGTCCCCTCCTTCCCCGATCACCCCCTCTCTGCCCCGCCCCGCCCTCCGTGCCTCTGCCCCCCCCCCCCCGCGCCGCCGCTGCTCTTTCAATCCCGGGATACATGGGAGGCTCCGCTTCGCGCTGCCACGCGTTGGGTCGCAGGGGATCCCTCATCGCTCCTCCGGAAAGGAGTTTCCCCGCACCGGTTCCTCCGGCGAGCGGGCTCCCTGGGCGCTAAGAGGGAACTTCAGGCGCCTCGGCCGCGTTGGAGCAAGCCGCTTTCCTCGCAAACTTTTTTTTCCTGGGCAAAAGCACCCCGAGCCCTGCCCGCGTCAGCGCAACTCCAGCATGTAAAAGGGAGCGCCAGCGACGGCCTCTTTCTCTGCAAACGTGGCCCCTGCCGTCCCCAAGGGTAAGAGAAAGGCGAGATCCTTGTTGTTTCTGGGTCTTTGGTGAAAGCGACCCAAATTGGAGCGGGCGCTGCTTGCTGCAGCGGCGGCAGTAAACTGGGTTCCGTCTGCTCCGAATAGCGCGCGGCCGCCGTCGCGCAGAGGCTGCAGCACCAGCTGCCTCGCACTCCCCTGCTTTTAGGCAGGAGGGGGGGGTCCCTCGCCCCCTATACCGGGGTGGGGAAACTCTGGGATCCTATTAGTGTTTGGTGGGTGTGCTTGAATCATGGCGGTGGGGGATTGCTCACGGCTAATAGGAAGTTTCGTTTTGCAGCAAGGCTGGTGGTGGTGTTAAGACTTCCCCACAAAAATAAGAGCCCACTCCCAACTGTTTTAGGTTTAGCCCACATCACAGCTCAGAAGCTGCGTGCAAAAGCTGCCGCCCTCCCGGCTTTCTCATCACAACCACCCTGTGAAGTGGAATAAGGGGTGCTCTGATTGATTTCTGCTTGTGGGGGCTCTTCCTGTCCTCCTTTTTTATTTCTTTCCGGGGCTTTTCTGGGGAGAGAGAGAGACATAGCTGTCAACCTTCCCTTTTTTTGCAGGAAATTCCCTTATTCCAGCGCTGCTTCCCGCTGCTATCCCGGATTGTTAGATATCCCGTAGACTGTCCCTGGGACAGGTGAGGCTGCTGATCCCTTATTTTCGAGGCTGCTGATCCCTTATTTTCAAATCTGAAAGTTGACAGCTATGGAGAGAGAGGCTCTCCTAACCAAATCCAATCTGAGTTTTGCCAATGCTGGGGAGAGAACGGGAGTCAGCTGTTTGCGCTGGGAATGGGATGTGATGAGGCACCACAGCTGCCCAAACTCTCTCTCTCTTCTTCTTCTTCTTCTCTGCAAGGTAACACAGGTTGCTGCGAGGAGGAGACATCCCCGCTTCCCCACAGGAGTGATGCTCATCAGAGAAGTTTTGCTGCTCCTTCAGTGCTGCTGGTCTTCCCTGCTACTGCACTGGACCCTCCATCCCATCTGGGGCTTCATTCAGGTAATGTCGGGAACTCCCTCCTTTCGTGCCCAGGTAGCCCACACCTGTGCTCTTCAAAGAGAACAAACTTCTGCAGCAAAGTACTTCTGTCCTTATTGCACTTGACGTTTGTGGGCGGCGGAGGGGTGAAGTACAAAAAGCAAGTGCTTTATTGCTAGGGTTACTGCTGTAGCAAAGTACTGTGCTTCTCTTTGAGATGTGAATACCTGGCCCAGGTGTCCCAAAGTAAAGCTGGTACGATTGTAGTTAGATTTGAGCTGTTTGCCATACACAGGACTAAGGCAGGGAGGCAGCAGCAGCAGCAGCAAAGAGCTGTCGTGTGTCAGAAGCAGCTACTGATTTTAGCAATAACAGAATGATTTGTGTTGTGAACACAATTCCTGAGCAATTCTTAAGCTTTGCAAAGAATTGATACAGGGTATACTTTTTTTGCATTTCATTGACCCTTGAACCTGCTGTTCTCTCCTCTCTGTACCCACATACAGGATACAAACATGCAGACATATGTGCAGGATTCTGTACCTGTTCAGGATAGCAAGTCATGCATTTGATGAAGTGGGCTACTTTCATGAAAGCTTATCCCATAATAAACCCATTAGATCTTTAAGGTGCCGTAAGCTCTGTTGCTGTTTTTTTTTTGCTGCTACAGGCTAATATAGCTTCCTCTTTGGAA
This sequence comes from Podarcis tiliguerta, assembly GCF_965153285.1. Classification (NCBI taxonomy): domain Eukaryota; kingdom Metazoa; phylum Chordata; class Lepidosauria; order Squamata; family Lacertidae; genus Podarcis; species Podarcis tiliguerta. Next base: position 113,879,891 of record NC_139534.1, on the reverse strand, counting down.
GTCCTATGTGTGACAGTGGTGAAAAAGAGAGGGAGAGAGCATTTCTCTGTATGTTCAATGCTACTGTTCAGGGTGTTTGGTGTTTCTCTGAACACAGGAAATAAAGGACCCGAGGTGCTTGTTGATTAGTGGATGTGATTCGAGGTTATGAATGACCACAATCTTTGATTCCCGGTTTTCATGCATGCTAGTTCTGATGTACGGGAAGTGAGCGCTGCTCCTCAGGTAGCCAAATGGCACCACCCATGCGCCACCTGTTATCAGCTGGCTTGACAGAAGGTCAACATTTGCAGCAGTTAAAAAAAATAAAGAAAAACTTCAGGAAAAGAACTAAGGGCGGTATCCCGCCCCCCGCCCCACCCAAAGCCCAGTGAAGACATGAAATCCCAACTGACTGTTGGGAAAAGGGGGAAGGAATAGAAAACTATGGGGAAGCATGGCATGGACGGGAGGGGCTGGAATTTGGACTAGGGGAGGATTCCATACTGCAGCATTTTGTTGCTGGCTCCTCTTGTTCATTCCATTTATTTTCCAATGTGTCTTAAATCCATATGTAGAAGTATCTCTCTCTGGTTGCATGTGTACCTCATTTGCCCGGTAAAGTAGATGGTTCGGTCTCAATTTCTACGGCGTAAATAAGCAAGCCAGCCTCTGAGGCTCAAGCAGCAGACCCGTTTTTATTCACTTGCAAAATGGAATAGGGGGAGAGAGATTGATGGTCAGACTGAAAGGGCCAAAGGGATTATCTTGAAGGTAGGGTGCTGAATCTTTTCCTGCCCATCCCTAATTTCCCCCTGGCTTGGTCCCACAATCTTACTAAGATTATCAGGCTCTGATATTGGAAGTGAAACTGCCCAGAGGATGGGATTGGGGAATAGTCTGCAAGAGGAAACATAGGCTGGAGGATGGTTCTGGTCTCTTACCCCTTCCTCCTTTAAATTGCACTCTCACCTGCCGCTTTACACTTGGGTCGAAAAGACCTGAGTTCCAATATACCTGCCCTGCTGCGGTCACAGACAATTTGGGCCTGAGGTTCTACGTGTTTTCATTTTGCTTTTTCTACTGCAGTCCAGCATAGCAACTCTTCAGGCTCCTAAACTTAACACGATTTTAAATATATCTTCAGTAGGGTTACAACTGCCTCATAAAACACTTCTTTAAACACCTGGAAGATGTAAAAAGTGTTTTGGAAATATCGTTTAGGCTGAGGGCGCTGGATGCTTTCAGTTTCGGGAAGAAAGGATTGGCAGCTGGGGCATGTTTACTTCCGAGTAAGTGCCATGAATTTCAGTGATACTTTCAACTAAGTATGCTTAGACTTGCTGCCTACCAGGTTGTGAGGCTGGGGGAGGGAATTTCCTTGTACCTTCAAATTTTTGTTACACTGCAGCCCTTTGCACACCTGCCTGGCCCAGCTGAATTGAATGGGACTTCATTTGAAGTAAACATTCATAGGATCACACAATACGAGGCTGTTGTTAGACTTCAGCTATTTGCAGAGCAGTGCAATGTTATTTTCACACAAGGTAACACAAATCAGATCTTGGGTGGCTGTCCAGAAATGTTTCCTAACACTTGTGTTGTGAAGAAAGACTGCCAGGAAAGTGATGGAGTTGCAGTGGGAATGTTTTCTTGAGAGTGGTTTAAATCTGGAAAATCTTAAGTGTTACAAACTATCAGATTAGGTGATCCATGAACTGCTTTGTGCAGTTCAGACGGGTCTAAGAAGATCATTTTGATCAAACAGAGGGTGCAGTTTAGAGATTCAAACCACTGCATCAAAAGTCAGAATCTGATTCTGCTCGCTCACTGCGCTTCACTGAAAATGAATTTGGTGTTTAACTTCGATAAAGGAGCTTGTGTGATTTAGGGGTGGGGTGTCAGCTGAAGGCTGTCTGCCCCTTGTAAAAGTTTTTGTCCTTCCAATACTTTGGATGTGGTGAAGGGAGAAGAGCCATAGCTCAGACGTGGAGCTTTGCTGGCAGAATGCACAATTTCTGGCCCGAATGCCCAATTTCTGTTCTCATCCTGAAGCAAAGTTCTTAACCTGAGGTACTATTTCTGGGTTAGCGGAGTCTGTAACCTGAAGCACCTGTAACCTGAAGCGTATGTAACCCGAGGTACCACTGTAGAAGGCAGCTTGTTATGTGAGTCTCATATCTGCAACCAAAACAACAGCAACAAATAGTTGAATTGCACACTTTTGCTGAATGCTGAAGATGCATGTCTCTATCATGGCCTGTACGCTTGAGATGTATATTTAAGGATCCTCCTTATCTTTGTAGTTTTAAGTTGTTTAAAACTGTTTTCAAGATTGTGTTTCAACTGAAACCTTGAGGTGAAGGATGGGTAATTATTAGTAATAGTAATGGTGCTCTTCCCAAACATTGTATTTATTTTTTTACTCAAGTATACATCTGTTCCTAGCGCAGTGCCAACATTTTAGGCCTCAGAGACATAAAAAAAGCAGGCCTGCCATGTTTGGGAGAAAGCATAATTGGACACATGAATTCCTACATCAACAGTGGTATAGGATGTGTGTTTATGAGTGTTTTGTGTTTATGAGCATTTGGTGCCTGTATGTGTGTTTTTCATAATCCCTTCATGCACTTCACATTTCCACATAGAAAAGTATTTATTATTCACCTCCCCTGCCCCGCTCCCCCAAAATTTACAACCTTTGCTGTTGTCTTCCATGTCGGGTCTCCTAAATAGAATTTGAACTAAAGCAACTATAGCTGCCCTACTGAGAACAGTCCATTTTTGTTTGTGTGCTAAAGGGCTTTATCCTTCCCCAGTGCTTTTAAGCGATCAACGCCATTGAATTTGGTGCCCGTAGAATTCAGCTTGCTAATTCAGAGCAGAATCTGAGTCTTCCTGAATGTGCTGACAGGGAAGAGGGTTTTCAAAGTCTAATGACTGTAGGTGGCAATGTATGCAAAACTAGGCCTCTCCAAATAGCCTAATTTCATTAGCAGTTTGGCAAGGCATCTGTGATGTGGCTGTGAACTCGGAATCCACTGAGTGCAGGCTGAATCAGCTTTCCTGGTTCTCTGGTCCTCTGGTTTGCCATGTAGGTTGACCTTGGTGGATATGTGTGGTGACCAGCGATCAAGATGCATAGACCCAGAGGCGATAGGACAGGGTGCAATTTATACAGATGAATTCTTTCAGCCTTGCAGACTCCACTGTGATATATGCAACCTAAGTAAGCAGGATTGTGAGCATTGAAGCCAAGGGACATAGGAAGCTGTCTTATACTGAGCTGGGTGATCGGTGCACCTAGCTAGTATTGTCTACACTGGCTGGCAGAGGCTGCAGGGTTTTGGGAGGCTTTCCCAGCCCTGGAGATGTCGGGCATTGAATCTGAGACTTTCTACATACACAGCAGATTCTCTAGCACCAAATTGTGTGGTCCCCCTGTCCCTTTGACATGCTACCTTTTGTGAGTCAAAGCCTTGCTTGTAACTTAGATCTTGAGGGAGTAACTGATAACCTCAGTACTGTAAGTACAAAGAAAATGCTGTCCTTTCCCTCTGTTCTAAACTTGGCAGATTCCGCATTTTGCTGTGGATGTTGCTTGACTTAACTTTTTGCCTCTCGTCTGAAGATCTGTCAGCCGTCCAATTGCAAAACAAGGATCTTGTGCTGCCGTCGCTGCCGCCTGCCACGCTCTGAAATCCGGGTGGCTAAACAAGCTTGTGTAATTGAAACTGTGCATGCTTTGAAGGCAAATGTAATTATGTGAAAGGATCTGCTGGGGTTTTTTTTGAAACCGACACCCTCCAATCAATCAGTCAGTCGCCATGACTTACAAAAGCACCCCTTATGCAAGCTTCATAAGAGATGTATACACAAATCACTAATACATTAAATTAGGTTTGTAAGTATACAAGGGTCATGCTGCAGAGAGTCCTTATTAAGCCTGGGCTTCTCTTTCTAGTTTTACCAGGGGGAAATGATTTTGCCTTATCCATAGGTTATGCTAGCATTTTTATCATCATGAATCTGTTTCATTCCACATTAGACACATACGGGGGGGGGGGGGGGACACCAAACCAGAAGCAATTTGGTTAAATGTAGCAACTTTCTTTAGAATTTCAGCAATAGTGCCGTTTCCGTGGAGTGATAAGAACACGAGAAGAGCCTGCAGGATCAGGCCGGTAGAACACGAGAAGACAGTGGCGTAACGAGGGGGGGTGCAGGGGGGGCCGGCCGCACCGGGCGCAACATCTGGGGGTTAGGGTTAGGGGGCGCAAATCCACGGGTTAGGGGGTGCAAATCACTTGCCTTGCCCCGGGTGCTGACAACCCACGCTACACCACTGCGAGAAGAGCCTGCAGGATCAGGCCGGTAGAACACGAGAAGAGCCTGCAGGATCAGGCCGGTAGAACACGAGAAGAGCCTGCAGGATCAGGCTGGTAGCTCATCTACTCCAGCATCCTGTTCTTACAGTGGCCAATCAGATGCCTGTGGGAAACCCTCAAGCAGGATTTGAACGCAAGAGCCCTCTCCCCTCCTGCAGTTTCCAGCAATTGCTTTTCAGAAGCATTTAGGCCTCCATCTGTGGAGACAGAGCAGAGCCATTACGGCTAGTGGCCTTAGCCCTCTCCTCCATGAATTTGTCGCATCTTCCTTGCAAGCCATCCAAATTGGTGACCTTCACTGCCTCTTGTGGGAGTGAGTTCCATAGTTTAACTCTGTGTTGCTTGAAGCAGTGCTTCCTTTTATCTGCCCTGACTCTTCCAACATTCCTGTGGCGAAAGACCCTTAGGTATAATCGGTGCCTCATGAAATTGCCAGGTTCAGCGTGGCACAGTAGAGGGGATGTGGGGTCTTGTGCTTTTAACAGTTTCACAGAAGAAATAGTTTCAGCATGTTCTGCTTCTCCTCTTCCAGCTTTGTAGCAAAACAGAAAGATCAGCTCAAACCTCTCCTTTCTAAGCAGCTATTGGAAACACAGGAACCTTCTTCCAGATCTAGAAACCTCAGACCTGTCTCCCATAGATACAGTCTCCCATGTCATCAGTGTCAACCAAAATAATCAGTTTTGGCAAACAGCAGAGACAGTGGCGTAGCGTGGGGGGGGTGCAGGGGGGGCCGGCCGCACCGGGCGCAACATCTGGGGGTTAGGGTTAGGGGGTGCAAATCCATGGGTTAGGGGGTGCAAATCCACGGGTTAGGGGGCGCAAATTACTTGCCTTGCCCCAGGTGCTGACAACCCACGCTACGCCACTGAGCAGAGAAAGCCTTAAATTACTATATTTTTCCACATAAGTCACAAATCTGAGAGAGAGAGAGAGACCACCAGCATTCCCAGGAAGGCAATAAGTGACTTTTCAAAATGACATTGTGGTTGTACTGGGATGTAACACCAATGTCATGATGCATACTTCCTATGTAAACATGCTCAATAGGCAGTGAATGCGAAAAAGATGTGTTTACTTGGTCCTTTTGGAACAGGAAGTAAGAAAGCTGAGCCTCGTGGGCTACTAGAAATGAAGGTGGGCTACCATGTTTAGGCAAAACGGGTGCCTTCTGCTCACTGCCAATCCTGGTGGCCATAGGGAATTTCTGCAAAAAAGGATGATGATGACTGCAAAAAAGGACTTCATGATTAGACACATACAGAAACAAGAAAAAGTGAGTGGAGATTTGTTGGTATCATTTCTTCTTCTTCTTTTATTTGCATTATCCCACTCACTGTCTAGAGACACAGGCATCAGAAAGCTGCAGGTAATTACAGGTGCAGGACCTTAAAGATGTAGCAGAGGCATTAACAAATGCCACTCTTTTTTCAACTACTGCTTTGGCAGTCTAAGACAAGGGTAGCCACGTGACAAACTTTGTGGAACAGTGGATGCAAGAAAAGTTGACTAGGGCCATAAACTATATACAGTGGTGCCCCGCATGACGAATGCCTCGCAAGATGGAAAACCCGCAAGATGAAAGGGTTTTCCGTCTGCAGAGGCGCTTCGCAAGACGAATTTCCCTATGGGCTTGCTTCGCAAGACGAAAAATGGCGAAAAAATTTGAATTTTTTTTTTGCTCTAAAACCCCTTTTCCTGAAGCGCTAAGCTGCTAAAAGCATTTTAGCAGCAAAACCGCTAATCCCCCACCCCTTAAAAAGCCGTTTTTAGCCCTCAAAATGTCAATAGCTCTAATAGCGCTACTCCGTCAATGGGCTTGCTTCGCAAGACGAAAAAACCGCAAGACGAAAAGACTCCCGGAACGGATTCTTTTCATCTTGCGAGGCACCACTGTACAGTGATACCTCAGGTTACAGACACTTCAGGTTACAGACACTTCAGGTTACAGACTCTGCTAAGCCAGAAATAGTACCTCAGGTTAAGAACTTTGCTTCAGGAAGAGAAGAGAAATCGCGCAGCGGCAGCAGGAGGCCCCATTAGCTAAAGTGGCACCTCAGGTTAAGAACAGTTTCAGGTTAAGAACGGACCTCCGGAACGAATTAAGTGCTTTTCTTTTTTAAAAAAATATTTTTTATTACTCACTTTCCACATAACAAATTATCAAACCATATAATCACCTACATAACCCCCCTTCCCTCAGCTCCTCTCCCTTGATTTCGCTGCATATATTTTCTCTGCATATTATAAAATTGTATATATCCTTACATATCTGTCCATAATGTTGTCAACAATAAATTTGTGTATGTTTATTCACAACCTGCCAAGGAGTCCAGTTCATTTTGTTGTGTTTTTAGATAATTTGTATAAAGTTTCCATTCCTCCTTGAAGTCACAGTTGTCCTTGTCTCACAATTTGTATGTCAATTTGGCCAGTTCTGCATACGGAACGAATTAAGTTCTTAACCTGAGGTACCACTGTACATTATTTTACTATATTTACTGTACTGGCAAAATGCAACTGGTGCAGGGATTACATTCCAGGGATACGTACCGTATTTTTCTGTGTATAACACGCCCCCGTGTATAAGGCACCCACTATTTTGGGGGACTCCAAATTAAGAAAATATGGGGAGACTGCCCAGAGTTGTTGAGTTTTTTGGGGGGAGGGGTGGCACAGAGTTGTTGAGCTTTCTTTAGGGGAGATTGCTGAAAATCATCTGTCCCCTCGCTGACAAAAGCCGCCAATCGTCCACCCTATTGCTGCAGCAACAGCCAATCAACACCAGCCCTTGACGCAGCCACCAATAACAAGCCCAATAGCCGATGACAATCTCCGGCTCGCGGCAGCAACCAATCCCACGTCCCCCCTATGCACTATCTGTGTATAGGATGACCCCCAATTTTTTTCTTAATTTCTTAATAAAAAAACCTCCCCTTATATATGGAAAAGTACGGTAAATTATGCAAGTGGAGGACTCTGAACAGGAAAATTGTTCCTGTGTCTCCTTGGTTGGAATCAACCCATTTGCCAAAGGCCGCCTACATGAGGACGCCATTGTTTCTGGTCAAAATAATTGTATATTGACACAGTTAAAAACAACAATGTGAGATGGTGTAGGAGTTAGCATGTTGGACTAGGACTGGGGAGAGGGGTATGTAAATCCCCGTTCAGCCATAAAACATCCTGGGTGACTTTGTTGGGCCATCATCAGAGGCTTAGCTGGGGGGAAGGGGAGGGGTCACAGGTCGCCACACCACGGGGGGGGGGCAGCACTTACCGTGGGGCCTGTCTCTCAGCCTAGTGTAGCCTACCTCACAGGGTTGCTGTAAAGAAAGGTAAAGGGACCCTGACCATTAGGTCCAGTCGTGACCAACTCTGGGGTTGCGGCACTCATCTCGCTTTATTGGCCGAGGGAGCCGGCATACTGCTTCTGGGTCATGTGGCCAGCATGACTAAGCCGCTTCTGGCGAACCAGAGCAGCGCCGTTTACCTTCCCGTCGGAGCGGTACCTATTTATCTACTTGCACTTGATGTGCTTTCGAACTGCTAGTTTGGCAGGAGCAGGGACCAAGCAACGGGAGCTCACCCCATTGCGGGGATTCAAACCGCCGACCTTCTGATCGGCAAGCCCTAGGCTCTGTGGGGGCAGCTAATAAAATCAGATTCATGGTCAGCTTTAACCTGACGACTGCACATTGGCTCATCTGGAACATGTGAGGGGTTCCTGTTCTTGATCTGAACAAGTGGCATCTCAGGTGAATGGAAGCATTCTGGATAACCAGGAGCAGCAGAGAGGGAGGATGGGTTTAATCTATTCCTCCCGTGACAAAAATCTAGTCTTTGAAATTGAAGTATTGGGAGGGAATCTCCCATGGGTGGCAAATAGCAGCTTCAGTGAAATGATTCTCGTTCAAGAGTGCGGCAGCTGCTATATGCCCTTCCATCCTTACTTTCTTTCAAAAATGCAGATGAAATGCAAATACATTTTTAACATCACATCTACTCTCGTATACAGATAGAAAAAGAGATTAAGCAGCTGGCTTATACTTCCAGTTGGCTACAATGCTAGGATTTAAAAAGGGTCTTCTCTTAGTTCCAGGTTAGTTTAAGTAGCACAGCTTAGCACCGAGGCAAGAGAAATCAGAATCCTGCTGTATTTTTGAAAGTATGACACCTTCGCAGTTATTTGCAATCACTGGCTGATGCAGACAGCTAGTTTTTCTTTTCATTTTACTTTTTTGGGGAATTATTTGTCCTCTCTTTTGTCAGTGCAAAGGAAGCCTTGGTGGTCTGAGATACTGAAGCTTCCCTTCTGGTTCCAATGTGTGTTTGTTTTTAAGTACATCTGAAACAACAACAACTCTACTAAAATAATTGCATATCATAATAGTGATTCAGATGCTGCAGTAGATTTGGATGAGCTGTTAAGGTACTTACCGTAATTGTGGATGTACTGAAACAGGGTGTCATATTATGTAGCTTGGCAGAAAGATAGCAATTTTGGGGAGAAAGAGAAAAGCACAGGAACTTCTTTAAAAAACTGAGTTAAACGCAGTCCTACAGTGTTTGAGACTTCACAGTGCTTTTGACTGAGCTAATCTTAAACTCCAGAACCTCATCAATTTCAGCTGCCTGGACTGGCTTCACTTCTTAAAAAATGAGCCCGAGTTCCATTACGATTATGGAACACTATTAAAACTGGAACACTATTAAAAATGGAATATTAAAGTTAGTCTATTGGCTCCAGAGGCTTAGTAACAGAGGTGCTGTTGGTGGGAAGGAGTTCAGAGAAGTGACAAAGGAATACAGAAGACTGCCTTCTAGTGAGCCAGCTTGTTTGTCTAGCCCTGCTGCAAATTGGAGCTTACTCAAGAGGAAACTATCCCTCCAGAAAGTAGCAAGACCTTGTATTCAGCACCAGATTGAAACAGTGATGAATTGAAATTCCACTGCAAATGAACTTTCAGGAGTGCTCTGCCTCCTCTAACTTCCCAACTCCTCTGTGACAACAGCTGATACAATTTTCTAGTTATTTTCATAGACATGCTTCAAGCTTCGTTGTAAATAATACCATCTCAGAAAGCATGTTAACAGAGAAGTTTAAATAGCAACAGAGTTGTATCCAAGTAAGCCATGTTCCGTGTAGTCCCATTGAACTCAGTCAACTTGAGTCCAATTATTTCAGTGCGTCTATGAAAGTATGATTTGCTTAGATAAAACTCATAGACTGTCAAAATCCACACTGTTGACGGCTGGAGACATTAAAACGGGTAGCTAATGTGGTGAGTCCTGAGTGCTCACTGGAAGGACAGATCGTGAAGCTGAGGCTCCAATACTTTGGCCACCTCATGAGAAGAGAAGACTCCCTGGAAAAGACCCTGATGTTGGGAAAGATTGAGGGCACAAGAAGAAAGGGGCGACAGAGGACGAGATGGTTGGACAGTGTGTTCGAAGCCACCAGCATGAGTTTGACCAAACTGCGGGAGGCAGTGGAAGACAGAAGTTCCTGGCGTGCTCTGGTCCATGGGGTCACGAAGAGCCGGACACGACTAAACGACTAAACAACAACAAATGTGGTGATATCAAGATGTTGTGGACTGCAACTCCCATTGTCCGATGGGCAAGGACTGATGGGAGTTGTAGTTCACAACATCTTGATATCACCACATTGGGTACCCCTGCATCAAAACATTATGGAATGCAAAGTAGATTCAGGCCAAAGGGTTTCTGTCTCAGACAGACCAGTAAGGACAACAGTTTAGCCGTTTCCTCTGACAGGAATGTCACTGAGACACCTGACAGTAATATCTTAGCAGCAAAGTCCAGGCAAAACAGCTTATGAATGACTATGGAAAAGAAGTCTCTCTCTCTCTCTCTCTCTTTTAGAAGTAAGCTTGAATGAAAGCCAGTCAGATATTGGTTTGGTTGATCATTAAAAGGCAACATGAAGTGTTAAAATTTGTGACAGGTCTATATTTATAGCAGAATCTTTCATTGCAGGGCATAGCTTCGCTGCCTTCTCATCTGCCAACCTAGAGGCAGCTTGTATAGGCATTAGGGAAAGAAAAGAGCAATTACACATCATATGAGTCATCACGCTTTGTGAGAGGAGCAGTCTTCCACACATTTTCTAGTAATATCATGTTCTGTTTTGTTTAAAAGGGGCCCACGTGGAGTCCTTTTCATGGCTGGAAAAAAAAATAAATTGACAGGAGGCTTCTTCACATTTTGAGGTGATATGTACAGAATTTTGAAGAACCTTGGAAACGATGAAGGTCCAATGTAGGCTTTCATTTGTTGTTGTTTAGTCGTTTAGATCGTGTCCGACTCTCTGTGACCCCATGGACCAGAGCACGCCAGGCCCTCCTGTTTGCCTCCCACAGTTTGGTCAAACTCATGTTAGTAGCTTTGCGAACACTGTCCAACCATCTTGTCCTCTTCCGTCCCCTTATCCCTGTGCCCTCAATCTTTCCCAACATCAGGGTCTTTACTAGAGAGTCTTCTCTTCTCATGAGGTGGCCAAAGTATCGGAACCTCAGCTTCAGGATCTGTCCTTCCAGTGAGCACAGGCTTTCATTTAGTCTTTGTTAATGGCAGGGATAGCCAATATGATGCCATCCAGATGTTGTGGACTACAACTGTCATCAACCCCAGTCATCATGGCCAATGCTCAGGGGTGATGGGAGTTGTAGTGCAAGAACATCTGCAGGACACTGTGTTGACTGCCCCGATTGAGGATGTAAACAAGGGGTTTGGGAATCTGCCCTCAGTTCCAGCCTCTCCCTCAAGATTGGTTTGCTGCCATTTCCCCAAGTACCACATATTATCTCTCTTCTCAGTCCTCCCATTTCTAAGAAGATTATGCTGTGAGAGAGACGTTTTTGCACCTTCTTCTGCTACCATTTCTGCAGCAGCTGTTTACACAGAGGAAGGGAATACAGTGGTACCTCTGGTTACGTACTTAATTCGTTCCGGAGTCTATTCTTAACCTGAAACTGTTCTTAACCTGAAGACCACTTTAGCTAATGGGGCCTCCTGTTGTTGCTGCGCCACCAGAGCACGATTTCTGTTCTCATCCTGAAGCAAAGTTCTTAACCCGAGGTACTATTTCTGGGTTAGCAGAGTCTGTAACCTGAAGCGTATGTAACCTGAAGCGTATGTAACCCGAGGTACCACTGTATATCGGGCATGGAGAACCTGTGGCCCTTCAGTTGATTTTGGACTCCCATCAGCCCCAGACACAGTGTTAGAAACTGGGATAGAAAAGCTAGGAGCCAAATGGTTTCTGGGATCTGGGTTTTGGGGGGCAAAACAGAATGTCTAGTTATTAGACATGTCTTATTATTTTGATAAGCATGAACTCATACGCAATTCACATAAGTGACACATTGTTAATATAACATTTTTATCAGAAATTGTTAATACATGTTTAATTTGGTGTTTACAATAAAAATGTTGGTGCTGTGTTTCAGTTTTCAAATCACTCTACTCTTTATTGTTAAACTCCTTAGTATATTGTCTATCCTTAACATATACTTTGAGGCTGCAGAGCACATACATTTCAGTAATCCTTGAGTGTCAGCCAGGCACACAAAAAATGGCATCCAGACTTTTTGAGATGCTCGCAAATGGAGAATCGATAGGCACAAAATGCGCCTGGCGCCCTGCTAATTTCGAACCCTGCCCAAAGAGCATGGCCAATGGCCAGGGATGATGGGATTTGAAGTTCGGCTTATCTTGGAGGGCCACAGGTGCCCCATCCCTATTATAATGTATTATTTTATTTACTACTTACTTGCAAAAATGCCTTCTAAGAGGTTTGCAGGTATAAAACAGAGCATAAAGAATATAGCCACAAGTAATTAAAATGCAATAAAGCAATTTCATCAGGACTTTAAACAGCCACGATTAATATGTGCAATAAACAAGCCCATTACAACAACATAGCAATTCACACAGTTTAAACAGCAGTTATAGCAGGAAGCTCAAGTCAGGGGGATCAGGAGCAGCGAACATTGTTTCCAGGCAGAAGATCCGAGGTTAATTCCTGGTGACTTCCATCTAGAATGATCTGAAAGACACTTGTCTGCCTGAAAAATTGGGAGTGCCGCCACCAGTCAGAGTAGATATTACTTGGGTCAAATGACAACTGCTATAACTTATCAAGTCTCCAGTGCAAATCTTGCCTCTGCTATGACTGCATTAGATATTATGGCCTCAGTTGCCTTACACTTCTTTTATATGGGGGTATTTTACATGTAAGGGACATGGGTGGCACTGTGGGTTAAACCACAGAGCCTAGGACTTGCCGATCAGAAGGTCGGCGGTATAAATAGGTACCACTCTGGCGGGAAGGTAAACAGTGTTTCCATGTGCTGCTCTGGTTCGCCATAAGCGGTTTAGTCAGGCTGGCCACATGACCCAGTAGCTGTACGCCAGCTCCCTCGGTCAATAAAGCGAGATGAGCGCCACAACCCCAGAGTTGGCCACGACTGGACCTAATGGTCAGGGTCCCTTTACCTTTTTTATCTTACATGAATCTTACATGATTTTTGAAAGCAATAATCAATGTACTATAAAATAAATAAAACAGTATTGTAGATGATAAAAAAAAAAAAAATCTTACCTGCACTGATGATAGTCATTGTTTGGACAGGTTTTTTTTAATCCATTTCCGCAGTCTCACAGTCAGTCAATCAGTAGCTGAACTGGGTTCCACACAGTCACAAAAACAAATCACAGTAATTGAAAAAGCCTCAAAAACAAAAACGCAAAATAAATAGCAAAAACAAAAGCACCAAACTTACCGTATTTTTCGCCCTATAGGACGCACCGTCCCATAAGGCACACCTAGTTTTTTGGGGGGGAAATAAAGGAAAAAAATTATTTCCCCCCCAGGCGCGGGGTTGGGGAAGCCCGAGCTTCCCCCGACCCCAGCCCCAAACAGGCAGCTCTCTGCAAGCCGTGGGAGCCCAGTGCTGGCTCCCGCTGCTAGCGGAGAGGTCCGCGAAGCCTGGGCGCGCTGAGCTCAGCGCGCGCAGGCTTCGGCATGCAGGCACCTCTCCGCCAGCAGCGGGAGCGCTCCCGCTGCTAGCGGAGAGGTCCGCGAAGCCTGGGCGCGCTGAGCTCAGCGCGCGCAGGCTTCGGCATGCAGGCACGTCTCCGCCAGCAGCGGGAGCGCTCCCGCTGCTAGCGGAGAGGTCCGCGAAGCCTGGACGCGCTGAGCTCAGCGCGCGCAGGCTTCGGCATGCAGGCACGTCTCCGCCAGCAGCGGGAGCGCTCCCGCTGCTAGCGGAGAGGTCCGCGAAGCCTGGACGCGCTGAGCTCAGCGCGCGCAGGCTTCGGCATGCAGGCACGTCTCCGCCAGCAGCGGGAGCGCTCCCGCTGCTAGCGGAGAGGTCCGCGAAGCCTGGGCGCGCTGAGCTCAGCGCGCGCAGGCTTCGGCATGCAGGCACGTCTCCGCCAGCAGCGGGAGCGCTCCCGCTGCTAGCGGAGAGGTCCGCGAAGCCTGGGCGCGCTGAGCTCAGCGCGCGCAGGCTTCGGCATGCAGGCACGTCTCCGCCAGCAGCGGGAGCGCTCCGCTGCTAGCGGAGAGGTCCGCGAAGCCTGGGCGCGCTGAGCTCAGCGCGCGCAGGCTTCCGCATGCAGGCACCTCTCCGCCAGCAGCGGGAGCGCTCCCGCTGCTAGCGGAGAGGTCCGCGAAGCCTGCATTCGCCCCATAGGACGCACCCAGATTTCCCCTTCATTTTTGGAGGGGAAAAAGTGCGTCCTATAGGGCGAAAAATACGGTAATCAGTTCCAGAAGTCCATTTGACTTCCAAAATCTTTGAAAACGAAGGCACAGCTTCTGATTGGTGCAGGTGTCCGGAAACAATAGCCGATAGTCGGATGTTCGGCTTCCAAAAAACGCTTGAAAACCGGAACACTTACTTCTGGGTTTGAGAACCAAGTTTGAGAACCAAGGCATTTGAGAACCACTGTACCACTGTAGTCTAGTCTAGGGATAGATAGCCTTTGAGATCTTTATGTTCCTAATTACTGCTGAGGGGGAGTTTTTATTGGCTAAACATGGTGAAGGTAAAGGTACCCCTGACCATTAGGTCCAGTCGCAGACGACTCGGGTTGCAGTGCTCATCTCGCTCTATAGGCCGAGGGAGCTGGCATTTGTCTGCAGACAGCTTCCGGGTCATGTGTCCAGCATGACTAAGCTGCTTCTGGTGAACCAGAGCAGCACACGGAAATGCTGTTTACCTTCCCACTGGAGCGATACCTATTTATCTACTTGCACTTTGACGTGCTTTCAAACTGCTAGGTGGGCAGGAGCTGGGACCGAGCAACGGGAGCTCACCCTGTCCATCATTAATATAACAGTTTATAAGAGCGGGAGCCAGAATGCAACCTTGCTTCACCCTACACAAATCCAGATTCCCTAAGACAGTTGGATGGAACTTTGTATGCCTCCTTCTGGCAACTCCTGCAGCCAATCTGGTGCCAAAGTATTGTTCTGCTTTCATTTGGACCACATCAGTGAGGCTGAGAGGGGAGTCTTGTCATCTGGGCAGCCTAGGACCTCCATACGCACTGTCTAGGCATGTGGCCCCAGGGAGGTCACTTGTTATGAGAGCATGAGATAGGCCTTGTGCAGATGTAAGTCTGCTAATCTCATGATGGTAAAGGGGTCAGAAACAGACTGACCACTCACAAGCTCCCTGCAGTGTGAATTTCCACTTCTTTGTCTTCTTCCCTTTAACAACGTCTCATCTGCACAGATGCTAAAGAGGGTTGATGCTAACCAGTCCTCCCAACTTAAGAAATATATGAAGCGGGGATTTGAAGGAGGTTTCCAAACCCTCGTCAAAAGCGACTCAGGCCTACGCAACTTGTGATTTACCAACCACTAGTCATGCGTTCTTAGCCGCCATAGAAGGGGAAGGGCTATAGATCAGGAGGAGAGCATTTGCTTTAAATGAAGAAGGTGCTAGATTCAGTCTCTGACATCTTCAAGTAGGGTGAGGAATGTCTGCTCTCTGAAAGCTTGGAGAGCCACTGCCGGTCAATGTGAATGTTTATTATTACGGCTAAACAGCCAACATAACCGGCCAATGTAAATAATACTGAGCTAAATGGACCAGTGTTGTGACTCTGTATATGTTTGCGTCCTATACTCCATGTAGCCCTTATAAATCTCTTGTTTTTGTTGCCTTTCTGAGACTACACATCCCAAGGGGCTGTCAAATACCTGGCAGACCACAGTATGTGGTGAGTGGGTCACAAATTGTACAGGCATGGTTTGGTGTTAACCATGGTTAGTGCCTGCAGTAGATGTAACCCTAAACTATGGTTAAAAACCAACAAAGAACAAAAGAACAGCTCCAGTTCTTTTAATTGTGGTTGAGCGATCAACAGTATTTACTATGTTGGCAGCAAAGAATCCTCAGAACTTTTTCCAGGCTTTTTAACACAATAGGGATTTGTTATTCTTTAACCATAAGAGGAATGTTGGCATACTCTCTGTGATTAAATTTGGTCTTTCCTATGTATGGTAATAGACTCTGACAAGCTATTTAAAGTACCAAAAGTTTGTTTACATGTGTTGTTTGGAAATTCTTTGCAGTTCAGCTAAGCATAGCATCTTTCTATATATGTGTGTGTATATTTCTTACCCTCAGGCCTTTGAGGTACAAAATGCTATCTCCAAGGCATCAGAGAAAGAAAGCTTTAAATTTCTGCATCTGGGCATGTGATGAACTACATTGTACTCATTCTTTCTTTCCTTCTGTCTTTTTTAAAAACTTTAACTAGAGGAGTGTACATTCTATGTATGTAATTTTGATGCTGTTAGCAAGGAGGTTGAAGAAATTTTGGTTCCTTTTTCAAAGGATTAACATTATATAATAACCACATGAATGTTCAACTAAAATGACTTGAGAGGTCACTGCTAATTCCATGCTTCACATATTCCTGCAATGGGTCTGAGTTGTGTGTGTTTTAAAATATAATTTCCTGTTGAGAACTGCACTTGATAGCATACTTGCATTAAATAACATACTAAAGTGCTGCCTTGGAAAGGCATATACACAAATTATCTGAGTTCTTGGGTACGATCCCTAATGTGATAGGTATGCCCAAGGCCCATTGAATTCAAGGAGGCTTGAGCTGCAATCCTCAGAAGTGCATCCCATCAAATTCAATGGGGCTTACGCCCTAGTAAACAAATACAGGTTTGCAACCTGGAATCTTATCCACAATTACCTAAGAGAAAGTCTCACTGAGCACAATCGGATGTACTTCTGGGTACTTGAAGAATAGCATTGCACTGCAAAGCACTACTGCACACCATTAAGCCTGATTGATTTCAGTGGCATTTAGATACATCTACTGTAAGTTCCTTTGAATCAGGCCTGCTTTTTCAGGTAACACTGCTTTTTCAGGTAACAAGGGACGTGGGTGGCGCTGTGGGTAAAAGCCTCAGTGCCTAGGGCTTGCTGATCGAAAGGTCGGCGGTTCGAATCCCCGCGGCGGGGTGCGCTCCCATTGTTCGGTCCCAGCGCCTGCCAACCTAGCAGTTCGAAAGCACCCCCAGGGGCAAGTAGATAAATAGGGACCGCTTACCAGCGGGAAGGTAAACGGCGTTTCCGTGTGCGGCTCTGGCTCGCCAGAGCAGCGATGTCACGCTGGCCACGTGACCCGGAAGTGTCTCCGGACAGCGCTGGCCCCCGGCCTCTTAAGTGAGATGGGCGCACAACTCTAGAGTCTGTCAAGACTGGCCCGTACGGGCAGGGGTACCTTTACCTTACTGTAAGTTCCTTTGAATCAGGCCTGCTTTTTCAGGTAACACAGCAGAAAATGCAAACCTATTACTGATGCAACTGTGGTGTCCTTGCCCACCCCACCCACCACAGAATATATCAATTCTAAAACCACCCATCAGTTCCATATACAGTGGTACCTTGGGTTACATACACTTCAGGTTACAGATTCCGCTAACTCAGAAATATTACCTCGGGTTAAGAACTTTGCTTCAGGATGAGAAGAGAAATTGTGCTCCAGCGGCACAGCGGCAGTAGGAGGCCCCATTAGCTAAAGTGGTGCTTCAGGTTAAGAACAGTTTCAGGTTAAGAACGGACCTCCAGAACGAATTAAGTACTTAACCCGAGGTACCACTGTATTTGTATTGTGTAGAGTGCTTTTTTTTCAAGAAAAATAGGTGCCAGAACTCACCAGGCGACTTGAGGCAGCCCTGAACAGATACTGGCTTGACAATAGCCATGGTGGGAGGGATTTTTTTTGCAGCTGGAACTTGCCAGATCTGAGTTCTGGCACCTCTCAGGTGGGGCACCATTGCCATGATAAGAGAACAGGGGGGCATTCATGGTGAGGTCCAGCACCTCTTTTTCTAGAAAAATAGAAATGTGCGGAGGTGTGGCAAGCTGGTTTGGGGGTCGCCCCTGGTTCTGGTGCAGGTCAAACAAATGTGCCCTGGCCTCCTTCGTTCTCTTAGATTCAGGCAGATGGCTAGGACAGCTCAGAAGGGCCCTCATGCAAATGTGCATGCATATAACAGTAGAGGCTGAATGGGATATGGTTTCTTCCTGTCCTTGTAAGATGTTATGTCTTTATTTCCCCCGGTTGTTGCTCTTATCCGTCATGCCTTGGGCTGATATCCCGTTGTTGTTCCAGAAATTTCTCCATCGCTCCATCCTGTGCTTCGTTGTTTTGCAGCTTTAACAACAGCTGCAAAAGTCACTCTGTCCCAATAAATAACCTGTTTTCACTATTTTTCCTCTCAGCCTGGGAAGAAGAGCGGTCTGTTCATTTATTAACCATAGGAAAATATCATGGGACAGTTTATGACTTTCATAGAATTGGAAGGGACTCATCTAGTCCAACCTCCTGCAATGCAGGAATCCTGCCCACAGCCGTCTCTGAGTAGGCTCGAACCCCCAACCTTCTGTTTAACATCAGGCGCACTGACCCATTGTGCCTTCTTTCAGGCTAGTGGATTCCCACCTCAAAGACCCCTTAGTGTTACAGCTTCACAGTTGTATTGAATGCAATTACCACAAACAAATTGGGATTCAGCAGAGACAGTCACCACCAGCTCTGCTGAAGAGCCAGTTCCATCAGGCTTCACCCTCCTCCATCTGTTGCCTGACAGCAGCTATTCCATCAAGCTGTGCTACAACTTTTGGCTATTCCTTTCTTTGAAATCTTTCAGTTACACTTGGCTATGCTATTATGCTAACACCAAAAGTAAAAACCTGAATTTGCTCCCCACACATCCCTTTTGTGCCATGTGCCTGAGGGCAAGGAATTCTTATTCCTTATCTTTGCAAGTTGCTGTGGGTTGGGTGGGGCTTCTTCTTTTTGCTGAAGAGCGGAGTAAAAATTCTCCAACAAGCTACATGGTCGGTCTTTTAAAAGAGGCCGCGTGGAATATGTGTACTCTGTATCCATGGGGCCTCTTTTAAAGGACTCAGCCTGTAATAACTAAGAGCTGCTCTAGAATGCTTTAAAGATAAGGACAAGGTGGTTGTACTGACCCCAGAAGGAGCAGGAAGCCAGGGGAGGAATTTGAAGAATCGTATCACATGTATTGCCCATGAACATCCTCTGCAAATATGAGGGATGAATTGCTAGCCTTGGACCCTTGCAGTATGAATGCTTTAACCCAGGAGACATGCAACCAGTCAAGATTTCTTTTGCTATTTTTTCCCTTTTCAGATCACTCAGGGTGAACCCCAGAAATCATGTGCCAAGCCGGTAGCAGAGAAAGTTACAGACAGTTGCCAACAGATCTGCCAATGTAGACCACCTCCGCTACCGCCACCGCCACCGCCTCCTCCGCCCCCCAGGTTGCTCGGGGTCCCATGTAAGTAGAATGTGGTTATTTCTATTTGTGTCAAAAAAAGGCACACCTGGGCAAAGTGCATGTGGGAAAGTGAGTGGGCCAGAGCTAATGTGGGGCTGCTTGCACACTATATTTTTAAAGCATCGTGGTACCGCTTTCACAGTCATGCTTTCCCTCAAAGAATCTTGGGACCTGTGGTTTGTTAAGACTGCTTGGAGTTGTTTGGAGACTCTGCTGCCTCATAGAGCTACAATTCCTCTGAACTCTGGAGATTGTAGCTCTAAGAGGGAATAGAGGTCTCCAAACAGGCTCTCAGCAAACTACAGTTCCCAGGATTCTTCGGGGGGGGGGGAGCATTTAAAGTGGTCTGATACTTCTTTAAATGCATTGGGTGGATATGGCCTCACTTTCATTTTTCCATTTAGAGAATTGGAACATGTTCTGACTAAAAGAGGGAGATGCGTTTTGGCTCGTTGAACAGGAATTTCTTCAGCGCAGCCAGACAAATTCCCTCTGTTCCCAACCAGGTGGCTGTTTTCTCAAAGCAGCTCGTTAACGTTGGAGCCACTGAGTCGTTCATTTCCTATGTTGCCTTTTGATTCACATTAGCATATACTAAATATTTTATGATCCCGCCTTTCGGTGGGTTTATATTTCCCCCCAGATGCATCTTAACAAGCTCACCTCCGCACGCAGCTTTGGAAGTGTAATTAGATGTGTGGGTGTGTGAGATTACACACTTTTGTTTGCTTATCTTTACAACCTGCCCTTCCCTAGATGGTCCCAGGGCAGGTTACAAAACAACGTCACAGTCCCAACCAAGCAATCCACCCCACCCGTACACCCTTAGATTCCTGCATTGCAGGGGGTTGGACTAGATGACCCTTAGGGTCCCTTCCAATCCTACAATTCTATGATTCTGAGGTGTCTGTGTGTGTTGGATTTGGAAGAGGTGTCCTTCCACTCATCTCTCCTGGTCACAAGGGTCACTCCACCAGTGCCACACTTCCCCTTCCACATGCAAATAGGCAACCAGGAGTGCCATTGGTAGGATATGCAGCTGGTTGAAAACCCCAAAACAGGGCCTGAGGTAGCCCAGGATCCACCAAAACCTGAGCTAGTCTGATGGCTGTTGCACAATGAAATTGGGCCAGATGCGGGCCATTTGTCCTGTCCCTTGCTTCCTCCATGACTTCAATGAAAACATCAATGCGTTTCAGAAGCCCAGTGAGCTTCAGCTAGGCATTAGTCATCTAGCATTGCTAGACCCCAGTTGTGGGATGTACCTCCTGCAGAAGTCCTGGGAAGCTCGTCTCAGGCTGGTTACAAGGGTTTGAGTATACAGGCAACTCCCCATTTGCACAGGGGTTGCGTCAGGGCCAATGCATGTGTCAGCAGGTACACACATGCCCATTCGCTGCCATTCCACTCCCCAAAATGGTGTGCGTGTGTATCCCCAATGCACACAAATGGAGAGTTTCTGTAGGTTTTTTGCCTTTACACAGAACTCCTTGGAACCGAACCGCGGCATAAGATGCAATCGTACTACATTACATGAATGACTTCAATTATTTCCGTTTTTCTCAGTAATCCCTCTGCTTCTTTCATGCAATTGTTAACTTGCCATTTGTTCCCATAAGCTTCTAATTATCTCTGTTCCACTAGGGCTTACCTTTCTCTCCCCCATACGTTTTGTATATACTTAATATATACAAAATATAATTATACTTGGCGCTGTGGGTTAAACCACAGAGCCTAGGACTTGCCGATTAGAAGGTCGGCGGTTCGAATCCCTATGACGGGGTGAGCTCCCGTTGTTCAGTCCCAGCTCCTGCCAACCTAGCAGTTCGAAAGCTCGCAGTGCAAGTAGATAAATAGCTACTGCTCCGGCGGGAAGGTAAACGGCATTTCTGTGCGCTGCTTTGGTTCTCCAGAAGCGGCTTAGTCATGCTGGCCACATGACCTGGAAGCTGTACGCTGGCTCCCTCGGCGAGTAAAGCGAGATGAGCGCCGCAACCCCAGTCGTCCACGACTGGGCCTAATGGTCAGGGGTCCCTTTAATCCTTACTAAAATTAATGCCGTGGGGCTGCAGTTTCCATCATTCCCAACTGACCATTGACCATACTGGCTGAGACTTACATCAACATCTGGAGGTTGGGGAAGAGGGCTGTGCACTGTGGCTCTGATGCTCACGTGGAGTTGCAGGGCAGCTGTGTGTGTGCATCCCCAGTGTGAAAATGGAGCTGTTGCCATTGTGAATGCAGAAGCACATGCTCTCTGTTGCTTGAAATTGCACTAATTATAATTGTTGTTGTTAATAATAGTTGCGAGATTCTTTGCTCTCAGCTCATTGTGTCATCACACTCTGCACCGGGAGGGGCGCCTACTAGGTTAGAAGTGGTGACTAGTAAGTGAAGGCCTTCACAGGAAAACCTCCTTTTTATTACAGAAAATTGCCCTGTTGCCTGCAATTTGGCAGTTCAGTCACTTGGAGCTCGTACCATTCATTCCTATCAGCGCTCAAATAAATACCTCTTTATACATCATTATGGAAATGCAATATTTATGAAAGTCTGTCTCTCTCTGTGTGTGTGTGTGTGTGGATAGATAGCACCCATCTATGATTGTGCCATTTTTCAACTCCCCAAATGAAAACCCTGTCAGTGTCCTCATTTGCAAAATTAAAAAAGTTAATACTAGTCCTTGCATTCTTTAGAGAAATATATTAGCAGGATTAAGGCTGGAGAGAATGAAAGAAGCAGATTTGTCTTTCTGCTTCTCTCTGTCTTTGTCTTGGAAATGTTTCTTTGCAAGGGGATATTTGTCTGTATCTGTGCCACACCGCAGGGTGTAAAGCAAGGAGCAAAATAACAGTATTTTGTACCATTTGGCAAAGATACTGTATATTGATAGCTTTAAAAATAAAAAGTCAGTAGATTGAGTTTCAGGAAGAAAAAAAGTGTCAGCGTTTAGGAGGACAGTGTACTGACTGAATCACTTTCCCCCAAAATAGAGAAAACAAAGGGTATCTGAGCAGCCAGATCTCTCTGGCTTATCTCTCTGGCTTTATTTTGGGGTCTGTCCAGCGACTACATTGGGCAGAGAAACCTGTACATGCAAGCAGAAGGTGCTTGGACCCACTTTGGGGAAATTCTCTGTAGCAGTTTATGATTTTAGGTGTTTGACCAAAAGCAGGTTGTTGTTTTTCAGCCTTAAGCTGAAAAACTTTTATTTCTTCATTATACATATTTTCAGGTTGTTTCCTCTGTGCTTCCACTTAGGTTTCAAGTTGTTGTTGTTTTGTTTTTTCTTGTTGACAAGTTGTTGTTTGATTGCTTTTGGATTTTGGAGAGGTCATGAAGTTGGTATTTATTGCATTTTGTGGATTAGCTTTTATTGTATGTATACTTTATTGTTTTAGGCTGCTATACTCTTTAAAAGGGATGTGGGTGGCGATGTGGACTTGCTGATCAGAAGGTGGCCTAGGACTTGCTGATCAGAAGGTCGGCAGTTCGAATCCCCGCGATGGGGTGAGCTCCCGTTGCTCGGTCCCTGCTCCAGCCAACCTAGCAGTTTGAAAGCATGTCAAAGTGCAAGTAGATAAATAGGTACCGCTCTGGCAGGAAGGTAAACGGCGTTTCCATGCGCTGCGCTACAAATTATTATTTGTAGTAGTAGTAGTAGTACTCTGCCCATCTGGCTGTGTTGCTCCAGCCACTCTGGGCGGCTACCAACAAAAGCATAATAAAACATCAAACATTAAAAACTTTCTTATACAGTGTTGCCTTCAGATGTCTTCTAAAAGCTGTATAGTTATTTATCTCCTTGACATCTGATGGGAGGGCATTCCACAGGGCGGGCGCCACAACCGAGAAGGCCCTCTGCCTGGTTCCCTGTAACCTCACTGTAACCACCAGAAGGCCCTCGGAGGTGGACCTCAGTGAACAATGGGGCTAGAGACGCTCCTTCAGGTACATAGGGCTGAGGCCATTTAGGGCTTTAACGGTGATGTATACACAGTAACAGTGGTGCATATTATAAAACTTGAAGTTTAAAGTTACTTTAACTAGCCATGCACAGCTGGCTGGCTTTTGAGCAGAAGGAGCTGGCTGGCTGGCTCTGCAGGCAACTGATGTGGTGGTGCATGATCACATTGCAGGAGCCACATGGTTCTGTGTGGCTCATGACAGAATCAAGCTCTGCTTCTGGAACTGACTCTCCAGGTTCTCGTGTAGAGATGTGATCCTCTTTTTCCCTTGTGTTTGTTTTTTAATAATAAAAAAACCCGCTGGAAATGCCAGAGATTGAACTTAGGACCTTCTGCATGGAAAACATGAGCGCTCATACTGAGCTAAGGTCTCCCTCAAATCTTTTTTTTAATTATTATTATTATCTCTAGAACTCAAGGTCTTCAATCTCAGCCACGATAATGGCCCAATTTGTTACTGATTTGTACTTGTACCCATGCCAACATAAAAGAGAAGGGGGGAAAAACCTTTCCGAGTAACTACTTGGCAAGTATTCCAGCACAAAGTGTACAGTTCAGTTTTGTGGAACTTGGAATGTTTGTGCAGTTGTCATGAACGGAAACTTAATCGGCATGGTCATCTCAAAGCCTTTTGGGTTGAGGCCTAAAAGATCAGGGATTGGGTTTCTAGATAATAACCTTATCAACTTTGGGGTTACTTTTACATGTGAAGCTTTGGGCATTTTTACTTGACCTGTTGGTGACCTTTATGCTCATTTAAATTTTGTTGTCTGTTAATTGTTCATATAAGGTAAAGGGACCCCTGACCATTAGGTCCAGTCGCAGACGACTCTGGGTTGTGGCTCTCATCTCGCTTTATTGGCTGAGGGAGCCGGCGTACAGCTCCCGGATCATGTGGCCAGCATGACTAAGCCACTTCTGGTGAACCAGAGCAGCGCACAGAAATGCTGTTTACATTCTCGCCGGAGCAGTACCTATTTATCTACTTGCACTTTGACATGCTTTTGAACTGCTAGGTTGACAATTGTTCATATAGCCGTTGATTATTATTTTTTTAGGGCTGTGTTGTAGCGATACTAAACTTTTCATTACGCTTTTATATTGAGATGGGACAGTATCCAACTAACTCGTTCCATCAGTGCAAGGATTTCTGCTTGTGCATTGGAATTTGACTCTTCCTCTCCCCATGCACCCCCTAAATCTCTGCACTTCCCCCCCCCAAGCCTCTGGAGCAGAATTGGGGAGGACATGCGGTGGGTCGTTCCATTGCACAAGTGGAAATCCTTGCGCTGACAGGATGAGTGAGTTGAATAATGCCTCTGTGTTTCATGTGAAGCACTTTGAGCACAGATGCATTTGTGGGAAATGTGGTATGCAAATAAATTGACTTATGGTGATGATATATAGCAACAAGAGGGCTGTTGGGCTGCAGCTCTGAAACATGAGAGGGTGTGTGTGTTGCTCTTTGTCTAATCCACAGTCCTCAGCTATGGGAGCAGCTGTGCTCTTTCTTGTTGTTGTTTAGTCGTTTAGTCGTGTCCGACTATCCATGACCCCATGGACCAGAGCACGCCAGGCCCTCCTGTCTTCCACTGGCTCCTACAGTTTGGTCAAACTCATGTTAGTAACTTCGAGAACACTGTCCAACCATCTCATCCTCTGTCGTCCCCTTCTCCTTGTGCCCTCCATCTTTCCCAACATCAGGGTCTTTTCCAGGGAGTCTTCTCTTCGCATGAGGTGGCCAAAGTATTGGAGCCTCAGCTTCAGGATCTGTCCTTCCAGTGAGCACTCAGGGCTGATTTCCTTAAGAATGGATAGGTTTGATCTTCTTGCAGTCCATTGCTCTTTCTCACCAAAGGTAAATTCTTCAGGGAAAGAGATCTGAACTGCCCAGAAACAGCTTGCTGGATGGGGCAGAGCCACTATGCAAGTATCCCAGCGAGTGAGTCTTTGTTGCTTACCACGAATGACAGGGAGGATGCAAGTATTTCCACTGTGGTGAGCTCCCTCCCTCCTCTCCCTCCTCTCCCTCCCATAAGCAGCAGTGACCCACCTGCTGGGAGACCAGCATAGCAACTCCATTCCACTTAGGACTCAGCTATACAGCTGCAAATACAATGTTTTAAGTGCGTTTTAAGTGCATTATAGAAATGTGATACTAGATGGTGCTGGTGGGCTAATGGCAAGTTCCAAATATATTTTGAAACGTTTTTAAAAAGCACTTTCATAGCATTTTTTAAAATATATGTGTATGTGTAGATTCAGCCCCAGTGAGCTGCTGTCACTGCAGCTGCCCACAAATACATTTTTGAAGGTCACTTCGCCTTCCTCACCTTCTGCTTCTGTAGGGTTTCAAAGTGTGGACCTCCAGATGTACATGCAGAGAACTTGTGTTGTTGGGTGGATGGAGGTCAGGGAAGGGACTAGGGAGTACAATGCCTCTCTGCATGGTCAGGGGAACAAGTGAATTAGATTTTTAATGTTTCTTCATTAGACTTTAGCATGAGAGCTCTTCAGGATGAGACCAAAGGTCTTTTTTGTTGAGCATCTTGGCTGATCAGATACCCATGGGAGACCTGGAAGCTGGATATTAGTGCAATAGCCTCTCTTGCTGTTCCCCAATGACTGGTATGCAGAGCCAATCATTATTAGTAGCCATTGATAGTCGTATCCTTGGTGAATTTATCTAATCACATTTTTATTCACTCTGTGTGTGTGTGTCCATATCCTTCCATCTCCAATGAAATGAGCTCAAGGAAACATCTATGGTTCTTCCTTCTCTCCCTTCATTTGATCCTCACATGTGAGGTATGCTGGGCTCAGAGGGAGTGACTGGCCCATGGCTCAAGGTCAGCAAGTGACTGAGTGGGAGATTTGAACCCCTATCTCCTTGATCCTAGTCCACAACTCTTATCAACACTACACCATGCTCCTATCATCCTTTAAGCCAGTGGCCATCTTCACATCTTGCAGTCCCAGATTCCATAGTTTTAAATATGGGCTGTGTATTCCTTTCTCGTTTGATCTCTGTTAAATAGCTAGTTGAAATCCCTCTGGTTTTGCTGTGAGTCACTCTCTTTTTTAGCAATATTGTTCCATTTGGGTAAAAACGTTTCAATAAAAAGAAAACCCCAAATGTTAGCCCATTTGTCCATGCCCTTTGCTCTACAGACTGAAGACTCAGATGCTTCAGAGAATGTTATTGATGAGTCAGATGCTGCTGATTTTCATCCAAAGTAATCTCTAGGCTCCCCTGGCAGTGGCGGGAACAGAGCTGGGCTTCGTTCTGACAATTCAATAAATGTATCTTAATTGGCACAAGCCCCAACCTGTTAGAAACAAGATCCAAGCCATTGTCCTGATTGCCTGCACAAGCTCATTGCAGAGAGTCATTATGGTTTCAAGCTGCTGTTGCTTTTGGGGGGGGGGGGGGATGTTGAAAGGCATTATATTGTCCTAAAATTCACCATGCAGAAAAGAGGTGGAATTAGAATACTTCAGATATCAGAAAGCAAGAGTCCCAATCCCCATACAGCCATGAAACTCACTACATGACTTAGGGCTGTGTCTCAGACTAACCTACTTCACAGGGTTGTTGTGACAATTAAATGAGTGGGAAAAGCATATACCTTACCTTGAACTCATTGGAGGAAAGACATGGTGTAAGTGTAGTAACAATGACAACAGAAACAAAAAATGTTAATTCACAGGCAAAACATCTGAGGATTAAAATTTCTGCAAGACAGCAATTAAAAATGAATAATAATAATTCCAAAATGCAGCATCAGAAAAAGATGGTTACGTCTTGTAATGACTAACAGAAGATAGTTTGCAAGTAAGCATTTATGTAGGGTCCATTGGCAACTTTGAGATCTTCTGTATACTTTTTCATAATATTACAGTTTGTGCTTGATCTCTTTTTTATAATCTGAGGAAAGGCTTTGAAAAACATTGCTGCATGTATCCTGATTTGCATACAAGATAAAATTTTACCACACTATATACAAACCAAACGGTAGCTAATTTTAAGTTGGTAAGTCCAATTTTCTGCGCTGGCTATTGGTCATAACTCACTGGACTGAGAATTCAGTGCCAAAAGTTCTGCTGTTTTCCAGTGAGTTAACTTAAGCTGCACCTACCCTGCCTTTTCACTTTGTAAGGTCTGCTTACATTGCAAGTTTATAATAAAAGACACATAACTTAAGAACCAAGATTCTGAAAGCAGTCAGCCCTAAAATGCAAACTACAATAAACAGAATGAGCTGCAGCATCAAAATAGAACCAGAGATTCTATTAATGCTTGTTTGAAAGCATGAGAAAATAAAATCTTTTTTAAAAAAAAATGTATTCAGAAGATGAGGGAGTAGACGGGCACCTGGTGAATGTTTCTGGGAAGGATATTATTCCGTTCTTGCAAGGGAGTGAAGAAATACAGATGCCCCCACTGATTTAAACCATTGGCACATGTAGTCTGGTATGATCTAACTTTGGCAGTGCCTCTGCAAGGATTCAAGGCTAAATTACATTTGACATTAAAATGCATTTTTGCACTCAAAATTTACTTTATTAAAAAAATGCAAAAAGCAACCCTCCAGGATACGGGTGGTTACTGAAAATTATTGGGAACTCAGCAGGCTGGATGTGTTTGTGTTAACCCTTTCCTCCCCTGCTGCAGTCCCAATGAAAATTGCTTCTTTTTCTATTGGGAGGAAATCCCTCAGTGCTGACAACGGCTGTTTTAAAGAACACTCACATTTAATGCAAAGACACATTTAAGCACCAGGTCTTCCTAGTTAGGCCCTTTCCCTGAGATGCTTTAGCTGGAGTTGCTGAGAATTGCATCTTGGACCTTATACACTGAGTCCATGCCTGGGCTGATCTTGCTTTAAGGCTAGTACCCTTTAGGTTTGCAGCTGGATCCCTTTAAGTCACTTGCCATTTGTAAATTTATGCAAGCCACTATTTTCACACAGACCGTGCTTCGAGGTGCCATCCTCCAAATAAACCTGACCTTGCAGAGTTCTCCCTGAACTTTCCAGTGTTCAGAGAAGAGAACGGTCATGACTGTAAATAAAAGAGCTATTAGAACTTCTGGTTCAGGGCCTGACACAGCTGAGGAAAGAAATCATTTCTTGCATTCTTGTTTCTGTAGCCCCAGGGGCCTTGCTGTAGTACATTCCATTTTGACCTTGGATGAAACCACTTTTTAAGAAAATGGAAAGCAAGAGTTTATTTGAGGGAAATTGGCACTGTGCCTGCTTCCCTATTAGTCTTTGGAAAATACGGAGCATTCTGTGTATTGCGTATGGCACAGGGCACTAGAAACATTTGGTAAGGCTATACATTCACACTATACATTTAAAGCAGCACCGTACCGTGTTAAACAGTCACATTTTCTACCAGAGAATCCAGGAAAATGTAGCTAAGAGTGCTCAGAGTTGTTAGGAAGCCCCTTTCCCACACATACAGCTACAATTCTCAGGGTTGCCTGGGGAGAGGAATTGATGGTTAAACCACTCCCTGGGATTTGTAGCTTTGAAACTTAGGCCAGCCTTCCCCAAGCTGGTGCCCACCAGAAGTTGTGGCCAAGGAGTCATCAACAGATGCCTACAGAGGCCGTCCCTGAGTCCTCTCCCCTTGCCAATTTTGCTTGAAAGAAGTACTGTGTTGTAACCGATAGAACAGGTGGATCCCTGTCCACAACACATCCTCTTGTTCACAGATGTGCCCATGGCCCCTGACTTAAATTGGCAATTCCTGCTTTGGGCTGCAGTCCGCCCAAGTGAGCATGGCGCCAGTTTGGGAAAGGCTGACATAGGCATTTGCCATATTCTGGACCAGAGCAGATAACTGCTTCCCAAAGGCTGCAAATAAAAAGATGACAGCTTCTATCATCCAGCTCGTAAACTGGGCCAAATGAGCTTGCCTCAGCATGTTCAGTAATATGAAGCCTGTTCATTGTCTTCAGCTTGTCAACCTCAATATCGTTCTGCAAATTTCTAAATAATTAGTGTAGAGACAACCCCCGTTTAGAATGTGAGGAGAGTACTTTATAGTCAAACATGACTGAAAGTACTTTTGAAGAAAGCTGTTTCGTTTACTGTACTGTGGGATCGTTTTATTTTGTGGAATATTCAAATGGAATATTTGTTTTGTTCAAAATATTTATATCCCACCTTCCACCTGCAGTTTTTGAGGTGGCTTTCAGTGCACCCCTTGTGACTGATTATGCAGGGTGGGGTTTACCTCCCCCCCCCCAAGTGTTTCATTCAGGTTGGCACCATGAAGATACAAGGTGCATTCAGATGTGTGGGTTGTTATATTAGTTTTCCTGGTTATAATGCCAGAACATTTGTCCAGGTTTTGAATGTTCCTTTTACACTGCGTTATCTGTTGTGCTACGGAACTGTGGCTTTCTGATCTGTATACTGGTGGGCATGTTCTGCTAAATTTCATTCACACCAGTGGGGTTCAATGCAATAGCGGACATCATTGGACAACATCTTGCCACCCTTTATGTGAATGCGCACTTCTGATCCCTCATGAAAATGCTGGAATACCATCCCAAAGTTTGTCACATGGCGTGATCCGTGGAAATGGCAGGGAAATAACTGTGCCTATCTCTCACGATTTTCCAGGTCAACAGGATTGCAAACAGATTTTTGTTGTTGTTGTTGAAGGGAAGCAATTAACAGGGAAATGAATGCTAAGCTTCCAGTTGATTCCACTAGATTTCCAAAAATGTCCCATAAAAGATTGAATAAAACACAAAAGTTAACAGGCAGCAAAACATGGAACAAAGCGCTGTCTGAAAGCATCCACAGTGGTGGAGGGAAAATATGGTTACTTTGCTCTAATAACCACCACATTATAGGCCAAATAATGAACTCATATATTTGTTAGGGCGGATTAATTTTTAAAACTACCACCCCTTGAGTTTTAATTGTCTCCTAGACTGCCTCATTCTTTAAAAAAACAAAGGCAGGTTAGGGCTCTGTCGAGTAGGAGAGGGTGCTTAGAAGCTATTGCATTGAGCACCTCAGTTGTGTCTTTATTTCAGAGAGAACAGAGCTTCTGATGAGAGTGGCAGCCATACCAGTTGGAAACATACTGAGGGCAACCCAAAAAATTTGGATACGCTTCTGAGGGATGGAATGTCCTACTTGGTCAATTTCCTCTGAACTGAGCCTTTTCCTCTAGAAATTAGAATGATGAAGAACATTCTGTGGCACCACCGGAATTTAGAGAGGGTTCACGAGTGACTGGCACAAGGCCAGGACCAGCAGCCTAATTTTATTCTGCCGTAGAAGATGTGTGACTTGTGACTCACAAGTCACTTGTGATTGACTTATCCATAGTGGCTTTGATAACAGAGCTTCCTGCCCCTTGCTACCCAGGCAGTTTCTCTCCTGCGAACGGCATGGCTCTTTTTTTCCAAGGCAGTCAGTCTGGCACCTTTTGCAAGCAAAACATTTATCCTTTTAAAATGGTGAGCGCAACTCCCATGTATCATTCATTATATTTATTTTTAGATCCTGCCGTGGGGGCTTCTGCTGACAAAAACAAAAAAGCAAAAAACAGAACCAAGGGAAATAAAAACCGCTACACTGTTGTTGTTTTTTAAATGACTGCAGATTTGTAGCAGCACTGTAGAACTGTATCTCTCTACACATCTGGGAGCCGAGGTGCCAGAATTAACAACATGGTTATGTGACAGAACGTACAGTTTAATGCCTTCCTGGTTTGTTCCTTTCAGTACAATGGAGTGAATGGTACCCATGGTTTCTATAGGATAATACTCTTTATTGATTCGTACTTAACATGATTCGTAGCTTTCCAGCTTCATTCTGGTGTAGCCTTCGGTTTTCTCCATCCATATATCTGTGCACAGTAATAATACTAATATGTGGCTATCTACAGCACACACCTAGGCATATTTATTCAGAAGTAGGGATGGGCAAGAATATCAGTTTTGGTTTCACATTTCTCCAGTCTTGCAGTCTGTTCATTTTCACATCAGTTTGCGATCACTATTATTTGAAAAAAGGTTCTAGTGAAGAGCATTTTAGTGTGGATTTTTCCCCACTGTCCACACCTTTAGCTGCATAGTTCAGTTAGTTAGAGTGTGATGCTATTAATGCCAAGGTTGCAGGTTCAATCCCCATAAGGACTCCCCATGGATTCCCTCCCATAGGGCAGCTGCTGGCAGATGGCCTGGCGGGGGGTGAGGGGCAACTAAGTGAAGTGAGAACAGCGGCCTTCTTAGCCTCCCTCCATCTCTCTTGCTGCTCAGTTATAATTGGGGTATTACCACTGAATGTATAAACAAAGTACGGTACTTCAGTGCCTTTGTTCAATAAAGAATACCTGAAAAGTTCTCAGATTAAGTTCAGTAGAGTGGTACCTCGGGTTACAAACGCTTCAGGTTACAGACTCCGCTAACCCAGAAGTAGTACCTCGGATTAAGAACTTTGCTTCAGGATGAGAACAGAAATTGCACGGCTGCAGCAGCAGGAGGCCCCATTAGCTAAAGTGGTACCTCAGGTTAAGAACAGTTTCAGGTTAAGAACGGACCTCCATAATAAGTGATAAAGAATGGGAAATCTTCAGAGGTTGTTGACGGAAGTCTAAAATATTGTATAAGATAAGAAATTATGTGGAATGTGCATGTGGAATATCCCAGATTCTAATCTCTCTGCAAGCAAAGCAGGCTAAATGCTCATTAAACAGGAAGCAGCCTATGTATAGTGATGGCCCCCAATTTAGGAGCACAGGAAGCTGTCTCATATGGAGTCAGACCATTGGTTCATTTAGCTCAGTATTGTCTACATTGACTGACATGAAGACATTCCCAGTCCTACCTGTAGTGGCGCACTTAACAGAGAAGAGGCGGGAGAAGGTGTATGAGGGACATGGTGGGATGGGTGTTAAAAGAGAGGGAGGGAGGCTTGGTTTGTTTCTGCAATCAGATTCTCAAATCGCTTGCTGATTTGAACTAGCCTGTAGGTCTCCTCTTCTCTCATTGTGCATATATATATATATATATATGCTTTTGTAATAATAGAGTTCTTGTTCTGCACACTCCACTAGGAATTTCATGAAAATGAATGAGAAGGAATATCATTTACCACATTCATTCCTCTCCATTACAGCTTTCATACTTCATCTGGATTTTATTTAGGACTGAAAAAGCAGGTTTTAGATGTAGCGAGAAGTAAACTTAATTGAGGGAGTTTGAGCCTTGGGTGGTTCTGCAGTGTTTCAGAAAGATTGCCATCATCCTGAAAGAGGTTTCTCTAGCTAGAGAGCATAAAACAGTACTTAACAGTTACAAATACGGAAATTTCTTCTTGGCTCACTTTTTCTCTTCTAGGCAGTATACCAAACATACAAAATTCGCTACACTGTCACTCCTACAAAACGAGTTGGCTGTTCCCCACCCTGGTTGCCTACCATTCAGCAGAGAATTAAACCATTCTGTCCAATTTCAGCTTTTGCAAGTCATATCTTTAGTCCAGTGGCCTGTGAAGGATTTCAGATTCTGACGTGTCTGTCTAATAACCACATGCTGTTATCAGAATCTCCTCTTGCTCCAAGATTTGATGCAATTTTCCATGTTGCTCGTGGTTGATCAAGCGTTGCCAGATGCATTTCTGGGGGTCAGGAACTGTGAAGCGAAGCTGATATGGTGACATTCTGGATATGCCAAAGAATCACTGAAGTGCATTCATGAATATTTATAAGACGTATAAATTTTGAAAGCCCAGGTCTGAAATATATATATATTTTCTTCAAACACTGAGTGAGTGTTGGAGCACTTCAACTTTTTTCTTAGACTGTGAACATTTAGGTGGGGCCTTGTATTTTTACTTTGAAAACTGCTGATAAATAACATTGTAAACCACTTTCAGAAGCCTGCTTTGGAATTCAGCGCATATAAATAAAGTCATAATAGCAGCAGAAGAAATAAAAATACTAATAAAATCTCGAAGAAAAGAAATCCTCTTCTGTCTCAAGGGGCCAAATAACTTGGGTACAGTTGTACCTCGGGTTACAGACGCTTCAGGTTACAGACTCTGCTAGTACCTCGGGTTAATAACTTTACCTCAGGATGAGAACAGAAATCGTGCAGCGAGAGCAGGAGGCCCTATTACCTAAAGTGGTACTTCAGGTTAAGAACGGACCTCCAGAACGAATTAAGTTCTTAACCCGAGGTACCACTGTACTAATAGGTATGTTGGAGAATTTCAGGAGAAACTGGAGTGGAAATTTCCAGTGTTGTTCACTTGTCCCAAATCCAGAGTAAAAAATCAATCCAGCGAATACTATTGGTATTCACTGCTGTCAGTCCATTGGATTTCCTTTGCCTTGAAGCAAATGGCATGAAATAATATAGTTTACTTAGAAATCCATAACAGCAGACAGCAAAACCTGTAGCATAGGGTTACATGCATTGCTGGTCCTTTTCATAATAGACCCATTGAAGACAATTAGCATGTTTAGCGTAGGTTTGTTAATATCAGTTCTGAGTAGGACATAGTGGGGTACAACCGCATTGCTCCCCTTCTTCTAAATCCTCCAGAGCAAATTCAGGGCAGGCATTGGGGTGGGAATGGGGAGATGCTATTGCACAAACATAAATTCTTGTTCACTGGATACCAGCCATACATTTTGCCAGAAGAAGGGAAACAGTACTGCATGTGACAATCACAGGTCAGAATTGGAAATGGATGTGTTCTTCCCACTTTACACACCATGGGTTGTATTCAGCTAACTTTTACTTAGAGTAGAAACATTGAAATTCATGGACCTAAGTTAGCCATGCCCATTCATTTCAGTAGGTCTGATCAGATTAATAGTTGAATGCAACCTAATGCACCTTGACTTGGGTAGGGAGCTTAATTACTGCTCTTCCTTAGCCAACAAAAAGTCTTGGGCCTCCAGTGTTTCCAACTAGCACATGTGCAGATTCATTATTTAAGAGCACAAAGCCATATGCCAGTTCCTTGGCATATTAGCACCAGAGGAAGGCATGGGGGTCAGCCCACAAACATACAAGGAGCTCTGAAGCTTCTGGGCCTTTGGACTGACCCAAGAAGGGATCTTGTGTGTCCTGGTGTCCAGTGCTTCCAGCATCCTCCCAAACAAATTTTCATTGGCCACCACCCTCTTTACACCATGGTCTTCTCTTGAGCTCTAAGATCTACAATGACTATGGAGCCAAACAGGGGGGAAAGTTTGCTCTTTGTCCTTTGATGCTGATGCCATCATTATCAGCCACATTATGAACCTGCATTGTCCTCTGGAGCTGTTTTTTTGTTCAGGGCTGTTTTTTTTACTGATATTTTGGCAGTTTTATTCTTTCTGTAAACCGTGTTGAGGTTTTATTGCAAATTTTGTGAAATAAACAAATGATGTGGCTTTGTTGTGGGGTGCTTGCAGTTTTGCGCAAGGTCACAAATCTGCTAGGATGGGTTGGTAGACAGAGCCCTGGACCACAGAAAATGGGGGAATCAAATCTTGGTTTCCCTTTGAAGATCACTGCCTGACTTTGGACTAGCAAACGTCTCACAGAGTTGTGAGAATGTTGTGAGGTTATTTGGGAAGTACATTGCCCTAAGTTCCTTGGAGAAAGGGTGGGGTATAAATGTGGTGAATAATACAAGCCTGAGATGCTCTGGTAAAACATGAAGTCTCCATTGCCTTAAGCTCTAAACCCACACTGAAAAGGAATTATATGAGTTTTCACCCAGAGTGGTACTACTATGAAACATTGGGGGCTGCTTTGATTCTTTCACAGTATGCAAATCTTTGGCAAGAGCTCAATGAATAGCTTTTATTTTCTGAGAAATGAATAGCCATCTTTGTCTGGTCACAATTGTGGGAGGTTGAAAGGCCTTACGCTATTCCCAGCTGGGCTGCTGTGGTCAATGTTTTATGTCTTCTTGGAATATGGAGGAATCAAACTACTCCAGAATAGCCAGTGTGGTAAAGTAGTACGACTGTACCATTTGTGCTTGATAAAACTTCCTTAATAGGGTTTATAATTGGACATGTCATTATGGCAATCTCAGCCAACCTAATGCTGCATCTGATGGGCAGCCACCAAGAAATGATGGTGGCCAACGTTGTTGAACCATTTTCATTTCTGACCCCTGTTTCAGTGGTCTAAGAGTTAGGAGATGAGGTGTAACTCAGTGGTAGAGAATCTGTTTTGCATCTGAAAGGTCCCAGCATCTTTGGATAGAGCTGGGAAAGATACTTTACATACAGAAGACTCCCTTCATTTATGGAAGGTCCAGTCCTTAGCATCTCCAGATAGGGTGGAAGAAGACTTTTTGCAAGAGGAAGGCCTGGAGTTCTGTCCCTAGCATCTCCAAGTAGGACTGGCAAAGATTCACACCTAAATCCTTGGAGGTCAGCTGTCTATCCATGTAGACATCACTGAATTGTGCGGACCAACAGTTGTTACAAGAAAGCTTCAGTGAGCTGATGTAGCAGAAAGATCTGTTGACTGTTGCTGTATTGTGGTATTCAGAAGGAAACCACAACACACTGTAGGTAACAGAGTAGGGAAAATGTGCTTTGGGTTGTAAACTAAATTCCTTGGTCATGTCCCCAGGAGTAAACTCTGGGCCAGTGGAGCTTCCTAGAGCGTTAAGGTCTTTTTGATAGGACTCAACTGAATGTGTGTCTTTTCCACATTATCTTTTCCAGCTCCTCCCGTTCCAAGTTGCCCTACTCGAGAGACGTGGTGGCCAGGCCCAGTTATAATTATTGCAGCATGCTGTACCACACTAGTGTTCCTCTTTCTAGTTTTCATCATTTGCTACAAAGCCATAAAAAGGTAAGACTGTAAGTGTGTTGCAAGATCAGATGCTTTGTGGATGTGCTACCTTATAACTTACAACAGAAGAGCAATGATAAGGAAACTCAAGGAGTTACTAGCCTGGGAATGTTCAGACGACAAGTCAACAAGTACTGAACATGGGAGACTGAGCAGTTACCTGTTCTGGGTGGAGTTGCACTCACTCTGAAATAACAGGTTGTTAGTTTGGGGAAGCTTCTGAATCCATCTTCGTTATTGGAGGTTCAGGTAGCCTCAGTGGCTGGGAGTGTGTTTTACCAGCTATGGCTGGTACACCAATTACAGCTGTTTTGGGACAGTGGTAGTCTGGCTATAATGATTCGTGCTTTGGTAACCTCAAGACGATTGCTCTGTTTGAAGCTGTCCCTGGACTTGGTCCAGAAGCCCCTGCTGTTGCAAAATCACTGCAGCTCTACTGTTGATGGGGACCGACTATTGTCAACAAGCAATTCCAGTGCTCAAAAGCTTGCACTGGCTTCCCATATGCTACCAGGTCACGTTCAAGGTTCTTACAAGGCCTGTAAAAATCTGGATCCAGGATACCTCAAGGACTGAGGACTTCAGGGGAGCCACAGTTAGCAGATCCTGCAGCTCAGATGCATGCCTTGTTTCCACTAGGAGTTGTGAATTCTGTGTTGCGGGTCAAATCTTGTGGAACTCTCTTTAGGTTGAGATCAGACAGGCACCTCTCCCTGTTGAACTCCTGGCTCCTATTAAAGACTTTATTCCAACAAGTGTTTTAACTGAATTATGATCTTATAATTTTAATTGGTGTTTATTTTCATTGAATTGAGTTTCTCATTCATCATTAGAGATGACTGTAATTAAGCAGCATATGAATTGTTAAAATAAATGAATGATGCCAGGAAATGCAGGCAATCCCATACACATCTGACATATGTTTAAAGTTAAGAAATTCCAGGTAAATTTGTATGCAAAAATTGTGTATGATAGGACAAATTCACTGTAAAATGCTGATGAATTTTCATGTGGACTGGTTTTTTTTGTTTTTGTTTTTTAGAAAAGCACAAACTGATGCAAATTTAAGATTGGAAAAATGAGAAACCGAGCGAGGTCAAAATTGACATGATCACCCATCCTTTTACCCTCATTCGTAAGAAATGTGAGACAGCCTTTAATGGAGGGGGTGAAAACCCTGTGAAAAGCTATTCCCATAAACAGTCCAATAATATGACATGTAACATAAGCATTTGCAACACATAAGGTGGAAATCCCCCCTCTTAAATGAAATCACAAGGAAATGCCATTTTGAAATCTCATTTAGTTCTTTGAAAACTCGCCATATGTCACAAAATCCCGCCGTCTGCCTGCAGGACATTTGTAAATTATCCATCCCTTGGATTGTCCTCATTTTTTCATTCATGTAGTGCAATGGCATGTCCTATTGCCTAAAAGCAACACTTAAAGTTATACTGCCCCCTGCCTAATGCATGGTTAGCTGGTGGCATGAAGGGGGTATCTGAGCTGGGCTTCCTGTTCCTGCAAGCTGAATATTGGTAGTGCCAGGAACGTATCTTGCTGGTGCTATATATACAGATCCCTGAATTCACGGCTGCTGAATGCAGAGGATTTTGCACTCACGCAGCATCATAAGTATGCAGGGGGTGCACATAGTTTGTCAAGCTGGCTCAAGGCCTGTTGGCAGGGGGCGGCAGGAGCCATAGGCAATTCTGGAACCCCATGGTGGTGGGCACCATGTTGCAGTACAGTACCTTACAGAAGGCACAGGACCTGCAGTTTCTCCATCTCTCTCTTCCTTTGGACCTTTCACCTGCTCCCTCCTTGCCCCCCTATTTCATCATCTGATTTAGTGTTGCTTGGATTAGCTGTAGTGAAATTGAGGCACAGGTTCTCCTCTATCCAACAGCATCGCTGCAAAGGGAAGTTTGGAAGTTTCTGCTTGCATTTTAGATGAGCCACAGTTTAGTGTTACATCTTACCCCTAAACTGTGGCCGGCTTTGTAAATTATGGTCTGAAATTGGCCTGTTTGCACTAATTACAATTGAGTCTACCATTTGTCTGGTTTCAGATGTTCCTACAAACTTGTCTCTAATAGAACCAAAAAACATCTGAACTCCTTCTTGTGGCCGTGCCAGAGGAGGAGGCAGGCACATGCAAGCCCAGGACTTATTAAGACTCATTTTTACAACATGCATTCAACATGGATGGAATTTTCATGTGATTGAACTTATCTTTTTTTTAAAAAAAATTATTCAAAGTTATAACAAAACATATTTTCCAAAAACATATCCTTATTCCCCCCCCCCCGTTTTTCCTCCCCCCCCCCCAAAACCCATCCTCCCACCCCACCCCCTGACTTCCCTCAGTTCCAGTCTTTGGTTTCTCCAATAACACTATTTTCTGCATGTTACAGAATTGTGTAGATCTTCAAACTGTTTAGCTAATTATTAGCAGTAAAAAAAAATTGTGAATGTTTATTCAAAACCTGCCAAGGAGTCCAGTTCGCTTTGTTGCGTCTTCAAATACTTTGTAAAAGGTTCCCATTCATCCTTAAAGTCACAGTTATCCTTGTCCCGTAACCTATATGTCAATTTTGCCAGTTATGCATAGTCCGTCAATTTTTCTTGCCATTATTCTTTAGTTGGGGTTTCTTCAGTCTTCCATCCTTGTGCTACCAGAACCCTCGCGGCCGTTGTCGCGTACATGAAGATGTTTTTCAACTTTTTTGGCAGGTCTTTCCCCACAATCCCCAACAAAAAAGCCTCAGGTTTTTAAACAAATGTTAAATGGAACATTTTCTTCAATTCATTGTATATCATTTCCCAATTTTTTTAAATTACTTTACAATCCCACCACATATGATAAAATGTTCCCTCCTTTTCCTTACACTTCCAACATATATTTGAACTAGTTTTGTACATTTTCCCTAACTGCACTGGTGTTGTGATTGACCTTATCCACACATTTCCCCCCTAATCCCTCCTTCGCTCCTTGACCTTGATGAGAAACAAACTATTTTATTACTAGTTCTGCTAAAAATGTGAACAGCCAAGTGAGGCATGGATTCACTGGATCTTAAGCCAGGCCATTTCCTAGAGAGGAACTTGATCAAGGACCCTCTTCTGTGCCAGCCTGGGGACAAAACAATGATATTCCTATCTTCTGCTTTGGGGTGCAGAACAGCTGATCATTCACTGCATCTGCAGTCTCCTTAGGATTACTCTGTAAATTCATTGTATTCTAAAACAGCGCTACCTAAGCCATATCCCTTGCAAACATAAATCAGTGCTGGTTCAGGCAGTACAGTGAGACCAATTGGAAACAGCAGGTGATCTCATTGTCTCCTAATCTGTTTTTTGAATCCTTTTTTTTTTTTTTTACAGTGTAAGGACTTAGATCAGAGCAAGATGAAAAGATTTAGGGGGCAAGCTGGCAGTCTGAAGAGGGCTAAGCACCATAGTTAAAATAACATATGGGATGAAAAGATGGGGGCAGGCATTATGTAATATTCTCTCTCTTAATTTTAGTGTCTCTGTGGAATTTTATTGTGATAAGATGCTTATATAAAAAGCGAAAAGAACACAAGCCTTTCTCTCGTTATGTAAAGGCATGAGACAGTAACTGTCTCTAGAGACGTAAAGGGAATTGCAAGAACTGTACCTCCCAGGCCCTTGTGCTATTGGCAAAATTTAAAGTCTTTATATACTGCTTTTCATCAGAAAAGATTGCAGAGCGGGTTACTAAGAAGGAGCAAACAACAACATGTAAAACAATAAAAATTAAATCCAGTATGGAAGACATAAAAAATAATTCCGTATACTCTGCCAGATGGGCGGGTTATAAATAATAAAGGTATTTAAGTTATTGTTAATAATGCAATACATCACACATCAGACTCCCTGATGTAGAATTCCATTCACTCAGTAGCCTTATGCGCATTCATTATGAACGTCTGCTACCACATCTGTACCTCAGTGAATTTAACACCTGACCCATTCACCCAGACTCACATATTCTCAACCATTACAGTTCCAGTAATACAAAGGCCACCTACAGCATTGGAAGCCTATCGCTGTTAGGCAAAAACAACATCTAAACTAGGACTATGCATGTCCAGGATAGATGTAAAAAAAGAAGAAGATCGGAATGTGGAAGGGAAGCAGTTAAAATGCACATGATTAGTACAGGTGAAAAGTTTAATCTTGCAAGGGAGCAATAAACTAGATGGGAGAAGAAGAAGAAGAGTTTGGATTTGATATCCCGCTTTATCACTACCCGAAGGAGTCTCAAAGCGGCTAACATTCTCCTTTCCCTTCCTCCCCCACAACAAACACTCTGTGAGGTGAGTGGGGCTGAGAGACTTCAGAGAAGTGTGACTGGCCCAAGGTCACCCAGCAGCTACATGTGGAGGAGCAGAGACACGAACCCAGTTCACCAGATTACGAGACACTCTTAGATATCCCAAATGACACCCCCCCCCCCCAATTTAGTATGTAAGAGGGTCTATTAAGAATCATCAGTGCCAGAACCAAACTTCCAAGGATGGCTTTCTTGGCAGCCTGAGTAAGTGACTTCTTCACCCTCCTGGATTTGTAGCACTCCTCTCTGACATCAAAGGAGTTGGGAGTTGCTGATAAATGATGCTGTTGCTGAGTCAGCAGAAGAAGTCAGACTCGTGGTCCCTCGTCACCTGCAAGATGCTTAGAGGTGTGACTACCAACCCAGAGGAGGAAAGTACTATCAGTTCCTTGGGGTGCCCACGCCCTTGAATGAATGGCAGGTTTTATCACTAGGTGCTAGCTTTAACACAACATAATGCCCTATAAAGAAAACCATACCATAGAGTTCATGTTATAAAGTGGCTTACGAGTGGAGAGCAATGGTTCAAATAGTCAGACTAGCAGCCCAACTAGCCAGATAGGGACATGGGAAACTGCCTTCTATGAGGTCACATTATTTGTCCTTCCAGCTCTGTATTGTCTACTGTTGGTTGTCTCCAGGGTCCTAGCACCTACTTTCTGATGCTTTTTTAAGAAGAAAAATCCAGGAAATGTTGGGGATTGAATCTGGCACCTCCTTCTGCATGCATAACGTGTGCTCTTACCACTAAGCTACCACCCCTTCTGGGTAGCAGAGTCAGCTGGGTCAGATTTTGGATCCCATTAAAAGTCTTCATCTTCTCGGTTTTATATATGTTAGGGATAACAGGGGTGGTTGATGTACATAAAACCCAGCCACTGAGCACATTCACCATACCTCCTTGAGAATGTGTGCATAATCCATCCATGAAGGGGGAAATGTGTGTATATCCTGTTCAATATACATCATCTCCTATGAGCCTCGGGGAATGTGCATATGTCAACTGAATTTTCTACATTTTGTGGCCAATATACATTGTATCCAACAGGTCAGATTGCACACATTTGAACTAGAGATATAAAACAAGAGCATGTTTCTTGGAAACTATGCAAACTGACCGGAAAATGTGCATCAGTGAGTCTTCGGGGCCCACAGTAAACTACTCTGAAATCAGAGAAGATGCAGTGAAACTCTTTAAATTAATTTAAGTTACATCAGAACGGGTCTCTTTTTCTCCTTCAGTAGACTTGGGTTGCAGACTTGGGTACTTTATTCTCATCTTTGCAAGTCAGAAGAGGTTTTTAAGGGTTTTCAGGTGGTTGTTTTTAAATGTGTATACCCGCCTCTTGGAAATCTTATCTGTCACATAAACAGTGAAGGGTTTGCCTGAGGTCAGGGCACAGAAAGGCCGGCTGATAGGAAAGGCGCTTTTAAAGACTATTTGGAAGATCGGTGGAGAGACAAGATAGGAAATACAGGGGGGCCCATCAATCAAAGGCCTAACTAATGCAGAGACAGGATTCTGAAAGGGCATAGGACTAGCATGGATAGACATGACAGATGATTCCACCTTGAGGGCTGGCAATCCCATTAGGCAGCCTGAGGCAGCCGCCTCAGGAGACAGATGCTGTGAGGCAGGCAGGGAGCAGCAGCAAGGTGTCGAAGGACAGAGTTGTGTGTGTCACGCAGCCTGCCTGCCTGCCTGCCCCACAGCTCGTAAACCAGCCACTGCCTGGTGAAGGCAGTGTTGATGTAACTTTCGGCTTCCAGCCAGGTTGCATTACACGCCATCTTGTTCTTCAGTTCAGGCAGCAAAATATCTTTGGGTTGCTGTGCACCCAGTCACCTCCTCACTTATTCTGCTTATGTTCCAAAGAATGAGGAACGTAGCTGTGTCCTGCCTACCACCCAAAACAGAGGCTCTTACATGTAAGTAAGAAAGAGATCTTCTTTTCCTGGGCAAGCAACAGGATAGTTTAGCAGTCCATAAAGCATGATTCAAAAGTACAGTGGTACCTTGGTTCTCGAACGGCTTAGTTGTCGAACAAATCGGCTCCCGAATGCGGCAAATCTGGAAGTTAGTGTTCTGGTTTGTGAACATTTTTCGGAAGCTGAACATCCGACACGGCTTCTGCTTGAGCTCAGGAAGCTCCTGCAGCCAATTGGAAGCCACACCTTTGTTTTCGAATGGTTTTCTAGAGGACTCCCGGAACGGATTAAGTTCGAGAACCAAGGTACCACTGTACAGGAGCAAGGCAAGATATTCAGAATTGAACAGAAGTAGTGGAGATGTCCAAACAGTTGGCACAGCCCTCTTGCCCAGCTTTTAGTGTTGTTGTTGTTGTTAGCCGCCCTGAGCCCGGCTTTGGCTGGGGAGGGCGGGATATAAATAAAATTTATTATTATTATTATTTTAAAGATAAGGTATGGTGAGCTCACTCATGAGAGTCTTTCACCAGACAGGAAGTCCATGAGTGCAGTCCGATCCGATCTGCAGAGGTGGCGTCTTGTTGGCAACAAGACTGCCGCCCTTCCCCATAGCAACCTCTGTCTTCTGCTACGTCCCCACTGGCTGTTCTCAATCTTCCACCTCCCTCCACAATGAGGCTCTGCTCTCTCTGGGGAGAGTCAGCAGATCAGCTTCCCACTCTGCAACAACTGGAATCACAAGACTACTGACAGAGTCGAGGGGCCCATGACACCCCAAGAGTGACTTTCAACAAGCGAAGACTCACAGTCAATATGGAAAGCAAGCGTAGTTGCTTTATTTAATTGGACAGAACCAATTAAGGCACTTACTTTGTTCAATTTATCTTCAGCTTCAGTGTTATAGAAACCAGTACCAGATGAATAGGTGTCAAGGAAAATGGACATGATTCACTAAAAGTTGCAAAAGTTGCTTTCACCGTAGCCGCAATGACCTTTTGATGATTGTGCTCCATATTGGTCTGTCTCCATAAATTATCTTTATGTTGGTAGCACTGGCTCTTAAATAAGAACTGGGTATATTTAATTAAAATAACTTCTAAGTGATATTCTCTTGGTTTTAGGCGTTATGAAAATGCGTACATGCAAGCCATGGAGAGGTTGGCAGATGCTGAAGCCCCGTTTTATAACTTTGCTGGGAACCACGCAGAACGGTTTTCATTTATCCGGAGCTGGAATGCTCTGTTCCTTTTAAACCAATTTTTACAAAGAGGTCAATGTGTGATATGTAGCTCTGCTACATATATGTAGCCATTTTTAAAACAGGTGGATGAAATACCTTTTAAAGAGCTGCCTGTATTTTCTGGCCATAGAGTGAGTATTACAGATTTCAAAAGTACTTAACACTCAAGAGATACTAATTTGAATAACTACTGCTTAAAAGATGTACTGGAGTAGGCAGGAAAGCCAAGTGGAACTGGAGTGGTTGAGAGAAGGATCTTGGTAGGCCAAAAGGAAAAGACAGAGAAAACGAAATGAAGTAAAAGGTATAGAAAACATATAATTGGCTTTGTATGCATTCTGTAAAATCAGAAAAATGTAAACTTTCAAATGAAAAACTGCTTTCCTCAGGAGACAGATCACCTATAATTTTAGGCTATATTTTGCAATTCCATAAAGTACAGTTTTTAAAAACGCAATCATTTTTTAAAAAATCATGCATATTCTGCAAATGTTCAGATTTTGAATATTTTAAAATATAGACAATGCAGAAGAATGAAGAAGGAAAACATTTGATCTGTACTCCTGAAAGTCTCACTAGTTAGAAATGAGACCTGAAAGCTATAAGATAACAGCAATTTTTTCTTGCGTGGAACTGTCTTCCACACAAAGAACAGGACTTTCTCTCACTCTCCTCTGTGCAGCCCCTCATATGCCAACAAGATCGGAAGCAGATTTGGGGAGACCTGCATGGGAGCGTAGAGGCATAACCAAAAGCCCACTTGCGTAATAATGGATTCCACCCATAAGACAACAGCATCAACACTTCTTATAAGCTGAGCATGTTTTGTCATTTGCCTCCTCCAGTACTGTTCTGAAACCACCACTAACTTCTGTTAAACTTGAGTACTTATCTGCTTCCAAGTGAAAATGGCGACGAGCAAGGCTGCTTTGTCCTTGAGCTCTGCGATCTGT
The DNA here is from genome assembly GCF_965153285.1 of Podarcis tiliguerta. Classification (NCBI taxonomy): domain Eukaryota; kingdom Metazoa; phylum Chordata; class Lepidosauria; order Squamata; family Lacertidae; genus Podarcis; species Podarcis tiliguerta. The sequence continues at coordinate 113,835,349 of NC_139534.1, read as the reverse complement.
TTTAGTTTTAAACTGTTTTTATCTTGAATAGTAGCCGGTTGGCTTTCAGCAGTTAATGTTAATTGCTATAAAACAGGCAAGGAGCATATCTCTTTTATCTCTTTTACTTCTATGTGGACTTAAAAGCCGCATATTTTAATTGGACGACAGGAACTGGGAGAGCAGTTGTTTTGGTTCAGCATTTTAAACTGATAAGAAACACTTAGAAGACCATCTTGAGCAAAGGATACTCTGCAGATTTAACAGTTTTAATATGGCTATTACACAGACCCAGACCCGTATTGAGTGCTTCAGTTAAAACGTCCACAACTCCATTGCCAAATTTAGTCCAGAAATCTATGCTGGACTGTTGTGACTCAGCAAGTGAGGCAGAGGCAAGCGCAAAGTGATTGCGGCAAAATGAAATGAATATATCTTGCATGGACAGCCCTGGACCTTTACAAATGTGCAAGTAATGGGGTTGAAGAAGCCTTATCCCAAGTAGGAGGTTTTGCTACATATTCCTTTAGGGTCATTCCACATCAAATCAACGCAAAAAGCAAGGGTTTCGCCACCCACCGTCTCGGATTTTGATGAAACTTGGTGTACACCCTTCCCTTATGGTTGAAGGAAACCCCCTTAAATTTTTTCCCTCAATCTCAAACGGTTTAAATTTTATAGCACTTCAAAGTTTCGTGAAATCTGTGTTTCTGTCCCTTTTGAGATCCTCAGTCTTGTGTGCATTTCTCTCCATAACCAATGATCAGATCTCTTTGAAATTTTACACAGAGATCAATAACATGATGAGGATTTCAGGAAAAAATACACCAGCACTCAAAAGATTTTATAAATGCCTAAAAATGTATAAATGTAGCTTTTTACATGGAAAAACTAGGTTTAGGAAACTTAAATTTTCAGCGTTAGTGCACAATGCAATCAAAAGCTTTTGATGGTGAAAATTATTGCAAAGGCATGCTCTTTGTGATGCAAGCAAATAGTTTCTAAGTCTTCAGCTTTAGCTTCAGTTCTTAAATGCAACAGCTCTCTGTCCTCTTCGCTTAAACTGTTAACATTCTCAATCTCTTTTCTGTGACTGAAAGTTAGCTGATGGCATTCACTAGAAGTTAACTCTCCCACACTACATATTGAATCTTCCATCTTATTCCAGTTGAAAAACACAGCAAGAACTAGCACCCAAAAAATCAAAGATTGGATAAATTATACGAGCGCACCACACTGCTTTGCTCACAGATACCAGAAGTAGATTGACTGCAAGGTGGAAGAAGGCCTTGCATGATGGAGTCTCTCCCCGCACACTTCTTCCTCCAGGCACAGCTTCCTTATGAGGAATCCCAGGGCTGGGGGGTGGGGCAAGGCAGGTGGAAGAAGGCCATGGCTCTCCCCTCACCTCATAATAGCATACACATCTAGCATATACGAAAGACTTCTCTGAACTGCAATCTGAGAAAACATTTTAAAATTTCTCATATTTTTAATATTTCTGAAATGAATATTTTTTTTATTAATTTAAGCCTAATTTGATGTACTCATAATTGAATATAATGCATGATTTTACATTCTTTTAATCCTTTTCTTGCTAGGTCTTATTTCCTTACATGTCAGCATTTAAAGTTTCTGACCGATTTTTTCTTTTTTAGATTTATTAATACTATTGCCTATTATAAGGGACGCGGGTGGCGCTGTGGGTAAAACCTCAGTGCCTAGGACTTGCTGATCATATGGTCGGCGGTTCGAATCCCCCCGGCAGGGTGAGCTCCCATCGTTCGGTCCCAGCTCCTGCCCACCTAGCAGTTCGAAAGCACTCTTAAGTGCAAGTAGATAAATAGGGACCGCTTTATAGCGGGAAGGTAAACGGCGTTTCTGTGTGCTGCGCTGGTGCTGGCTCGCCAGAGCAGCTTCATCACGTTGGCCACATGACCCGGAAGTGTCTTCGGACGGTGCCAGCTCACGGCCTCTAGAGCAAGATGAGCACGCAACCCTAGAGTCGGACACGACTGGCCCGTACGGGCAGGGGTACCTTTACCTTTTACCTTTACCTTTTTATTGCCTATTGTAAGTTTGTCCTGATCTTTGGCCAGAACAATAAACTAATGAACTTGAGTACTTATCTGCCAGGAAATACCAACCAGGTTTTGTGAAGATGGAAATTCTTCTGAGTGCATTGGTATATATAATCATGTTTTCATCCATCATTAACCTTCCTAAATCATCATATGCCTTTGGATTATTGACATTACTTATCCCCTGTGCAGGGGTACCTTTACCTGTACGGGCAGGGGTACCTTTACCTTTACCTTTTATCCCCTGTGCAGACCAACATTCCCGAACCAGGGTTTGAAGGGGTGTTTGCAACCCCATAAGCTATGGTTAGCACTGATTGCTAATTAATCTCTTTATCCTCTTTCTCTCCCTTCTCCCACTCTCTCTCTCTCTCTCTCTCTCTCTACATATATATATATATCTCCTTACTCTTACTGGACCTCAACAAAGGAAACCGCTGAGGAAAGAAGAGAATGGAACAAGTCGAGCTGAATATGCAATGACCTCCTCCCAAAACAACAAGACAGTTGATGCTAACAATGCGGTGGTATAATTTTTGAGGCTCCTCTTGAGTAGTAAACATTCAAAAGCACATGCGGCGTCTGCAAGTTGGGTGGAACGAGAGCATCGAGAGAAGCCCTGTGGCCCAGGACTTCATTTCAGAAATTGTGCACGTATCAGTTATCCTGAGAAGAAAAGCAGACGAGACTCCTCTTTGTCTAGTTGATTGTCACAAAGGGAGGGATGAACTTGCCAGTCAGGGCTACTCTGAGAAAAGACCTCACAAAAAGGCACACACTCACTGCATGCCGCGTTAGAACAAAGCAACATCATTCTGCTCCTTTCCTTTCCTTCTTATTTTTGATTGACAGCTCGTTTTTTAAAAAAATGCTTCAGTAGGATCCTTTGATGGCAAAGGTGATCCATCTGTGGCAGCAGCCAATGGTAATTGGGTCTGAAATCTCAAGCTTTACTTGCATGGCTTTGCACTTTTCTTTATCTTTTACCAGCCACATCCATCCCCATTCTGAATTGTTATTGCATTGTTAAGTGGCAGAGTTTCCATTGACCCCCAAGGCAGCCTCCCGACAAATTGCATGATGTCATGAAATACACAACCACATCTACAGCCTGGTGACTATGCAATTTCCACAGCTGGAGACTTTTCAGACCGAAAGTAGTCACAGTAGGATCCGTAGCACTTAGTGCTGCTGATAAAAGAGAAAATTATTATAGGTAATAACATTCAAAGGTGCTTTGAATACTGTTTAACCCACAATCAGTCTTATTTCCCCATTTTGTTACCATGTAGCATTTTCTCCCTGGGTTTTGAGAAGTTCCAAATTTTTGTGTTGCTCAGTTAACAGTTTTGCACAATTTTGCACATGTATTTACACCACACAGATCTGTAGGAAGGATCTCTCTAGAATGGCTTTAAAAGAATCAGGTTTATGCGTGGAGGGAGACTGGCTGCAGTGAAAATTGAAGTCCTCCTAGCCCTCCTTGCAAGCTCAGATCTCTGGTTTCCTGGGGGACTTCTCCTGAATAAAGGACTCTCTGCTTTAGGGAGAAAGCTGTGAAAGCTCAGTCCTCTCTCTTGACAAGGGACTGCCAACTGTGCCAAAATTATATGTGATAGCTCGTGTGTTGTACCACTTTGTGATCAGGACTGCAAATGACTTAGAAGCTGAACCCTCCAAACCCATTTTTGCGCGATACCTTATTAGGCTCAGTCACTTTAATTTCTTTAAAGAAACAGTTGCTGTTCAGACACTGGTATCCGCCCACACCTGGATTAAGATGGTTAAAAAAAACAACCCACAAAAATATTTTCTGTCTTTCCTCTTGTACGCCTTCATTTGCCTCTGTTCCGAGAGCCGCATCAACGAAAACCAAAATGTGCTTCTTGTCTTGCTGTCAGGCTTCAGTGATATTCCGTCTTTGTGTCTTCAAGCAATCCAAACCAAGCCGTCATAGCCCTGTTTGTATAGAATCACTGCATTTCGTCAGTACAGCCTATTAGTGCTGAGAAGCTGGTGTTCTGGCCCATTTCATCCAAGGATGGGCCCAGTCTACGAAACCTCTAGTGAGACTCCAAAGAGCTGAACCTTCATCCAGAACCCTGTATCTGTACCAACAAATGAAGTATGGGTAAATTCCTATTAGCAGATGGTGGGATACAGGGGTGCCAACTTGAATAAAATATTGGGGGACCATGTAGGCCCCACCTCACATAATCAATCACAAGATGCAGCTCACACGCCATTTAAATGGCAGTGGCCATCACATTTGGGGGACTGTCCCCTCAAATATTTCAGTGGGGGGGGCCAAAAGGACCTCAGCGCCTAGGAGTTGGCTCCTTTGGTGCTCTCAATGATCACTACCACCATATTCATCTCTGGTAAGGTCACTGGCTCATGGTGTCAAAGTTAATTGTCAACTAGGTGATACTCACAGCCAACCAGAAATGGATCTGCTCTGAGTATGACTAACATGAAGCATCTGTGATATTTGGAGACGTGAGGGTTTGGTTAACCATTATTTTCTTTTCAGAGGAAAAACGGTTTTAGTAACAGAAGAGATGGTGCTAGGTGTGTCCACACAGCATCTCTCTATGTAGACTGTCTCTTACATAATGTTTTGCATCCCAACACACAAAGGTGATGGCGAGAGAGAGAGAGGGGACACAGGGAAACTCAAGGTTAACCCCCATTGTTATTTCTTATTATCATTATTAATAATTAGATTTCTTACCTGACCTTCACCATAAGACGCTAGGGCAGATTATAGCCATTTCTTAAGATTAAATATTTAAAAATCAGTTTACAAGAAATTACAATAACAGGAAAAATGTGGGTCCTGGAAATATATCCCTCAGGTGTCAAGGAAAGGAAATGAGTCTTCAGCATTTGACAGAAACTGTGCAATGAAGGTGCACCTCTGTGGGGAAGAAATTCCACAACCTCAGCGGTGCCACAGAAAATGCCTCCTCCCCCCCCCCAAATTCTGAGAGTTGTAGAACTACCAAGAGCCCCCACCCCACTGATTTCAGCACCCAAGAGGTCGGTAAGGAAGGAGGCCATCTTTCAGATGTTTGAGACCTAAGTCATTTTGGCCTAAACATTTGAATCTATGAGCCCAGAATGGTACCACATGGAGTTCCTTTATACAAAAGTACCTTCTCACTGGGCCCTTAGACCTATCCTCCATGAAATATTTGAGATTTGGGTTTTTACGAAAGTGTTATGTGTAAATATATCTGGGAAAACAAAACAAAAAAGCTGCTATTTACCCTTACAAAAGAATTCAGTGGAAAATCGTTCACTTCCCTGACTGACCTTTCTTCCCTGTATGAGAATATAGCTAGAAAGGTGGTTGTGTGTTTTTTGGGGTTTGTTTGTTTTTTTACCCTTTATATCCTTTTAAATGTCAAGACTTGCTGAAGGTAGAATGGAAAAAAAGAGTCATTCATTCCATACTCCTTCCAGTTAGTTTGGTGCACAGCTTCTGTGTTCTTGGAGCATAGAGTTGCTCAAAAACAGTTGCCATTTTTTGACCTAGGGTTGTTTTGATTGACATATTTTCAATGGAATCCACTGTCACTTAATATTTATAATTGCACTTTCCCCCTTAATGCTGCAACAATTGTTATCTGGGTTGGTTTGCTTTTTCTACACTGCCAAGCTATTTTCAGTGTAGTTGACACCCTCCCCCCGATCCTTTCTATTTTATTGTGTCATAGGTATGACATAGTGCAGGAATAAAAGATAGAGAGGTAGATGATAGATAGATAGATTTTGAAATACGTTTATTTTAATTCAATGTGATATGCTTTATATCAGGCATCCCCAAACTTGGCCCTCCAGCTGTTTTGGGACGACAACTCCCACCATCCCTAGCTAACAGGACCAGTGGTCAGGGATGATGGGAGTTGTAGTCCCAAAACAGCGGGAGGGCCGAGTTTGGGGATGCCTGCTTTATATGTGCTGTACACACAACCAGTCATTTAGAATAGATGTGCTGGGGCAAGAACATCTGCCTTGAGGTCCCAAGTTCAGTCCACAGCATCTCCCCCATCTGAAGGTCTGGTGTAAACCAGGGTTTCCCAAACTTGGGTCTCTAGCTTATCTTTGCAGCCCGGCGCCACATATGCTTAAGATAGCCCTGGGTCCAACCCCCTGCAATGCAGAAATCTTTTGCTCAACGTCGGGCACTTTAAGAGTCTGTCCTAATCTCCAACTGAGCTAAAAATCAGAACATAAAGATATGAATGAGGTAGAGCCCTAATCCTGTACCACTGAAGAGGGCAGATGGAGGGACTTGTGTCTATATGACACACCCAAAAAACTTGTAACTGGGAGCAGGGAGGAGCTAGCGTGCCAGATAGCTTTTTGCGTCCCCTACATTTTGTATGTGGAGAAATTTTATTTTGTTTTTTACAATGGGGATTAAAACTATGTACGTGCTTAGGGGATGGTACCATATGATTCTTTTGAGCATATAGCTCGGTCCTCAATCTTCAGAGCTGAAGGGCAAGTTAAGCAATGCTTTCAGGAGCTGAATCCCAGAGCTTTGAAATATAACCAGGGTTTTGTTCAAAACTCTACCAGTTGCTTGCAAAAAAACAAAAAAACAAACCTTTCCATTAAATACCAGTGAAATGTACAAGTCTTGACAGATAAAAGCTTCTTTACAATGGGGACCCATTACACTGAAAAGATAGCAATTTACAGGGATTTAAAGTTTATTTTTTATTCTCTAAAATTAGATGCTGAAATGCTCTACATACCTAGGGGGCATGTAGTGAGCAAGCTTTTCAGCTGGGTATATCCTAGCATTGCCCTGCCTAAGACTAGCAGATTGTGTGCCATAATTTGACCCAAAGAGCTAAGATTTCCATATTTTGCAACTTTGTTCCACAATAAAAAAGATTTATGGCATAGATACTGTATACAGAGAGGGCATGATCCAGCATCATTCAAGCACTTCTGAATCCCATTTATTTCAGTGGGTGAGTAGAAGAAAGCACGTTTTCTTAATTAAAAAAAATAATGACTAAAATTATCCCCTTGAAATGGAGGTTAAAAGTGCTTAAATTTGTCTGGATGCTAGCCATATATTATATAGCTATGAACCTGAATTTCCATTGTCTCACACTTTGCAGTTTGGTTTATACCATGCAGGACTGAGTATAAACCTGTCCCTGTACCCATTTTGTACTCGCTCTGCACAGGTATATAAAACAACTCATAGTCCAAGACAATGGAGAATCGTGACTGTTATAAATATATTTTTATATATTCTTCACAACCCCTCCCCTGCATCTCTACAAACAAATATATGATTTTTAAACTGCAAAGATAGTGTGTTAAAAACCAATGCATGAATGTAAATACTCTTAAGATCTGCCTTCTTGACTGTGTACCAGGTGTACAGATTAAAACAGCTACTACTGTTCATAGGAAATCTGTACCAGTGGTTAAATGACTACGGAGTATGGCCATGATTCAAAGAGTCCCTTCGCAGGGAGGAGCGCAAGCGCCTCTTGGACGCACCAAGGTGGCTCCTTTAGGAAGGGAAGGCTCAGAAGCTTTGCATGGAGCTCCTTGGATCATGGCCAAAATCAATTTCAAAATTAATGTTGTCATGTTTCTAAGACAAGCCATTAATGTATATTTAGCATTTAAGGATATTGCTCAATACATATGTTCTGTACCAAAAAAACAAAAAACAAAAAAACCAAACCTGTGTCGCATATACAGATTGTGCAGTACCCTATTTAAAAAGGCACCATAACTAATTTTTATTTTAAATAAAAATGTACTTATAAAAAGTTTCCCGTCTTGTTCTTTTTATGTGTATAGCTAAGAACACTTTGCTTACTGTGTGCTGCGAAGGTGACATGTCAAAATGCTTTTAATTGTTCCTAGCGCGGGGATCAACAGCCTGATTCATTTTACTTGGAAAGAAGTTAAAGTCAGTTTAATGAGGCCATCTCTCTCCCATATAACTGTGCACAGCCTGAGTAACTTGTGCCTGGATCTGGGAATATATTGAGCTCCATTCAACAAGTTTCACCGTTCATACCCTACTCTGCCGCTGAGACCTTATAACACCCGTCCTGAAAGACCTACATTGGCTCCCAGTATGTTTCTGAGCACAATTCAAAGTTTTGGTGCTGACCTTTAATTCCCTAAATGGCCTCGGCCCAGTATACCTGAAGGAGTGTCTCCACCCCCATCGTTCAGCCCAGATACTGAGGTCCAGCTCCAAGGGCCTTCTGGTGGTTCCCTCACTGCAAGAAAACAAGTTACAGGGAACCAGGCAGAGGGCCTTCTCGATAGTGGCGCCTGCCCTGTGGAATGCCCTCCCACCCGATGTCAAGGAGATAAAGAATTACCCAACTTTCAGAAGACATCTGAAGGCAGCCCTGTTTAGGGAAGTTTTTCATGTTTGATCATAGAATCATAGAATCATAGAATCATAGAGTTGGAAGAGACCACAAGGGTCATCGAGTCCAACCCCCTGCCAAGCAGGAAACACCATCAGAGCACTCCTGACATATGGTTGTCAAGCCTCTGCTTAAAGACCTCCAAAGAAGGAGACTCCACCACACTCCTTGGCAGCAAATTCCACTGTCGAACAGCTCTTACTGTCAGGAAGTTCTTCCTAATGTTGAGGTGGAATCTTCTTTCTTGTAGTTTGTATCCATTGCTCCGTGTCCGCTTCTCTGGAGCAGCAGAAAACAACCTTTCTCCCTCCTCTATGTGACATCCTTTTATATATTTGAACATGGCTATCATATCACCCCTTAACCTCCTCTTCTCCAGGCTAAACATGCCCAGCTCCCTTAGCCGATCCTCATAAGGCATTGTTTCCAGGCCTTTGACCATTTTGGTTGCCCTCCTCTGTACACGTTCTAGTTTGTCAGTGTCCTTCTTGAACTGTGGTGCCCAGAACTGGACACAGTACTCCAGGTGAGGTCTGACCAGAGCAGAATACAGTGGCACTATAACTTCCCTTGATCTAGATGCTATACTCCTATTGATGCAGCCCAGAATTGCATTGGCTTTTTTAGCTGCCGCGTCACACTGTTGGCTCATGTTAAGTTTGTGGTCAACCAAGACTCCTAGATCCTTTTCACATGTACTGCTCTCAAGCCAGGTGTCACCCATCTTGTATTTGTGCCTCTCATTTTTTTTGCCCAAGTGCAATACTTTACATTTCTCCCTGTTAAAATTCATCTTGTTTGTTTTGGCCCAGTTCTCTAATCTGTCAAGGTCGTTTTGAAGTGTGATCCTGTCTTCTGGGGTGTTAGCCACCCCTCCCAGTTTGGTGTCATCTGCAAATTTGATCAGGATGCCCTTGAGTCCATCATCCAAGTCGTTGATAAAGATGTTGAATAAGACCGGGCCCAAGACAGAACCCTGTGGCACCCCACTAGTCACTCTTCTCCAGGATGAAGAGGAACCATTGATGAGCACCCTTTGGGTCCGGTCCGTCAGCCAGTTACAAATCCACTGAGTGGTAGCATAGTCAAGACCGCATTTTACCAGCTTCTTTACAAGAATATCATGGGGCACCTTGTCAAATGCCTTGCTGAAATCAAGGTAGACTACATCCACTGCGTTCCCTTCATCTACCAGGCTTGTAATTCTGTCAAAAAATGAGATCAGGTTAGTCTGACATGACTTATTTTTCAGAAATCCATGCTGACTATTGGTGATCACAGCATTCCTTTCTAGGTGCTCACAGATTGTTTGCTTAATGATCTGCTCCAGAATCTTCCCTGGTATTGATGTTAGACTGACTGGGCGGTAATTATTTGGGTCCTCTCTTTTCCCCTTTTTGAAAATAGGGACAACATTTGCCCTCCTCCAGTCTGCCGGGACTTCGCCTGTTCTCCAGGAATTCTCAAAGATGACTGCCAGTGGTTCTGAGATCACATCTGCCAGTTCTTTTAATACTCTTGGATGCAGTTCATCTGGCCCTGGAGACTTGAATACATCTAAACTAGCCAAGTATTCTTGTACTATCTCCTTAGTTATTCTGGGCTGTGTTTCCTCTGCTGAATCATTTCCTCCAAATTCTTCAGGTCGGGCATTGTTTTCTTTATCGGAGAAGACTGAGGCAAAGAAGGCATTGAGGAGTTCAGCCCTTTCTGTGTCCCCTGTTTGCATTTCACCATCTTCTCCTCTGAGTGACCCCACTGTTTCTTTGTTCTTCCTTTTGCTACGAACATACCCATAGAAGCCTTTTTTGTTGCTTTTAACCTCTCTAGCAAGCCTGAGTTCATTCTGTGCTTTAGCTTTTCTGACTTTGTGTCTACACGTGCTGGCTATTTGTTTGTATTCCTCTTTGGTGGTTTCCCCCCTTTTCCATTTTTTGTACACATCCTTTTTTAATCTTAACTCAGTTAAAAGTTCTTTAGATAGCCACCCTGGCTTCTTTAGGCACCTTCCATGTTTCCGTCTCATTGGTATTGCCTGAAGTTGTGCTTTTACTATCTCCCTCTTAACAAACTCCCAGCCATCATGAACTCCCTTTCCTTTTAGTATTACTGTCCATGGGATCTCACCCAGCACTTCCCTAAGTTTTATGAAGTCGGCTTTCTTAAAGTCAAGAAATTGAGTCCTAGTATGCTTGGCTGCTCCTTTCCGCTGTATAGTAAACTTCAGAAGAGCATGATCACTTGCGCCTAATGATCCTTCCACTTCTACCCCATTAACCAGGTCATCGACATTGGTTAGGACCAGATCTAAAATGGCTGTTCCTCTTGTTGCTTCTCCCACTTTCTGGACAATGAAGTTGTCTGCAAGGCCAGTGAGGAATCTGTTTGACCTTATGCTCTTGGCTGAGTTTGACATCCAACAAATATCTGGGTAATTGAAGTCCCCCATTACTACTATCTCCCTTCCTTTTGCATGCTTGGCCATCTGTTCCAGGAAGGCATCATCTATGTCCTCCGTTTGGCTTGGGGATCTATAGTAAACTCCCACAATGAGGTCACTATTCTTCTTCTCTCCCTTAATTTTGACCCAAATGCTCTCACTTTGGCTTTGAGGTTCTAAATCTTGGATCTCTTCACAGGTTTTATCATGATGTTTTATCATGTTTTTAATATTCTGTTGGGAGCTGCCAGGGACGCGGGTGGCACTGTGGGTTAAACCACAGAGCCTAGGACTTGCTGATCAGAAGGTCGGCGGTTCGAATCCCCGCAACGGGGTGAGCTCCCGTTGTTCAGTCCCTGCTCCTGCCCACCTAGCAGTTTGAAAGCACGTCAAAGTGCAAGTAGATAAATAGGTACCGCTCTGGCGGGAAGGTAAACAGTGTTTCTGTGCGCTGCTCTGGTTTGCCAGAAGTGGCTTAGTCATGCTGGCCACATGACCTGGAAGCTGTACGCCGGCTCCCTCAGCCAATAAAGCAAGATGAGCACCGCAACCCCAGAGTCGGCCACAACTAGATCTAATGGTCAGGGGTCCCTTTACCTTTACCTGGGAGCTGCCAACCAGTTGCTTGGGTTCTCTCATGCTTGAGTCCTGCTTGTGGATTTCCTAGGGCATCTGATGGCCACTGTGAGAACAGAATGCTGGACTAGGTGGACCATTGGCCTGAGCCAGCAGGGCTCTTCTTATGGTGAAATAGGAAATAATCTTAATTGAAAACATGCTTCTTGTGAAACTTTGAAGGCATCCACCAGGGGTCAGCAAACCTACCATGCCTCAGGCCGGTGTCTCCAGCGCCGATTGTGCTGTGGGCCAGAGGGTGGGGGAGCGCATGCCCATACGCTATTTCCAGTGCTCCTCTGACCCAGAAGTGGGCAGCCCCGCAACGCCGGTAAGAGCGGGCAGTGGCAGCGGGAGGCAGGGGTTGCCGCGAGGCCAGATAAACGAGTCCCTCAGGCCTTTTCCGGCCCATGGACCTTAGTTTGGGGACCCCTGGCATCCACAATCCAGCCATTGGACTTGCTGAATCATATATTTCCCCTGTTAGAGTCGCTTTGCTCTTCTCCCAGCATCTGAAGTGATGTTTCTGAACCATACTCCAGTCTATTTTGAATAGCCAAAATTAGACCGCATCCTATCGTCATTTAAGATCTCTTTTCACACAACCAAAGGAGAGCGAGGGGGAAAGGCAGCAACACAGCAGACACATCCGAGTGAGTGAGCCTGTGAGTCGGAGACAGCCTTTCCCATTTTTGATTTGCAATTTGAAGGTAATTCAATTAGACATTTCAAGCAATTTAAACATTTGCGCATTGTCCAGTGCCAAAGCATTATCATTTCTGCAGCAAACAAGACTTGACAGCCTTAGCAAGCTGAGTAAAATCCCGATGCTTCAAACCTGGGGAATGGGGAGAAAGAGAGAGAGATTACTAACAGAACAATCCTACATGTCTACTCAAAAGAAAAGTCCAGTGCATTCAGTGGGGCTTTACCTCATGGAAGAGGGCATCAGATTGCAGCCTTAGGCACATGGCTTCCCCTATAGAATCCTGGGAACTATAGTTCACCACTCAGAGCTACAATCCCTAGCACCGTAAACCAACAGCAGTTCCTAAGTTTCCTTGCAGAAGCCATGACTTTAAAAGTGTGTGGTGTGGTTGTGTTAGACTGAGTGTAGGATTACAAACCAACACAACATCACCATATATTTAAAGCACTCTTATTCCACTTCAAACAGTCATGGGCTTCCCCCAAATATTTCTGGGAACTGTCAGGACACTGAGAGTTCTTGGGGGACCCCTATTCCCATTGCAGAGTTACAATTTACCAAATTCTCTTTGAAGAAGAATTGATTGCTAATCTACTCTGCAAATAGTAGCTCTGTGGTTTGCGTGGAGCTCTCATAACAACTCTCAGCACACTCAACAAACTACAGTCGCCATAATTCTTTCATGAAAGCCATGACTGTTTAAAGTAGCATCATATTTTTTCAGTGTGTGGTGTGAAGCGGCCCGAGAGTAAGTCCCACCAGATTTATAGGGGTTATTGCTGAATGGACATAGTTAGCAAAGTGCTGTTGATGACTCCTTTCTGTTGATGAATAGGCCCAGGCTGGCTAACCTCCAACTATCCAGATATTGTTGAACTCTATCTCCCATCAGTTCCAGCCAGCACAGCCAATGGTTAGGAATGATGGGAGTTGTAGTCCAACAACATCTGGAGTGCCACCAATAGACCACAGCTGTTCCTCTTTAATTCCAGTTAGTCAATTCACATCACTTTTGAAGTCATTCATTTAACTCAGTCCAGTTTTAAAATCAGAATATCCCTGATATTCTGACAATGTGTGTGTGTGGTACGGAAGCTGTACTACCCAGGACAGGATGGGGTTGTGCAGGGTTGTTAAGGCAGCAGAGAGCATTATTGGCTGCCCACTCTCCACCTTAGAGCAGATTTATGCCACAAGGTGCCATAGGAAGGCACTGGACATAGTAAAAGATCCATCGCATCCTGGTCACTGTCTCTTCGAGCTCTTGCCATCGGGACGGAGATACAGGACGATGAAGACAAAAACGAGCCGTCTTAAGAACAGCTTCTTCTCCAGAGCGATCTCGGCCCTGAATGGGAAGCCCGGACTTTGAAAGTCATCTAATTTCCCCTGCTGTATTTTACTATATTGTTTAATTAGTGTTTTTATGGAGCAGTCAAGTAATTTCGTTGTCCCCGAAGGGGGGCAATGACAATAAAGATATTATTATTATTATTATTATTATTATTATTATTATTATTATTATCATCATCATCATCATTATTGGATTAAAAAAAATTCTCTTTTCGCTTCACAAGGAGAACTCAACTTCTCTTTGAAGCCTACGGTTTAATCATCCTTTAGCCCTGATTCCTACCTGAAACAAAACATAAGTACCGTATTTTTCCATGTATAACACCCCCATGTATAAGATGACCCCTATTTTGGGGAGCCCTCAACAGTTGTTGAGCTTCTTTTGTAAGTTCGCTGAGCTGTTGAGCAGCTTTTCAATGATCCCCCGCTCTGACTGACGGAACAGGTGCCTTAATACACCGCATACTGGCACTCAGCAAATACTCTTTCTAAAATTTGAAGAGCGGGTAAGCAGCCTCCCCTCCGACATTTCCCTGCTTCCGCTGCAGCACCAGCCCTCACTTACTTAGCATATTAACTCGTGTATAAGCCGACCCTCAAATTATCACCAAAAAATCAGAAAAAAATGTCATCTTATACATGGGAAAATATGGTATATATAACTGTCTCTGCACATATTCATGCCTTGTCACTCTATCCTTCCTTTCCTTCTCTATCTTTCATTGTTGCACTGTTAAAATGCAGATATTGTAACCTCCTGCTCTGGTGGCATGGCATTAATAAATACACAAGTTGAATACAAAACTAAAATAAATGTACCCAGAACTGCTTGTTATGGTCTGCCCATGCAAACTGTCTGTGGGTGCTGAGTCAAACAGGGCTTTCAGCACAAATGCGAGCACCTTGTATTGGACCCCGAAACAAACTGACAACCAAGGTAGCTGTTTTATAACAACACAGGAGCCTGCTGGATCAGACCAATGACCCATCTTGTCCAGCATCCTGTTCTCACAGTGGCTTGCCAGTTTCTAAAGTAGCTTAGGATATGCCAGGGGGCAGAATGTTTGAAAATGTAACACTGCATATAAAAGGTAAAGGTACCCCTGACCGTTAGGTCCAGTCGCAGGCGACTCTGGGGTTGCGCTCTATAGGCCGAGGGAGCAGGAGTTTGTCCACAGACAACTTATGGGTCATGTGGCCAGCATGACTAAGCTGCTTCTGGTGAACAAGAGCAGCACATGGAAACACTGTTTACCTTCCTGCCAGAGTGGTACCTATTTATCTACTTGCACTTGACGCGCTTTTGAACTGCTAGGTGGGCAGGAGCTGGGACCGAACAACAGGAGCTCACCCCACCACGGGGATTTGAACAGCTGACCTTCTGATCAGCAAGCCCTAGGCTCTGTGGTTTAGACCACAGCGCCACCCGCGTCCCTAACACTGCATATAGAAAACCATAAATCTCATGTATAAAATAAATTATAACTACCACATCAGAGGTAGGCTAGCCCGCAAACGTACAATCATGTGCTATTTGCTGAGTGCAGGGGTTAATTTTATTATTTAATTTCATTGGAACAATTTAAGCATCCTACCAACCTATCAACCTTTGTACCTGCAGCTCAAAGCATCGCAGTGCAGGCAAAGCTTTGCCCCTTGGTTCTGCTGAATATATCACAAGCCTGTTCAATAGCCTGAGTGCACTCTGAAGGCATTTGTCTCATATATGATAGAGTATATCATTTGTTCATGCTGTCTGGCTCCTTGCCATAGAGGAGAATAATCTTGGATGCCTAAAAAAGCCAACTCATCTGTTTTGATGGCTGCAGTCTAGCAGCATGTTCTGGAAACAAATGGCCTTTTATCTAATAAAGAAACCAAGCTGGGCCTTTTATCTAATAAAGAAATCAAGCTGGTGGAAACAACATGGGGTTCTGTGAAATTCCAAAAATTTGAAGGCATTTAGCAAGGACATTTTCTCTGGAGCAAATCACAATCTCTCCCTCCCTCCCCCCCCCCTCTTAACCACTACAGCATCTTTCCAAAATATTACTCTGCACTTTCAGACCCTTCAAATGTCCCTATTTTCCAGGGACATCCCTGATTTAGAGAAGCCATCTCAGTTTCTTATTTGATCCTGGAATGTTCTACTTTGGAGAAATGTTGGAGGGTATGGAGTTATACCACCCCCAAGCTGTTTGAAGGCAAACCTGTATAGAGAAGTTTTTTAAATGTTTAAAGTTTTATTATGTTATTTTATATGTTGGAAGCTACCCAGAGTGGCTGGGGCAACCCAGTAGGATGTGTGGGGTATAAATAGCAAAAAAATTCATGATGGAATGGGACGTCTCTATTTTCATCGGAGAAATGTTGGAGGGTATGCACAGTTGCAGTGTGACATGATTTGCATCATCGTTTCAAGTCCAAAACTTTCTGACTCCCCAAACTATTCTCAAACACAAAGCACTGTTAACAGATTTATTACGACCGCAGTCCTATGCATTACTACGTGGAAGTAAACCCTGTTGGTCTGGATGGAGACAGAAGTGTCAGAGGTGGCTGCTTGTCACCTCCATTTTGGATGAACGCAGATTGATTTCCTGGAGAATGTTGACAGGCTGTTTGAGGTCAGGAAGGCCACTACATGAAGCTTAGATCACTGTCCTTCCTGGCTTGTTAAACCCAGACAGCTAGAGTGAAACCTTTGCTGGTGGCACTCTGTGACTAAACAAAACTAAGTGATATTCACAGTACTGTATAACTTGTGGAATATTTACAATGCAGTTTGCTAGATAGGCACATGATAGCAGCTGAAGCTCAGAGTTTTCCTGTAAGTTTGCTGGAGAGAATTCTCACCAACAGCAGCAGAGCAAGCCGATCAGGTGCCTGGGGCAGTGTGCGCACCCTGCACCATGGGGCAGGGCCAGCCGGCCACGGGGTGGGGCAAACCGAGGCAGGACGCTCCATGGGGCCTCCGAGGAGTCTGCCTGCCTCCTCCCACTCAGCCGCCCTACAGCTGAGGGGCAGGCAGCAGGCGGACCTTTTGGGGCAGTGCAGAGTCTACGGGCACCCAAGCCACCATGTCACTCCCAGGAGAGACGCGTGGCTCGGGTGTGCTGCAGGCCCCACGGTAAGTGCCACCCGCCATTTTGTCACCCTCCACCAGTGGTGACACCTGGAGTGGCCCGCCCCCGCCACACACCCCTTCCTCCACCCCTGGCTCCCACAGTGCCCTGATAGGGGAAAGGCATCTCCTTAGCTGGCCAACCACATCCTCTTGGCTCGTTGACCTCATTCCAGCAATGTGAGAACATCTACATGTCTGAGCTCCATCAAGGCTGTTTGTGTGATTATTGGGGGGTTTTTTTGGGGGGGGGATACAAGGAGAATCCAGCCTGCCTTAAAGCATCCCCGATTCCTTAAACTAAAAGGCTAAAACTAGCCTATCTAAGCTTCTCTTGTAAGCTGAAAAAGATGCACTCTGCTGAACTCACAAATGTGAGGAAGGAAGGATAATATCTAGGAAATATATCTTTTCCAAGCATTTGTGCACATCCCTACATAACTAACTGCCATGATATCCTTACCCCAATGCTGTTTCATGGGAATGCTCTGGTAATTGTTATTGAGTTTAAAAGAAGGAGCGATGAAATTCCCCGCCACCTTAAGAAACCATCATTTTGTAATGATAACCTGAGGGCCATGAGGCAAGGTGGAGCAGTGTTGAAGTATTCCGGCAAGTTTTCACTGGAAACTGCTGTTGCTTATCTGCTGATGGCAGGGTGGAGAGGGCCCTGAAGAGGAGCACTGCTTCTTTAGTTTCCCAGGCAGTGGCGTAGCGTGGGTTGTCAGCACCCGGGGCAAGGCAAGTAATTTGCGCCCCCTAACCCGGGGCAAGGCAAGTAATTTGCGCCGCCCCCCCGCGCTGCACTGTCCCTCCCCCAGATAGTCTCTCGCTCTCTCTCGCACCGCACCGCACGCCTGGCACCCTCCCCTCCACAGTGGGCGGCGACCCGGCGGCTCGGATCAGATTCGCACAGCCAGCACTGCAGTGAGAGAGAGTGAGTGAGCCAGGTAGGGGCAGAGAGCTGTGAGTGCGACCGCCCCCCCCCCCAGATGTTGCACCCAGTGCGGCCGGCCCCCCCTGCACCCCCCATGCTACGCCACTGTTCCCAGGTAAGGGTGGCATGGCAACATGTTCCTGTTTTGCCTTGAGCAGCAAAATGGGACACAGCACCCCTCGACAACCCTATTAACTATGGGTCAGTTTCCAACCTCCTGTTTCTGAGGGAGATGGGGCTATGCCTCCTTGGTTGAAAGCAGTCATGCTTTGGATACCAGTTGCTAGAAGCCATGGGAGGGGAGGATGCTCTTGTGCTCGGGTCCTCCTTGCCCTTTCCTCCACGCATCATCCTGGCTACTGTGAGACGAGGATGCTGAACTAGATGGCCTTATGGGACAGTTTAGAGGAGGGGGGGTTTCAAGAGGAAAATAATGCCTGCAGAAAGGGTTGGAGCTCTTCCCCCACAGTAGCAGAGGTTAGTACACTTTTTTTTATTAAGAAACAGGCGATCCAGTTACAAAGTCTCTGTAATCTCTTTTTAAATTTTTTAATATGATTATAAATTCATTAAGGTGCATGGAAGAACCCAAGGAGAAGGAAAAAGAAGAAAGGCCATCACCTCACATTGACAATACGTTTAAACATAAATGCACCCATCATAGCTTATAGATAGAAAGCCGTATATGTCACCCAAAGGTCCAAACAAATTGGTGCTTGTAGAAAGGATGCTCAAATGTAGCAAGGTCTTCAGACCATTGCATAATAGATGGCGCTTATTTATTCTTCCATGCTCTATCAGTCTCTTAGTGACCATTAAACACATAAGATACAGTCTTGTTGTCCCCATACAACAGAGATATAATTCAAAAGTATGCGAATTGCTCTGTAATCTCACCTAGACTGGCCCATAAGCATTTGCATGAAATCAATGGTGTGTGAAAGTCCTTAACTCAGGCTGAATCTTGCCTGGTTTTGCATGTTTCGCGATAGCCTCACAAGAAGATCAAACCTCTCCATTCTGAAGGAAATCAGCCCTGAGTGCTCACTGGAAGGACAGATCATGAAGCTGAGGCGCCAATACTTTGGCCACCTCATGAGAAGAGAAGACTCCCTGGAAAAGCCCCTGGTGTTGGGAAGGACTGAGGGCACAAGGAGAAGCGGACGACAGAGGGCGAGATGGTTGGATAGTGTTCTCAAAGATATGAGTTTGACCAAACATGAGTTTGACCAAACTGCGGGAGGCAGTGGAAGACAGGAGTGCCTGGCGTGCTCTGGTCCATGGGGTCACGAAGAGTCCGACACGACTAAACGACTAAACAATAACAACAATGGGGCAAATGCATGAACTTCAGTTGTGCTAAATTGTTTATAAAAAATCATTATTTATAATGGAATTTCCAGACAGATTAACCCAAGTTCACTTCCAGCAGTGTTTCCCGTCTCACATGCATCTCATTCACTTGACTCTCTGCTAATTAAATGTGATTTTCTCAGTAGAAACCATTTTTCCCACTCAATTGGACATTTTGACTCGGCAGGCATGAAAAATGGGCCCTCCCATTCTCAATGCTAGCTTTCCATCTCTGTCCCACACACTAGCATGTGCCGAGTGTCATAATGAAAGGCAGAGCTTTATCAGTTCCCCAGAGGGAAGATACACCGCATTGTTTTGAAGCTTATAGTCTACAGACTATCCACAGAGCTAGATTGATGGCCTTATGTATCCTACCCTGTGTATTCTTGATAACCAGGTTTAAGGAAATCAATCTCACAAATATGATACAAGTAATGGCCACCAGAGGCTGAAGGAAACACACAATTAAATTAGGCTCAAAAGGATGAATCTTGCAGTAGCAGCTCTTACACAGTTTGTGTACCTACTGTGGGCCTGACAGCAGTTCACACTGGTTCACCAGCAGTGTAGTGGTCTGGGGTCGGGGGGGGGGGGGAGTGTCAAGGATTCATTACTGTTTCTGCAACAGGGTCACCGTCTCCGGGGTCCCACAGCTGCCCAATCAGCATGAAAGGGGAGCTCTTTAGCTGCTGCATGCTCCAAAGCTAAGCATTTAGGAACATTGAAAGCACAAGGTGCTTCAGTTCAAAGAGAACAGTGCACGAGCTCTCTTACATGCAATTGAACTTCATGGAAAACACAAAATTCAGTCCAAAAGGTGGTATTGGCACACTCCGAATCCTTTTGCCTCTGCATGCACACAGAAAATAGCAGATATAGTTAAAAGCAACACACGGAGATTGCAATGCCTTCCTAATTATTTTTGTTGTATAAGGCTATTGTATAATCTTAGAAGAGGTGCAGCTGAGGAGGCATGGGTGTGGCTCTCCTGAAGGGACTCTGCACTTCTGAATTTGCCACTGCACTGCTGAGGTTCACACATCCATATTCCTCACTTGATCACTGCACCTGCCTGTGTGTCATAAAAGCTTGAGGAGCGATGTGAATACGGCAGGCAATGCAAGGAAACCCACCAGTGTGGAATGGAGCCCACTTAGACAACGTTTTGCTGAAGGTCCCCTCAAGTAGGAAGCTATCCCATCTCTTAATTTCACAACAGATTTGACACGAGCAAAATTACTTCTCCACACAGCACATAATTAAACTATGGAATTTGTTCTGATAGCAACCAGTGATGGCCATCAACTTGGAAGGCTTTAAAAAAGGATTCAACCAAGGCGTAGTGGACAAGGCCGTTAATGGCTATTAGTTAGCTATTTTCTACTTCCACTGTCAAGGCAATACTCCTCTGAAAATTGGTTTCTGGAGAAGAAAAGTAGGAAGAACATGCTAAGGTTCTTCTTGTGGGCTTCCCACAGCCATCTGGTTAGCAACTATGAGAAGAGGATCATAGAGTCATAGAAGTATAGAACTGTAGAGTTGGAAAGTATCTCAAGGGTCATTTAGTCCAACCCCCTGCAATGCTAGAATCTCAGTTTAAGTATCCACAACAGATGGCCATCCGACCTCTGCTTAAAAACCTCCAAGGAAGAAGAGTCCACCACCCAGTGGCGTAGCGTGGGTTGTCAGCACCCGGGGCAAGGCAAGTAATTTGCGCCCCCCCCCACTGCACTGTCCCTCCCCCAGATAGTCCCTCACTCTCTCTCCTTACCGCACCGCACGCCTGGCACCCTCCCCTCCACAGTGGGCGGCGACCCGGCGGCTCGGATCGGATTCGCACAGCCAGCACTGCAGTGAGAGAGAGAGAGTGAGCCAGGTAGGGGCAGAGAGCTGCGAGTGCGAGTGCGCCCCCCCCAGATGTTGCGCCCGGTGCGGCGGGCCCCCCCTGCACCCCCCACGCTACGCCACTGCCACCACCTCTCGTGGGAATCTGTTCCACTACCAAACAGCTCTTACTGTCAGAAAGTTTTTCTGAACGTTTAGTCGGAATATCCTTTCTTGTAACTTGAAGCCACTGGTTCGAGTCCTACCCTCCAGAGCGGGAGAAAACAAGCTTGTTCCCTCTTCCATGTGACGGCCCTTGAGCTATTTGAAGGTGGCTATCGTATCTTTGTCAGTATTTTCATCCCTCCCATTGCAAGGATCACCTGATCCTATTGTTTACTTTCATGTTGTGAGAAAGGAAGGGGAGGAAGCCACTCTTCAAGACTTCTGTCATTGGTACTGTTGTACTTTTTCTTTGATCTGTCTTGCACAGAGACAGGATGTCTGTATGAGAGCTGCTCCTCTCGTACGTGTTTGTTATGTTCTTTTATTTGACTAATTGGTAGAAATAAATTAGGTATGCTGCAAAACCTCCACAGTTTGCTTCTGTTTACTCCATTGAGTTTGGGTGCTCACATGCGCAGATGTGAGTCCACAGCACCAGGACCTGCTCCTCAGGAATGCTGCGTTGGTGTTCCTATGTTCCTGTGATCGGAGGGTCAGTGAACATGCTCCGGTCACCCAGTCCATGCAGGCACTGAAGAGGCGGGCTAACGGGTATACCAAAAATCTTGTCTCAGTTTCCTCTATTCCATGCTAAACATACCTAGTTCCTTCAACCATTCCTTGTCAAGCTTGGTTTCCAGACCCATGATAATCTTGGTTGCCTTCCTCTGAACACAAATGTTGTTGGTCCTCAGTTCTCTTCATCCCTAGCCCATGAGATATTCAAAGATGGCTACCTCAGTCACTCAGGATACTGGAAAAGATTCCTGGACCAGATGACCCTCATGGTCCCTTTTAACTCTTCAACTGTATGTATCTATGGCTAGATGGACCTTTGGCCTCATCCAGAAGCCCTCTCCTTATGTTCTCATCCAAACACACCACCTGATACCTTCCACCCTGGCTCACCACACTCTCTTATCAAGGCAGTACCTCTGGCCCAGAAGAATCAAGAACTAAACATCTGGACTTTGATATGAAGAGCAGTAGACACACACGGGTGTCTACTGGGGATGCGGGTGGCGCTGTGGGCAAAAGCCTCAGCGCCTAGGGCTTGCCGATCAAAAGGTTGGCGGTTCGAATCCCCGCAGCGGGGTGTGCTCCCGTTGTTCGGTCCCAGCGCCTGCCAACCTAGCAGTTCGAAAGCACTCCCGGGTGCAAGTAGATAAATAGGGACCGCTTACTAGCGGGAAGGTAAATGGCGTTTCCGTGTGCTGCGCTGGCTCGCCAGATGCAGCTTCGTCACACTGGCCACGTGACCCGGAAGTGTCTTCGGACAGCGCTAGCTACCGGCCTATAGAGTGAGATGGGCGCACAACCCTAGAGTCTGTCAAGACTGGCCCGTACGGGCAGGGGTACCTTTACCTTTACCTTTACCTTTAGACACACAGGTAGACACACACACACACACACACACACACCGACTCTCCCCAGAAATGAGAAAACAAGTATAAGGTTTTGAAACATCGAATGCAATTATATTATTTCCACCACCACCACCTCATCTCTCTACAAGCTAATGCTGCCCCTACCTTGCGCCTCACAGCAGGTTTTCAAAATTAACACAGCAGGATGATTTCACGGGAGAGAGAGAAAGAAAGTGCATCACAAAACAAAACAGCGAATCCGAGCAAGATCACTCGAGGACAGTACGTCTAGTGCTGCCTGCCTCATGTAAATTCCATTATTTACAAGGCCCGGCGAGTGATTGATTCTAAGGGAAAGCAAGATCCCGTGGATAAAGCGTTGTTATTACATAAGTGCTGATAAACTGACGCCTTCAACCCGTCTGGGGAAGGGCGCTTCTGTTGTTTGTGTAATAAAAAGATTTGGAGGGCAAAGAGTCAGGGTAAGACTCTTAAGCTGAAGACAAAAAGGGCTGCCATTGAAGGACTGTAAGAATGTGGAAATCCCCAAGAGGCAGTATAGAATCCTTTACTGAAAGGAAAATTCCCTGGGGAGATCCAAACCAGGCACATTCTGCATGTGACGGCCATCACCCAGTCACTGACTCAGCAAAACACAGCTGCTTGCCTCCTTTGGCGGGGAGAGAGATAGCAGAACACAAGTTATTCAGCTTATTCCCTGTCATCTTCACTGGCTTAAGCTAGGTCCACACAGCAAGCAAGGGAAGTGCTAGAATGCTGAAATGAACTTCTTCACCATTTCAGACGCTGTGTGTTTGGTGCAGTCCATCCTGCCACCTAGAATTCAACCTCGTCAGTGGCATTCCCTATGCGCTCCCTGGAATGGTGCCATCCATTCTATCATTTCGGCATTTTCATTCTAGCCGAAACAACTTTAGGGATCCAATAATGTGGCTCTGCTTTTAACCCTTACAATGTTCATCAATGCCAGATCTTTGAAAATTATTAATTGACAGGTGCCACATAATGCCTGTTCCACATAAGGAAGTTTATAACGTTTGATGTTTCACTGCGGTTGGTGTTTTAATTTGTTGGGAGCTGCCCAGAGTGGCTGGGGCAACTGAGATGGTTAGGAAGTTGAGGAAATTTTAATCTGTTTAATCTGTTTCAGTATTTTAACTGTTGTAGGCCTTAAAGCACGGTAGTGAATATTTCTTGATTTTGCTGTTCTGTCTTTTGTAACCCTCTCTGAGGATTGTTTGTTACAATCCAGGGGTGTATAAATTTTATGAAATAAATAAGTGTTGAGATTGCGATTATACCTCTCCATGCCCAAGCCTAGGCGTTTGCTGGAGGCTTCCCATTCCAACTTGGTGGCTCTGACAATCTTCATCCACACAGTCTTTCCATCCTACTGCAGCCCACTTTTAGCAGACATGTCAGTGGGTTTGACCCCCCCCCCCCCAGAAGCAGCAAGGAGGAAGAGGAAGGAGAGGGAAAAAGCAGAGGTGACAGTATACTGAGGGAAGGAGAAAGGCACCATTGAGACAACAGATTTGTGAGAATGAGCCCTTGGCAGCTGTCCAACAACAGACTGGCTCAGTGGCGTCGCGTGGGGGGTGCAGGGGGGGCCGGCCGCACCGGGCGCAACATCTGGGGGTTAGGGTTAGGGGGCGCAAGTCCACAGGTTAGGGGGCGCGAATCCACGGGTTAGGGGGCGCAAATTACTTGCCTTGCCCCGGGTGCCGACAACCCACGCTACACCCCTGGACTGGCTACAGACATTCTTGCTTGCCTGGGCCACCCCACTTTTAGGTGCAAGATGTGTGTGTGCGTGTGTGTGTGTGTGTGTGTGTGTGTGTGCGTGTGTATGCACCATCCACATACCCACTGGAAATTTCTGTAAGTGTTACCAAACCCAAGGCTGGATTTAGAACATGGGTAGGCAAACGAAGGCCCGGGGGCCAGATCCTGCCCAATCACCTTCTAAATCAGGCCCATGTATGGTCTGTGAATCATTGTGTTTTTACATGAGTAGAATGTGTCCTTTTATTTAAAATGCATCTCTGGGTTATTTGAGGGGCATAGGAATTCGTTCTTTTTTCCTCTTCAAAATATAGTCCGCCCCCCCCCCCCAAGGTCTGAGGGACAGTGGACCAGCCCCCTGCTGAAAAAGTTTGAGGACCCTGATCTAGACACATTAAAAAAAAAAAAAAATCAGGAAAATGCATTGTACAATGGTACCTTGGGTTACATACACTTCAGGTTACATACGCTTCAGGTTACAGACTCCACTAACCCAGAAATAGTACCTCGGGTTAAGAACTTTGCTTCAGGATGAGAACAGAAATTGCACAGCGGCAGTGCGGCAGCAGTGGGAGGCCCCATTAGCTAAAGTGGTGCTTCAGGTTAAGAACAGTTTCAGGTTAAGAATGGACCTCCAGAATGAATTAAGTACATAACCAGAGGTACCACTGTAAAGCTCATAATGCAAAATCACATTGCCAAAGGATCAAACTCTACAGCGCCATCTGGTGCCACAGTGTTATAACACATTTATAACACTTTTTTGTTTTTTGTATTTTTACTAATCTAGCTAAGTCCCAAGTGTCTATCCTTTCATATCACTGAATGGTTAGTGACAGAAATGTCAGCTTACGTTCCGAAGCTTTTGCATGCTTCCCATTAAAACCTCCCTTAAATGACTTCCTAAAATTATCCCTTATCCTCTTCAAGTACCTAACCAAGCCAGATAGCATCCTGCATTGTGTTGGCCTCTCGGATTTGGGCAACAAAGTTAAAGATGCTCCAGGGAACTAAAAAATACATATCCGTCCTGGGAGATTTAATTGCTCCATTGACAACCATATTTTAACCTTGCGGGGGGAGGAAGTACTTTCCATTTTACCCACTGCTGCTCCTTCCGATCAGAATCTCTTCCCTCAACATGAGGGCTTTTAACAAAGACCCATTCTTTTCTGCCACAGGACATTCTGCCACTGTCTTTCCCAATGAATCTAATCAACCTGCTGCAGTGAGCTAAATTGTTACAAATGTGAGGTTGATTGAAATTAGTGCATCTTAACTCTCGATCCCAGTGTGAGAAAATGTGGCTTTGCATACTTAAGTACCAGGCAATCTCAATAAGTCAAAGGGAAGGGGGGGGGGAATAGCCTGAAGATGAGAGAGGAGTTACGCTGATCGTGTTGGAGGGATTAATAAAATACTTAGTAAATCAAAGTCGCGGGGGAAACTTTGTGTGCTAGCGAGCAGGGAGAGATTCTATTTTTAGCAGCTGTGCTCCTTAGATATGAAATAGTTATAGAGATTGTGTTCATATCTCATTGCAGAGGATGTTCAGAAGCGAGATTCAAAAGGAGATTTCCAACTGTTGACGATGTTTGGGAGTCTATATGAACTTCGTAACCACAGCTAGTGGTATAGCAGAGCAATGATGCCATCTTCTAGAACTATATTGGTCAGCATTTATTATTATTATTATTAATTGAATTTATATACCGTCCTATACCCGCAGCTCACAGAACAAAATAAAAATATAAAACCACAAAATACATAATCAGAATAAAAATAACAACCCGATAACCCCCCCCCCAAAAAAAAACCACATTTCAAAAGGGCATAGACTGTCGATCAAATCAGCCAAAGGCTTGGTTAAAAAGGAATGTCTTTGCCTGGTGCCTAAAGGTGTATAATGAAGGCGCCAGGCGAACTTCCCCAGATGGGGAGCCACTGCAGAGAAGGCCCATTCTCATGTTGTTGTTTATTAAATTTATTAACTGTTGCAGGTTTGGGGATGGGGATGGGAGGGCAAGTCTGATCTGGTACCTCATCCCTTTGTTAAGTAGGCTAGAAAGTAACTGGTCCAAGGTCAGCCAGTGATGGTATGGGGTGAAGGTGAATGGTAGGACGGGGGGGAGCTGCCAAAAATTGGATGCGGATCTTCCAATAAGTTGACTTAAGGAAATTCATGGAAATAGAGTTCCTCTACCCTCCTTCACCTTTGTGCAGCCCATCCCACATTATTTAGGAAGACTCCCATATCATCTGCAGAGGCTTTTCAGGTTCCCCAGTACTACATACAAACACACACATTTCTCTCTTTTCTTAAATTGATGTCCCACAACTTCCTCCAGAGGAGTCCAGGGCAGAATGCACATCAATAGTAGAAAAACCAGATACTGTAATTAAAACGCCTAAAAACAACCTTCTGGAAACAGTTGAAAGCAACCTTCTAAAAACAGTTTTAAACTCCTTAAAAAAAAAAATATGAATACCATTAGCTGGAAACTGCAAGAGGGGAGAGTGTTCTTGTGGGTTTCCCACAGACATTTGGTTGGCAACTGTGAGAACAGGATGCTGGGCAAAACTGGCCAATCAGTCGGATATTCTTATGTTCATATACAGGGTTCCTAGGGACAGAACTTTCAGCCAACAAATGGAAGGGATAGAGAGGGAGGGATTTAGGCCAGATCCTAAGCTCAGTCATGTAACCAAGCAACCTGTCATGGAATTTTATTTTAAAGGCTTGTTTTCCCTCTGCCAGATTTAGGGAGAGCAGCAGCAGGTGCAGCCCCACTGCTGAAAAGGGTTTGGATCTGGTGCAACTTTAAGCCAGCTCAATTTACACCCGCTTGCAAGCAAGCAAGCAAGCAAGCAATAGACTACCGTATTTTTTGCTCTATAAGTAAGGGGAAATGTGTGTGCATCTTATGGAGCGAATGCAGGCTGCACAGCTATCCCAGAAGCCAGAACAGCAAGAGGGATTGCTGCTTTCACTATGCAGTGATCCCTCTTGCTGTTCTGGCTTCTGAGATTCAGAATTTTTTTCTTCTTGTTTTCCTCCTCCAAAAACTAGGTGCGTCTTGTGGTCTGCTGCATCTTATAGAGCGAAAAATACGGTATACAAAAGCCTTGAAAAAGGGTCATCTTGCATTCTCAGAGGACGCATTTGCAGCGATACTTTAACCGTCAACGTGTGTCCCAAAATCCAGGGTCCTTCTTCCAAGCATGTTGGAATCAGAGCAGTAATACTTCTGACGTCCCAATAAAAATCTAACTGACCTATAGCCAGGAAAGTTTTTAAAAAGAATATAGTTGTAAGAAGGCATGCAAGCCTTCTCTCAGGCTACTTCTATGTATGCTGGAAGGTCATTCCATTCCCAGCACAAAATATATGAGCTTGATGTACTGTTTATATTTATATAAACCTGCAAATCAAGTTTAAATCATGAATCCTAATCGATGAAAGAGACAAGAAAACATTCTTGGGTTAGGGGAGAATACCTCCGGGAAGGTGAACAGAGTTTCCGTCAGTAATTTGCCAGGCAGTGGTCATGCTTCAAAAACTTAAGTCTTCCTAATTTCATTTAGAATGGGGAGACGAGAAAAACAATATAGGATTTTGCTTCTGTTTTGACAGGCGCATCCATCTCAAATCTGCCATTAAAGGCAGAAACTACTATACCCTCCTTCCAATATATTTAGCAGAAAAGCCTTGCAAGAGAGGGAACTGACTCAGCAGTTCTGCCCTATATTTTGCCTTTCGAGAAGCAGATGACTTGAAGCTTCCCTGCTGCCTAACGAAGTGTTGATTGTATTAAAAACCTAATGTTGTGTGTGTTGTTGTTGGGGTTTTTTGGTACTTCAGGCTTGATTACGCTCTGATTCTTACCTATAACAAGCAGTCCCGCAGTAGCCGAAATTGCCATTGTTCCTTAAAAAAGCCAAGGGAGTCCACTTCATGTTGGGGAGGAAAGGGGAGGCGATAATGCTGCCTCTGTGCAATCAGAAGCTGAAGTTATTTGCTGCTGCCTCTGAATGTCAGAGGAGGAAAGGGAAAAGACTAGAGAAAGAGAAGTACAAAGAGGGTTTGAAGCTCTACAGGTCGCTTAGAGGGGCAGGGATTCTGAGCAGCTACAAGATAAATACAGATAGCTTAATATGTTTAGAGTTATTTATCTGCTACTAGGAGCTGTGTCTCCACTTGCCAACCTCATGCACCACCCCACTCCTTATCAAATGCCATACCTAGACTTTGTGAAACCCCATAGACCGGGGTGGGGAAACTTTTTTGGCTCCGACCAAGCAGGCCAACTTCCCACAGTAGTGGTGGCAATAGAGGCAGCCCCCTGCTTTCAACCTCTTTCAACCTGCATGCAAGGGGCATGCAGGAAAGGACTTTGCAATACAGTGGTACCTCAGGTTACAGACGCTTCAGGTTAGAGACGCTTCAGGTTACAGACTCCGGTAACCCAGAAATAGTACCTCGGGTTAAGAACTTTGCTTCAGGATGAGAACAGAAATCGTGCGGCGGTGGCGCGGTGGCAGCGGGAGGCCCCATTAGCTAAAGTGGTGCTTCAGGTTAAGAACAGCTTCAGGTTAAGAACGGACCTCCAGTACGAATTAAGTTCTTAACCCGAGGTACCACTGTACTCACAAGCACTACTTGTTTAAACTTTCAGTGTTGAGATGAAAAGGAGAAGGAGGTACACTCACAATGGGCTTTGTGATCCTCCTTGGCACCTCTGATGTTGGAGAAGAAGAATGGGGAGGCTTTGAAAGCTTTTTGTGATTCCCTCCACTGCTTGACATCTGGGGTGCAAAGAAGAAAGGTGGAGGATGACAAAGGGCTTTCAAAGCCTCTCTGCGCAACTAAGTTCCCTCACGCATGTCAGAGGTGGAAAGGAGCTCTGCAGAATGGTTTCGAAGAGCAGTCGAGGAGGAAGAATTGGAAAATGTTCATCCCTCTTTGAGCAAGGGGCACTCCTAAGAAAAAAAGAAAGAAAAGACCTTCCCTGTCCCACTGCAGCCAAATGGGGTGAAAAGTCAGCCCAACAGGAGGAGCAACACAGGATCGAGGGCAGAAGAAGATCTTCTGCTGAAAATCACGGTCTTAATTAACCACAGTAGCAGAAGCACCAGGATCCCAAGCTTGTCAGGGAGGAGCAAAGCGGTAAGCAGCACTAAATATTGGTGCTGTCAAGCCCAGGGCCCTGGATACTTGGGGCTGGGGCCCCAGGGCTGACAGATAGAGAAGCTAGTTCAGCTGCAGGGCTGCTGCATTCTGCTCTGGCTGTCCCTCTGTGGCTCACCCGGGCTGCCTATTCACCACCTTTTGTTGTGCTGCAGGTTGCAGCTCCACCTATCTGTGGACAAGCGAACTGCAGCATAACGACACCCTTATATTTTTATTATATGCACGATATATTTTGGGAAGTTAAGGACAAGAAGGGCCTGCTGGATTAGGTCAGTGGCCCATCTATTCCAGCATCCTGTTCCCACAGTGGCCAACCAGATGCCTAAGAGAAGAATGACCTGAGTGCAAGAACTTCTCCTTGCCTGCAGCTTCCAGCAACTGGAATTCAGAAGCATACTGTCTCCAACCGTGGCATGAGAGCATAGCCATTGTGGCTAGTAGCCATTGATAGCCTTATCATCCACGAATTTGTCTAATTCTCTTTTAAAGCCACCCAATATGACATTTTCATTGCTGCCCACCCCCTATCTGTTTGGAATGTTCTTTCCTAGGAAAATCCTTACCCACAGTTGTTGCCTTTTTGGCAACAGGTTCATATGCCTCTGCTCTCCTTGTAATTTTTTTAAGAGCTGTTTTGAAAGTCTCTGTGGTATGGCTAGTGGTTTTAATATATGCATCTGATGGCTCACTTTCATTCTGTGTTGTATTTTACTGTGCTGGTTTGGCATTTGGGATTTTTATGGCCGGCTGTCTCTCAAGTTTATTGTGCTTTTATTGTGGCATAGTCTTCTTGTTTAGGGGTTTGTTTTCTTTTTATTTGCACAACACCAAGATAATTTGTATTGTCAGGCACCTCATAAATCTCATGAAATAACAAATAAATAATAAACAACTGGATCCTGGTTACAAGTCTGCTCTCCCACATGCCAGTATCTCTGCGCTTGATCATATCCAAATAAAAGCCAGCAGAATGAGCAGAGTCATTGCCAGTTGGGGCTATTTGGATGAGCTGGATGAAGAACAGGGAAATGCAACCTTAGCTAAGTATATCTCCGTTAATGCAATTAATTTGCAGATGGGTATTATTAGGCAAACCCAATTTTGTTTCAGTGAACAAGGTATTAAGATCCCACTCATAAAGCCAATAAGCATCATCCCCGAGAAGATTGGGAGAAAATGAATTAGCATATGTACGCTTCCAGGATACATAATGGTAACGTCCTGATCCAGAAAATGCTTCATTTTATAAGTGAAAGTTGGAAAGGCTTGCACACCGTCCAGCAAATATACTGCTCGCTCTCTCCGTTTTAATCTCATTAAGCCGAACGAAGGGACATTATCTTAACGTCTCTGAGTGTCATTAGAAAATTCAGTTGGCCCAGCAAGGAGATTGCCTCCTCTCTGGGGTTGGCAAGAAAGGCTTTAGAAAGGTATCTCAAGTGCTTGGATTAAGTGATTTGCAGCCCAAGGCTTGCTGTGCCAGCACAGCAGAGCTTAAAGCAGCCCACTCCAAAAACACAACACCACAAATGGGGCCACCACTGTTTTGCTGGACAGAGCTCAGGTGGAGTTTTCCCTGTTGCTGTAGCTCCCCATTGGGGAAAGCTACACATCTTTGATTTCTATCTCATGAAGCTGCTGAAGGCACAATAACATAAATATCTGCAGGGAAGTTGTGCTTATCCAAACATTTATATAAAGGTAAAGGTAAAGGACCCCTGACAGTTAAATCCAGTCACAAATGACTCTGGGGTTGCAGCGCTCATCTCACTTTACTGGCCGAGGGACCCGACATTTGTCCACGGACAGGTTTTCTGGGTAATGTAGCCAGCATGACTAAGCCACTTCTGGCGAAACCAGAGCAGTGCACGGAAACGCCATTTACCTTCCCGCCGGAGAGGTACCTATTTATCTACTTGCACTTTGATGTGCTTTCAAACTGCTAGGTTGGCAGGAGCTGGGACAGAGCAAGGGGAGCTCACCCCGTCGTGGGGATTTGAACCGCCGACCTTCTGATTGGCAAGTCCTAGACACTGTGGTTTAACCCACAGCGCCACCCATGTCCCCATTAAACATTTATATACCCTCCAACATTTCTCCGGTGAAAATAGGGATGTCCCATTCCATAACGATAATTCAACTATACGCCCCACATCTTACTGTTGGGGATAACGCCGAGGCCAGTGCCTCCCCCCCAACACAGCGTCTCCCAGGATTCATCCCTCCGGTCTCCCGTCACGCTGATGTGACCCATATCCAGAGAGCCAGTGTGGAGTAGTGATTAAGAGCGGTAGCCTTGTAATCTCTGGAACCGGGTTCGTGGCTCCGCTCCTCCACATGCAGCTGCTGGGTGACCTTGGGCCAGTCACACTTCTTTGAAGTCTCTCAGCCCCACTCACCTCACAGAGTGTTTGTTGTGGGGGAGGAAGGGAAAGGAGAATGTTAGCTGCTTTGAGACTCCTTAAAGGGAGTGAAAGGCGGGGTATCAAATCCAAACTCTTCTTCTTCTTCTTCATCCAAGGACACGAGCACAAGACTAGCAGAGTCCAAACAGAAGCCCAGCCTTGAGGAGTAACATCTAAGCCTAATTTATTGCAAATTAAATCAAACATAACAAAACAAAGAA
Organism: Podarcis tiliguerta; assembly: GCF_965153285.1. Classification (NCBI taxonomy): domain Eukaryota; kingdom Metazoa; phylum Chordata; class Lepidosauria; order Squamata; family Lacertidae; genus Podarcis; species Podarcis tiliguerta. Next base: position 113,803,285 of record NC_139534.1, on the reverse strand, counting down.
AACATGGCTTCTCCCTCTGTCTTTCTTTCTCAGAAAGAGAACAGCAAAAGCAATAGCTATACAGAGCGGAAACAGCGTATCTATCCACTCACATTGCTGGAATGTAAACAGACATGGGACATGTAACAATCCCACACATCTGCAGCACGGGAGGAATGGAATTCTCAACACTTACTGGGTTGCCCCAGCCACTCTGAGCAGCTTCCAACATATATAAAAATACAATAAAATATTAAACATTTTTTTAAAAACCTTCCCTATACAGGATTGCCTTCAGATGGCTCAGGGGTGGGATAACCCCATTTGTTGTTGTTTAGTCGTTTAGTCGTGTCCAACTCTTCGTGACCCCATGGACCAGAGCACGCCAGGCACTCTTGTCCTCCACTGCCTCCTGCAGTTTGGTCAAACTCATGCTGGTAGCTTCGAGAACACTGTCCAACCATCTCGTCCTCTGTCGTCCCCTTCTCCTTGTGCCCTCCATCTTTCCCAACACCAGGGAGTCTTCTCTTCTCATGAGGTGGCCAAAGTATTGGAGCCTCAGCTTCAGGATCTGTCCTTCCAGTGAGCACTCAGGGCTGATTTCCTTCAGAATGGATAGGTTTGATCTTTTTGCAGTCCACGGGACTCTCAAGAGTCTCCTCCAGCACCAGAATTCAAAAGGGATAACCCCATACCTGCCAACATTTCTCCAATGAAAATAGGGACATCCTAAGGAAAAGTGGGACATTCCGAGATCAAATCAGAAACCAGGACGGCCTCTAATAGAGACACGTGGAGGGCCTGTATTTAGGGTGCAAATGTTTAGGGCATACTTCCCCAACCTCGTGCTTTTCATATGTTTTGAGCTACCATTCCTGCCCAGGAAAGAGTTAGAGTTCTTTCTTTACATGGTGTAATAATTTGCAAGGCCTGGGGGGGGGGGGGAATGCACAACTTTGGAATGATGTGATAGGCAATGATAGCAAGTAGTCAAGCCTGTGAACCCTGATTGGCTGAGATTACCGGTACTTGCTGAGCATTGAAACCCCGGGGGGGGGGGGAGAGAGAGAGAGAGAGAAAGAGAGACTCTCAAGAAGCAGACAGTCTCTGTGTGTTGTTGTACAGCCACAAAGAGGTAGCATTAATAGGGCTTTCATACACCCCAGGAATCACTTCTCTCAAGTTCCAAAAATTAACCTGCAGAACATTCAGCTAAGCTACCCTTGGGCATCTGTTACTTGGAGAGAGAACATTTTATGTTCTCCTGGGCATTTTAAAGTTCTTGCTTAGATGGTTGTTTATATTTTTTATTGTTTTAGCTGCTGTGTGAGTTGTAAGTCACCTTGGGTTCCTTTCAGGTGGAAAGGCAATTCATTTTTATAAGAGAAAATGAACAAATAAATAGGGACTCGAGCACCAAGATCCCTAGGCATACCCTTACACCGGCAATGTTGGGCAACACAGCAGTCTGAAATTGTATTTAACCAGCTCCCCATCAAAGCTGGCAAACCAACCATGACCGCCAGTTTGATAGACGTAATGGAAGGCTAGGTCAACTCTTTCCATGTATAATTCAGTAGCTGGGCAAACAAAACGCTTATGGCTTTTTAATATTTTACTAACTTTCAAAGAGGTAAAAACAGTGCATCTTGACTTAAAAAAAATATCATAGGTGATCTTGTGGTTTTGGCAGGTTTGTGCCAAAGAGATTCTGCATGGAGTAGTGGCGGCTTTGAGCTACGTCCAGCAAATCTCTTGCACATGTCATTAGCTAGGATTAGTTGGTTGGCTGCATGTGGTGACTTTATTTCCCACAGTCAGATGACTCAAAGGGTTGCCTCCACTCTGTTATTGCTAAGGTTTCCATCAGCAGAATGGGGAGGGAAATAATATTTGGCGGTTCTTACTCTCCCCTGCAGCTCTCGCACCCCAAAGCTGCTCCTGGGGGTTAGTGGCGGTAGAACAGATTTAGGGGGACTTGGGAGGCTGCAGGAGGGAGGGGAATTTGCTGCAAACAGCTATCCCCATTCTGCCTACTGTCAGCTGAGTGACGATTCACAGTCTACACATAAGAAGTTGAAGATTAATCTCATTAAGACAAATCAAATGAGAGCCCTTTTGTACGTTTGGATGAACAAAGTAAGTTTCTGCAACAGGGAAACTTTCCAAGGCAGATCACTTCCAATTTTCGCTAAATGGTTGGTTTTGGCTTTGACTTAAATGCTTTAGCTGAGATTCCTGCATTGCAGGGGTTAGACTAGATGACCCTTGGGTCCCTTCCAACTCCAAGATTCTATTATTTTTAATGAGGTTTCCCTAAGGCCAACTTTTATTGCCATAGGCACTACTCGAGCTAGAAAGGACTTCAGGACTTGCAGTCCAGAATTTCCTCCAATATCCCTGCAATAAACTCATTTTTCAAAGGCAAATGTTCCAGGTCTTTGTATGTAGCATATGGTCATAACCCTCCAGTCATTGTAAAGCAAGCCTTGATAGGTTTAGAATAAAGAAGGCACTCAGATCTGGCAACTGCTCTGGTTTGCTGGTTGGTGGTTTTATGCTGATTTACAAAATACTGTACTTGGCAATGTAGGAACTTGACACATTGCGTATTGTTGGGTACCGATAAAGATGTCCCTAGTATTTATCCAATTAAATAACACCCTTCAGATAATGTCCCCAACCCAGACATGCACACAACGATGTCTTACTCTTCTTTCATGGTTTCATGCTGATCCAACAGTAATCACACCCCAGTGGTAAGGGGCTTAAATGTATATCAAAAGGTTGAAAGTACACATTGAGCCCTGTTGATTTCCTTCCCTGATGCCTTGAAAAAGAGCATTCTTGGATCAAGGCCAATGTGTATAAATTTGGAGAAGATGGAGGCATTTTAGTGGACAGTGTCTGAGGTTGGCTCTTCCAAGTGTGAGTACAGCAAATAATTGTCATATAATTGGCAAATGGTCTCAAAACATGGGTGCCCACGCTCTCAGCCCTCTGCTGCTCTTTGGGCACCCAAGCCATGTAATAGGAAATGTTAAGGAATGGGATATCTGGGTGTGAGCACTGTACCCTTATCCAGCACTTCCTCTCCAGATGATATTCTCTCTCTCTCTCTCTCTCTCTCTCTCTCTCTCTCTCTCTCTCTCTCTCTTTCTCTCTCCCTCCTCTCTCTGTTACATTATCTTGCCCAAGACAACCCAAAGTGGCTTACAAACAACCAACCAATTACTAATATTTTATTAAAGCTTTTTCATAATACAATAAAAGAAACCAATCTTGATCAAAACAAAGAGAGGAGAAAATGCAGAGTCCTCTCTTGAAGGTAGATCTTCACCTTTGTCTCACACAGAAGTGGGCGGACTCTCCCAGCTCTCACCTGGGAGCTTCCCTTTCTTCTCCCAGCCTCCCACCCTGGGAGATCTTCCCTTCCCAGGGTCCACCAGCCAGGCATCGCCAGTGTGGTGTAGTGGTTAAGAGTGGTAGTCTTGTAATCTGGTGAACCGGGTTTGCTTCCCCGCTCTTCCACATGCAGCTGCTGGGTGACCTTGGGCCAGTCACACTTCCTTGAAGTCTCTCAGCCCCACTCACCTCACAGAGTGTTTGTTGTGGGGGAGGAAGGGAAAGGAGAATGTTAGCCGCTTTGAGACTCCTTAGGGTAGTGCTAAAGCGGGATATTAATTCCAAAACTCCTCTTCATGTGTGTAGAATGCCCCCCCCCCCCTTGAGATCCTGAGCTTGGGCAACTTATATAAGCCCAGAGAGGAAGGAATACAAAGGCTTATAATGCTCTGTTGAGTTGCTTGTATCCCTGGGGTGGTATGATGGAAAGGTAGAAACAGGTCCTATGGGGACCACTCCCCCTGCAGGCTCTGGGTGCCCATGCTAGGAAAGAGCACCCACACACCTAATTACTCCACTCTGAAACCCTGGGAAACTCTTGCTAGTCAGTGCCAGCAACAGTGAGCTAGAGGGACCGATGATCTGACTTGGTGTAAGGCAGAGTCTTATGCTTTGAATGTTTTCTAAATGTGTAGTTTCATATTTTTCTGGCTGAGCAACTGGCACATGCCCCAACTGCCTTTAATCTGCTGTGTAATCTCCTGCAAGCGAGCAAGGGCACAAAACCCACACAACCTTCACAATGGAGAGTAGTTTTTGCCACTGCTGTGCTGCAGGTATGTACAGAGATAAATGATGACAAATCCAATGTAACACGCTAGTGAGTTTATTTGAAGGAAAATAATAACAAATATTATTAAGAGTAGTATTAAAGAGTTGTTCACTTTATAGCATTTTAATATAAAGCTTAAAATTGTGTTCTTTTGTTCAGCAGATTACAGCAATAAATACAGTATATCTCGGCTATGTATACACAGAAAAGGTTAAATTTTAATTACAAGGTCTTCTTCTGTTGTTAGGTTCTGATCCAAAGCCCAGTGCAAAGCAACAATGGGCTTTTCTATACATCTCAGCAGTTCAGCCTGTATCAAGGCTATTAAAATTCGCTTTTTAAAAATATTTAACATTGCTTTCTATGCAGTGACTCTATAATTTCTATGTACTATATGCAAATCTACAATCCCAAACCTTTTTCCCAGGGGAAGCTAGGAAGTTTGCGTTCTCCCTAGTGACCGCGGGATTGGGACTAGTTTTAAATCTTACAGTATACAAGTATTTAAGAAGGAATAAGATACAGGATTACTATACAGGTAGTATACAGAGGGTTGCTTAGTAGCTTGAGGACTGCAGGGAAGTACCGATGGTGAAACAATGTTAAAGCACTTAAATTTACTTAAAATGAAAAGGACAACTGTTTAGCCACCTAATTTCTAAGTGCACTTTCGTAAGAATGCTCTCTACAAGCAGGACTGGTTTCAGGTATCTCCGATCCCCCAAAGCAAAATGCCAGAACTGACTCTAGAACCCTTAATGTTTTCAGCTGCCTTCTCACCTACCCTCCCTTGGCAAGCAGTTAATGTGGAAGGTTTTCTCTCTCCTGGGATGCCAAAGGAGCAAACTGAAGCTTCTAGAGAAGGGTGGCTAAGGGGTCATTTGATGATGCAGCCTTCCCCACCCTCACCAGCGGAGAGGGGGGTCCGCTTCCAGAGGCCTCCTCGTTGCAAACATCCACCTCCATTGCTCCTTTGGTGCTGGAAAAGCCCAAGAAGTCTCTGTTGCAGGGGCAGGTTGGGGGAGGCCTTGGATCTGCATGATTCTAAGTCCTCCCATTTCCCCGATGAAGGGGGAGACCTACACGGAGCCTAGAGCAGATGCCCACAAAAGGAGGAGGAATAAAGCTCCTCCACCCACCCACCCCTTGCCTTGCATGGTGCAATCCCGGCAACTCGATTCTCTCAACAACCCCTTCTCCACCTTCTCTGTAAAGTGGCAGCTCTCAACACACTTACCTGGGACTAAGTCCCATGGAGTTCAATAGGTCTAACGTCTGAGCAGACATGCATAGGGTTACTCTATAAGGGGCACTCCTGGACCTGCAGATCATGGGCCAAGGCCCAAGGACCTGCCTCTGCGGCAACCAGTCACACTTTGAAGTGGCCACCGCCATTTGGAAAAGAGAAAAGAAAGAACGCCTGCAAAAATCCTCATTATATAGGGTCACTATCTTAAAGTGACAAGGTTTATTGCATTACTGAGTTTTGAGTTTCAAGACGACGACAGCAGCAAGAAAGCACTGAGGAGGTTTCTTAAAAAAACCTGCTTGTTTTAAAATAGCAGCACAGAGCACTCCTTGGTATCGGTGAGCACAAACAACGGTGGGGTTGAAAGATATTAAAAGTAAGAAGCAGGGGGGAGAGTAATTTCTTAGGGTCGGGTGGGGGTAGGGAAGGAGGAAAGGTTTTGAAGCGCACACAGTTTAACACCTTGCTACGCGCAGGCCTCAGAAGAACATAAGAAGAGCCTGCAGGATCAGGCTGATGGCTCATCTGTTCCAACATCCTGTTCTCACAGCAGCGAACCGGATGTTTATGGGAAGTCAGGAAGCAGGACCCAAGTGCCGCAGCACTCTCACCCGCTGTGGTTTCCTGTAACTGGCACTCAGAGGCACACTGCCTCCCTCATTTGGTGTACCCTCAATGTGAAGAGGACACTGGACCCACATGAGCAAGCACATATTTGTGGTTAGGAGTGGATGCAGCCAGACTGCTAACTTCCTCTTTTTGTATACACCTACCAGACGAAGGGGGGGGGAAGTGTAGCTACAGTACTGTTTTTAAGGATGGCCTTTAGTCTTATAGCTTTTAGCCCTATTATTGCTAGTCTAAGCAGAAGGTTCTGGAAGGTTCTGCCCAGTTCATAACGGATAAAACTGAGAGGCTGCTTCAGACGACTGGATTTCCACTTGAGCCATCTTAAACTGGGTGCACTGCAGCCACTTGCGGAGGACGGTGAAGTTGGTGTTCATCTGGCCCGATCCCTGCAGCATCCTAAGGCTATGATGGTTCACGTTGCTCTGGATCGCTTGCAGGCGGAGCTGCAGCCCAGCAGATAAATGCTGTTGAAATATACAAAAGGTGGGGTTGTTGTTTTTTTTAATTTGTTTGATTAAATGAACATATCAGAGAGCTCTGTAAATTAATAGTTAAAGTCTTTTATGTATCAAACTTTTATGCTCTTCCACATCCACCCACATCTTTTAAATTCTTCTTCTTGTTGTTGTTTAGTCATGTCTGACTTTTTGTGACCCCATGGACCAGAGCACGCCAGGCATTCCTGTCTTTGACTTTTATATTCACCTTCTGTTTTAATACCTTTTAGCTTTCCAAAACGCTTTTCAGATTTTAAATGACTGTATCCCACCCTTTTATGCTGGTCTATAACAGTAATAAAGATTTGAATTGAATTGTTTTGTTTTTATATATCAGTCATTTTCTTTATTTTAAAAGGATTTCAACCGTAGGCCATAAAAATCAACTTTCAAACAATTGTTTAAGACAGTGTCATTCTGAAATAAAACAATCAATATTCAATCAATTTGTGTTAAACACTTTAAAAGTTTGCTTTGGAGTGGGAAGAACTGAAACAAATAACCACCCAGGGTAAAATCATTCCCCTCTCCTTCCCTTCCTGGTATCTTCCTTAAACTTAGAGATGCAAGTTGCACTCTAGCAAAGCTACTTCCTCCCCCCCCCCCCCAAGCACTGGAATTGGACAGCACTGACGAAATCATTCCCTCTGGTTGCATGCTAGACCTGTCAGTCACAGTCTGATCATGTTTTCCCTGTCTTCCCCGTATCCTCTCACCCTGGCATTGTTGGTAAATGCAGGAGACAGGACTTTCATGCAAACACTAATGTCTGTAGCATTTTTTATGTCTGGATTGCAGAGGTGCCACAAAGTCCTTTCTTTGACTCATGCCTCCTCGTAGAGATCCCACTTTGCCCCATATAATTCTGAAGCATTCTGCTACACTCCTACATTCCTCTGAATCCAATGCGCTCCCCTATTTATTACAGGCCTGCAAAAATAACAACTTTTCTAGCTGCCACAACCCAAGACAATGAGGCTGTGATAGGTGTGGCTCTTATAAAGGACGGAGTCCCCTCCATTTCAGATGATTCATCCAGGTCTATATGAGTTTTCAGTAGCCACATGTCAACAAAAGAACCAGTGCTTTCGCTTCTCTCTCCCAGAGCTTCCTGCTCTGCTGCGCAAACCGCATGGCTCCTCGGGGGGCTGCCTTTGTATTGCCTTGTGCTCCTAATTGAGGCTTCACAGAGAATCGCCTGAGTCAGCTTGATTATCTGTGCTGCTCTCTAAAGTTCCCTTGCTTGGCCTTCTGGTTTCCTTCCCTTGCATGGCCCTGAGAGGCTGAGCCATGTGGAAGTTCAGTGAGTCCTTCTCGGATTCCGAAGGAGCTACATCTGTATCATCTCTTGGAAGTAGCATCATGGAAAGGGTTTTGTTTGGGGGAGCTTTTGCCAGCTGTTTTAGCCCCAGACTCCCTTGTCCTGGATTGCATGGGGCAAAGCGAAGAGGTAAAGGGAAGCCAGGGTTGTGAGAGACACCAGCAGTCTTGTCCTGCATGGGACTCACATCTAGCTGCTTCAATAGTCTAGGCTAGAAGATGAAGCTGTAGTGACTACTGCACCATTGCCTAATTTATTGTATTTTAATGTATTGTAAACTACCTTGAGAACTTTGGTTAGTAGGTGAGGTGTAAATATTCCTGAATAAAGAAATAAAAACTAATAATTTAGGGACCACACCTCCCCTCATGAACCTACCCCCTTCTTTGTGCTCCCCCTCTGAGGGAGATGCTGAGGGTGGCATTATGACAGTGGGCCTTTTTAGTGGTGGCTCCCCAAATAGTGGAATGCTCTTCCTAGGGAGGAGTGCTTGACGCGATCATTGCCAGCTTTTAGCCAAGAGGCAAATACATTCATGCCCACACAGGTATTTGGCATTCAGTTAGGGTCATAGGGTATGACGATACCCAAGCCTGTCTTGGTGTCCGTCTTTTAACAGAGTGGGATAGAATTTGTCCTTTCAGTGTAATTGCAGGACACTTTTAGTCTATGAATTACCCTTCTATCTTTTTGACATATTTTGCATTTTGTATCATGTATGCATTTGTAATTGCAAGTTGCTTTGATATGTTTTTGTAGTAAGCAATGGGTAACCGCAATAAACAAATAATCCAGAATTCTTATGATGAATTTGTGCACAAAATTCAACGTTTTCTTACATAAAAATACATGGGGAAAATGTTGAAGTTGGGCAGCTGGAAGTGGGGAGCCTACCTTTAGATTGGACTGAATCATTGGCAGCCACATCGGGATCAGCTGATGGAAGACAGAAATTGCATTATTTTCCTCGGCGTAGTGAGAATTAATTTATTACAGTCACCATGTTGTTATAGTTACACACAGTCAGAAGAGGATGTGACTAATTTTCTTAGTCTGAAGAACGAACCATAAACCTTGCTGATAACATTCATTCACAGGTAGTACAACGAACATTTGCAGGGAACATTGGCTAAGCCGTGCTCTGTGCCATGTCTTTTATTTAAAAAAGTAAAATCTTTTAATAAACTGATGTTTAAATATTCCAGAAAAAACAAGAGCATTTTTCTTTTTTAAAAAAGAGATATTTATAAATGACTTTAAACTTTATTTAAAAACACATTTTTGCTGACCTTTCCACTGAAACTCTGGATTTTTGTGATCAATTCCCCCCCCCCCCCATTTCTGCTTTGTAAAGATACTGCAGCTTGTTCCAATGAAATTGCCATGGTGTGGAATCTGCTTCAAATTGCTCCCCATGGTGCCTGCGACTGCCTATGTACTGCAGGGTGCCATCGGGGTTATGCAATTGTCTTCAGAGCTCCAGAACTGACAGGCAGGGGAGGGAATTGCAGAGGTGTTCAAAGAGCTACTCAGTCCATGTGCCGTGCCACTGGCCGTCCAACCAACTCCACTGAGCAGTGGCAGTTGTCACATGGTCAATTTAAATCGACCTGTACATGGTGGCTCCCCCCCCCTTTTTTTTTTTTAGGAAGGTGCAGAAGGGTTGCAGTAGCCCAGTGCCAGAACATCTGCTCTACATGCAAAATGGTGGTGTAGAGGTTAGAATATTGGACCAGGACCTGGGAGACCAGGGGTAGGTAAAGCAGGAAAACCGATTGTGAATATATCCATTTGAGGATGCTGGGTGCTAAAAGTGAGGGGTTGCACGGAGAGAGAGTCCCTAGGGCTGGCTGGGAGCGTGCTGGGGAGGGTGGCCGGTGGCCGGGGAACTGGAAAGCAGGGAGGGAGGAGGAAGCGGGGGTCTTGGTGTGGGGTGAGGACAGTGCACATGGAGTTGCCAGCAGCTGGGGGAAATGACTGCTGCTAAGGGATAGGAAGACTTTGGTTTTAGGGGATGTGAGAGGGGGGGGGACTGCAGCAGCCGGAGAGGAGTGTCTGCACCTTTAGCAGGAGGTGTGTGTGTGGAAAGGGGAATTTCAGCAGGTGTGGTGGAAGTCGGCAATTTTTTCCTCTTTTTTGCTCTTCAAAATATGGCAACCCTAACCTAATACTGCCCTCAATTTTCATGCAGCCCTTGATCCTACACACACACACACACACACACACTGCAACCTTCATATCAATAATCTCTACAGCCCTGTTTGTTAGATTGCTGTTATCAACATGTAGTGGGGAAAATATTAAGAATCTTGAGCAGGGTTTGGGGACTGGGTTCCATACGTCAATGGACTTCACTTCCCATCAGCCAACATTTCCAATGTTATCTGCTTTTATAGTTCTCATATCTGCATTCATATTTCTAGAAGTGTAACAATGATGGAAACTCTCTCTCTCTGTGTGTGTGTGTGTGAGTGTGTGTGCGTGTTATTCTTGCCTTATACTGCATTTTATGCTGTTTTTTGATGCATCAATTAAGTGTTTTAAATTTGTTGTTAGCTGCCCTGAGCCCGGTTTTCTGAACTGAGAAGGGCAGGGTATAAATAAAAATAAATAAAATATAAAACCTTCTGTGGGTGATCAGTTCAGATCTCTGGCAAGAGTGATCTGTCCCTCCCCCCTGCCCACTGGGTGGGCAAGAAGAGGGAGAGAGCAAGAGTGTGGGGGGAGGGGGTAGTCACCTCTTTGGGCTTTGGGAACATTACTGGCTTCATTCCACCCAGTCAGCATGTGTCCTGCAAAAGTTTGCCCTCGGTGGAGAAAAGGCTGCCCACCACTGGCCTACTTTTCTGTACATGCTCCTGTGACACACAGGAGGCGTCACCTGTAACCTGCAATACCTTGAGGATGGTGTTCAACCAAACCTCCACATTTTTCTTAGCACATAGACATGCCTGTATCACATCTACTAACTGTGCCTGCTTCTGGCATTTGCTAAGCTCAGATTTCTGTGGAAGAAGAGGGCTGCAACGGTTGATTTGTTTGGGGTTCTTGTTTTTATTTTATTTTTAAGTGTGTGCCAGGTTCGCTTCAAGTCCGAAGGCCCTTTTGACATGTTATCCGCGCTCTCCCATATTATTTAAGGAGTTGGACATATTGTTCTAAAGCGCTCCTCCAAATGGCATCAAGATTTGCAATTTTCCAATTAAGCTCCCTAGAGCTCCGTGTACAACCTAATCAGTATTGACAGCATGAGATAAACCACCCTCCGGAGGATGCGCTTTCATTGACCAAACCAGATGGCGTAATACTTGGCTGTGTTCTGTTAGTGGGTCGTTGTCCCTAATTACCAACAGCATTGGTTAGGGAATCCCAGTGAAGAGCAGAACACAACTGCATTACAGCGTGGAGGCGAGATCTTGAAACGTTAGGAAGATGGCTTTGCCCTTGCAGTGACTGTCAATTACACACAGAAGCAGAGCTGAACAAGCCTGGATCCCTAACAAGCAGGCAGCAAGCCAAACAGCTAGGATGCTGTATACCCCGTGGGGTGAGAGAGGTGTGTTTAACCCTATAGAAAACTGGGGTGCACAAGCTGTCTTCATTAGCCCCAGCTAGCATGGCTAGTGACTGGGGATGAAGGCAGTTGAGGGAGCAACCAATACAATCAAGAGTCTGGAAATCAAGCCTTATGAGGAACGGTTGAAAGAGCTGAGTATGTTTAGCCTGAGAAAGAGGAGACTGAGAGGAGATATGGTAGCCATCTTCAAATATCTCAAGGGCTGTCACCTGGAAGATGGAGCAAGCTTGTTTTCTCCAGCTCTGGAGGGTAGGATTCAAACCAATGGCTTCAAATTACAAGGAGATTCCAACTAAACATCAGGAAAAACTTTCTGACGGTAAAAGCTGTTAGGACAGTGGAATGGGGTCTCCCTCGGCAAAAACATTTTATCTTAAATAAACAAAATAAAAAATAAATTTTCTGCATGCGTTCTGATGGCTCTTCTCACCTAAGAGAAAGCCAATCAGTTGGCAACAAATGTTACCTTTTGAAGAACAAAGGCAGCTTTTTGGTAAAAAGGCTGGAAGAAACGATCGCTTATATTTTCCCCTCGTCTCTTTGACCCTAGTTTCCTAAGAACCACATCGTTTTGGGGAAAGGATAAAAGCTGTACCGAAAGCTGTTTTACCAGCTGAACTCAGTCAGTCACCAGAGTTATTTCCTCTCTATTATGAATGAAGGAATCTCCATCCTGCATGCTACTTGGAGCGCAGGAAAAATTCCAGTTCTGTTGACTGCAATTTCTCCTTTCGGATGCACAGGATTTTGGATTCTAACCATCTTTTAAAAAGAAGAAGGAAAAAGTATTCTCAATGGAGAATTGACCTACCTTGACGAAAATAGTGGAATTGCATTCCTGCAAAGCCTCCATCAAGCTGATCACATGGAGACATACCATCTCTACCATCTGTGGAGGGGAGAAAGATGTTGAAATAAAGTAAATACTCAGTGCCATATCGTCGTGAAAACAAAACACACCAAAAAATCTGAGACTGATGGGATTAACCTAGATTCATTAGCATGGTACTTAAATGAAAGCAATACAGAATCACAGAATTGTAGTGCTGGAAAGGGCCACAAAGGTCATTCAGTCCAGCCCCCTGCAATGGAGGGATACAGGTGAAACTCGGAAAATTAGAATATCGTGGAAAAGTTCATTTATTTCACTAATTCAACTTAAAAGGTGAAACTAATATATGAGATAGACTCATGACATGCAAAGCGAGATATGTCAAGCCTTTATTTGTTATAATTGTGATGATCATGGCGTACAGCTGATGAAAACCCCAAATTAACAATATCAGAAAAATAGAATATTAAATGAAATCAGCAAAACAAGGACTGCAAATAGAGCAATATTGGACCTCTGAGAAGCAGAAGCATGCATATGTACTCAGTACTTGGTTTGGGCCCCTTTTGCATCAATTACTGCCTCAATGCAGCGTGGTGTGGATGCTATCAGCCTGTGGCACTGCTGAGGTGTTATGGAAGACCAGGAAGCTTCAATAGCAGCCTTCAGCTCTTCTGCATTGCTCAGTCTCATGTCTCTCATTTTTCTCTTGGCAATGCCCCATAGATTCTCTATGGGCTTCAGGTCAGGCGAGCTTGCTGGCCAATCAAGCCCAGTAATCCCATGGGCATTGAACCAGGTTTTGGTACTTTTGGCAGTGTGGGCAGGTGCCAAAGTCCTGCTGGAAAATGAAGTCAGCATCCCCATAAAGCTCGTCTGCGGAAGGAAGCATGAAGTGCTCCAAAATCTCCTGGTAGATGGCTGTGTTGACCCTGGACTTAATGAAGCACAGCGGACCAACACCAGCTGCTGACATGGCTCCCCAAATCTCTTTTCTGATGAGAGCAGTTTTTGCATCTCATTTGGAAACCCAGAATCGGGAGGAAGAATGGGGAGACACACAATGACAGATGCTTGAAGTCCAGTATGAAGTTTCCACAGTCTGTGTTGATTTGGGGAGCCATGTCATATATCAGTTTCACCTTTTAAGTTGAATTACTGAAATAAATGAACTTTTCCAAGATATTCTAATTTTCCAAGTTTCACCTGTATTTTGCCCAATGTGGGACTCAAACTCACAACCCTGAGATCAAGAGTCTCATGCTCTACCTACTGAGCTATCACCTTGAACCATCAGCACATCAGATTGAATATCCAGTAAAGAAGTGGAAACCCAACATTACCTTTCACATAGCCATGACAATCTGTAAGAGATTTTATTCAGTTTTAGCTTCCACCAGTGCAACCCAATGATGCTCTGCATATTTCAATTAACCTTGAAAAGGCTTTTCAAGCATCCCATCCAGGAAAACCGCCATGCATAGCAGAGCCAGATTTCTTTTTAAAAAACACAACTTTTTTTTTTACTAGATTCTCTCTGAAGTTAACTTGCTATCTAGGTCCTATTTATTCCCTGCCCATCCAAAGTGATTTATCATTCTGAATCAGCAGCGAGCTATGAATATGTAATCTTCAAAGCATAAAACATGGCATACAGGGCAGAGGGATGTCTCCCAGCCTTGGATTGTAAATATCATTTTAACTTTTATGTGATGTAAATATAAAGGTAAACCAAGGCAAATGTAACTCGATAACAAAAAGGCCATGGAATGTTCAATATTGCTGATAAAGTTAAACCCGTTTTGTAGCCTCCTTCATCGTTATTTGGATATTTTAATTAAACTTCAGAACAACCCAATTAAATTCCATCTGGTCCAACCCCCTGCAATGCAAGAATCTCAACTAAAGTATCCATGACAGATGGCCATCCAACCTCTGCTTAAAAACCTCCAAGGAAGGAGAGTCCACCACCTCCCGAGGGAGTCCATATTGGGTGGGGTTGCCATATGTCCTCTTTTTTCAGGACACGTCCTCTTTTTCACAGGTAGAGTCTCCATAGCGACCCATAGTTAAAAGTAGAAGTCGGCAAATGTGTCCTCTTTTTTGCTCTTCAAAATATGGGGACCCTAATAATGTTGGGCTCCTTTGGTATATATATTTAATAAATAAATGTATCCCAGCAGGGTAATAATAATAACAACAATCATCATAATAATAAGCTTTCAGCAGGAATCTAAAGCAATATTTATGCATTTATTCCATTTATTTATGAAATGTTGCGAGGGCGCTTGCCTAACAGGCAGGGAGTCTCAAAGCATGCGCGCTGCCACATTGCAAAATTCTCTCCTGGAAATGCAATTTATTCTACTACTGAGCTATATAGCCCTATAGTCTTCTGGCTGCCAGTTGTGTGCATGCCCTAGGATTTTCATTTTCAAATGGTCTAACTAAAGGCATAGGCAAACTCTGGCGCTCCAGATGTTTGGGACTACAATTCCCATCATCCCTGACCACTGATCCTGTTAGCTAGGGATGATGGGAGTTGTAGTCCCAAACATCTGGAGGGCTGGCGTTTGCCTATGCCTGGTCTATCTATTGCTTGGGGCTTTGTGGGATCTCGCCTAGCTCTGCTCACTGCCTCTGACTCACCACCTTGTTATGTGCCATCAGCTGGAGGATGCTGGGGGTGACTCGGCTCCAGAACTCCAGGGCGGTCAGGATGGCGGTGAAGCTGAATTCGTTCTGGTTCTGCACCGTGGGCGCAACCGCCGCTTGTTCGCAATACACCGTCCACAGCTGAGCAAATATAAAGGCGTGGAAGAGGGAGCACATGTGCAGGACGGACGTCTGCAGAAAAGAGAAACGGGGGGGGGGGGACGTTAGCTTTTTCCTTCCAGCAGTGCATTATGGGATGCGCACACCCTCCCCCGGAGTACCAGAGCATGACAATTCCCTCGTCCGATAATAACACACCCGCCCGTCAAAGCAATCCTAATCAAATATGGCTCTGTCAAGAATTCCCTCAGATTTTCCTTCCCTGTCAGTGAGCGATATGACAACTCATTCATATTGAAATAGCAGGCTTATAATTCACAGGCTAGAGTTAGGCAAAAGGATAGACAAGCTGAAGGCCATTAAAAGTAAAAAAGAAACACTCACAGAACCACAGAGCTGGTTAGAACAGGGAGAGAAAGGGAATGGAAGAATATTGGAGTGTTTAGAACAGGCTCTGCACCCTGCTGCCCTTCAGATTTAGTTGGATGACAATTCGCATCATTCCTGACCAATGACTATGCTTGCTGAGGCTGATGGGAGCTGGGAACACAGACATGTGGTCTGTCAGGCTCAGTCCTGTCCACACTAGCAAGAGCTTTTCAGGGTTTTAGAATACAGTGGTACCTCTGTTTACATACTTAATTCATTCCGGAAGTCCGTTCTTAACCTGAAATTGTTCTTAACCTGAAGCACCACTTTAGCTAATGGGGCCTCCCGCTGCTGCTGTTGTGTGATTTCTGTTCTCATCCTGAAGCAAAGTTCTTAACCCGAGGTACTATTTCTGGGTTAGCGGAGTCTGTAACCTGAAGCGTATGTAACCTGAAGCGTATGTAACCCGAGGTACTACTGTAGAAACATTCCCAGCTCTCGTTGGAGATGGCAGGGATTTCCCCACCCCCAATTTTTAAAATTGAGTTTCAAGGATTTTTAACAATTTAACTACAAATTTAAAATAATTTTTACAAGTTGAGTTCCCATCCTTTCTCCCTGGTGTTTCCATAACCACTCTTTCCTGCTATGTTATATAACATACTTTATCTATTACATTTCCCCTTCATTACAGTAATTATTCATTTATTTTCCCCTTATTTCAATTCATGATCCATTTCCCATCCACTGCTATTTCGGATCCTGATCCCGCTTCTGTTGACTTTAATGTTTTCCAGAGAAAAAGGGTCCAATCTTCCATAAAACATTCAATATTTTAATCTCTTATACTGCTTCCTTTGTCAATTCCACGTGAGATGACCGGGAATGAACCTGGGAACTTCTACATGCAGATGACATCTTGATTCAGTTCATGTTTAATGATGAGCCTACACAATTCACACTTTCTGAAACAGTATGCAAAGTGAAACACAGCCACCCTTTGAAATTCACGCTCCTTCGAATTTTGTAACGCAATTCTCCAGCCAAGCCATGTGCACACATATGCATATATTAGGACAAAGTTTTCAATAAAGCACTAAAAATAACGCCCCAAAGTACATTCTGCTAAGGACCTCTGTTTTGCAAAAATAAAAATAAAAATGTGTATATTAGGGTGAATTACACACAAACCTACTGGGGAAAATTTGTACTAAGATGCTGATGAATTTCCACAAGGGCTAAAAGTGGAGAACTGAACTTAAGGCTGGAGGGAATGAGAAACGGAAATTGACAGATTCAACCAACTTTATTGACCATCAGCCTCTGATCAAAATACTGTGCAACAGCTGCAGAGTCTTCTCAGCATCCACTGCCAAGGGGCAGTAGCTCTGACAAGGATCTTAATTACCCAGGCAAATTGGCAGCAGAGTAGGCAGCCATTCGGGTTAATTAGGCTGAAATCTATATAGTCAAATGTTGTTTAGGCACAACCAGCAGAATACTTGTACCTTGGACTGCTCTGGAAACCCAATCAGGATCACAATGAGGTGGTCAGCGACATGAGAGCCAGCGTCCAGTGGAATGGGCATACATGTTGAAGGGGAATTTGGACAGATGACATTATGCGTCAGCGAGCCCAGCAGGAGCCACGAGAGCAAACGAATATGAGATACGCATTCAATGAATTCTTTGGGCCTGTTGGAAAAGAAAATGCATTTCAGTGTCTTGTTATCCCAAAAGCTTTATTCCCCATGCCTTGAAATATTATGCTAACAAATGCATGAACATTACTGTATTATGGATGCAAAACACGGGCAAAGTACATATTAACATGCCTTTTCAGGTGATCCATTTGTTTCAAACAGTGAATTGGGTGGGGAACCTCAGGCTGAGGGCCAAACACGGCCCTCAGGCCTCTGTACCTGGCCCCTGGAACTGTGGTGCAGATTCAGATGTCTTTTCTCAATGTGTCATTTTTGTTGAAGGGAAGTAACACAAACTGCAATGTTTTGTTTCTAGGAAAATCCAGCTTCTTTCCCGCTCCCCAGCTAGTGTGTACATAGTGATGATGTTGCTCAAGAGATAATGGAGTGCAGCTCTGGGGTGAACTGAAGTGACCTCTTTGGGGTGCAAGGCTAGGCAGTCCTGAATTGCCCAGATGACAAGCCTTGCTGATGTGGTCCAAAGGAAAGCAGAGCAATACGTTTGGCACTGGCTTGGCTATAGGAGTTGCCGGAAGAAGGCACCATCAATCCGTCTTAGGGACTCCACTCTGGTTTGGTGCAGAGCCATTTCTTCTCCCGAAAAGAACCCACAATGCAGGTTTAGGATCAGCATTTTCCTTCTCCCAGATGGCCTACCTTCCCAGGTTGAGAAGCCTCATCTGCCCCTCACTTCCCTCTACAGCATGTGCAGAAACCACCTTCTTGACGGTTGGACCCGTTGCTGGGTCCAGGGAAGCCTGTCTTCGCATTCAGGGGAAGTCCCTAACTCATTGAGGGGTTGAGACCCATCAGCTACCCTCACCTCCTGGAGACCACATTTGCCATTACAAGTGATGGACGCAACTCCCCACTTTCACCCCTCTTCATGGCACACCCATCTGGTGATACGTTTTAAAGCTCTTAACGTCACACTGTTTGCAGCCGAGACTTCCTTACCCCTGTTGCATTGCAGATGGAGGATGGTATAGCCAAGGGAGGTAACGAACTACGGCCTTGTTGTCCCTGTGATTGCCACGCGAGATCTCCATCGCAGCAATCTGGGCTAAACCGACCTTCAGATGCCCACCAAAAGTGTCTTCATGCAATGGCTGGGAACACGTCTTCATGTGACTCTGTGGTGGAAGGACATTCAGCATATGGAGGGTATTAAATTAAGACATGTGGGTGATTAAAGGCATTTTGAAGGCCAAGGAAGCAATTCCGTTTATATGAAAACACTGTGTTCACTAGAGTAGCTTTTCACAACTCCAGATGTTTTGAACTACAGACGATGGGAGTTAAAGGCTGCAGCAAAGAGCGAATGTCCAGGTTATATGATACTTCTATCCGTTTATCAAATACCTTTATTATACCTGCAAAAGGTGAAGACTCGTTTGTTTGCCCAAGTGTTTGGTTGAGCTGGTTGATTGAGAGTGAGCTTTGGTTATGATTGGAGTTTTAAAAAAACTGCTACTCTTATTGTTTATTGATAGTTATGAGTATTTGGAGTTGACTATTCATTTACTTATAGAGACAACTTTTCACCAAGGGCCCCAAAGCAACTTCCAAAAGTGCAATAAACACACACCAAAACCCAATAAATTAAAACCAAATACAATTTGGAAATCAGATCATGCAGTTTACACAGGCCAGAACAGGGCAATCTGACAGCCCAGAACAGGCTAAACAACTCCTCCAAAAGTTTGCTCTGTTGGGACTAGATAATCCAAGTCCAACAATGAAGTTGCCATCTGTACCTCTAGGGGGAGAGAGTTTCAAAGGGTGCAGTTACCAACAAGGCCCTGCTTCTTGCTTTAGCACAGCAAGCAATTCTCAGCAGTTCCACTGGCCTAGCACAAGTTATTTGAATGAGTCCTGACACCTCTGTGGACCCTGGTCACTATTTTCTACTTTTTGCTGCTCGTACAGTCACCCTTTCTATAATCGTTATTGTAGGAAGCTACTTTTTCAACTCTCCCATAAAACATGGCAAGGGCTTTCAGAAAGCATCTAAAGGTTCTCCCAACTATATGGATGGCCAAAATGTAGAACTCCCCAAACGAGGCAATAACATCATTTGAACTGATGTGTCTGAATGCTGTACTCACCTTTAATTTAGTTAACGTATGCATATCGGCAATAAAATCCAAAACTTCACCAATGTACTGTCTCATGCATTCCATGGCTGCTGTTCCACACTAAAACATGGAAGAACAATGGTCAACTATCAGGGCTCCTCAAAGCACAATAATGGAAGTCCATTTTCCTTCCCTCACCCAGCCCAAAACCAACTGAATCCTGAACCCTATATATGTCTACTCAGAAGTAAGTCCCACTGGGTTCAGTTGGACCCAGTAAGTGGGTACAGCATTGCAGCCTTATAGCTGATTAATCTCAAGACAAATATTGTTCCTAATCAGTTACACGAGTGTAGCCTCACTGATTGCAAAAGGACTAATAGTACTGTAAGTGATTGTGATTTTTTTAGGCTTACTATCCTAACACTGGCTGCTGCCAATCGTGGTAAGGTTGTAGTTGATTTTTTTCTGGCCTGGAGTGGAGGGGCAGAGAATTCAGAATGTAACTGGTCAGTCCTGCAACGAAATATTCAACCTTAACTCCCTTTCCAACCCAAAGTAATCAGCTGATATGGATAACAGATTGCCCCTCTTTGACGAGCGATGATTTGGGCCCACAAATTCAGAGAGTCTGAGTTGAGGTTCACTTGGTGGAATTCGGAGGGCGAGAGAAGAGACAATCTGCTCAAATTCTGCATTTTTGCAGCTGACCCAAGTGCTTCTCATTTCTCTATGCTAATATAAAATCTACGTAGGGCTGAACTACACCACCTTCTGTCTCCTCCACAGTTACGCCTGTCAGTCGGCTTGACAGGACAACAAACAGCAAAAATAAGGTCACAGAGAGCCCTGTCAAAGTCTGCTCCATCTTCCAGTGGGCTTGGAAGAAGGATTCCACATGTTGCTTCTTTCAAACTGAATGACAGAACGATAAAGGGTATTGTGCACCAGCCCCTTGAATACCAATGACTGAATCTGAAGGATTTTCTCTTTCTTTTTATTCAGTTTCTCCCCGTTGCACTAAATATGTTGAGTACAAACAGAATAATCCTCTCTTCCACGTTTCCACCCCTGCCCTCAAGCTACCAGTCTCCATTGTATCATCCTAACTCAAAAAACATTATAGTTCAACTGGGGAATGGTGTTGTGACTGTTAGTATCATTTAAGCTTAGAAGGTTTGGAGCAGGGGTAGGCAACCTAAGGCCCGGGGGCCAGATGCGGCCCAATCGCCTTCTCAATCCAGCCCGTGGACGGCCTGGGACTCAGTGTGTTTTTACATGAATAGAATGTGGCCTTTTATTTAAAATGCATCTCTGGGTTATTTGTGGGGCCTGCCTGGTGTTTTTACATGAGTAGAATGTGTGTTTTTATTTTAAAATGCATCTCTGGGTTATTTGTGGGGCATAGGAATTAGTTTATTATTATTTTTTTCAAAATATAGTCCAGCCCACCACATGGTCTGAGGGACGGTGGACCGGCCCACAGCTGAAAAAGGTTGATGACCCCTGGTTTGGAGTTTCTTCTCCTGAAAGACAGAAAGCATGCACTATATTGAAACTAAGTCACTAAGTTTCAAAGTGGATGGAATGCCATATGATTCTGCAGTGATTAGCACAAACCTTTGACTCCGTTCTGTCCAGGGGTCATATTCCTATCTATTTACCTAAGAAGAGTCCCATGATATAAATAATAATAGATTTATGGTGGCACAAGCTTCCTACTAGGCAGAGGGCCTTCTTGGTAGTGGCGCCCGCCCTGTGGAACGCCTCCTATCAGATGTCAAAGAGATAAACAACTACCTGACATTTAGAAGACATCTGAAGGCAGCCCTGTTCGAGGAAGTTTTTAATGTGTGACATTTTAATGTATTTTTAATCTTTGTTGGAAGCCGCCCAGGGTGGCTGGGGAAACCCAGCCAGATGGGCGGGGTACAAATAATAAATTACTATTACTATTACATCAGATGAAGGCCAATGTTACATAAACAATTATGTTATTTTCTGCACAGTTTTTGCCTTTCACCTTCCACTGAAATTAATTAAATAATTGATTATGTTTGTTTCTGCCAAAGCAAAGTGGATAATGCAGGTTTTAGTGGAAGCCAAACTGTGGCAGAAAAGAAACAGTGCTGATTGTGTTCAACATAGCACAGGGTGGAAATCGCTGCCTTTTTATATCCCAAGCCCCAGCTGGCATGGCCAGTAGTCAAGGATATGGAGATAAATATATATACTCTTCTTCTCTTTCAAGTCCCTTCCAATTGGAAAATTTGGGCTACATACATACAAAGCTAAGGAATGGTAAAGAAATTCATAGCTTATGAAGAGGCGACTTATGTTTTGTTACTTACTCCAGGGATGGAAGCGATCATTTGCTTGTGTAAGATCAATGATTCAGCTAGTTTTGTTCCAGCATCTGCACAAACAAACTAATAAGAAATAACATATTAACCAATTTTGTGGACTGCTGGTGGTAAGGATGCAATAATCTCTAATTTATTAGTTTATTAAACAAAGTTTCTTCTTGCTGATATTTGCGGTAATTTTGCTGCTCATAAAAGGGAGAGCTTATATTGGAAACAAGAACTGTTATCAAGAAGTCGATCCAATTCTTTTTCACGATATACATACATACATACATACATTTAAAGCACTGTATAAAAATTAAGATGTGCATTCTCATTTCTTCAGCAGCAAGTTTAAAGCGAAAGAGGATTTTCAATCAAAGCTCATTACACAGCCTGCAGTCCTGGTACCATTATGTCAATTATAGTTCCAATTGACTTAATGAAGCAAAACATTTCCCCTCCTTGTGAATTTTCTCTTCTTTTTCTTACTGAGTGTGAGCAACTATTCTATACATCAGATAGAATTTTTAGAAATAACATGTGATTGGAAAAAAAATACGGACCATGTATTAAAAAGCAGGGTTGTCAACTTTTTGGGTCCCATGAGTATATTTGCAAACTGGAGAAACTGTAAGCAACACCATTCATATACCATAACGAAGCACACGTTACAACCTATTATATTGCCTACAACAGAATATTCCTTCCAACCTGAGGAAGGCCTCTGTGGGTGAATGGGCACCCATGGGTGCCATGTCAGCAAACGTCTGCTCAACTAATGCGTTCCAGGACAGAAAGAGATTCCAAGATGTGAATCTTTCTTACCCCGAACCTACAGAATGCAGTGGATGGGAGCACATTGCATTCAAGGTTCAACATGAGGTTATGTGCATGAGCAGGCAAACTAAGGCCCAGGGGCCGGATCCGGCCCAATCGCCTTCTAAATCTGGTCCACGCGTGGTCCGGGAATCCGCATGTTTTTGCATGAGTAGAATGTGTGCTTTTAATTAAAATGCATCTCTGGGTTATTTGTGGGGCATAGGAATTCGTTCATTTTTTTCCCCTTCAAAATATAGTCCGGCCCCCCACAAGGTCTGAGGGACAGTGGACCAGCCCCCTGCTGAAAAAGTTTGCTGGCCCCTGGTTATGTGACACAAGCGACCATAACAGAAAATGGAAGAGACTTGGATGCATTCCTGCCACTGGAAAGTTTGATGCAGTAAATCATTGTATTTCAGAGTGACGTATGATGCTGGGGAGTATCACTGTTTTGTGAGTTGGGAGGAAATTAAAATATTGCAATCAAACAAATGGTCAGCACTTTGTTCCACCTGGTAGGAACCACGATGTATTACAGGGACAGACTAGAACAGCATTTCCCAACCTTGGGCCTCCAGCTGTTTTGGGACTACAACTCCCATAATCCTCAGCTAGCAAGACCAGTGGTCAGGGATGATGGGAATTGTAGTTCGAAAACAGCCGGAGGCCCAAGGTTGGGAAACACTGGACTAGAACAGCCTTCCCCAACATGGCGCCTTTCCGATGTTTTGGACCACGACTCCCATCATGGCCATGGCAGTTAGGGTTGATGGGAGTTCTGGTCCAAACCATCTGGAGCACACCAGGCTGGGGGAAGACTGGAATAAAAACAAGGCAGTAAATTGAAAAACTGGGGACAAAGAGTTATGGTCCTTAAGTATATTCAGCATCTTTACTATACAGGGGTCCCTTCCAGCTCTACAATTCTATGATTCTGTGATTCCTTTTGTTGGTCCTGAATCTCCCAATGTTCGTAGCAAGTCTCATTTAGGTGGACAGATCTGCACGATTGCTCGTTCTCATGACGTGATAACTGGCTTAGTGTTGTGTGCAAACCAGGCAAATGTGAGTCAGGGAGGAGTCTTTGGCTATACAAACTACAGTGGTACCTCGGGTTAAGTACTTAATTCATTCTGGAGGTCCGTTCTTAACCTGAAACTGTTCTTAACCTGAAGCACCACTTTAGCTAATGCGGTCTCCTGCTGCTGCTGCGCCACCAGAGCACAATTTCTGTTTTCATCTTGAAGCAAAGTTCTTAACCCGAGGTACTATTTCTGGGTTAGCGGAGTCTGTAACCTGAAGCGTATGTAACCTGAAGCGTATGTAAACCGAGGTATCACTGTATGTATGTGCACATATGGTAAAGCAGAGATGCACAAATGCTCCCTTTTTTTTTTGCAACCGGCTAATCTGGCACATGCAAGTAATTAAGCTGAATGTGTTTTGAGATCATTTAAATGTGAACAGGTGTCAACAGCCATGCATCTGCAAAGAGCAATGGCCTCCTGTTCATCTTTACTGTTTCCGAGGCTCTCGTTTTGGACGTTATCTGCATCCCTCCAGGAAGTGGGGTGTGTTTCAACCTGACATCGCAAGCGGAAGACTGGGCAAACTAGACAAAGGCCCCACCACTTATTTCCAAAGCATCTCACTATCGCCCATATCAACTCCTTGCAAGATGCCAAAACGTCACCGGCAACAGATTTAATGCCAGTATTGAAAAGCCACAAAACAACAGAACAGAAACAGGATAAATGTCTGCTGTGCCTCTCCCAAGAAATCTGCTGTCTGTGATAAAGTGTCAGCAAAGGCTTCAGGGGTAGTTGGTTGGGCAGAGATCCAGGAAGACAAGTAGTCTAGGTTTGGGGATGGAGAGAATGACCTCAGCAACAGGCTGAGGCCTATGCAAGGGCCTAGATTTAGAAAATAAGAAAGCGGCCTTAAATTGAATCAGCTTTGTCCACACAGCTCAGCTTTGTCCACACTGATTCATCTTTAACATCATCAGTCTTTAACCTCAGCAGTAACATCTAGACCAAAGGAGCGTTTCAGCCCTGTTCTTAAGTTTGTTTAAAATCTAAAACAGCTTATCTTGTATTCCTTTCTTTGAATTTGTGCTATGTAGGTTTTTTAAGCCTTTTTGTAAAGGCAATACTAGAGTTTTCACAGCCGAGTCCTCAACTCCTTATCACTACTGGTTGGCTTTCTTTAAATAGGGCTATGTCTAAAACTTGAAAACTTTAGGTTTTCAAACCCTTTTTGTAAACTCAGGGGAGCATTTCAGCCCTGATCTTGAGTTCCTTCTGAGGAAACTGAATAGTGCAGTGAAACAAGGTTTGTAGCCGGCATCCCATTAAGACTTTGTTCAATTCTAGGTTTTTCTAATGTTTTCCTTATACTTTTTGATTTTTCTTATTTAGTTTAATTCTATAAGATAATATTTCTAGTCGATTACTTCTCGTTTCAGGGATTTTCACGGTATTTTATTTGTTTTGTGTAAATTGTCCACACTGATTGGCAGCTGCTCTCTGGGGTTTTAGGCAGGGTCCTCACCCAGCCCTACCTGGAGATGAGGGGGATTGAGTCTAGGCCCTTCCGTACGGCCCACCACTGAGCTATGGCCACATGACATTCTGCCCTATGCTTGCTCCTTGTTGCTGTCAGCAGAAATCAGCATGGAGACAGTATTAAGGCCTTGGTGGAAAGAAAAACCCCGTAGCATTCAAGATGCATGAGATCTCTCCCTCCCACCCTGAAGGAATTACAAACTGATGTCCCTGACCAGAGTCAGGGCTGGTGATGGAGGCATGATTCAGTGGCAGTTTGCATGCAGAATGTGCCAGGTTCAGTCCCTGTCATCTCCAAGTAAAAGGATCTCAGGTAGCAGAAACCTTGGACCAGCCTTCCACACCCCGATGGACTCCAGATGTTCTGGACAACGAGTCCCATTATCCTTGACCATTGGTCATGCTGGCTGGGGCTGATGAGAGCTCTGGTCTGGAGGGCAGCAGTTTGGGGACAAATGTGTTGTGCCTAGCTATAGGATTGGGCAAAGAGAAGAGCCCTGTTCCATCTGCTGTGGTCACTGTTAGCATTTGCACTGTATTTGTTAGAAAATGCATTTTACAAAGAATAAATTTCACTGCGGAAAAGAAAACACATGTAATGTAACAGCTGCAAAGCAGGTGGTTCCCATTAAGGTGACAGAAACGCTGAACTATGGTGTTGTTAACTTAACTCCCTTTAAAAGTGAGTGTGTTAGTGCCTTAGGCAGGGCGGGAGTTAAGGTTCGGCTGGTTGTACCGTTGTTTTTTCGCTGACTGAGTTTTGCTGACTGAGAATATGGGAGTGTGAAGACTTCAAGCAGATGCTGTCCAGAGGGGTTTGTGAGGACAGACAAGCTATGGACCAATGGCTTATGCACTGCTACAAAGGAGTTTTGAAAGCAAAAGGACTAAACCCTCTCTTGAGCTCAAGGGAGAGAAAGGTATTGCATTGGACTTAATACATATGAATAATACAAATTGCTCTGTTGCTGCCATCCTGACAAGTCAAGATTCATCTTCAGTTCTTGTGTGTGGAGTCCACTCCATCCCTGAGGTCTGAGGGTGAAACCGCTGCATTGCTCTGAATAACTAAAAAAAAAAGCTAACAGTCATTACCCCCACAATCCCATACAGCTGCTGATTCCAGGAACAGTTCTGCTCCAGGGAATCCCCCCCTATACCCATGTCAAGAGGACAGGTTTCAAACCCCAGCACCCTATGGGCTTTACTCCTAGACACACCCTAAGCCTTTGGCAGCGTCACTCTCGCTTCCAAGGGAGGCCAGCTAGTGGGACCACACCTTTCCTGCCCCACAACTGCTCTTCTCGCAGGGAAGCGGTGCTCATATGAACTCCTCATGCAGATTATACACCTACCCAAACTTTTCCATCCTCCAGCGTAAAGAAAGCTTTCCTCTTGTTTTGTGTCACTACCAATTCTGACAGCGATGAGTAACGTGGAAATAATTGGGGTATCAAATGTAAATGTCAGGAATATATCTTTTGTTATTCAGCCCACCTTGCTTCTTATTTAACGTTCTTAGCCCCCGTACTGCTATCTTTGTCAAATCAAGCAGCAGCTTGAGTCCCTACATGTCTCACGCAGCTATACACAGGAGTATTAAGTGATTGCTCAAGTGGTATTTCAATGTCCCACCTTGTTCTACCACCTTCCCATTGTGGTAGGCCACTTCCTGTTCTTTATATAGCAGGGGTGTGGAACTGGATCCATCTGGCAACCCAGTAGGGTCAGAGGTTGGAGGCAGACCCACAAACTCATGAGCAGAAGATGGAGGCTTCATTGTCTCCCAAGGATCCTCCTTCTAGGGACATCTTTAGCAGGGTGTTGAGGAAGCCTTCCTCAGATCTCCTCTTCTTAGGGGCCGTGGAAGACCCATGATTACATAAGTAAGTCTTCCACAATCTTGCACTCTGCAGACTGTTTGGACCGCAGCTCCCACCAACCCCTGTGAAGTTGACCAATGGCCAGGGAGGATGGTATTTATAGGTCAAAACATCCTGAGAGCACCAGGTTGGGAGAGGTTGGTGCTAGGGCTTGGGCCAAAACTGTACACCCAAGTTCCATAGAGCCATTCAGCTCCCACCAAACTGGGCATGGGGTTCAGAGGCTTTTTTGTGGGGGGGGGAATGCGAGGGGCAGGAGAGACTTACCCTTGACACAAGGCAGCCAAGGGGAAACGAAAACCCTCCTTTCCTGCCTCACAGAAAAAGCTTCAAGAATGTAAGGAGATGTCTGCTAGATCAGGCCAATGGTTGCTCTAGTCCAGCATCCTGTCCTCACAAGAGCCAACCAGATGGCCGTGGGAAAACCACAAGCAGAACCTGAGCACAGGAGCACTCTCCCTTCAGTGTGGTGTAGTGGTTAGGAGCGGCAGACTCGTAATCTGGTGAACTGGGTTCACGTCCCCGCTCCTCCACATGCAGCTGCTGGGTGACCTTGGGCTAGTCAGACTTCTTTGAAGTCTCTCAGCCCCACTCACCTCACAGAGTGTTTGTTGTGGGGGAGGAAGGGAAAGGAGATTGTTAGCCGCTTTGAGACTCCTTAAAGGGAGTGATAAAGCGGGATATCAAATCCAAACTCTTCAAACTCTTCTTCCTGTGGTTCCCAGCAACTGGTATTCAAGAAGCATGATGGCCTCAGACTGTTTCCCAAAGCTTCAAACAACGACGGAGCTGCCATGAGTAGCTCGTCCCAAGCTTCAGTCCTAAAAAATGCCCCACTGGCAATCACAGTATGCCATGACAAACAGAGTGCCATTCCCAGACCTTTTGTGTATACTTGTGTATGTGTTTCTTGTAGGGTGGGGAGATTTGTCTGTGGGGTGGCAAGTACTCTGTCATTCTGTGTAACGTTACCTGTTTCTCACAGAGTCCAATAAGCAGAAAGGACTGCCCTCTCCTCTTTTTAAATACATAAATAAAGGTTCCAGGTTGATCTACGTTCAATTAATGAGGAAGGGCCTGATCCAACGTACTTGCAAACATCAACTCCCCCCCCCGAACCCATTACCTGGTGTGTCACCCCCCCCCCCCACAACAACCAACCACACACACAGAGAGAGAGAGAGAGAGAGAGAGAGAGAGAGAGCGCTTCTCCTCTTAACACTGATATTATAATAGTTGTTTTTAGGGAAATTCTAAGCCCTCTGTAATTTAGAACATCAATGTTACTTTCCAACTCTCCTGGCAACTGCTAATTTTCTCTGACTAATGTGCCCGTTGCTTACGAGAAGCTGCGGCTCGTAGAAACATATGCCCGAGCGCAGCGCCAGGCACTTCAGAAGGCGGAAAGAAAAGAGGCTGTCAATCATGTGGAACTGTGCGTGACCCGGGGAGCAAGTCTGCAGAGCTGTGCATTGCGCCGTGGGCCACCCAGGTCACTTCCATTTCAGCTCCTTGTCATTTCGATGCGATTAAGTGCCAGCAACTGCCAGCCCAGTCATTCTGCAGTGGAGGATGGCTATTGTCAGGCTGCTGTATTTTTTTAAAAACAAGTTGTGTGTCTCTCTAGTGAGCAACATCTGCTGTGTGCTTTCCTTCCAATCTGGTAGCGCAGGAGTCCTTCAGGCCCAATACGGATGAAGGGTGATTTAATTGGGAGGGAGCTCTCTCAGTGGCCTAGCTCACACTTAACACTAAACCATAGTTTGGTTAACAGGAGTTAACCATGTGTTGCCCCATGACAATGTTCAAGGAAACCATAGATTGTTTTTGTAAAGTTTTGGTTTTTCCCCAGCTGCTCTTGCTTCATGACTTTGAGTTCTGTATTCTTTTCAATGTCTGCTTAAAACATTTTTGTTTAGGCAAACATTTCCAGATATGCAGACATTCAACCCTTTTTAGCTACTGGCTGTCCAGTGCTTGGAAACCCCACGCAATACATTCACAGTAAAACCATTTTTAAAAAAGTGTTTGTTCCGTACCTGGACCAAAAGCAGAAGGTTTGTATCTGGCAAGGGAGATTTTAACTTCAGAGCTTGCAGCAACTCTAAGATGACACTGCGGGATAAGTAGAACTTATCCCTTTCCTAAAAGAAAAGTGAACAAATCAGGGTTAAAGTAATGCTTCCAACATTCTTCAACACCAAATCCTTGACTGCTATTTGTTTAGATGATTTATATGCCTCCCTTTGCGCAAGTACAGAGCGGTTTAGAAGAAAGCCAAATACATTAAAAGAATAACATAAAATCCATAAAATAACACCATCCTCAAAATCGCACAGCAACCTATAACTAACCACTAAATCACTTTTATATACAAATCACATACAGAGGCGTAGATCCTGAACTGCCCTTCCATGAAGGAAGATTCTGTTCCAGGAGAGGCTCATGCTCACAGAATCAAAGAATTGGAGAGTTGGAAGGGAACCCGAGAGTCATCTAGTCCATCCCTCTGCAATACAGGAATCTCAACTAAAGCATTCATGACAGCTTAGGCCATCCAACCTCTGCTTGAACCTTTGGATCTCTTCAGAAGTGTACATATCCTTTACATATAATACTGCTCCTCTCTTCCTGTTTGGCCTATGCCCTTTGAAAAGGTTACACCCTTCAATTTCTACATTCCAGACATAAATCTCATCCCACCAGGTTTCAGTAAAGCCTGTTTATCTGGCATTCTGTATCAACAGCTCAAACTCATCTTTCTTGTTTCTCATTCTCTGTGCATTAGTATAGAAACAACTGAAACCACGTGCCATTCCCTCCAGCTACTTCCTTCTTGTAGTTTTCTGCCCTGTAGCAGGTTTCTGTAGCACTGCCTCAGTTCCCTGTGCATCAATGAAAATATTATCTCCAGTACCAGGTGTTCTCCTGCCATCTGTAAAATTGCTTCCAGAAAGGAAATCCCTCCATCTTGTCCGTACTCTGCAGTCCCCACTGAAACAGATTTTCAGACGGAACGGAGGAATGTAGGGGCAACTTCTAAAACTCCCCTAGCACCACCCCTTTCGGTCAGCAGCCTCATCCTGCAAAGGGAGTTCCAGGTTGCATCCACACCATATATTTAAAGAACATGACATTCCTCAAAGAATCCCAGGAACTGCAGCTTACCCTCACAGAGCTACAGTTCTCAGCACTGTTAACGAACTACAGCTCCCTGGATTCTTTGGGGGGAGTAATGTGCTTTAGATGTAGTATGCATACACAAGCCCTTTCATGGGAATTTAGGGTCCAGTCCATAGAATTTGAGCAAGAAAACAGAGTTGAAAGAAGAAGAAAACCAGTGAGGTGTGTGCTTGCTCATAGAGCACACACATCGGCGTTCCCACAGGGGCTCAGTGCCCTACAATGGCCTGCGTGTGTTTATGCATCTGTCTAAGCTCCACAGCTCCTCTCCCCTGTGATGCAAAGGATTTCTCTTCGAGGAGGGAAGGGCATGTTGCATCTGAGAGGATTATGTCAATGACATCTGCTGTTCCATTGAGCATTTTGTCCTGGCGCATAGACAAATGGAAAGATGGGGGGAGAGCAACTTTCTAACCCCCACTCCCAAGCTAATTTGCTCCCCTGTGAGATGAACTCCAGATGTCCCTACAGTTTATTCATCTGGGAGGAAACCTCTCTTATTTTTGAGAGACAGGATGGCCTAATGCATGTTCAGTAGAATTACTGATAATGCAAACACCACAGCAGCGAGGTAGAAAGTAGTGGACATAATGAAAAATATACCTCTCAAACTATGGCAGACATGGAAGATGCAAACACCTCCCCCCGCTCACTCACACACATTCATGTGGATGGAGGATAGATAGGGATGTGTAAGCTTGTGTAGAAAGAAGGCTGCCTCAATTGCTCTGCCTACTTTTGGCTCTAACATGTGACTTCTGAAGGGCTGCCCAGAAGAGAATGAGGGCCTTGGGCTGAAAAAGTTTCCCACACAGATGTATTAGTGTGAAAGTACCCCTGGTAGATTCCAGAATTTCTGTTAATGAGCTATCCCCAGATCCATCAAGGAAAAGGTAAAGTATAATATTTGCACAACCTCTCAAGCAGGTTTTGGCCAGAGTTTCAGCTCCTTTCTGTTACCTCTAATTTTAAACAGCAGACGGAACAGAGGTTGCTTCGATGTCAATTTTGCTTGAGAACAAAATAAGGGGTAGGTGGGTTCTCCGTTTGCCCCTGTCTCTAGTGCAATTAAAAGGAAACAAGCCAGTTAATTACCTTTGTGAAAGCTCTGTGACACAAACCGCACAGCTCTACCAAATACGCTAGGGTGAAGACAGCATTCTGAATGACGAAACTCAGCAATTTGGAAAATGGCTCCAGCAGGCTCTGCAATGAAAGGAAGATGGAGGGCACGTCAGGAAATATATGCTTCTTTCAGCAAAATGAAGGGTGTGTGGGTTGTGAAATCATTCATTATAACAAAGCCTACCCCCCCCCCCCCTTTTTTTAACCTGAAGGATATGAAGTTGCAGCTGCCCAAACTGATTCGTTCCAATGAGTGTAGTCACACTTTGGGATTCCCAGCCAGCACCTTGAGAGAACTCCTGGAAAGAGTTCTGCTTGCAAGATTCGCACCGGCTGCCAATCTGCAACCGGGCCAAGTTCAAAGTGTTGGCGTTAACATACAAGTCCCTAGGCAGCTCAAGACCAGGTTGCTTGAGAGACCCTTATACACCCGGCAGATTGCAGGAGAGTTTCTGGGGGAAAGTTTCTCCTGCAACTTCCAAACATCTCAGAAGCCCACTCCACAATAATACTGAGTAGGGCTTTCTGTGGAACAGCTTTCCTGTCAAGATATGAATTTCTATGGAGTAGCTATCCTGTCAAGATATGACAGGCACTATATGTACTTTCCAGAAACAACTGAAGACATTTTTGTTCATATAGGCTTTCCCTGCTGAATAAATGGCCTTTTGAAGGGACACGGGTGGCGCTGTGGTCTAAACCAATGAGCCTCTTGCATTTGCCCATCAGAAGATCGGGGGTTTGAATCTGCGCGACGGGGTGAGCTCCTGTTGCTCTGACCCAGCTCCTGCCAAACTAGCATTTCGAAAGCACGGCAGTGCAAGCAGACAAATGGGTACCATTGCGGCGGGAAGGTAAATGGCATTTCCATGCGCTCTGGTTTCCGTCATGGTGTTCCGCTGCACCAGAAGCGGTTTAGTCATGCTGACCCCGGAAAGCTGTCTGTGGACAAATACCAGCTCCCTGAAAGCGAGATGAGAGCCACAACCCCATAGTCACCTTTGACTGGACTTAACTGCCCAGGGGTCCTTTACCTTTACCTTAAACAGCCCTTTACTATGAGTGTCCATTTGCCAGGGTTTTTGCCTTGTTTTACATCATAGAACTGGAAGGATCACGAGGGTCATCTAGTCCAAACCCCTGCAATGAAGGAATATTTTGCCCAACATGGGGCTTGAACCCACAACCCCATATTACTAGTTATTTTTGCCCTTTTAACTGCTTTTAATTACATTATGTGTAAATCCCATTGAGACAGTGGTTTACTAGGCAATTAATAAATCAACAACAACAACAACGTGTTCCAGGAAAGATCAGAATCCTCTTTCCCAGGGGTATTCTCCAGTTGAGCAAGGAAACTGTTTAGCTCCCATAGGCTCCCTGTGAACCATATTCTGTGAAACATGCTGAGATCTTATGATGAAGGGCGGGATATACAGTGGTGCCTTGCAAGATGAAAAGAATCCGTTCCGCCAGTCTCTTCGTCTTGCGGGTTTTTTCGTCTTGCAAAGCAAGCCCATTAGCGGATTAGCGCTATTAGCGCTATTAGCGGTTTAGCGGCTATTAGCAGCTATTAAAGGCTTAAGGGATTAGCGGATTAGCTGCTAAAAGGCTATTAGCGGCTATTAAAGGCTTAAGGGATTAGCGGATTAGCTGCTAAAAGGCTATTAGCGGCTTAGATCAGCTGATAAGCGGCTTAGATCAGCTGTTAGGCGGCTTAGCCATCAGCTGTCAAGCGGCTTAGATAACAGCTGTTAAGCGGCTTAGGGGCTGGGGAAAAGGGGGGGGGAACTCGCAAGACATTTTTGTCTTGCGAAGCAAGCCCATAGCAAATTTGTTTTGCGAAGCACCTCCAAAACGGAAAACCCTTTCGTCTAGCGGGTTTTCCATCTTGCGAGGCATTCGTCTTGCGAGGCACCACTGTATATCTAATAATTAAAATAAATAATAAATAAATAACCATGTGGGTGAGCACAAATGCACATGGATAAAAGCATCTCACTCTCTTTGAGATCAAAGCTATTGAAACAGTCATAGGAATCAGGCTATTTGTTTATCTAACCAAGTATTTTCTACTCTGGCAGGCAGGGGATTCCCAGGGTCTCCTGCAGAGAGTTTTTCTTATTACCTGCTACTTGGCTCTTTAAACTGGAAAACCCCAGGGAATGGCTGTGAGGCCTTCTGCATGCCCTGCTCTACTTAGAGGTGCCTGGTTGACCTCACTTCTGGAAAACCAGTCCACACAAACATGATGCTCTTTTGCTGTCCAACACACCGGGCAACAGCTTTCAGGTGCAGCTAAAAGTCACAAGCCGACCGCTGCAGACAAAAAGTTGGCCATCGAATTGCCTCAAACGCAACATTTTTCAATGACATTGGCTCACACCGTCAGCCATGTGCCATTAAGTCATGCGCTTGCCTCCCTTAATTAAACCAGACATGAAAGTCCCAAGAAATGCAGCCTCTGCTATTCAATATTTTTAATTAACCAAATCCTGTACTTGCTCTCATCTCGGTTTGGTTTGTCCCAAACTGCAAAGCTCTAGGTAAATCTACTGGTGCCGCTTTAAAAAAAGAAGAGAAAGAAATCCAACTCCTTAAGAAGACATAAACTCCCACCCACATAGTGAATGTAATCCCTCCCACACATTAATGCAACCTAGATTCGGAGAACTCCTATCCTGCTTGACACGGCACAATTGCACGGCTATAATACTCTTTCCGCTAAGAGATAAGGAAGAAACCTGAAATGATGAGGAAGACGGGAGGTTTTATATAAATATATAAAATCTCGAGCACTTACTCTGGCAGCACTGCTGGTGGGTATCTTCAGCAAGCAGATCATTATTCTGAGACTAGAATCTAAAGAACACTGGGGGGAAAACGGGGGAGGACACAGAAGAAAGAGTTAGTGCCTTTCCTTGGAATGTAATTTAGCCCTGCCAGGTATAAAGGATGCTAAAGAAAAGGCAGCTGTACAGAAGTGCAGAAGCACACCATGTGAGACTGTCTGAGAGGCAGTTTTCTGAGTTAAGAGTGGGCTTTTGGGCTGGAGGTACCACTCTGTTGCGCTTCCACTCCTGCAGGGATAGCCAGCTTTAGCAGGTGGTGCATGGCAGTGCCTGCTACTTACTAGATCAGGGTTTCCCAAACTTGGGTTTCCAGCTGTTTTGGGACTCCAGTTCCCATCATCCCTGACCACTGTTCCTGCTACCTAGGGAAGATGGGAGTGGTGGTCAAAAAACAGCTGGAAACCCAAGTTTGGGAAACACTGTACTAGATGATGGGTAAGTTGAGCAGAACGTCTGGCTAACACAGATTTGCCAGCGTGCAAGTCCTCCTTGACCAAACCCTGTATGAATTAAGAGAGAGAGATAGAGAGAGAAATCTCCACTCAGATTGGATAGGTGCTTGCCAAGTCAGACCACTGGCCCATCTAGCTTCACATTATCTACAATGACTGGCAACAGCTGTCTGAGGTTTTAGGTGGGCGATTTTCTCAGCAGCACCTGGGGATGCCAAGGACTGAATCTGGGATTGCAAGCACTGTACCTTAAGTGGCAAAACGCAGGGCAGTTTCGTAAAGAACGTCTGGAACTGGTTGCTGATCGTGGTCCAGAGGTTGCTGGGGGAATCCATCGGCAAAGCTTCCATGAACGTAGCAATGTTCTCCAAGCAGCGTAGCATCCCGCCCCCTGCTGGTAAATTCTTCTTGGTGTTTAGGCCCTAAGAAAATAAGTACATGGACAATTCAAACCCTGCTCACACAAAAAACTAAGACGGTGAGGAGCATTTTTGAAAAGTGCAGACAATAGGGACTGATTTCCTATTCCCTCCAACAAATAAATTACAAACTACCTTGTATCTCAACCTTTCCTAACCTACAGCACTTCAACTTGCATCCATTCCAACCAGTACACCTGTGCCAGCTATAGCTGGTGAGAGTTGACGTTCAAAACATCTGGAGGGCATCGGGTTGAGAAAGGCTGGTGTATGTTATACATCACAGGAATGAGGAGAAGCAAATATGTAGGTGGTGCCTAACCTACCTCACAGGGTTGTTGTAAAGGTGAAAGAGTGAACTACATACACCACCTTAAGCTCCTTGGAGGGAAAGGTGGGGTATAAATGTAATGATAAGAAATGAAATTGATCTGGAGATACACGTGTGTGTGTGTGTGTGTGTGTGTGTGTAGTAAGCATGAGTTAGAAGAACAGCTATAATGAAAGGTCTTTCTAATCCAGCATCCTAGTTTCAACAGCAACCAGGAACATCCCTCTGGAAATGCCACAACCAAGGAATAAAGACATCCCTCCCCTGATTTTTGACCCCCAGTGACAGGTATTCAGTGCCACGTTGCATTTGGACACAGATATTATTTTTTTACCTATAGTAGCAATGGGACAACACGTAATCATGTCTGCCTGTTTGATCAAGGGAAATCCATTTGTGCAAGGAGACTTTGGGTTTCTCTCCTCCCTTTTCCAGCCTCTGTGTACCCCCGTCCCACAAATCTGCTGTTGAGGGTCCCCAAGCAAAGTGTTGGGGATGCAGTGGAGAGGAAAGGAAGCCGTTGGGCAGAGGAATGGTGTCCCTCAGGAGGTTGTGGACTCTCCTTCCATGGGGGGTTTTAAGCAGAGGTTGGATGGCCATCTGTCATGGATGCTTTAGTTGAGATTCCTGCACTGTAGGAGACTGACTAGATGCCTCTTGGGGTCCCTTCCAACTCTACAATTCTCTGATTCTATGAAAAGCCCCATTGTGTAAATGAATTATTTTATTTATTACCTGTTCTTCACCCTAAGGCCCCAGGGTGGGTTGCAACAACTTAAAACACAACTTTAAAACAGTTTAAAACAAATTACAATCACAAGAATAGGGTGAGAACAAAAAAAAAAAAAATACACCTCAAGTGTCTAAGGCCAGCTAGTAGCCAAAGGCTAGTAGTCTTGATGGCTATGTTCTGCTTGAACTGTCGGAAGCATCATGTCTCTGAACACTAGTTACTGGCAATCACAGGTGGGCAGAGAGCTGTTGAGCTCATGTCTATCTGGAATCCCACAGGTATCTGATCAGCCACTGTGAGAATAGGATGCTGGACTAGATGGGCCATTGGCCTGATCCAGCAGGACTCTTCTTTAGTTCTCAGTGCTGTGAGAGAAGACACACATTTTGTGTTTGCCCTACACAAAATGGAACTGTCTGAGCAGTTTCAGCTCTGCCCCAGTAAAAGCAAAACTCAAGAGTAGAAAAGTTTAGGGTGTGAGATGAGATGTAAAATACATCCAGTGGAAAGAAAACAGTGATTGTGAAAGATACACAGATGGTAGACTAACCTCCAGGAGCTGGCTCAAAGCAGCTATGGAACTCAGTTCACTGAAATCCATGAGAGATGTAGCCAAGGTCCGTAGAAAACTTCCATCTGCAAATGACAATGTTTGGGGTTGTTGTTGTTTTCCAAAGAAGTTTCAGCACGGAGGTTGTGGAGAGGAAGGGAAACAAATCTCAGACATTTGCACATTACCTTTGATGTTGCTCTGGAACAGCTGGGGAAGTATGCCATTGGGAGCCAGTTGATGGAAAATACAGCGGAGAAATTGCTTGGCCACGCCTGCAGCATTCCCTGGGATCATCATGCTGAGGAACAAAATGAAGGAATAAAGAGGGAGGGAGATGCCATGATTCTTCAAGCATATCTCACCATGGAAAAACCAAACATCATCCACTTTGATATGTTCAGTAGGAATTTCATTTCAAATACATTGTGGCGAGAAAAGAGTAAGAGTTAACTGGGGGGGGCTGAATGAACACTCATTCGCTGCATGTGATTCGAATGTCTTCGCTCAAATTAGCGCTTTCCCCCCCAGCTTGCATATCTTCCTGTTACATAAAAATGTAAGGCTGTCGTCACACAGCAGTTCATGCGGCTGCCAACGGATGGTGCTGCAAACTACAGCATGATGACAAGCAAGGGATAGGAAACCAAATATGTTTGCTGTGGGTTTTTTGTTCTGGTTTTTTCCTTCCTTAATTCAAAATTACCTCCACCAAACAGGGGATATTTATACACTTGTTTGTGGTCTGTATAGAGGGGAAAAACTTGTTTTGATTGTACTGTACCTTTCTGCTTGATTAGAAAAATTGGTGCTTGAAGCCAACCTGGCGGAGAAGGAGGCAAACAAAAACAATTTATTTTTATTAAAGTAAAATAGTCGAAATGACTGGTGCAATCAAATCAAATCCCAGATAAAATGACTTCACAATCATGAAGACTATCTTTGGTCAATATCTGGCTGGCAAAATCTGACATACTTTTGCTAAACCATTATTATAGAATCGTAGAGTTGGAAGGGACCACAAGGATCATCTAGTCCAACCCGCTGCAATGCAGGAATCTTCCACTCTATGTGGGGCTCAAACCCATGACCCTGAGATTAAGAGTCTCATGCTCTCCCAACTGAGCTATGCAGAACAGCTTGGCCACTGTTGCAAAACTGTCGGAACTTCTATTCACTTTCCCTTCTTGCAGCAAAGAGGAAGTGATGAAAGCATGTGCACTTAGCATACACATGGGCTCAGGTCCAATCCCTTCCAACTTCACAGGCAAGTGAAAGTATAAATTATGGAGATAGCAAAAGGTGAGGATATGACATGGGGGCAGGACATTTTCAGCTGGGAGCCCACTGTCCTCTGCAAGAAGTAGTTTTCCCCAGATAGCTCTCACTGTGAGGCTGAGCATCAAAACTTCATCAGTTATCTGATGTTTACAGCAGTTCCCTCAGCAGCAATCTCTAACCAATTTTCAGGTTCCTCCATGCCACTTATCATGAAGGTCAGAAGTGTGGCCCCCCAGGGACAGGGAACTATTGGCCATGCTGCCTGAGGATTTTGGAGTCCAACATCTAGAGGGCATGAACCTCTCCATCCTGGATATTAGCAACAATCTTTAACTACCTTTCAAATTCCTCCATGCCACTTCTTATCACGCACGGTGTCCAGATGTTGTTGGACTCCATCTCCCACCAGCCCCAGTCGGTGTGGATGACAGTCAGGGGTTATGGGAGTTGTAGTCCAACAACACTTGAGTTCCCCATCCCTAATATAAGCGTTCCCATACATTCAGGATTACCAAGTGATGGCGACGATAGTCAGCTCCCTCATGGTTGCAAACTTTCTGCACAGAAGGGAGGGAAGCATAGAGGCATAGCTCAGTGACAGAGCATCTGCTTTGCATGCAGAAGTTCCCAGATTCAATCCCTGACATTTCTAGATAGGGCTGGGGGAGAGTCCTGCCTGAAACCCTGGAGAGCTTCTATTTAAAAAGCTAATGCTATTCTAGGCTGCATCAACAGATGTATAGCGTCTAAATCAAGGGAAGTAAAATAGTAAAATAGAGCAGTAAAATAGCACTGCTCTATGCTGCCTTGGTCAGACCAGAATACTGTGTCTAATTCTGGGCACCACAGTTTAAGAAGGATGTTGACAAGCTGGAAAGTGTGCAGAGGAGGGTGACCAAGATGATCAAGGATCTGGGAACCAAGCCTTATGAGGAATGGTTGAAGGAGCTGGGTATGTTTAGCCGGGAGAAGAGGAAATGGAGAAGAGAGATGATTGTTGTTGTTGTTTAGTCGTGTCCGACTCTTCATGACCCCATTGACCAGAGCACGCCAGACACTCCTGTCTTTCACTGCCTCCCGCAGTTTGGTCAAACTCATGTTCGTAGCTTCAAGAACACTGTCCAACCATCTTGTCCTCTGTCGTCCCCTTCTCCTTGTGTCCTCCATCTTTCCCAACATCAGGCTGTTTTCCACGGAGTCTTCTCTTCTCATGAGGTGGCTGAAGTATTGGAGCCTCAGCTTCAGGATATGTCCTTCCAGTGAGCACTCAGGGCTGATTTCCTTAAAAATGGAGAGGTTTATCTTCTTGCAGTCCATGGAACTCTCAAGAGTCTCCTCCAGCACCATAATTCAAAAGCATCAATTCTTCGGCGATCAGCCTTCTTTATGGTTCAGCTCTCACTTCCATACATCACACCTGGGAAAACCATAGCTTTAACCATATGGACCTTTGTCAGCAAGGTGATGTCTCTGCTTTTTAAGGTGCTGTCTAGGTTTGTCATTGCTTTTCTCCCAAGAAGCAGGCATCTTTTAATTTCGTGGCTGCTGTCACCATCTGCAGTGATCATGGAGTCCAAGAAAGTAACCACCTTTAAACATCTCAAGGGCTGTCACACGGAAGATGGAGCGAGCTTGTTTTCTCCTGCTCTGGAGCGTAGGACTCCAAACCAGTGGCTTCAAGTTACAAGAAAGAAGATTCCAACTAAACATTAGGAAGAACTTTCTAAGAGCTGCTCGACAGTGGAATGGTCTCCCTCGGGAGGTTGTGGACTCTGCTTCCTTGGAGCTTCTTAAGCAGAGGCTGGATGGCCATCTGTCATGGATTTATTTAGCTGAGATTCCTACATTGCAGGAGATTGGACTAGATGACCCTTGGGATCCCTTCCATCTCTACCTTTCTATGATTCTATGTCAATGAAGGTGATACTAAGCAAGGTGGACCATTAGTCTGAGTCAGTATAAAGCAGCAAGGCAAGGCAAGGCAAGTCTCTTACCTTCCTACAGACTGCATGATATCCAGCAACAAAGGAGCAGCCAGATCTGGGCTGAGGTGAATAAACGTGGAAAGAACCACAATGGCCAGACCTAATGTTTCTTCATCATACTCTTCCAAGATGGCTCCACAATCATGGCACCTGTAAGAAAATTATGAAGAAGAAGTCTGGGCATTAAAAGAGGACATTACATTCCTACAGTGATTAAAACCATGACTGATGGATCTGTGGGTTGGCTTGCAGGAAAGGAAGGAAGACATTTATTCAGCATTAGCTGCTTTGGGCACTGACTGGCAGGCTGATCCTGCAATGCCAAGAGAAAACTTTGCCAAGGCTGTGTGTGTGTGTGTAATGTGTGATCTTAAGGGACATGTCAGATGCAGGAGAGATGAGGCAGAATATTGCAGGGCACAGAAAGAGACAAACAACATTGGGAAACCAGTACATCTTGGCCCAATGGGCATGCTTGGGTAATTTGATCAACCACTCACTAATGTCTCCAACAGATTGTGATATTTGAACTTAATGGGATTGTACAGGCAATTTTCCTCTTCCCTCTCAGCGGCAGCAGGAGAAAATGCCAGCAAGGTCATGAAAGTCAATCTCATTTAGCCCAGTTTACTACCTGCTGCCAAAGCTTTCTGAAAGCAGCCAGACCGACCGGCTGATACAAAATTAACCTCGCGAGAGATTTCGTCATTTGCAAAAATAAAATGAAAATCTTAATTCTACTTCCTTTTATTCCCATTGTAATGCTACAGTCAGGGTTTTTCCAGCCACTGATACTTGATTAATGCATTCAGAGGAGTAATGCAGAATGGTCAGAGCACAAGGTGAGATACCATTCCCAACACATTTTTGTCTGAGTACTTTGCCTCTGGGCACCTGAAGGTAGCCACATGTCCTATTTTACACATGACAGTCCTCTATTTGAAGGCATACTTTGTTTTGAGGGTTCTTCAATCCCAGCCCAGTTTAAAGATAAAGAAGGAGGAAGAACAGCTGTATTGAAGATGCCCATCAAGGCTAAGCGCTGGGTTAGCACACTGAACAGGTCCGTCTTTTTCACTATTGTGAGATGTACTACAATTCTATTTACACTACAGTAATTATGTCTAAATGTGCATGCATTTAAGCATTGTGAATTTTATGCCAACCTGTTCCCCAGTCCTCTTTTTTGGCCGTGTGCAATTCATCATCCTAGCATCTGCCCAGTTGCCACTGCTTCCATGACAGGGCCTTTTCAGTGGCAGCTCCCAATTGTAGAATGCTTTCCCTGGCCAGGTGCATGTGTCCCCCTCATTATTGAATTATTATTATTATTATTATTATTATTATTATTATTATAAAAATCTGTATGCTGCTCTTCATCTGTAGAACTCAGGGGGGTTCACAACATAACAAATACAGCATAAAAAAAACATAAAAGCATACTTACAGTATGAATTTCAAAACATTCCTGTTTACCCAGGCATTTTATATTGTCAACTACCCTGTGATCCTCAAATGAAGGGTGGAATGGAATAATAATAATAATAATAATATGGCTGAAAGGCACTGTTCCTGGCAACTCTGAGATCTCTGGCTGAAACAATGTTTTTCATGGTTTTTAGAATATTTTTAACTTAATTTAATTGTGATTTTGATTGATGTGTTTGGCACCCAGGGCTCCTTTTTTTGGGGGGGGGGGAAGGAAAGATATACATTGAATAAATATCCAAAGAACTCAATAAATAAACCTGTTATTTCCCCATAATGTCCCTTTAAAAATGGGACTCCTGTTGAAAATTGCATTGCAGTTTTTCCTTGTTATTTTCCCCTCCCTTTGCCCCATCACCCCCCCCCCCAAATCATAGAAATGAGAAACATCATACTCCTATCGGGGGAAAGGGAGGTTTTTCTTGCCTTGAGGGAGCTTTTTTGTAAAAATAAAAATCCCCAGTTCTCATCTAGTCTGACACTTGTTACAAGTGTCTTCTGTTTTGGCCTTCCAACTTTCTTTACTTGAAAAGTTTAAGAAAGTCTTCTAAAGATACCAGTTTTGCTTGGGTTACAAAGTGCTCTGCTGCTGCTGCTGCTGTTTATAAATCAGCTCTATGTCTACTGTTGATCTTAAATGACAACCACTAAATACATAAGTGGCTACCTATTAACCTCTGGGCTAAGTCTGAAGCTGCTTTCAGTGTATAAAGCCCGATACAGGATGGGACCAGCATACCTGAAAGATCATCTCTCCCCTTACATAACCAGTCAGACCACTGCACTCTGCAGCTGAAGATCTTATGAGGATATCAGGAGGTCCATTTCACCCAATGTAGGAATCAGGCCCTTAGTGTCACAATACTCTAAGGAATTTCCTCCCCTTGAGTATTAGATGGGCGTCATCTCTGTTGCCTCTTCAGCGCTTACTGAAGACTTTCTTCTTTTAACAAGCCTTTTTAAAAGAGACCTTTCCCAGTCTGAACCTGCACTGGAATAGCTTTGTAGATGTTTTGACTGTTTCATCATTTGTGTGTTTGTCATCATTTGTGTGTGCAATTAGAATGAAGAAATGAAGATGCTTACTTGT
This sequence comes from Podarcis tiliguerta, assembly GCF_965153285.1. NCBI lineage: Eukaryota > Metazoa > Chordata > Lepidosauria > Squamata > Lacertidae > Podarcis > Podarcis tiliguerta. Next base: position 113,760,992 of record NC_139534.1, on the reverse strand, counting down.
CAGTCATCATGGTCGGTTGGTCATCAATAAAATCTTCGGGTGCTGGTACAAACATACTGACTATACTGGGTGCTGACAGCAAGCTAGATTTTGTGGCACCTAGAGAGAGAAGGGGGAGAGAAAGAGAGAAAGAGGAAGGAAGGAAGGAAGGAAGGAAGGAAGGAAGGAAGGAAGGAAGGATCCTTGAATATTAATGGGATTAAAAAAACAAAAGTAACTGTTTTGTACGTGAAAGTAGATTTCTCTTTTGACCAATGGATCTTATTGACAATACCTTCTGCTGATGTAAATTTTATCAAAAGTGATGAGATGTTTCTAAAGTAATCAAAGATCTGTTAGAGGATATTTCTCCAGAGAAATCTGAAGGATTGTCCCCAATGAAGAGCCGCGCTAGAATCACAGATAGCAGTGTGTTTGGAGAACCCCTTCGATCATACTTGGTCTCTTATTCTTCTATGATATTCTCTATCAAAGTCAAAGACACCAAAAGAAGAAACCAAGAGGATGTCTTGTTCCGGTCCCTTCCTTAGAGGAAAGAGGCGCACTGCAGAACAGAGCTGGCCAGCCAGAGATTCTTTCAATGGGTTGGTTCTTTATGTGATGTTAGATGAAATACTTCTCACCTTTAAGGAAGGTTGGGGACTGAAAGTGTCCATTCATCAAGACCTGGCAAACAGTTTCACTTAGACAGAGGAGGCGAAATGGAATCTTAGCATTGCATGGCTAGCATCTGTCAGAGGCAAAACAGGCTGATATGAGAGTAAACTCATCATCTATATATGCTGGGTGATTTGAGGCTTAGAAAGAGTACAATTGAAAGAGGGTCACTACAGCGCCTTTTTCACATAGAAACATGGGGAAGCCGTGTAAACCTGGGGGGGCGGAGTCAGAGGTTAAAGAGAGTGGGTCACAGAGCTAAGACTATCTGGAAAGCACAGACAGGTAGCGAACTACTGGGCAATTAATGATTTTTTTTGGGGGGGGGGTTAACATGTCCAAAGAAGCCTGGCAATCCATGGTAGTTATACAGATGTGATTTCTGCAGCCGCCATTACATAAACTCTTTCCTATGGTACATAAGTTACTACAACATCATTTGGAATCAGAATTAGATCCTGCCGTGCTAAAATGGACTAGGAAGCCAACCTCAAACAGTCATTGTGTTAAGCTTGGTACAAATATTTCTTCTCTGAAAAGACTTCCTCCATCAAGTCCAAGAATGGATATCTTCAATGGTCCTTTTGAGCTAAACTTGATGGACTCTTGGTCTTCAGAACTCTTCAACAATGATAACACAGAATGAAAGCTGTACTGATTACATGTGCCTGGCCTAACTCTTTCTTTGTGACTTAAGGGATTGAATGGCTTCCCTAGCACAAAATTCTGAGGCAGCTGGAGGCTGGTGTGTGCAGTTAGAAGCCAGCAGATAACATGAAGCTGCAGGTCTGCATATCAGCAGGGGGCAAGGGGAGGTCACCTACTTTAACCAGAACATCGTAATAAGAAGGCACAATTTCCCTATCCCCTATCGTATTGTGCTATAACATGAAATAAGGATAGCTCAGAATTCATTACAGGGGTTAGATTAGCGAGATGCCTGAGAGACAAAGCAATTTCAGAGTCAGCTTGCTGCTCTTTTGCAAAGAAACAGTTGCCAAACTTTGCTAGAGATCATAAACAAGAAAAAACCGATTGCGCTGAAAGAAGAATATTGTGAGAGCTCCAAGTTGCCCGCTTCAAACCTGGGCTGGGGAGATATCTAGTCTTGTAATGCAAGGCTCTGTGCAAAATGGTCGATGAGGTCAGCTCAGAGACTGCCAGAACCACCATCACATTCAGCTCTAACTAAGCACCTTGGTTGTGAAGCTGCGGAGGTGAAACCAAGGCTGAATGGACACTGAACTAACCTCTTATTCTTAGTGGTGGTCCCTCCAGGTCAGGGTTTAGGCAAACTGAGACATTGCACGGCCTCTTCCCATGCTGTATCTGTTCTGTGGATAAACAGAGAACTTCAGTCCCCTCTAGTCTCCGTTGAGAGTCTGCCACCAGCACCACAAAGACACCACACACGAGCACAACAGCTAGCGACAAACAGCTAATGCAAGGCAACTAGAAAAAAGACAACTCCTATTGGAAAGAGAAGAAGGCAGACCAGGTCAGACCATTTGTCCATTTAGCTCAGTGTTGTGAACTGGCAGCCTTCCCCAGCCCTGCCTTGAGATTGAACCTGAGATTGCATTCGCTGTATCTCAAACAGAAGTCTTTCACATCTTTTAAGTGGAGGTACCAGGAATTGAGTCTGGAACCTTCTGCATGTGAAGTATGTCTCCCCCACTGAGAGGTATCCCCTCCCTAGATGCTGAGCCCACTTTCTAACTTAAATATATATTTTAAAGAAGTCAGAGAATGTGCTGAAATAGCAACAGCTGGAGTCAAGCACAAAGACCTACTGGTTTTTTTGGGGGGGAGGGTCTAACGTTCCTCAGATCTTTAGATTTGGGCACCACGTCATTCCTACCAAACTCTAGAAGAGCTGAAGTGGTCAGAGGATTTAGATTATATATGAAATTGGGAACTATATACAGAAAGAAATGGAATACGTTAAGAGCTGTAGTAGAAGGCAATGTCAAGCACACAGCAAAGCAAGATCAAAGATGCTCACCACAATGGCACAGGATGCTGTAGGTTTACATGGCGAATTTGCATTGCAGAAAAAGAATCCGAGGATGGACAGTTTGAAATGAAGTGTGAGAAAGGCGAACCCAAAAGTCACCTCCACAAAATGGAAGCTTTCCCCCCTAACTAAAGACATTTGAGGGGCGGAAAGAAAATGGAAAAGAATGGCAAACTGTGGCAAACTGCACCAATTCTGAAACAAGGTACCTCAGAGGTAAAGCAGAGCAGAAGACATGTGGTAGCCAAGAAGTAAAGAAAACCAGCGTTCTTCTTTTCTAGGTGAAATGAGCAGAGTTGTCACTAGCAGATTTGGGAGTCTGGCAGGATCAAGCCCACCACAGAATTGGGGGGAGGGGATTTCCCACATTTTCCAGAAGGTTCATCTGTGTTTGGAATATTGCACTCTCACCACTGCCAATCTTGTGAGGCTGTGTTAGGGCTCCTGAAGCCTGTAAGGCACAGCTTGACCCATGCCACTGTCCCCATGCACTCCTCAAGTACAGCTCCCATATTGCAAGAAATGCTAACTCTTCAGGGATGGCAGGAAGAATAGGGGAAGGATGGACAGTGCAGTGGAGGTTCAGTGACATCATTGGCACACTATGGGGCCTAACAGCAGAAATGGGACTGTATAATATAGCAAACAAGACAGTAGAAAAATTAATCTGGTAAATCTGGGACTGTTCATGAACAGGGATCTTTAGTCCAATCCCAGGGTGAGTTATCCAAAACAATGCTGATCTCAGAACCACAGGTGTGCAAGAAGGAACAGAACACTAAACCGATTCTGAATTAAACGGCCGTTTCTGATCCATGTGCATCAACTAATCTTGTGACAGAAACATTTCCCTTGCTTTCCATCTTGGGAATTCTCCTGGCATTTCCCGCTTCATTGCAGAAGTTCCCCAAATGCATAATTTTGGAAGATAACTGCAGTGAAGCATCTGGTCCCTGTAATTTGCCAGGATCTATCATTCTGTAAAATCATCAGCCGAGTGGGACATCCTGGAGGATTCTACAGAATTATGGAGGGGTGGGAAAGAGAGCCAACATCCACACAGAAGACACACCCACACCATATACTTAGCACACACTTATCCTGCTTTAACGGTCGCAGAGAATCCTGAGAACCGCAGCTTGTTAAAGATGCCGGGAATTTTAGGTCTTTAACATCAGCATTCTTAACAAACAATGGTTCCCAGGATTCTCCGCAAGTGTTAAAGTGGTATAAGAGTGACCACACACACACACATGGTCCTATTTGTTCTAATTAGTAGGATCTCATACACCATGCCTAGTTGCACCAGTGGTCATCAAGAGAGAGGTCTGAAATGAGGACTGGTCCAAGGAATTTGGCTGTTGGAAGTAGGTAAGGTAAAGGACCCCTGGATGGTTAAGTCCAGTCAAAGGTGACTATGGGGTGTGGTGCTCATCTCAGCTTCAGGCTGAAGGAGCTGGCGTTTGTCCACAGACAGGTTTCCAGGTCATGTGGCCAGCATGACTAAACCGCTTCTGGTGCAACAGAACACCGTGACAGAAACCAGAGTGCACGGAAATGCCGCTTACCTTCCCGCTGCAACGGTACCTATTTATCTACTTGTACTGGTGTGCTTTCGAACTGCTAGGTTGGCAGGAGCTGGGACAGAGCAATGATAGCTCTCATCGTCTTATGGATTCAAACTGCCAACCTTCTGATCGGCAAGCCCAAGAGTGGTTTAAAGAATAGGATCACATCTCCTCCCCACTCCACGTATAGAAACTGACTGAACTGTCAGGTTAATCTTAATTCAACACTGGTGTCAAGGTAGCATTCTTGACCACACCTGCAGTAGCAGGCCAGGTTAGGGAGCCAAGGACAGGACATTTGAAAACAGAGAAGAATAGCTAGGAAGTTGAGGTGGAAGACTTGCAGGCTGCTGTGCCCCAGCATCTGTGGTTGCCTCATTCTGCCTAATGGTAGGGCTGCCCCTGCCTAATATAGAAGCAGAGATATATAAAAGCAAAAGCAGGTTCTTCAGTATCCATCGATCCAGCCATGCACATCCTCAGTTTAGATCAAACTGGTGTTCGATCTGTGGTGTTTGAAGATTTCACAGAAGAAAAAGTGGCTTCCCTATCAACAAGATCTTTGTAGTCTTTCCGTTGACTTGGTTTTAAGCCAGGCTTCTTTCCAAAGAATCAGAATTGTAGAGTTGCAAGACGATCACCTACTCCAATGCCCTGCAATGCAGGAATATTCAGCTGTCCTATATGGGGATTGAACCTGCAACCTTGGAGTTATCAGCACCGTGCTCTAGCCAACTGAGCTATGCAGTGGAAGATTCTACAACACCAGCAATTCAACACAGCAAGCAGACGCAGCCATTGATTAGCCTATGGGACCAGAATGAAGGAAGAGAAAGGAAAGGGAAAAGAGAGGCACAGAGGGACACAGGGATGGAGGGTGGAAATACTTACCAGTGTCCCATGTGCTGATATTATGAGGGGCACTAGACTGGTGTTCCAGCTGCCTCTTCATTAGCTGGTTCATAGTGAGAGCTCCCAGAGAACCCCTCTTCATTTGTCGGAACTGAGCTGCAAGTCAGAAATGGAAGAGCTTCAGGATGGAGATTTTCACTGGGCACATATTATAAAGTGAACTGATCTAACCCACACCTATTTTAGGATAAAATACATTCTGAAATGAGTTCACTGAGATGAAATACATGTTTAAATATGATTTAAATATTAAATATGATTTTGGTTATGCAGTAAGATTGAGACGTAGAATAAGGAACCATGGAGAAGAGGGGAGGGAAGTCGAAGAAAATGTTGATGCTTGTTTAGATTTAATTTTTGTTGTAGAAACATTGTAAAATGAAAAATTGGGTTTTATTTTATTTTTAAAGAAAACAAGTCTACTCCATCTTTTGCAAGACAGTCCTTTGGGAATATTTGAAGAAACTGATTGCCGGATCCAGTGAGATTTGTGTGTGTGTGTGTGTGTGTGTGTGTGTGTGTTCTCACCATTCAGTGTTCCATGTAGAAAGGGAGGAGTTTGGCTTATAGACAAATTCAGCAAAGAGAAGGTTATAAATGGCCACCAATGGCTACCAGCCATGATGGCTATGTTTTCCCTCCAATACTGGAATCAGTATGTCTCTGAATAACAGTTTCTGAGGATCTTGGGTAGAAGAGTGCTACCGCACTCATGCTCTCCTTCTGATCTCCCCATAGGAATCAGTAGATCCAGTAGATCTACATAAAACATTTTTTAAAAAAACCAGAAGAACGTAAGAAACTGTGAACATGTGCCGAAATCTGGCCCATGGCTGCCTCAATTCACTCTGGGGACTCAGCTACATTAGTGAAAATAAAACGTTATAAATGTGTTATAACGCTGTGACACCATATGGAGCTGTAGAGCTGAAATCGGAACTCTATGAAATTTCCCATTGTGAGCTTTAAAACGTTTTTTCCCCAGAGCATTTTTTATAGTTGTGTAGCTTCAGCCTTGATGCCAGCCAGGTCAAACCTAATCAGCCTGATTGGGTTTGGAATCCAGGATTTACCAGGAGCTGGTGCAAAGCCCTAATGAAAATAGAATTTGAAGAGATTGTGTGGTTTTGTTTGGAAGGATTTGGTTTTTGGATCCAAAGCAAGCATTAGTACCAGTCCATATCACCTGAATGTCGGACTGAACCCATTTCAAAAGCATTTCAGTGCAGAGTGTGGCCCTCGGATGCACTTGTGCACATTTCGCTTCTTTCAATACCCCAGACAACATCCTGTCTGACCTGCTGGAATTGATGCAAATTCTGGTTCCATTTGATATAATAGGATTTGATATAATAGGATTCTGTGCTTTTAAAAGGGAAGCATCCTGCAGAAGGAAGTCTTTCACATCCAGTTGGGAACAACATAACTTCCATCATCTCCAGTGCAATGGATTGAAATGAAAGCCTTATCAGTTTATCAAACACTGAATTTCCCAATGAAAGAACAGCAATTAAAATTTCAGAGCAGACATTATTGCTTGGGGCGCAGATGAGAGTTGAAAACATAGGAGATTGGCTGTTTTGAAATTGCTCCTTTGCTTTTATAATGGAAATTAAAGCTTCTCTCAGGCATATTATTCATTATCAGAACACTGATTTCGGTTTCTGAGAGTTACTTATCTGATGTCTCAAGGACAGCTTTGACTATTAAAACTAGAGTGGTTATTTTTATAATGGGGGGGGGGCTGAATGAAAGGATTCTCTAATATTTGAGGTGCAGCTGGGCCAATACAGCACAATATCCATGTTTCTGACTATATGAGTTTTCTCACATAATATTTTATGCATGTCCACGCTATCAATGGCTTTATAAAATTAATCTGGCATTCTCTTTCCATCACGGAGTCATTTTAAAGTGGCCATACATGGCCCAGAAAACTTGGAACAGTTATTTATTTATTTATTTCATAAAATTTATTCACTGCTTAGCTGTAAAGAACCTCAAAGCGGTTTACAAAAGATGAAGCAGTAAAATCAAGAAAAATGTACAAGCCTACTTTAAAACATAAAAAAGTAAACCAATAAACCAGATCAAAATTGCCTCAGTTATGACAAGAGAGGGAAACTGGATCCCACCAGATCCTTATCTCTCCCACCCCACCCCTGAGGGCTGCGTTTGACAGGTGTGCCCAGCTGTCAATCACCTGATGTCACAATGATGTTAGGTGACCAATCTTCCCCTGCACAGCTAATCGTCAGCGCTTGCGAAGAAACATGCATGGGGCATTTGCAATGCCCGACAATCAGCTGAGTGTTCGGATCATTCCATATCAAGTGATCCAACTTTTTTACTTTTTGTCATCCAATTTTCTTAATATTTTGTACACTTGTTGAATGATCAAAACTAAAAAGTTGGATCACTTCATATGGAATGAACATCCATGCTTGCCAGATACCTTGTTTGGCAGTCCCTGATTGCTACACACCATGCCATAAACAGCATACACAATGCATTAGGTGGAAATGCTTGCAAAAAAAATATATGTGTATGTTGATGAATTTTCATGAGAACTTCATAAAAGAAAAAGCTAACCAATGTGGAAATATGGGGAACTTATGACTGGAGAAACAGGAAGCTGAAAGAAACTGATTTCTCCATTCCCTCCTAGTATGCCTTGATCTTACAGACTGCCAACGCCACTCCCATTCTCATGGAGTCAATTAATCGGCCTGCGCACAAGGCACATAAAGGACCAGTCAAATGTAAATTAGTGGAGGAAGGTGATGCGCCAGATGGCAAAACCGTCCTAAGAAGCCCTCAAGTGCCGTAACAGAGTTCCTCTCCTCAAAGCCAGGGGAAAACTTACTTGACATGGAAGAATGGCTACTCATCTCTGGTACACCTGCTTCAAGTGTCGGCGCAGATGATGATTCCCTTGGCATTTCGAGGGTTGAAAGGACTTTAGCTGAAGCATCTGCAAAGAGAAACAGCGCTTGAAGCTCAGAGTCTCTTTTTGGCCTTCCAAAAAAACTCAAAAAACCCAGGGAACGCTTGTTCATCAACCGCCCATTCTCAGTCTAATTCTCACACACACACCCCTTCGCCCCAATACACTACTTGGCTCTACAAGTGATGGTTTGGAATAAACGAGACACTTTGACAGATGAAAGGCTCCCACTTATTACAAATGACTTCGAAATGAGATTTGTGCATAAGGAAAACATCCTGAAGTGTTCGGCTTTTACTTTATGTGAGCACTTGGCATTCACTTCTAGGAGGATGGTAAATGCACCTGACTCATGGAAGCTTCTGCAGAAGAACGTACCTCCCACCTCTTCATTGGCAGAGATCCTAAAAGGGGTGTAATAAAGGTAAAGGTACCCCTGCCCGTACGGGCCAGTCGTGTCCGACTCTAGGGTTGTGCACCCATCTCACTTAAGAGGCCGGGGGCCAGTGCTGTCCGGAGACACTTCCGGGTCATGTGGCCAGTGTGAAAAAGCTGCATCTGGTGAGCCAGCGCAGTGCACGGAAACGCCGTTTACCTTCCCGCCAGTAAGCAGTCCCTATTTATCTACTTGCACCCGGGGGAGCTTTCGAACTGCTAGGTTGGCAGGCGCTGGGACCAAAAGACGGGAGCGCACCCCGCCATGGGGATTCGAACCGCCGACCTTTCGATCGGCAAGTTCTAGGCACTGAGGCTTTTACCCACAGCGCCACCCACGTCCAAAAGGGGCGTAATAGAAGGGTGCAAATTGTGCCTCTTTGGGGAACTCAGAAATATACAAAACCCTGTTTCAAGATGCCTCTCCCAATATTACAGTATGCCCATGAGCTGAAATACGGTGGGGACGCCATTGCGGTAGTAGCACCTTTAACAGAGATCTAATTGGTCGGAAAACAGAACAGGGTCTTCTCTAAAGTGGCACCCCAGCTCCAGAATTCTCACCCTCTTTTCTGCTTGCCAGACAGAACTATTGCCTCTCCCTGCACATGCTGTCCTGGAAGTTCTCCCAACTCCACAGAGTTGTTTTGGAGTGCATGAAGGCACATGAGGGGGACGAGAAAGGGGAAAGGCCCATTGTGGTTGAGCAGAGGTTCCCAAACTTATTTGGCCTACCGCCTGGTGGTAAGTGTCACTGCACAACAGATGGAACATGTACAAATATTTTTTCTTCATTTTATCCTTCTCTTCTCTTATTCCTTTATGCTTCCACCACCCCCTTATTGTTATTCAGTGCCCCCCCCCACATTTGCATCCAAGGCTACTACCACCCCCCACCATTGATTGTCCCTGCGCCCCCCCCCAGGGGCGGTATCGCCCACCTTGGGGAATGCTGTGCTATGTTAGTTTCTGTTTGTGCCACTATGCAGCTGCTTAGAGTCACAAGACTCTGTTTACATTCCAGAGACAGTCCAGGCTGTTGGAAGTCTCACGGGAGACGGATGTGACGTTACTGGCTTCCTGTTCCTTTGTTTGTTTCAGTTGCTCTCTGCCTTTCACAGAGAGAGGATGTCTTTTCTGTCTGCATAGCTTAGCAATAAAGCTCTTTGCAATGTAGCCATAAATCTCATCACTTCCAAATGCTGCTTTGATTCTCTGCTGGATGGGAATGTGCCTGAGGCGTCATCAAAGGCTCAGGTCGTTAATCACGTCGGAGGCGATTCCGAAGGACTCGGCCAGAGGAAGATGAGCTTTATCAGCTCGGTCGAACGCAGATTCCGACATGCTAGAGGGACCCTCCTGCTAGTGTAACTGAGGGTATGACTCTGCAGAGGAACAGGCAACGCTACTCAGAGTGGTGCTGGCTTGATTCTCAATGGTGACAGAACCTAGGGAAACTAGGACAGGGTGCTGAAACTTTTATTTCTGTGTTTGAATGTGCACATGTGTGTCATGTGCCTCCACCTCTCCTGCCAGTTATCACCTTCTCCTTCTCAAATTAAGGGGGAATCCTTAGGAAAGAGGTGAGGGAAATGGACAAAGCCCATTGTGAGCTATACTCAGATTTGAGGGGGTCTGAGCCTGGCTCAAACCGAGATGAAGCCTTTCATAGTGGGGGAGCTCTTACTTCAAATTCCCCCAATTGCAAATTCACCCCATTACCACTGGGAAGAGCAAAGTAAGAAATTCTCTCTTACTTCTAGCACAGTAGCAGGAAGAGAACATTTATTTTTCAGGTGGGTTGACCCACAGCTTCTGCTTACCTGACTCTTTCTGCTCCCCCAGCTTGTCTAAGATGTTGAAGGAAATATCAAGGTACTCTCTCTGAATGGCGCTCACTGCAATCTTCCTCTGCTTCCTCTGCCTTGGAACAATCTGGATCTTAAATTCTGACTCTTCGGCTTCCTCCTCCTGCTTCTGTTCTGTGCTTTGCTCCGTATCAGATTCTGCACCGGCGTCCGGCTTATCGCTTTCCGTTTGGACCTCAGAGTCCTCAGGAGCCTTGATGAAGACGCTTTTCCCACTTGAACTGGGAAAGGGCCCGATCGGCTTAATCTCCTCTATGCATAAATCAAAGTTATCGTCAATGGACATCTCTGGAAGAGCAAAGGACTTCTGCAGCATATCTCGTTTCTGCTTCAGCGTGAGGGGGCTGCCGGGGGGTGCCTCGTGGACTTCTTCTGGCTTAGCTAGCTGATCAACGTCTTTCTGACCTTCCAGAGGAATGGAGGTGGCTTCCTCCTCTGCGAATGAAACGATATGGCTTGATGCAGAAGGGAGCACATCTTTGGAGCAATCGTCAATGCTGAACTGCACAAGAGGGGTCGTGCTGAGGCTGAGCACAGAGAGGCCGGTGGGACTTGATGGAGATGAGGGAGCCATCTTGCCAGAGATGCTGTCATTCCGCTGGCTTGGGAGGTCAGCATCTTCCTCATCGCTTTCCACTATCCTGAGAGGAGGGAGAGGTTCAAAGACCAATGAGTCGCTGTCTGAATTGGAGACCACCGACTGCTTTTCAGGTCCTGAAGTTGAATCAGAGGAGAGGTCTATAAGGTCCAAGTCCTCCTTTGGAGGAGAGCATTTGGCTGGGGAATCCACTTTCACTTCGTATGGCTCCATGCAGTTTAACCTGACTTCTGGTATGATAGGCCTCCGCCTTGCTAGGGTTCTTTCTGGGACGGTAGGTGGGTTCTCCTTCTCTCCTCCGTCTCCATCTTCCGTCTTGGTGGAGGAATTTTGCCGCGGCCGCCCGTATTCGTTCTGCCTCAGTGCTGTGGAAGTGGCGGGAGGCTTCTCTAAGTCACAGTGGTCTATGCACGACTTCCGGCGGTGTTCATCCAATGTAAACAAGAGGGAGTCTGCATTTCCTATGTCAAGCGATTTTTGTTTTAGTGAGCGCAGTTTCTTCTTCTGAATGCTTTCTTCTCTCACACAGCGCAGAATGTTGTCTTGCAATACCCCTGTTTCTCTATATTCAGCAAGTTCTATTTCACCTGTTGAAACAGGGGGAAAGAGCTAGTACCATGCAAGTCACTGGCATTTCCACCATTCCCCCCTTGCATTCCATCATTAGGCACTATCGCATTTTAGATGCAAATCCTAGTGTTGATTTCAAAATTAATTTAGAGGCATGCAAAATGGGTCCCACTAGCCATGTTCTACCTCCACTGTTGCAGGCAGTATGTCTCTGAATTGCTGGAATCACAAGGGGAGAGAATGCTGATGCACTGAGGTCCTGCTTTCAAGCCCCCCATAAGCACTGGTTTCACTGGTTGGCCACTGTGAAAATGGGATGCTGGACTAGATGGGACTTTGACCTGCTCCAGCAGCCAGGTTCTTCTAATGCTCCCTTCTCCTAGCTAAAAAATACCCACCACTTCCAGCCATTCCTCAACTGTGTTTCCAGAGCCAAGACTATCCTGGTTTCTCACCTCTGGCCAAAGAATGGATCTTTGTCGCCCAGAAGGGCTGGACAAGATCTAATGAGTTGCAAAAGTTTAACAGTGGAGGCTCAGTTTAACAATAGAGCCAATTCACTAGACTAGCTCATCATCATTGGAGATCTTCAAGCAGAGATTGGAGAGCTACCTGTTGGGGATTTCCTATCTCAATCTCTGGCTTTCCTGCATCAAACTACAAAACCACTCTATGATTCGATGGCACACATTTCCCCATGCTTCCTTGGACTCCTCGTGATCAATTTTCAGAGCTCCACAATCCTTCTTTGTGCTCATCATGTTGCATACAATGCTGTGTCTGATAAACATGTCAGTTTGATTAACACCATTTTTAAAAGGTATAAAAAAGAAAAACATATAGCATAAAAGATGTTTGGTTACATTTAAAATTAGTCACTCTCTGAAAATGATATATAGATGGTACTTAACCCCTGTAAAACTAGCAAAGATCTACAACAAGAGTGATAAACTATGTTGGAAATGTAAAGAAAAAGAAGGTACCTTTTACCATATGTGGTGGACATGTCCCAAAGTGAAAGACTTCTGGGAAAAGATTTATAATGAATTGAAAAAAATGCTGAAATATACATTTATTAAGAAACCAGAAGCCTTTCTACTTGGAATAATAGGTTTGGAATTGCCCAAGAAAGATGTCAGATTGTTTCTGTATGCCACAACTGCAGCTAGAATTTTGCTGGCCCAAAATTGGAAATCACAAGAAGTACCAACAGGGTAGGAATGGCAGATGAAGATGATGGATTTTTCAGAGCTAGCCGACATGACCAGAAGAGTCCGCGACCAGAAGGAGGAGGAGTATCAAGAGGAATGGAAGAAATTCAAAGATTATTTAGTTAAATATGTTAAGATAAATTAAATAGAATTACTTGTGAGTATCAGATTGGCCTAGGATTTAAATATGTGATGTTGTAGAATACTATGGATAAAAGTTAAAATGATAAGAAAGAAAGAGGTTAATGGAGCAAGTAAATTTTATGGGAAACTAGTTTTGAAAAACTGCTACAATGATTTATATGGAAACTCAGCCAGGGGGATTCGAGGAAGTCACCCAACAATGATAACAAAAGTGGAATTTTTACAGTTAGGATATATGTTTGTTTGTTTGCTTGCTTTGGATTTTTTGAATTTTTTTCTTTATGTTTGTTATACATAAAGAAAATTAAATTTGGAAAATTTAATTAAAATTGTTGAAATAAAATAAAATAAAATTAGTGACTCTCTTTTTTTATGACATACTTCTCTGAGCATTCATCTCAACTGGCTGGTATTTCACCATTTTGCTGCCCCCAATTCTTTTCAGCCTGGCAAAGAAAGTTTGAGACTCTTTATTGCCATTTCCAGTGGGTGTATCATGAATGTCAGACTCATCAAAGACGCTGTCTTCCTCCGCTGGAGAGAGAAATACAAGCATTAATTCCACGGGAAAAGGCAACATATCGCACATGAAACGGTTTGGCGATCAAAACTTCTCAGCAAAAGCATGCACTGATCTTCTACTTCAGTTTGTTTTGAAAATAAAGGTCAAATAATGGCAAACAACGTAAGTTCTATCACAACAGTATTTCACTGAGCACACAGCAAGTATGCCAACACTACGGTGAGTTGAGAATTAATATGTGATTGCAGGACCATCTGCTTCCTAGAGCAGCTTGGGAAGGAGAGATCCCTAGTGGTCATTAAGAAAGCTGTTGGAGTTCGCATAGTCAGAAGTGCCAACTCTCTGTTGTATAACATCCCGAAACAACAAGTTTTGGTTTCCTTTATAGGAACTGGCCTATCCCTTGATGGAAGTTTGAGAAAAACTCTGAAATTCCATTTCAAGGTCAAGGTCAAGGTCCTGGTACTAAGAGGACTACCGCTTCCCTTTGATATAAAGGCCTTCTTGGATACCAATACCTGAAACTAACAAATATTTCCGTTTTTGTACCACTGTCCAAGCAAGCTGGGTAGCCACCTGCATTCTGGACAGTGTCACAGTTTCTAGCCACGGTACAGAGTGACCCAAGCAGCTGCCAGCCAAAGTAGACAGCACTGGACTAAATGGATGGATGTTCTAACACAGTAAAAAGGAGCTTCATCGAACCCCTGTCCCAGCAAACTCAGGTGGGAAAGATGCAAGCAAGCACCACTGCCCTCTGAAGCTAGAACAGAAGAACTGGTGGGTGTTTCACTCAGTCCAGATGCCAATATCTGTTGCAGCCAGCTTCCCCCACCCCCTTCCAAACTACTAAAGGTCTACAGCAGAAAAGAATAACTTATGGCCCTCCAGATGTTGGTGATCTTACTCCCATCTTCCCTGACCATTGTCCATGCTGACTGGGGATGATGAGAACTAACAACATCTGGAGAGCAACACATTCCTCACTCTAAAATGATGTTGTTGTTGTTGTTGTTGTTGTTGTTGTTGTTGTTGTTGTTGTTGTTTTTAAAAAACCTGTTGACCAAGGTTCCATTAAATTCAGATAGCATAACACCTAGCCTAGAAAAGGGCCATGGCGTGTCCTGAATGTGTGAATTCAGTTAGAGACAGATGTTCTTTTATTTTTCCTTCCTTAAAGACAAGAATTGTGAAGCAAGCATGCAGACCATGTAAGAAAAGGTACTGCTACAGGCCATCGTCTATTTTTACTCTTTTTCCACTTTGTCCTCCTAGGAGAGCCTCTGAGGCAAGTCTCCTTTAGATTTTATTAACAGTGACACCAGATCTGCTTGAGGTATCAAGCTTAATTCCGGTTCTTCCCCCCCGCCCCCTTTTTTTTTTTTTTAAAGAAGTTTCGACTTTCCAAATCTCTTCAGGAAATAATGTAAATTAATTGCTGCATTAAATGTCACATTGCAGCTTGTAAAATAAAGAGTGGCATTCGGCCAAGTTTTACTCGGAGTAAATCCACTAAAATTAATGAACATGCCTAAAGGCTGCATTCACATGGCAGTTTATTCCATTTTCACGATATATCCCAAACTGTTCATTTCCACATTATATTTGAACTTTCACACAATGTAAAAGCCACTTCCAGAACTATAGCAGAATATGGTAGAGCTATAGTGGTATACAGCACAAGTTAGCACTCGGTTCCATATTGCTTGCAATCAGATTTTTTTTCTGGAAGCAAACAACATAGAAATGAGCACTCAGTTTGCACTGTTTCACTATAGTTCCAGAAGTGGCTTTTGCATTGTGTGAAAGCTTAGTGTGGAACTTAACAGTTAGAGAAAAGGAATAAAAACAGAATAAATTGCCTCAGGAATGCAGCCTAAGTTAGGTTTCTTGATTTCAATGGGTCTACTCATAGGAAAACTTAGTTGAAACCCACCTAAGTCGTAAACCATAGCTTAATTCGGTTTCATACTTTGAAATGCTACATATGTCATTTATCTTGCTTGAAATTCTAATCCTCCTTAAGCATTCCTCCTGTAAATTAGATTGGAAACCCCACAGACATTCTTTATATATGCAAGAGTTCCTTATGGACTTTATAACAAACATCTCATTTCCCTTTATGCATATCCATAAGTTCTTCTGAAAGAGGGTAAAGAATCATAGAAATATTATTGGTTCTCTATCTCATGTTCAGAAATGTTATGCATTAGTGCTTTCTCTTTAAATGCTGTTTTTATACTTTTGGTTAAAAGTTGCTAGCAAGAAAGAGAAATGGAGCTTGTGAACCAAGGAAGCAACCCTTGTCTTTTATTTTAAAAAAAACAATGATCTAATTCCTTTCCTATGTGGACTTGAAAGCCTTGTGTACAAGAAATTAGAAAAACACAGTACAGAAGGCTCTCTTCACATGATTGTGAGCCCTTTACTTTAAGAGTAAGATTTTCACAGGTAAGTCACTCCCCTACCCTGTTCAGCTGAATGTGAGAAAGGGGCTTTCTGGTGCTTTTATTATATGACACCTGAAGGACAGCAGGGAATTTGTATTAAATAGGAGCAGTGCTATTTTTCTAGGGAAAGGTGCCGGAACGCACCAGGAACACCTCTCTTGTTCTCTTACAAATGGCAATGGTGCCTACCTGAGAAGTGCTGGAACTGAGTTCCAGCTGGGGGGGGGGGAGCATGTTTCCTTACACCTGAAATCATGAGCCACATAGTTAAAATTTGGTAGGGCATTTGAGGGCCAGGAAATCCTCCTTCAGCTGACCCAACTCAGTCCATGGACAGCTGGCCTCTCAATCTAGGCTAAACATGCCAGAAAAATTCTTCCTTAATCCATGCCACCCAGAGCTTCCTCAGCTTCACATTCACATTTTAATATTATATAATACCTTTTTCCTTCTCACTGTAGCGGCTTATGTTGCTGTTGTCGCTGTACACCGGGCCTGCTGAGGCGTGAGGCTTGCAGCTGTGGTACTGTGCATTTAGAGTGTTGACGGTTATATGAATGAGATGCAACATGATTTTGCTGATGTCACAATCTCTGTAAGGATACTGTCCAACAACAAGAAAAACGGAAAAGGTTGGTTTTTTGTATTGAAAACACCACTGACCTAAACAACACAATATGCAAGGATATGTGCAATGTGCAGAGGAGAAAGTTTTGAAACAGAAGAAAACCAAGGACGAAAATGATAGATAAAGTCAACGGGAACCTATAAACATTAAAGGAGGTGTGTGATATAGTTAACAGGAGGGCCAGCGCAATATATTACAACAACAGCACACAAAATCATGTGTGGAATACTCTCATATTGTAGCCAAAAACCAGCCACTGAACAGACTAGAAATACAATTTTCCTTGCGAAGCTGAATGTAAGAATGCATTTCAGAGCTGTTGAGATCTGCAGAATATATCTCGCTTCATAGCTTTATCAAAACCAACTTAGAGAGGGGGAATCTATCATGGCTAGCAGCTGAAAATGATCCTCTTCCCAAAACATTAGTTGTCTTGTAAAAATATATAAATACAGTGGTACCTCGGGTTAAGTACTTAATTTGTTCTGGAGGTCTGTTCTTAACCTGAAACTGTTCTTAACCTGAAGCACCACTTTAGCTAATGGGGCCTCCCGCTGCTGCCGCGCCGCCGGAGCACGATTTCTGTTCTTATCCTGAAGCAAAGTTCTTAACCTGAAGCACTGTTTCTGGCTTAACAGAGTCTGTAACTTAAAGCGTATGTAACCTGAGGTACCACTGTACAAGCAACTAAATTAGCTTTATTTGGCAATATAAAATTGCCCTTATTAAATGACGTGACTCACCCAAAGTCTAGTTCGCTTTAGTTATTTTATCAAGTATACTGCTCACCTCCAGTCTGGTTTACAGGCCCCCTTGACTGCCGGTGGTTTTTATAACAACACCAAGCTAGTCATGTATTGCTATTATTTTGTACACCATTTTCATCCACAGGCTTCTGCACTCTCACTCCACAGCCTGCAGAGCAGCAATATTTCCATGAGTAAAGCCTTATGGTTCTAGTGACGTTTAATTGATAAGATCCAACATAGCAGAAGCAAATGTCCATTCATGCAATGGGGCCTCTCCTTCCTCTCCTCCCCCTGCAGCTTCCAAGGGGCGTTGGCAATTTGGGGAGCATGTAGGGGGCTGGAGAGCAGGGGGGAAGAGACACCAGAGGTCCTGTTGCACAAGCAGATTTCAGTTGTGCAAGTGGATGGAAATCAGTGAACGCTGCTCAATTTTCATCAATGCAGCTGAATATTATGGGAATATAGTATTAGACACTGGTGAACTACGGGGATAGGAAACAAATAAGAATGCTTTAAATGTAGTGGGGGTTTTTCCTATGCATATAACCCTGTCTGTCATCTGACAAAAGCAACTGCAATGATGTTTACTTACTTCTTTTCTTAAATATTTCTACACTGCCTCAAAAAATTTAGGAGGCTGTTCGCTAGTGGTGCTTCTTTCATCATTTGAGAGCCCCACGGGAAACAGTTCCAAACTAAATAAACCACACAGGACAGGGCTGGAGGTATCAGCCACGCTCTCAATTGCGCCTTTGTCTTTTACCAATATACTTACCCAGGATCCATGCCGGTTGCTGTAGGAAAGACTCAGGCAAGCAACACAGAAGCATTTACCTTATACAGGATGACAAGCAGCGCCTTCAGCCACATCTGCCGAATGTGGGGCTTCAGGGACCAGAGGGAGCAGCGGGGCGGCTGCTGGAAGTAATGCCTGAGCTGAGGGCATGAGCAGTACTTCAGCACCTGAGCCACTAAAGGGAGGAGGTGTTTCCCCAGGTTAATATTATAGTCCATCACCTAGAAATGAACACACAATTTAGAATTTAGAGCGTTTACTACAATTACATTTTTAAAGAAAATAATAGCAACAAAGGCATCAGGAAGAAGAAAAACACTGGCAATGATTCAAGAAAATGACTGCAAGCTTTAAATTGGTAGATCAGCAGGCCTCAGAACCAGGGTCCAAATGCAACCCTGTCCAGGTCTCTCTTCTGCACTCTTTGGCCTCTTCCCAGGCCACACCCCTTCTCCCCACGCTAGTTGGGGAGCGTGTATTTATGGTGCCCAGGGCACACATGCTAGCAGGGAGTGGGGCACGGAACACGAATGAAGCCCTCCATGTGCCAGCACAGCCCGCACAGCCAACGCAACACCAGCTCCAAGCTGCTTTGATCAGATCCTTGCGAAGTGGCTTGGGGAGGGTGGTGTGAGAAGGATGCCTTGCGCCCTTTGATCTCAGCCCCTCGAGACCAAACCTGGGATCCAAGGCGTCTTTCTCATGCCACCCTCCCCAAGCTGCTTTGCAAGGCTGGGAACTGATCAGATCCCAGCCTTACAAAGTGCTGCAGGACTGGCACCCAGGACAATCGCCCCGGCAACCCCCTAACTCATGCTATGCCCCTGCCCCAGGCCACACCCCTCACCAGCCTTGCTTCACACCCTCCTTGAGTGTTTTTAATTAGCTAGAATGGGTCCCTGAACTCTGCTCATGACTCTTGCTTGTGAGTGCATGTAGAAAGCAGCCTCCTGCATAAAAGGAAGATTTGCAGTCACCACTCTGCCCACTTTTGCCTCTGGCTCCATCTGCCACAGGCTGAAAAAAAGGTTCCCTGCCCACCCCATAGTAGAGCAGCCAACTAAAGCTTTAGGCTAGGTATGGGAATCCTGTGGCCCACCAGATGCTGTTAGACTCCAGCTCCTATGAGCTCCAGGTAACAAAGTCAATGGCAATGGATGATGAGAATTATAGTCCAACAATATTTGATTCGCCCCATTCTTGCCCAGCTTTCGGCAACCCTGTGCACACTAACCAGAAAGACAGGCCCATGGAAAGCAATTCTAATTAGGAATGGATGTTAGAATTCCTGCTCCGTGATTGCAGTCATAGGATTCTGGCCTATCACATGATGGTACATGTTTTGACTCCACAGAGTGGGAAGTGACGGAGCCATGTTGCAGTGCTCCGTGTATGTTTATATGCAAATAAAGTAAATTAGCCAAAATGCAAAGTTGCTGGGTCTGTCATGAGAACTGTGCAAACTCTGCGGATCCCTAACCGTGCCAGTATTGATTGGCATCAGTTGCTGTGATGTTTGGGCTGAAGAAAGCTTTTGAAGCTCCCGAACAATCGACCAGGAGGGAGGGAACATGCCAGTCAGGCATGTGTCTCTGCCAGGGTCCTACTTGAGTGTAGGACGAGCTCCTGACAATGGGTGGCGTGTTTATTGATCAGGAGGAGCCAGTTTTAATTGGCGGGGCTGAGTGTTAATGGAAATTCAAAGCTGCGTTCTCGTGATCACCTGGAAAATGTCCAGAGGGACAAGCTGCCGTATTTCTTAGCCTCTTGCATGGTGTCAGAATGGGGAGTCATCTTCCGTGACACTGTCACTTTGATACTTGTCACTTCATAGTTTGCTGCAGGCAATTTCCCCCCTCAAAGCTCGTTGCTTAGCTCGCCTGGACAAAATATGAATCAGCGCTCGCTATGATTGGCAAGTGTCCTTTCACGGACTGAATCTATGTGCCTGTAAATGTGTAGTGATGGGTCCCCAAACGCACACATGGTGCATGTGCCTGGCAGGAAAGCTATTCCAAGTGCAGCCATTGACTGTAAAAGACCATCAATACACACGTGGCACTTTTACAGAATTAAAGTACAGGGAAAGTTCTTGCTCCATATACACTCTGGAGTCACATGGGAGAGAAAAGAAGCAAGTGGAAGGAAGAATGAAACAAGAGCTCTAAGGAGGAACATGGAGAAAGGGGAACACACACACAAAAAAATTCTCCTTTCTCTCACAACACCAGAACTCATGCACATGCAATGAAGCCAAATGCTGGAAGAATTGGGACAGATAAAAAAATTGATTTCTTCATGCAATGCATCGTTAAACTCTGGAACTCGCTCCCAGAGGAGGCAGTGATGGCCACCAGCTTGGGTGGCTTTAAAAGAGGTTTAGGCAAGTTTATGGAGGAGAGGGCTATCAATGACTTGTGAGAATTCCATTCCACATCAAGGAACAAGCATGAGATTGTTGCATGTCACATGTCTGTTTACATTCCAGCACAGCTTGCTGGGAACTTCCGTTTGTGTATAGCTTTTGCTTTTGCTGTTCTCTCCGAGACGACATGAGAGAGAGACAACATGTTCCTTTGTTCTGATTTATGTTTAATAAATCTGTAGCTGTAGCATTACTTACGCCTCACGCCTACTTCTGTGTGTGCAGTACACTCTGCTAATTGCGTGCCTTGGCTTTTGAAGTTTGGGTCGCTGATTTATGTTGGAGCATGGGCCGATGGAAGGAGACGTCCGAGCTGGGCTTGCCAGCTGGCCTCCCAGCCCCTCTGCATGTCGACAATGACTACCAGCCAAGCTAGCTATGTTCTTCCTCTGCTTCCAGAGGTGTTATGCCTTTGAATATCAGTTTCTGGGTATCGCAGGTAAGCAGAGTGTTGTTGCACCCATGCTTGAGGATTTCTCATAGGCATCAGGGTGCCCGTGGTGAGAACAGGGTGCTGAACTAGGTGGTGGTCCATTGGCCTGGTCCAGCAGGCTCTTCTTATGATGGCTTTTAGCTACTTCTGGGATTAGCAGCAGCTTGCCTCTGGATACTCAGTTTTGGGGGACAGCAGTGGGAGAGGGATGTTGCCTTCACGTCCTGCTTGTGGATTTACCACAGGCACCTGACTGGCCATTGTGTGGGACATGGGGTGCTGACATCAGGACTCTTCTTAGGCCCTCTTACTAACAGCAATCACCATCTCAACCATAAGGCATTTTATAGAAAACCAATGCAGGGAGCAGCATGGGTGTGTTATCTATATTGGGACACTTTTGCCCATATTATGCTCTAGCCCAGAGGTCGGCAACCTTATCGAAGGATGGGCCGGTCGATGCTCCGTCCATCGGAGGATGGGCTGGAGTGTGCGCGCACACGCGCTCTTTCGACTCAGAGGAGCACCTGTGCGCATGCGCACACGCTATTACCAGTGCTCCTCTGATCCAGAAGTGCGCTGGAAATAGCATATGCGCATGCGCATGGGTGCTTCTCCATCCTGCACACATGCGCACACGCTATTTCTGGCGCACATCAGGGCAGAGGAGCACCCGTCTGCAAAGGTTGCCATCAACCTGGAAGTTGGTCCCCACGCCGGTTAAGAGCGGGGGCGGCGGCAGGGGTTGCCATGGGCCAGTTAGACAAGTCTTGTGGGCTGCTACTGGCCCATGGGCCTTAGGTTGCTGACCCTTGCTCTAGCCCACTTGCTATGTGATGTTCCTTTGCTTAATGGTTAACATTCCATCCCTGCTAGGACCTAATACTGCCCAGCCTTGACAAGAGATATCCAGGCAGGTCACAGCTACAGTCTCTTTCACAAAAACCTGCCCAACACCACCCTCTGGTGGACCAGCATCCAAATGATATTCAGGTTTATAAGGCATCTCCATCCCCTTTGAAAACAGCAGCAATATCCACATGAATGAAAGGAACATCTTTTAGAAACCAGGTTTCTCTGAAGAAGGAATTGAAAAGTTGAACTGACAATTCAAGAGGCTGATAGAAGGCAGGATTCATTCTGCTAGTGGAAACCAGTGCAAGAACACTCACAAGTGCAATGGGGCTCCCCCCGCATCTCCCTGCTCCCCCAGATCTGCTCCAGAACTATATGCAAGAGGAGGAGAAGGGAGCTTGTTCCATCTGGCAGGCAGAAACTCCTGCGCTGATGGAACCATCTCCTGAGCACTACATTGAACTCCACCCTGTCTCCAACCACATTCTTGTCTCTCTCTTGCAAATTCTGCTTTGTGAAATGAACACCGTCATCCTTTATAAGACCCACGGTGCTTCCAGACAGGGGGTTTGCTTGCAAATTGGTTGTTGCGTTATCGCAAACAGGTTACTGGCAACAGGGCATAGGAAAATCAGTGCCAAAATTTCCATGGTTTTCTGTGGATCAGTCTTCCAGGCTTAACATATTTTCCAGGCAAGGTTCAGAGCATTGCCTTGGTAGCTTGGGAGCTGAGATATGAAGCAGGCTTCATTTGATGTGGTTATAACACCCCTCCAAAACACCAGTACCATCTTTTTTCAACAGCCTTTATTACTTGCCTGATCAGATCAGGAGGGAGGGGCTGACTGATTCTGTGTTGCCCAGGGGCCACAGAAACCTGGAGCTGGCCCTGAAGTCATGAACAGGTGAACCAGTGGCTTGCCTCAAAATAATAATAAAAAATGCAGGGAATTGGACACGGAATATAAAGCTGACTTACTTGAGCGATCCCCGCAATAAAAGCATTGAAGCATGTTGAAATGCGCATTTTTTGAGGAGCGATCATGAAGCATCCTTCCTGCTGATCATAGCCCATTAAGACATACAGGTGGCGCTTGACCGTGTTGAAGGCTTTAGCGCTGCTGATGTCCGACTCTGCACTGCTCTCGTCTTTGGCCATGAACTTCATCAACACTGTGATGAGCTGGTGGACAGTCTGATGGTCAATGCCAGCATCCTCTGGGAGGAGGTCCTTGATGGTGTTGTTATTCTCTGGAGAAGGCTGCCCTATTAGCACAGGAAAAGAAAACATTGCAATGCATAGATGGCTGATGGGACAAGGGAGATGTAAACTAAACATCCCTCCTGAAGGAGTCTTGGCATGTTCCTGAGATGTTTATAGGCATGGAGGCTTGGGAGTAAAGCAACGATGCTTGCAATAAGTTACCATAACCAATGATAGACAGGCAGAAATAAATAAATAAATAAATAAATAATATTTTATACCCCACTCATCTGGCTGGGTTGCCCCAGCCACTGTGGGCGGATTACAGCACATAAAAATTGTAAAACGTTTGACATAAAAAATTTCCCAATACAGGGTTGCCTTCAGATGTTTTCTAAAAGTCAGATACAGTCATACCTTGGTTCTCGAACGGAATGTTGGACTTCCAGAACTGTTTGAAAACCAAGACGCGGCTTCTGATTGGCTGCAGGAGAAGCCACGGAAGCCACGCCGGATGTTCGGCTTCCGAAAAACGTTTGAAAACCAGAACACTCATTTCCAGTTTTTGATTGTTCGAGAGCCAAAACGTACAAGTTCTGGGGCATTCGAGAACCAAGGTACTGTAGTTATGTACTTCCTTGACATCTGATGGGGAGACGTCCCACAGGGCGGGCGCCACTACCGAGAAGGCCCTTGGCCTGGTTCCCTGTAACCTCACTTCTTGCAGTGAGGGAACCACCAGAAGGCCCTCAGAGCTGGACCTCAGTGTGTGGGCTGAACAATGAGGGTGGAGACGCTCCTTCAGGTATACTGTGCAAATTGAGGCTCATGCTTCTTTCCTGCTTTTTCTCCAAGTTTGTTAGTCCACGTATGAGCTAGCATGTGCTTGTGCCTCCATAATGCAAAGGCTATACTCAGAATGGCTTTGTCTGCCAGTAGTAACAAACCTTAAGTCTATTTCTTCTTCCAACCACCTGCCTTACTGTACTATTTAATTACTGCACTCCTCTGCACTATATTTACCAAACTGAAACAAGGAGAACAAAGTAGGCACCGGGGTGGGTGAAATTTGATTTCTTATTTCTAACACCACATTTTTAAAAAGGACACAATCCTTTCCATATATTTACCAGTGAACAATACTTCATTGCAGAGGGTTGGACTAGAAGACCCATGGGGTCCCTTCCAACTCTACAATCCTATGGGTCTATTCTTCTAAATCACTGTCTAGATGCTAAACATGATCATTGTGAGGACTGGACTGAACCACACCTCCTTCTCACACTCAAAATATCTGAATATTTGCATAAATGTTCCTCTCTTGTCTTGGAACCAATCATGTACTGTACACAAACACAGCATGTACCTTGAGTTTGTTCTGGTGTCCCACCAAGTGCTGGAGCAGATTGCTCATGCCTCATCAGCCTATTAGCTAAATAAAAATAAAAATATAGGCCTGTTAATATTAGATGAAAGACAGTCTCTCTGCAGCCACACCCATAACTCAGTGACAGGGCACATGTTGTAACTACTACTGAAAAAACCTAAAGAGTTCCAGCTCAGTCAGTAGAGTATGAGACTCTCATGGGTTCGAATCCCATGTTGGGCAAAAGATTCCTGCATTGCAGGGAGCTGGACTAGATTGCCCTCGTGGTCCCTTTCCAACTCTTCAATTCTATGATTCTGTGATGTATGTGCTTTGATCAAGTGCTGCTTTGCCATGTCTAGTGATTTTGATACAGAACAAAAAACAAAGGGGGGGAAACCTTGAACAATAGTCTTAAACAGAAGTATCTAGGACATCATGAGTTCTCCAAATGTGGTCCAAGCTTCATTCAGGTGGTCCACAAAGCGTCTGTGGATTTGTGGTTGAAGACGAGAGATGACGGCATCCATCATATTAAATACACTGGTACCTCTGGTTATGTACATAATTCGTTCCGGAGGTCCGTTCTTAACCTGAAACTGTTCTTAACCTGAAGCACTTTATCTAATGGGGCCTCCTGCTGCTGCCACGCCACCAGAGCACGATTTCTGTTCTCATCCTGAAGCAAATTTCTTAACCCGAGGTACTATTTCTGGGTTAGCGGAGTCTGTAACCTGAAGCGTATGTAACCTGAGATACCACTGTTACTACTTCTTTAATTTTTACATTGCATTACAATTTGATATCTATTGCGTTCAAACTGCAATACAGTAAAACATACTATATAAGAAATGAAACGGAAAAAGAAAAACACAAGAAAAAAATCATAGCACCTTACAATAGCCACAAATAGGAAGGAACATCAGTAAGTGGTCTGCTAAGTACCTCAGCAACTTTCAAATGGTCTGTGCAGGAAGAGGAGTTTGGGAATCAATGTAGCAGATTATATTTCATATGATGTCCCATATATTATTAACAATACTTTGAGGAACATGCTATGGAGTGTTCTAATAACAAGAGTTAAAAGAATTAATTAATCCGTATTCCTTTTTGTCAAAATTACTGTCTTATACCTATTGGAGTAATGTTTACATCCATCTGAAAGAGAAACCTATTCAGACATGCATGAAAACCAGTCTCCACTTAGAAGCAATTTGGTAACAGAGTTGAATTAAGAAAGGAAAATGAAGGAGAGACAATACTCAACGGATTTTGCTTGTGAGGGTTTCTGGGAGAGAAAGTGCCCTCTTGGATTCCACCGGGCCCTTCACGCTGTCTCTCAAAGAGCGCACGCTCTTCTGTCGATTCCGGGCAAACCGAGCTCTCTTGATTTTCCACATTGCTGTATCGCTTAAGTTGGCAACATTCGTCCGGACAGCCGTAATCGCTTTTTGAATAGAATGAAACAAGTCAAGTTTAATTTCTTGGCACGTTCCAGAACAATTTGTTCCAAGGGAACCCCACACTTTCAAAGCACCATGTGCATCTTGTTGCAAAAGAAGGATTTCGGATTGTCAGCCCCACTCCTTCGGCAAATGAGCACAGACGGATACTAAACGTGGAGTTCAGATGTGCCTCACCCAACATCTGCACAAACAACTTTATCTGATACAGGAAACCAGTTCAGATATTATGATCCCAGCCCACAAAAAAATCAGTCATTTTCAGCAAAGCTATCATGGTTTCTAACCTGAATTTTCTATTATTACTATTACTACTACTACTACTACCACTACTACTATTAGTATTTTATACCCCACCCATCTGACTGGGTTGCCCCAGCCACCACTTGAGTGGCTTCCAACAGAATATACAAAAACACAACAGAACATCACACATTAAAACATCATACCAGAGGCAGTCTGCAGAAAATCTAAACAATTATGTTTCCGGTTGTGATGTAAATATAATAGTCAACTGAATCACTGAACATTTCAGGTATCTCATGGAAGACCTTTTGATGCCCACAGGCCATCAGCTTTTCAAATTTTTTATTAGCCAGTCGTTTTGACGATTCTCTTGTATTTTTTTAAGTGGTGTTTTATGTTTCAATGATGTACTCCACCCCAATCTTTTATGATACGGCCGTATAAAAATACTTTTATAACTAACATTATAAATATATAAAAGGGTTATATGCACAAGATCCTGGTTTCATACGTTAATTTAGAGGGAGTTCTTAAACCAGAGTTTGCTAGTCCTGATTTCATGACAGATAAACCATGGTTTATGAACCAGGCCACTTCCTCTGCTTGTCTGGTTTTTAAGAACTTTTGGAGCAGGGAGTTTCACTCCCATAAGGCAGCTCCCATAAAGGCAGAGCTGTACTTCTGGAGTCATCAACAAATTTAACAGGCGCTCTTGGGAGCTGTTCCCTCACCAATGAAGCAGAACATATAGCAGGCCTTCTTGTTATAAACATGGGGCCTTCTACCCCCATGTTTGTAACAAGAAGGCCTTATAAGGTGAGGAACATTTAACTGTGACAATATTATCCCCTCCACATAAACACCCGCCCACACCAAAAAGTCACATCGGGAAGCGACACTTACTCGTTGGGAATGGGAATTCCTTGTTGCAATCCAGGTGAAGCTGTGCCTCGAGAGAGAGGGTTTCAAACCTATTCACAAAGAATTCCCAGCTCAATGCCGGAATGTCTTGCTTGAGGAAATGAAGAAGCAAAAGCTTGCTGAGGATGGTGGGCCTGTCCTTGACGACAGTATCAAACTGGAAATCAAGGCAAAGGCAAAGGCCCTAGAGAGGAGAAATGAAAAGGCAAAGGTAAAACACAAACACATTAATTGTGGTGTCACTAGGGCTTACACACACCTTCCACAGCCACTACAACTAGGCTTCGAAAAAGCCTGAGATCATAGGATTGTAGAGTTGGAAGGGACCATGAGGATCATCTAATCCAGCCTTTCTCAACCTGTGGGTCCCAAGATGTTGTTGAACTACAACTCCCATCACCCTTAGCTAGCAAGGCCAGAGCTCAGGGATGATGGGAGTTGTAGTCCAACAACATCTGGGGACCCACAGGTTGAGAACCGCCAACCCACTGTGGTGCAGAAATATTTTGCCCAACATGGGGTTCAAACCCACAACCCTAAGATTAAGAGTCTCCTGCTCTACCAACTGAGCTATCCCAGCTCCTTCTAAATTGAAGGTTACTTTTGAGCCTAATTTCAAGGGGAGAGGGAGGCAGAGGCACACAACCTTGTGGACGTCTGCACGTGAAGGTTGCAGGCATTGTGTGGGCAACCCGTGGCCTAGATCTACTCCTGGTCTCTGCCGTGGGACCTAACAGCCCCAACACATCATAGGAAATCAGCTGGGGCAGCTTCTCCCCCACCACTTCCTACAAACCATTTATCCAACCTTACAATCTTTCTGCATCATTTCTAGCCGCCCCTTTTACTCCCATACAATTGTCCTCTCACTGGCCCTTCCTCCCCCTCCTGCCTCCCTTTCCTCAACTTTCTCTGCTGCTTATAATGCTTCCACACACCCTTTTGGTATATGGGGGGCTTAATTCCAGGCAAGTGGCATGGGCAGGGAGCCAAGCTGCTTTGACACAGCTCATTGTGGGTGACAAAAATGCTTTCCTCCCCATAGGACAGAATAATATCTCGCAATTTCATCAAACAGGTTGAACCGCATCTTTGACATGTTTGCCCCTAGCAAGAAAGCAAACTCGGAAAATATTATTATTATTATTATTATTATTATTATTATTATTATTATTAATGTATTTATACCCCACCCATCTGGCTGGGCTTCCCCAGCCACTCTGGGTGGCTTCCAACAAAATATTAAAATACAGTAATCCATCAAACATTAAAAGCTTCCCTAAACAGATGTCTTCTAAAAGTCTGGTAGTTGTTCTCTTTGACATCAGGTGGGAGGGTGTTCCACAGGGCGGGTGCCACTACCGAGAAGGCCGTCTGCCTGGTTCCCTATAACTTGGCTTCTCGCAGTGAGGGAACCACCAGAAGGTGCTGGACCTCATGTCCAGGTAGAACAATGGGGGTGGAGACGCTCCTTCAGATATACTGGACCGAGGCCGTTTAGGGCTTTAAAGGTCAGCACCAACACTTTGAATTGTGCTCGGAAAACGCGGACTCTTCCGTTTGGTATATTGCTGTGTTTGACCATGTTTCCTTTGCCACTGTTAACCTACCTGCAGAGCTGGCCTCTTGATGGTATCTAGCAACAGGCCTGCTCTGGTAGCCACAGCTGGGTTGACATCCTCAACAGCTGTCAGGAAGCAGCAAAAGGCATGTGCTAAGGAATACTTCAGCAAGTGGTTTTTGGTCACGGAGTGAATATCCAGGAACCGACACAACACAGCTACTTTCTCCACTGCAGCAGACAGCAAAGTCCCAAGATAAAGAAAAGAACACATTAATCAGACATTAAGAACATAAATATCTTGCTAGCTCAGGTCAGCGGCCCATCTAGTCCACTATCCTGTTCTCACAGTGGCCAACCAGATGCCAGTGGGAAGTTTTGTGAGAGAACACCCATGAAAGAAGACCCACATTTTCCGTTCACTTCCAGGTCCCTTTTTAGCTTTGGGTAGAAAGGTTCAACAGAAACATTTTGGATGTTGTAACTAACTTATAGTCTTTCTGCCAGTCAGTTCCGGGTCAAAGTGGGTCTTTGGCTAGCTAAATGTTCCATCGTTTCATCATAGCAGAAAGTGCGAGAGGTTCAGCAAGCAATAAAGGTAAAGGTAAAGGTACCCCTGCCCATACGGGCCAGTCTTGCCAGACTCTAGGGTTGTGCGCTCATCTCACTCTAAAGGCCGGGAGCCAGCGCTGTCCGCAGACATTTCCGGGTCACGTGGCCAGCGTGACAAGCTGCATCTGGCGAGCCAGCGCAGCACACGGAACGCTGTTTACCTTCCCGCTGGTAAGCAGTCCCTATTTATCTACTTGCACCCGAGGGTGCTTTCGAACTGCTAGGTTGGCAGGCGCTGGGACCGAACGACGGGAGCGCACCCCGCCGCGGAGATTCGAACCGCAACCTTTCGATCGGCAAGTCCTAGGCGCTGAGGCTTTAACCCACAGCGCCACCCGCGTCCCATTCAGCAAGCAATAGGGCCCTGGAAAGGTGTAGTCCTGGGTTTCTGGCACCAATTTACAACCAGAAAAATAGGTGGGTTTTAGAGTAAGGAGAGACACCATAGCCAGCTGCTTTTTGTATTTTCTAATGTAATAAATATCTGGAAATATTTAGGTTTGTTTCATTTCCTTTGCTTAAAACTCACATTTCCCCCCATTCAGTTCATGACAAGAGACTTGGCAATAAATGGCTGGCATTTGTTATTCACATGGGGAGGGGGTTAACCATTTTTGGCCCAGGTGCCACATTGACCACTGCACAACCCAATTATTTTTAGTTGTTTTGCTTTGTTGCTCTGTTGTTTGCCAGCCAGGGCTCCTCTGCAAGGAAGCGCAAAAAAAGAAATGGTATAAAAAGAAACAACAACAGCTCCCATCATCCCTGGCCGTTGGCCATGCTAACCGGGGCTTATGGAAGTTGTAGTCCAAAGGTTCTGGAGGGCCACAGATTCCACACTTACATCTTTTTTTAATGTTAAAAGCTTACCTGCTTCAAACCTTATCTTCCAGTCTTTGCTGTTGAAGTTGCTATTGATGATGGTCCAGAAAATATCAGCTCCATGTGGGAGAGACAGAGCATGAAGAAGGAGGGGCACCGCCAGCGAAGAAAGCTGGGAGAATTCCGATTTGACAACTCTCCATAAGCTGGGGGAGAGAGGTGACACAAGCAAATCAGCTTCTTGCAATCTGTTTATTTTCCCAACTTCACAAAATGGTTGCATTACTTTGCTGAGAGCATAATGGAAGCTGCTGCTCCAGGAACTTCTTACTCCTCCCTGGAGAGCCAGAAAACCCAGTTCCAGCACTGTTTTCCCTCAAGGAGATGCAGGGGGAAATTATCTTCCCACCACACCCAGATGTACCATGATCCTGCCACTCAAATGGCAGGTTTAAAATAGGAGTGATAAGCAAATGATGTGTGCTGACACCATCTCCTATATACAGGGTAGCTCAGTCGGACCTCCTATGGTCTTCAACAACTCAACTGGTATTCAGAATTATATGGCCAGGACTGTCTACAAAGCCACAATTTCTACCTTTGATCACCTGCATGTGAATTTCATGAATTCAGTGGTTTCCCTCCACAAACCACTAGTTTAAACAATGGGCTTGAAACAGGGATGGGGTGAAGGCCTTCCTGATGTTCTAGGATTACAACTTCTACCACCCCTGAGCTTTAGCCATGCTGGCAGTGGATGATGGGAGTTGGAGTCCACCAACAGCAGAACCTCAGGAGGTTGTGGGCTCTCCTTCCTTGGAGGTTTTTAAGCAGAGGTTGGATGGTCATCTGTCACTGACGCTTTAGCCGAGATTCCTGAATTGCAGGGGGTTGGACTAGATGACTCCTGGGTCCCTTCCAACCCTACGATTCTATGATCCTGTGAACATCAAGAGGTCTACAGGTTCCCCAATGCAGATTGAAAAGAAACATTTAGTAGTTTGTTAGCTGTCACCCATAACTGATTGGCTTTAGCCCAGTCTTCCCTGACATTGGTCCTCCATATGTTTTGAACTACAGCACCCATCATGCCTGACCACTGGCCATTTTGGTTGGGGCTGATGGGAGTTGCAGTCCAAAACACCTGGTTGCTGCTTTAGCCTACAAGCTTGCACTAGCTTCATATAAAGTACCAACTCTTCTCTTGGGCGAAAATAGTATACCTGGCAATCAGCATATGGTCCTGAACGTAGGCTAGGAACTGTGGGTAGTCCTTCCTTGCAATGTATAAACACTCTCCGTGAAGGCAGAGAATCTTCAAGCAGTTGAGCATGTTAAATAGAATATCTGGCTCTTCAAACCGTGCCATTTCCTTTGCCAAATTTAGAAACAAGCAGACAAAATACCATGCAATTAATCAGAAACGCCAAGCAGAAGTAATAAGACCAGAGCACTTGGTACTATAATTCTGAGCTAAAGCAGAACTGCATCAATTGAACCATGAACTAATATTAACATAAATAGCAATAGAGACTCAGGGCAATTTAAGCTGCCTGTATGTTAATACTTTCTGGGAGATTGTCCATGCTTGTGACTACTGAAAACCAGTAAACATTATTAAAAGAAAAGCACTCACACTTTCAGGGAGAAATATAGTGATATCAGCATACAAGTGGAACAAACTTCTACTTACATAGTGAGGTTTCATTTTTGTCATCCCCCCCCCCTCCTCCTGCACCCAAAATCTTCTCCAGTGGGTTGGGGGACTTCTTTATCTTACTTCCCCCCTCTCCACTTAAAGAGTTTATCAAAATGATCAAACAAATGGTGCCCCACAGTTTACCAGTCGCAAAATCATTATTCAATGGGAGTGTCTTATCAAGAGACGACTTTATGACATAATCAAATCCACAAATACTTATTTTTTTTAAAAAAAAAAAAGTTGAACTTTACCTGCAATATTGTATAGATAAGTTTCAGTGTCACTGGAAGCTGCTGGTAACAGAATTTCCTCTCAGTGTCATTTTTGATGGCTGCTATAAAAAAGGCATATGCAAAGGTTCACAGACAATTTTTTAGAAAGAAAGAAAGAAAGAAAGAAAGAAAGAAAGAAAGAAAGAAACCCACAGCTCCCATATATCAGCAGCAGTTATGATCCCCTGTAAAATTAAAAGCAAGGTGAAACATCCAAATTTCTAAGGCCTGTTTAGAAAACAGTCAGTGAGCGAGACGGGCATAGTTCCAGTAGGAAAGCATTTTGTAAGGATAGAACCAGCACAAAATAGGCCCTGTCACTCTTGTTCACCAACATGACAGATCATATCCATCTGTCAAGACTTTTTTGCCTGATCTTACGGTCTACAAAAAACACACAAGATGTAACCGGCTGTGTTCTTAGATAAATAAGGTATACTATTTAATGTGCTTTAACTACTGATGAAGCCCAGGGTGGCAAAACAAGGCCAAAAGCCTTGTCTAGACTCTGTGAAAGGATTTTGTAGAACTGTAACAACCTTTCATGTGGATTGTTTGGACTTTATGAACAGACAGGTGGAATAGACACCATTACACGGATGGACCTTATGCATGAACTGACTAGAGAATGATCTGATCCACTGGGTCTTCTGCTTTGTTCGTTTGTTGAACTTTATGAGTTACTTTTGTTGAAATTTGATACAATGAATAGTGTAGTCTCGTGTGTTCATTGAGGATGCTTTACGTGACCAAAGGTTTGTTTGTTGTTGTGATCTTAGGGTCTAGGCAGGTTCGTTCAGGGGGTCTTTCAAATAACCTGGTGCAAAGCCATTTAGGGCTCTAAATGTAATCACCGGCACATTAAACTGAACCCAGAAACACACTGGCAACCAGTGTAGCAGATATAAAATTTGTGTTATATGTTCAGATTGTCTAGGCCCCACAAGAAACTGGGCTATTTGTGTTTGTGGAGGCCAAATGTTTTTTCCCTGACACAGGAGTGAGGGGCAACCTGTGGTGCAGACCCCTCACACAGCTATGGTACCTGGGATCCATGTTCAACCAAAATACACAGGATTCTTGTGCGGGTGGTGGAGGAGCCATGCCTTTTGAAGTGGTATAAGAGTGCTTTAAATGTATGGCATGGATGTATTGAAAGTGTTTGAATTCATGCCATCAAACAAGCACTAGATTTGGTGGCCATCGTAAAATCCAGGTGGTTGTAAAGTTTTGAAACACAGTTGCTCATCTCCAGTTTACCTGTGTTTTCCGTTGTCTCTGTGTGATTTCCTGGGTTTTCTCCATGCTTTGATGCTGATTTGTTCTCTGCCTCCCCTTCCATTCCTATAATGAACTCAGGTCTAGAATCTAGAAGACTGTCCTCCAGGTTATCTGTAGGTTCCTTCAAAAACCAAATATGAAGTGACATTGATTTTCAGATGCCTACATTTACATGTTCTTAGATCAAGCATTCCTTAGGAGGACATCTTAAGACATCTTAAGATGGATCAACAGACAACAGACTTGGTTTAATTTTACTTTTGTGTTGTATTTACTAAATACAGATGTACCTTGGTTCTCGAACAGAACGTGTTCCGGGAGTCCGTTCTACTCCCGGAACTGTTCAAAAACCAAGACACAGCTTTTGATTGGCTGCAGGAGTGTCCTTTAGCCAATCGGAAGCCGTGGAAGCAGCACCGGACGTTCGGCTTCTGAAAATCATTGGAAAACCAGAATACTCACTTCCACTTTCCAACCGTTCGGGAGCCGAAACGTTCCAAGGCATTCCAAGTTCCAAGGCATTCAGCAACTGTACTAAACCAGGCAAGCAAGCCAGGATTCAGTATCAGGGTTAAGGTATATACAGATGCGCTGCCCTATCAAAAAGTCAGCAATCGTTGCAGGGGGGAGCAGGAAATGGGAGGAATTGAACTGATTCCCTGCCACGCTCTCCTTTCCCAGGGTCTGATTAGTGCAACTGCTAATTTCTGATGGCGCTATGAATAGGCAGTCCTGGTGTCTGCATCAAGGGAAGAACCCGACACTCATAATTGTGCGCGTGGCTCCTCAGCCAGCCAGAGCAGGGTGGTTATGCGGGGAACCTTTTATAGCCCAAGGGCCACATTTGCTGGTTGGCAACCTTCCAGGAGCCACGTTCTGGGGGTGGTCAGGGCAGAGGCAAAAGCAAGGAGAGCAATGGCTGCAACTCTTAACTTCGTACAATAGGCTCCGTTCTAGCCAGGCAAAAGTAAGTGGTTTCTACACACTTAAACACATGCATCTTTCCATCCAGGCAATATGCAAAGCATCCCTGAGTCTACAACAGGTACAAGCAAGAGGTGTTGCTTGAACACTACATCAAGGGTAGTGTGCGCAGAGTGTTGCACATTTGTTTATCGCTTACCACTAGCCGGATTTCTTCTTTGGGGGCTAGTCTCTCCAGCAACTCACAAGCCAGCTGATAGCACAAGATACTGGACTGACACAGGTTGCATTCAATGGCCTTCTCGTCTTTTTGACAGGTGTGAGAGCCACCCCAGGGGGCTTGGAACACATTGTTGATGATAGAAATAATGTCTTTGGATATGCTGTTCTCTAAACCCAGGGTAATGCCGTCATCTTGCAATTCCATCTGAAAAGAAAGTTTTAAGGAGCATAATTAAGGAAGCAACTGAAACACACGCTTGACATAAGACAAAATCTATAAGCAAGCACCTCCTAAGCTACTTATTTTCTTTAAAAAAAGAAAGACAGATGTTCCATGCGTTCAAAACAGCTGCGTAAGAAGCAGAAGTCAACAGGTGAAAATCACTACTCCTCCAAGCCAGGAAAAACTGCAACTGTTGAAATTCTTCTGGCCAAGCTGCTGTTGAAAGTAAACAATCTATATCAGGGGAATAAAGCAGATGTGGGTGATCTGGGGCCTCCAGATGTTGCCCCCAACATCCCTAACTGTTGGCCATACTGGCAGGGGCTAAGGGGAGTTTGAGTTCAGAGGTGGCTGGTGTGCCGCAGGTTCTCTAACCAGTCTACAAAATGTGAGGCTGGAGGAGATCGCCCGAATAACAACAAATAATATGAGTAGAGAAAAGGAAGCTTAGGTCCTGGGGTTAGTAGCATGTAATCTGATTTGCTTTGTCCCAAAGCCGCACCAACTTCAAGTGGGAAGAAATGCATCCACAACCTTGGGAAGTCCAATTTTACCAGGTTCTCACTTTCTTTGGGCTACATTGTTTGCTACTAACATAAACATGGATTAGGTAACAAGGAGTGCTGCAACTTCCTGGGCCACCCATTACACTAATATGTGTTCCTCTCTTTGCAAACTGGATCTCGGAAAACAAGCTGAGACTATTCTATGCATCCAAAATCTCATTGTGCAAATGCAGAACCAAGCATCACAAGTGACTCGCACTCTTGGATATTGCATGGTTCCCATGTACAGCATTTATAAACAACAACAGCGTTATTAGATAACCCTCCAGAAACTCATGCATCACTCTGAAGCTTTATTTCCATCCTCGTTTAAAATGCCAGAATTCTCTTTTGCATTGTCACCTGCTTTAAGATGAGGTCGAACATCAGGATGAAACAATTCAGATTCATTTCTTCATCATCGCAGTCGAAGTCAATAGCCCTCCCTCCTCCTCCTCCTCCTCCTCCTCCTCCTCCTGGGTGCCCGAAGTTCTTGAAAGGACTACGGAAGGGGCTTCGCATGGGGCTGCGAAAAGGACTCTGAAATGGGCTTGGGAACGGGCTCAGTGTATTATGCTGAACTCTGTGCCCTGGATCAGAGGCAATGCTCACCTAGAGAAGTATGAAGAACCCACAAAATCAGTGCTAAGCTCTTTCCGACTGACTAGCATGAAGCAAACACATCAACATTTTGCCATAGAAACAAGGAGGCAGTTCATTTAAAGTAGGGTCGTCAAATGATTTGGGAGAAATGCCCTGCCTTGCTTCTGTGCATTTAACAGCAGGCTTCTGTGGAGCAAAACCTTTTTAAAAACAGCATGGAGATCATCATTATTACCTGCTATTGATCAAGCTGCACATGAGTTAAGCATCACTTTAAAATAAAGAAAGAAAAAGGTGACAACAATATCTCAAAGGTAACTTCCCAGAAATCACACCTAAGCACATCTACAAAGTGGTTTAAAAATGTCTTACTGGGATTGATGAAGTATTTCTTAAAACGAAACTGTTCACAGGCATAATACAGAGAAATATAGGTGGCCTGGCTTAAATCATGTTAGAATGATGTGACCGAGGGTCAAGTTAGATGTGGGACATCATTCACACAATTAGAAACTGCATGAATGTTTTTAAGTAAACAGCAAGCTCAAAGAACCTGGTCCCAATGGGGAACCTGGTGGAAGGAAAATTTAACACTTTACTACCCACTGTGATCCCAATGGATTGGGCCCTAGGCACATGCTTTTTGGATTGGGAAGAAAGCTCCCATTCACACAGATTTCTTTTCCTATGCAAATAGCAGGGATTGGGGAGTAGGGCACTCCAGAAAGGAACCCCAGCAAGTGGCAAAAGGTAGAAACCACTCCATGCACCTACCATTTACATTTTTTTTAATTAAAAAAAAAACCATTCGCACAAAAGTCTTTAAAAACTTGTTACATTTATATACTGCCCTTCGTCTGAAGATCACAAGGTGGTTTACAACATAAAATTGCAAGGATGAAATCACATCCAACTTTGGCTCTGATCATAAACACATCTACATGTAATTAAGCCTCACCAGGTTCACCGTGGTTTACTTTTCAGTAAGTGTGTTCAGTTGCAAATGCTACATACTCTTGTGTCACTGAATTCAGTGGAGTTTAGAAAACAACACGCTACGTTTTCGCTGGATTTCACCAGCTGCCTTTGCCAAAAGAGGTGAGACATGTTTTTTCCCTCTTATCATAAAGGTAAACTGATAATGAATTACCCTTCGAGCTGCAAGGTTCCCAGTTAGTTCCGTTACTCTTGATTTCCTCTGATTTGCCAGCTCTTTTACAGAATTAACCCCATCAGAAAACATACTGATCAGTAGCTGAAGAGGGACCACAATGTCTAATTCAGACAACACCTGAGAGAGAGAGAGAGAGAGAGAGAGAGAGAGAGAGAGTTCTCAGATTAGACCAAAAATGCAGTGAATGCTAATATTAGCACTAGGCCAAAATGAACAGTGAACTTAAACAGGCATTTAACATAGGGGAGTGCCATTTTCCCAAAAAAAGAGGTGCCAGGGGCTGGAGTGAACTGGGTCCAGACAAAACTGTATTGCGTACACAGCCTAAGGCTGCTGCATCAGGTGCCTGAAGCTGTATTATACCCATATTGTGGAAGAGGAGGTAACAAGACTGAAGGGTAGTGACTTAGAATCATAGAGTTGGAAAGGACCCTGAGAGTCATCTAGTCCACCTCCCTGCAATGAAAGAATCTCAACATGCTTGTCAGGTTTCAGTGAATTCCGATCCTCCCCCCTCTCACGGCAGACAGCCAAGGAAGTAGACAAGGAAGCTCTTACCGAGTCTTTATTCAATATTCACAGTGAGAGGCCTCTGTACGCTGCCTCTTGGGTTAATGGCATTGCTCCAACTGAGTTCCTCCCCCACTTCCCCTTAAGATGGCTGCCAGGGGCAAACTGTCTCTGAGTCCTTTGCTCTTCCACTTTCAATGCACACCATGTTCTGGGAGAAGGGGTCAGAAATGTTCTCCAGTGATAATGTGTCAGCTGGCAGCTCTGGCTCTGGCTCCTTCTCTTCTCCCAACACCTCCCCAACTCTTCTGTTCACCTGTCTATGAGCTGTGACCTTCCTCACACCACTGCTGTAATTTGACACTGCCTTCCTCTTCTTTGGAAGCTTCAGGATGAGGGGGGATGGTCTCCACCATTCCTCCTCAGTCTCGCACCCCTCAGTCCAGTCCCTGACAATGCTGCTTATAGCTCTTGAGCTATGAAATGGAATTTTCTTCCTGGCTCGCAGGCACATGCTTCGCTTACAGCAAGCTCTTACCACCCAGAGGCGGCATGTCCTGTTTGTCAGGAGTACAGCCTACACTCGAATGGGACCCTGGCAGAGACACATGCCCGACTGGCATGTTCTCTCCCTCCTGGTCAATTGTTTGGGAGCTTCAAAAGCTTTCTTCAGCCCAAACATCACAGCGACCAATGCCAACTGACACTGGCACACTTAGGAATTCGCAGAGTTTGCGCATCAAGCGTAACAGATCTCGGCAACGCAGCATTTTGGCTAATCTGCTTTATTTACATATAAACACACACGGAACACTGCAACATGGCTCCCTCTCTCTCTAGCATCAGACAGCAAAGAGAAAAGGAACAAAGGACAATAGTCCCACTTCACGGAACACAGTAACACAAACATCCTGTCTCCGTCACATCCCACTCTGTGGAGTCAAAACATACACCATCATGTGAAAGACAACAATCCCATGACTGCAATCATGGAGCAGGAATTCTAACACTGTTTCACTGACAGGGGAGAAGCGGGATGTGCCACCCTACTGGCTCACCCCTGTCGAAGCCTCGCTTACCCAGGTCACATGGTGGCACCTGCAAGATATAACCAGAAGCCGCTGCCACTTCTCTGCCAGCAGCAAGGCAGGGCACCTGCGGGGGGGACTGTCTCTGGGGGTTCTGCCACCCAAGGAAGCTGCCTCAGCATGCCTCGTGAGCAGGCCGGCCCTGATACCCCCCCAAAACAGCAATGGGTTTACAAAGCAAACCAAATCTCTGCTTGGGAAGGCAGGTCGAAAATCCAGTAAATACTGATACATAAAAGCCATGCTGCTGCTAACGGAGTGTTAATAAAATGATAATGATAATTATTTTATTATTTATACACACACACACACACACACACACACGTCTGGCTTGGTTTCCCCAGCCGCTCTGAACGGCTTTCAGCAAAACAATAAAAACATAATAAAACATAAAACTCTAAAAACCTCCCAATACAGGGCTGCCTTCAGATGCCTTCTACAGCTCTTTATCTCCTTGAGATTTGATGGTAGGGCGTTCCACAGGGAGGGTGCCACTAACTATGGTAACTATGTTTAACTATGAGGGTTAGTGAATTGTTATAATCCTGTTGGTACAGAGACAACGTTGACCTGATCATAGGAATGAAGTGGGAGCACTTACATGAAGCCAGAGTAAAGCCTGCTCTTGTACAGAAGAAGGATATCCCGTAAACCGACAGCTTATGAAGCCAAACATCTCCTCCATGGAAAAAGGGAGCGGGCACAGCTCAATATCAAACATTTTGCTACAAAGCACAAAAGACAAAAAGGCGTATCAGTAAGTTCTTCTCGCAATCTCTTTTCACAAAAGACCAAAAGTTGTACATAACATGAGAAGAATGAAACCTTTGTATTTGTTTAAGCAAATAAAAAAATTCCTTCCAGTAGCACCTTAGAGACCAACTAAGTTTTTTATTGGTATGAGCTTTCGTGTGCATGCACACCTCTTCAGATATGTATTTGTTTGTTTCTCAAACCTATAAATGGCCTTCAGGCAAAGGTGCCTCTCAATATAGTTTACTGTTATATGAAATAAAATACCTGCAGGTTCCGCTTTACAAACACAATGCATTCTCTGGAATTCGTTCCTTAGGTAAGTGTTTGCATAACGAGTCAACAATGTCCACTGATGCCTATGGGGACATTTCTAATACATTCCCAACCACAGAATTTTGACACAAACACACCTGCCCTGCTAAAGCAGGGGAAACCCAGAAAAAAATGATCTCTGATTTGTCCAGTCTCTCCCCCCTCCCTCAGCCTACCAGTAAGAGGCAAACAAGAAGAGAAAGCATGCTTTCTGTCCAGGTATCTGAATCTGTGGTGCTCACAGTGAGGTTTGGGTACTAATACCTTATGTTCAGATAAGTGAATTTTCGCAGAGTGAATTTTCATAAAGCAGGACCTGTGTGTCTAATGTTCCCTTCAACCAATAGTAAAAACCAGCAGTAATTTTATTTTATAATATTTCTTGCCTGCCCTCCACAGTAAAATCCAGGGCAGATTGCAAAAATAGCATAATGCAAATTGAAAACCAAATAGAACTACTCATCCATATACAACAATCAGGTTAATCAGGTTAATCTGAAGCATAAACTGGCAACCCTGTCTCCGTTCAATTTTAAAACCATGGCCCATCTGTAGACCTTTATGACTACAGAAAAACCATCAAAAGTGGTGAACAGGACCAAGGACCCTCTGATTCCCCTATAATTTGAGCACTGGCCCCAAATCAAATCGCCCGCTTATTGAAAAGAAACAACCTGTGCTTCACTCAATGATTGAGAAGTAATGAGCACCCCAAATTTCACAACTGATGGATTTGAAGCTTAAAGCATTCCCTCTTCCACATGATAAGCTGCTTTAAGGTGCCTCCAGATGTGTGAAGCAATATATATAAATACAATGGACTAAAGAGTAACTATGGGACATGACATGGGTGGTGCTGTGGGTTAAACCACAGAGCCTAGGACTTGCCAATCAGAAGGTCAGCGGTTCAAATCCCCATGATGGGGTGAGCTCCCGTTGCTCAGTCCCTGCTCCTGCCAACCTAGCAGTTCAAAAGCACGTCAAAGTGCAAGTAGATAAATAGGTACCGCTCCGGCGGGAAGGTAAACAGCGTTTCCGTGCGCTGCTCTGGTTCGCCAGAAATGGCTTAGTCATGCTGTCCACATGACCCAGAAGCTGAACGCCAGCTCCCTCGGCCAATAAAGCGAGATGAGCGCCGCAACCCCAGAGTCGTCCGTGAGGTACCTTTACCTTTACCTTTAAAGAGTAACTAACTTTGGCGTTCTATTTTCGAAAGCCCAGATGCCATTTTTCCCCCGCTGAAATTTGATTGACACATGCACAGAAGTCTCTACCAAGAGTTGGAAAGCTTTCACATCCTCCTACTTACCTTAATACTTCCCTGAACTCCTTCAGCTGATTGTCTGGCACCTCAGTCCTGATGGCTTCCAGCCATTCTGGCATAATGCAATCCCACACAGGTTGGTTGATTACATTGTACGGAATTAAGCACAGGATCCGGTTCAGACCTTCCTTCAACTGCGTCACCGTGCTGCAGGACTTGTCCCAGTATCCACCCACCTAAGGGAATTATGGGGGGGGGGAGACTTCATTAAGGACTCTTTCCCCCCCTTCAAAACAGTCCCACACATACATGGCACCATGCAGTCATGAAACACTACTGAATAATCAACAACAGTACATTTTCTTCTCTCCTATAGCAAGAACAATGAAAGTGAAGCTAAACTCTGCAATTTGAGGTGGCCCAAAGAGCTTGTGATGGCTTGTGCCCAATGGGACTTGGAGGACGGAAGGTAGAGCGGCCATGAGTAGGTGGAGCTCATTCTTGATTTGCCCCCTCCCCCTTCCTGTTGAGTTCCAGAAAGGCAACACTGAGATTAAGGAGGTGCTGAATGACAGCTCATAGTGCCAGGAAAAAAAGGAGGTAGGACAGGAGATTGGCTGGGAGCAGAGTGAGGTTGACAGGGCAACGCTCCATTCTCCCCAGTGGGTCAACCTCCACTCAGAGCACGGTTCACAACAAGCTACTGTCAGAAGAAAACATGGGCAGACTCCTCACCCTTGCAAACTCCATCGGTTTAGGAAGGAGGCACATCACCATGACATCAAACCGGACATCGCACACTGTCTTCAGCCATTTGGTGACAAACTGGGGCTTGAGTTTCTCCACCAGGCTGCCAACTTCGTCATCCATCATGTAGGCCGTGGAATGGAACCACTGGAAGACCATGCTCACAAGCCGAGCCAAGCTCTCCGTGGGGGTGTTCTCGCTCGGGGTGCAAAGGCTTACCTGGAAAACATGTTTTGTTCAGACGTCAGAGTAAGTTTCAGCTTTCTCTTGCAAGCACCCTCATTGCAGTGGGAGGAAAGAGATGTGTTAGGATGTGTGCAACTGGAAAGTCTTTGGAAAAGACCACGAGGAGGGACAAGGCTGCTATCAAGCTTGTGCAACACTACTTGGAAAAGCAGTATGTGAATGTTAAACAAAGAAGCAACAGACCCACTTAAACCCTCCTGGCCCTGCTAAGGTCTCAGATCAAGTAAGTTCTGCAGGCTTTGTAGCCTTCTTGGTAGTGGCACCCACCCTGAGGAATGCCCTCCCACCAGATGTCAAAGAGAAAAACAACTACCAGACTTTTAGAAGACATCTAAAGGCAGCCCTGTTTAGGGAAGCTTATAATGTTTGACGGACCATTGTATTTTAATCTTTTGTTAGAAGAAAATCCAGCCAGATGGGCGGGGTATTATTATTATTATTATTATTATTATTATTATTATTTCCAGAACCTACAAAACCTGTTCGAGAAGTGACCTCTGGAAAATTATACAAAGTCTGTTTCATATCTGCTTTTCTAGACTATGTAGCTCTGCAATAAATTATGGCATTATAGTAATCTCTTTAGAATCCAAAGAAGAAGAATGTGAAAGCAAAAGAAACTCACCAAAAACCAAATTCCAAACTGGCTCAGAAGGCGCTGGTCATTCTTGTCATCATCTTTGTTATCAAAGTCTGTGTTGTCCAAAGAATGATGTGAAGAGGATAAGCCCAGCTGTCTCCTGCGATTCAGCTCATACTCCCGTTGCTCTGCATGGAGTTCAGCCTCCTTCAGCAAGCTAAACAACAACATCAGGTGTCTCTAAACAGATGCCAAAAATACAGCTGTGCACAAGGCCCCACATTTATTATTTTATGTTTTTCTCTATTGCCTTTGATTTTATGGCAAACCCCTCCTCACAAGGCGCCTTCTATTTAAAAAATAATAATAATCCAGTGTATACAGCATCATGTTTCAAGAAAAGCAGCAATTGAAAGGAGCAGTCTCTAAGATAGTTCATGGGCCACCAGCACACCCTTACTGAAAAATTTACTAAAAACAAATTAAGACACTTTCGAATTATCGCCAATATAAATCTTCAAATGCAGGGATGGGGAGCCAGTAGCCATCCAGATGTTGTTGGACTACAACTTCCATCAGCCCCAACCAGCACAGCCAATGGTCAGGGGTGATGGGAGTTGTAGTCCAACACCATCTGGAAGGCCACAAGTCTCCCACGCCTGCTGCAAGAGAAATCGCAGCTTGAAAAGTGGGTTTTTTCTGAGTCTGCTTAAAAACATGAACTGATAGGGTCATATGCATAACTTCTGGGAGGAAATTAAATATCCATGGGGCTTTGTCTCTGATTATCTTTTTTTTTTAATAAATAATTTTTATTCACTTTCCAATAAACATTTTTTCCAGATTTAACATTTGTTTTGACATAAACATCTTTGTCTCTGATGTCTCTGATTATCTTATAGGCAGGTTGACAAGCAGGGCCTCTGAAGCTGATCTCAGGATGCGGGCAACCTCATTATTAGTAAAAGCAGTCCATTAAGTAACCTGTTCTCCTGCCATATATGTTCCTTGATTATGCTACATTGAGAACTGTAGGAGCTCATCTGGTGTATTATTGTCCATCAATTGTTTTATGGAGACATCTACTTTACAAAGTACCAGAGGCAGAGGGTTAAAGCAGTGGAGAACAAGTAGCTCCAGACCCTTGGTGCTGCTAATATAAACTATGCTCATCTCTATGTGTTCATTATTCTCCAAACAGCATAATTATTTGGACAGCCACTTTTAGGTCTAGGTCCTGAGTGGGCCGACTTCAGATTACTGCTCAGCTGTGAAGCTCACAGTGTGATCGAAAACCGATCCCTCTGGGTTGCATCCAACTAAGTCAGAACTCAGAGCAGGCCCATTGGAACCAACAAGCGTTTGTTCGCCAGGACCAGCTTAGGCCTATTGCTTTCGATGGGTCTACTAAGTCAGATAACCCTCTGTCTGATCTGAACCTACCTCAAAGGGTTGTTGTGAGGCAAAAATAGGTTGCCCTGAGCTCACTAAAGGAAGGGATTGAATTATTAAGTTAAATTAAATTATTCAACGTGTAATAAACTGAGAAACTCCTCTTATACGTTACTTTAAATAAAATTTAAAAATAGCAATGCAACAAATGGAAACACATCAAATGAAAGAAAACCAGTTTGTTAGGAAGCTCCTCGTGCTGGTCAGTAATTGATCTTCTGCTGTAAACTACAAGTTGAATCGCACTTGATGTCTCGCATTTCAGGGGGGCAATTTTCCTGGCTTGCGCATCTTGTCTCGCTATGTTTCACCCCTGCAGAGGGAGCTACATAATCACATGGGCAGGGCTGTTCTCCCCTTTCTCCTCCCCCTCATGTTCACTTTCACTCCAAAAGCCACCGCTCTAATTTTATTGCTTCCTGCAAGTTGTTTCTTCAAAGGGATGAGGGAAAGCAGCAGTTGAAACTGACAAACTGCAACAGTCAAAGGCTTTATTAATTCCTTCTCCTCACCTCCCCTTCTCCAGGCATCAGAAACAGCTGCTTAAATTCATTGTTTCCTGAAGCAGTTACCTCCTATCTACTTTCGGTACCATACTTCCTCCCCACCCCCCTTTTTACACTTTTTAATTAGCGAGAATGCACCTACATTTCCTTCTCTTTTCTTAAGTGTTATTTTGCACCTGCTGAAGTGAAATAGCAGGAATTAAAAATAAAATGAAACAAATTAGCGCCTGCAGCCCAAGGGAAGAAGTTTGTGGGGTTTATCCAGTCTCCTCCCTCCTGCTGAGCTTTGAAAGGATAATTGGGTTAAGCAGAGAATAGCACTGCACAATCAAAATATGGATACTGGGGATAAATTATATAGTGGCGTTTAGGCTGCCGAAAAGCTTTGCTGCATCAGGAGATGCTGCCCATTTGTTCTGAAGGCATAGCAGCCAACATGATGCTCTCAGGATGTTGTCAGACTACAACTCCCACCTCCCCTGCTCATTAGCCATGCTGCTTTGGGCTGCTGGGAGATGAAGTCCAGCAACATTTT
This sequence comes from Podarcis tiliguerta, assembly GCF_965153285.1. NCBI lineage: Eukaryota > Metazoa > Chordata > Lepidosauria > Squamata > Lacertidae > Podarcis > Podarcis tiliguerta. The sequence goes on along the minus strand of NC_139534.1, from coordinate 113,716,069 downwards.
GGGACAGCTTAAGGTAAAGGACCCCTGGACGGTTAAGTCCAGTCAAAGGCGACTATGGGGTGCAGCGCTCATCTCGCTTTCAGGCTGAGGGAGCCAGCTTTTCTCCACAGACAGCTTTCTGGGTCATGTGGCCAGCATGACTAAACCACTTCTGGCACATTGGAACACCATGATGGAAACCAGAGCACACAGAAATGCTGTTTGCCCTCCTGCCTATAATAATAACAATAATAATTTATTATTTATACCCCGCCCATCTGGTTGAATTTCCCCAGCCACTCTGGGTGGCTTCCAATCAAGTGCTAAAAACAATACAGCATTAAATATTAAAAACTTCCCTAAACAGGGCTGCCTTCAGATGTCTTTTAAAGAGAAGATAGCTGCTTATTTCCTTCACATCTGAAGGGAGGGCGTTCCACAGGGTGGGAGCCACTACCGAGAAGGCCCTCTGTCTGGTTCCCTGTAACCTCACTTCTCACAATGAGGGAACTGCCAGAAGGCCCTCGGCACTGGATCTCAGTGTCCGGGCTGAACGATGGGGGTGGAGACGCTCCTTCAGGTATACAGGACCGAGGACGTTTAGGGCTTTAAAGGTCAGCACCAACACTTTGAATTGTGCTCGGAAACGTACTGGGAGCCAATGCAGATCTCTCAGGACCGGTGTTATGTGATCCCAGTGGCCACTCCCAGTCACCAGTCTAGCTGCCGCATTCTGGATTAATTGCAGTTTCTGGGTGACCTTCAAAGGTAGACCCACGTAGAGCACATTGCAGTAGTCCAAGCGGGAGATAATTAGAGCATGCACCACTCTGGCAAGACAGTCCACAGGCAGGTAGGGTCTCAACCTGTGTACCAGGTGGAGCTGGTAGACAGCTGCCCTGGACACAGAATTAACCACTGGTGTGCTTTTGAACTGCTAGGTTGGCAGAAGCTGAGACAGAGCAATGGGAGTTCACCCCGTTGCAGGGATTTGAACCACCAACTTTTTGTTTGGCAAGCCCAAGAGACTCAGTGGTTTGGGCCACAGCGCCACCCGCTACCGTGTTGAGCTCTAAGAGCTTAGAATGATTTCCATGCACGGATGGAAGAGGGAATGGGATAGACAAGAGCAGGATTTGGGTTCTGCGTGTGTTCACCTGCCTGCTGTGAGTTACCTGATAACAGCTTCCACAGTACAAACTAGCTCCTCAGCCCCACACTCCCGAGTGTTGATAGGAGGCGGCGATGTCTGGTAGAGATGTGTCTCAGCTGTTGCCCCAACTTCACTGCTGTGGTGGTTGGAGTGGCATCGTTTGCAGTAGCGCACTGGCCTGTTCCCATGGCGACCGCAGCAGCCGGCAGAGAAACATGTGACAACAGCCCTCCTAACATGCGAGCTACAGTTCTGGAAAGAAGCAATGTAAGTGCCATTAAGCCCATCACAGTGACTGAGAGGAAGAATCAAAGAGCTATCTATTCAAAGAATTAGCAGCTTATCCAGCAGGAGGGAGAGAAACACATATGTGTGTAGTTTGAATTTTAGGTAAAGGTAAAGGGACCCCTGGCCGTTAAGTACAGTTGTGGACGACTCTGGGGTTGTGGCGCTCATCTTGCTTTACTGGCTGAGGGAGCTGGCATTTGTCCGCAGACAGCTTCCGGGTCATGTGGCCTGCATGACTAAGCCACTTCTGGCAAACCAGAGCAGCACACGGAAACACAGTCTAACTTCCCACCAGAGTAGTACCTATTTATTTACTTGCACTTTGATGTGCTTTCAAACTGCTAAGTTGGCAGGAGAATTTTACTTGGATGTGATTTGGTGAAATTGGCTGGCTTGACTTCTGTGAAATGGGTGTTCTGCAGGAGCAGAACATGGGTTTCAAATGATTGGCTTTTTTAGCAGCCATTTTGTGGCTGCCTATGCCCTCCCACATGGCACCCATTTTGTGGCAACACACAGAACTTTTGCAAAATTCCAAGTGTGCCCTCCGAAACACTAAATCATACCCCTGGTCAATGTGTGCATTTTAAAAGATGATAGGTGAATACTTACTGTAAATAATGTCACTTAAGTTCATCATATCAAAATCAGTAGGGCTTATTTCAGAGAAAATAAGCTTAGGATGGCGCATGGTATTAATGCAAGTGAATTCCAATTTTTTTGGAGGATGTATATATTTCAGTTTTAGCGACATGGAATCTTACACTGCTTCTGTTGTCAAATGCACATGTTTTATGAAATTATTACATTGGCAAGTTCCCCCAAATAATTCTGGGAGCTGCAATTTGTTAAGGGCACTGGAAATCGTAGCTTTGTGAGGGGGGAAACTACAATTCCTAGGATTATCTGGGCAAAGTAATGTGATTTATATGTGTGCTGAATATGCTTTAAATGTATAGTGTGGAACTACTGTGGTGACTTAAAAAAGCCCAGAGTGCAGGAGGTAACTGACTCTACTCCCTGGGCCACCATTTTGCAACTGGCTGCTCCCACAATTTCATACATGGCTCCGCTTGGTTGATGCTGAGGTACTAGTTTTTTAAAAAATAAATAAAGCAGACCCCACAAGTCTGCCATACACAATGACACAAGGAACTTTGAACAAGATATCTCATTTCCTCTTGCCATCTTCAGTCTCCTGCTCTAGGGTGAAATCTAGACACATATTAAAAAACACACTGTGAAAATGCTTTTTAAAAACCGTTTTGAAAAATATATTGAATTTGCCATAAGCTCACCATCGCCATCTAGTGTCAATTACGTATAATGCCCTTAAAACGCACTTAAAATGTTATATTTGCAGCTGTATAGCTGTGTCCTAGGTCTAATTGTGCCACAATTCCTTTATGTCATGGCGTGAGATAGGGAAAGGCAAGCAGTGCCTTGATCTTGTGTGTGTGTTTTAAATAAGAAGGCCATACTTTGATAGAATAGTTGTGACAACTCCAAGATGCAAAGCCTGGCTGAAGCAATTCCAGTCTGAGCAAACGAGAACAAATTGTTCATTTGAGGCGCTAAAAGGAATCACTAGATGAAAGTAAATTTGTAAGCATGCTTCATCTTGTTCTGCTGAAGCCTTTAAATTATCCTTGTAATCTCCATTCATTCCTACGGGCCTCGTGCCACAGCAATTATTTGTGGATTGCACTCACACCGAACTGCGCAAGGTGAAATGAATGGCAACAAGGCAGCGCTTGAAAATAGCCACTGAATATATCAACGCCCAGTAATCAGAAGCACAATGTCAACACGTTCCAGCAACATTCCACAGACTCCAATACGACAGAACCCTCCATCTCTTAACCAAAAACGACGACAATGGGAGAATATTTGCACTGCGTGTGACGACGAGATGAAATCACAGACAAAAATAAAAAGCTGAGAGTGATGCCCCATCACATAGATGGAAGAGTCTTACCTTCTTTTGACATATAGCAGAAATTTCGGCTGTAATGGGAAGGTAAACGGAATATCAAAACAGTTATGATCACTCCTTTGACAGGCTGATCTGGGGCCTTACAAGATATTCTAGAGAAAATTGAATTATGAGGTGGTGATAGTGTGGCCATCAAAAATCTTGTTTGCCTGTTCAGCACATTTATGTCTCCTAATAGCAGTTTCTGGGGATCGTGAACAGGAGAGTTGTATTGCACTAATGCCTCCATTTACATAGATGTTTGGTTGGAGACTTTGAGAACAGAATGCTGGACTAGATGGGCCTCTGGTTTGATCCAGCAAAGCTTCTCTTATTATATGTGTGCTGGAAACAGACCGCTAGCCATACAGAACGCTTCTAGAATGAGGCACCTCTTGTAGTTCTGTTTGCAAAGCTAAGCAGGTTTAGGCTTTGCAAGTATCTAGAATGGGACGTCTTTTGTAATTCAGAGCTTCTTTCTCTTACAGTTCTAAAACATGGCAGGTGTTCCCTGCTTCCCACCTGCATGGAAATGGTAAATGATTCTGGCCAGTCCAACGCAATGAGTAGTAGCATGACCCTGTTCTCCATACAGAGCCAGAGAATTCATCAGAGCAATATGCACAAGAAGAGAGGCACAGATGGTAAAAGGAGTCTGAGCCAAGAGAAGAGCTGGAATAGAGAGTGCCACTAAATTCGGGTTCGTAATAAATTGTTAGGCCTCCGTGGAGTAGAACTCCTGGCACCATACTCAGGGCTTACTAGAATCTGGATTTCACCACAAGAAGCACTGGCTGAACTCACAACAAATTACCCAAAAAATGTTCAGGGTTAGTGAAATACACGAAAACAGGATCAGCACCAGAGGGTGTCAAGACCTAGAATTTGCCAGGTTCCAGAATGGTGCTACCATTTCTGCTTTGCACAAAACACCCAATTCTGGAACCAGCACTGCATGAAGATTGCTAGACTAGACTACTATACTATACTATACTATACTATACTATACTATACTATACTATACTATACTATAATTGATATACAGTGCTATTTTTCTAGAAAAAGAGGTGCCAGAACTCAACATGAACACCTCCCTCGTTCTCTTAGAATGTCAATGGCGCCCACCTGAGAGGTGCTGGAACCGAGTTCCGGTGAGTTCTGACTGGAAAAAAGAGGCGCGTGGCTCAGGCGCACTGAAAGCCAGGCCCAGCGTTCACCCTCCTCAGGGATGAGACCCAGGGCGGCCTACACCCACTGCTCCCCCCTTCCTACACCACCAATCCAGCTTTTATTTGTTGCAATCAGAGCTGCTTCCTTTCTGCTGCTGTTCAGCTTCCCGCGAAGAATACACGATTCATCTCACTGTGTACTATTTAATGTAAGTTATGTAACTTACACCACATTCATTTCAATGGAAAGCAAGTGTTAAAACAATGTCAGAAACGTAACTAATTATGTATAGATGGTGGACTTAAAAGCAACAATGTGAATGAGTCATATTTGTTTGACTGATTTCCATTTCGGAAACTGAACTGCTGCTATTTCCGCTTCCTTTCCCACTTTTGCCTGGATTCCCTGGCATCTTTAATTACAACTCTGATCATTCCTGAACTTCTGTCAGCTCAAACCATTTGCCCATCTAGTCCAGTATCGCCTGTTCTGACTGGCAGCAGCTCTCCGGGGTCTCAAACAGAGGGTCTTCCCCATCACCTGCTGCCTGACTTTTTAAACTGGAGGTGCCGGGGATTTGAACTCGGGGCCTCCTGCATGCATGCCACATTCTCTACCCCCAAGCTATGATACAGGGGCTTGGTTTGAATGACCTTTGAGCACCCTTAGAATCCCACAATTCTATGATTCTATAAAAACACCCATATCACGGCATTGCCATTAGTACTTGCTATCCAACTTTAAATGGTCTTACCTTGTGGTAAAAGAACATCAATCAACCATTCACTGTGATCCCTTAAAAGGAAAGGAAAGAATCAGAGTAGTTTATGATGTGTTTTCCCTACCACCACCACCAAAATAAAATAAAATAAAATATGAAAAGCCATTTTTAAACTGTGCAGGCTGGGCTCCTCCTGATTATGGATAGTATCTATCTCTGTAATTTTTACTTCTGAACTGGACTACTTTGTCACATTGCATTTATCGCACATTACCGCTGTACTGATGTCAGGTCTGCTATGTTCTACCCATTTTTTGGCAGCTTATATCGAAAGTTCTCAATTAGATGAAGAAATACAGAGCACCTTTGACTATCCTCAGATGGCCACGGGTGTGATCCCAACATAAAAAGAGAACAAACAGCTCCACCATCTAATTCGCTTGCTCCTGCTTAAAAGCCAGACCTCCTAGCAAATTTAATTATTTTCACTTCAGGTTTAAATCAAAGATGACTTCAACACCAAGGTGACTTCTATAAAATTAAATTACCTTTTCCCCCCTTCTGCAAATGGCCTCGCTGTGACGCCAAGGCCACTATAAAGCAGCAGGCAAAAATAAGAAGTGCACCTTCTGGTCTAATTTTTAGTAAATGTGCATTTCTTTGCCCTACATTTTTATTATTATTGGACTCTGAAACTAAGGGAAAACGCTATCAAAGGGGTGAAGCCACGGTGTATTTTAAAATGTGCTTCTCTAAACCGCAACCCGCCAAACTGAACGGCAACCACTGTTACGGTTTTATTACACCATAAAAATGCTCCCTTCTAAATGTCTCGCGGAAGGCAATAACAACGCCTTGTTGAGATGGAAAGTCGTGTTATCCCTTCCCTGTAATAACTGATGCATGGAGAAGAAATACATGATTTTGTGCCAAAGTTTATAACCTAATCCTGTACAGCCAAGGTTGGGTGGTGGATAGATTACTGTGATGCGCTCTGTGTGGGGCTGCCCTCGAGGTTGGTCCAGAAAGTGCAGTTAGTGTAAAATGAAGTACTTTGAATGCTCACTGGGGCCAGCATGTTATGCCGCTGCTCAAAGAATTGCACTGGCTGCCAACTGACTACCAGATTTCAGGTTGCTAGATCTGGTGTGTAATGTCTTATACAGCTTGGGACTAGGATACCTGAAATATTTTCTCAACCCTTATCTCAATCACTGCACTCTGAAGATGGGGGCCTCACACAGGTACAGGGGAACCTCAGTTTTTGAGCGTCTTGGAAGCCAAACATTTTGGAACCCAAACGCCAAAAACCTGGAAGTGATTGCTTCCGTTTTTGAACACACCTTGGAAGTCGAACGGCTTCCAAGGCATGTTTCTCAATTTTCACCACTGAAATTGCAGACAGCCCTTTGCACCTCGGTTGTCGAAGGTTTCAGAAGCCAAACGGTCTTCCGGAATGGATTACATTCGACAACCAAGGTTCCACTGTACCATCTTATCAGGAGGTCTCCACTGTACAATATCGGAATTGGGCACCTACACTTTGGAATTTTGCCACATACAGACCCCGTTATATATTTAATAAATAAATGAAATGCCGGGTTTAGAGGTGAGGAAGCCACACCAGACCCCTTCAGAGCCAAACTAGTTGTGTTGCCCTGCACACAACTTTTTAGGGCTTGATTTAGAATGGGACTATGGTATGCAGGTAAGTTTTTAAAAAAACCTCTGTCCCTGCTGCAGTCCCATTTTCAGACCTCACGCCTCTGGGGATGTGTTTCAAAAGGCAGAGGGAATATTGTCCCCCACCAAGCTACAAAATCAGAAGTGACCTGAGCAATTTCTTGTGGATATAGATTTCCATCAGAACAATTTGCTTTTCTCAGTTTGTCGTCGCTCATCCTGAACCAAAAATCCTTCCTTGCAACATCCGGGGAATCCTTTTTCTCCCTCTCCAAAGTAAACCAGGCTGTTCTGCAATCAGGAGACAGCAACTTCTGGCAGCAAGAGTGGAACTGCCTCCAAACAAATCATTTCCTGTGATGCCACGTGGACTTGGGTGTCTAAGAAATCAGACCGGATTGGTTTACCATGCTCAAACATCAATAGCATTTGCACTTACTTGCAAACGTGCCTTGGTTTATTCTGATTTCTAGAAGTTTCAGTACTTAACCATTCAGCTTAAGAGAAAGCTGTGTGGCTTTTGCTTTTGACTTAATTCAGGTTCCAAAGTTTTTGCATAGCTTTTTAGGACAGAGGTTTCTCAAGTTCACCATGATTCTTTTGGTTTGGTCGGCCTCTCTTAAGTCTACCCACCCTGCAATCCTCTGGCTGCATTCTTCACAAAGGTAGAGAGGGGGTGGTTTATCACCCAAAGCCACAGACAAGGAAGGATCTATGCACATCTGAAACACACAGGAAGGACAGGATCAGTTTCTCTCCAGAAATGTGCTCTAGTCAGTGAACACAAATCCCCTGCATGTGAACAAAAAAAAAACACCACCTCATTGCTTCCACTGACAAAAGGGAATCTGTGTTCATGAGCCTCAAGCCTCTCTCAGGCATTCTTACCAGCTTTCTTTGTGCTTAGATATGGGAAAGGCTCATCAATTAAGATGGCACAGGTGAGCTGAATGTTTTATTTGGGATATTGGCATTGCAGAGAAAGAAGACAGAATACTGTCATTGCTAATGGGCTAGCTTTGGTTCAGAATAACACATTTATGCTTGCAGAGCTCTCTGTGGAGAAAAACCAGTCGCAAACTAAGCAGAGCTTCTGCACAAACAAGATTTGGGGTGGACAATAATAGAAAAGGCTGTCAAACTACAATATTAAGAGAGAACTGGTACCGCTTGTTTCTGAACTGAAATGTGGATGCAACTTACTGGATGAAAGGGATGCGAGTAGGCTCTTTTAGAGCACGAGAGTCATTCAGGGTCATTGTTAACCCCTGATATGTAACTGCTCAGGAATCACAGGATATGCCATGATATCAGCATAGAAAATGGGTGGTACTAATGGGTGGGGGAGCTCAACACAGGGACGTCAGTTTGGGTGGTATCCCCGAGTCTTCTGTAAGGTTCAGTATGTTCTGCTCTAATTACCATGAGATCATACATTCAGCTCCGCTCAAATGCTATCATATCCACTCAGAGCTATTAAAGGTAAAGGTAAAGGTCCAGTCGTGGACGACTCTGGGGTTGCGCACTCATCTCGCTTTACAGGCCAAGGGAGCCGGCGTTTGTCCACAGACAGCTTCCGGGTCATGTGGCCAGCCTGACTAAGCCGCTTCTGGCGAACCAGAGCAGCGCACAGAAATGCCGTTTACCTTCCCGCCGGAGCGGTACCTATTTATCTACTTGCATTTTGACGTGCTTTCGAACTGCCAGGTGGGCAGGAGCTGGGATCGCACAACGGGAGCTCACCCCGTCGCAGGGATTCAAACCGCTGACCTTCTGATCAGCAAGCCCTAGGCTCTGTGGTTTAGACCACAGTGCCACCCGTGCCCCCATATCTGACAATTAGGACCAAACAAATTTATACTCCTAACGTGCAGTGAGTGACCATGTACTAGGCACAGGGGGGAATGTTTATTGGAACCACAGCACATGGACAGAGGAGGGTTAACTCTTTCCTTTCCAGATGTGATGATCCCCCTCCCAGTGCAGCAAATAACATGGTCGGGGGGGGGAACCCCCTTCAGCATGGAGGGCACTTTTTGTTGGCATCACAGATGCCAAAGGGAGGATTAAACTTCTCCTCCCCATGCACTGCGGTTCTGATGAAAATCCCACCCCCATGATGGTTTGTATTAATTTTCTTATTTAAAAATTCCATTATATGCACACTGACAATGTCCTCAGCATAATATGTAGTTTAACCCTTCATCCTGAGCTATTTGAGGAATGAAGATGCTACCCAGGAACACCAAACCCAAACTGGGGAGAATAGTGGTTTTTACCAGTATTCTGCTGTCAAAAGTACAGTACAGAACGCAATGTACTGTTTAGGTTTACAGTTGCCCAGCACTCCAGTCCTGTAGCTGAAGGATGATAACAGTGGCTCAAAGACAGATAGCATCTGCTCCAACAGGTAGGACTATCCTATATAGGAGGAGGGGCCAATTTAGGGCCACCTTTTCTTGGTCACACTTTGCTCCTGGCACGGTAAGGCCTCTGGTCCTCTATAAAGTGTATACATTCCAAGCAGTCCAATGTACAAGGGGCATGGGAAGCAATGTGTCTCTTCAAGGAGAGGCAAACTTGTCTCTGGGTGCAGAATTATAGCAGGATTAAGAAGAAATCCCCGTTCCAGGGGCAAACTAGAGAAAAGTTTCTAACCAATTCAAAGGTAGGGATACAGGGGTTGCTGTAATGTTTGGTTATGCCTGGCAATGCCATGGTTTGAATAGAAGGTATTTTGGAGATGTGGCCGTCCCTTCATTTGTTCACTCTTAATGACAGATAACCCCACTATTCCAGCAACTGCTGGGACATCATTAGCCCCTCAGTGGGCACAGTCTAAGGGGTGCATAAGTGTCCATTACCTTCACTGCTGGCTTGTTAATGGCATTATGGCATTCAATGTGCTGACAGTGTATGGGATTCCATGCTGAAAAACAAAACCATCACTGATGAACACACATAAGTTTATTGATGAGCTAAATATGGGTCAGATACAATGCTGAGAGACCATTTCTACCAGCTGTACTCATTTCAGGTGATGAGATTTTGTTTCAGGTTCAGGTTGAGATACTGGACACCAGTTTAGAATTATTTTTACTCTCCAGTTCTGATGTCAGCTCTGGCAACTACCGAGTTGAGGGGCACTGAGAGTGCATGCCTGCATTATGGATCCAGGTTCAGTGATCAGCACGTCCATTTAAATGCTAACAGGCTGCCTGCAGAAAAGAATTCTGCCTGGGAACCTAGAGAGGCATTAAATACACTGAACTCGATGAGAATCTCCCTCTATTCTAATGCTGGGAAGTCTTGTTTATAATTCTGCATATACAGTAAAATATATTTCTCCGGCTAGTTCGCACAGTCATATTCATCACTTGACTTCTGCAGCATGTGCGTGCTTGCTTGCTTGCTTGCTTGCCTGGAGGAATGGGCCATTGCAGAGTTAAGACAGAACTGGCTGTGTTCACACATCGCAATAATGAGCTGTAATGAATTTCAATGAACTTTGTGCTCACCTGCTTCTTCCTCCTCTCTCTTCCTCTTGCACAGCCACTAGAAGGACCCTGGAAGCTTTTGCTTCCACTTCTGCTTAACCATGGTTTGTTGCATTCCTGGAGCAACAAACTGGTTTATAGTTACTTTAAAGCAAGTTAGCTCCAAGCCATGGTTTCTGAGGCTGGCATGTTTAAACTAACCACAGTTCCAGCTCAGGAGCATTGGGGCTGAACAAAAGCAGAAGCAGAAGCTTCTGAACTGCTTCTCCTGTCAAAATGTGATGCGGAGGATCCCACAAGCCAGAAGCTCACCTGTAGCTCATTCTAGCTCATACGTGACTTGTGAATGGGGTCATAGTATTAAAATGAGAACCCACAATAAGTCTATCTGCTGCAGCACAAGTCTTCCCAGCTTCACAATTTGAGTGCCTGGCATGTATACTAGCACGCTGAAAGCTGGTTCAGTTATCAGACTTTCCCCTCCCAATCTCCATGCTTCAGGTGAGCTGTCCCCCCTTTTAAAGAAATGTTTAAAAGAATAGCACACGTGAGCTGCCCCTACATGAGAACAAAGAGAGAATGCAGAAGCAGAGCAGAGAAGCCAAGAAAGACATTTCCCTTACCCTCCTGTAATCCAAACAAGTTACAGAAAAGATATCAAGAGGGGAATTCACACAGCGGCAGATTGACAGGTGTCATGCCTGACATACTGCGCAACTCAGCAATTTCATTATAGAATCATAGAATTCGAAGGTGCCCAATGGATCACCTCATCCAGCCCTCTGCCCTGAAAGAGAACCTCCTAAGTCTAAAGTATATCTGAGAGATATCTGAAAAAACACCGAGGGAATACCTTGGGAGCGCATTCCAACACTGAACTCTTTTTCTAGTCAAGAAACTGTCACCTACTTTACTTTTTAAATTACCAGGAACACGTTAACCCAGAAACACCTTGCTGCATGTAAGCGTTTACTACACAGTTCTGCGAACACACTGCATTATACACAATAGTTAGAAGTGAATGTGTCAATTCGGGGGTGGGAACCGTCCATCTCTTTAGCATCCATGACAATATTGTGTTCGGCTTCAGCATCCAGCTCTAAGATACAGCTGGGCTGAGCATCACTTACCTGTATACTGCAGTCCTCGGTATTCGCTTATTGCCCCGGGTGGTTTTAAGTTGGGCCAGTAGTGGAAAAGCATTTGTACGGCCGGTGGTTTTACTTGAGAAGGACCATACGCTATTACGTAGAGCAAATCCTAAAAGAGAAACAGGGCTGTCGGTTGAATTTCAGAAGGCGTCACAGGGGCAGAATGCAGAAAAGCGTGTGCATTTTGGTGCACCTTTGAAGGCCAGCACTTTGGCTGCAATCCTATACCCACTCACTTGAACTCAGTGGCTCTTACTACTGAGTAGACCATGCCTAGGATTGTGATGTTTGGCAGCAGTCTTGGGCACTACACACTTACCTGGGAGCAAGCAGAATTGAACTCAACTGGGGCTCACTTCCAAGTAGATGCAACCAGGATTGCAACGACTGCCTCAAAACACCTGCGTCTGTTTTGTTTAGTATTGTATTTTATTTTATTAGCTGCCCTGTGTTCTCCTTGGGATATTTATATGGAGTGAATGCTCAGCGGTGGTGCCAAAACTTAAGAATCCCCTTCCTGTTGACATCCACAGAATTTCCTACTCTGCTTGCTCTGAGGCAGGTTCAAAAGATTCATTTCAACCATCTTTAAACGCGTAATTATATGCTGCACAGCTCTAACTGCAGCAGCTATTAGCTATTTTATCCTTTTTAGTTTAGTTTTGTAGTTTGTCTTCGTGGCGGCTGCACTGTGAACAAGAATGGGCAAAGCTTTCAGTTTCTCATTTTTCTAATCTTAAATTAAGTTCACATTGGTTTGTGAGCTTTTTTTTTTTTTTTAAGCCATCATGAAAATTCATGCACATTTTTGTGTTCGCTTTCCCTACTATATGCATTTTTGCAAGCCATTTCCTGATATGTAATGGATTTTTGCACATTTATGTGCACCCTTTTTGCTGATACATATATTTTGCCCACATTTGGGGTGGAGGACTACATCGCAAAATTCAGAGAAGTCAAAATTTTCAAAAGGATAGTTGCGATTTGGTCTGCATTTTGTTTTCCCCTGTGTGAATTAGGTATGTCCACATTAAAACAAGAGCTGAACAAATCATAGAATCATAGAATCATAGAGTTGGAAGAGACCACAAGGGCCATCGAGTCCAACCCCCTGCCAAGCAGGAAACACCATCAGAGCACTCCTGACATATGGTTGTCAAGACCTCCAAAGAAGGAGACTCCACCACACTCCTTGGCAGCAAATTCCACTGTTGAACAGCTCTTACTGTCAGCTCTTATGTCTTGCCCATTACTAATTGCAAACCACTTATTAATTGAAAACAGGGCTGCTGAAGACTGAACAAACTAGAAAAAAAGACAATCAGGTGTAGTAGAGCAATCCAAGTTAAAGGAAACATCCAGGCAGGGCTGGTTCAAGGCATTTTGCTGCCTGAAGCAGAAGAGCACATACTCCCCTCTGCACAGACAATAGAGGTGCATCCTATATTGTATTTATTCCATTTAATTATTACTCAGTTTTTACAGCCAAGCTCCCATGAAGCAATTCAGGCTTCATACGCACCATACACTTAAAGTACATTACTCCCCGTACTAATTAATCCTGGGAACTGTAGTTTACCCCCTCACAAGGCTACAATTTCCAGCATCCTTAAAAAGCTACAGTCCCCATGATTCTTTGGTCACGTGCTTTAAATGTATGCAGCCAGAAAGAGAAATAAAACAATAGAACTTCAGAAAGCGTATGAAGCACCAAACAGACACAGGTGAACAGATGAATAAGGTAATGAATTAGATCACCAGCATCGTTCTCTTTAAGGAAAGGCAAGTTATCCATGACTGGCTAAGTTATTTAGGCACTGCAAACAGAAAATTCTGCAAGTTCCTCTCCCCTTCTCTGGCAGTAGAAATGCAAAATTAAATAGCAATCTATTTACTGCCCCTCTCGTGAGACCAAAAATCATCTTCCTGTGTAAGTTTCCTCACTCTACCTAATGGTAGGGCCAGTCCTGAATCCAGGCCTCCAGTAGCCACAAAAATTGGACCCAGCAATGACCAGCTATGTTGCTGCAAAGGCCAGAAAGCCAAGCTTCCTACCCCATACTCTGGGTTCTAGAGCAGGTGTTTCCCAAAGTTGGATCTTCAGCTGTTTGGGGACTACAGTTCCCATCATCCCTGACCACTGGTTCTGCTAGCTAGGGATGGTGGGAGTTGTAGTCCAAAAACAGCTGGAGAACCAAGTTTGGGAAACCTTGTTCTAGACAATGTTGCTGGCTCCTAAATTTTGCAAACCACAAAACAAAGCAACATTCTAGCCCTCTATGAATATGTGTTGTTTTGAACTGATTTGGTTTAAAGAAACAAAAAGACCGCAACAATGCTATTTCCCCCAATAGCCTAAGTCACTTCTGAAAACGTACCATGAAGAAGGATTCCACCTAGGATGCAAGGGGAAAGGCATGCACAAATTCCTATTGCAATACGGTCCTTCAGGAAATGGGTCAGACTTGTACATTTTCCCAACTGATTTGGTCATTTACTAGGATTTCAATGTTAAAACAGAGCATTGTTCATTCTATTCTTTTTGTAAAACATATTTGGTCCGGCACTTACTTTCCAAACTTCTTGTTTGTACTTCATAAGGCATTCCAGTAACTGACAATGGTATACTGGAAGAGAAAAAGCAGACTCATTGAAACACAAAATGAAGGAACGAAATTGCTTTGTAGCATGCTGATTGGCTTAATTCATAGCTGCCAGTTCAAAGCCTGCATAGCAAATGGGTAGCAATAGCAGTTTCTAAGTCTGGTTAGGGTGATCATGGAATTGTCCAATTCCCTGCAATGCAGCAATCACAGCTGAAGAATCCCTGACAAACGGCCATCCAACGTCTGTTTAAAAACCTCCATTGAAAGAGAGCCCCCACCACATTCCAATGAGCATCCCTTACATGGATTCAGGAAGTCAGTTCAAATGTTCATCAAGCTCACATGACACAGTCCTCATGAGCCTGTATCAGAACCCACATGGGAGAATGCATGTGTGAATGTGCTCCCTGTGACTCAGCATGCCTGTATGCAGAAAACTTAGTGGGTTAGATCCAGACTTGGTCATGCTTAGCGCTGACCCAATGAAATGGGTTTTAGCTGTTTCCTTGACTGCTTTGTGTGTACACGGCTTTGAAAACAACTGAGGAAATGTGATTTTAAAGAAAGTTTGCAGTACAGATATTCTATGACTCGTAAGCTTCGTAAAAGATGTATATGATACTTTACTTTCTTTATTATAATTCGTTCCACTTTTTTATACATCACCATCATATAAGATATATTGTTTGTCTGTTTATTTTGATGTCACTATTGACCTCCCAGAAGGAGCCTAGGGTGGCAAACTCTGAAGTGGTAAAACAATACAATGAAAATAAAGCGAAAAAGTATTTTTAAATATCTAAAAGCGTCTATGCCGTGTACAGACTGCTAAATTTAAAGTTGATACACATAACACAGCCAAAATTATAACAAATAGGTAACAAAAAGCAGTATGTTCACCTAGGTTCACAGAAATACAATATGGGTAACCTTTAAGAGAAGATTTGTTGAAACAACTGGGTTTTCAGATGGTGCAGCCAGCCTAACCTAAGTGGTCAAAGAAATCTCAGGAGCGCCACACTGAATGCTCCATTTCTGATTGATGAAGACACGATGTAACCACAAACCCATCACACGTGCCTCAGTTGCAGATTATAAAAATCAGATGGAGGTACAAAAGTTGAGGCAGTCCTTTAAATACACTGGTCCCAAGTGGTTTCGGGCTTTAAACATTGGTAATAATGTTTTCATAGAATCATAGAATCATAGAGTTGGAAGAGATCACAAGGGCCATCGAGTCCAACCCCCTGCCAAGCAGGAAACACCATCAGAGCACTCCTGACATATGGTTGCTTAAAGACCTCCAAAGAAGGAGACTCCACCACACTCCTTGGCAGCAAATTCCACTGTCGAACATCTCTTACTCTCAGGAAGTTCTTCCTAATGTTTAGGTGGAATCTTCTTTCTTGTAGTTTGGATCCATTTGAACTTGGCTCGATAACAAATTGGCAGCCACAGCTTGGACACCCACACCTGACTCAGACATTGTGGAGAATCAGAGCAGGGTGTCATCAGCATACTGATGGCACCCCCCCCCTCAACCCCCCCCCCTCCTAATATCTGCTCCCAATTCCTTCATGTAGATGTTAAGTAAATTAGGGTTGCCATACATCTGGGATGATGGAGGTAGTGTCCAGGGGAAATTTGGAAAATCAGCCAAATGTCTGGATTTTTGAAGTTTTCCCAACAACTTTTCATGTCCGGATTTTGGGGCCAAAGAGAATTCTGGCAGTGTTCCTCTTTGGATGAAAACATGTAGGTAGGACTGGAACCATTGTAAAACAGTGCCCTAAATTCAGCTAAGTCTGAATCCAACCCATCTTAAAAGGAAAATAAAAACCTTAAGAACAGAGTATTAGGAAGCTTGGCCAACTCATTTCCTAAATATTTTGAAACTTCTTTTGAAGGATTGGTGCTGGTATCTTTTTAACAACAGCAGTGCCATAATAGGTGTGCCACAAGGAAAAGGTCAACAGGTGAATCCCATGCATGAGCGCACAGTGTATCTATGCCACAAGAGAGATAGGTTCACCTGCTGCTTATTGCTTGGTACAGTCTGTTGTTGTTTTTTAAAGGTGGCAGATATACCTCACACAGAATAACTGAATATGTTTATCAGATCCAGCATGACTGCTCCTATCTGATTGCAATCAACTTATGAGACTGTAGGAGGCATAATTTGCCCTTCTATAAGGAGGCTTCATTAGGAAACTTACCAAAGTGCAGGATATGAAGCAATCAACACATTCGCCTCTAAATTTAATGTGAAACTTCAGTGTTCCTTAATTATCACTAAGGCAGTTGTGGGGTTTTGTTTAGTTTTTTAAAAAAATCTGATGCTGTTTAATTTTCTGGTGTTAAAATAGAACTTCTAGAACTGGTTCAAAGTCTCCAACACTGGGATCCAAATGTACTTCTGAAACACTGTGAAATTAATTATCACCAAAATAGCTGCTTCCGGCACTAGACACAGACATGCTCATGGGGCTGTTTTCAGTTCTTTTGCAAAATAAGAACACAGCAAGAGGGATTAAGAACTGGTTGAGAAGCAATTCATGTAGTGTTAGCTTTCCAATAGTAAAGGACCCCTGACCATTAGGTCCAGTCGTGACCAACTCTGGGGTTGCGGCGCTCATCTCACTTTATTGGATGAGGGAGCCAGCGTACAGCTTCCGGGTCGTGCGGCCAGCATGACTAAGCCGCTTCTGGCGAACCAGAGCAGCACACGGAAACACCATTTACCTTCCCGCTGGAGCGGTACCTATTTATCTACTTGCACGTTGACGTGCTTTCGAACTGCTAGGTTGGCAGGAGCTGGGACTGAGCAATGGGAGCTCACCCTGTTGCGGGGATTCGAACCGCCAACCTTCTGACTGGCAAGTCCTAGGCTCTGTGGTTTAGCCCACAGTGCCACCCGTGTCCCAGTAGCTTTCCAGTAAAGGTAAAGGTACCCCTGCCCGTACGGGCCAGTCTTGACAGACTCTAGGGTTGTGCGCCCATCTCACTCAAGAGGCCAGGGGCCAGCGCTGTCCGGAGACACTTCCGGGTCACGTGGCCAGCGTGACATCGCTGCTCTGGTGAGCCAGAGCCGCACACGGAACGCCGCTTACCTTCCCGCTAGTAAGCGGTCCCTATTTATCTACTTGCCCCCGGGGGTGCTTTCGAACTGCTAGGTTGGCAGGCGCTGGGACTGAGCGACGGGAGCGCACCCCGCCGCGGGGATTCGAACCACCGACCTTTTGATCGGCAAGGCCTAGGCGCTGAGGCTTTTACCCACAGCGCCACCCATGTCCCTTTCCAGTAGCTCTGCTCAAAAAACGTTTTTCACCGTTTCCATGTTTTAAACGTTATGTGATTTATGTCCAGGAAGAATGACAGGTGAACAAACAGTCAGAAAAACCAGTACATACCAGGGTTGGATGTATACTGCATTGCGATCATTAGCATTGAAGATGCAGAAAGATTAACATGAGCAGGTACTCCTTCTCTTCTTGAGGAGCCCACTTCAAAGAAAACAAACAAGGTGTTAGTAGCGAGCAATGCAAATTTGCCTATTATTCTAAGCAATTCATCCAAATATCGAATTTCTAACTATTCAGTTAAACTGACACTACAAGCATGATATCTTCTGGAAGGTTATCCCAATACATCTTACTGCAGTATTCTAGAGCTCTTGTTTTCTGCATACAGTGGTACCTCGGATTACACTCGCTTCAGGTTACAGATGCTTCAGGTTACAGACTCCGCTAACCCAGAAATAGTACCTCGGGTTAAGAACTTTGCTTCAGGATGAGAACAGAAATTGTGCGGTGGCAGTGGGAGGTCCCATTAGCTAAAGTGGTGCTTCAGGTTAAGAACAGTTTCAGGTTAAGAACGGACCTCCGGAACGAATTAAGTTCTTAACCAGAGGTACCACGGTAGTTTGTATAGCCAAAGATTCCTCCCTGACTCACATTTGCCTGGTTTGCACATAACACTAAGCCAATTGTCACGTCATGAGAACAAGCAATCATGCAGATCCATCCACCTAAATGAGACTTGTTGGGAGATTCAGGGCCAACAAAAGGAATCACAGAATTGTAGCGTTGGAAGGGGCCTCAAGGGTCATATCGTCCAACCCCCTGCAATGCAGGAATCTCAGCTAAAGCATCCATGACAGATGGCCATCCAACCTCTGCTTAAAAACCTCCAAGGAAGGAGTGTCCACAACCTCTCGAGGGAGACCATTTATCTGTCGAACAGCTCTTGCTGTCAGAATGTTCTTCCGTATCTTTAGTCAGAATCTCCTTCCTTGTAACTTGAAGCCATTGGTTCGGGTCCTACCCTCCAGAGCAGGAGAAAACAAGCTTGCTCCATCTTCCATATGACAGCCCTTGAGATATTTGAAGATGGCTATCATATGGGATTGCAGCTGTCATGAGCTGTGCAACTTCCTGTATCATCACTACAGTAGCTGAACACTTGGCAACAACATTCATTGAAATTAATTTGGAATTACAAAAAAAAAAGCAAGAATAAAAGCAAAAAAGAAAAGAAAAAAGGATGATGATAAGGAAAGAGGCTTCAGGTTCCAAACTTAACTTTGTTGTATATTACAAATTGTATTAACTGGTTAGCAGATCAGACAATAGAATAATGTTCAGATATTTCAAAACTGGAGCAAAATATTATAGGCATCCCACTATATAAATTACTCTGGAGTAATAAAAAGCTTTGCTAAAGATCTGGGATCGATATAAAAGATTGCTACATCTAAGCCCATCCCTACCTGAATCGTTAACAGACAGGATAAAAGGAAGCAAGAGGATGGATTTTCAAATGTGGAATAACAATAACTTATTTAGGTTTAAAGATATTGTGACTCAGGAATCAATGCTTTCAGAAAGCAGCTGCAGTGCAGAAATTTCCAGCTGGTTTGAATATTTTCAGATAAGATCTTCATTGCAGGGATGTCTTGGAGAGCAAGTGCAATCAAAAGAGCTTCTGGAATGTGAAACGCTAATTGTAAAAACCAATAGC
Organism: Podarcis tiliguerta; assembly: GCF_965153285.1. NCBI lineage: Eukaryota > Metazoa > Chordata > Lepidosauria > Squamata > Lacertidae > Podarcis > Podarcis tiliguerta. The sequence goes on along the minus strand of NC_139534.1, from coordinate 113,696,827 downwards.
GTTTGGATATTAATTGAGCAGCCAGTCTTTCGCTTCTGGGGATCATCTCCATAAAATGCAAAATAAACTGGAACTTGCCTTTTCCAAGTGCTGTGAGCTGGAGAGGCTTTGGTGATGTGGCCATAGAAAGCAGTTCTGCATCCCAAAGGAGGTGGGGACTCAACAAATGAGCTAATCTAATCATGAGCAGCTCATGATTTTATATACGCTAAAACGGCATTGTATCTCAGATAGCATTCTTCATCAGACTCTACACATACTCTAAAACTGACCCAGAAAATGGTTGTGATGTATTCTGCTTGTAAAAATTAAGACTGTGATCCTATACTTTGCTTTCCTGGAAGTTCTGATTGTTTGTTTTTGCTTTCGAGTAGACTTGAATATGATTGCACTGTGAAATTCTGAAATAGGCATGCTCCAATGGTATATTATTGAAAATACAAAACACATAAAAGCATCAAAAGCAGAACTAAGAGGAAAGAAATAAAACAGATATTGTATTCAAAGATAAATATCAATCAAGATGCATTATTATTATTATTATTATTATTATTATTATTATTATTAAAATTACAGTCCTGGAAATAGGGTGGGTCCTGAAAACACAAGTCCCAGGTTCAAAGGCCAGGGTAAATAGGTATGTTTTAATCCACCAAGCATAATACAAATACAAAGGTAGATGCATAATGGGCAGAGAAGAAAAATAAAATACCTCTTCCCATCATCTTACATGCACGAGTTAATGTTGACTATTGTTTTTTGGAGAACTATTCCATAAGTAAGAGGAAAATGTAGACATGGAGCCAAAAGAGGGCAGAAAATATAGTATTCCACTATTATTAGCGTACTGATTCAGTGACAGATTGAAAAGCATTTATAAACTACTTAATATTCTATTCTCAACCTTGTATACAATATTTTAAAAGTTATTGAAACAAAAATACATCCAAAAACCAATAAAACAGCATTATGAAAACACGCAATTGCATATAAAAGCAAATGAAACAAAAATTCAGGGGATTTAAGCAGATAAAACAGGGTCCAGACTCATGGGTCAGGGAGAGCGCATCTGAACCAGACATCTGAAGCAACTTCTCGCTGCTTCATGTATGGCACAGGGAAGAGTATTCTGAAAAATGTCTGTTTTCAGGTCACACACACACACACACACCCCCTATGATTTTCTTTAGGGTGCAGTACCACAAACAGAATTTCCTCAGAATACTGATGTAGTAAACAGAAAGCGAATTCTCGTGCCTTTCCAGAGTTACCTTTTCTACACATTAACAGCAAATCAGCACCGCTCTGAGTCTTAAAAATACCGGGTTGTATGTGAAATTTCAATGGGTTTACACTGAGTATGACTAACTTCAGAAACAAACCATTGTATTTTATGAACTGCCATATATCCTGGGTATGAAAACCAGGGGTAGGGCCTTCTCTGTGGTAGCCCCCTCAGAACTCTGACAAGTTCCAAGATGATATTTTGGCACTTGTTATGAAAAACATACCTGTGCCCTACACCCTTTCTGGATCAATTAATGGTGCCCTTGGGGTTACCATTCATATTTTATTTATATTACTCTGATTTTACTCTGTCTGCTTTTATCATTTTAACTTGCACATTATCATCTAATAGGTAGTGTACAGATGCTTTTACAGACAAATAAATAAAGGAGACCTTGGCATGAGTGGTGTTTTGCACCGATGAAGCTCCTGAATCAGTGGCATATCCATAGGAAGGCCCATAACATTCAAGTCAGTAAGGAGCTCTTGACAGGCTTTGGTACAATAGTATTTTCAATTTCCCAAAGCCATCCTTCCACAGGCTTTGGCGCAGAATGCCGCTTTATTTGCAAAATTGCAAATTCCGCCACTCACCTAACAAAGCCTGTCAGTGAAAGCCCTGCATAAGGGCTTCTGTTCCCTCAAACACACCATAAACCACCTGAAATTGGCTCAGGGGGAATCAGGAGAACCCCCAGAAGAGGATGCGAGAGAAAGGGAAGGGGTTTGTTCCATCTGCCAGGCTGATACAAAACATTTGTAATAGCACAACATTGAATTCCACTGGGAGCATCTTAACTATAAAATTTATACTCAATATTTTTATGTAGGACAAGGAGATGCCTTGGGGTTGTTTCTACAGGCCGGTTAATCCTATACAATACACTCACGTCACTATGGGAAACACAAGTGTTTTTCCACCACCCTATTCTTTCGGAATTCACTTACATATAGCCATGGGCAAGAACGATGTGCTGAGATACTCGACGATGTCTTTGTGCAGAAAGGGCGGGAATGTGGCTAATGTGGAGATCATGGTATACGGTAAAGTGCTCAAGATGTCGTCGTTGAGAAACGGGAGCAAGCACGTGGTTGTGTAAAAAATGGACTGTCCGAGATCTGCCAAGAGGAAGAGAAAACAGACAACAGTGAATGCACGGCTACCATCAAAGTGGGAGAAGGCGTCCTACGTATTATATCAACCTTCCCACACCACCTGGTACCCCTCCAAAACATCCGCAGGGGTATCAGGTGGGGGTAAGCTGCTTTATAGCCTTCTGTGATAGATCCAATCAAGGTCACTGATGACCAAAGGAGTCCTTCTGGGGCACAGGGAAAACTGGGAGGCAAGAGAGGGAGGGGGCTTACAACAGAAGTTGGAGGAAACTGTCTAGTCCTTTCAAAATAATGCTTGACCCAACGGCTGCTCTGCCCGGGGCTGAGCCACTCTGAGTGCCCATAAGCCCATTTTGGGTAGTGCCATTTGTCCAGGCCTTGGGTAGTCCCTAGCAGCTGCTGATGGGATCCGGTAGAAGTGAGGAGAGGCTATGAGGAGCAGGAGGTGGATGGAGGTCTGCCTCTGCTGCTAGACCATCAGCTTGAGGCCACCAAAAGCCAAACTGCACTGAAAATGCAGTATGGATGAGGGAGAAAGGAGAACAAGGAAAGGATGGAAGTGAGTGAGAGGAGGAAGGCATGGCCTGGTCCAACACATTTAGAAAAAGTGAAGAACCAGCTTCCTGGCCTCTTCAGCAACAAGCCAAGTACCAAGCCCAGTTCATTAGGCACCAGTGGTGACTGTTTGTCTGGATTTTAGGAAAACAGGAAGCTCCCTGTGAGTCAGGCCATTGGTCCGTCTAGTTCAATAGTGTTGATCCTGACTGGCAGTAACTCTGTGGGGTTTCAGATAGGGGTCTGCCCAGCCTTACCTGGAGGTGCCTGGGATTCAACTTGGGGTCTTTTGCATGCAAGGCAGATGATCTGCCACTGAGCTATAGCACTCCAGGGTGTGTAAAATTTCCAAAGTTAAAAGCACTTCCAAGTAACATTGATTTCAATGGGACACTTAATGCAATTGAAACCAAACTAGGACTTGAAATGATCTCCTGTTGGCTGGATCGCTCCTGAATTTTAAGGCAAAATCAAATTACTGCTCCTTCTGCCAGAATTTCTGAATGAGAGGATCCCAAAGGGACTGTGAATGCAATTGAACATAACAGTTTTGCTGATTTACTCCAATGGTTTTGGTATTATCAGTGTCCTAAATAGAGAAGCACAGACCTGCAACCTCAGTATACATAATCAAGGAATACAAAAACTACAGCAGAAACACTTTTGACCAATGCTATCCATCTGTCGCAAAGCAAAAAGCTATTAAAAGGTACGTCACTATATTTAACACACTGTATGTATTACTATAATTACAACATTCTCTTAACTACAATATCATTCCCCGCCCCACATGGTTGCTTGTCAAAGGTAGTATCTCTAAACATGGTGGTTCGATTCCTTTCCAGACTTCATGCAATGACAGTCAAAAGTGGGGTGCCCCAGGGTCCATTGTTGTTCAACTTCACTGTAAACAACTTGGATGAAGCTATTAAGGGGGTGCTTATCAAATTTACAGTTTACACCAACATGGGATGAGAAGCAAAGGTGGCTGAGGACAGAATTGGGATTCAAGATTACCTTAAAAGATTGGAGAACTGGGCCGAAACCAACAAAATGAATTTCAGTAGGGACAAATGTAAAGTTCTCCGCTTAGGCAGGAAGAACCAGATGCACAAATATAGGATGGGGAAACTCTGGCTTGACAGTAGTACATGTGAAAACGATATAGGGCTCTTAGTAGACCACAAGCTTAATATGAGTCAACAGTGTGATGCAGCAGCAAAAAGACATCAATAGAAATTTAGTGTCCAGATCAAGAGAAGTAATAGTACTGCTCTATTATGCCTTGGTCAGACCACACCTGGAATACAGTGTCCAATTCTGGGCACCACAATTTAAAAAGGATATTGACAAGCTGGAATGAGTGCAGAGGAGAGTGCCCAAAATGATCAAGGGTCTGGAAACCAAGCCTTATGAGGCATGGTTGAGGGAACTGGGTATGTTTAGCCTGGGAAAGAGGAGAATGAGAGAAGATACGATAGCTGTCTTCCAATATCTAAAGAGCTGTCACATGGAAAATGAAACCCAAACCAATGGCTTCAAGTTATGAGAAATGAGCTTCTGACTAAACTTCCAGAGGAACTTTCTGACAGATACCTATTTCCTCAAGTAAATGCCTTTCTTAAGCCTCCTGTCTCTACAGCAGGTGGCTTCTCCCAAGGACAGTGCTGAAACTAGTCAAGCAAAAGGGAACACATACGCACAATTAAAGCACTTTTACATCCCCTTAAACAGCCATGGCTTCTCCCAAAGAATACTGGGTAAATTTTGCCAAGGCTGCTGAGAGTTACTTTCTCCTCACAGAGCTACAATTCCCTGAAAAGAGAGCTTGATTGTTAAACCACTGTGAGGACTGTAGCTCCGTGAGGGGAACAGGAGCCTCCTGGCCACTCAGCACCCTTAAGAAACTACAGTTCCCAGGATTCTTTGGGAGAAGCGACAACTGGTTAAAGTGGTATAATGGTGCTTTAAATGTATGCTGTGGGTGCAGCCTGTCTCTGAACACACGGAGTTGTGCCAAACTGAGCCATGGGTTCACATAAGCCAGTATTGTCTACTCTGCCAGGTGGTTTTTCTCCAGTGCCTCAGGCACTGACCAGCAGCTGCTACCTGGAGATCCTGAAGGTTCAACCTGGGACCTTGAGCTTGCAAAACATGTTCTCTGCCACTAAGGGTGAGGGAGTGCAGCTAAGGCATTTTAGGGGAAGCTGAGTGCTTATACGCTCGGAACACAAGTTTCCAGTACCCAGACTGGTCCCTCCAAACTTTGGACCTTCTCCATGGCTATCCTAGATCAGAAGACGTTAAAGCTGTGGGGGGCTTGACACAGTGGATATATACAAGAAATAAGGGCCAAATGCTCCTTCTGGTTGAAAGTGAAGCATGGCAGAATTTGCAATGAAAGAGGGGCAAGAACGTCCATTAAAAAGGGGCTGCTTTGCGAGTTGATTCCCTGATAGCTGCAATGTTGAGCGATGGCTTAGATGGCTGAGGAAGCCTTTGTAAATCCAACACCAGAAGGAAAACACTTGTGCCAGTGCAGACACAATGCTGCACAGCTGGGCCAATTTGTTCGTTCACGGCGAGCCATCAAGCAGAGACAAGCCACTGGGGTGTTGTGTATATTCATGTGAGAGAGAACGGACGAAATTAGCCAGCCTAAAATGGCTGGCAGAATGGCAGAATGGATGAGTAAAGCTTGGGGAAGGGCCATAGCTCATTGGAAAAAACATCTGCTTTGGATGCCTCTGGTTAGGACTTCTGTCTGAAACCCAATGAAAGAAATACTGAGCTAGATGGATCAATGATTTGAACTCAGGATAAGGCAGTGTCCTATGTGAGATTTTGGGTGAGTGGCAGTAGGTTAAGGCAAGACTGACTCCCCATAACACGTCTGGATCCCACAACACTTGTGGACTGCCCTGAGATCTTGAAGGGTGGTATAGTCGTACCTTGGAAGTCAAACGGAATCCTTTCCAGAAGTCTGTTCAACTTCCAAAACATTCAGAAACCAAGGCGCAGCTTCCAATTGGCTGCAGAAACTCCTGCAGCCAATCAGAAGCCGCAGAAGCCATGCCGGACGTTCAGGTTCCAAAAAACGTTCGTAAACCGGAACACTCACTTCCGGGTCTGCAACATTCAAGTCGCAAGGCGTTCATCAACCAAGGTACGACTGTATATAAATAAACACAGCAAGACTCCATTCCTAAAGCACTTGCAGAGAAGAGTAGAGTGCCTCTAGAATCTAAGACAACATTTTCAGATACATATCTCTAGGCCAATACATTATAACTGTCCTTGGATCCGTCAAATTTGCAAAACATAAAACATCTAGATATCTGCCGATTTAAGGTTTTCTTATTGACATAAGCCCGGTGTAGATAATGGTACAAAATTTGGATCCGTGCCAATTCAAGCCTATTTTTGAAAGCTTTTTTTTCTCATTCATACAAGCCTAGTGTTGATGCCATGCCCCCAAGCAGTCTGTAAGGATTCAAAAGTTCCACTTACCATGCTGACCATGTTGTAGCAAAGGAACTAGATCCAGCAGAGTCACCAATGTCACGTATAGTCCTTGATAGTCCAATGAAGGGTAGTCTGATAACTGAGCATCACGACTTTGCTGGCCGCGTTCAGTGGGAGCATCTCGCAGGACGCTGTAAAGGAGGGAGCGAGTAACAGTAGGGTTGATGGAACTGACCTGTGGTCTTAGAGATGGGGTGAGTGGGAATGGCACAGGAAAAAGACACATGGTCATGGGCACTGTCAAATTGGAGGCATCTTGGTTCTCCTTCTTCCCTGTGCGGGACAAAATGCTGTTGGGGGGACAAAGAAAAAAAAGAGACAACAAAGACACAAAGAACAGCACATTACATTGAAATGACACTATAAAACAAATAATAAAACTCCAGATACATCCCACATGAGATGCAATCTCTACCAATAACTAGTGCATCTTGCAAAATCTAGCAACAGTTCACTTCCATGCTTGGGGAAAAAATACAATTCAGAAATTGCTACTTGTGGGGAAATTTTCCATTGCATCTCATGTGTTATCTGGTTCATAAGGAGCAAAAATATAAAAATGCATGTTTCAGTGGCACACCCATGTTTCACAGTTCTGCAAAATTAGATGCAATTTGCTATGGAAGGAGAAAAACAGTGCAACAGCGGCAGCATCAGATTGTCTGAAATATATGTGTGTATTATTATTATTATTATTATTATTATTATTATTTTATATAAGAAAAGGATAATATTGGGAAAACATTTTGAACATCTTTATTGGAAACCAAGGAGGAAATACTTGCAAAAAATAGGTGTGGCACTTCTAGAAACATGTTTTAGCAAAGAATAAACATGTGCGTTTGTTAAGAGAGCCTTAAAAATCACATGTTTATTGCATCAAAATAATGTCTGTATGTATTACATGATACTGTTTCATGACATTCCGTCAGTATCATCTGAGATAATGAGATTTCAACAGGCACATGGATTTAGAAATAATATAATATTTCTAAAATGTTAGCTAAACTACGTTTGGAAAAGCTTTAAAATAATATATTGTCGATGGGCTGCAGCATGTTTGTGAGCTTATGAGAATGGTAGTTTGTGTGTGTTTTAATTTAGGGGAAGGAAACATCTTATTTTCTGAATACAAACACTCTCTTGTTAACATGGTTACTTTTGAAATCTAAGGGCTAAGCAAGCATCACCCGTTGTATAGCTGCATATCAGACAGGGTCTTATCATACATTGCTAAGGCTACTTACGTTATTTATTGAACAAACTCACTACAGACTAAAGGAGAAATAATTTAGAATAATTAAAAGGCTTAGTGGGAATCAAAACGAAGGCTAAAAATTACATTGCTACGCCTTCTCAGTATCATTGCAACTATATTATTCCACTTTTCTGAAATGGCTATTTAAAAAAGGCTGCTATTGCAACAAGATTAAAGGGCACTTATCCAGGCAAAGTTAAGCACCGAACTCACTGAAATCAACAGAAGAGGCGCAACGCAACGCTATGCAAATTTACTCAGAAGCAAGTGTAGTCAATGGGGCTTACTCCCAGGTAAGTGGCACATAGGACTGCAGCCTTAAAAATGTGCCTGGCTCTCTCCCAGTGAAATCAGAGGAGCTTAAAAGTGCTTAATTTTGTCTCGTGCATGCTCTTCACTTCTTTTTACTAATTTATCACACCATGACTATATATTAGCTAACTTACAAAAAATATATTTTGTTTACAATGCATCAGAGCAGATACCCATTTCCCCCCTGTGTGTTTGGCATGGAAGAGGCACTGTTTGAAATGCCTACTTGGAGGCTGGCAACTTGTGGCCCTCAGATATTGCTGGACTCCCAGCTCCCATCATCCCTGACCACTGGCCATGCTAAGCTGGGGCTGATGTGAGCTGCGCTCCAACAACATCTAGAGAGTCACCCTGGTATAGCCTTGACCTTACTCTTCCTACAGATTTCTACGGTTGATGGTCTACAAAAGACAAATGTTAGCATCCCATTGACTGTTCATCATTTATAGGATGGATGTTGAGCCAGACTTAAGATATTTCTGAAATCACCGGCCTCATTATATACTGTTGACCTCATGAATTGTCTTGCACATGAATAAGCAAATGCACAACTAGCAGGAAGGTGCCACAAAGTCATCCAGTGAGAGTACGGGCACTGGGGAAGTGATTTAAACATGTGCAGGACAAGAGCTTATTGTGGTGACACAGGAACTGTCAACCTGTTTGGAGATTGTACAAGCGTTCTGGGTTGGTCAAGTATGCCAGCTGCCATCTTCCAACAAGTAATCTGTACCATCTGCTCAACTCTACAAGTCTCAGTGATACAAACAGAGGCCACACAGCAGCAGGTTGTACCCATAATATTCGGCTTTTTAAAATGCCTTGTTTATTGTGCCTTATATACTTTCCTCATTCCTTTTGGTATCCCAACGTCCAGTTACCTTGAGGGTATTAATGCAAACCAATACAATCGCCTAAATACCACTATCATAATCACGTCCACACTAATAAATAGAAGCAAAGGAAGCTGGCTTATATCATTGGACCATTGTCATTGCTGTCTACACTGACTGATGGTGTGTTTTTTGGGGGGGTTAATTTATTCTCCTATGCTGTGCTGTTCCATTGCCTTAGCTACTCAATTTCATTCTGTTCCAGTGCAGTCCAATTGCTCATTTTTCTTTATTTGGCTGCAAAGCATAAATCTCGATCAGCTCTGGCTCTCTGAAGGTATAAGGCATTCAAGGTTGTCCTCCTTCAAAATGGAGCTGAAGAATCGAGAGACTACACATCCCAGCATGCAATTCTCCATTGCTATTGAATGTGCTTTCTGGCCAGAGCAGGGGAACTTTTAAATGTTTAAAGACCAAGGATTTGCATGGCAATGTGCTTTCTTAGCAGGTCAAATTATTATATATCTTTTTGGTGTACATGCAGAGGATTGAGGCAAATTGTAGAGTCTGCAGGGCAGGGGAAGGTATCTAATAGCCACTTGCGGCTGGTGTGGTGGGGCAGAGCTGTCCTGCTAAGACCAGCAACACTACAGCTTACCTGGACAGTGTTGCGGTGGCAGCAAGGTCAAGGTTGTGTGGTCACAGTTGGATGTACAAGCAGAAGCACTGAATTGGTTCTTCAGGTGCATCTGTGCAGGGTTTTTAATAGCTGCATAGCAGGCGGAAATCCCTAGTTCCCAGCATAGCATCCCCATGTTAGGAACTGTTGCCTTCTACTCACCATGGAGCTGTCCAAACCAGTGGGTAGCCCAGAAACCATGGCACACCTTGGGGGCTTTTCCTAACCCAAATAGTGTGACATTGCATGCTGGGACTTGTAGTGTGTTAGGTGACACACCTCCATACAGACTAGTTATGCTACAGGGGTGCCATCTATAGTTGTGGGTGCTGAGCACCCATGCCACAGGGTCCCTGATGCAATGTCTGGTGCATCGCAAAGCACCAGAAGTCACGTCCGAGTGCTCGGAGATGCTTTCTGAGGTCTTTCTGAGGTCTCGGAACCTCAGGCCACCAGAAGTCAGGTTCTAAGGACGGGGGGTGCGCATGATGTCATGTCACATAATGATGTCATGACATCACGCGCACTGGGTACCCATAACCTGGGGCCCAAGTTGGCTCCCCTGTTACACAAGTAAACTGTCAATGATGATCTAACTCCCATAAAGAGGAACTTAAAAGGAAGTACAGCCTCGAGGGAAGACAGTGTAGAGTCCAGCTTTCAATCTGTACCCACCACCATCTCCCAGAGGTGATTCGACTTGAAATGGCTCAGGAGCAATTGCAACCTTCACTAAAACTGCCAAATATAAATGAGGACAGGGCTTCTTTTACAGTTGTGCAAAAACCCGGATACAGTGGTGCCTCGCAAGACGAAATTAATTCGTTCTGCGAGTTTTTTGGTCTTGTGAATTTTTCGTCTTGCGAAGCACGGTTTCCCATAGGAAATGCATTGACGGTTTCCCATAGGAATGCATTGACGGTTTTAAGAAAAAGGCGCAAGACGTTTTCGTCTTGCGAAGCAAGCCCATAGGGAAATTCGTCTTGCGAAGCAACTCAAAAAACAAAAAACTCTTTCGTCTTGAGAGTTTTTCGTCTTGCGAGGCATTCGTCTTGCGCGGTACCACTGTATTCAGTAGGAATATTCACTCACTCTTGTCTACATGAGAATTTGCACTTGCCGTTCTATCCCAGGGATGGGGAAACTGTGGTGTTGTTGGACCCCAATTGCCACCAGCCCCAGCCTGCATGGTCAGGGATGATGGAAACTGTTCAACAATATTAGGAGGGGCAAGGACTCCCCAGCCCTGCTTCATCCTATCCTGCCCCACCTTTGTACCCAGTCACCCTAAAGATCACTCAACATGAGGACCTCTGCATCAGCACCTTACACCCTGTTTCTTTTTATCACAGCCCCACACCCCCTGCAAGTCTATTTCTGAAGTTGAAGAAATCTTCAGGAATAGCCTCTGATGCAGGACATGGGAATGCATTTTTTAAAAAATCTGGAACAGCTTTTGCACCTGCAGAAAGTCTGAGAAGTGATCCTGTCCTGTATCTTGAGCAGCTGCTCTTTTATAGATAAAGAAACACGAATTTCTCTTGATAAGAAGATAATAATTCTCTCTTCCCTCTGGGGCATTTGTTATATTTGCTGTCAAGTTAGGGGGGAAACAAGCTGGAATGAGCAATGCATGAAAATTAAATTCATGCTTAATGCAGAGAAATGCTTTGGCCTGAAGGTCAACTTAAGGAGGAGCTCAATGAATCAATGTGTTATGCGCTGTGCATGGTGATTTATTTTTAATGTGATGTTTTATTTGTAAAAAAAAAAATGCATTTTCTTTACATTTTCCCACCCACCCATCTAAAACCAGCACTGCCCAATTTCCCTCCCCAAATTTGGTGCACCCTAAAGATGTCTGCAAGTCCAAGGGTCATGTTCATCCCCCATGTGACTAAAAGAAAGCCAACTAAATCCAAATGCAAAGGAAGTCAACCTCGTCATGAAACCAATGTCTGTTAGCATGTTGCAAATTTCCGTTAAATCCATCTTTGTGACCTAGCTGGGAAGACCTTCTGCACAGCCTCATCCTTCAATGTGCCAGTTTATATATGTAATAATTGTTATTAACTAGAAAGAGAACCCAGGTTTTTCTTTTAGTAATCAAAATAACTCTTATACTTGGAAATAAGTTACATGGAACTTAGTGGGACTCACTTCTGAGTAAAGAACAGAAGTGTTCTGCACACTTCCAATGATTCCACGCTAGAGATGTGCAAGCACCTCCAACTGAATCAGGTGAGAATATGACTATCGAGAATAAGACCAGCAAACCATTCAGGAATATCTATCGACAAGCCATGTTCCTCCAGTTGCTGCTAGATTATGTAGTTTCCAGCTCACAAAGAGCATTTAGTTTTCTGGACTGAGAGCTCTCTTAGTGTGGCCTGCCCTGTGATGGTGTCAGTGTGGGTCTAGGTCACAGATGGGAAAGGGGTGGCTCTTCCAGATATCGCTGAGATCCAATTCCCATCATCCCTGACTCCCGGCCATGCTGGCTGGCACTGATGGGCGCTGGAGTCCAAAACATCTGGAGGGCCACAAGTTCCCCATCCCTGGACTAAGGCAAGCCTGCAATCCTAAACACGCTTACCCAGGAGTCAGCCCCATTGCATTCAGTAGGACTTACTTCTGAGAAGGCATGCTTACAATTGCACCCTAAGAGTTCAAATTGTCAAGAATTCAAAAAAGGGGAAAAGTTTATTAAATATATATATCCAGGTTTAAGGTGCAAATGCAACCCATTTCTCCCATGCAAGACTTATTGCTATTGAGTCTCATAGGTGACTCCATTTAAATGAATGTCCATCTTAAGGATTCTGGCACAATATTCATTCATAATCAATAATCAAAGCATTGGTGTAGAACCGATGACAACCCAGAAGTTGTTGGACAACAACGCCCATCACCCTTGGCCATCTAGCTGGGAACAGGATGGTGGACTAGATGGGCCACTGGCCTGATCCAATAGGATCTTCTTGCTTTCTTCTTGGTTGTGCTGGCTGGGGCTGATGGAAGTTGCAATGCAACAATGTCTAGAGAGTCACAGTTTCCTTGCCCCCGACTTAACAGGTTGCTTTCACACTCTAGGCCTGGAGTGTCGCCTTTTCACTTCTAATGCCTCCTAGCTTCTGGAAGGTTCAGATCTAGGATTTGGGTTGCTGATTCGTTTTGGACAAAGTAGGACACATTTCCACCCAAAACTGAGTGCAGGTTTCAAGTCACCAGCTCAACCTCTAAATGTTTTAAGCCTGTTTCTAGCTCATGGTGGAGGTAGTGGGACTTGAAGGCAATAGATCAAAGTGCACTCCAACAAATACCCTCTGGGGCATTAAGCTATTGGCCTGGGAGCCATTATAGCCCTGCTCCTTCCCACATGGCCAGAAGCATCATTTGAGAAAGGGGTTGCTTTTGTGTATTGATCAGCATTTGTACTTTAGCAAAACTTCATATCTGTTAAGGGAAACTAATTAGCCAAACGATCTAAGGAGGCCGGAAAAAGACATGCAATGGGTTTTAATTATAGGTTCCAACTACACATTAGGGGAAATTGCAAGCATTTGATATTATCGCCATTGGAAATTTTACGAAAATTTGGCAGACGACTCAGAGGGAACTACTTTGGGGTTAGGATATCCTGCCTTAGGGTGACGAGTTAGGAGATATTACTGACCAAGTCGCCTTCCACTCCTGTTATGCTGTGGTAAGGAACAGGTTATATAGCCACTGGTTGTTAAGCAGTTTGGTTGGGCAAACTAAGGACTGGTCTACATAAATGCAGCAGAATGGGTGGGGGAAGTTAAGGCAGGTAGAATGGACTGGATCACTGCTGACTGATTGTAGGCAATCACAGTTCTGAATGCTCTGGTATATTATTAGCAACTTCCTGCAAATAGAAAATCAGCATAACAGATAAAGGGGGGTTGATCACCTTTCCCCTTGATTTGCTAGTGTTCCAATTGCAGGGAGTCTTCTTGGTGGAGAAACAGATGAAATACATAGCCAATAGTGGTACAGTCCATCACCTCATTCTCCCTACGTTCTGCTGCACATATACATAGCTTCCTCCTAGGCAACCACTGCTGAAGTCACTTATTGCTTCCAGATTTTATACTTCATTGAGCTCTGACACATCTAGCAGAACACCCTTTTATTTTTCATAAAGCTATTCATACACTTCATTTAACCAGTATACATTTTCTATGAAAGCATAATTTAAAGCTTACCTTAGCAATGTCTGAGAAAAGTATTTCAGAGTGTTTGCAATGTCAGTTCCAGAGGGGACGGGGTAAATGTTGTGAAGAACACGGTTATGGTATTCTTGCAAGTACCGGATCTTGGAAGCAACTGGTTTTTGTTGTGTTTGAAGAAAATGGAAAGGGGAAGAAAAAGAACATGTATCTTAGTTCTGTTCTTGTGGCTAGAAAAATCATATAGTTTTTCTGCATTCAGGCCACAGTCCAGCACAGTTACAGCTAAGCTAACTGTGATCTATGATCATGGATTCCCCAGTTTTTTTTAAAATTTAACAGCAGTTGTTGGGAGGGAAGGAGGGTTCCATCGGATTGGAGCCATAGTGCTGGTGGAAGGAAGACTAGATGTACCCTCAGATACTCCAAAACCCATTTAATTTAACGGACTTCCACATGACTAACTGTGTTGAACTGTGGTCATCATCTAATATATTCAGGCTGAAGGCAATTGCCAGTTAGATTTTATTCCAAATGTTCACCAAACTTAAACAATTTTATTGGTGTCTGTTCCCGCCCCCGCCCCCATATAATATTTGTACAAAGTCAAGTAAAATGACAGGAAACCAATGCAATGATTATGTCTTCATTAAATTAATCATACAACACCTTTCAACCCTCAAAAGTGTCTCCAATATGGGCTTACATCCCAAAAATATGCTTAGATGTACATGGCCAACAATGGAAAATTGGTTTGGCTTGCCATATTTTGCCCAAACGTGCACCCCTTCTCTCCTCAGCATGCCATGATTACATCAGGAAGTCTACAGCTAACCATAGTTTCCCATTCTGCCCCAAACTAGGGAAACTGTGGTTACCAGGCTTGGAGAAAGCCAAGATCTTACAGCAACTTCAGAGTTTCCTCTCTCTCGAAGGCTTGCCCAAATCACTGGAAATACAGGAGACAGAACTAAGGAGATCAGAAGAAGCAGTGATGTATTATCTATTTCACCTGCACTGCTACCTGGGAAACTGGCCATCAGCTAGTAATCATGAAACCAAAACAGGCAAGTAACACAAGGTATGGGCACAGCTGATTTGCTGTACACTATGTGCTTTACACTGTAAAAAGGGGTTTGCCAGGAAATGTGCTTGTGCTTTACATTGCAAGAAGGGGCAGGCTTGAGATGGCATAGGGAGGCCTCAAGAAGCAGTGTAAAGACAACTGTATCATCTCAGGACTCAGTGGGCTGATCAACCAAGAGGCCAAGAAACCAGAGGTGAAGTTTTTGGAGGCCCCAGGAGATATGGCTCTTGCTTCTGACACTGCCATATTGAGGCATCACCTAGGAATAAGTTACAGCCCAATCTATTGATTGCATTGCTAAATATAACTGATAGAATGGCTACCTGCAGGCAACCAAAGAGTAAGGTTTACTACCACGGTTTTGCCCAGTCATTTGTATTAATGAAAATGTGGTGTGTGTGTTTTCTTGTGGAGAAGGTGGCAAGGCTTCGTCACGCTTACTACTTGGTAAGTTGGTCATACATATTAGCAATCACAGTAATTAATTCACTGCTTTTACTACTTTTGTTGCTTTTTGTTATCATTTAATCATCATTGCTGTTATTACTCCATTTCACTTATAAATTGCTTCTTATAAACTATTATTATTATTATTATTGTTATTATTAAAATTTGTATACTTCCCTATACCCATAGTTCTCAGGGCGGTGTACAACTTAGTTCCATGGCTGGCTGTATAAGCAACCCCTCTCAGGAATCTGCCATTGGTAGGTTTTCATTTCGAAAATACTGTTGAATTACTCGGAGCAATTTCACAATACAGTAAAAACATATACAAAATAATGGCATGTATAAAAAGTACATATATATTATACACACACCCAATTTCAAATCCAACATGGATACCAACTGGGATAAAAATCTACCCTTGTTTTTATTGAAGTTGTAAGATACCTTGAGAATGTTGTATATTCAGTGGGAGGGTAGAAATGTTTTAAATGAATAAACTTTCACCCTACAGTTAAGCAATTGTTAGGTTTATTATGCAGTCAACTGCAATGAAGGCAATAAATTAAACAGCAACCTATTAATCATCGTAAGAAAGGGAAAATGTAAAGGAATGTTACCATAAAAACTTAGAAATGAAACAAATGTATGAAAAAGAAATCTCTTTCCCCAGATTTTCCCATTCATCATGTGATTGCATGTAGCAAAGAAAACAGTGACTCATAGAGTTCATCTGCCTCTGTTTTCTTCTGTAAGAGTCACTGAGATGTTTACTGCTGAGAAATCTCAGCATGCCTAAGCAGATATTTGAGTGACCATTGTAATGAACTATTTGCACTTGTGTTGCTGAACTACTACTCTCACTATCCCTGGCCATGCTGGCTGTGGCTGATGGGATTTGGAGTCCAACCATCTCAGGAGGGCTACAGGTTCCCCAACCCTGCAGTAGATGGATCATACTTCTTCTCCATTGCTCCACAAGGCTGCACTAAAATCCATGGGTAGAAATTCCAGGGAAGAAGACGTCAGCTAGCTGTTAACAGACCTTTCCTAACAGTAGGAGCTACTCAACAGTGAAATAGGCTGCCTCAGGTGAGCTCTCTCCTTTATTAGAGGTATTTGAGCAGAGCCAGGGATGATGTAGTTATGCCCTGTATCACAGTTCCTGCACTGAGGAGGAGGTGTTCAACTAGACGACCTCCAAGATCCTTCCTGGCTCTATAATTCTGATTCTTGTGGTGCAAAAGCTCAGAGCTGCTTAGATTTAGAAATGTGGTAGCCTTGTGTGCCTTCAGGCCATAGCTGGGGACCTGGTATTTTTTTTAAAAAAAAATTAAAATATTTATAGCACAGCAGCTCATTTAAAATATCACGGTGGAGAGCAATCATATATTACTTTTTTATATATGTATCTATCTATTTCATATAATGCCCTGTATCCATAATTACAATATAAAAAACAAAATACATAATAAAAACAAAGACAACCCATTAATCCTCACCCCCTTCCACAACACATAAAAGGGCATTAAGATGTCAATCTGCCAAAGGTCTGGTTAAAGAGGAACGTTTTTGCCTGGTGCCTAAAGGTGTATAATGAAGGCACCAGCTGATCCTTGGGGAGAACAACCCACAAACAGGAAGCCCATTCTCGTGTTGCCGCCCTCTGGACCTCTTGTGAAGGGAACACAAGAAGGGCCTCAGAGGATGATCTCAGGGTCCAAGTAGGCTCATATGGAGAGAGGTGGTCCTTGAGGTATTGTGGTCCTGAGCCATTTAAAGCTTTATAGGTCAAAAAAAGTACTTTTAATTGAACCTGGAATCTAATTGGCAGTCAGTGCAGTTGAGCCAGGATTGGTGTTTTATGCTCAGACCGTCTTGTGCCCATGAATAACCTGGTCACCAAATTCTGCACTAGCAGAACCGTTTTCAGAGGCAGCCCTACATATAACATATTGCAGTAATCTAGCCTAGAGGTCACCAGAGCATGGACAACAGAAGTTAGGCTGTCCCTGTAAAGATTAGGAGTGCAGCTGGACAGGCTGGTGGAAGGCACTCTGCTCCACTGAGGGCGCCTGAACCTCAAGTGACAACAAAGGATTCAGAAATATCCCCAAGCTGTGTATTTGCTCCTCCCATCAAGAGCAGGTAACCTCACAGCCTTCTGGTCTAAAAATGCCTCAGTCTAACTGAATTGAGCTTCAGTTTGTAGGCTCTCATCCAGTCCATTATCGAGGTAAGACAATTGTCCAGTATATCCCCTGCCTCCCCTGCCAATGTAAAGGAGAAGTAGAGCTGTGTGTCTTCAGCATATTGCTGACAACGTACCCCAAACCTCCAGATAACCCCACTCAGCTGTTTCATGTAGATGATAAAGAGTGTAGGGGATAGAATCGAACCCTGTGGAACCCCACAATGAAGGCTCTACAGGGCTGAGAAACACTCCCCAAGAAACACCCTCTGCAGATAACCATCCAAGTAGGATCAGAACCACCACAAAGCAGTGCCACACATCCCTAATTCCAGAAGAATACCATGGCTGATGGTATCAAAAGTCCCTGAGAGGTCAAGGAGAATTAACAGGGGCACATTTCCCCTGTCTCTCTCCCAACAGAAGTAATCATTTAGGGCAATCAAATCAGTTTCTGTGCCAAGCCTAAACCCTGCTTGAAATGGCTCTAGAAAATCATTTTCCTCCAAGAGTACCTGGATCTGGTCCACAACCACATAAAACACCATGAAAACAATACAAAATTATCAGTAAAATGACTAATCAACAAAGTTTAAACAGCTGCATGGGCCTGACAGCATAAAAATGTGTTCAATGGACATACTGACATTCAGTAACACAGATTTTATTATTGCTTCTCAGTCTTTTGGCTAAGATCAAGTGTGGCCACTATGCTTTCACCTTTATTGGGGTCAAGCTGCAAATGTATTCAGGTAGAAGATTGTATTGACAGAGAAAATGGATTAATATGCAACTGTGGTCAGAATGAAACAGTCACAAATCAAATTTCAGGCCCCAGGGTAGCATTTTTTGATTTACAGGGGTTTTCCTATCCTGGGAAACTTGGAAGGAAGGGTGAGATAGAAATTCGATAAACAGATAAATAACATACAGGTATTTTGCAGTGACAACCAGACGTTTGTCTGTGAGAGATTTAGAGCTATATTGGTAAATGACAGATCTGAAGAGAATGAAGTCATATTTTTAAAAAGCCAACACTTTCCATAGCCCAATCATCTAGAATATATCTGGACTACAAATTTGTATCAGTTTAACTATCACAATTTCCCCCCAACCCTGCTGTATAATCCTACTGTTTGCAGACAGTAATATCTGATTGAGACCTCTCACACCTCACTCACAGAACTACAGTTCCCAGGCTTTTATGCTGAATACAAGTGGCTCCTAAACCCGTTTCACACAGCATTCCCACACGTCTGCTCAGAAGTAAGCCCCATTGAGTTCTGTGGGGCTTGACTCACAGGTAAAATGGTTGTGGAAGAACAGTCTCAGTCTGTAGCGTAGAAACGTTTTAGATTGGTTTTACTGCCTCTCCTGGATCTCTAATTTTGTTTCCCCTCAGTTTTATTGTATTACAAAAGCATGTGCGGTACAATTATTTTATTACATTGTGCTTTTTTGTTCAACACCGCAATCCATCAGGGTGAATGGCAGTTGAGAATTTAAAAATATAAAATACATCCTTAGAATATAATAAAGCTGTTGGAATTGCTTCTTCCAGCAGAAGAAGAAACTATTTTTTTAATACAGAACCTTTTGATGAGTGCATTTTCACCTTCCCCTTTTAATAGATGCTACCAGGATAGCCTTCCCTTCTTCTTTTGCCAATGTCGATGTGACAGCAGCACACACTTCTCTTTAAATGTGAGCCTGCCATCATCCAGCATAAAGCGGTCATGGCCACAGGGAGGCCCATTGCGACTTCTGGAAGACCCAACACGGCCCATTGCAGCCACAGGAAGGCCTGACAAGGCCCACAGCAGATGCAGGAAAGGCCAACAAGGCACCCAGCAGTTGCGGGAAGGCCCGACAAGGCCCACCACAACCACAGAAAGGCCCAGTGGACCCTGTTGGGCCTTCCACAGGCTGCAATGGGCCTTTCCGTGGCTGCAACGGGCCCCGTTGAGCCCCATTAGGCCTTCTGGAGGCCACAATGGGCCTCCTTATGCCAGGTGATGTCATATGTGCGTCATGCGCATGACGTCACAGGCCCACGCCAGGCACCCACAAAGTGGGGCAGGACGTGGCACCCATGTCTCCCAACCAAGTTCACTTCCAGGATCAGGTGCAAGGGGAGAGGGATCATCTCAGGAGACTGCAAAGAAGCAAACCTTGAGCAAAAGGAGAGTTCAGGGCCCCAACTTCCCCTTGCATACTTCTTTGTGAATTGTTCAGGAAGACCTGTATTTAAAAGGATGGGTGCTCCCACCTACCCCCCTGCCTCACATAGCCCCAACTGTTGCATGAAAAGTGTGCAGGGAAGCAAAAGAGCCATTTCAGTTTTCCCTGGCAGATGCCAAAATGCAGGTCTTGGAGTCTCCCAATAATAATAATAATTTATTATTTATACCCCGCCCATCTGGCTGGGTTTCCCCAGCCACTCTGGGCAGCTTCCAAAAGAATATTAAAATACTGTGATACATCAAACATTAAAAGCTTCCCTAAACAGGGCTGCCTTCAGATGTCTTCTAAAAGTCTGGTAGTTGTTGTTCTCTTTGACATCTGGTGGGAGGGCGTTCCACAGGGAGGGCGCCACTACCGAGAAGGCCCTCTGCCTGGTTCCCTGTAACTTGGCTTCTTGCAGTGAGGGAACCGCCAGAAGGCCCTCGGTGCTGGACCTCAGTGTCTAGGTAGAACGATGGGGGTGGAGACACTCCTTCAGGTATACTGGACCGAGGCCATTTAGGGCTTTAAAGGTCAGCACCAACACTTTGAATTGTGCTCGGAAACGCAGTATTTTCACTGGAGTGGTCAACCTTCAAAGCCAAGGCACACGAACATCTCCCAGAAAGGATGTAAGGGTCTTATAAGTGTATGTTTATTTGGCTTGCATGTCAAATTAATATAATTGTGTGTTTCTATCAAATACTGTATTACAGACTTTTTCTAATTATGAAAAAAAAATTGCGCTCAAAAACAAGGAAACAGAAGGTAGACTTCAAGTATGGTGGTTGGCCCAGATACTGTTCCTGGTGTTCAGACATCAATGCAGTGCACCACACAGATGGCACCTTCAACCTGTTACTATGACCCCAGGGACATCGCCAAGTCAAACGCAGAACGCAGCTACAGCCACAATATATAGAGAGCAAATCACCTAAAATGTCCTGTAGTGAGTCATGACCTGGTTTTCAGAAGCGTTAACACCTAGATCATCAGGAAGTATCACCAGATGCTTGGGAAAACAGCTTATTTTCATTTAAATTATTTTTCCTTAAAAGGAGCTTAGGTATCCGTATCCAAGATTATTTCATAACAACATTACTGGGTTTCTGTCAGCTCGCTTTTCTGAGCTAAATGAAGCAGTATTTCTTTGGTCTGTAGATGGAAGGGTCTGAACACAACTAACAGGCTCATGAACATTCAGTTCTGACCTAATCCTCTTCCTCAGCTACTTCCTACACATTATGTTAGTTCAGATCCTTTTTATGTCAATAGACTCAGTAGAAAGAGTCCTCTGTGGGATCTTCTCTGTTGTCTCTGTACCAAACCCACTTGCAGTAGATATAATATGCATTAATAGCTCTGCATTTGTTTTAAAGGAAATAGCAGGTGCATGGGGGTTGTTCTGGATCATGACCACAGGGAGCAGGGTTCAACTCTTTGTCCCCTGCTGTAGTACTCATCAGGATCAGGGGACATTTGCCCTATATTTGCATTGGAAGGAAGTCTCTCAATCGCACCAGTGGACGCTTTCTTTCCAGTGCAAATAGCAGGCATGGAGGAGGGCTATCTGGGCTGGCAACACAGTTGGGTAGAAAAATGGGTAAAAAACCCCTCCACACCAGCATACTTTTTCTGGATTGGACACTCTATGCCTGCTACTTGACTTTCAAATGCTCACTCAACTGTTATTGCTCCATGTCTACTTTGACCCTGAAAACAATGGGAATAGGACCCCGACTGCACAATTCTATGTATGTCTATGGAGAAGTAACTCTCACTGAGTTCCATTGTGGTAAGTGAGCATAACAATGAGCCTTTAGTCCATCATTTGTTTGATTGCCCCTGGCCTGGGGCTGGGGGGAGTTTCTGGAAACTGATATTGGGTAAGAGAAGGAAATGAACACCTTTGTTTTCATTTAACAATATGTGGAGAAAATAAATTACATCAGCATCATTTCCCTGATCTGTGGAAGTCAAACAGAAAGAACAACCCATTATTCTAGTTAGTTAGTTAGTTAGTTAGTTAGTTGCTCTGATCCACAGACTGATTCAGTTATCCAAGCTCTAGTGCATACTGTCCAGAGAGGTTTATATATCTCCTTCCTTGATGGTATTCAGGAAAAGACTAGATAGATACTTCAGATATGGGCCGTTCCGTCTTTGGCTTGTGGACTGGAATGATCTGTCCATATTTATGGCTCTGCAGTTCTATGATCGGTGACATCATTTCATCCTGCATTGTTCATCCACAGATAATCAGCACATATCTTCCTTCATTAAACACACTAAGAAGGAAGTATTTGCCTGCCATCTACCAAGGGCATTTAACTGAAGCAGTATTGAACATTAAGGAGGTTATTCTAAAGGATCAGTGGTGGACTCAGTGCAAGACTTTGGGAGCAGAAGTCCAGGGTCCCGCTTAGCAGAATATTCCCCAATGCAGCAGGGCTTGCTTGGCACATTTTTTAAAGTAAGTGAAGAACTATACATTGCCATCTAATGGGGGGAAGGGCCTAAAAATTAAGTCCAGAATCTAAAATTTCCTAAGTGCAACACTATAAATGAAGAAACAATTCTGTACGCTTCCAAGAGAAGTTCTGGAATCTTCTTCCTTGAGAGGTAGCCAAAGGAAGATAGGCAAGAACCGGTCATGGATACTTTGCCTGCAAGACATGGAGCACCTGCAGTATCCAAGGGGCCCCTGCGAGTATACCGTGCCATGATTCTATTATACCTTTTCATTCAGTGTTGGTCAATGAAGCCACACAAACAGTCAGCTGATCCTGCCTCACAGTGACCTGATAGGGTGTCTTGGAAGCAACGGCCTTGTATCTATATGGATCTGACCAATCCCTCTTTTCCTCCGCTAATTACATCTCTGTTTATCTGAGTGTGTAAATATTACTTCACTGGCAACTTGAAGAAGCCATAAAGGAAGACAATCTCCACCCAGTCCAAAATATCAACAAAAGCAAGAGTGGGTGTGGGAGAAAGGCAAGAGATAGGCCCCTGAGATTTTGTTTTTATTTTCAAGTCATCCAGTACAGTGCAATAAGGAGATGAAAATAATCTGGTAGGAAGATTTCCAAAACCTAGCAACGGAATCAAACCAAGTGCGTTAAGCTAGGTCCTCTTTTTAAAGGGGGGGGGAGAGAATCGTATCAAAGGCCTACATTTCCTCTGTATGTGTGGAAACAGAAAACCATCTTCCCTCTTTTGGTAAATATAGGGATTCAAACACTCCATTATGCTTTTGAAGAGATTGTACATTGTAGATGTACATCCTTATGGGTGGCCAACATGATGGGCGCAGAAGGCCCGGGGGAGACCAGAAGGTCCCCAGAATCAAGCTCTTTAAACCGCAGTGCTCTTCAATCTTCCTAGATCTGGGCTTCCCTTCTGCCTGCAAGGGCGGAGAAATCGCCTGCCGCATTCAGCACCAGGGACAGCGCCGTCCCTTCCTGTCTCTTCCCCCCCACCCCACAACCACCTGACGCCCCCAGTTTGCCCCCTTCCGTCCCTGCCGATGCTCTCCTTTGTCCCTCCGCACCCCAGTCTCTTTTCCTCCGCGGGGTGGGCTACTTACACTGCTCCGCTTTGGTGGACATGGTGGGGCCCGGGTGGAAGTGGTTGCTCCCAATATTGGCGGCGCGGGGTCCTCTCCGTCGGCTAGCGGGGAGCGGCGCTCTCCTGCCGCGGCGGTGAAGTCACCCTGTCTCCCGAGCTGCATCCCTCCCCCTCGGCTGCCTCTACCATCGCTACGGAGCTGCAGAGCTGCAGGGAAGGGAAGGGAAGCAGGCCAAGGAGGGAGGGGAGAAGCCACGAGGGGGCGGTGGCTTCGAGGAGCCCCCGCGCGCTCCAAGCGCGGACCCCCGTTCCGCGCCCTAGGCTAGGCGGTGTCCGGGGGCGAGCGCGCGTAAACGGCCACGCGCGGAGAAGGGCCCATTTTACAGCCGAGGCAAAAATTAATAATCAAGAGGGCCTTTCCCCCCCCTCGTCTGCGTGAAATGAGCTCGACCGGAGAGGAACGTGGAGGCGGGGGAGGGGGGAGTGTTCCATTCATGAAGACGGGCGGCTGAGCGCGGCCAGCCTTTTAAAGGGACTGCCGTTCGCAGCCCCCGCGGCAGGGAGGGGCTTCCGCTTTTTCTGAATGGGAAGCGCGCCGCCTTCTTTTGCAGGACCTGCTCCAGGGCTGGAATTAGGGTTGCCATGTTTTGGAGAGCAAAAAAGAGAGAGGACGCTGTGACGGCCATTCAAAGCAATAAATGCAATTTGTAAAAAAAAATAAAAAATACCCCTGAAGAAGAGGGCGTGTCCTAGAATAAGAGGACACATGGCAACCCTAGCGCCCGCCGAAATAAGCACGTGCTTATAGTGCATCAGGGTTGCACTATAGCACTGGAATTGACATTGCATTTATGCATGTTTTTATTGCAATTTTTCTTCCAATGTGTTTTATTTGTTTATTTGTTGGATTCCTACCTTTTTATTCATTGCATTTTTCTCCAAGGAGTAAAAGGTGGTGTACATGGTTCTCCCTCCCCTTCCTCATTTCATTCCCCAGAACCCTGTGAGGTAGGTTAGGATGAGACACAGTGGCCAGCGTGGTGTAGTGGTTAAGAGCGGTAGTCTCATAATCTGGGGAACCGGGTTCACGTCTCCGCTCCTCCACATGCAGCTGCTGGGTGACCTTGGGCCAGTCACACTTCTTTGAAGTCTCTCAGCCCCACTCACCTCACAGAGTGTTTGTTGTGGGGGAGGAAGGGAAAGGAGAATGTTAGCCGCTTTGAGACTCCTTAAAGGGAGTGAAAGGCGGGATATCAAATCCAAACTCCTCTTCTTCTTCTTCTACCAGCCCATGGTCACCCAATGAGGTTCCTGGCAGAGTGGGGTTTTGAACCATGGGTGCTGCCTCCAGTTTAGAATCATCTGCCTGCCGCCCCCCCCCCCCCGCCCCCATACATTTTCTGGGCTCTGCACCTGCCCAGTGCATGATTCAGAGCAGGCCCCTTTCCTCCATGAGGCCTTTGGTTCCCAGATCAAGATGAGAAGGTAAAAAGGTAAAGGACCCAGACAGTTGTTGTTGTTGTTGTTTAGTCGTTGAGTCGTGTCCGACTCGTCATGACCCTGTGGACCAGAGCACGCCAGGCACTCCTGTCTTCCACTGTCTCCCGCAGCTTAGTCAAACTCATGTTCGTAGCTTCAAGAACACTGTCCAACCATCTCGTCCTCTGTCGTCTCCTTCTCCTTGTGGCCTCCATCTTTCCCAACATCAGGGTATTTTCCAGGTAGTCTCATGAGGTGGGCAAAGTATTGGAGCCTCAGCTTCAGGGTCTGTCCTTCCAGTGAGCACTCAGGGCTGATTTCCTTCAGAATGGTTTGATCTTCTTGCAGTCCATGGAAGATTCTTGCAGGTTTGATCTTCTTGCAGTCCATGGAACTCTCAAGTGTCTCCTCCAGCACCATAATTCAAAAGCATCAATTCTTCAAAGATCAGCCTTCTTTATGGTCCAGCTCTCACTTCCATATATCACTACAGGGAAAAACCATAGCTTTAACTATACGGGCCTTTGTTGGCAGGGTGATGTCTCTGTTAAGCCCAGTCAAAGGCAACTATGGGGTTGCGGTGCTCATCTCGCTTTCAGGCCAAGGAAGCTGGCATTGGAACAGCTTTCTGGGTCATGTACCCTGCGTGACTCAACCGCTTCTGGTTCAACAGGACACCATGGGGAAGCCAGGGCACAGAGAAATGCTGTTTACCTTCCTGCCACAGCGGTACCTATTTATCTACTTGCACTGGCGTGCTTTCAAACTGCTAGGTTGGCAGGAATTGGCAAGCCCAAGAGGCTCAGTGGTTTAGACCACAGCGCCACCCGCGTCCCTTCCCAGTTCAACCGTCATTTAAGGTTGATTTGTTTCCGCACCACACCCCTTGTTCCTGATGTAGATCTTCACTCACCCCTCTTGTTCCCTGTGTAAATTCCCATCCCTCCATTGTTCCCAGTGTTGATCTTCACTCCCTGCTTTGTCCCTGGCTGCAGGAGGCATTTTGTGGTTTGCCCCAGGTGCCAAAACGTCTGGAGCTTCAGTGAGGTAAAAATAACAAGGTGGTGTTATAACAGTGGTCATTTACATGCTCTTTTCTTACAATATAACAAAGCAGGGTGAATTTTTTTTTTAATTCAAGGGGAAAGCTTGAGGTTTTTGGGTTGTTGTTTTTTTTAATACACACAGAAGAATTAGAAGTCTGAGACAGGTCACATTTCTGTGGAAATTTTTTTGAAGATGTCAGTGACATAAAACAGGTTGCTCCGGCCTCCTTGGTTGTCCAAACATCTAAATGTAGCAGATTCAAGGACACCAAGTCCTGGGAATTAAATTACTCAAGTGTCTTCAATGCTAAGGTCATTGTTTTCCCGTAACTTCCACAGAGTCACTTTGTTTAGTTAATTCTCCAGTGAACTGCTACAGAACCTTGGCGATCCAGCTGCAGATTGTTGTCTCTTTCCTTTGCTCCAAAGAATGTTTATTCTGAATAAACATTATGGTATGTACTTTGCAGCTTATATTTTGTTGCCGTGCAATGGCCCAATGTGGTTTTTATTGTTCATAAATGCTTGGGAGCGCTCATTAAAAATGGTGGGGGGGGGGGATAAATTGTGATTCATGTTTGCTTTAAATAATGAGGAAAACTTTCTGGATGTTAACTTGGCAAGGTCTATCGAGCAGATCTGCATAAACAGTCTGCTTCTGGCAAAAAAATTTGCTACTGAGTTAATGCCGCTCCCTTTTCTCAGGAGACAGAAGACTGTTGGATTTTTCCACATACTCAGTTGGATATAGATGGGGGTTGAAGAAGCTTAAGAATAAGCTGTACCATGACAACTTTTGATTTTGCTATTTGAAAGAGAGAGGTTCTCAAGCCTAAATCCTTTAATGCCCTGATTTGGTTGGATTTCTGATGCAGGCATTCCCAGAGAATATGCAGAAGGAGCTTCCTATATCCCCTGTATGATGTCTGAATGCACAACTAACATGAAAATCAATACATCTGCAAAGAAAACACAGTGGAGATCAAATGAAGCCTGAATTACGTATGTGAGAGCCAGTGCTGTCTCATTTATTTGATCGTTTATTCCATTCATCAGGCATCCAATAGCAATAGTTTTCTGGGACTAAATGGATTGTGAAAATGGATTAAAAATCGCAATTCCAATAAAACAAGAATCAATAAAAGCACTTAAAAAAAAACTTTGAAAAAAAATCATTCTGAAACGGAGACCTAGAGCAGATGTGGGGAAGCTGCTGGGAAAGATCTCTGCCTTAGGACTTGAAACATAGAAAGTCAGACCATTGATCCATCTAACTCATTATTGTTGGCAGCTTGCCAGAATTTCCAATGGTCCTCAGTCCGTTCAACTTCCCAAACATTCGGAAACCAAAGTGCCGCTTCTGATTGGCTGCAGGAAACTCCTGCAGCCAATCGGAAGCCCCGCCGGACGTTCAGCTTCCAAAAATAGTTTGCAAACCAGAACAGTCACTTCCGGGTTTGCAGCGTTCTGGAGCCAAAACCTTCGAGAACTAAGGTGTTCAAAAAGCAAGGTATGACTGTACTTTGCTCAGAATGAAATTATATTCAGAATGGAAGCATGCAAGAACTGATATCAATTCCTTCATTAGCATGAATGGGGATATGCGACAGGGCAAAATGAGGATGGCTTGAATAAATATTTGATTCTGTATCTCTTGCTAGCAGCCAGAATAGCTATTGCAAGAAAATGGAAATATCTAGAGGGATTAAATAAGGATTTATGGTGCGGTGAAATCTGGTCCACAGCTATAAAAATGAACTAAAACATTACGGTATACTGTACTTGAGAACAAACCAAAAAAGATTCATTTTCAACTATGTAGCAAATATATATATATATATATATATATATATATATATATATAGTATATTCATGACGATAACAGTGTTCAAATGCCTCCTGTAAAATATGCTATTTGAAATTCTTAGCAACTACAGTGGTACCTCAGGTTACATATGCTTCAGGTTACATACGCTTCAGGTTACACACTCTGCTAACCCAGAAATAGTACCTCGGGTTAAGAACTTTGCTTCAGATGAGAACATAAATCGTGTTCCAGCGGCGTGGCGGCAGCAGCAGGCCCCATTAGCTAAAGTGGTGCTTCAGGTTAAGAACAGTTTCAGGTTAAGTACAGACCTCCAGAACAAATTAAGTACTTAACCTGAGGTACCTTTGTATTCAGTTTGAAGGCACTGATGGACCAATGCACCTCTCCCAATGGTGGCCTGTATGGGGTTGTGGCACCCAATCCACGACAGTGGCAACTTTCCAGCCCAGAAGAGAAGAAGAGTTTGGATTTGATATCCCGCTTTATCACTACCCGAAGGAGTCTCAAAGCGGCTAACATTCTCCTTTCCCTTCCTCCCCCACAACAAACAATTCTGTGAGGTGAGTGGGGCTGAGAGACTTCAAAGAAGTGTGACTAGCCCAAGGTCACCCAGCAGCTGCATGTGGAGGAGCGGAGACGCGAACCCGGTTCCTGAGATTACAAGTCTACCGCTCTTAACCACTACACCACACTGGCTCCCAGGGCCAGCCCCACCGGGTTCCTATCAGGCTGTAGGCGGGCCTTAGCCAAACCTAGTCTTACCTGTAAACAATAAAGTTGTGGGCTAATTCAGCCCAATACCAATCTCCTGTGTTCATTTTCCTCAGACTTCCCGCACAGGCCGCAGACATCATGCACTTGTGGCAGCAATTGAAACATGCAGAAATGGACACTCTGTGTAGCCTAAGAACCACAACACTTTAAGGGAAGAATGTTGAGATTTCATAGAATCATGGAATCATAGAATTGTAGAGTTGGAAGGGACCACGAGTGCAGTGGCATAGCATGGGTTGTCAGCACCCGGGGCAAGGCAAGTAATTTGCGCCCCCTAACCCATGGATTTGCACCCCCTAACCCGTGGATTTACGCCCCCTAACCCGTGGATTTGCGCCCCCTAACCCTAACCCCCAGATGTTGCGCCTGGTGCAGCCGGCCCCCCACACCCCCCACGCTACGCCACTGCACGAGTGTCATCTAGTCCAACACCCCAACCCTGTGGGAATCTTCTGCCCAATTTGGGGCTCGAACCCGTGATCCATAGATTAAGAGTCTCATGCTCTATCAGCTAAGCTACAAGGTTGAAGGAGAGTTGTCCCCCCAAAAAAATAGCAAAAAGTTTTTTTATTTGTAAACTTTATTAATAATATTAAATTCTACAAACGTCATCAATGGAAAATACAAATTGATGACCCATCAATTGATTTTACAAATACAGTATCCATGATAACTAAACTGTCACTCATTCAAAGAGCTCTTCCGTAACTATATAATTCAGTTGTCTTTTAGACTGTCTTAAAGATAGCTGCTGGTTCTCCATCAATTTTATCCAATTCATGACTCCTAAAGAGGATTAAAAAACAACAAACCTCTAAACAAATCAATATGGCAACTCCTTTGGAGAGTTCGCTGAGGAAGGGCGGCAGCTCTGTGAAGATGCCTGTGAAGATGTGTGTTCTTTGCTGTATATTGTGTTGTTGAAAACCGCCTTGTGTATAGTAATATAGAAAGGTGGTATACAAATTAAAAATGAAATGGGGGGGGGGGGAATGAAATTAAGCTTCTGCTCTCACAAAGGAGAGTTCCCCACCTTCTGAGGCAGTCCCAGTCCGTTCCACAGTCAAACAGTCCAGTCCAGGAGAACTTCTTCCTAATGTTGAATTTAAACCCCTTTTCTTGTGATGTTGGTTTGGATCCTGCCCTCTGGTGCAGCAGAAATCTAATTCTCGCCTTCATCTATGTGACAGCCATTCAAATATTTAAAGATTGCTTATTACATTGCCTCTTCCCCTTTACATTGAAGCTCCTAGATGGCCCACAGTGCTTTTGTTTCACATATAAAAACAGATTTGTAATTCCCAACCAACTAAGCATGTGTGTTCATTAGCTGTGTCCTAATTATCAGTGTGGGAGATCACATAATTCTATCTATTCCTATGGTAACAAATTAAGATGTGTGTTCCAGCAGCATCTAATGAGATTTGTGCAGACTGCTAATTTGGGGGAAGTTGTGTTTCTTCGCTGATCATGGACGAAAGCAAGATCCCCCTGCAGGCTAGTTGAGTGTTCTCTGCCAATTAGCTCTTTAAAGTATATATGCAGTACAGCAGATTCTATCAATTATATTCTAACACTATTAAATATAAATCAGATGCAAAGCAGAAGAAGAATATAAAGAACCCCAGTTTCAAAACAACTTTATAAGGCCTGTTTAACTGTCTGTGACGCAGGTGACAGCTAGTTAGGATTTCCATTATGCTTGTGGGCATTTTGCATAATTGTCAGTGATGGGCTGGATACTGAAGGGTAGTGGCTGGATTCTGATGAGCAGGCACCAGGAGAAGAGAGGTTGGAGACTGGCTTGGAAGAAGGGGTCAGTGACCTGGGAGAGCCAGGAGTAGCCAGGAGTTGAGTCAGAGGCAAGAGAAGCTGCAGGATTCTGGAGTGAACAACAGTTGCAGGAGGAGGGAGGAACAGGCCAGACTAGTGGAGAATCCAGGGCTTTCATAGTGGGGTAGGAGAGCTGAGGAAGGGGGTGGAATTCACATCAGGCATTGGTTTCTGCCCCTTTGGTTTCAGATAGTACATGGGTAGTAAAGGTAAAGGGACCCCTGACCATTAGGTCCAGTTGTGGCCAACTCTGGGGTTGCGGCGCTCATCTCCCTTTATTGGCCGAGGGAGCCGGCGTACAGCTTCTGGGTCATGTGGTCAGCATGACTAAGCCGCTTCTGGCAAACCAGATCAGTGCATGGAAACGCCGTTTACCTTCCCGCCAGAGCAGTACCTATTTATCTACTTGCACTTTGACGTGTTTTCGAACTGCTAGTTGGCAGGAGCAGGGACCGAGCAACAGGAGCTCACCCCATTGTGGGGATTTGAACCGTTGACCTTCTGATCGGCAAGTCCTAGGCTCAGTGGTTTAACCCACAGCGCCACCCATGTCCCACATGGGTAGTAGTAGAGTCTAAAAAGCCCGGGACACAAATTTTCTTTTTTTCTTTATATATAAATTTATATGGTTTTCCAGATTAAAATTTGACAGTCCCATATCCAACATAAAACATAGAAACAAGATTCCAAAGAATCTCCTCCCCCTTTTTAAATCATTTTCTCCTGCATCTTTTATAATAATCCAAATCCATTGTGTCCAAAATTCACCATTAAACTACAAGTGTTATTCCAATCCTACTAACAATTTTAACTCGTTTTTAAGATAAATTATAAATTTCCCCCATTCCTTATTAAAATTTTGGTCTTCCTGATTTCTGATTCTTCCGGTCATTTTAGCCATTTCAGCATAATCCATCATCTTGATCTCCCATTCTTCTCTGGTAGGGACTTTTATCTTCTTTCCATCTCTGGGCCAAAAACATCCGCGCAGCCATGGTCGCCTACATAAATAGTCTTTTTGCTCCCTTGAGATTTCGGCTCCCAAGGAACACAGATTTTCATGGCCCTCTAGTGCCTATGGTGACTCATTTACCAGAAGTAATGTGTTTAGCAATAACTCTGTGTATACGGTGCATACTGACCAAACTATGCCTCCTGCTGTATATTTTGCTCTAGATGTGCAATATATTGGCATTGTTTTCAGCTCTCCTACCACACTACTATGCCTCCTCTTTCTGCGGCTTCCTCTGTTGCTCCACTGTCTCCCAGGACCAGGAGAGGAGTGGAGTGGAGTGGGGGGGAGCAGAAGCAGGTGATACACAGGTAGAGTCTTCACCTACTTGTGTGCAGCTCAGGTAGGGGAGATACATAAACCAAGGTTGGGGGCAGGGTGTCAGAGACTGGGCAGAGGACGAATGGTGGAGATTCACTCCCCAGCCTGACCATTCCAGGGAGGAGGAAGAGGAAGACAGTATAGATTTACCACAGGGGTTGGAGGGATGTCACAGCTCAGAGGCAGACGAGGGGGGAAGTTGGGAACTAATTGGAGAGGATGAGGAGGAAGAGGGGGCAACAGCTGGCGGACACAGAACCCCCTCCCAGAACCTGGCGAGCCTTGAAAGTAGGAGAGCAAAGAGCTCAAAGACAGAGGACACATAGCAGCACCCATAGAAGTAATGAAGGAGGAAGTAGGAGATTCACTCTGGACAATGTCCTTTTCCAGAAGGCTGGGTTCTATGGCCTCTCTCTGTAAATACTGAATAAAAAATGGATGGTAAGAACATTCCTTGTTTTTGTATGTTCCTGGGCAACCGGCCTTGGGAGTTGCTGGCAGCAGCCTGACACGGGGCCTCTCTGTTGCGGCAACTGCATCACTGGGTCCACACCTAGGAGTAGCTGAAAAGTAATACTGATGGACATGCCTTTTCCTAACTTGTACTTTTGACTTAATTCCTTACTCTGGACATTCCGTGCCTGACATCGCCATGACAGCAATGTTGCTGTGGGCATGTCAAGTTGTTGTCAACGAGCCAGGTCAACCACAGGGCAGGCACACACATGGGAGGCACAGGTTGCAATTAGGTCTTTATCAACAGAAAATACCATCACAGCAGAGTCCTCCGGTTCGTATTAATCCGGCTGAGACCTTGCCGAAACTGACCACTAGCTCTTCCCTCCCCTTCTAACCTTTTAATCTGGATCCCTCCCAAGCAGATGAGCAGGACTGGGGCTGTCTGCACTCACATTGTGACTCTCAGACTTTAACTCTGTCCTGGAGGGCCTCCTTCTTCTGATGCTTCCCCCCCCCCCTTGATTGCTCAACCCCCTTGCTTGTAGCACCTCCCAGCTTGTCCCTTCTCCAGACTGCTCCCCAGTGTCCCACCACCAGGATCTGGGATCGAAGTCTTCCTCATCCAGCCAGTCCCTGAAATGGCACCTAGTAGGCAGTGCCCGCATGGATAGCACTAAGCAAAACGGGGCAGCTGCTGGAGACCGCAGGTGATCACACTGCACAAAGAGTATTTCCCCAGATCCAGTACAAAGGCAGCCTCCTATCGCCTCTTCTGATGACTGTGAGACCAGTGGAGAAGGGTGAACTAAGAGCTACTGCTAAGCTACAGAATAGCAAGTTTCTTGCCTCTGGATTCAGGCATCTTCCTTGAGGACCTCCGGGACAAACAGCTGAATTGCCTATCTCTCTCTGGGGCAAGGAACTACAAAAATTGGGAGCCGGGCCAGCGAATCACAAGTAATTAAGGACAACAGCTCCCCTTCTCCTATCGTGTAATAGACATGCTTTATAATACCAGAGGAAAACTGCGGGGGGGGGGGGATTGCACCAGGGCCTTTTATTCCAATCCATACTTCAAGCAACTGCTCAAGACCTCAGAACAATATATAAACATTGATGTACTTTACCAAATATGTTATTTATCTCTTTTTTAAAAAAAAAACCCCAAAACACCACGGTTTCATCTCCTGCCATTCCCATTCCTCTGGTCCATGTCCTTTGTTTACTTGGCTGTCAGCAGACAGCCTTATTGCTTATCAGCAACACTTTAATGAAAGATAAATAACAGGCAAATACTCATCAAGTTATTTCCTGTATGATATATATAGGGAAAGACATGGGGTGTGTGTGTGTGTGTGTGTGTGTGAAATGCAACTAAATCCCAAATCTTCTAAGCAATTAGGAGCGCTCATTAACTCAAAGTGCACGAACGATCCCCTTGACCTCGACGGATTACTACTCGTGTGTCCTCAATTCAAGCGTGATCATGCTGGTAAAATCAGAGTTTTGTGTTTGCGCCTTGTCAAAATCTCTTTGGTGTTATCTAATGAACACTGGGTTGTTTTGCAGCCTGCACTGAGGAGCACAGGCTTGAGACTATGGGAATCTTCCCATGGACCTAATAAGTCTGTAATCAGGCCGGCTGTGGTGAGAGAGCTATCCTACACCTAGGAGCTGAGCAGCTCAATATGAGATCAGTTGAGACACCCCCAGAGACTTTAACTCTAATCCTCGTGGAAGGCTGGCATTGAGTAATGATGAGTTAAATGATCGTGCAGGAGAATCCAGCATGAGGGCAGCATCAACAAATACAGACTTCACCCTTTACTGCCAATTCTCACAACTTTTTTAAACTCCTTCATTCTTTTTGGGAGATTCAGGACAAATAAAAGAAAGTACTTCTTCATGTAAGGTAAAGGTAAAGGGACCCCTGACCGTTAGGGCCAGTCGTGGCCAACTCTGGGGTTGCGGCGCTCATCTCGCTTGACTGGCCGAGGGAGCCGGCATACAGTTTCCAGGTCATGTGACCAGCATGACTAAGCCGCTTCTGGAGAACCAAAGCAGCGCACGGAAACGCCGTTTACCTTCCCGCCGGAGCGGTACCTATTTATCTACTTGCACTTTGATGTGCTTTCAAACTGCTAGGTTTGTGGGAGCAGGGACTGAGCAACGGGAGCTCACCCCATTGCAGGGATTCGAACCGCCGACCTTCTGATCGGCAAGCCCTAGGCTCTGTGGTTTAACCCTCAGCGCCATCCATTCTTCTTCATGTAGCACATAGTTAAACTCTGGAACTCACCCCCACAGAGGTAGTGCTGACCACCAAATTAGGTGGCTTTAAAAGATGATTAGACAAATTCAATGCTATCAATGGCTACTAGCCACGATGGCTAGGCTCTGTCTCCAGCTGCAATGCTTCTGAATACCGGTTGCTGGAAACCACAGGAGGAGGGAGGGTCCTTGTACACAGGTCCTGTGTTATGAGAGGCTTGGGCAAAGAGGAATGATGGGAGGAACCAGTTAGGGAACAACCAAGGGATTAAGGTCCGGAGCCCGTGGATTTGTGGTGGGACAAAAATAAGTGGTCAGACAACAATGAGAGAGAAGACTGGGAAGAGGGTGTGTTGGAAGCTGAAGAGTTAACAGGATTTCGTGAGCTGGGAGAGTCTGTGACAGAATCAGAGACAGAAACTGAAGCACGAGGGTGGAAGGAGAAAGGCCGAGAGGCAGAGATTATTTAGCCTGGTGAAGAGTCCTGAGTGCCTCCCGCTCCTGTTGCAACAAGCTCCCCTCCCTCCTTGTCTCCCAGAACCAGAAGAGACATGAAAAGGGCGGAGGAGAGATTGGTGACATGCAGACACAGTCTCGGATTGCTTGGGGGTAACCCTGGAGAGGAGGGGATATAGGCAGTTGTGGGGAGGCAGGAAACTTCAGTCTCAGCAACTGTTTCACGGGGACAAGAACTACCGAAGATGTACTGCTGTGCTCATTAGGCCTGGCACTCCTGTTATTGTTTTTGCTAATAAAGAGTTAACTCCAGTTTGCACATTGTGATTTACTGCTGGCTCGCTCTTGACATCCTGCTTGTAGGCTTCCTGCAGGCATCTGGGGGCCCACTGCAGGAACAGGATGGGTCATTGGCCTGAACCAGCAGGCTCTTCTTTTGTCTCCTTGATGCATGACTGTTATTAACCCATTCAGTTAGGCTAGAATTCCCATTTCTAAGGAGAAACACTGAAGCTACCCAGTAGTTCCATAGCTGCAATGGACACCTGCGCCAATCCACCTGGGCAAGGAGGGGCCAGGGCTCAGTCTAAAAGGGATACAGAAATGCTACTCATGATTCAAGATGAATGGTGATTTTTGCTGCAGATTGATATATGAGAAAATGCAGTTACATTTTTAAAAAATGCCAAAAGAAATGCTAAACAGAATCTTAAACAGTTATTGTCCGTAAGCGTTTGCGTTTTCACAAAGCAACAGTAAGGTAAGAACAACAGGCGCAGAACCTGGAATTGGTGCTTCTATTTTTAGCTGGTAGGACTTCAAGGTGACTTTATTTTCCAGGGCCGTTGATAGCAGATCTGAATCTGAAGCATCTCGGACGCAGAAGGATGTCTTCTACCTCATTCTATAGCTTGAAATATGGCTCAGGAACCATCCAGTTGGTCCGAGAATAGCCAATGAAAACACTGTTAAACCGATGACGGTTTCCTAAATCAAGGGAAAGAAGGGTCATGCAAGGCAAAACAGAGACGCAAGCGAGGCTTCCTGGGGGGGGGGAGCTTTTGGCCTTACAGGTACAGCCAACGCTATTGAACTTTTAAAGCTGTAATCTCAGTAATGTGATAGATGCAAAGAACCAACCACAGTGAAAGTTGATTATCCTACAAATCCAGTCACCAGCTGAAGTACTTCATGTCAACTGAAAAGCAAAGTGTGATTTGTCATTTTAGGTCACTATGGGTTAAAAATGGGGGTGGGGGATTACTTTCAAAGCTGCACTACAGCTTAGTGGCTTCGCTTTCCTTTCTAGCTTTTTGCACATTTTGAGGGTGTGCTGCCACAGCTAAGCAGAAACACAACCTTTTTGCACGAGATCTTTCACTGCTCCAGAGTTCCATATGCATGCAGATGGGTACATGGAAACCGAAGCAGGTTTCCTTGCCATTGCCAAAACAAAAGAAAACGCATTGCTTTTTTAAAAAAAAGTGTGTGTATTTGCAAAACAGTTGCACATGCTAAGTTAAATTTACATACTCAGTTTGAGAAATAATTGCTATCATTTAAGAAGGGATACAAGGCATCTACTCAAGGAAGACTGTGACCACATGTGTGTCTGTTCAGTCTGCTGTTCAGGAGCTAGCTCAGTGTTTTTGTTGGACTACAACTCCCATCATCCCTGACCACTGGTCCTGCTAGCTAGGGATGATGGGAGTTGTAGTCCAACAACCTCTGGGGAACCAAGTTTGAAAAACACTGTGCTCACTGTAGATGGGAAGCTTCAGGACCCAATAACTCATCTTAGGTTGTTCTGGGTGTGATTCAACTCATGAGTCCTGATAGTGGAAGCCCCTGCAATGACTTACGCTAGCGCGGTGGGGCTTCCCTCCTTCTGTCCCTGCACCCACTTCCCCAAAGTGCTGTGTGTCACGAGATCCCTCAGAACAGCGCACAGGGGGAGAAGAGGGAGGATTGTTCCGTCTGACAGACTGAAAATCACAAGTTGCGTCAAAATGTGGAGAACTGAATTTAAGATTGAAAAAATTAGAAACGGAGAGAAATGAAATAGACAAATCCTTCCATCCCTAGTCTGGAGCCCCTCTATTAACTTAAGGGAGCTCATGGAAGGAATTCTTTCCTCCAGGAGCTCTTAGTCCTATTCCAGAGTGGTCAGGCATCTCCCCAGTGTCTTTGGAGAGAGGCTTTCTGGGCATCAGAAAGGGGAGCTAGGAACAAGAAACGCTCCTTCATTGAGTTGTCTCAGGGATCCACACTCATACAGTTGTTCTGATCAAGAGTAGGTTTTCAAGAGAGACAGCTTGCCTTGCCTGATATATAGATCAGGATAGCTCTCAGTGACCTGCGTATTCAGCATTCATCCTGATTTGCTTGGACAAAATCAGCAAGCAGGTCAGACAGCATTGGCTATTTATTGACTATTTAATATGATTTGTTTTCAGGGCGGTTAGACAATGTTGCCTCGAGCAAGAGTTACGCCACACTTTCCAGAGCATTTTCCTGACACTTTCCTTCTTGCAAAAAGTCCAGTTCTAAGGGGGGAGCAAGCCTGTGGTGCAAGAGCTCCAAATAAACTTTCAGAGCGCCACCTGAATTTGCCAATGCGCAACCAAATTCGATCCAGAAACAGTGACAATCTCGAAACGCTTCAGAGCAGCTCCCATCATCCTTGACCATTGGCCATACTGGTTGGTACTGATGGGAGTGGGAGTCCAGCAGCATCTGAAGTGTACCCCATTGGCTAGCTCTGCCCTAGACAAGGAGGCGACAGACAAGAAGACAACTTACCAGGGGTCCTACTTTGCCCTTGGCTGGCTTGCTGTGGATGAGACAAAGGTTGCTGTTTGTGGACCTGATGAAGGATAGCAGCCCAGAAGAACGGAGCCGGGAGCCTTGGAGTGCA
The DNA here is from genome assembly GCF_965153285.1 of Podarcis tiliguerta. Classification (NCBI taxonomy): domain Eukaryota; kingdom Metazoa; phylum Chordata; class Lepidosauria; order Squamata; family Lacertidae; genus Podarcis; species Podarcis tiliguerta. The sequence continues at coordinate 113,659,155 of NC_139534.1, read as the reverse complement.
GCCAGAGCCATCGTCCAAGCGGGCAGGATGAAGCGTTCGATCAACAGACCTCTGCCTGGTTGGCAGCTCTGGCTCTGTTGAACAGAATGGTCTTCAGCAACAGGTAAGCAGGAAGCCCAGGAACTCAATAGCGAAGATCTTGTACATTCAAGAGAGAACGTGCTTTCTAGCACATCTGCATAGTCTGCTGGTCAAGGAGGCTTCTGCTCTAAGGCTCAGCTCTGCTGTTTCCAAAGACAGACCTCTGGATCAGTCGCCTCCCACAAGCTTATTTAGCAGTGTCAGCTGTTGTGCCCAAGGGATGAGAGGATCAGCCAGCTGCTGCTGCTGCTGCTGCTGAGGGAGACAGTGGTACAAGCGAGATGGCTGGATAAAGTCTAGAGATAGGCGCAGTCAGCCAAATATGCTGGAAGAAGGCAGGTTCTTTTTATATATATATATAATATTTATTAGATATTATATAATTATAAAAAGAAAAAACAATAAAAAATACATGAATTCAACAAACAATACATCAACAATAAAAAGAAAACAATACAACATAAAAATAAAAAAGACAAAAAACAAAAACACACATCCAAATTTTATATCTATATCTTTCATTAGCTTATTTCCTCAACTTCCTCGCACCTCCCTTTTTTGTATTCTGGTTCAAATTAATTGGTTCAACAAATCCTTTCCCTCTTCTTCAATTTTTGTTCTATAATTTATCCTAACACAATTTAACTTTAAATTTTCCACTTTATCACATTAACACTTAATATTCATATAATTCTTAATAACACTTCTGCTAAAACCATGTAGCTTCATTCCAATATTCTTCTAACATTCATTAATTTTGCAATATTTCTGTAAATATACTTTAAACTTTTTCCAATCTTCTTCCATCGACTCTGACAAGGCAGGTTCCAGGGTAAGGGAGACAGCCAAAGTCAGGCAGACATAAGGCTGAGGTTTGCTCTGGGAGCTGAGGTCCCCTATCAGCACCCATTGCTGCCCTTAAAAATGCTGTGTACATTTTCCACTGTTATCTCCCCCCCCCCCATTCATTTTCACTTTTAATATTTGTCATCATACACAAATCATACTAATTTTACAAATAGGATCTCAGAATCTCCGAACTTCCCTCCACTCCTCCACGGTTTCCCCAGATATTCTTTTCAAGCTGCATCTTATCATGTTCTCCATGTTTTCTTAAATCTCAATTTTTATCATCATACCGCTTCATTGCAAGTGTTCTTAAGATCCTGCCAGTGTTTTCAGTTGTTTACAGTGTTCTTTCAAGTAACTTTTTAAAAAATCCCCATTCTTTATTAAATTTATTGCCCTCTTGATCTCTGATTTTCCCAGTCATTTTCGCCAATTCAGCATAGTCCACCATCTATATCAGCCATTCTTCTTTTGTAGGTAAGTTGTCCTCCTTCCATCTTTGGGCAAGTAGCATCTGCACAGTTGTTGTAGCACGTTTCCCACTGTTATCACCCCTCCCACCACCCCCTAAATCAAATAACCGATAATTAAAGCTATAAGGTCAGCAAAAGGAGTAGAGAAGAGGAGTGGAATAAAAAGGCACCTTTCTAAAAGTAGGGAAACAGAGAATACAAGCAATACAAGGAAGACTAGAGTTCATTTTGAGTTCCAGATAGAGGCATAACAGAATGGATTGATACCATTCTCTTTTATAACAAGAGAAATCGCCTTTACTATAATTGGCTTTATAGTGTGGAATACGCTGCCAAGAGAGATTCTTTAGTTGTGATTCCTGCATTGCAGGGGTTGGACTAGGAGACGCTGGAGTCTTGTCCAACTCTACAATTCAGCAGGCCGTCCTGTTCTAACTTTCAAACACCTTCTTTTAAAAATTCTATTCTACCAGGCCTACGCAAGCAATTTAAAATACATCTTTTTTTTTTAACATACATGGTTTTGTGTGTTTTTGTTGTGAAGCTCTTTGATATTCTAAAATGAAATATCAGTTTATTTGTATAAATATTTGTATAAATAGATAAACAGAGTAACTTTAATTAATCTTTCGATCTTGGAAGCATCTTTGATCACTCTTACCCTATGTGTGAGTTTCTCCATATTCGCCATACACTACACATACCTTCTGGTACCAACATGCAAGGTCTTTCCAATGTGAATGTGAGGCTTACAGCCACCAGTAAATGACCCAGTAAATGTTTATTGCTGCCATCGTAGGCGCCAATTCCTAAGCGCCAAGGTGCCTTCAGCCCTCCCTCCCCCAGTTGATGGGCACTGCCATTCAAATTGCGTGAAATTGTGTGCCCCCACCCCGTTCTGCCCCTGCTCCGCCCTTTTAGTGACATCTTTTATGATGTTTCCAGGTCACTTCCTGGAACAGGTGTCGCCTGTATTGTTATTTTCTTTCAATCTCCAGCAAACCTGCCATCCTAAGAGGCTTGGTTTTCCTGGTTCATAAAAACGTTTGCTGTTAATGACTCATAGAGCAAAGGCACCCCCGATACGCCGTCTGTTCATTTGCACTGTTTGCACAGAAGGAAAAGGGCAAGTTGTTATAAACCCTGGCTGGATTATCAAGCTCCCCCAGGAGCTTTGTTCACCATTTCCTCCCACTGTTTTGGTGAGAATGCTGGGAAGCGGTGACCTCTCAACACAGCGGAGGCTTGAGAAGCAGATTCCCAGGGCTCTGCATTCTTGCATTTGATGATCGTTGACGTGCGGCTTCAGACGTTTTGATGCCTTGGCGGATGGTGCCATTAAGAGGAAGCTGACTTTTATTTGCTCAAATAATTGGCACACATTTGAAACGAGTGCTTTACTAGTCTGTTTCTCCGTTACTTTGGATGGCTTTGAATCAGGCTACTCGTCACAAAGGTTATTCTCTGCCTCCACTGTCAAAGGCCATATGCCTCTGAACACCAGCTTCTGCTGGGGAAAGTGCTATCACACCCTCCAAGTGTTCCTATTTCCCAGACACAGTCCCTGAACTACAGAAGCCACCCCGGTTTCTGATTTGATCTCCGAAAGTCCCCGTTTTCCTTTTTCCTCCCCTCCACGTCTCAGAGAACTATTAAAAGTGGTGTGTGTGTAGGTGCAAAAAACGGAGTTCTGTTTATACTGAAAATATAATTCCTGCACCAAATGAAGGAAATGGTGAAACCCTTCCTATAGCTCTGAAGGAAAATGTCACCAATCCACTTTAATTTATTTAATTGCAAAGCTTCAGCAGCCAACCATTCTTTAGGAAATGCGTGGAGTGCTTATTTCTTTACTGAAGTGGAACATTACACTGTCTACCGAGAAGTAAGTCCCACTGTATTCAGTGAAGCTTACTCCGAGGTAACTGAGCAAAGACGGTGTAGCCTTCCACTGCAATCCTAAGCATTTTTACTCAGAACTAAGTCCCACTGAGTTCAATAGGATCCCTGCCGCCTCTGATGTGAACAACATCAGGCAAATGCAGCTTGAAAAGCATTGCAAGTGGGGATGACCTTGCTGGCTTTAACGTGAACATACCCAGAGATCAAGGACACGTTCCATCCAGGCAAAAACATCAAGATATGAAGAAAGGCCAGTGAGGGGTATGGCCTGGGGTGGGGGAGTCCTGAGGGCCAGAAAGAGAGGCCTAGGACTCAGCTACATTAGTAAAGAAACAACAATTTGAATGCGCTATAAACATGCAACACGAGATGGAGCCAGAGAGCAGGAAAAAAAATTAACACGGTTTTCCATAGGAATTTTTCTTCTTTTGTTATAAAAATCTAATTTCTTACTTACTTATAGCATCCCCCCCCCTCTTGTGTGTAGACCCACCCCTAGTTGTTCACCACCCCTGCCCTAAACAGCGTACTGGCTGAGATATCTAAAGGACCACCTTTGGCCAACTGAGGTCATCCCCTCAGGTCCTCCTCTGCGTACTCCTTCCTTCTGAGGTCAGGTTGATACAGCAGGAAGGCCCTTTTCAGATGGTCCATCCAAGTTCTGGAACACTGTCCCTCGAGAGATATGCCCACCTGGTGTCATATCTCTTCTTTTTAGGCACCAGGCACAGCTTCTCCTGCTCTCACATGTTTTTAAATGGTATTTAAGGGCCTATTTAGGGTTTTCCCATGCATGCATGGCTGTTTCTGTCTTTGCAGGTTGTTTGGGGTTGTTTGTATGTATTGATTGCATTTACGCTGCAAGAGGTGGATCATAAAAATGATGAAGAAAGGCGTACCTGATTGAGCAAGGCGTGAAGGGCAAACAGAGCTGGCTCTGCATACTGATCTCCTCTTCCCTGAGCCAAGAGCCTGAGGCACAGGCAAAAGCCCTCTTCAACCCTATCTTCTACAGTGAGAACAGTATCTGAAGAAATCTCTAGTTGAATGCCACAGTTCCTCGGTCTCATCCCATAGGGCAGGAATGAGGAACAATTGCCCCTTCAGATGTTGTTAGGCTGCATCCCCAAGACACATTTAAAGCACTATTATGCCGCTTTAATAGTCATGGCTTCTACCCTCACCACATAATTCTGGGAAATGAAGTTTGTTTAGGGGGCTGGCGAATGAAACTCTGTGATGGGTAAGCTGGAGTTCCCAGGATTCTTTGAGGGAAGCCGCAACTGTTGAAGTACAGGCGGCGACCATTTTGTGTATGTCTGATTAACATGGGACTGCTGATGTGTGGGTCCTTTTGGACCCGGAAGAGGGCAGAATGGGGGTGTAATGCAACAGGCGTATGCGTGCTTCACCAATGTGTGTGAGGGCCAGGAACGGAACACCCGTGAAAATGGTTGTCGCCTGTAATAGAATACTGCTTTAAATGTATGGTCTAAATGTAGCCTAACTCCAACGCCCATCAGCTGCCGCCAGCACAGCCTGACTGGAGAATTGTAACTGCATGTCAGTTGCTCTTTGCACTGGAAAATAGAACGGAGAGCATTGTGTGTTATGTATGCTGTGACTCTGCTTTTCCTATTAATCAAGGCTCTTCTCTCCTTGCATCCACCAACCCCTTCTCAACTTACTTCATCCTCGGATTAACGTAATCAAATTGCAAGACCGAAGTAAGTAGTTTGCAGACAGTTCCTTAACGTTCATGTTGTGATTTGCACCTAAACTAGAATTAACAAATAAATGTCAAGGCAGTTATAATCAGGGTGATAATTACAAGAAGAGCTAAATTTTTCAAAGTATTTGACTTAAATAAGATGGAATTTTAACCACTGCATTCTTAACTATAAGTTAAGAATGAAATAAATTGTGTCTGTGACTGGAGAATGGCAACAGGTAAGATGAAAGTGGTTTGAAAGATGATTTGCTTCCAATAAACAGGCACAGAGAGATAGCTCCAGGCTTGAGTGTGTGGGCCTCCTTCTACGTGTGGGGTGGGAAGCGCATGTACAAAATTTGGCCATGCACAGACTGAGTTGCCCAGTGCAGATGGGCTTAGGGGAATGAATGAATGAATGAATGAATGAATGAATGAATGAAACAAACGGGCCTAGGGTAAGCATTAACACAAATGAGGCCCTGGTTCCTTGAAAACAAATGCCCAAGAATACTGAATGCCAATGCCAGGCATTGATACACTTTCAGTTACTTTGTCCTACTCTTGCCTATGATCAACATGGTCTGGCCTCAAGGGTCTGCAAAAGCTGTTCACCGGGGGCAAGAGCCAAATAAATATACATGCACCAGGCCTCTTGGGCTTGCCGATCATAAGGTTGGCAGTTCGAATCCATGTGACGGGGTGAGCTCCCATTGCTTTGTCCCAGCTCCTGCCAACCTAGCAGTTTCAAAGCATACCAGCGTGAGTAGATAAATAGGTACTGCTGCAGCTGGAAGGTAAACGGCGTTTCCATGTGCTCTGACACTCATTAGAATGTCCCGTTGCGCCAGAAGCAGTTGAGTCATGCTGGCCACATGACCCAGAAATCTGTCTGCAGACAAATACTGGCTCACTCAGCCTGAAAAACGAGATGAGCACCACACCCCATATTCAAATTTGACTGGACTTAACCGTCCAGGGGTCTTTTACCTTTACCTTACATGCCATGAGCAGCAAACCCTTTTGCAAATCTCTTTCAACTCTCTGGAAGAAAAACATATATACACATGTATATTTACATGCACACACATACACACACACAGTTTGTAAGGTTGCTACCACTGGCCACATTTTTAAAAAGTTGTCTCTGCCCACTACCAGATTGAATTACAGAAACCAGCAGGTGAAGCTTTTCACAGCTTGAAGATTAAACGTTCAGTTGTGCTACTATCAAGCAGCTCTTAAGGCACAGGTGCTGTGTCTGGTTGAAAAGTTGACAACCTGTCCAACCTAATTCATGCCAAAACCAAAAGGCATATCCAGCTGTTGGAAACAGCACCACTTCGTGATTCCCTGCTTGTACTGCATAGGATTTGTGCCGTACTTTTAAGGCCAGGCCATGATGCTAACCCTCATTTTAACACAGATAAAGGAGGGGAACATTCAAAACCACCAACTTTTAAGACAAAGCTTGGGGATAATTCAGGTGGAAATTCCCAGGTGTCAAAAAAGGTTACTTATACATGCCACTACTGCGGCCTGTGTTTTGTTAGCCCCAAAATGGAAAGCAAGTGAGGTCCCAACTAAAGAAGAATGGCAACTTAAACCGATGGAATATGCGCAGCTTGCGGGTCTAACATATAGAATAAGAGAACAAGAAGAACATACATTTAAAGACGATTGGAACATGTTTATTGATTATATGGGGGGGAATTGTGTGCACTTGAAAATGTTGGCAGCATTAAGATAAATTCAACAGTGTAAATAAGTTTTGATGGATGTAATAATGGAATACTGAATTTTTGGTTTATGCAGGGATTTATGTTATGCAAAACGAACCATGGAAAGAGAAGAAGGGAAGTCACTGATATTTTACGGTTGTTTAAATTAATATTCAAAAATGTAAAACAGAAAATTTAATAAAAATTAGGGGGGGAACTTTTAAGACAAAGCAGATGAGCAAAACAAGTACAAAAAGACACCATTCCTTGCTCACAGTAGGAAGCTTTTGTTGTTTTAAGCTGCGCTGTGTTTCAACCTTTTTATATTATTGTTGGTTTTTACTTGTGCTAACGTTTGTATATTTTCCAGTGCTAGCTTTCCTTGGGTTGAAAGGGAGAAGTGTGTGCATTTTTATTTATCAGCAAGCAAAAATATTACAGGACACTTGCGTGTGTACACACAAAAGATGGTAGAAATGGACAAACATTTCAGTTCTCTTGGGTGGCCAGATGAAGAAGAGGACAGAGCTCCTATACCTGCCCAGAGAAACAGACAGGACCAGCGCTACTGTTAGGTAAAGTAAGGAAAAGTCAACCCTGCTGGAGAGCTCAGCTATATATGCTATGCAACCTGCCCCATCACCATCCCATCACCAATCTTGAGGTTAGATTCAGCCATCAGCCCATGAAGCAGACAGGATGTGCCAGCTTGTCCTTTGCTTGAGGTGACAAGATGGTTCAGGCCATTCCTGACAGCAAATAAGTGCCCATCTTCAAACAAGCCACACACACCTTTATTTTGAGACACTTTACCATATAGAGGCATAAAAATGAATTTGAGTTGGGACTGAAAAATGCTCCTAAAGCTGTCTTTGGCCATGTATACATTAACAGCTAGAAACACGGCAAGGTCATTTCCCCCTTCTGTACACATCAAAGAGAGGGTGGGGAGGTCACGACCTGATTTTTTTTGTCCTCTGACCTCCGATTCAGTGAAAGCTGTCATCTGCACATGTGCAGTGGCTGCCTCAGATGTACACACCTCAGCTTAACTGAGGCTTACATTTTGGATGGAAGCTGGTTTGAGGGCCCCAAGCAGCAGTATTTCTCGAGAGATCTGTGGGACTACTTATTTATTTAACTTATTTACTTACGCACCCTTCATCCTAAGGTCCCACATGGATTGTGGCTATCGTCATGTGTAGCTGGCTCCAGACACCAGTGCTGGTAGCGCATTGGAGCTGGAGTGAATTGTAATGTGTACATTAGGGAGGGAGTTCCACTACTTTTGCACCACACTTTCACCCTGAAAGAGTGCTTTTTGGTGCTGCTTTTTTGATCACACGACTCACCATCCTGGAACATCCTGAATCTGCAAAGTTTGGGCGGTATGTTCTTGCTTTGGGGCTTTTGGGAGGTAAGAGTTCAACAACACACCACTCCGGTCTAGCCTACCCTTGGGCTCTGTTTCTTCTTTGACTTTTCATTTTATGATGGTTTATGGGTCCCTGCTCTGATTTAAAATTCTGCGCAGGGAGAAGCAAGAAGTGAATGTAACGGGTGAAGAATAAACACAGGCTGACTATCAGGGATTAAGCCAAAGGCTTCGCGGAAAGCATGAGTTTTGAATAATTACACGAAGCAAGAGAGTGTATTTTGTTGAATTTCTGGTATTACTAGGTAGGGCTTGGAGGAACTGACAGCTAGATAGGTATATCCTTTGCCGTAGGGTTTGTCCTGTTTGTCTCTATATTGGACAAACAGGCCATACCCTACGCCGAAGGATAAATGGACACAAATCTGACATCAGGAATCACAAGACAGAGAAGCCAGTAGGAGAACACTTCAGTCTCCCAGGACTTTCAATACAGGATCTCAAAGCAGCTGTCTTATTACAAAAGAATTTCAGAAATAGACTTGAAAGAGAAGTTGTTGAATGACAACTTATTACTAAACTGAAAACTATGGAAAGACCTGGTCTGAATAGAGATACTGGATTCTTGTCTCATTACATATACTAAAGCTATTTTTGATCATCTGCATATTATCCCTTGCTTTTTCCTGTAGGACTAATTGCAGTCGTTAACAGTTGACAACAGGTTTACCATACCCATTGAGTCAATCACCCATCTCCCACTACTCTTCTGAGAAAAACCCTGCCCCACCCTCCCACTATATATAAGGGTCTGGTGACTTCTGTTTCAGTGTACAGTGGTACCTTGGGTTAAGAACTTAATTTGTTCTGGAGGTCCGTTCTTAACCTGAAACTGTTCTTAACCTGAGGTACCACTTTAGCTAATGGGGCCTCCCGCTGCCGCTGCACAATTTCTGTTCTCATCCTGAGGTAAAGTTCTTAACCTGAGGTACTATTTCTGGGTTAGCGGAGTCTGTAACCTGAAGTGTCTGTAACCTGAATCATCTGTAACCCGAGGTACCACTGTATCTGAAGAAGTGTGCATGCACATGAAAGCCTATACCCAGAACAAACTTAGTTGTTCGCTAAGGTGCTACTGGACAATTCTTTAATTTTTTAAATTTATTTCGACTGCGTCAGACTAACACGGCTACCTACCTGAATCTTGAATGCTGGAAGATTCAGGGCAGATTAAAGAAAGTTTCTCTTCATGCAGTGCATAGGAGAACTATGACACTTGCTCCTACAGGAGGGAGTTATAGTCACCAACATGGAGGATTTAAAAGAGGGTTAGACAGATTCATGGAAGAGAGAGCTATCAATGGCCATTAGCCATGATGACTACCCTCTGCCTCCACAGCTGGAGGGAGCAATGCTTTCAGTACCATTTGCTGGAAACCACAGGGGGAAAGAGTGCTCTTGCGCTCAGTTCCATCAGACTCTTATTATGTTCTTAAGGCTGTTCCCTGCACTCCTGTGAATGCAGTAAGACGACAGCAGGATTTTCCGTTGGCTTAGAATTAAGTCCGTCTGACTTGATCAAGAGTACCAAAACCAAACAGACAAAATGGCACAGAATCCTCTTGAAAGAGGAACGCACTCATCCATATCAAAGTTGGGATTACAAAAGATGAAGCTTATTAAGTAACAGGAAACCCTTATGTTACTCATTTAGAAATCTGCTACACTGCTTTAATTTTCCATCCATCTTTTCAGCTGCCTCTTTAAAATGCTGCTTCCATCTCCGTTTTGGGTTATTGTTTTTAATTAGAAGCTTGGGCATCACACCCACTTCTTAATGTCCTGACTGCAGATGGCGCTGAATTATCACGCACTCAGAATACAATCTGGAGATCGCAGCTAACAATTAACATGAGATGGGTGGAAGGGGAGGGAGAACAGAGGAGGCTCAGAAGTAAAGTGTTTTGAGCAGTACGCAGATTAAATACGCTGCTCGGGCTTTAGGTACAAATAATTACATTCCAGCAAATGACATAATTTATAAAGGTTAAATTCCATTTACTTTGGCAAATTTGAGTTTAGAGAGCAGCTTATTCCAGGTTGAATGGACAGGCTGCTAACTCTTGCCAATTACTGATGTTCAAGCTGATCTATCTGCCTAAAAACACTTCTTTAGGACAGACATGCAGCTAGATCGTGTCCACATTAACTCCAAAATAGGTCCCAGATAAGAATACATAGTTATGGGCTTATTTTGAAATATGGGTCCGCTTCCTATGGAAATCTGGGCATTGTAGTTCTTGTGAGGGTAGATTTAACAGAGAATGGTCAATGAGCTATATGACAATTCCCAGCATTCTCTGGAGGAGGTTGAGAAAATTGAACGAAACCTATCTGAATATAGAACCTAGGCTTGATTTGTATCAGGACTTGGCCCGATTCTTTGGACTATTCTTAGAATATGGAAATTAACAAATATAGGGAATATGTCTCTGACTCCATGAAGTGTATGGAGACGACACTAGAAACGCCAGCTAATCACTAGCATTTATTTATTTCTGACATCACAAAAACCTTCAGCTGGTTTGGGAGCCTTGGGGAAAAGGGGACTTGTACCGTGTTCCGTGCTAAACAAACTCATCTGACTTTTGGCCACAAGGTGGCAACAAGCACAAAACATTACGAACGTTATGCTCCTCCCTTTTTTTAGATTGCAGTTTAAGTCTCAAGCCAACCTGATGCATAAAGATTGTGCCATCAGTCATTCAGTGGACTAACACGGCTTCCAGTCCATATGGAGAGATAATTGCGAGACAAAGTAAGCTCTTTTTGGCTGCTGCAATGAATAAGGGTGGATGTCTTCAGACATTTCTTGGCTTCTGCAAACCCTGCTCCCTTTTCTTGATCCCACTGGACTTCTTTCTGTAAAATCTGGCTAATGGAGCTAAGATAGGATCAAGATGAATCGTAATAACCCAGCAAGCCTAAAATGAACTTCCAAGTTCAAGCACAGACTTTATGGCCTTGTATCATCTTTACTGGATCTTAAATCTGCTCCGTCAGTTTTATGTCAATTTTATGCAACAAGGGTTGCTAGCTGCTTTGAGAATGGGCTTGGTTATCCAGGACTGCCTTTGATGTAGTTATTTGTGTTTTCAACAGGATTTGTTATATATTTTACTGTTGTGCTTTTTGTTGTTGTAAGCTACCTTGAGTTTCTCTGAAGATTAAGTGGGGTGTGCATTTCAAAAAATAATGTGTAAAATAAATTAAACTAACAACGGCAAATATTGTGACACATAACATACCAGTGGGACTTGAAATATGTGGTTTGACATTTGGGTCACCCTTTTTGGAGGCACTCTCTAGATAGCTCTGCATGTCTTCTCAAGGACTGCTTCTCCACTGAGCAAATCACTATAGCTGAAGTCTCCTCAGTTGAGGTTAGCAATCTTAGCCAGTCCCAGCCTTCAAAACAGGGAAGAGCTTTTCCTTGGACCATGAGTAGAGGAGGTAAAGCATAACTTCTGCTTATCATATTACACGCCTACACCGCACAGTAGAACTTACCTTCCCAAATATCTACATATTACTGTTTTTAGAGGAGCACCAAACAGTTAATGTGGCCCCACTGGTGATTAACAGAGAAGCCCCAATAACTCATGGGGCCCCTTCAGACTTGGTGTGCGGCTGTGTTCTGTAACACACCACTGATGCAATAATAGTTTGTTAGTACAGTGGTACCTCAGGTTACATACGCTTCAGGTTACAGACTCCACTAACCCAGAAATGGTGCTTCAGGTTAAGAACTTTGCTTCAGGATGAGAACAGAAATCGTGCTCCGGCAGCACGGCAGCAGCAGGAGGCCCCATTAGCTAAAGTGGTGCTGCAGGTTAAGAACAGTTTCAGGTTAAGAACGGACCTCCGGAACGAATTAAGTACTTAACCCGAGGTACCACTGTAGTAGATTTACTGCATACTGGACTGTTCACACATAATTCCACTTCCCCAATGTTATCACATCATTGCTGTTTGGAAGGGTGCTCTTGCACTACAGCACAACAAAAGGAGAACAAAAAGAATAATTCCAATCCTGGAACATTTGTGGTTACAGGATTTCAGCAGGATGTTATGGGACACGCACTGCTTGAAAATGAGGCCTCTCAAAACTTCAGCAGGTACAAACAGTACTGCAAGCAGGAACTGTGAATAACTGCCCTGATACTATCATGAGCACAAACCATCATGAATGCACGATAAAATTAACATATTGAGTGGCGCCTATAGTTGTGTATGATCCATTAATGGTAACCTTCACTGACTTCTCTCCCCGCCCCCTCTTTTGTGAATGTTCCCCACTCACATTTGTGTGTCTAAGGCTCGCCACAACTGAATTTGAAGTTTGTGATGATGCACTGAAAAGTCCATTAGAAACATTTAAACACACACATCACAACTTGGCCTTCTGATCTACTGACTGCAAGCCTGATCTTATGCTCTGCTACACAGCAGCCCAAAAATAGACATGTTGGGCAGGTTGAGGGAGACAGGGCGTTTGCCGTGAGGCACATTCCGATTGCTGCAGGAAGAGTTATTGACCAATCTCCAGCTCCATGATTTCTTTTGTATGGCTGGTGCCAATTAGGACACGGCAGTCAAATTAGCAGTAGCTTTGCCTTGCCTGCAGTCAAGCAGGGATAAGGAGCGATTCTTGATTTTATTTAAGGACTTCAGGTTTGGGGCCCAGGCGCCTTCAAGTCAAACTATGACAAATCTCAGCTATATTGGATTTCACTGAGGTGCGGCTTAAGTGGATGATGCACAATTCATATTCCGTACAAAGGGAATGGCAACCACACCTAGCCAGAAGGTGCTGATTCACTCCCCATATTTCGGTGAGCAACCAACAACCTTCCCTCCTCTGCCTCCTCTCCTGTTCTAAAAACAGATCGGCATTATAAGTTTTACCAGCTGTATTTCCCACCATCCTCCTTCATCCTCTAGTTTAGACAGGGCTTTTTTCAGCCGGAACTCACCGGAACTCAGCTCCGGCAGCTCTCAGGTGGGTGCCATTGCCATTAGAAGAGAACAAGGTGAGAACAAGGAAACCCAGGCAACAGGACTGAATGAGACCCTCCAGGCAATTCTACCTGGCCCACAGGCCACACCCCTCAATGGTCCAGCCGTACACCCTCCTGAAGTAAGAACATCCAAAGTGTCCTTCCGGATCAGGTCAAAGGCTGATTTAGTCCAGTATTGATACTGTGATTGTTTTTCATTGTTTCTAATATGTTTTTCAAATTGTTATACATTGGAACCTCAGTTGTTGAACGCTTCGGAAGTCGAATGCTTCCATTTTCGAACACGCCTCAGAAGTCGAAGGTGCGTTTCTCCATTTTTTCAATGGATTTTGCCGACTGGCAATTGCGCCTCGGTTGTCGAAAGTTTCGGAATTCGAACGGTCTTCCAGAATGGATTATGTTTGACAACTGAGGTTCCACCATACTTAATGTTTCTTTGACATGTTGTGAGCCACTTTGGGCAGTTTGCTTGGGAAATGGCACACAAATAAACTGATGATGGCGATTCTGTTCTCACAGGGGCCAACCAGGGGCCAGTCCACAAGCAAGGCATGAGCATAACAGCACTTGCCTGGCTTGTTTCCCATAACTGGTGTCCACCTTTGGAAACAGTACTGTGTGGTATAAGTGGATGATGCCCAGAGTGACTGGGGAAACCCAGCCAGATGGGTGGGGTATAAATAATATACGGTATTGTTATTATTATTATTATTATGTACAGAGATGGAAGGATTTGTCAGTGTTGGTTCTCTCAGTTTCTCATGTTTTAATATTAAATTCAGTTCTCTACATTTCTGCAGCAATTTGCAAAAAAATAATAATAATAATCTCATGAAAATTCTTCAGAATTTCCCCTAATAAACACAGTTTGGTGCAGTTTTGACTAACATGCACATTTTCGGAAGCACTTTCACCTAATATAATGCATTTTTGTATGTTGTTTTCACACTGGATAGAAGCTGTGGGGTGAATGTGTGTGAGATTGACAGTGCACCAAATGTTTGAAGTGCATAGACACACCCAAGAATCCTGGGGACCTTTAACAAACTAGAGTTCCCAGGATTCTTGTAGGAGGGGTGCTTTAAATATATTGTGTGTATGCAGTCTGTCAGTGTAGGGAACAAAATGAACTGAATTAAAACTGTTCTGTTGTAATAATCAAGTAATATTTGCAAGGGGCCTAGAGGAAAAACTTCCCAGCGCTTCAGTCAGTGTGCCCAGATATCACCACTCAAGTCTCCTAGCTAATAATGCACAGTTAGCACAGCAAAGCTCAGTAAATCCAGGTCTGTCTCACTACCTGCATTCAAGCCTAATTACTAGGGCTGTCAAGACATTGCTTTCTTGCTTTGATATACTGTCACAGTGATCTAAAAAACTGAACTGCCAACTCATCCAGGAAGAAGAAAAAAGTGATGCTGAATTACACTAAAATTCTTTGATCCTTCACACCTAGTCACAGCATAGGTGGCAGAGAAAAACCAAATTAGGCAGTCTTGAGCACAGTGAGTAAAATGACAGGTCTGTGAGTGATTATGGCACCAAGACTACAGACTCCAAGTGCTGTTTATTTTTCAGAATGGATACCTAACACTCTGTGATTCTCCATTCAGTGGTTGCCTTGTGGTTATTGGCTGAATGAAGACCACAGACAGCATGCTTTTGAGAGAATGAGCTATCTTTTACTTATATCTCTGCAGCGCACAGCACAAAGGATCCTTTACTCCAAACTGCAGGCATTGCTTAGTTATAAAATTTTCCAACCGTATCCTACAGATGCACTTCAAGATGTTGGCATATAAAACAAAATAATGCCGAATATAAGGTCTTTCCAGGTAATAAATTTCTATTGGTACCAGTGCTGGTTTTGAAGTCTTGAGTTCTGAATGATAAAATGAATGTCAGCAGTTATACAGCTTGATCCTGTGTAAATTTACTCAGATTTATCACAACCCTCAACTGAAATTAAGGCTGCAATCCTATGCATACTAATCTAGGAGTAAGTCTTATTTTACAGTGCAATCCTATACATGTCTACTCGGAAATAAATCCTATTAAATTCAATAGGACTTACTTGCAAGAAAGTAATATTGTGACTACATTTTTAGGCTGCAGCCCTGTACCCACTTACCAGGGGGAAATCTCCATTGAACAGTGGGATCTGCTTCTGAGTAGACAAGCATAGAATTGCACTGTAAAATAAAGCTTATTCCTGTTTTTCAGCCTAAGGATTGCAGCCTTAATTTCAGTTTTGTATTTCTTAGTGCTGTTAAGCAATCCTTCTGGACTAAAGACTTAAGCAAAATGTTTTGCTTGATTGGCCCCTGGATTTAGGATGCAACCACACAGCTGCCTAACATATGCAAAGACATGTCTTGAAAAATGGATGTAAAGAATAGCCGGACATGGAATCTATTCATACATCCTGGAAGGTAAAAAGAAAAAAGTAAAGGTACAAGGACTCCTGGACAGTTAAGTCCAGTCAAAGGTGACGATGGGGTGTGGCACTCATCTTGCTTCAGGCCAAGGGAGCTGGCATTTGTCCACAGATATTTTTCCAGGTCATGTGGCCAGCATGACTAAACCGCTTCTGGAGGCAGGGAGTTCATCTGTAGGTGTTCCCAGAACCCTATGATGGGCAGAGCCAACCAATTCTAGTTTTGCCCCCATCATCCTCCCTATGGAGTTCTACAAAGGCAACACTGAGATTGAGGAGGAAGCTGAAAGCCATTGTCATCCCCTGCAATGGATGTTAAGTAAGAAGGAAGGCAGGTGGGGTTGGTTAGAGGCAGACTGCAAGGCAGTGCCCCATTCATCCTAATGGGCCAGCCTATAGTCCCTGTTTTAGAACATGACACCATCAGTGAACCTGGAAGTCCTGCTCTGAAGTTTGGACTAGCAGTTAACCTGGGAGCTGGCAGCTTGTAGGTGGCTCATAGGTGTCACATGCCTGATTTTTTAAAAAAAGAAAACCTCAATTAGGAAGCACTTTTTAAATTAAGTACCTTTTTCTACCTGACAATTTACTTCCACCAATACCTGGCATCCTTGGTCAATGCCAAGGCCTCAATACCCTAGCAGTCTACTGCTGAGTCCAGGGACCTCCTTTAAATGGTTTTATTTTTCTTCATGACTGGAGCCTAGCCATTTTAACTTCTCAAAATGCCCTGAAACTGATTACTTTGGTCACACTCACACCATATATTTGAAGCAAATTGCTTCCCCCAAGAGTTTATCCTCACAGAACTACAATTCCCGCAATTGCTCTTAACATACTACCATTCCCAGGGTTATTTGGGAGAAGGGATGCCATGTGCTTTAAATGTGTGGCGTGTGACCTCTGTCAGCAGCATTGTGGGAAATATGGCTGGAGACACTTGTCTGCTCTTTGGTGTTTGACAAATTTCAGTGTCTTCTTATACATGCAATTCTAGGGTGGCCCAGATTAGTTTCAAGCCTCTTTTACTGGTGGAACCAACACCAGCAGCATAGCCATGTTTGATCTGTTTCAGCAAATGCCAAGAAAGGTGCCGTGTCCTGTGGCACCATAGAGACCAAGTGATTAACTGTCTAGAAAAAGACGAATGTCACTTGTAGATTGTCACTTTTTTGCAGGTGAGATTCAATGGAATAACAGCAGGTGTAAAATGGATTTGGCACTCTTGGGCAACAAACTTGCATTCAGAATTAGCTCCTGGGCTTTCTGCAGTAAGTGATAGGAAGGTGCACTGGGAAGTGTGCATAGGATCGCGCTCTGCATGGCAAGCGCACTCCTGCGCGCGTTTTACTGGCGAGTAAGAAGAGCCACGCAGAGCCAGCCCTTTGCGCGCTGGAAGCCCCTCGTTCAATCCCTAGGAAGGGCTGAGGGAGAGAGAGAGAGACTCCACCTCTGCCTCAAACTCCGGGGAACCAACGCATTTCCCTGCGTTCCGACGTGCGCGGGAAACCCACCCAGCGCCTCTTCGCAGGCAACTTCTCCTTGCCGCTTCCCTCCCTCCCTCCCTCCCTCAGCGCACCACGTGTCCAGGGCGACGCTGCGCATGCTCTGTGCTCGCTCCTCCCGCCTCCCCCCTCCCTCTCTCCCGCTCCTCCTCCTCCCGAACGAGTCTGGCCGGAGTCTGTGGCTCAAAATGGCGGCCGCGGCGGCGGCCGGAGCAGACCGAGGAGGGGGTAGTAGCGAGAGCCGCTGAGGCGGGCCGGCCCCTGCAGCCCAGCCGGGGATCATGGAGGCTCCGGGCTGCAGCTGAAAGACGCGCTCGGTGAGAGCAGGGAGGAGGGGAAGGGGGTCCAAAGGGGCACTTGCGAGGCGTGTGTATGGCGCGGAGGGGGGGTTGTTATGTAGCCCCCCGAATCTCCCCTCCCTTTCCCCGGGCCCTGTGGGGGATGCCCCGCTCCACCGCCGCCGTCCTCGTCCTCCTCCCTCCGCTGCCTCTAGGCACCTCCCGGAGTCCTGCCCCTGCGCTCCTGTCCCCGGTGTTTGGGTGGCAGCGAGTTCCACCCCGGTGCTTCCCTCCCTCAAAACCCAGGCGAGGGTCTGGGGAGACAGGCGACCCCCCCAAATGCCCGAGGCTCCCGGCGAGCGCTCCCCTCTCTTCTTCCGACGGCCACTTTACTTCGCCAGGCACACTTCGGAGCCCCGGCGGTGCGCTCCTTGACAGCTTCTTTCTTTTTACACTTGTGGCGAACGCCCGCCCTTTGAATCTTCCCCCTTTCATCCTTTGCCTCTTTATCCCCCGGGGTGACCCACAAGCTCATCCCCCCACTCCCTTTCACGTCCTCGGGCTTTGCTTTTTTGCCCGGCTCCCTTACTTTTTTTGAAGGGAGATGGGTCCTGAGCATTTGACATCCTAAACTAAGGTTTGGTATGCTAATTCTTTCTTTCTTTCTCTTTCTCTCTCTCCCTCCTCCCCCCACCCCTCCACAACTTTCCCCTTTTCGGTATCCTTTGCAATAATTCGGGTTTCATAGTGTTCGAATGTGGACCTGGGTCCAAGTGTTCTCTCTCTTCTTTGTACTTGCACAGGCTCTTCTTCCTTACTCTTTTAAGTTGCCACCGAAGTGCCAAAGCAGAGAGCTCTTCCCAAAAGGATATGATTTGTAGTGGGCCTTCCATAATAACATCGCAGCACAGGAAGATCCTGCGCCCGCTTGCATTCTTTCGTCTGTCTGAAGAAGTCTGTAGCCTTCTGTAGGCACATTGGACTAAGCTCTATTGAACGTAGTGGGATTTATTTCTGAATAAACACAGACATGATTGTGCTGTAAGTCTGCAAAGAACTGGCATGGAAGATTCCGAGTGTGATTTGTGTGTTCTGGATGTGTGTATCCAAAATGCACCCCCCCCTTCCTATTCATTTGTTCTCTTTCCTGTGGATTTAAGCTCAGAAGCATTAAGCAACTCATTATTTCTCAGTTCAGGTTTGCTTTTTAGAGTTGTGAAAATGAGTGATAAATTTTGTTTATTATTAAATTTGTGAGGTCCATGCCTTTACACAAAATACCATAAAACATTATTAAAAGATAACAATAAGATTATAAAAGTAAGCTAAAATTCATGCCATGCTATCCCAGCAAGGAGACTACCCAAAAACCCCCACCATTCAGGAAAGAAGATACAGCAACAGGTTAGGAAAACAATGGGAGGGACCTCACCGTTTCGTCCAGGAACCGTACCCTAGTTTTCATAGCCTTCACCACAAAGACCGCTACCACGTGAGAAATCCGTGGATCAGCGTCCACCAGTAAAAACTTTACTTGGTCCTCAGAGTTGACTATTGATTTGGGAATAGTTTGTAACATCGCATCCCTGAAGGCCGAATAGATGGGACAATACAACATGTAATGTGTGAGATCCTCTTGGGTTCTCATATGACAAAGACATATACGTTGCTCTGCTGGGATTTTTGCATATCTGCCTGTCAGGTAGGCCGTAGGAATGGTTTGAAAACGGGCCATGGTGAAGGCTCTCCGAAGGGTGGGATTGGTGATATTCGCCAAATAATTGGCACAGGTTTTGACTGTTTTCAGTCGGGGAAGCCAGTGGGAGGACCCTGGGTTCTGAATTTTTGTGATATCTAATAGAGCGTCTCTCTCCAGGATCCATTCCCGAACTTTGTCTGGGCACCACAGTTTGAGGGTGTTAAACTCCGGTAGGGTGTATCTAACCAGGATCTCAGATAGGTTTTGACGCCAAGTGGTATTCTTTTGAAGAGATACAAAGGCTTGTTTGGCCAATAAGGTGTTTGTGGTATTTGCAAGTTTGATGTAAAATCGTAGGAATCTTAAGTGGGCCCTGGCAGACACAGAGGGTAATCCAACCTCCACCCTCAAGAGAGCTGCTGGGGTTCCTTGAGGAAGGCCTAGAATCCTCTTGAGATAATAGTTTTGAAGAATTTCAAGCCGTTCTAGCAGCTTCTGATTCCATCCCCAGAGTTCTACTCCGTATAGCATCTGGGGAATCACTTTTCCTACAAAAGCTTTTAGTGCCGGGATCACCAATTGCCCTCCCCTCAAATAAAAAAAGCTGAGCAGAGCACCGATTGTCCTACGTGTTAGAAGGGCTACAGTCTTGAAGTGGGCAAGCCAGCTAGATGTAGCTTGGAAAGTGATACCAAGATATTTAAAAGAAAGTCTCTGTTCGATTACGTGTTCATCTAAAGACCATCTAAATGTCTGGCGAGCTCTAGTAAACACCACAATTTTTGTTTTGTCATAATTTATCTTTAGAGAGTTTTGGGCACAATAAGCTGCGAGCCCCTCCAGCATGCTGTGTAGGCCCCTACGAGTAAGTGCCATGACAGCCATGTCATCAGCATATAGCAATATATTCAGATGTTTGCCTTCCAGGGCGGGAGCTGCTAACTTATACTTTGCCATATGTTGAACAATGTCATTTATATAGAAATTAAAGAGGAACGGCGCTAACAAACAACCCTGTTTTACCCCTTTCCCCAGTGGCAGTGGGTCAGTATAGTTGCCTGACATCCCGGTTCTGATTTTAACTGTGGTGTCTGAATGTAACTCTCTAAGTATATTAAGAAGTCGTCTATCAATATCCGTCTCATATAGTTTTTGCCATAATTTGTCCCTACAGATTGAGTCAAAAGCAGATGTAAGATCTACAAAAGCCACAAAAAGTTTGCTCTTGTGTACCTTTGTATACTTATCTATCATTGTCTGTAGTACCAAGCAATGGCCTGTTGTACTATGGCCCTTTCTAAACCCTGCCTGCTCCGGATTAAGCAAGTTAGAGTGGTCAGCCCAGTCAACCAGTTTATTTAGCAGGTAGCGAGTGTAAAGTTTATACACAATGTCCAGGAGGCTTATGGGGCGATAGTTTGAGGGGTCTTGGGGGTCTCCCTTCTTATAGATGGGGGCTACCAGGCTCAGTTTCCAGTTTTCTGGGATTTTGCATGTATCATTTATTACCGTAAAAAATTGGGCCAAGAAAGCAGCCCACCACTGGGCATTTAATGTAAACACCTCAGGAGGAATCATATCTTCACCAGGAGCTTTGCCATTTTTGAGTGTTTTAATTAGCTGTAGACATTCTAATTCGGTAACAGGATCCCAGCCCATTAATAGATCATTTTTAAGAGAAGGGAACTGGCTCGGTTTAGCAATGTTTGGAGCTGTATATAGCCGGGAGAAATGTTGGTACCATAAGTTGGGTGAAATACTGTTGATTATAGTTTTCCCTTTGGGTGAAACTCCCTGAGCAATAATTTCCCAGAATTTTTTGTCGTCCCGCAATTTGATCGCTTTGTCAAGTGCCTCCCATTGTTCCTTTCTGTATAGGAATTTCTTGAGTTTTAGAGTGTTTTTATAATGAGAGCGCCACCTGTGCAGGTTTTCTATTGAGGACAGGGTCCCTTCCTGTTTTACTTTATTTTGTAATTTCCTAAGCAAAGATCTTAGATTCCTACAGTCTTTGTCGAACCAGGTCCTCGAGTTGTTTAATTGTTTGGGAGGATTGGAGCTCGTAAGTAGTGGGAAGAGCGACTCTGAGACCTGCTGAAATATTGAAAAGGGATCAGAATTAGATAAAATACACTGGTCTCTCAAGGCCAGTAAGTCTGATGAATGCAGGTGTTGTTTGATTTTAAAATCCAGGTCGCTGT
This sequence comes from Podarcis tiliguerta, assembly GCF_965153285.1. Lineage (NCBI taxonomy): Eukaryota > Metazoa > Chordata > Lepidosauria > Squamata > Lacertidae > Podarcis > Podarcis tiliguerta. Next base: position 113,637,842 of record NC_139534.1, on the reverse strand, counting down.
TCCATTTACGTCTACGAAGGGCCAGAGTTAGAGGTGGGTCTGCACAGTGATTGCGGCATTGCGGGTCCTCCAAACCACGGGGAATTAGTGAAATTGATATAGGAAGATGATCACTCTCAATTCTATTGAAAGTGCTGAAGCCCTGTGACCTCTCCAAGAGTTTTGGGGAGACCAGGATATAATCAATAACGCTCGCACCTCTAGGCCCAAGAAAAGAAAAGAAACCCCCTGACCTGTCCATATGGGTACCATGCAAATTATACAAATTATGTTTGAAGGCAGTCTCCATTAATGTAATGCCTGCCTTATTCAAGACCTTGTCGTCAGAGGACCAGGGAATAAACCAATCTGCCTCTGGCAGGAACTGAGATTTAGAACAGTACGTATTAATGTTATTTCCTATCCTAGCGTTGAAATCACCTGCCAGCAGGATATCCATGCCAGGGAGTTCTAGTTCAGCCTTCTCCAAACATAGCTCTAAATCTTCCCAGATTTGTAACGAATGGGGAGGGGAGCCTATGGGAGGGATATATAAATTAAAGCAGAGAAAATCTCCTCCTTCCCTGCTAGAAACAAGTAAGATTTGTAAATTGTTACTTTTCACCCACTGCTGTTGCCGGGCCTTGCACTTTAGCTTAGTGGATATAAAAGTGACTAAACCACCACTAGGTCGGCCTCGGGTATTTGATTTTAACGCGGGGGTAACAAAGGCTTCGTATCCCTGTAGAGAAGGGGCATGGAGATCTAAACACCACGTCTCCTGTAGACATATGATCTGAAATTTTGTAAGGAAATCCAGAAGGTCGACATCGCCCTGCTTAGATAGCCATCCCGCCACATTCCAAGATAGAATGTGGAAATAGGGTGATGGTGGAAATAGTGGCAGTCAATCTCTTTTCCGGTGGTTTGAGGCTCCTAAGTTGGGCTCCTCCTCTTTCTGCCCTGCTTGGTGGTTCCAGGTTTGAGGTCGCTGGACCCTAGGTAAGTGTGATGGCTTTAACCGAGGGGCCAGTTGGTTGATATGGCCCAGAGGATCTTCGATGGCATCGTTGCCGATATGATGTTCAGCAGGTTTTTGGAGAGCAAGGGTTTTGCCGACCCGTATAGTCTGTACAGGTAGCAGGTCAACAGCTGTATCTTGCGTCGGTACTGTTAGTGGGTCAAAAATTGACAAAAGCTGTGGATCTTGGTTGCGTATTGGGCTTGGAATAATGGAAGCCTCCAGTTCCGGCATCGAGGCATATGAGGTCGAGAGCATTTCAGACTGGTCTTGCTTGGGTAGTCCAATGTCAGGCTCGTTGCACGTAGAGACCAAGGTACCAAGCGGGGGGTGTAGGAAATCAATTAAGTCATTTGCGGGCAGGCTTGCCACTCCCTGTGGGGTAATAGATTTGCCCTTATTTGGGGTCCCCGGCTCCATTCCCCTGTCTATTTGTTCTTTATGGCGCACAGGCCCAGCATCGTCACAGACAGCACCTGTCCTGGTGCGTAGTGGTGTACGGGTCAGGTTAGTGAATACCCTTGTGAAATAAATGTGCCATTTCCTTGTATGGTTTCTTAGTTTTAGAATCTTTGCAACGAGATGGGCAGATCTAAAGTTAATAACCATACGTCTCATGTAAGGTCCAGAAGGCAGCCATGTGATGTCCGCGATATCTGCGCGGCGAAGTGCCTGCCCCAGCAGTTGGGTCAGGGAATTTATGACCGAATGTTTATCCGCCCATTTATTATAATTCAAGGGGTGGTTTCCCACCAGTACTGCAAGTTTGCTGATCTGGAGTTGCAAACTTAAGTTTTGTACTTGGTTGGGCAGGCATCTCACTTGTTTTTGTGCAAGGTTGGCCTGCACACTTGGGCAGGGGTGTGCAGAGTTTACAGTGTTGTTAAGCTGAGGAAGTGAGGGGAGGCAGCGGAACAAGCCAAAAACATTTTCAAGCTTCTTTTCGATCCCATCCAGCCTTTTATATAAGTTGGTGATGGTGTGTGTTATCAGCTCAGTCTGGCAAGTTAGCAGTTCCAGTACCTCACGGTCCTTATTTAACTGGGCTGGTGGCTGGGATAGTTCAGGTGAAGTTTTTTGCAGGGACTCAAGAGTCTGTTCCCTCTGTTCCTTCATACACAGGCTCGAGGCTAGTTGTGGGCCATCCACAATGCCGGCAGGCTCCTCATGAGTAGTACTGGGAGCAAGAGCCTCATAACTGTTTGCTGTAGGGAAATTTCTACAGATCTCATTTAGGTCATTGTCAGGCAAGAAGTCCCTGATATTTGTCTGTTTTTTGGCAGCACTCGTAGCTTCATTAGAAAGCTGCCTGCAGCGTTTCTTCCCTCTCATATCAGCAAGAAAATAGGGAGGGAATTTCTCAGAACTGCAGGTCAGGGCAGGTTGTGCTGTTAATGAGCCCTGCTCCCTTTAACAGTCTTTAACTTCCGCGTTTTCTTGAAAATTTATGAGAAAAGTAAAGATAATCTGATCCATAAAACCATAGACTTCTAACATAAACGTCTTAAGGCATCTTAGAGCCTTTAGGACCCGTCAAGGCAGATAGTCAAAACAAAGCTTTACCGGGCGTGGGACAAGGCTGCCGTTCACGTCGCCATCTTGTTGTTTGCTCGAGTGATAAATTGTAAAAAAAAAAGAAAAAGAAAAGTAGGCAGCTCAGTGTTTACTTGGAGCGAGTTTATTCTGTTAACCTCCCTGACAGAGGTAATTGTGTTTCTTCTAGATGACACCTCATTAGTTTTGCTTGTGTATGGTACAATAATGGTCTTGCTTAAGAGCTTTGTGGTAATAACAACCATTTCACATCACAGCTTGGGTATTCTCTCTCCAGGGAGGCCAACATCTGAACTGAGAAAGTTTAGATGGCAGTGCAAAGACTGGTAGGATAGTTAGAGTTTATCTGAAAATTGCTGGTGGAGTTTGGAATGGATATGGAAGTTGTTGATCCCTTACTTTGTGCAGTATTTGTTAGGTTTTTTTGTTTGTTACCAGACTTGGCCATCACTAATTAAAAGTTGGGATAGAGATTGAATCAATACACCACACCATGGAGAGGAACTGCTGAGTTCAGTGATTAGAAATCATTTAGTATGTACCATGTAGTAAGCAATTACAGTCCAAAGTGTAGTGTAGAGAGAGAATCTTACTTAAAGCTTTTCTGCTGTTACGGACTTCAGAAGCACTACAAAACTGAAGTCCCCTACCCTATTGATGCTTGAGAGGGCCTTATAGACACTGACTTTATTTATTTATTTCTATGTTTTTTTACTATTCTCTCACTGGTGAGGTGCAGTATATATGAAGCTCTAGTGCTACAATTTCAATTGTTTCAGGATCTCTTGGATTAGCTAATTTTTCACAAAGGTCACACTGTAGTACACTTATGTCACTGGATTAATCCTATCTTTGTCTATAGAGCTTTCTTGTTCTGTGATCACATAATAATTTTTTTCTTCCTTGAATCAAGGTTCTAGGGTGACTTTTCTCATTTTGCGCAAAGTTTCTCATCCGTATCTGAGGCAGACTCTCTGTAGACTCTTGAGATTCTCAAGCATGAAAGGCAATACAGAAAAGCGGGCTATTATGCTGTTAGCATCCAGAAAAGCCGGGAAGGCTTATAGATGCAGACTGCAGATATAAACACCTTTTGGAATAGAATGATGATGATACAGTTCATTTCTCTTGTACTGGATAAATTTTGCTGCAACATGATTTTTTTCCTGGGTGTGTAGTGGATAACACAATTACCAGTAGCATTTTCCATTGTCGTTTATTGGAAGTAGTTAAAATATTTCATTCAGTGGAAGCAGCTGTGCTTTTGTGTTGCTGTAATTCTTGCTCCCTTTGTAGTCTGCATTTATTAGTGGCCACTTTGTCTGTGCTCCCTAGATATAGTTTGATTTAAGGTGTTTTTTATATTAGAGGTTTGATATACGGTATGTATTGATGATGTGGTAGCTCTCTGCAAATGTTAATTAATTCTCTCACCTTCTGTGTAACAGTAATTGAGTGCATTTTACATGGTAGATAATTTTTTAAAGATCTAGTAACTCTTTTTCTACTAATCAAGTTCTTGTTTGTTAAACCAAATCGCATTTGTTTCCTAGGTAGGAATTTGTTGCCATGAAATTATATCTGATAGTAAACTCTACATTGAGAAAAGTGTGTCCAAAGAGCTTTTTAACAAACTCAGCATATCAACTCCGTTCAGAGATAGTGCTTATGCATGGTTTAGGAAATACTCTTGTAGCTCTTTATGCTCCTTCATCCCTGATTTCATAGAATCGTAGAGTTGGAAGGGACCCCAAGGGTCATCTAGTCGAACCCCCTGCACTGCAAATCCATGACAGATGACCATCCAACCTCTGCTTAAAGACCTCCAATGAAGGAGATCCCACAACTTCCCCAGGGGAGACCGTTCCACTGTGGAACACCTATCAGAAAGTTTTTCCTGATGTTTAGTCAGAATTTCCCTTCTTGTAACTTGTAGCCATTGGTTCGAGTCATACCCCCCAGAGTAGGAGAAAACAAGCTTGCTTCATCTTCCATGTGACAGCCCTTGAGATATTTTAAGATAGCTATCATAGCTCCTCTCGGTCTCTTGTTGTTATGAATTGCCAAACAATGGTTATAGCTTCCCTCCGAAGCACAGTTTGAAGTTTCTATTTGAAAGAGGTTTGCAAACAATGGTTTTAGAGGTTAACATTAACCATAGTTTGCCAATTAGGATGTCAGGTTAACCTATAGGAGAGACTGCTGTTGCATGCAGGTCTTGCTTGTAGGCTTCCTATAGGGATCTTGTTGGCCACTGTGAGAACTGGATGCTGGACTAGTTGGACCCCTGGTTTGATTCAGCAGGCTCTCATGTTCTTACAGATAGAGAAAACTAGTAGTAGGGGTGGTGGGAGAGGAGTAAATACGTGCTCACATGGAACTCTCCTTATCGGACTGTCCTAGCATTACCTCTGGGTAAAGCTTTTTTAAAAACCGAGAAGAGTAGTAATAGGCTTCTCTAACTGACACAGACACCATTTAAATGATTGTGTAAACTGTGACGGGACAACAGAGGAGTACATCCGTATGTCTTCCCAACCACTTCTTGCAAGGCTGCGTGGTACAACAGGGATGGGAAACTAGTTCAGTGTGGCAGATTGCATCAGCAAATTATGCATTGTATATTACTAACTTTTCCTCTGCAATTATGAGGGCTAGACATTTATTTGAAAACACTTATTTTCCCTCAGGATTATATTCCCAGAGGTTGTGTGAGGCCTGTAGGCTACAGGTTCCCCACCACTGCCCTAGCCAAGTGCAAAACCATTGCTCTTGCAAGTGGTGGGGGAGGGGGACACACGAGCTCTGTGCCTGCTGTGAATAGCATTTCTGATAACTTGATTGAAGTGTTGATCTCACTGATTTTCACATGATGTAATTCAGAACATTATAAGTGATCATTTGCTTGGCTAATGGTATGGAAGTGCAAAGTTTAGATTCATTTCTGTTCGCTTCTATTATTTTAGTATTCTTTTCGGTGCACAAAATGCTTAAAAAATTCTTCTCCTTCTCTCAACCTCTCTGGGGTATAGGTTAAGCTGAAATACAGTTTTCCACAGCATAATATGTGCTAGGTTTTGCCACAAAGTGGCTGCAGTACCCTATTGAGGGCACAATATTGTTTCCTTGTTGAGTTGATCTTACAGAATCACAGAATTGTAGAGTTGGAAGGGACCCTGAGGATCATCTAGTCCAACCCCCTGCAATGCAGGGCTATGCAGTCATCCCATACTGGCATCGAACCTGCAACCTTATCAGCACCATGCTCAAACCAACTGAACTATCTACGGTATATGATGTATTTGTAGTATTCACCCTTTGTTTTTTAAGTGTACACATACAAGTCTGTGACTGTGGAAGATCTGACAAGGAGTCACCTATATATGAATAATTATTCTGGTTTACCTTGATGAGCTCTATATTAAGATTTTTTAATCTGTCTTTGCCTTCTTTTTGATGGTGGAAACCCAACCTTGCTTACTCCTGGTTGGGTTTCATCAGCATTTTACTCCTGGACTCTTGCAGCTCTGTCCACACCAATGGTGGGGAATACTTTGCCTATAGGCCTAATTATGCCTGACAGGCCTTGGATGATATTATTATTATTATTATTATTATTATTACCAGACCACTTCATTAAAGCAGTATATATGATGAAAACAGAATAAAATACACATATACAAGCTCTTGGAACAAAAATCAGTTCAACAAAAATATCCTCCTACCTGTCATGGTGGCCCACAGAGGATTGACTATATTCTTCCAGTCAGATCCAGTTTCCCACCCCGGTTGACACAAAACAAAATATAGTTTTTCTGTATTACCTGTGTGTTGACACCCGGTTATACCTCTCCAGGTATCCAATTCTTTATCTCCAGCTGTTATTATCTGTCCCTCCCTAGGTGTTCCATCACTATCTCAGACAGCTCACCCAGGCTTCCTAAGCTTTCCTTTCTTCTCTATGCATTGGCATCAATCCTATCCGGACCCAAATGCATGGCTTTTGCTCCTGATAATCAGTCTGTTACTGAATCATGTCTCTTCCCCCTGTACAGCACAACAGATATCGACAACTTGCTTTTTGTTCCCTTTGTTGAATCTCTGGTCCTGGCTCTGGTTGTTTCTCACCTTGACTGCTGGAAAACCTTTTCTGGTATTCCTTTATCATATTTCTCACCTCTATTTGAGATTCTGCTGTCCAGGTTATTTACCATTCTCACTGTTGAGACCATTTTGAGTTACCTTGTTTATTTAAATATTTTCTTTTCTACCTTTCCACTTGAAAATGTACTCAGGGTGTGCACTACATTGCAAACAATGTGTAATACCCCTGCTCAAATCCCTGTACAGGTCTTATTCTGAATCCAGAACAATTTCTTTTGCCGTACCTTTAAGGCTCTGCACTTACTGCCCCACCCTAGCTCTTTGTTCTTATTTCCTATCCTGTTCCCTTCAGGTTCTGCCGTTGCAGATTCTTCTGTCTTTTTAAGGGACTCTGTCCTCTGTTATTTTCCCTCTTGCCTGGTCCACCTTTCCATGTCACTTTTGTCACCGCTCTTCCTTTAGTACCTGTCTTAAAATTCACCGTTTCTGTTAAATGTTTGGCTACAGCCCTTTTCACCACCATCTGAAACTGTAGTGGTTCTGTAAATTGTCTAGAGTGCCATCAGGGGAAAAGGCAGGAAATAAGAAGAAGAAGAAGAAGAAGAAGAAGAAGATGTTGTCTCATATTCCTATCCTTTTGCTGTCAAAAGTTGTCTTGTCAGCTATTCAGGGTAGAGGCCAGTCCTTTTGTTTTGTAAAGTAGCATGTACTATAAAAATAATAATAATGAATCTGCTCTTGTACTGTGATATGAGTACAGTGGTACCTCAGGTTAAGTACTTAATTCGTTCCGGAGGTCCGTTCTTAATCTGAAACTCTTCTTAACCTGAAACACCACTTTAGCTAATGGGGCCTCCTGCTGCCGCCGCGCCGCCAAAGCACGATTTCTATTCTCATCCTGAAGCAAATTTCTTAACCTGAAGCACTATTTCTGGGTTAGTGGAGTCTGTAACCTGAAGCGTATGTAACCTGAAGTGCATGTAACCTGAGGTACCACTGTAATTAAATACCAATTTTTGTATTTACCTGTTTTGGAAGAGCTTAATTTAGTCACATAAGGTTGGTGGTTTTCCGTTTGTCCTCTTGGAAGGTAGAGCACTCAGCTTTTGCCAGTCACCTTACCTTCTGTACTGGAGCGCCCCCCCCCCCAATTCCTCAGGAGTGTCTCTTGGAAGGGGGTGCCACAGTAGGTAGGTGAGATTGGGAACAATATGGTGCCAGGCATTGCACACGTAGAAGTATACAACCCATGATGATGGACGTGTTGCATGTCTGGCTAGGTTTGTGTTCTTTTTGGTATGACAGTAGAAGTGGCAGATCTTTAGATGTTTCTAAAAACAGCTATTAATTTCAGTTGACTGAAATATAATCAAACTAGTTGAGCTAAAATTAATGTTTTAGGAAGGTTCAATTACTATAAATGTCAGCTGATAATTACATACGCTTGAGAAGTGAAAGTTCACTTTTCGCCAAGCTTGCATATTGGAACCTTGCCTCAAGTCAGGTAGAATTCAGCAATTTTTTTCCTTTGAAATATATTTTTCAGCACTTCAAATAATATTGCATGTCTGTTAATTTTACTGAAAGCTGTGGCCCAGCATTAATCAGTTGGAATGAATAAAAGACTTGGCACTGCCAAATTCAAATGTGCAAAAGATTGGGTTGTATCCAGTGAAGTTGCCCTGTTGGTGCATGGACTTCTGCTTGCCCAAAGAAACTTCCCCTCCCTCCCCTCCACCAGTTCTGTTCTGAGGGTTCCCCCAATCCTCTATAGCACATTGGGAGAGTAACAAGAAAAGGAGACAGAGGGGATGTTCTGTTCTGCAAATTGAAGGCATTGCACTAATAGGGCAACTTCATTGGATTACAACCCAGTGAATCACATTCTCAGATACATGAGCTGAATTTAAAATCATGACACTATTGCACTGTTTTATTTAGAATATTTATATGCTATTTTCAGCAAATGGTTATGAAGGCAGTTTCCTTTATAAAATTGGGCAACGGTTAAAACATCCCAACATGTATTTGCTATAACTTTTCCAACTACTGGGATTTTTGTTTGGATTTCTGAGCTTCACAGATAAGCTTCTCTTTGTTTTGTTCCTTTTTTACTCAGACAATAAGTTAAAGCCAGTTGAAATAGGTGATGGAAAAGTCCTCTCTCCTTTCCTAAGACTCTAGGGAGCTACTGTAAGTGAGCAGACAATGCTGGGCCAGACAGATCAATAGTTTGACCTGGTATAAGGCAGCTTCCTGTGTTTCTAGGAGATATGGGCTTGTGATTACAAATAACAGAAGTGATTCTTGATCTGCATGGGCTGTTATCTAATACATTTTTAATGTGAATTGTACTTTCTAACTGTGTGACTTGTGTCTTAATTAACTAGATAATTTAGAGTAGTTAATTGTGGACATCTTTTTAAAACTTCAACACTTTTCAACTATTAACTTCCAAACTTAGATTGGTGGAACAGCAGTTTTACCACTATGGGCCATAATACAAAGAACCCGTCCTACAATACATCTTCAGTGCATGAAAAATATTGTTTGCCAAAGCGCAGGAGAAATTTGTGCCTATACAGAATAATGGTAAAGTGTGTTATGTGTTATTAGCTATCTGCCCAGAAGTAGAAAACCCATGTAAAAGGATGCTGCTTTTTCCCTTGGAGGGAGCGGCTTTTACAGCCAAAAGTGCTAAAAATTACCTGGATCTCATGGCTTCAGCATCGTATTAAACACACATGATCAAAAAAATAATTATTGTAAACTTGAAAACACATCAGTCCTCTTCATTGTTTTTATTATTGCTTGTAAGCTGCTCTGAGCCCGGCCTTGGCTGGAGAGGGCGGGGTATAAATAAAAAATTATTATTATTATTATTATTATTCATTTGTTCAATATGAACTAGTCTTGTTCTGTAGGCATCAGCCTTGACGCAGGTGACATGCAGTCAGTGTTGGACTATAGGGGGCCCTAGACAACATGGATGTTTGTGGCTAGATTCCCTTCAGACAGGCACCAAGTGTATAATGGCCAAAGGGCATGGCTGGCTGGCATGCACATTTCTTAGTTTCAAGGAGCAAGACCAGTTGGGTACCTTGTCAGAAGCACCTTCATGGGTTTGGTAGTCATGGGTACTGAATGCCTTCTGTCAGAAGCTGAATTTTCATTTATAAACCGATGTTAGTTATACATAACAAACTATTTTGAATTATAATGTGGAAGCAGGTCATTCCAATTCACATTTTTTTCAGTAATTTGATACTAATATTTATGTATGCTTGACTACACAATCTACAGTCAGAACAGAATTAAAAACTTGATACTCATTTAATGTCATTTTAGCTGTAGGAACAGAACTCTATCCTGAAAACCTCTATGATTAAATTCTCAGTTGTGCACGGAAGTTAAACATTGGTATCAAATTACTGGGAACCTTTTGTTTCTCTGCCTCTTCTCTCCTACTTTGAAAAATTTCTTAAATATACATTCTTCTGAAGGCAGCTCTGTATCAGGAAATCTTTAACGTCTGGTGTTTTACAAATTTTTATATGTGCTGTAAGCTTCCCAGAGTGGCTAGGGAAACCCAGCCAGATGGGAGGGTATTAAGAATAATAAGAAAAATAATAATAATATATTATTCTAAAGGCATATCTGTGAATAACATAGAGAGTTGGAAGGCAACTTGAGGGTCATCTAGTCCAACTCCCTGCAATGCAGGAATCTCAACTAAAGCATCCATTAGAGATGGCCACCCAACCTTTGCTTAAAAACCTCTTCTTAAAAACATGTGGCATTTGTATACCACCAAGAGGCTTGTAAGGTAGACTGGTATGCTGTCCATGTTGCTGATGGGAAGTTGATGCTGAAATAATGCTTTGCCTAAGTAAGTTCCTGGTTGAGGGGTCGTTTGTTCTGGGGACTTCCTGACTTGCATCTCCCACTTTTAGCCACTATAATCTGCCATAAAATCCTAATTTGACAAGTATTTGGTTTCTTCTCCTGTTTTCAATTTGCATTCATATTTCATCCCACCTCCAAACTACATGTTCAAACAGTCTCCCCCAGTTCTTGACTGGCCTTAGCAGTGTCAAACTAAAAGTTATGGTCAGCTGCCCCTCCCCTTGTTGGCTTGGCTGTCTCAGGTGAGTACTTGAGATGGGAAAATGTGTTGTAGAGTTTGCCTAAGTGCCTAGTCACCTCGGTCACGCGTTAGCAAAAATCTTCAACTTTCTCTACTTTCCTCTCCTCCAAAGCAGGCAAGGGTGACACAGACTGTACATTTGAGTTTTCCAAGCAGCCTAGTAGCTAAAGAGCTCTCAGCATTCCTCCCAACTTTTGAGCTGCGGAAGAGGCAGGGATTATTGCATACCTGCCAGAATGATCCCTGCCTCTCTCTGCAACTCCAAGGCTGGAAGCAAAATGGCAGCAGCACACTTACAGTCAAACCTTGGTTGTTGAACGGCTCCATTTTCAAACATTTCGGCTCCCAAATGCCAAAAACCTGGATATAAATGGCATTTAAGTAGCAATTTTTTATAGTATTGGCATATGTGAAAACGTTTCCCGTCAAGAGAAGATGACTGGAAAAAAGAGCTCGATAAGGAACTGCCCCTGCCAAATTAAGCATCCCATGTAAATATTTCTGTTGTCAACAAGCTGATTATATAGCATTTATTGCAAGCATATTGTAGTTGCAGCCAAGATGTTCCATAAAGCTTCTTACACAGTATTCAGAACATGAGCACCAGTTCCTGTCTTGTTAAGAAAACCTACTGATGTGTTTCCAATAACACATTACATTGCTCATTTTTAATCATTTGCAGCTAGCTGTCCTGCAGCCATCTTGGGCATGGAGCGTTAGTTCCTTTTCTCTGCTTGTGGCTTAAATATTTTGGTATGTTGGTTTTTACTTGAATGGTTGTGTCCAGTTGTGATGGCTGCTGAAAAGCAGCCACATGTGTGCTCAAAGACAGATTTTCCAGCGCAGAATATGTGATGGTAGAATTGGAAGAGTGAAGGCAACAGGATGGGAAATAAGAAAAACCTCAATCATTTGACTACTAAAATTGTCACAATTTTTTTTTTAATTGAAAAATTCCTCCCACTTTCAAGTATGAATAGTCTTAAACATCATGTATGTTAGAGAAGAGGAATCAGATTCTGACATTTGTGAGAAGTGTCTAGTGCCATAGGTTGCATTTCTACAAAATGGGCACAGCTATGCCTGCTGACATGAGCTTACTTTAATCAGTAGGCCAGTTAACCCTGAATAATATGGCTGCAATATTGCTGAGTTGGCTTTGGTCTCTTTGCTAGTCATATGGCATGGTCACTTCCCCCTCCTGCTTTCCCACTCCCCGCTGCAGTTGCTACTGACAGCTGCCGAAACATCCCATCTTTGAGAAGAGTTTGGTCACCATTATGGTAGTCTACATCTTGTAATGTCTTTTCCTAAACGAATCATGACTGAATATTTAGCAACATGCATACCTGGGAGTAAACACCATTAAATTCAGTGGGATTTGCTTCTGAGTAGACATGTGTAGAATTGTTCTGCAAATGCTTTAGAATCTGACCCTTGCAAGATCTTTTGTGAGTGTCACAGGACTTTGTCACTACAGTCCTTGGAGCTGACAGAACTATAATTTTCAGAACTGGCGGAACTCCTCCAGCCATTCTGTTTTTGGCTTTCGGAAAACATCAGTACTTATAAGTGTTGGCTTTAAACCTAATATACTAAAGGTCTGGAGTTGGTTTCCTTGCTTTAAAACCCTTTAAAGAGAATGCAGACAGACAGAATGAGATGTCTTTGTCAAAACAGTCTAGTCTCTCAACTATGTGCTTCTAAAACAATTCTGACAGATTGTTGTAGAACTGTACGGTGTTTGATCGTAATTTGCCATGTTTAGTTAATGGGCTGGGAGTCCTTAATGTGTCTAGGGATCTTATCTGTTGAGTTTGTTCCTTCAAAGTGCCCTTTATTTGTCTATAAAGTTGCATATTTGTACCGAGAATTATTTTTCAAAGTGACAGGGTCTGAGCTAGTACACTGAGCTCATACCAAGACAAAACAAAATGAGACATTTGGTATGCTAACAGAAAATGTCCTATTTGTTAAGTTTTTCCTCACTATTCCATTAAGAAAATAGCTTCTAAATTGCTCTTTGAACTTGGATAAATGCAATATTAAGACAAGATTACTGAGCACTTTCTTACTGTTTCCTTGTCAGTTATAAGCACCTACAATGTACATGATTCTTTAAGTAACATGAGCAAAAGACAGGTCCTGCCTCAGCGGCTTAATGTACATTTTGTGAGTGTGGCAAACAGCAGGGGAAGGGAAAATCAAGGCAAAGATAGGAATGCAATTATGTGTAACCCTCTCTACTTTGAGGTACAAAACTATACCCGGTTAGACCCCTTTGATAGACCAGTGTCTGAAGCAATAATGGGTTGCATGAGGACCAACAAACTGAAGCTGAATCTTGGCAAAATGGAGGCCTTGTGGACTGGTGGTTCCCATGTCTGAGAATTAGGTACAAGATCTGTTCTCAATTGGGTTGAATTCCCCCTGAAAGATGAGGCCCATAGTCTTATGGTGCTCCTGGATTCCACCTTGTCACTTGAGATCCAGGTGTCTTCAGTGGGGTGGAGAGTTTCTTTCCATTTGTGACTGGTTCACCTGCTACAGCTATTCCTAGACCGGGAAAGGGTGGCCATTGTGATCCACGCTTTAGTAACTTTCCGTTCGGATTATTGCAATTTGCTGTACTTTGGGCTGCCCTTGAAGACTGTTTGGAAGTTGCCCCTACTGCAAAATGCAGCTGTGAGAGACCATAAAACGTTGCCCCTTCAACATTTTCACTGGCTATCAATTCATGGTTTTAGTTTTGACTTGCATAGCTCTAAACAAGCTGTGCCCCACTTACATAAGAAAAACCTCTCTCCATACCAGCAACTTGTTACCTTGGATCTGCTGAGGAGGCCTTGCTGGTAGTGCCATCCTTGTGAGAAGTTCAAAGAGCTATAGGTCATCATTAGGCCTTCTCAGCTAGAGCATGCAATCTGAAAATCTGCCCCCCCTCTGCCAGCCTTTTAATGTATGCCTGGATTACAGAAATTTGATAACTTACCAGTTCTGGTGGCTATGGATGAAGGACAAGATATAAAAATAAAATGAAACAGAATAAACTAAAATAGAATTAAATGTCCAGCCAGAAGTTCACTGGCTTTTTCTGCCCATATGTTTAACCTATAGGTTAAATAGCCTTTGGCCTGGCAACTTTCTGGCGCTTAAATCAATAAATTGTTCCAAATGAGCGATATATTTTTTTTATACTTACAGTTTCAGCTTAGTTTAATAGCACATCTCAGTAAGGCAAGCAAGGAGAAGAAAAGAGAAAACAAAGTGGTGTTCTGAGTCTCTCATCTCTAGCACCAGTGCAGCTAGGATTAACATACCTATGAGGAAGTACCTTTAAAGTCAAGAAGATGAGCTTTCAAACCATCACAGTCCCTGAGGAGCCCATTTGAGTATCTTGGGAACTGGAAGTTGCTGTTATGTGTCACATTGTGCAGCCCACGCTCCATACATAATACGTTTGTAAAAGATGTGTTTTTTAAGGTGAAATACCGATCTCCAGATCTCATGAACCTGGCATTTAATAGGCCTTTATGCAATCTCTGTAGCTGTAAAGGACTAATGTGATGGCATCCAGAAAATGACTAGCAAATGGAGTCAAATAAACCATGGAGTCCCAAAGGATCCATATTGGGACCTGAATTATTTAAGTTACTGTATTTTTTGCTCTATAAGACTCACTTTTCCCCTCCTAAAAAGTAAGGGGAAATGTGTGTGCGTCTTATGGAGCGAATGCAGTCTGTGCAGCTATCTCAGAAGCCAGAACAGCAAGAGGGACTGCTGCTTTCACTGTGCAGCGATCCCTCTTGCTGTTCTGGCTTCTGGGATTCAGAATATTTTTTTCCTTGTTTTCCTCCTCCAAAAACTAGGTGCGTCTTGTGGTCTGGTGCGTCTCATAGAGCGAAAAATACGGTATTTATAAATGAACTGGAATCAGGGGTGAGCAGTGAGGCAGCCAAGTTTGCAGATGTTACCAAATTTTTCAGGATTAATAATAATAATAATTTCATTTTTATACTACTATATATATATATATTTTGGGGGGGGGGAATCTCACAGCAGTTTACAACCTTCATTACAATATCAAATAAAACAATCCAGAGTCAAACATTACAGAAGAAAGTACTGTAAAGAGCTCTAAAAGGATCTCTACACAGTGGATGAATGGGCAACGGAATAACAAATGAGATTAAATGCAAGTGTGAAGTGATATACATTAGGCCAAGAAATCTTAACTTCACATGTCCTGAGGGGGCTTAAACTGATTGTGAGAAAAGGCTAAAAGAGGCTATGGTTTTTGTAGTGATACTGATTTGCACTCCTTTAACCTCTGTGGAGGAAAGAAGTTGTTACTCCAGCTTGTGACGACAGATCTTGGGGTCAACCAGTAAAATCAGTTTAGGGCAGATGAAAGAACACATAATTAATGTACAGAACGCACTTGCAGAACATGTGGTAGCTTTGAAAAAAGGATTAGAAAAAGAACAGTGTAAGATAGGCTTAATGGTAGCTGTTAGCCATGCTAGCTAAATAAAAGTACAGTCATACCTCATGTTACGTTTGCTTCAGGTTGAGCGTTTTCAGGTTGCGTCCCACGGCGACCCGGAAGTACTGGAAAGGATTACTTCCGGGGTTCACCGCATGCGCGCGAAATGATGTCGTGCACATTCACAGAATCAGCGAATCATGACCCGCAGGCGCGGGTTGTGTTCTGCTCATGTTGCGAACGAGCCTCCAGAACGGATCCCGTTTGCAACCAGAGGTACCACTGTACCATGTTCAGAACCTTCGAATTGTAGAGTTGGAAGGGACCCTGAGCATCATCTAGTCCAACCTCCCTGCAATGCAGGAATATGCAGCTGTCCCATATAGGGATCGAACCTGCAACCTTGGCATTATCAGCACCACTCTCCAGGCTCAAGTTTGTTTTGGTGATAAAGTGTTGCTGGGAGCTACAGGAGAGCGTGATCGCCTTTATCCTTACACTTGTGAACTCCCAGAACCTTTGGAAAATGAATGTTGGATGAGATTGATCTTGCTCTTTCTTCCATCAATGCCAGCCTATAAACCTCATGGAATATAGTTGCCTGCTTCCAACTTGCAAGACAGCACAATTCCTAATCTGCCACACCTTTCAAAATGCCACCTCATGTCTAGTCTTGTGAGTTTGTATCCAGCGTTAGTCAAACTCAGAGTAGACCCACTGAAATTAATGTACTTAAGTTAGCCATACCTATTAATTTTAATGGGTCCACTCTGAATTTGACCAGTGTTGAATGCACCCCTGAGAATATTTGTCTCACAACATTTGCAGAATCACAATTACTGTGTTGTGGTGTTGTGACCCACATTTTTGGAAATCCTGAACCTTGACTGTTTATAGTCTTTTTTCAAGTACGACTTGTAACTCAATTTCCACCTTGCTGTTTCTAAAGGGGTCTCCTTGACAGCTTGAGAAATATTGCTTTGCAGTGATAGAATGCACAAAGTGGTCAGTTTCTAGGTGTTTATTCTGAAGAGTTTAGCTCCCAAGCCTAAATTCATTGGCTATGCAAGGAAGACAGTTGAGATGACTTTGTATTTGAGCTGTTCAAGTATACAGCTGTGCTTCTTACATGGACTAGGAATTGTTTTCATTTCACAGGATGGAAGAAAACTAGAGTAGGAAAGTGACTTGAACACTTTGAGAAGATAAGCAGAACTGGGAAGCTTAGCTGGTGATCAAGTGTCCACACTGTTGAATTGAAACAAAGTTTATCTATTTAAGATCACAGTAGCACTGCAAAAGACAAGCCAGATAATCCTCTGCAAATGGTAGAAATGTCTCTTATTTCCCACTGGTGACCAGTGGTCTGTAAAGAGCCATATGCACAGACTTCAGTGGATTAGCCACAAATCAGTCAAAATCAGCTATGCTTACTGTTTCTAACCTTACCATCAAAATAAGTGGGACATAAAGGGCTGTAAATTGGTTGCATCAGTTCTGGAATTTTGAGATTTGGAAGGAAATATTTTGTGAACTATGCCATCACAATATTAGTGTGAAGCATATCGTTTTACTTAAATGGAAAGTAGATCCATTTGTATGCTAATTCATAAATCATTTTCATTTGAGGTTTATTTTCCCAAGTATATTTTTTTCCTTCAAGCTAAGGTTCATTTCAGAATTACAGGGAGGGTCACCTGATGCAAATTGAAAGATATAATTTCCTCTTGGTGGACCAAGAAATTAAACAAATATCCCAAGTTGAAATCTCAACGGGTAAAATTACTCTTTGGCTGCAATTCTATGCACCTTATTTATATGTAAGCCCCATGCAACTCAGTGGAGCTTAAGTAGACATGTAGAAGATGGAACTGCTAAGTAATTCGTTTTTCTTGATCAGTGAATTCCTTTAGTTTCTTATAACATTGATTGTAAATATAGTTTCCTTTTTAAAGTGGTGTGTTGGACATTTGTTCCGCAGTCATGGGTACTTGAGTACTGAATCACTTACTAGTATATAACAATGATGTCATTTGTTGTCATACAGGCTTTTAAAACTAGGCCAAGATTATCTTTGATAGCTAATGAGCAGTTCAAATGCAACAAAACACTGTGGTGCATGTGTAGGGAACCTCTGGGCCTCCAGACATTCTTGAGCTACATCTTCTCAGGACATTGACCATTCTTAAACAACAGATATAAATGTCCAACCTATAGAAAATGAGTATGGGGAAATCATATAACGTATACCATTACAGGGTCAATGTGCTAGGTAATGTGTAAACTGTGGCATTTTAAACTCTTAAAAACATGATTTCTCATCTCAGCACATTTGCAGCGTCGCAGTATTGAATTAGTATTTGGTAATTCTTGCAACCCCCTTTTGGTGCAAGTGATAAACTTTGAAAGGAGCTCTCCCCCTCCCCCCCTGCTTACCATGCTTCTATATTATATCATACATGGTTTTTCAATTTCTGTGTGTATATTTATTTTTGAAAGCCACTTTGTGACCATTTTGGTAGTAAGTGGTAGATAAATATATAAATAATTATAAAAAGGAAATAATAGTCTTATAAGCTTAAAATGCTAAGTGAGTAACCAACTCTAGACTTGCACATTCCGTGAATCCTGCATTCTGGTTGCAGGAGTTTGTTATGTGGTTAGAGAATAAATAAAGGCAAACTGTGATCTGATTGCCAGTTTTGCAGTGTGTTCACATACGTTGTGAGCCATGCAGTTTCTGTAAAAGTTAAAATTTGTGAAGGAATCTTTAGTTTAAGCAATCTTCAAACATAGTTAAAATTAACTACGAGAGGTCAGTGTCTATGGATATCCAGGAAACACTGCATGAACACTATCACTCTGCCAAGGATTCCATGTGTTTAGTTCCAGAAATGCAACTTGAAGAAATGTAGTATCTGAATGGAACTCTGCTCCATATTGTCTAGTAAAGACAATTGGGGGGGGGGGGGGATAGAGAACTGGGTTGTAAATAGGATCCCCTGTCTTTAAGTGTTAATGGGTAATAAAAAATGATATTTGGGGGGCTGAAAAGTGAAAGATCACATAATGGAGATAAATACAAGAATGCATTGGCACCCACATACAGGATTTGCATAGGACAAATTTCAGGAACATTTAGATTTTTAAGCAGAGAAATGGCACCCTCTACTTAAGGAAACTTGGGTTGTATACTGTAGGCATTGTGTGACATGAAACAGTAGAAAAGGTACTAAGATTCATTTCATTGACTTTTTTAGTAGGGTGTACAGAGGGTGTGTGTGTGTGTATGTGTGTGTGTTGCCTCACTCTAGCATTAATGAAGTGTTAAAATTGTTTGCTTGTGGGGAATGGGTTCATTTAAGAAATATTTACCCATTGTACTGCTGTTTGTCAACCTATTTATAAATCGGTGTGTTTATGCTAAAGATGTTTCTGCTAAAGAAGCATAGATGGAGTGCCATAGAAATATAGATGGGGTGCTATAGAAATAAATATTGGCTCAGTGAAACTAAAATTCCTTTGCATAGATCTTATATACCATATACAGACTTAATGACATTTAATCTTTGAGACAGATAATTTTCTCTGACATGGAAAGTTGGCAGAGCACATGTAGTCATGCATGTAATTGGAACAAAGTTATAAAAGGTAAAGATGCCTTTTGGCTGGTCTTGCAAGGAAGAAGAGGTTGGTGCTGTTTTATCTTATAGAAAAAATAAGAAATCACTGTCTCTTCAATCACACTAATAATTCACTTAGTTCATGCGTTTTCTAACTTTAAAGAATTAAAGTGGATGCCAGAAAATAAAAATTCACATAGTTGAGTAGACTTTGAGGCACATTAGCCCCTAGTATTCTTATTCACTCCAGTGTGTGTCATGCCCTAGCTTCTACTTTGCTTCCAGAAATGTGAATCTTGTAAATGTCAGCTGAGCTTTAGTGGAATGGAGGGACAGGAAATTTTCTGAGACTACAGAGATGGTTTGAGTTCCAAGGGGGAATGAATGCACCTGATTATTCCCCAAGCTTCTTATCCACTTCTTATCCAGCTTTTTCTAGTTTAGTCAAACTAGAAAAATACAATCTTTCACTTAGTTTACACTGATCTTGGTTTTACTCATCTTATTGAATGTACTATACAGGCAGTATTCAACAAAAGTTGAACAAAAAAGCTTAACTGGCAACCATAAATTGTATCCATATCCTCACTAGACAGCACCAATTCAGGGCTTTAAAATCAGTTAATTTTTTACTTGGAAAAATTTGGGCTAGGAAAGATGTGAGGCACTTGGCTCTCCAGAAGGTGCTTGTGACATTGGAGATTATTAAAATATAATTTTAGATTGTTACTCTGCTGCATTTGGGCATATATTCAGATATACCATCTCTGGGCAATCTTGAAATATCTAGGCAGCTGGAAAAACAGATCTCAATTTATTATAAGCAGTTGGGGGACTAGATGAACTGAACAGAATTTGGAGTGTGGAGGCATAAATCAATTCCCAGTTTAAGTGAGGACAGAGACTAGTGGCATCAGTTCAAAACAACCACTATAAGCTAAAGTTATACCACAGTAGTCATCAACCGTTTGGGAACAGATGTCTCAGGTCTATTGTATGAGAGTGTGAACAGTAAGAACATAAGAAAAACCCTGCTGGATCAGTCCAGTGACCCATCTAGTCCAGCATCCTGTTCTCACAGTGGCCAACCAGCTGCCTCTGGGAATCCCCCAAGCACAACAGCATTCTGCCCACCTGTGGTTCCCAGCAACTAGTATTTAGAGGCACACTGTCTCGGATATTGGAGGTAAAGCATAGCCATTATGATGACAAGGAGGTCTTGATTTCCTTGTCCTTGAGTTTTGGCTAATCCTCTCTTAAAGGCATCCAAGTTGGTGGCCATCTGCAATGCACTTGCAGCTTTTTTCTCCAAGCTCTGAACCATGTAATAATGGTAGATCTGACCCTTGTCCTAGGGTCTTGTCCTATTGGGCTTTACCTTACTGTGACACCCCTATATTGGCCAATTCGTGTTGTGTTATATGTACACAGCAACAAGCAAAGCCATGTATGTGCATGGGAAAATGTAGGGTTTGCAGAGCTATTATAATGGATATAGTCTGCTAGAAGAACACAGTGCTTGTTTTTTTGTTTTGTAATTTCTCAAAACAAGTTAATAACAGGAAAAAGTTTTGCAATTTACGATCTAGTGTAGTGCATCTGGATTACTTTTGCCTCTCTCCCTTTTTGAATCTCACATTATTATAACATTAAAAGCCAATCTGTCTAAATAACGTTAGTTCACACATTAACAGGCTTTGCATACTCTGAAGATTTGGCTGTTTCATTATTCTTCTGAGAATACCCATTTTTGGAAGAAACAGAAGTTTGAAGTATTTGGCTGCACAATATTCATTTTTTGTTTTGCACCTTGTCATTTAATCACTTTGAAGTCCTAGTGGAAAATAGTATGAAAATGCTGGTGTTGAGAGGAAACTTGTATACAAAAGCATGGCTGTTACCCAAAGCCCAGTTGTACACAGAGCTTTTGTTAGGCTGGGGACTCCTGGCTATAAGCCCAGATGCCTCAGATTATTGCCAGTTTCCTTAGACATTCTAAAGTTGTGGAATGGTGGGAACCTGAGATGTTTGCTGTATTGCAGACCTAGGTGCTGACATATTACAGTTTGTCTTTCTTATTTAAATTCATCTTCCCCAAATAGAGATTTCTACTGTTTTGCATGCAACTAATTTTTTTTAAGTACCACACTGAAAAGCTGCTAAAAAATTGTGGGAGAGTAATTTGCATATTTATTGTGGCACGAATCATGTACATTTGTTATGTGCTGAGTATTGTATTTGTTTGGGAGGAATTGGCACTTCCTCATGTTTCAGTTAGCAGTACAAGTGAGCTAAAATGTTGGGTATATAACCATCATCTTGGAAATCAATGGAAAGGTACTAGCTGTGGTTTTATGTTCTTCCCCAAACTGAAGAACGGAAGGAGGATAACTTTTAAACATGGATGCTAGGGCTCGAGAAATATTTCAGATTCCTTGGCTTCAGTACTCCTTGGAATTTTTTTTTATGCTGCCGGCATTACACTGCACATAGAATTGAGTAAATGGTCAAAATTCCTGGGTGCTACTGTTGCATTTTTAGGTGATCGAGCACATTTCATTTTTCCAGTGTTGATGTGTGATAAATGATAACTTTGGAGCAGGGATTTTGGAACTGGGGCTGAAGGCAACTTTACAGTTAGGCAGATGCAATTTTTGGTGTTTATCTCCATTTATAGTACTGTATGTGAAAAGCTGGGTTACACAAATTCTGGCTGGCCTTAATAGTTGAGCCAAGATGCTCATCTTGAACCTAAGCCTCACTGTGTTCAATGGGGCTTACTCCCAAATAAATGGCCATTAGCTTCCTGCCTTAGCTTAGTCCATGAACTGAGGGAGGGCAGCATGAGCTTGTGTTCCTGCTGGCCAGCCAAGGGTATTGCAGAGAGAAAGGCAGGATCTTGTTTGAGGGGTGATAAGCTGCTGGCTGCCAAAATGGCCAGCGCAATCCACATCTCTAACTTGAAGCTGGGGAGGGATGCAGACCGTCTTTGTTGTATTGAGCCCCCACCAAAAAACCTCAGTGTAACAGTATGGGTGATTCCTGCTTGGTCTGCAGCTTCAATATAGAAAGGGCGGCTATATCCTCTTGTCACCCTTATCATAGTATGGGGTGACAAAGTGAATCCCTAGTCAAGAGAGAGCCTAAGCTGTGTGTCTGGCGAGTTTCTTTGAAGAATTGCTCACTACATTAGTGAGTAGCCACTTTAAGGCAAGCTTTCTGTATATTGTTATAGCGCTCCTATATAACATCAGGGACTGGTTAGTGAATAGCTTTGGTCATGGACATATTTTCCTAATTGCCACAGGAATCGTAGCTATTGCTAATGTGACAGTGACGAATTCACTCTGGTATATTAACATTGTTTAGTGACTGGGCTAGATGGACCTTGATCTCGCAAGGCAGTTATCAGTGTGTTTTTTCACGGGTCTTTTATCACCATTGAAATAACTGTGCAAAAGGGGAGGGAATCAGCTCATCTGGCACATATAAGAGGTCCTTGTAAGAAGAACATTGAGTTGAGTAGCCTTTCACCTTTGCTCCTTTTTAAAGTATTCAGACTGTAGCGGTGATAATGCTAACTGACTGTGTTGATTTCTTCCTTCCAGAGAAGGGACAAGAGCATAGTTGAGTCATTAGCTTGGGAGTTTTTCTCAAACTAACCATGTTTAATCGGGGAACTCCTATTCTTTATTTAGCAAGAGAAAAAAACCACAATCTTTTCAAAATGGCAAAAGGAATTTCCACCTGTATGAAATGGAGGTTACAACAGTGACTTTAGTTGTAAGTTAAAACTAAACGCTAGTTAAAACTAAAACTAAACATCTTTTGTACGTCTCCATGCCAACTGATGCTATAGCCTCCCATGTATTCACAGAGCCTGGCAGGGGTGGTTCAATACATATTTCTGCCTACAATGGAGCAGTAAATGATGTCCTCAAGGTGCATAGTACCTCCAGTCAAGGTGCATAGTGCCCAACCAAGGCTGGTCAAGCTACATTGGCATTTCAGGTAAAAAAAAATCCCAGAAGCACCTCTCTCTCTCTCTCTCTCTCTCTCTCTCTGGCAGTAAAAATAGAACATCAATAGATTAAATAATGCCCTTTCATGACACCCAAAAGCAGCAGCTTGAAGCAAGAATCTCATTCTACCTAATGGGAGATATGGCTGTGAGCCAGGCTAGGGTAGAGGGCTGCCTGACCAGGACCTGAGCCCTGAGATCAGTTGCTGGAGGTAGGATGAAGGATTGAGGGTGAGTCTAAAGTCCAACAGGCATAAAGTACTGATCTTACCGACTAGGAAATGGGCAGAAGCCAATGCACGTAGTATTTATACTCACACTAGCCATGTCAGAGCTTTTGTACTGCATGCTAGCCTCAGCAGCCGTTGTTATGTACCTGCATTGCCTTCTGAGCCTGAAGAGAGGTCTTAGGCCCGAATGTGTACACAGCTCTAAATAACTGGTCTGGCTCCTGGTCATGAGGTTTCCTGCAGACGCAGTAGCCATAGAAATAACTATGGTAGATGGCATAAGCAGTACAGGAACAGGGGCAAGATGAGACATCCTGTAAACAGATGTGACCTGCCGCTGGATTTTAGGGTTTTTAAATGACAAGTGAAAGAAAAAAAATAAGGTACTTTATGGCTCATGCTGAAAAGAGGGTATTAGTTAAGTGTGTGGAATAGCTCAGTGGTGCAACACACGCTGTGCCCGCACAAGGTCTCAACTTCAGACCCTGGCATCTGCAGTTAAAAGTATCAGCTGATCAGAAAGACCTCCTCTTGAGACCCTGGAGAGTTGCTGTCAGTCACAGTAGAGAATACTCGGCTAGGTGGACAAATAGACTGTCCTGATATAAGGCAGCTTTCAATATTATTACTTCCTGTCTGTTTGTGGTGTTGCATCAGAAGCAAACCCTCATGGTGGAGCCATAAAAATGAAAATTGCACAATGCCAGGACTCAGTTCTAAATCTGCCCTAGGAAAGAAGTATGTTTTTATTTGTTATTCAAGAAGATCAAAGAAAAAGAATATTCATAAAATAGTATTATATAAATTATCTCTACATGAGACAATACTGTGCTTAATCTTAAATAATTTAATGTATTAGATACTGAACTAACCCTATTTATAACTGATAAGTATCAGTTGTGTAAATTGAGGTATATATGTTAAGATATTTTGTATTGCACTCTTGTCAGTCATTTAGAGTGAAAGAGTAAATGAAAATCTGCTATAAAAGCAAAGTTTCATGTTTCAAAACGTCTCCTAACAATTTACTGTATATGCATTTGTTTGTTCTTGCCCTTCGTTATTCCAATAAAATACAAAGAAGTTGTCTTCTATCTGCCTTCCTTCTCTTACTTTTAAGTTTACAAGCTTAGACATATAACCCATTTCCTAAACTCTAGAGAGCCAGGAATTTATTGACAGCGTAGGGAATTTTTCCACTTTCCATCTTTGCTGATGTTATTGTTTCTTGGTTGTCTTTTGAAATTAGTCTTTTGCAGTATCCGGATACTGTTGCAAAAGGGTCTCTGTGGAGCTCTGACAAAGGATGTTCTTTATTTCTGTTAGTGCAGGCTCCCAAAATATTTTAATTATTGCGCATTCCCAATCATGTGAAAGTTTTACATTTTCAACACCGGTTGCTTATTGCTGGGTGTTTTTTGCTCATGCTAGTTGGGTCAAGTTCCAGCGAATCATGATCTTATAGAAATTTCCCTTGAGATTCATGCAGAACGGTTAATTTGTAAAAGGAATGGTTTCATTTCAGCCAAATGTACCCCACAGATTGGCCCCTGTGGTTGTGGAGGCATAATGCACTGCTTATAATGCAGTAGGGTATGTTGCAATTTGAGAAAGGTAAAACATGTTTTTCTGGAACAAGTCCATTTGATCTTGTCCCCTTCACAGCATTGCTGACCACAGTCTGTTTTAATTGAACCTGAGTAGATGGCTGTAACTGTCTTTCTTTGCAGACAGGACCCAACAAAAAATGGTGACCCTTTGTCAAAGAGAGTTCCTGCTTGCCCATATGCATGGCTTGGGTGACTGGGGTCATGTGGCCAGAGCAGCACAGTATCTCAAGATCTGTCTGCTATTTTACTCACTCTCACACACCCAGTTTTTTGTTAGACTCAAAAGCGCTACAGGGAAGGGAGTGCCTCCATTGCTTCACATACAAGATCCTACATGCAGTACATCTCATTTTGTAGGTATACATATCACAACTCAGTTACATTGACTTACAGCCACACACATCTCTACTCTTTATTTTATTTCTGAAAATACTTCTGTACTGCTTTTCATGTGGTTTACCAAAGCAGCATACAGGCTGATCAACAAAGTTAGCTTAAAACAAAACAGAATATACCAAATAAGTTGCACAAGCACAATAAATAGAGCCAGCAATTCCCAATCCACAAATTCCTAGGTGAATAAAAGTGTTTTTAATTGCCATCAGAAATATCTTACCGAGGTGCCTGCCTGGTCCCGGTGGGGAGATTGTTCTATAATGCAGGCACCGCTGCAGAGAGAGCCCTTTTCCTGGTTGATGCCTGGTCAAGTAGAGCAGGCTGAGGCACTTCCAGGAGGGGTCCCTCTGAAGATTTGAGTGGCTTGGCAGGTTCAGGTGGGATAATGCATTGCCTTAGATAATGGGGTCTTAAGTTATTTTGAGCTTTATAAGTCAATACCAGAACCGTAAACTTGGTTCACAAGCAAATTGGCAACCAGTGCAAACTGCCAATCAAAAAAGGGTAAAGGTAAAAAAGGCAAAGGACCCCTGGGCTATGGGGTGCAGCGCTCATCTCGCTTTAGGCCGAGGGAGCCAGTGTTTGTCCACAGACAGCTTTCTGTGTCATGTGACCAGCATGACTAAACCGCTTCTGGGGCAACGGGACACCGTGATGAGTGCCAAAGCGCACGGAAACGCTGTTTATCTTCCCACCACAGCGGATACCTATTTATCTACTTGCACCGGTGTGCTTTTGAACTGCTAGGTTGGCAGAAGCTAGCAGAGCAATAGGAGCTCACCTCATCATGCGGATTTGAACCCAAGGGTATAGTGTACTAACAGCCTTCTTGGCCCCAGCATTTGGCACCAGTTGCAGCTTTTGATCAAAGCCTAGGAGCTGCTGCCCCCTATAGAGCAGATTACAGTAGTCCAATATTTGTCCTGAAGGTGTATATTTTTAGGACCCTCTTATTTATATGGGTGCAAGTTTTTTTTAATGGTTTTTAATGTTGAAACCTGCCCTGGACCTTGGGGTGAAGGATGGGTGATAGATAGATAGATAGATAGATAGATAGATAGATAGATAGATGATAGATAGATAGATAGATAGATAGATAGATAGATTTTCAACAGCACTTTTTGTGTGCTCATAAGTTGCATAAAACCACTATACCTGCACATCTGAAACATTTATAGGAAGTGATTTTTTCTCAAATGTCATTAAGAATATAAAAATGTACATCTAAACAACAATTAAAGCTGGGATAGCATCATCAAAGGCCCAGGAGGGCCTGAGTTGAACAGATAACTTGGTATTAGATGATGGCATATTTTCAGCACAAGGAAAGTGTGTGGTAAGAACTGGTCCCTCGTATACAGCACTTTATTGCCTTTATAACCCAATCAGTTAGAAACTCGGGTGTATATAAACTAGGTGCCAAAGAGCACCTTGAATCTAGGTTGTGGTTGCCCCAACAGAATATCTATTCACCAGGTGGTTGGATTAAATGACCCTTGTGATCCCTTCCAATGCTACAATTCCATCATTCTGTGGTCTCAACTACATTGCTTGACTGTAGCTTGCTCTTACAACAATGTCCCAGTATGCAAGAAGGAGAAACACACACAGTGGAAATGGAAATGGTATTAACTATGGGGTAAGGCAGAGGTTTTTAAACTGTGGTTGCTAACCTGGCACCCAGAAATCTCCATGTATTTGCAATTGGACCCACACCGGTAGCAAAAAGCACCTGGCTAATTTTGAACATGGAACCAAACTTTTCTCCAAAGTACTTAAGGTCGTGCATGGCAATCCCGTGTTGGGTTAAGCTGATGGAAATAGTGGCTGACCTAAGGTCATCCATTGAGCTGGGAAATAGGATTGTCTTGAAAATGTCCATATTGGCTACCACAGATTTTGCATTTATTTAAACTGCTGTGGTTTAAATGCAATGTGTGAAAACATTTTAAACATTTTAAAGCTCCACTATTCCCCACTGAATACAGTGGGATTTACTTCCATGCAAACATGCATAACATTGGGCTACCAATCTCTTAAACTGTAGCAGCACTGCTGATTTTGCTTTTGCATTCTAAATGTGTTTTTCTCACTCAGGCATTTGTCATAATGAATGTTCTCTTACTGAATTAAGTACAGTATTAAGTACAGCTGTGTACTTGGGAAGACAGCAGTGATTATGACTATTATTATTTTTTGTTCAGAAATGGAGG
The DNA here is from genome assembly GCF_965153285.1 of Podarcis tiliguerta. Taxonomy (NCBI): domain Eukaryota; kingdom Metazoa; phylum Chordata; class Lepidosauria; order Squamata; family Lacertidae; genus Podarcis; species Podarcis tiliguerta. The sequence continues at coordinate 113,610,458 of NC_139534.1, read as the reverse complement.
CAAAGAACCTACCTGAGCCATGTCTTGAAGTTTTATAATGGATTATGGAACTGTGTGCTGATGAGCCAGCAAGTGGAATGCCTGAGTGACTGAAGAAAATGGGTGCTAATGCTTCGAACTACCCTCATTCGTGTTCCCCAAGGGTAGGGGGAAATTCTCAGGCACAACAGACATTCATAGGTAAGTTTCTCCTGTCTTTAAGTTTTAATTTCCAGGGCATAGGTTGTGATATCTGTAAAAAGGAGAGAGAGAGAGAGAGAGAGAGAGAGAGAGAGAGAGAAAGAAAGAAAGAAAGAAAGAAAGAAAGAAAGAAAGAAAGACTAGCAAGTTATAAAGATCTAAAATACTAGGATACTGTGAACTTTGTGGGTTCACACAATTTCCATTTATTACATTTATGAGTCATTCTGTAACAATGTTCTCTGAGCAATGAGCAAATAAAAGGACTTAACAAAATCATAAATAGACTCAAGAAAACACTAAAAGCCAACAACCAGGGCAGTACAATGTAACTCTAAGCATATCCACTGACATAAAAGCAAAATAACAGTCTTATAAGGTTAAAACATGCATCCAACCAGCAGAGATTAAAATTCTTTTCGGCACTAAATTGAGGTTATTCAACCATCAAACATCAAAACCTCATCAAGGCTGTGCAAAGTATTAGGCACCGAATTTTTTTAAATGTAGGGTTAGGGAGAGCATCCTATAATGGGGGGGGGGGGCACAGTAGTGAAGATTCTCTGCTTGTACAGCCAATCTCTAAATAGGATTAAGAGGCATTTGACAAAGGGCATTCATTGATGATGTTAGGTATATATACATGCAGGTTTAATAAGTAAAAAACATGACTTTGATTTGGCCCCAGAACTCAATCTGGAGGCAACCAAGGTGAAAAAGAACTGGTCTGATATGTTCATAATTGGTAACTACCATGGCAAAATGTGTTTTTATCTGTTTTGGATGTACTTTGTAATTATAACATTTGGAATATTTACCTTGAATTAAATGCATTGTAGTACTTATTCAGACTCCCTGGATGGCAAAATCAAAAAGTGTGCAGACAAGGTGGCAATGGTCTCAATGTCAAGAGAGCATGCCTAGCCTCTCCCAGACTACCTCACTAGCTCCTCCCCTCAGATGCAGCAGGAAGGTGTATGGAAGTTTTCACATCTCTTTTAAACCAGCCACACTTGTTGTGATGTCTGAAGCCTGACAAACCCATTGGCCTTCTTAAGTATGGTTAGCTGAAACACGCCAGCTTCAAGACATGGGTTATGCAGCTATCTTGTTCCAACTAACCATAGTTAAGACCAACCACAGTTTAGAATGTGGCCATAATGCTAAACTGTGGCTAATTGAAATCAGAAGTAAAAATTCCCAGTCTCCTTAAGGCTATGCCAAAGGAGAACATGGGATGCATGAGACAAAGGCTTATGCATGTAACAATAATCCAGTGCTTATTGTTATGTCAAAACTGAATCTGTGTTGTTGTTTTTTACCTCGTTCCTTGTTTCTTCTGTGAATCTAGTTTTCATCTTGCCCTTCTACCAGTTTCAACAGTGTGTTAACGGTGCTGCCTCGACCTGATTTTCAGTTTCTCCCACAAGCAACCTTCTGCCCCACATCCAAATATTTTGCTGTGAGTCTCCTGTCTAGGGGCAGGAAATTCCCCTTGCACTTGTGTCCTCACTTAGATGGCATTGGATACAACCACAGATTACAGATTTTTGATCCTGGAGATACATCATTTTATTGTTGTAGGTTCCACATGCATGTTACATCTAGACTCATAAGCAAGCAGCAGGGTGGGCTGGCACAATCCCAAGTCCCACTGTAAGTAAAGTATATGTGCATTAGTAATAGGAGTGAACAAGGGTCACTTTAGCTTTATTAGGCAATCAGCTACCCCTTAAAATACAATTTGCTCGGCTGTGGCATGTGGAAGCTGTTCTAAAGTTCAAAGTGTTATGCAAGTCAGTTTCTCATGGATAAAAAAATTTTCTCGGCTGCCACAAAATAAAAGGCCAGATCAGATAAGGAGAACGCACTTAACAAAAATGAGTTTCCACCCCCCAACACTGTGGGGCTGGAAACAGGTAGGAGACTGCAGATTTCAGAATTAAAAACTAGGCTTCCTGCAAGTTTGGTGTTTGAACTCCATGATTTTGTCAGGTTTTGCCTCTGGCACAAACTTGGAATAAGTAGACTATTAAAATAACGTCTCATTGTTAGCCCATCAGACTTAATAGCAAAATTGTCCTTGCTCAAGGTAAATCTTGGGTATTAATTAACCCTAAGTCCTTTGGAGGCTTCCCTTGAAGCCTCAATTACTACTTGAATATTTCCAACTTGCAGCAAGCCTGGTTTTTGTTCACTTTTCTCTGGAGCATTTTTTGAAAGTCATGTTAGATCTTTTTTGTTTGAACTGCCTTTTAGGATCCATGGTAAAATGGCCCCAGGTGTGTGTAGCAGGGACAAGGCAGGGTTGGGCTTCTTTTTCAAGCTTTCCTTTAGAAAGCTACAGCCAACTTGTGGAATTGAACAGGGAAGAGTCTGAATGCAAATCTATATTAAGAGGGTACTGAAAGTAATTATAATGAACTTGCAGAGCATCTTTAAAATGGATTTCAGGACAGTCCCAAAAGTATTGTTCTGTGGAAATGTAAGAATTGTTGTTGAGTTGCTTTCATGGCCCTTAATTAAAATAGAACAAGTATATCTATGTAGGATTTTATACGTAAGCAAAGCAGATTTGTTTCATGCCTTCTGTGAAACAATGAAACTGTTGCAACATAACATTATGTTGGCGAGATTCAGCACACCCTCCATCATAAAGCTTGCAGATTAGTGTAACCTAATCCTCTTTGTCACACAGCTGACCCATCCTCCTGGACCTCCCAGGTGGAAATGTTGATTTGTTATATGTTAATTTGTTCCCTGGCAGGGCATCCTCTAAACATGTTCCGTCCTGGACTCATCCATTTAAATGGTAATAGCTGCTGCAGGACAAACTTCAGGAGACTTGATTGCATATGATGTCATCCCTGACTTGCCTAGTCTTGATTGGTGTTTCACATGACCTCCCCCTAGCAATAATTATTGGTTCATTTTGTAGGGGTGGAGCAACAATTTTGTCACATCATCTACAGTTTGTTTTAAACAAAGTGTATCATAGGGGAGGGTGCTTTCTTTTTTGATCCCATGAGCCAGGCACCTTTTGGTTTGCTCCATATCTGAAATAGTTTAGAAAAGTTAACGTTTTGGAACTTACAAGCTTATGTCTCCTGCTCAGTAGTATTATCCAATCCACCAGAGGAAGGATTTTGCCTAAGTGAGGGTTGTTTTTTATGTTGTTCCTATGTACTTCAATCTAATATAATCTATTTATTTTAAAGAGTTCTTACTGACTAGTTATCAGTATTAGATTTCACCTATGTTGTTAACACAGTCATCTTAAGACTGCTTGATTATGCTCTTGGCTTCATGCCCAGATCAGCAAGAGAGCTCAGAAGCTTGGTTAGATGAGACAGGGCCAGAGACCTTGCTTCTCATGCCTTCTGTTTTTGTTTTGTGGCCTATCCAAGACACCGTAAGGCGGTGGCAGCTAAGAAAAGTAGTATTTGCTAGTGGATTAAAACTCTGTGTTATACTTGGGCCAAGTATATGATACTTACGCAAAAGCACAAGAGCGTGAAAAGCAATATAAAAGTTGAATGAAACCTTTGCATGAGGAAGAGCATGGCATCAATTTAATAGATATAGATATAGTTACATAAATACGCGTCAGTTTGCCTTGAGGTACAAACAGTTTAAGACAGAAGTGCTTTCTATGTCCGTGATGGGACTACAAACATTTCACATTGTTAGGTGCTACCTCCCTCGGCCAGTAAAGCGAGATGAGCGCCGCAACCCCAGAGTCGTCCACAACTGGATTTAACGTCAGGGGTCCCTTTACTTTTACCATAACATTCTTAAGAATGAGCCTCAGATTTTTAGATGCTAGGCTTACCCAGAAGATTATGTGCATAGAAGAAGGTTCTGAATTGGTCTGCAAGCTGATATCCTGATGGGGAGTCCAATTTGTCCCACAAAGTCATTTTCCTCGAACACCTGCCCATCAGCTTACATCACCTGTGTCCTCATTTAAGCAAGAGGGCAGGTGAGAAGATAAAGGAGCCTGTACATGTCTTATTTTCCTTCTCCCCACCAATGCTCTCTTAAAGGAGAAGCACGGAACTTCTACAAAGACCAATTCTGCAAAGTGCCTTAAGGCTCCTGTGTGAGTCTTCGCAGGCTCAAGTGGAAATGTGGGAATTGTCTTAAAGGCCTTTGCAAACTTGCTGTTTGAAGGAGTCTCCCTCCTTTTAAGCATTGCTTGAGTGATGTTAAAAGGAGGGGGGGCACTGCTTCCAAGAGTGTTTTTGCAAAGGGCTTTCCGACAGCCCTACCCACACTTCTGTTTCAGGCTCCAGAGGCTCACATGGGACTGCAGGAGCTGTCTTCAATTCCTTTGCAATCAGCAAAACAGCTTTGCAGCAGTTGCAGGTTCCCACGAGCCAGACAACCAGGGTGCATGGAAATCCCATGCAAGGGATATTGAGAGGTGGGCAGCGGTGCCCACCTGGCAGTTATGTACCACTGTACAGTGGTACCTCGGGTTACATACACTTCGGGTTACATACGCTTCAGGTTACAGACTCCGCTAACCCAGAAATAGTGCTTCAGGTTAAGAACTTTGCTTCAGGATAAGAACAGAAATCGTGCTCCGGCGGCGCAGCAGCAGGAGGAGGCCCCATTAGCTAAAGTGGTGCTTCAGGTTAAGAACAGTTTCAGGTTAAGAACAGACCTCCGGAATGAATTAAGTACTTAACCCGAGGTACCACTGTAATGGCATGTGATTGCCTGCTTGCCTGTCAAATTTGCCCTGCGAGGCCAATCCCAATAATGATCTGTCCTGTGGAGCCACTTATCTCTGTGATAAATGATGCAAGCAGGATGCAGTTAGCTTTAAAATAATAAAAAATGTATCCTTTGTAAGATATCTCACTGTACTGGCTTTCCAGAAGACCGTATATGACTAGCAAACATGGATAGTCCTCAGAAACAGGATAATGAACAGACATAAAATAGATAAAAATAGTGAAACCACAGGAAAGCAAGTGGGATTTTTCCACTTAGTCACATATTCCAGATAAATGATTATAGTTTCAGGCCAGTTCTCCTTTTTGTAGCTGATGTGAAAAGGAGGGAACTCAATCTTCTAGTTGTCTAAGGCATTGGTCTTTAACCAATAGGTTGGTACCCCTCTGACTGAAGACAGGACAACATTGCCAATGCTATTTTCTTTTTAAGAGAAGCAGAAAGGGGGAGGGGGATCTGATGAGAGTGAAATGGGAACATTCAGTGTTTTAAAAAGTGTCTCTGTACTGCAGGTTAGGGCTAAGTGTTGGTCCTAGGTCTGACAAGTTGATGACTGCCAATGTAAAATTATTCCTGTGCGTGTTACTGCTTTTGAGTCCATGGTTGTTGACTTGGTTGGTCCACTTTTTTTGCTCTACTTTGTGCTTTTATAGAAGGTCTTTGTTTTTATTATTGTGTTTTGGCAATTTGTTACTGTAAGTCACTTAATACTGTAGATCACTTAGTATAATTGTATAATTGCTAGCATTATTATTATTATTACTATTTGTTGTTGTTGTTTATTTCATTTCTGTACCACTTTATATAACATAAATTCATAGCAACATAATTAACAGGAAACTAAAATATCGGCTTAAAGATTTCAGACTAAAGCATTACAAAGGAGGTCAGCTACAGAATGCACATTTAATGCTGCAGAGTTAACAAAAAATTAACATTTCAAAAGAAAACATTACTTAAGGAAGTTAAATATAAAATGCACCTTTTAAAAGAGCACAATTGGCAGGAGAATAAAATATTATCTTAAGCACAGAAGATGCTTGCTGCACACATTTAACTACCATGTGTTCCAGGGTTTTCCGTATTAGATCCACACACCGTTCTCCTTTTTGTTTCAGGAACATCCTCCTATTCTCATCAAGGCTATGGCTGTGAATCCAAACTGTATAGCCTTGACCATGGCCATGAGAAACCTCAAGACAAGAAAAAGAAAAGCTCTGGGCTTGCCACCCTCAAAAAGAAGTTTATTAAGCGCCGAAAGTCTAGCCGGTCTGCCGACCATGCCAAGCAGATGCGTGAGCTACTCTCAGGCTGGGATGTTAGAGATGTCAATGCGCTAGTGGAAGAGTATGAAGGAACATTAGCCTTAAAAGAGCTTTCTCTACAAGCTAGTTTGGCAAGACCAGAAGCCAGAACGTTGCAGAAAGACATGGCTGAACTGTATGAGTTCAAATACTGTACGGATGTAGATCTAATATTTCAAGAGACTTGCTTCCCTGTGCATCGTGCAATTTTGGCTGCAAGGTGCCCGTTTTTTAAGACCCTACTTTCTTCTTCACCGGAGTACGGTGCAGAGATTATAATGGATATCAACACAGCTGGCATAGACCTGCCCATGTTTTCTGCATTGTTACACTACTTGTACACAGGAGAATTTGGAATGGAGGACTCGAGATTTCAAAACGTTGACATCCTTATGCAGCTCAGTGAAGAATTTGGAACACCAAATTCTTTAGATGTTGATATGCGAGGGCTGTTGGACTACATGTGTTACTATGATGTGGTTCTCAGCTTTTCATCTGACTCTGAACTAGTTGAAGCTTATGGTGGAAGTCAGAGCTGCTTAGATGAGGAGCTCAGAGCGCACAAAGCTATAATTTCATCACGGTCCCCCTTTTTTCGACATCTACTACAGCGGAGAATACGGACCGGTGAAGAAATCACAGATCGAACGCTAAGGACTCCAACAAGGATTATACTGGATGAATCTATCATACCAAAAAAATATGTGAGAGTGATTTTAAACTGTATGTACACAGATTTGGTGGACCTCTCTATTTTGCACAGCAGTCCCTCAGTGGGGAGTTTAAGCGAAGTTCAGGCTCTTGTAGCAGGAAAGCCAAACATGACAAGGGCTGAAGAAGCTATGGAACTTTACCACATTGCTCTCTTCCTGGAGTTCAATATGCTTGCGCAAGGTATGTAGTAATTTTATACCTTTCAGAACCTGTTGCCCTACTTGAATCTGAATGCAAATTTTAAGTTCCTCTCTTATTGAGAGAGTTTTCTTGGTTTCCGCATATTGAAGACTGTGCTTATAGCCATCTCACGCTAGCTAGGCAAAAATGTCTAAGGTTAGACTTCTGTGAGTGAAGCTGTCAAAACTGGAATTATCAACTGATTAAAAGAATCTTAATTAAAGCTTGTATAATTAATTAACTAAGTTCATTCTTACTTGGAAGCAATTTGCTCTGTCTTTAATGGGATTTGCTCCCAGATAAATGTACATAGGATAGCAGCCTTAATATGTATAAAGTTGAAGATAAACAATACTTCTATCAAAAAAGGATAACTTTTTTGCATTTAGATCATGCATGCATGTGTCACAGCAGGCACCAACTTAAGAGCTATTTGTATATGTGTGTAAGAGAGAGGGGTACTGTCTCTTACAAGACGGCACCAGGTTTTTAAAGTAATTTCACAAATATGTTTTAATGGTGCCTGCTTCCTGACTGGAGCTCTTCAACTGATAAAAAGACTAATCAACTAAACAATTCCTAATGTGTACATGACAGCCTCCAATGGAAGATGGGAAGCAACCTTGTACCAACTCAGCCTATTGGTCCATTTAACTCTATATTTTCTGCACTAACTGGCAGCAGCTCTGCAGGGTTTCAGGGAAGAGTTTTCCCAGCTCTATCTAGAGCAGGGGTCAGCAACCTAAGGTTCATGGGCCACAAGCGGCCCACAGGGGTCATTTAACCGGCCCACGAGCCACCCCGAACTGAGCCACCCGCTCAACTGCGCTAAACTGATGCACCGTGGGGACTCACTTCCACAGTGCCAGAAATCACTGGAGACGCCGGAAATCGTGCGCACGCTCACATGCACACGCAGTCTGGCCCACAGAGGGATCTCTGCTGGAGTGAACCAGCCCAGGCGAGGTAAACCTTGCCAACCCCTGATCTAGAGACACCAGGGATTAAACATGGGAAGTTCTACATGCTTAGCATGTGATTTAGCAGCTCTTTGGAGGCACACTACGTCCAAAACAAACCCTAAATATGTGTGCTTGGGAGTAAGCTGCACTGAACACAGTGGATTTGCTTCCAAGTAAATGTGCATTGGATTGCACTCTTAAAAAAAACCTACTTGTGCAACGGCTTGCACATACCATGCTCTGTCAGTGTGGAAACAGCACTTCCTTTGATGGTTTTTGACATGTTCTTTCTAAATTACTTTATTTCGAACAAGAATTAGGAGTCTGGAAACTCTTCTCCCCCCTCTTTTTACATGGGCCCAAGAAGTAGTGTTGGGTAAGATCAGGACTGACTTGTTTTTATTTCAAAAACATGAGCCCTTCACAGAAATCCTTGCGTGTTTTTGAATATTATCTACCAACTTGTCTGGAGATTCTCAGGAATGCAGATTCAATGTCAGTTATGATTCCCTTTCAAATTATTCACATTTACAACATAAGAAAACTTTTTAAGCTTGTGAGGGATTTCCCTGTTGAAAGTATACTGTTTAAAGAAATTTTATAAGCCCATGGGGAAAAAATGAAGGTAATATTTGCTTTACAGCACTTGTGAATTGCAGTGTTAATTACTGTTGCAGGGTTCTTGGACTTAATCATGCTACAACAGGTTCCCCATCAGGTTGGACAATGTTTTTGGAAGTGGATCTGATGCTATAGCACAAGAGTGAGGGGAATCTTCATTTTAGTTGCAGAGATTGCAATGTTCATGCATGACTGTAGGGTTCTCTGTATAGAATGTTTGGATATTACTCTTGTTAGACACACAACTCAGATGAGGAATTATGCCATACTCCAAGTATGTGCTTGTTATAGTTGACCAGTGCTCGGGAATTCAACCCAAAATATGTGAGCAGCAACTCAAATCCTACTTGAAAGAGGGTGTTCTGTGGTGAGGGTGGATTGAGTAGTGGTGGTGAAAAGCACTTTGTATAGTAGTTTAGGTTACAAACGCTTCAGGTTACAGACTCTGCTAACCCGGAAGTAGTCTCTTGGGTTAAGAACTTTGCTTCAGGATGAGAACAGAAATCGTGCGGCGGCAGTGGGAGGCCCCATTAGCTAAAGTGGTGCTTCAGGTTAAGAACAGTTTCAAGTTAAGAACGGACCTCCAGAACGAATTAAGTTCTTAACCAGAGGTACCACTGTAATGATCTATAAATTCTTAGTGTATATATTAATGCAAAATATCAAATGCCTTGGGCAACTCGCTTGAACATCATCATCATAATTCTTGTTTTTTAGTGGAAGCCAGGTCCACAAAGGCTTATGTAATGATAATTGTTAGTCTTTAAGGTGAAAGTATTGTTTGCTTCGGATACAACAGACCAACCCTTTGGAAATTTTACAGTAGGGAAGCATTTAGGCAAATATGGAACTTGTTCCAGTGCTTTGGGAAAGGCTAATGGGAATAAAAATTATTTTGAAATACGCAAGGGAGTTCTGTTTTTAATTTAAACATCTGCCACCCCCACCCCAGTTTCATCATTTTGAGCACGTTCATGACTATCTACAGGGGGTGGAGCTTGTTCTGTTTTTAGCCTCCAGTTGGATGAGAAAAATAATTTATGCAATAGAACAGGGCTATAGTACTCTTTTAAAAAAATGCTTTTTTTGTGAAATGCAGCTTTCTATACAAATCTCATTAAGACAAAGCCCCTTGGCAAACAGGTGTATGTGGCTGTACTGGGAAAACATGTGATCAGCCACAGTCCTGTTTTGGGGGGTTAGTACAAGGAATCTCCAGAGCCATACACTGTAATGTTGATGGCATTCTGCCAATTGACTATTTCTTTTCTGAGGGATTGATGTCTATTAGCGGAAACACCAAAGGCAGAGGGAAATTTTAGTTGCTATGGGAATAATACCTGAAATGCCCCTATGTTCAAGTCGTTAATTTGTCATCTATAACATCTGCATACTTTTCACCTCTCAATTTTATTTCAAATATCATTCCGCAATGTAATTCATAGAAACTCTTAAATGATTTCTTTCTTTTCTTTTTCTGCACTTACAATCAACCTTAGCTTTAAAAATAAAAATCACAGCATAACCCCCTCCAAAGAAACGCTGAACGATGTGGTACTTTATTATAGACAAAGTCAACATAAGATATTAAAATGCTGTGCCACAGATTCTTTGATCTGGTTATACCAGTACAGGACTGAACCCCATCCACCATTTTTGGGAACTCTTCCTCCACTACCACTCACTGTGTTTCTGCCTCCTTTCTGAGAAATTTTCAGGGGATTGGCATGGCGCACACTACTCAGTGGCCAAAAAGTGTGTATGTGTTCTTCCTTTAACTACAAAACATCACCATGTGATCCTTGTGCAGCTCTTCCCCCACCCCCCAACTAAACTCTTTGAGCTCCAGAGGCATTCTTTGGAGCACAGCAGAGATCTTACTGAATATGCAGAAAATTTGGACACAGTACTTCAGGACTTTGTTTTGGGGAATGTTTTTCAGGAAGGATGAACAACCAGTGAGTCTACAAAGAGCCACACACAGATTGGGATTTTTGCAGAACACACATTTACCTTGACCACCTGTTAATATTTTGTTTAGCCATGTCCTCCTTTTCCACAGCAAACTGTGCCCAAAATGACTCACAATAAAACATTTAACACTATCAAAATGCCTACCATAGTAGAGTCGAGGAACAATAAGACAAAACCAACTGTCGATAAATGTTGGGGGGGAATCAATATTACATTGAAATAATCTAGACTTATCACATAACAAATACAAAATCAAAATTATTACACAAGTGAATAATGTTAACCTAGTCCTGATGCACTCCAAGGGGCCACAGTCAGCTGGCTTACATACCGTTCAGAGTAGGCAGAGTCTCCAAACCAAGGGACTCCCCAGCAAGGTTTCCTTGAAAGCTTTTATGATTTGGATTGTTCTGTACAGAACTAGAAGAAGCAGCCTGCTAGGTATCCTGGTACCAAGCTGTTTAGTGCTTCAAATGTCAGTAGCCACCATTTTGAACCTGGCTTAGTAGCTCATGGGCAGTCAACATTGATCTTTCAGCCCTGTGTACAAATGTGTACAAATTTGGCTGCTCAATTGAGCATTTTGTACTAGCTACAGATTTCCAAATTATGGCTTATAATGGCACACTCCCTCTCTTTTCTCCTTTGCTTCCCTGGGATGAATTATTTCCTCTCTTCCCTGGTTTACCTTAGATTTGATACCAACAATGATTAACTAATGTTTCCATGTTAACCAGATTTTGAAATCAAGGTTTGTCAAATGATGCTTAAGGTTGAACCCTGATAACATGGAAAGAATGATTGTTCTGGTTCAGGTAATTGCCCTGCATCTTCCACAGTGAAGACAAAAATTATTCAACTTCTCTGATTCTCTAACCTCTTTTAAAGCACACCTTTAACTTCATTGTGCCTAATTTTATGTGTGTTTTTTTTTGTTCTCCTCATTTGGCCAGGACTTCATATTTTTTTTAAAGGATGTCTTCTTTCCTCTAATAACTTCCTTGACTCTACTCATTAACCATGCTGGCATCCTCGTGTGCTTGGTAGTATCTTTCCTGATCATTGTCTGAGTCAAGCTGTGGTGGTGGTGGTTGGTAGCTCTGAACTGATATACTGCTAAACCATAATTAGTGCAACCAAGGGAAGAATTTGAGGATGCAGGTGGCACTGTGGTCTAAACCACTGAGCCTCTTGGGCTTGCCGATCAGAAAGTCGGTGGTTTGAATCCCCGCGATGGGGTGAGCTCCCGTTGCTCGGTCCCAGCTCCTGCAAACCTAGCAGTTCGAAAGCACGCCAAAAAAAGTGCAAGTAGATAAATAGGTACCGCTCTGGTGGGAAGGTAAATGGCGTTTCCATGCGCTGCTCTGGTTTCAGTGTTCCGTTGTGCCAGAAGCGGCTTAGTCATGCTGGCTACATGACCCAGAAAAACTTGTCTGCGGACAAAAGCCGGCTTCCTCAGCCTGTAAAGCGAGATGAGCGCCGCATACCCAAAGTTGTCCACAACTGGACTTAACTGTCAGGGGTCCTTTACCTTTACCTTTAAGGAAAGAGTGGAGATTTCTGCTGGGGAAGTTCATTCCCTGTCTCAGTTATGCTGAAAAGTGCTAAACCTGCACCAAGGCTCTGTGAAAAATATGAAGGTGCTGAACATGCTTTTGAAATCAGTAAATGAACTCTTCATGTCATTTCCCCCAGCCATAGAAGAGCTGGGTGCTTTAAAACAGCCTCATTCACTAAATTTCCATATGGAGGCATTGTGTTTCCTTGAAGAAGATTGGATTCTTAAAAAAAAAAAAAAAAAAAGAACGATTGGCTATGCAGATTATGCAAAAGAGCTGACATAATTTCCTTGACGTATTGAGGACATTTTGGGAAACTTGAGAGCAGTAAGAGGCTTTTAAATCAACAGACACTGGTTGTTGCTACTTAAAATGCGGTGCAAGAAGAACAGTGCAGTGGCAACCTCAAAACTCCAGATGTCAATATCAAATTAGACTAGGGTGGGAAATCAATAAATAATTAGATTTGGGTGAGGAAGGCCTGGCGTTTGCTGGCTATAGCTCCTGAACACTTCATGGATACGTGCAGATTGGTGCTGCTGATAATTCATCAAGGTGGACACATTAATTCATGAGATAGCTTCTGTTTTATGTTCCACTCTGGGGATGGGCTTTGCAAAACCTAGTGCCTCATTAGAAGTTGCAGCGGTTGGCTGGAGAGAAGTGTTGGGCTCTCCTCCTTTGTGACTGCCGTCATGCCTCTCGTTAATGGAGCTGTTATACATGGGTGGGGAACCTTTAGCCTGTGGGCCCAATTAGACCCAGGCAGACATTGAAGATTGGTTCAACAGTCTGTTTAGGGGAAACCATGGTTGCCTTTCCCACGCCTAATGTCAAGCTGTGACTTGAAACTTAAAACCACAACTAAAGTGGACCGAGTACCTTCTAAGTACACTCCCTTTGAATCCAAAAGTTAGTTCTTTCTGAACTTGGCAACAGAAAATAGTGCCAATTTTTTTAAAATGCCAGCTTCTTGATGCAAAGGAAGCCTTGGCAGCACTCCCAAGTTTTCCTTCAAATCATTGGCTTGAATTTGATGGCAGGAAGGGCTCTCTGGGAGAAGTGGCAGAAGGAGGTGTTGACATGGCGAGAACAGCAGCAGTATTGATTTTTTGGGAGGGGAGGTGCAACTAAGAAGGGGCTCCTGGGAGGCATAAAGCAGCAACAGTTGTGGCTTTTTGCCACCTAGAGATTTTTGCCCACAACTCTTGGACTTTTGGGGTCTTGGACTTTTGGGGTCTTGGACCACCATCTTGATTGAAGCAAAATGTACTGAGAACCAAAACTATGTTTGTTAAGAACAGCAGGTATAAATGATGACTTGCTGTGTGTTTGAAGGATCAGAAAACACAACTAGAGGTTTAACATCTTGCACCATGCTGAGGGCAAGATAAGGTCTATTACTCTTTAAAGGGGTGGGGTCATGACTCAAGCTAAGAGCCCTGGGTTCATTCCCTGTCATCTCCTGTTGAGGTTCTTCACAGTTTTTAACATATTATGGGCTGCAAGGGAAGTTTTCATTGTTGGCAGTCCAGGATTTTGATTGAAGTATAGAATAATATAACACCACTACAACAAATCTATTAACTCAGGTTGCATTAGAGCATTAAATTAGAATTGTTATATCTGTATCTTACATATATTCAGTTATAAGCTGCCCTGTGCTTTGATGTCTTCTGGGGGGAAAATCAAGTTACAGTGGTACCTTGGGTTACAGACGCTTCAGGTTACAGACGCTTCAGGTTACAGACTCCGCTAACCCAGAAATAGTACCTCAGGTTAAGAATTTTGCTTCAGGATGAGAACAGAAATCGTGCTCTGGCAGTGCGGCAGCAGCAGGAAGCCCCATTAGCTAAATTGGTGTCTCAGGTTAAGAACAGTTTCAGGTTAAGAATAGACCTCCAGAACAAATTAAGTTCTTAACCTGAGGTACCACTGTAATTTCTCTTTTGAGTGGGGAGGAAAAATTTAGGTGACAGGTTTGAAAGAGGTCTCTGCCTGAGACCCTGAAAAGCTTCCATCAGTCCTAGTTCTGGCATTAGGATTAAGGCACCAATGGTCCCTAGAATTTTTATTTGTATGTCTTATGTGTTTTAATAAATGAATCCTGTAATCAGAATAACTATGCTATTTGATCCCTTTGTAAACTATCCTGTATTCTAATTTGAAAATCAGCAATTTGAATAAAAGTGTCAAATGGCACGTATCTTGATTATACTAATCAACTGATTAAGCGAGCATCCATCATTCTCTTAATTGTGTGGAAACATACCCCTTTTTCTATGCTAGAGGCCATTTCGACAGCAGCTGAACGCAGAGCCAACCATTATGAAGCTTTTAGTGACGTTATTTCTTCCAATAGAAATATCGTCGTTATAATGCCATTTGAGAAAGTGGGAATCCAAACACTGAATTTGGAGACTTTATTAAACTGGTTTACTTGGATCATGTTGAGGTCATCTTTAGAGCGGCAAAGTTTACAATTGATATTCAGCCCACTTTTGCCTCTTGCCCTGCTCATCACTAGCATGTGGGTCCCAGAAGGCTGCTCAGGAGGGAACGTGGCCCTTGGGCTGAAAAAGGTTTCCTCATCCCTACCTTATACAGAGTCAGGTCATAGGTCAATAGTGTGGAGCCTGTAGCCTTTAGATGATTGTTAGACTTCAACTCATGTTGGTCCCAGTCAGCATGCCCCATAGTAAGGGATGTTGGGTGTTGTAGCCTAGCAACTTCTGGAGGGCCACAGTTTCACCACCCCTGCCATAGGTCTGTGTAGTCCAGCATTGTCTATGCTGACTTGCCACAGTTTTGCTATGCCACTGGTATTGGTCTTTCCCATCTCTTTTTACCAACAATTTAACTGAAAGGGCTGGGCGTTAAGTGTGAGACCTTCCGCATGTAAGATATATGTTCTGCATCTGACATGTGGCCTTTCCTTTTCTTGTTTGATCATCCATAAAGCAATCAATGTTGTGTTTTCACAGTCTTTTCCCTCAGCTTTCCTCCGTTAGAGCAGTTAGCTAAAACAAGTGTTCTAAACAAGTTTATGCAGAAGTAAATCCTTCAACGTTCAGTGGCATGTACTCCCAAATAACTGAACAAGCTGGAACAAGGTCCTCAAGCTGACTCATTGTAACCCTACCAGGAAATTCCCAAATGCTGCTTACTCTTAAGGCCAATGAAACATTATGGGGGAGACCAGGAGTTTGTTATCACACAGTGTCTTGAAAGACAGCCATGTTGAAATAAGGTGTTCTTTCCTGCACAGTTTCTCATGTACCCTGAGAGAAAAGATCACATGGATATCTGTTTCTGAAATCCTGAGGGGAAAGGAGTCACTTCCAACGTAATTCAGAGAAACTAGCAATGTTTGTACCTAGCAGTTATGCAGCCGAAAACAAATGATCTAACCTACAGCCTGTCCGATAAGAAAAAGGAAACTGCTGTTTGGCTTCTTAGGAAGGCATTTTATTCCTTCACTTTGCTTTTGTATTTTTTTTTTCTGCTGCAGTAAATACTAGATTAATTCTCTGCTCCATGCCTAAATCTATGGTAGGAAATGCTGCTTTGAAACAAAGGCTATGAGGCCAAAAGAAAAAGTAGAGCATAAACAATTTGCAAATACAAGCTTGTGTCTTAAAGTTGCCATAAAGAGGGGACTGGAAACGAGGTGGAAGAAAATGTGACAGTAAAAAAGCAAAGATTCTTGGTTTAAATATTGCCCTGCATTCTTCCTTAGAGAGCTGAAATTGGAACTGTTATGGAAACTGTGGTAGCAAACAAACTTGAAAGACTTGAAACATGACCTCAGTCTTGGAAGATCAGATAAACACTGCTGAAATATTATGGTGCATTTTTCTAGCTCTGCTGCTGAACCTCTTTCCTGTTCCCACTCCTAGACACACTGTCAAACTCCTGCCTTCCTCTCCCTCCCCAGCCATTCCATCACCCAGTTGTCAAAACAGTTGTTGGATGGCTACCGTTGAAGGGCAGATACTGTATTTGTTCAAATCTACATTAAACATGTTTGAGGTGTGCATATATTATATACCCTTGTGCAAATCAATTGAAACAAACAGTGTAGTTTATTGTACAAAACTCACATATACGTGTACAAAACTCACATATACGTACATTAGTAATGGATATGACCTCCGCTATTTTTAAGCAGCATTTGAACATGGTTTGGCATGGAGTCTACAGTTGAACCTCGTGTTACGTACCATCCTCTTTGCAAACGCTGCAGGTTACAAGCTTGGCTAACCCAGAAGTAGATGCTCCCGGTTGTGAACTTTGTCCCGGGATGCAAGCGGAAGTCGCACACCAGCCGCAGTGGGAGGTGCCATTAGCGGAAGTGCACCTTGAGCTATGAACAGTTTCGGCTTAAGAACGGACCTCCGGAATGAATTAAGTTCGTAACCAGAGGTAGCACTTTACTAGTTTCGAACAGTCGCTGTTGATTTTCAGATCCCTGTACCACACTTGAATCAGCTCCTGAATGAGTTTCTCCATAGTTGTACAGTCTACAGCACAGAGGTGACTTTTGCATATACAGTGGTGCTCCGCAAGACGAATGCCTCGCAAGACGGAAAACCCGCTAGACGAAAGGGTTTTCCGTTTTTCAATGCGCTTCGCAGGACGAATTTCTCTATGGGCTTGCTTCGCAAGACGAAAATGTCTTGCGATTCTTGCGATTTTTTTTCGCTCCCCACCCCCTTTTTCTAAGGCACTAAGCTGCTAATAGCCTTTTAGCAGCTAATCCGCTAATCCCTTAAGCCTTTAATAGCCACTAATAGCGCTAATCCGCTAATAGGGTTGCTTCGCAAGACGAAAAAACCGCTAGACGAAGAGACTCGCGGAACGGATTCTTTTTGTCTTGCGAGGCACCACTGTAACCACAAATTCTTAATGGGATTTACGTCTGGGGAATTCCCTGGCCAATCAAGTACCTGCATTTGCTGCTCTGTCATGAATTTCTTCACCACTTTTGATGTGTGACAGAGGGTAGGTCCTGCTACAATATCCCAGTACCATCAGGATACCTATTTTCCAACTCTAGAATAACTCTCTTTCGTAGAACCTCAATATATTGTGGCGAGTGCATCATTCCTTCGATTGGCTGCAGGCTTCTGACACCATAATGATCAACTGACTTTTCGTGTTTGTTTTGAGTACAGGATTATGAGTAAAATAGAAAACATCCTCTTTTCAATTAATTTGCACAAGGGTGTATATTATCGCAGATTGCTAGCTATACATCCTATTTTGCTGTCTAGGTCCCTACAATAAGAAAATATGCATTAAGCCATGTTAGGTTTCATTTTGCATAGTTAGACTGTTGCTTTCAGCACAGTAGTGTATACTTGTTGCTGACCCAGTTTTCTCAAGGCAGGGTTTCTGTTTGGGGTATTTCCCCAGCACTCAAACTAGTACTTTGGAGTGCCAAGAAAACATGATTCCATTCTCTCCTCCAGCTGCTGCTACAGATTTATCATATGGGGAAAATGTTCTTTAATAACATGTTAGTCATAGTGAACAATCTCTTTCACTCCAGAGCACGGCTGTCCCCTCTTCTCCCTCCACTGGCCCAGTTTTATGGAGCTGAGAGAGAATACTCCTCCCCAGTGCTTTTTTCTAAAAATAAAAGTTTCGGGGTACTCTCATTTTCCTACTCATATTGAAATACTGCCCCTCAATAAGGCCAAACTTAGATTCACAAAATGTTTAGGGGTATCCATACCCCTGCATTCCCCCAGAAAAAAGAACTGCTCCTCCTTTAAAAGAGAGTGGCAGGAATATTGTGCTGAATCCAAAGACAGCTGGTTCCAGCTTCAATTCCAGTGAAGTCTTTCTGAAGCTACAGATCCTAATGGGGAAGCTGCACTACATCCAGGAATTCCCAGACATGTCCTCTTTTGGGGGTCCTACATCCCCATCCGGGGGGAATTTTTCATTTTAAAGCAAATATTCTGGATATTTTGTTTTTTAAAAAAAATAAAATTGTGTGTGTGCAGCTCTGGTTCAGACTCGGGAATTGGTGCGGGCAACCTGGGCTCTGGCTCAAACAGCAGTGGAGGGACTATCGGGCGATTGCCCTAAAAAAAAAACTCAACAACTTTTTGTGTCCGGATTTTCACCTCTTGAAATATGGCAACCCTAACTTCAGGTCTATAAAAGAATGTAAGTGGACCCGTTATGGATTAGACCAAAGGCCCATCTAGTTCAGCATATTGTTCTCACAATGGTCAGTCAGGTGCCTATGTGACTGTCACATAGAGCACTCTTCCCCGCTTGCAATTCCCAGTAACTGGTATTCAGAGGCATACAGCACCATATAAATGCCTTAAAGTCCATTTTGATTAACACTCTACTCATAAGACTATTTACCTCTCTCGCCCTGACCTAGCCACAGTGATCCACGCGACCGTCACCTCCAGACTGGATTATTGTAACTCGCTCTACTTGGGGCTGCCCTTGAGACTGACCCAGAAACTCCAGCGGGTGCAGAATGCTGCAGCGAGACTCCTTACGGGGTCTTCGCTGCGAGATCACATTCACCCAGTGCTATACCAGCTGCACTGGCTCCCGGTGGAGTACAGGATCAGGTTTAAGGTGCTGGTTTTAACCTTTAAAGCCCTATACGGCCTAGGACCCTCGTACCTACAGGACCGCCTCTCCTGGTATGCCCCACAGAGAAACTTACGGTCTTCAAATAAAAACATCTTGAAGGTCCCAGGCCACAGAGAAGTTAGGCTGGCCTCAACTAGAGCCAGGGCTTTTTCGGCCATGGCTCCGATCTGGTGGAACACTCTGTCACAAGAGACCAGGGCCCTGTGGGACTTGACATCTTTCCGCAGGGCCTGCAAGACAGAACTGTTCCACCAGGCCTTTGGCCTGGGCACAGCCTGACTCCCTCCCTTGGTTATCTTCGCAGAGCTCTGGCCCAATGGTTGCCAGTGGCTTGAATTAATTAATTTTATAATGAATGATTTTAGAGTGTTGTTTGTGCTGTACTTTTGTACTGTTTTATTGTTGTTAGCCGCCCTGAGCCTGGCTTCGGCTGGGGAGGGCGGGATATAAATAAAAATTATTATTATTATTATTATTATTATTATTATTATTATTATTATTATATTAATTTCCAGTGGTTTCCCAATGAGTATGTTTAGGATTTCAGCCTAAAAATGATTGTATCCATTTGAGAAGCTTAAGTGTGTTTTGTGTGTGTGCAGAGCACACACAACGTAGTGGTCATGGCTGTAGCTTTGCCCAAGCTGGAATATATTTGCATTGTGCCACGTTAATGGAATTTCTTTTGACCGTCCATGAGGTTTTGTCTGCGCTTGCTTTTGGCAGAGCCCTGTATGTGCTGCATTGCTGAATGCAGAGGAACACAGCAAGAAACTCTGCCCATGATTCAAACTTGTCGTGTAAAATGGGCTATGTGTCAAAAACACGTACAGCAGTGATTGTCACCATGGTTTGGCCCCCTCCTTTCTTAGCAGAAATCCTAAAGAACTCTCCTGAGATCATTATATTCCAGAGTGGGCTTCTGCTTTGTTAGCTTCAGGTGCCAAATCCCAGCCTCCCACCGTATGCAAAGTGTTTCTTTGACAGTCCCTGCTTCTGTAAGTAGCTTATGCCTCATCTTGGATGACACAGAGAGGAAATATTTGTAACAGGGTCTGTATAAATTTTTGAAGTATTTGCATTGCACCACTTCTAAGCGGTAAGTTTCTTTTTAGTATTCCAAACATTAAAATGAATTCAAAATTGGTATTCCGATGTTGTTTGCATTAATCATTCTTCATGATTTTCCTGCTGTATCTGTTTCCTCTGAGGCATTAACAATTTCAAATGTTCATTTGCATGCATGTATTATCCTGTGCCCAAAAACTCACTGGATTTCACCGTGATTGAAACATCCAAACGTTAGATATCCCAGAGCAGAAAAGCTTATAGACTGAATCATGGTGCTGGCTTCAGAACAATGGATATATGCCAAAGTTGTAGATCACTGGAGCATGAATACTGAAATAGTCAAAGGACACATATCACAAGGCAGTTGTTTTTCTGTTTATTCCTTTATTCACTTAGTCTCAAGCCAGTTGCTAGCTTTAATCGTTTGCTTATCTTTTGAGATGCAGAAATAAATATGGTATACAGTAAATACACTAATGCAGTGAGAATGGAAGATTGGCCTGTTACACAGTCAAGTTATAATTGACATTTCAAAGAAATTGAACTCCAGCAGGGAAGCAATTTGAAAGCAATGACCTATTTTTTCCCCCTGCAGCAGCCTGTTTGTGTTCTAGGAATGCAGGGCTTCAAACAAATACTAATGATCATCGACAGACTGTGTCCCTGTTTGCTAACTCTGCTGCCTTCTTTTCTGCCCACTCTTAACATTTCCATAGAATCATAGACTTGTAGAGTTAGAAGGGACCCTGAGGGTCATCTAGTCCAACCCCCTGCAATGCAGGATTCTCAGCTAAAGCATCCATGACAGATGGCCTTCCAACCTCTGCTTTCAAACTTCCAAGGAAGGAGAGTCCACCACTTTCCAAGGGAGTTCATTCCACTGTCCAACAGCTCTAACTATCAGAAGGTTCTTCCTGGTGTTTAGTTGCAATCTCCTGTCTTGTAACTGGAAGCCATTGGTTCAGGTCCAGCTTTCCAGAGCAGGAGAAAACAAGCTTCCTCCGTCCATGTGACAGCCCTTGAGATATTTAAAGATTGGTATCATCTCTTCTCTCAGCCTCCTCTTATCAAGGCTAAGCATACACAACCCCCTCAACAGTTCCTCATAAAGCTTGGTTTCCAGACCCTTTATCATCTTGGTCACCCTCCTCTGCATACGTTCCAACTTGTCAATTTCCTTTCTAAACTGGGGTGCCCAGAACTTGACACGGTACTCCAGGTGTGGTCTGACCAAGGCAGAATAGAGTGGTGCTATTACTTCCCTTGACTGGACACTGTACTTCTGTAGATGCAGCCTAGAATAGTATTAGGGTTTCTTTTGCTGCTGCTGCTGCTGCTGCATCACACTGTTGACTCACGTTAAACTTGTGGTCTACTAAGACCCCTAGATCCTTTTCTCCTATCTAATAATAATAATAATAATTTAATTTTTTTATCCTGCTCATCTGGCTGGGTTTCCCCAGCCACTCTGGGCGGCTTCCAATAAAACACTAACATACAATAACCTATTAAACATTAAAAGCTTCCCTAAACAGGGCTGCCTTCAGATGTCTTCTAAAGGTTTGGTAGTTATTTTTCTCTTTGACATCTGGTGGGAGGGCGTTCCACAGGGCGGGTGCCACTACCGAGAAGGCCCTCTGCCTGGTTCCCTGTAACTTGGCTTCTTGCAGTGAGGGAACCACCAGAAGGCCCTCGGTGCTGGACCTCAGTGCCTGGGCTGAATGATGGGGGTGGAGATGCTCCTTCAGGTATACTGGACCAAGGCTGTTTAGGGCTTTAAAGGTCAGCACCAACACTTTGAATTGTGCTCGGAAACGTACTGGGAGCCAGTGTAGTTCTTTCAAGACCAGTGTTTTATGGTCTCGGCGGCCGCCCCCAGTCACCAGTCTAGCTGCCGCATTCTGGATTAGTTGTAGTTTCCGGGTCACCTTCAAAGGTAGCCCCACATAGAGCGCATTGCAGTAGTCCAAGTTCTCCAATCTGTTATCTGCAGCACTCCTTTAATTCCTTCCTCCATGTCATTTATAAAATATGTTGAACAACAGTGAGCTTAGGACAGAAGCCTTTGGCACCTCAGTTGTCCCTTTTTTCCAGGATGTTGAGGAACCATTAGTGAGCACACTTTGGGTTCAACCAGCTACAACTCCACATAACGGTTACCTTGTTCCAGCCCACATTTTACCTACTTCTCCATGAGAATATCATGGAAGACTGTCAGAAACCTGACTAAAATCAAGATAAATCATGTCCACAGCATTTCCCTGATCCACCAAGCTTGAAACTCCATCAAAAAAAGAAATGAGATTAATCTGGCATAACTTGTTTTTGAGAAATCCATGCTGAATTTCTTAGTAGACGCAGCATCCTTTTCTAAGTGTCACAGACAGACTGTTGAATTATCTGATACCTTTCCCAGTATAAACATCAAGAGCACCAGTTGGTAGTTACCTGGGTCTTCTCCCCACCCCCTATTTAGCTCATGCAGAGGGTGGTGATCATTGTGATGTTGGAAACTTAAGGGCTTGCTCTGTCACACCCTTTCCTCCACAAGGGTGTTGTTGCAGTGATTCCAGAAGAGTGATACACGTGGAAGCTGTGCAGGAACTAAAAATCTGAATGCCTTTCTTAGAAAGGGCTCCTATTCATACAAGGTGCAGCAGTACAGTTCTCAAGCTAAGGCCTAATTTAGACACAATAACCTTGGGCCCATAAACCATTGTTTATCGACTTGAATATGAGAACTTGCAAGTTCTTGGAAAGGAACTCACAGCCACTTTGCTTCTCCCCAGGTCTTTTTGTCCAACCCCTGGCTTGTGGTTAAGTTCTCTCCTCGCTAACCATGAGCTGTTAGTGGCTAAAGAGCTTTGGCTTCGTGTGATGTGTAAACTAGCTCAGTCTCTTGTATGTTGCATTCCATTTTGAATTACCGCATTCGCAAAACTCATCTGTGGGAAGGGTGTTCTACTGAATTCTAATAGGATCAAAGCAACTTCTGGATCTTGAAGATGACCAAGATGCTTCAGAGCTACATGTGAAGGGCTAACCTTTTTTAAAAAAACCTACATAAACTTTTCTTCCTCACCACTGTCATTACTGCATGCATAGCTAGAAGGCATAGCATGTTAAAGAAGCCAGTTGCTGAAGTCTGCAGTAACTGGAGTTCTAAACAAGTCTACTCTGTTTTGAATCTGCCGTCATGTAATATATCTTGATATTATACATAAATGAAGGGTGCTGTCCTGCTTGATTATTTAAAACAGGCGCCTTTGCTTTTGTTTTCAGAGGGTTGTAGATTGCACATTTGTTCCCAGCAGAGTTAAGTCCATGATTGGATAGCAGAGGCTTCTGTTAGCAAAACAAAAGCTGAGTTTCTTTTAGCAACAAATGTTTGTCAAGGATGTACAAAGCATATGCTAAAAATATTAAAATTATGTGCCAGTATAAATTACGAAAGTGAAATAAATGGCTTCCCTCCCTGTGCTCATTTTGCATACTCTAGTCAACTTGGTCTCCTGGCCATGGAGAGAGGGAAGGAAGGGGCTCTGATGGACACTGATACTTTTAAGGCTGTACCTAGTTCTCCGCACCACCTCCTGATAAGTCATCACATATTGGGTGAGTGCATTCAAGCCTGCCATCACAGCCATAAGATCTAGAAATTTATGCTTAAGAAAAAACAAAGCTGAGGTTCTCAGGATGCTGAATTGGGGTTCATCTATCATGCATCTTCCTTTTTGGAAGTCAACTGTCAACGTGAGCCTTGCCACACATTCTTGGTTACTAAAAACATATCAGACATATTAGCTGGTTAGTAGCTTTTCATTAGTACAGATTTTTCCCTGTTAGCAATTGATTGTGGGCAAAGGCTTTTTCTTGAGGCTTTTTCTTCAGCAGCTTTTTAGCACAGGAGAAATTGCCACCCCATTTTAATCACTTCAAAACAAACATATTTAGAACAGTTGCAAGATTTCTCTTTTTGACCAGCTGTTTGTTCCTTTCCTTGTGACCAAAAATATATGTTTTTCATCTGTCTCCTTCAAGACCTTGAGAGTTATTTGCCTGCGAACACGACAGTTTTACAACCAGCTTGTACACAATTGCAGTGGAATTAAGCAGAAAGAGAATCCTTATGCAAGATTAGATGCAGCATCGTGCCTTTGATGAAAATTCATTTGCCTTGTTTAGAAACATTAATCTGTTCCTCAAACATACTAGGACAAATCTCCTCCTGGGCCCTGCTGGTCTTGTATCGCACTTGCCAGTAGAGCTTTTCTGATATTTCCCCCCTGAAGCCAAAAGGACTGTTACAGTGGAGGAGCAGGTTGTGTAGTTTGTCATAGTGGTTTCTTGGGCCTTATGCATCATGGTTAGGATTTTTTTTAAAAATGAGTATTTTAGAATAAAGTTGAAGAGCCTCTTTTTCAGAGAAAATAGGAGACGAGCCAGAGATAGCAACTTGAATAAAATATTGAGTGCTGGGCAGGTAAGCCCCACCCTGATCATTTGTCCCTGCAGACAGTCCATTTGCCTCCATTAGTGTCACTTCCCATCCCCAAGCCTGGCAACAGAATGGCGGTGGGGAGGGAGGGAGCTGGGGAGTGTGCGAACGAGTGCTGGCTTTCTCACAGAGGAGGGGCAATGGCAATGCCCATAAACTTGGTGGGGGGCTGGCACCCTCAAATATTTTATTGGGGGGCTGAAAGGATGTGGACCTGTTATGAGTTTGCTCCCTTGAGCTGAGCTTTCTTCTATAGCAGGGATGTCCAACCAGATGATTGTGATCTGTGGTCATGGTTGACCATGGAATACTGATCCACCCCCCCCCCCCAAAAAAAAAGCTTAACAACTTTGGCTCATCTTTGATGAAGCCTCCCCCCACAAAGCTCAACAATTCTGGGCAATCCAATGGGTAGATCACTGCTTGTTTATAGTGGGAGTAGATTGCTGTCTCTTGGAAGTTGGATGTGCCTGTTCTATAGTTAGCAAGAGGGAAGTACTTTAATTAGTTGAGGGTTAATAAATTAGATGCTGCTATTGTCAGATTCTCCCCCGCCAAAAAATAATAATCATGAGAATTTAAAGCTGAAGAAATTTCTTATTTATAGAACTAATGCTGATCTATTGAGCTTCACAACTAGTAGACATGCCCTTGTCAACTGAAATTAGCAAATTATAATGTCACTCTGCTCTAGTCCATTGTTCTTCCACTGGTGGGTCATAGCCTGATCTAAGGTGTAAGAAACAAATCCCATAAGGCATGTTTGTGTTAAAGCTAGGTCCCAGGACTGAAAAGGTTAAAGGCTACTGGTCTAGTGGACCCAGGATATTCTTTTAGGTTCCAGCCCATCTATGAGGATTAGAAATCATTCTCTATTCATCATGAGGTATGCTCATTCTGGCAGTTTGTACACAGAAGTTGGATTGGTTGGATGTAGTCTGGAAAAAGCAAGTAGCAGGTGTAGTGGTGTAGCGTGGGTTGCCAGGGCCGTGCGGAGAGTGTGAGGTGGGAAATGGATGGAGTATGTGTGTACATTGAACTGCCTAATGGCGTTTGTGTCAGGAGATTGCAGCTGTAGAGATAAGAAGAGTCATTCCATTGTCTGGAGAGGTCACTTCCTAGTTCGCATGGAGAAACCGTTTTCAGTGGAGTGCGATGATGGAAGTGTGAAGCTGTATTGAGGCAGTGCTGGGTGTTGAAATTTTGCACCCCTAACAATTTTGTGCCTGGGGCAACCGCTCCCTGTGCCCCCCCCCCAATGCTACGCCACTGAACAGGTGAAACCTTGAGTTGTCAGCAAGCTTAATGCTGAAATGATCCGACTGTGAGATCAACATTTCTACAGTTTGACAAGCTGTCATGTGATTCTTTACCGTTGAAACCCTGCTATTCTCTTATCATATTTCTGTGTTGTGCAGTGGCTTAACTTGTCTAGAATATAATCTCTGTGACGGATGGATGGGACTCGAATTTGACTTTGAAGCCCAGCATGTTTGTAAGCATCCCACTGTCTTCATTGATACCTATAAGAGGTACATTGGTAGAGGCATAGTCATTGAAGGTGTATGCAGTCAAACCTTCGCTCCCGAACACCTCCGTTATCATGCGTTTCGGCTCCTGAATGCCGAAAACCCAGAAGTAACTGCTCCGGTTTTCAAACGATTTTTGGAAGCCAAATGGCTTCCAGGGCGTTCTTTTTCTTTTTTCTCCATTGACTTTGCTGACCGCCCTTTGATTCTCAGTTGTCAAACATTTCGAAAGTCGAACGGACTTCCGGAATGGATTATGTTCGACAACCAAGGTTTGACTATGCTATACAGTGGTACCTCGGGTTACATACGCTTCAGGTTACATACACTTCAGGTTACAGACTCTGCTAACCCAGAAATATTACCTTGGGTTAAGAACTTTGCTTCAGGATAAGAACAGAAATCGGCCTCCGGCAGCGCGGCGCAGCAGCAGGAGGCCCCATTAGCTAAAGTGGTGCTTCAGGTTAAGAACAGTTTCCGGTTAAGAATGGACCCCCAGAACGAATTAAGTACTTAACCTGAGGTACCACTGTATCGGTTCTTGAAAGAAGGAAAATAACAACCTATTGCAGTCCTTGTGCTTACAAGCAGCATTGTGACTTTGGCTACTGTAATGTAAATTTGCTGGCTAGACTTCTGATGATCTGCTGGAAAGATTTTGAAAATGAGGTGGCTTGTAGGCAATTGATATGCCATGTGTGATTAACATAGATACTGATATGCTAATAAATAATTTTAGAGGGTAAGCATTTATGTTGACTCTTTTTTCAAACTCTGACTAATGTGTGTAAAATATTTGCATTGTATTGGAGCACACCGTTCTCTATGCAAAATCTGCATGTGATTTTGCTAAAAATGTCCTGCCTTTCTATTCCGCTTAATTCATTATACACCAGCCCAAATGGATTAAATAAAACAGTATACTTCCTTGTTCTCATAAATATATTCTGTGTGTCTTTTGAACAATCTCCTGTATGGTATTCATGATCTCACTGCTTTTCTCACAATTGAGTCCTTTAAAATACTTAAGGGATTGAGCTTCTTTGATTTGTAAAATTATTGGCACTTTTCAAGCCTGCAATTGAAGAAAATGATGTGGTCTTCTGAATAGTATTCCCTGTTATCTAAAATATATGCATAATGAATGTATAGTAATCATGTTTCTTCAGCTGTGAATTCCAAATAACAATTGTCTGACAAACTATTTGTGGCTGAAATATGTGTTTAATAAAAGCTTTCAAATGTATCATTAGGATACTGCAGGACTGTCAACAAATAATTAGATTAGGCATAATTCTAAGAAGTTTAACTGAAGTTTGGACAAAAATAGCATTTAAAACACTTTGTGACAACATAGGTACTTGAGTTCATTGCAGAAAGTACCAAAGCTTTAAGCTTTTATACAAAATAGTTAAGGCAATTCTGAGTTCTTTGCACATGGTATGTGCCACTTTAGCACAAGCACCTGAAGGTAACTTAATTTACACTGAATGCTTAATTCAGTTCAGTGGAAAGTGAACTGCAGACACATTTATTGTTAAAAGATCAGTGGCACTTACAGCATAGAGTTCTGAAGTGTACATGAAGAAGCCATAATTCGCTGTGCATTCTCTGAATGTATGTAGCCCAGATTCAGTTTCAGTTCAATAAAAGGATCTCTAGTTATAAAGACCAAGAGATTGGGGAATTGCTGCCCACATAATTTACACTACAGGACGACACATCCCATGAATTGGATTCTTAGGCTGAAATTTTGTACTCCATTCACAACTGTGTTAAACACTAAGTAGATGTTGGTAGTTAAATCCCTTTGTAATCTTGCTTAAAAGGCAGGCGTAGTTCTATACACAGTGGCACTTCGTGTTCCTTCCTGAGGAGCTGAACCTCACTGAATGGTATTTGGTGTTCTGCTCTTTGTAGGCTGTGAGGATATTATCGCTGAGAGCATCTCACTAGACACCTTTATTGCCATTCTCAAGTGGAGTTCTCAGCCGTACGGCTCCAAGTGGGTTCATCGCCAAGCACTGCATTTCCTCTGTGAGGAATTTACACAGGTCATGACTTCAGATGTCTTTTATGAACTCGGCAAAGACCACCTGCAAACTGCCATCCAGTCTGACTACTTACAGGTAATCATTTCTCCTCTCTCTCTCTCTCTCTCTCTCTCTGTCAAATTGTACCCAATTATGTCCTGAACCCAGTTTTGTTAATCACTTACCAGTAGTACAGAACAGAAGCATGCTGATCTTCAATCTTAACTGCAAGGGGGGGGGGGAGTCGTGTGTGTGTGTGTGTACAGAATGGACTCTTTCTCTCTTTATTCTGGCATATGTACACACAAGCCTCTAGCAGAGGTAGTGATTAAGAAAACTATTCTGCTTTCTTGGCACATAACCCAACCCAAACTGGCAGTATAAACTATTTCTTGAAAGCCTAATAATAGTCTAGAAGCAGTTGCAAATTACTTTAACTGAAACTCTTCTTGGTTTAATTTTTGCCTTGCCTGTTCAGAGGTTTATGGAAATTATATAGTAGTTCTCACGCTAAAAACGTATGTCTTGGGGAAGAAAAGGGAAAATCTAGCTCATCCTTTAAACACTTTTCTTGCAGGAGCTGTACAAAATCCCTTTGATTTCAACTACTCAGTGCTCGCTCCCCCCCCCCGCCCCCCACAGCCCCATTCTGCAATTTAATCAATGGAGGAAACACCATTAGTGTGTGTTACCTCATCTCAAATGAGCTTTATTTATTTACTTACCTACTATTGATGCAATTTCAATACATGCTTATGTGATTTGGGTTCTAGGTGTGTCATGAGGAGTGGGAAACTGTTTTGGTCCATACAACTAGCTTATGCCAGAAGAGAATACCTGAGCATCCTTAATTAGAAAGGCAGACTGCAAGTAATATTTCCAGACACATGTCTTAAAGTAGAGTTAGGGGCCCACAAATCTTTACTGGTCTTCGTAGACCAGTATCTGTTGTCAGTTCTTGCCCTTTCCCTCCCTGCTGTCCTTTGGCAGATTCAGAATGTGGGGGGGGGGGGGAATCAGCCTCATGGTATTAGCATGGTGTAATCTAGCTGTAGTGGTCTTGGCTTAGGATCACTAAGGTTAGTGACCAAGGTTAGTGGTCATCTAGGTTTCAGATCTTCCTCATTTACTATGCCTTTCAGATACCCCATGAAGCATGTTTTGATGTTGAAAATTTTGGTAACAGTATAATCTTATTTATAATCTTCAGTACCTATTGCCAAAAGTTTATAGCCTTAAGGATATGAGCAAGGATATGCTTTAAGATATCTGTTGCTTTATTTTTCCAAAAATGGTCATTTTGCAAATTGTAAGTCTAAATTTAAATTGAACAATTTGGTGTTGAATACCACCCATGTATAATTCTTCTGTGTTATAGGAATAATATTTTTGCTGCATTTTTATACAGTTTATCTAGAATTCTGAGAGGTCCCTCTTGTTGTGAGCAGGAGTAATAAATGCTGTTTGCATTGAGCAATTTGGTTGGGTGTAATTCATAGATGCTCCAATGTTCATTTGTTGAATGTCTCTCTGATAGGCGAGTGAGCAAGATGTCCTGAAGTATCTTGTTAAATGGGGTGAACATCAGCTGATGAAAAGAATAGCAGACCGAGGTAAGTACTTCTTAACGGGCATATCTAAACTAATAATTAAAAGAGAAACTGATAGCTGTAAGTTAAAAAGCTGAACAAACCTTGGATCCTTCACTGTAGAGATGTATAATACATATGAAGCTGCCAGATTTGTACTACCAGCTTTGTCCACACTAACTGGCAGCAGTTTTCCAGAGTCTGAGAGAGATTTCCTAATTATTTAACTTGGCATCTTTTTCACTAGAGATGCCAGAGAGCGAACCTGTCTGGACTGTTCTGCATGCAGAACATGTGCTCTACCACTGAGTTATTTATGGCTATCCCTGTCTCTGTTTTAGCACCTCTTCCCCATTTGGGGAGATGTTCCTGATGGATTATGCCTCGGTACCGAAATTCATGACATCTCTCTGGCATCTTGAGCCTTAAACTCATTCGCCCCGCTCTCACAAATTCCTTGCAGACATAAGAACTCCAGTGTTCACATAGAGCTCCTCTGCCCATAAAAACTCCTCCATTCTCTTTGATGGATGGTGATGGAGCAGCTCAGATAAGAGCACTGGAAGGTGCCTGCTGCACTCAGATGAATGAGGCAATCCACTTGAATAAAACTGTTCTTATCAAAGGCAGTTCCTCAAAGCAAGGCATTGTGAGCGTGGCCGCTCAGAGAGCAGAGTCTGTGTCACTGTTCCCTTGGTGCAGCAGTGGCAAGATATTTAAAATTACCTTTAAAATTATAATCATTTTAGGGGTTTTTAAATAGTAATTGGAAGCAAAGCAGAGGTTACAGGTGCTCTTTCCATAACCGTGTCCACAGTT
Organism: Podarcis tiliguerta; assembly: GCF_965153285.1. Classification (NCBI taxonomy): domain Eukaryota; kingdom Metazoa; phylum Chordata; class Lepidosauria; order Squamata; family Lacertidae; genus Podarcis; species Podarcis tiliguerta. The sequence goes on along the minus strand of NC_139534.1, from coordinate 113,580,052 downwards.
CCTCACGCTGAGGAAGCATCACAAGTTAGAGAGTGGCAGCATTGGTGGACAGGGTAGCAGGGACACACAATATGCCACCCCTCCCAGTCTGCCATGTGTGCAAAGTGGCTTATGGTAGGGCTCTCCCTGCACACGACAGATACAGATGCATTGTTGACTTGCACTCCTTTTCTTTTCCTAAGCACATGGTAGGATTTCCTTTGTGGAAAAGACTATTGTTTCTTAAAAAATCCTGGGATGATGTGCAAATGTAAAGCCCTGAAGAATCTCTAAAGAATGGACCTGCAGCTTCAGTAAGAACCCCAGTCAGATAGAAAAATAGTTTTGCAATAGATGACTTTCTGTGAGATATGTGTCCTTGCTTTTTAAAATCCTGGTAGACAAGCCAGCTATATCAAACCGTATGGGAATCTCTCGTTAGCTTTCATCCCTTGCTGTAGAAGAGATATAGATTTTTTTAAAATGCTCAGGTGGAACTGTCTGCTTATTTCCCCTCCTGCAGAGCCCAATTTGCTGAGTGGCACAGCTCACAGTGTGAACAAGCGAGGTGTAAAGAGGCGAGATCTTGACATTGAAGAACTGAAAGAGATCCTTTCTCCTCTCCTACCGTTTGTCCGCATTGAGCATATTTTGCCTATGAACAGTGAAGTCCTGACTGATTCTGTAAGTGTCTCTTTAAGGTCACTGTGGGCCATTATATCACACAGATAAATGTCTTGTTTGTTTTTGAGGATGTTGCAGATGACTCTTACTGCAGACCTTCAAATTTGGTGTAGAAAAAAGCTTAATTCGGGCTTGGTTGTTATTCGCCAGCTTGCCCATATATGTTGCAAATGGTTTATTGTCTACAAAGAACATAAACATTCCTGAACTCTTTTGTAAGATGCCATCTTTTTCTGTTAAAGATGAAGAGAGGTCTCATCAGCACTCCTCCTTCGGATATGTTGCCGACAGCGGAAGGTGGAAAGTCAAATGCCTGGCTGCGACAAAAGAATGCGGGCATTTATGTGAGGCCAAGGCTGTTTTCGCCATATGTGGAGGAGGCTAAGGTAATAAGACTTACTACTTAGTAGGTTCTGATAATGTGTCCCTCATAACTCACCTCACAGTTAACAACCTTGCTTTGTAATGCGTCTGAACAAGGTGCTCTGGATGCATAGGTAAAGGGTAAAGGGACCCCTGACCGGGGGCCAGTCACGGACGACTCTGGGGTTGCAGCGCTCATCTCGCTTTACTGGCCGAGGGAGCCAGTGTACAGCTTCTGAGTCATGTGGCCAGCATGATTAAGCCGCTTCTGGCGAACCAGAGCAGTGCACGGAAACGCCGCTTACTTTCCCGCCAGGGCAGTACCTATTTATCTACTTGCACTTTGACGTGCTTTCAAACTGCTAGGTGGGCAGGAGCTGGGACCGAACAATGGGAGCTCACCCCGTCGCGGGGATTCGAACCACCGACCTTCTGATCGGCAAGCCCTAGGCTCTGTGGTTTAGACCACAGCGCCACCTGCGTCCTTATGCTCCGGATGCATAATGGTGTTCAAAAAGAGCTGAGTGTCTAAAAGCACTCCAGTGCCTTCCAGAGGTTGTGGACTACATGTCTCATAAAACCTGACCATTGGTTCTGGGAGTTGCGGTCCAACATCTGGAAGGCACTGCATTGGCTGCACCTGCAGAGAATATGGGCATCTGGCCAAACAGAAGACAAAAGTCCTTCCATCTATGTAACTCACCGATACATTAGTGCAGTTATCCCCAGCGGAAGAAGGTTTCAGCTCTCTTTTCCATGCCTGTTATGCTGCCCCCTTGTACATACATTGAAAGGGCTTACATTGTTTTTCATTTCCTCTTTGGGTTTCCCTGAGTTTTTTTCTCCTGGGCCATAAGTTCAGATTTGCTTTCTAAACAAAAAGACTTACCTGCTGTGACTCATGTTTATATGTTAGGAAACTCATAGGTGAACAAAAAGGGGCTGGAAGCAACAAGGGGGCTATTCCTTGAGCACAGAGAATGAAGTTAGGGTTCCCTTTTCCCGCAGTAACTGTATGAACATGCTACTTGTGGTCTTATATGTAGATGATGGTGGTGGTGGTGATTTATATCCCTCCTTTCCTCCCAAAGTAGCCCAGGGTGGCAAACATATCAATGACAATATCAGTAAAAACATTATAAAAGCAGCTAAAAGCAATCATACCCTCTCAGTCAGTGGTTTCAGGTTTGCCAGGAACATTACCTTTCAGCCATCAAATGCCTGTATAAACTAGAATATTTTTAAATTCCCCCTGAAACCCAATACATGAGGGAGGCAGATGCAGTTCACTAGGGAGGGCATTCCACAAAGGGGGGACTATTACTGAGAAAGACCCTTAGATGATTGTGCACCCCTCTTCCTTTCACAGAGAAGTATTCAGATGTGTTAAAGGCAAGCATTGCAGCCTCCAGCAATCTTTGTACTTAAGAGCTGCTTCAGCTTTTGCTCAAGTGGGAATGAGGTGTGGAGTTTTGCAGCAGTAGAAGTGGATCGTTTTTATTACTATTATTAATTTGTTTTTTAGTACTAGTGCTGGGCTGAGGCTTTTGGAGTTTATGTCATTATTCTGATTAAGTTATGAGCATGGATGAGGATCAGTGACTGAAAAGAACACAATGTTTGATGTTTTTAAAGGGAACATGTGCTCCTGAACATGGTCAGGTCATTTTTATGTGTTTCGTATCTGGAAAAGGAAGATAATGCAGTGTCACACTGATGGCATTTATTGTTTTATGTTGACAGGAAATCAGAGAAAATGTTAAGTAAACTCTCTTGTTTCAACCTGTGTTGTTTCAGTCGGTTCTAGATGAGATGATGGTGGAACAGACTGACCTGGTTCGTTTACGGATGGTTAGAATGTCCAATGTGCCAGATACTCTCTACATGGTAAACAATGCCGTTCCACAGTGCTGTCATATGATAAGTCACCAGCAAATAAACAGTAACCAATCCAGCGCTCCTTCAGTTGTAGCCAATGAAATCCCAGGTGAGTTTGTAAGCTGATCCATAATAAATTGCTTATCGTTATCAATATTAAAAATGTTGTTAAATAGCTCAGAATCCGCATGATCAGAGTTTCACGAGCAAGTGATAAGATGCTGTCCAGGACCTTATGCAGAACCTAGTCCTCATGCTGTCAAAGGAAGAAACTGAGCATTTTGACTGTGGTGTAGGTTTAGAAACCAACAGAGCCCTGTTGATAGTGTTGACATGATAAACATGCTTTTGTTTCTAACATCTAAAACAGGAAAGCAGTTCTGGTGGGTGGGTGTGTTTTGTGATGAGGGGTGTCAACATGCTGATTTGTGAATCTTTGATGTGTGAATCTGTGAATTCTTGTTAGTCTGTCCAAGCGCCCAGTCTTAAAAAAGCAACAACAGACTAATCCCACATATGTTACACGAATAGATTTTGAAAATGTGATGATAAAATAATTGATCCCCGTGACCTGCAAGGTTTTATCAGTGACAGATTTAAGATTTTTTGCTTTCAAGGGTCTCCATTTCCAAATAAAACCTTTGTAGAATAAAAGATACATGAATACCAGTTGGATCTTGGCATCTGACACAATAATTGAAATGGACTGCAAATTGCTTTTAATCACAGCCAGCTAAATTACAGGAGGGTGGAAGGCACTAGTGGAAATGAAAACAAAAGAACACTTTAGATCAAAAGTGCTGCAGTGATTGTTAACGTGAAGAAGTGAAGCTGTGCTGTCCTGGTCAATTGGCTTCAGCTTTGATGTTGAAATAAAGTGTGTCCTCAAAATCAAGTGTCTTAAAAGTTACAAATCGCTTTAAAGCACTTAAAACGAGAGCTATGTCAAAAAGAGGGGGGAAAGGACACATTTTCTGGTCAGTAGTTGATACTATTCAAGGGCTCTAATGATGTCAAAAAAATGCATAGAGGGGCCTTCTTCCTTTAATTTAATTCATGCCATTTTCAGCTGCGTTTATTTATTGCATTCTAATCAATGTCTCTTTCCCCACAGTAAATAGGACCTAAAAAGAACTGGTAAATGACCTGTCAGCTAAGCTGTATAGGCTGGTTATTGCTCAGGGCAGGTGTGGGGAATCTTCGGTCCTCCAGAGGTTGCTGAGCTGCAGATTCAATCATCCCTGGCCTTTTTGACCATGCTTATGGGGGTTGTTGGGAGTTGTAGTTCAGCAGCATCTTGGGGGGCAAAGGTTTCCCACACCTGGCCTAGGGCAGCTTGGTTGGTCTTTTTCTATTGTTATTTTTGTTGTTGCTGCTGCTGTTGTTTCCTAGAAGCAATTCATAAATGAAATGCATATTGAAGCAATTTTTACAAAAGAATCAAATTTATGTACAACAATTGTGTGTATTTTCTATGTAAAAAAACCCCAGTTAAAACAGTTACACATAGAAAAACAATTCCATTAGATACTGACTAGGATTAAAAGTCTCCACCTTGAAGGCTAGTCGAAAGAGGAAAGTTATTTTCCAAAGGAACATTGGAATGTGTTTTTTAAACATTACAGAGATAGCTCAAGTCTCCAGTTTCAGCCGGGAACCTTCTTTTCTGTTCATGAATTAGCAGCACGGTCATTCATGGCCTCTGTAACCCATTTGCTATGTGCCCTATGGGAAACTGCTCTCGATGACTATCTGGAAGTTTGCTCTTTTCATTGTATTCTCCTAGAGTCAATTTTTAATCGCAAGGGCATGTAAAGAGACATTTAAGTAGCATCTCCCCAGCAAGAGATCTTCCTGCCCCTGGACAGTTGACATAGCCTATACTTGAATATTTGATGGCAGTGCAGTAAAACCAGACTCACTTTTCATGGTTGGGAAATAGGCAGCTGTATAGTCATTTTAATTTCTTTCTTCTCTGATATATTTTAACTGGATATTTCAATCCGCAATGTCTTGTTGGGTTCTGTTCTTGCTTTTGGTGAAGGTGGTTTGGGATTAAAACAAATAAAACAATGCATACACAAATACTTTACTTTTGATTTCTAATTCCACAACCATAAATATTCCCTTTGTCCCTTCTGGGTTCAGAAATGCTGCTCCTCAAAGCATTGATAAGCGCTTGTCAAGAATTTTCCTGGGACATCTTAATAGAGTGTCTAACTAACTTTTCATGTGATCTCTTCCAATGAGAGTCAAAATCAGATGAGTTCTCTAACAAGAGTGGAATTTCCCCAAGCTTCTATTGGCTTAGAAGTTGCATGTTCTTTAAAAAAACAAAACCTAAAATTTCTGAAGTTATTACTGACTCTCCAGTGGTCTTGTGATTTCAGCCTTCAACCCAACCTATCAAGTGTGTGCCAATAAAACCAATCTGGAGATGGCTGGTTCCATCCGGAGGAAGTGTAAATTTGAGATTTTAAGATACTCTGCATCAAAACATTTGATAAGGACATGATAAGCGGGATTCACAAAGATAACTTGCTGACATAGAAGCAAATAGAATATTGCTTTAAACAGATGTTGGATGGTCATCTGGCTTCTTGAGCTGCGATTCCTGCTTTGCAGGTGGTTGGATTAGATTATCCTTTTGGTCTTTTCCAATTCTACAGTTCTACAATGCTATTAAATCAGCATTCCAAGCAAATGCTTTTTCTGCTGCTGGTGTGTTTTAAGGAATAAGTGATCAAGGGGTGTTTGTGTGTGTAAAGGGGAAATGTGTCTTAATGAAAGCTGCGACCATCAAATATAATTCCCATCCTCTCAGCAAGCATTTGAAAGTAGTACATACAGAAGGCAAGATTGACTGGAGGGGTTAACTGGGAGGTTGCTGAAGGAGGGGAGATAACTCTTGAAAGAAGGGCAGGCTAAATTATTATGGAAGGACAAAGCTAGAGGACTAGGAGCAAAGAGGGCTCTTGGGGCATGTTGGCAGGCAGAGGGAAGGTGTCAGGCTTTCACTGGGCTAACGCAGCAGCTAGATTGGAAGAAAGAAGTGCCCTGTTGAATTAAACCAAAGGCACATCAAGCATCCTGTACTCACAGTGGCCAACCAGATGATTGGTTGGCTGGTTGACTTAGTTTACTTATATGCCTCCTTTCCACAGTTAGAAGTGCCCAAAGCGGCTTACAACAGGCACCCACTTACTATGAAAATGTGAACGGGTAGTTCACAAGAGAAATCAACAATTCAGCAAACATGAGATATGCAAGGCAGAGGAAAGTGGGGTGCCTTTCAGCATCAGTTATTCATTGTTCACGCAGGGCTGGTGGAGGAGATAGGGTCCTGCTGCCCTGCCTTACCTACCTCTGCAGAGCTCAGTATCCCAAGCACTTGCGCTTCCTAACCCACTTTTCTGCATGGCTTTACTTAGCGCAAACAAGTCCCGGCTCAGTTCCTTAAAAGCCTTATCTTGCTGGCCCATGGAATCAGCTGCTGCTCATTCGAATAGCAAAGGAAGTCATTTCAGCTTGGGTTGTTTTCTGTCTGTTGCTGTTTCTGCAGTTCCTCGTCTCCCTGTTGTGAAAGAGATGGTCAAGCGGCTGCAGGAGCTCCGCCATACCGAGCAGGTGCAAAGAGCTTACGCTCTGAACTGTGGAGAAGGGGCCACTGTCAGCTACGAGATTCAGATCCGTGTACTGCGGGAATTTGGACTTTCTGATTCTGCCGCTGAGCTCTTGCAGGTATGAAGCACGGACAGTAGCCTCAGCAGACAGTTGACCGTCCTCAAGTTGATCGGCTATCATGATGATGATGATTTATTTGAAAACGGGACTGTATATGTAAGCCTGTTTTAAGATGAAGTGTGCAGCAGTTTAGGCGTGAGTGGAGGAAGAGATAATGGGAATGTTAGGTAGCATTGCTGCTATATTTTTAGGCAAGGAAAGAGGAGGCTGTGTTAGATGACAGACGCCCACCAAATTTCTTCATGTCTAATTAGAAGCCAGGAGATTATTCCTCGTACTTCTTGGTGCTGCTCTGCCCTGGATGTTCCAAATGAATTAGCCTCAGAAAAACAAACCCCACACCCAGCATGCAAATTGCTGCTGATCATAATAAGTCTGCTTTCTAGAGCTTTTAAACCACAGGCCTGCAGAAGGATAACAAACTTGAGAATCTCAGTCTAAAGCCTGCATTGTCACATCAACATTCCTCCTGACCTTGCCAAACAAAAAAATGTGGTTCTGGAGAGGGGGGGGGAATAAAAGTTAAAATCTAAAGATTGCTGTTCCAAGCAAGAAAGTGAGGGAGCTTTTGTTTTTAAGAAAACATACTTTATAAAAAGAAATCATAGAGGGAGCCACCCAGTGGTGCTCTGCAAAATAGAGATTTGTACAGAAGAGTTTTGTGCTGTTTAAAAACGGAACAGGAGCACCACAGCCGAGTATATTTTTGCACTCTTCAAAACTGTGGCCATATGCTCCAGAATGATTGCAACTGACATGTTGTGTATTTTTGCTTGCAAAATAATTATATAGTGCAAAACCTCTATTTCCATACCTGATTGCTGACGTGGAAGATCTGTAACTTAGGAATTCAGCTGCATTAGCAAAAGTGGTCATGTATTAGGATGCCTAACTTAACTTTTTTTGCTGCTGCAATATGGGCTGAAGACTAGGACTCCAGAAAAGCACCTTTATTTGTTTTTTGACACACGCACATGGCAGGGTCAGATAATGCAGAGTAAGCAATGCCCAGGCCTTGTAGCAGAAGTTCCTATGGATTTTTCAGCCTCTTTTGTGTTCTCTCTTACTGTTGCAGAATCCTCACAAGTTCTTTCCAGATGAGCACTTTGGGGATGAAAGCCCGCTCTTGACCTTGAGGCAGCCGGGGCGGTGTCGCGTGAACAGCACACCCACAGCGGAAACCATGTTTACAGAATTAGACTCTTTTGTGGCCTTCCATCCACCGCTGCCCCCTCCCCCACCTCCTTACCACCCGCCGGCTACTCCAATCCACAATCAGTTCAAAGTCGGCTGGAAGCAAAGGGCGCAGAGCCAGCACCCCTCGCGTTCCTTTTCTTACCCCTGCAACCATTCCCTGTTCCATGCCAGAACAGCGCCGAAAGGCCCCCCTCCCATCTACCTGTCTGGTGTCAAAGCCACACCTCCCGATTGCACTAACACTACAGGACTGGGAAGACAAACAGTTGCTGCCGCAGCAGCTGTGATGGCTGCTGAAAAGCAAGTAGTAAGTATGCCACAGACATACACAAACTCCAGATGCATGAATGTTAAGGTAGAGTGATGCATTGCCCTGGTGAAGCAAACAGGACTTTGTGTTTACAGGAGCTGTTTGGAATTTGCCGGTACGAAAGGCTTCCGGCTTTGTCACTGAGCAACTAGGTAGTTGTCTGGAAGTCTACCTATGGGTTATTCCATAGCATTCACGTGCAACCATGTTGCAGCTTCTGTCTTGTTTTGTGGGTTACAAATTCACCCAACAAACCATCCGGTTGGGAATATCTTTGTAATAAACACAGGGGCATTCAGACCATTGGCCTGGCTAGCTCAGTGTTGTGTATACTGGCAGCTGCTCTTCAGGGATACAGACGGAAGGCTCTCCCAACCTTGCCTGGATCTGCTGAGGATTGAATCCGGGAGCGTCTGCCTACAGAGCACATGCTCTTCCACTGAGCTGTGCATTTCCCTCTGGCATTTGCCATGCATGGTGCCCATATGCGTAAAATAAAGCAAATAATTGCATAGTAAGAATCCACCCTTGGTTTAAATGGAAGGCGTAGATGGTAGTGAAAGCAGAGTAGCATAGATGGTAGTGAAAGGAGTTCTTGCTCTCCTTTATAATTTATTTTTAAAAAGAAACCATCTTCTTAGGGTTTCATTCTTTTCCAACCCCCTTTAGATGTCAAGGGACAAAAAACTCTGGTACAACAGAAGTGGATTTTTCCTACTGCACGTATCAGGTTTTTCAAGCTTTGGAAACCAGCATAGATGGCATCCAAAGCTGAGGATTTTTGTTTCATGATCATACTTTTAAATCAGCTTGTGCTCAGCTGAATAATGCATGGGAAGGTTCTAAAGAGATGGGATAGGCTTAAGAGAAAATGCATAGCTTAATGAGTCAAGGTTAAGGCCTGTTTGTTGTTGTTGTTGTTTGTTTTATACAGACCAAACCTGAGCTGTAAGCAAGGAAAATACATTGTCCAGTATAAACATTTAAAACAGGCTTGTTTTATAAATATGTCGCAGTGGCTTTTGGTTGCTGTTATATAAAACACACTGAAGACAATAAAGGCTGGTCTGGAATAAATTAGAAAAGAAAGGCCATTGATACATTAGCCAGCTGAATCTGGTAACATTTGAGCAAAATGTGAATTTCCGACACTGAAAGTAGGATCTGTTCAGTTAACAATTCATCTTCCATAATGGAAATAGGTCAAATTCACTTCCCGTCCTTTCCTTGAAGAATTGTCTCCTTTGTAATTATTCTTTAGAAAGCTGTGTTCTAGTCTAGATCATTTCCTCCTGCTAAATCCATATTGTTTGCTTGGTCTGAGTAACAAGATAAATATTTTATTGGACAAGGCTGACTGTAGCTGCATGTTTGTGGTAGCCGGCTTGGAATCCAGCTGTTGTTAAATCATTTGGAGAAGGAAATGATCTGTCGTTACATGTTTAGACCTTCTGAGTGCATTGTGCACCCTGCAGCTGAAAAGTCTGCATTGTCCCCTTTCAGGAGTCTGAAGGTTTAAATATTGCTTAACTCTGATGACTCCATAGCTTTGGTCAAATCAGAAACACGGAATGGAATGGGAGGTGATTAACCAGGATTGTTTATTTCCATGGATTTATTTTGCACTTAGTTGATAGTGTTTGGAAAAGAAACATGCAGAGGTCTACTCTATTAACAGCCTGGCGAGTGTTTGCTCTGTATCAGAAGGGCTGATGTTCTGTTTCTTATGCTGAAGCAAGCACCATTCCGTTCAGTGGGATTGACTCCCAAGTAATTTTGTATAGGATTGCAGCCTAAATTTCTAACAAATTGCGCTGAAGATTTTTTTTACAGAACTTGATTTTCATATCTGAGTTAGCTAATCCAGTATGCAACTCCTACCAATAATAATCAGTCCGAAATGCATTGCTACAGCAGGTGGAAATAATTCTGTACAAGCCCACACATATGAAAACAGTTTCTCTGATGACATTGACTCCTGCTTCTTCCACTAATAGGTTTGTTTATTAGATGGCCCAGTTGCAAAAGTCCTTCATGGAGTTAAATTCATCTAGCTTTGAGTCTTGTATATGCTTCAGTTACATAGATTTCTTGAACTGATATCAGTGTCTCTAGGTTTGTTGTCAATCGTCTCTGATAACTATGTCGCTGAAGTTTAAATGTCCCAAATAATTGGTTTTGGAAGCTAATCTGTATATCAAACTGCTCTAAAGTTGGCCACTGTAAGCCCCAAGAGTGGCCTATACAGATTTTATAGCTCAGGACCACAGCACCTCAAGGACCGCGCCTCTCCATATAAACTGACCCGGACTCTGCGTTCATCTTGCTCCTTCATTATATAGCTTCATTAGATAGGCAGTGCTGATTTGTTGTGTGATTGTTTGTTTCCAGTGGCAGGCGGGCTGTAGAGCGGTGACACCTCCCCCAAAAAAAGCTCCACAACTGGGCAAGCTGCCCCCCCAAATCCCTCCCCCCCAAAAAAATGTTTGGTGCCATTCCAAAAAGTAGGGGTCGTCTTATACATGGATGTGTGTTATACATGGGAAAACACGGAAAATAAAATAAAACTCTTGTAGTTGGAAACCTATCTTAAACCCATCTGTTCATGCTGATAGTACAAAAAACCCACGTAAATAGTGTTTTTAAGGGAGCATGTGCTCTTAACATGTAGCTGTGGCCTGTGGCAAGCTTGGACTTTCTTATGCTGAAATAGTTCTGGGGGAGGCGAAAGTATGTTGCTTATAGCTGGAACACAGGGGAATAAATAGCACAAGTAGAAATGGGTGTTCTCTTCTCTTTTCCAGGGTACTCAACCTGTGCTCAATGAACTGATGCCAGATATCGCTATGGGTGTGTCGACGATGTCTCTGAAGGACAGGAGGCTGCCAGAGCTCACTGCTGACACAGAACTGAGCCAGCCTGTTCTGGAAGTTGGGCCAGGAGCAGCCCAGCACATTTCATGTCTTCAGACAAGGCACATGCACAGTTCCCGGAAAAAACATTCAGTTGAACAAAAACTGGATTCGAGAGAGAATCCACAGGAATACCCAGATTTCTACGATTTCTCCAACGCTGCATGCAGACCGTCTACTCCTGCCCCCAGCAGGCACACTCCTTCACCTTCTCAAGGTATCTATTTTGGCCCAGATTTGTACAGCCACAATAAAGCATCACCCAGCGGCTTAAAGGCCACCCACTTACCTAACCACATCTCTCCAAAAAAGCTTGAAGACTCTCGGAGGGAGTATGCACTTTCTCAAGAAGGGCATCCGCATAGACAAAAGAATGAACCGATACACCTCGATGTCTTAGAACAACCTCCCCAGCGGTTGGACTTGGCATTGGCTGCCCAAGAGAATGCTGGAAATGGCCCAGTTCACGCAAGGGGGCGAACAAAAATAGAAACTGACTTAACCTATGGGTTAACCTCTGGCCGGCCTTCTCTGCCTGCATACAGCTCAGAGATCCATGAAGAGCAGTCCGGCCGGAGGCTGGCAGACCTCGAGCCCTTGGAGCACGAAGCACAGAGAAATGTGGATTTGGAAAGGGAAGAGGCAGTAAGCAGAGGAAGGAGGTCTCCCAGCAAACCAGACTTCCTGTACAAAAAATCTGCCCTCTGAAAACCACCTCCACTTCTTCTCTGTGCCTAAGAGTCATGAAATATCCAGTCTTTGCCACCTCTGGCCTGACTTTGGTTGGGCAAGTTCATTTATTGCCAGCTGCCACATCACTTTTTTAATTATTATTTTTGTACATACATGGCTTCCTTAGAGATGGCATGCTACCAGTTTGTTTGGAATGCTGCTCCAGAGTTTGTGTCCGGAACAGATTTTGTTAAGCCTCTTTAAAAAAAATTAAAAATAGCCGGCACCTTTAACAAAAAATGAAAGGTAGCCTTTTGCACCTGTACATTAATTTTATTTAGTTTTTGTACTAGTATGTTAAAACTTGCTGTTATATTTAAAGGACAATGTTCATGCTCTCTTGGGTGGCTTTTAAAAAAAGAATTCACCTTCCGGCTTCCTGTGCGCATTGGGTTTGCGCACTGAGATATGTATTTTCTTATCAAATGGTGACAATGTCTGTCTTTATTTTTGAATGACTATAGGAATTCCAAAGAACAGCACATCTAAGTAACTGCTCTGGTTCAGTCTCAAGCCTTCCTGGTCTACCACTATTGCAAGAATCCAGCCTAATACGTTTCTTCTGTTTACCAAGTCCATGGCAGCTGGCCTTCATCTTGATGTAGCAAGCCCTCACTGATGTTTGTGGCCAAGGTTTTCTGTGGAAGTGAGGAGTATAACTCTCTTTGGGTTCCTTGAAATCTTTTCTCTCTCTCTCTCTCTCTCTCTCTCTCTCTCTCTCTTGCAGGCCTTGGGGGCTGACATAACACCTCTGAGAAGCACTTAGTTAACTCCTTTTGTTGGAATACACCTGGTACTGCAAATTGTGACAGTACTGTAAACACTCTCATCAATTTTTCCTTTGAGTAAGGATATGCAGGTATGGGAAGGTTTTGTACCAACCCAGGACAGTGAGAAGATGCTGCATAACACCTGACTTTGGTGTTAGCGCTCCATCTCCTTAGAGGAAGCTGCCTGTCTCCAGTAGAGGCACCCAAAGGAGTGCTTTCTGCCTTCTTTCTTCCACCTGTGATTAAGCAACCAAGGGCTTCAACCTTAGTGATGTCACTGAGGGCTCCTGGACCCCGTGAGTCTCTTGCTTTGTGGACGGAAATCACAAACTGAAGAGGAATGCCTAAGGCTTAAATTAGCTGTAAGCAATTTAGCACTTAATTTCTTCATCCCAACCTCTTCCGTGTGTGCGCGTTTGGTTTTGTCTTTTTAAAAAGACTCTGGGGACTCCGTGCTTTTATGAACACAATGTAAAGAGACGGGGCCGATTGCTTAGAAACGCCGATTGCTGCTAATGATGGCCATTTGGGCTGTCAGCAGTTGTATGCACCCACCATGTCTTTTCTCATGCAAGTATTGGGGGAAAGCTCCAGTGCTGCTGTGGCATCTCCTAATACAGGCCTGGCAGGGTGGCCAGCTCTAAAATGCAGATCTTCCATCACCAGAAGACCTCAGTCAGAATATTAACTAAAGGCTGTTCTAACCTTAAATCTGACTCTTGATTTTAGATACTTGACACTGTTTTAAATGTACACTTTTTCAATGTTTAATCACACTTTTGTTTTCAGCTCTAACAAGAGGACCAGCTCCTGCCTTTCAGTTGCTGTGTCCTATTTCTTTTAGGGGGCAAACACTGTTAAAGCAAACAGAAGTTCTGGATCCTTGATGGATAGTGTGTATGAGTGAGAGAGTATCTTGTCCAGAATTTTCACACTACATTAACTTTGCTACAATGGTGCAAATGCATAAAGCATAAAGTCTTCTATCCTCTGCCTTTTTAATTTTGAGGACAAGGGAAGATGAGAATCTACTATATCATCTTGTCTAGTGCTTTTTAGCTGTCTTTCATGGTATAGGAGAAGTTTGTGAGATTGGCTTTGCCTTCCAGAGAATTTTGGGACGAGACTTACCTTTGACCCACTTACTCATGCACACTGAATATATCTTTAAACCCACTCTCCCAAACAAGAGCACACAGAAACGTCCATATTCTAGGTTTTAGATATTCTGTTATTTCAAGTAGGTCATTTTGTCCATGTCTGAAACAGAGCCTGTTTGCTTCAGTACGTTAGTAGTGTAATGTGTGCTAGCTCTGTCTGTGAGTTACCCGAGAGGTAAATTCTTGATCTCAATAGTGGCTGTAGAGTTGGCTGAAATAATCCACCCAGGTTTAGTTTACACATGGTTTTTACTGTGGAATAAGCTTTGTGTGAAGCTATTTAGGTGCATATTGGCTCCCAGCGAACAAAACGTACCGTTTTGTTGAAGTCAGGTAGTTGCCATTTCAGACCATGGGACAACGTTCTAGATGAAAGCAAATCCTTGTAAGAGACAGAATTTTGTAGCATACCTTGAGATAACGGAGTTATTTAGACAATGTAAAACAACTTGTATTAAGTCAGAAAGGGAGGTGCAAATGTTCCCAGAGAAATTTTTGAGATGGCAAGAAACTGGCTTCTTTACCTCTATGGCTTTAATTAAGAACTTGCTTTTTCTAATGTGTCAACAAAACTCTTCTCGGATTCTTTGGCTTATTAAACTAGATCCGTTTCCCAGCAGTGGTCAGATTGGGTTTGGTGCAGTTTTAGCAGGACCTCTGGGTAGCTCATTTATTCATCCAGTGTCATTCAACTCTTCTTGCACTTCCTTAGGAAAAGGCGTATTTTGATATCTATATTTTGTAAACGGCATATGAGCAACTGGCCAACTAAAGCCAAACTTTAATATCCATGATTCGATAGAGCAGGAGTCGCCAAGCTGGCGACATTGGGCACCGTGTTGCCCACATAGACTTTTGTTTGTGCCTCTGGGCAGGTTCCCAAGACTCCCAAGCTTTCTTTTTTTTAAAGAGGCAAGTCTCTACTTACGGGGCAAAATGTGCTGGTACCTTCTAAGTGATTTCTGTGAAATGAAAGTGAACGTGACGTGACCACCTTGTATATTTTTCTTGACACTGACAAATGCTCCCTGTTATTAGACAGCGACAGCACCAGTGCACGTGTGATTAGTAGTGTGATCTCCATGATCAGGGCATAGCTGACTGTGGTAGGCATAAGGTTGTCAGGGTGCTTGTCTAATTTTGTGTTCTGCCATGACCCCCACCTTAGGAGGCACTTTGTGACTCGAGCCACCAGCACTCTCCCAAAATTTGAAGTGACCCCCCATTCCAAAAAGGAACAGTGCAATGCAGCGGTTTTGTCTGGGTGTTAACTTGGCCCGGCAACAAATTGATCAAACATGTATTGTGCCATAATTGAAATTAGTTTTACAATCTGCTGGGCAGATGATTTACTCAGAACTTCAACCGCTTGGTCCCTTTGTCCTCCAAAAAAATCAGGACTCATGAGCAAATCCCAGCTATTCAGTGTTTCAGTAATTGACAACTATGTTGTGTGTTTGGCATCTTCAATGCGCACAATACAGTTTTAGCAGCTTAAATAAATAATCTTTTGTTTGCATGAAGCACTTTTGAATACATTTTAGGAAATTCCAAGTATTCAGTAACCATACAGCTGTGGCTTTGAAAGAGAAATAATTGCTTACTGAACAACTGGTAAACCGATGAAAGATGCTTCAGTATGGAAATTTAAAACTATAATCTTGGCTATTTCTGCTGCAACAGAAGAGTCGTGTCCAAAACTGGTTTGGTATCTATCCTGCTAGGAAAAACTGTGTGTTCTAATCCATGATTGGGAACTAGAAGTGTGTGTGTGCATGTGCACACACAAACACATTGTGTTTCCATGCATCTACCTTGTGTGGGTTGTTCTCTTTTTTTAAACTTCCAGAGGTGCAAAGGGCTGTGTGGGTTGGGAACTGCCAGGAGAAGGAAGTGGAAAAACCACCATGTAAGACATGCCATTTTGTATCCCAGCCAATGTGTTTACAATAAGTCTTCTGAAAGTATACTGTTAAGAGTTATCCTTGTTATCCTGTAAGACTACCGTACAGTGACCATCTACGTTTCATGTTTTAATTCCTGTCTTTGATCTCTTTTTTTCTGCCTTTAAAAAGAGAGAAAATGAAGAGACTGGCTCTTGCTTGTTATTCCAAACCATATTTTCATCTCTTATGTAACATATTTTGAAACGGGCTATGGATGGAACAATTATTCTAGCTTCTCCCAATGACTGTGCTTTCAAATGGTGGAGGGGCTGTGTGTGGAATGCTAGAGGAAGCTGGAGGGGGAGGGGATGCTATTTCCGTACATGTTTGTATTTCTGGAAGGTGTTAAGTGTCCATGATGTTGCGTTGTTTTTGTGCTGTTACTGGTATAAAGTCAAGTGCCTTCAATACTAAAGGCTCAGAAATTTTCTTACAACAACTTCATGTCCTATGCAAGTGTTTTTTCTACAACCTGCATAACCAGTACTTTGTAAAACTTGTTTACGCTTCAATTGTACATATTGGTTTTTTAAGAAAATATAGTATTTTTATTTAGGTACCTCTAGAATTGAATTCTAGTCTTGTGTGATGCATTGTAAAACAATACATTTCTCTTTTGAGTACCATTACAGTTGTAAAAAGGTTTTCACTGGTTCTATTTTTCTACTGTTGCTGAGAAGCATGTTAACACTGACTTTATCCTACATATAGTTGGCATTTCAAATAAATGGCTTGTCTAGAAAAATCCTGTGTAAAATTTATTTGATTCAGTCACGATAAAAGACAACTTCTGCATGCAGCATGCTAACGTATAGTAACATTTTTTCCTCCTGTCTGAGACGAAAACACATTACTGTGCACGGCTGCAAAGCATACTCCTTCCGATTATATTAATTTCCTGTCTTGAAAGAAGTACCAACTTGTCAGTAAAATCTCAAGGCTACAAGGCAATAACTTTTATTAGGAACTAAAATATTGCAAAGTAGCTTTGTAACTCTTCTTCAGGTTAGGTATAAAAAAGAAACAAAGGGGTAGGCAGGAAAGTTAGAAAAGCCTGGATAGGATAGGAATACAGTTTATAAAAGGAGGAGTACAGGAGGTGCTTTGCAGAATTAGACTGGTAGATACAATACAGGTTTTATTGGCGGGGAAAAGATTGGTATGTAAAAGGAGAATTCCTGGATGCCAAGGTTCCAGTTTGGGGCAAGTGCTCTTTGGTGAGAGAATCCCAGCAAACTAAAGTATGGAAGTCTATGTTGTTACCCCTTTAAAATATGCCCTTGTGAGTTCCAAAACTTCCCTCTTCCCTTAGCATAGAAAAAGACCACACATTTGGTAGGTTAAAAATGGTTTACTTACAAACTCTCTGAAGGTTAGGTTTATGTGATTTTTCTATGCATCAGTCATAAAACACAGGCAGTAAAACCTGGCTTAGTTACAGTGGTGAAAGTTCCTAGGTGACTGGTATAGGAACGCAAGAAAGTCTTGTTAGAGCCATGGGGTGTGAGCTTGGAGGAATCAGCTCAGACCTCTTTGCACTGAGCTGAGCAGGCAGACTGAGGTACAATAGGCTTGATTACTCCCAAGGTGAGCAGGAGTGACCTACGCCTGGCAGGACAGCTTACTCTATGGCATTAACCACTTCATTCATTAATGAGACTTAAGTATGTTGGTTATCTGAGGCTGGTTATCCCACAGGTTTCAGGTTATGCCAAAGTTTGCTCCGTAGTCAGATACATTTTACTTGATTCTAATAAGGCTGTGCTCTGTAAGACCTGCAAAGCCTGATGTGGCTGAGGACCACCTCTTCCCCACATGAACCAACCCAAACCCTGTGAGTATTGTGTATTAAATACTTAGTATATCGATTTCCTCACCACCTCCTACAGTGCTTTTCGAAATGCAAAACCACAATCGGTGTCAAACTAGATGGATCTGACTCATGTATTGCACTACTTCCCTTGTTTACAGCAATGTGGCTGGGTAAAGATGTGCATCCAATGACCCTTTGCTGAACAGAAGTTATTTATTTCATTTAGCACATCATAGACAGGTAGTGTAACAGCTTCAAGATTAAAATCAACTACAGTGCAAGTTACCCATGTAGTCCTGAGCTTTGGCTGAGGGAATATGCAAAACAACACACTGGCACCCTAGTTAATATTCTGTTGGGGCCATCCCCAACAGAAGCCCAACCAGATAGGCGGGGTATTTTTATTATTATAATTTATTATTATTATTATTATTATTATTATTATTATTAATCATAATAATAATAATAATAATAAAAAAGAAGGGTGTGTGCTGTCCATGGGAAACATTATGGTTACATGCCAGTGGAAAGGCAAGGCTGCATCTAAAAGTGAGCAAGGCCACAGCCATTCCACTATCACTAGCATGTACCCCATTCTCCTACTTAACATTCCTTTAAATTCTCTCACAATGCAGCCTAGTCACCCCAAGCAAACTGCTCTAGTATGGGCATATTACCCCACCCCACTGTTGCCTCCCTTCTTTGAGCATAAGACATATTGCAACAGCGTGCTTGGGCAAGGGAATCTTCACAGTTATCCATGGAAGGTTGTTGCCTACATATTTGGAAGGGGGGGAGGGTTAATCCTTTTCTCCGCAGCTGCAGCAGCTTCCTGCAGCAGCTACTATTGGGGGGGGGGGTAGCAGAGCCAAGTGAGGGAAGCCACAAGCCA
This sequence comes from Podarcis tiliguerta, assembly GCF_965153285.1. Classification (NCBI taxonomy): domain Eukaryota; kingdom Metazoa; phylum Chordata; class Lepidosauria; order Squamata; family Lacertidae; genus Podarcis; species Podarcis tiliguerta. The sequence continues at coordinate 113,561,672 of NC_139534.1, read as the reverse complement.
CATGCAAAGACAAGTGATGTTGGCATTCAACTAGCTGATACAGTAATAGCATACTAACATTGATGAGACTAGAAGCGTGGCTATCAAACACCTGCTTGCTCTGCCATAAGCAAATCTTGCATTATGTCTCTAGGAGCCCATAATCTCTAGAGCAAGCCTACCATTATCTTGTTTCAAACCAGACTGAGTAGGAACTATCCTCTTCAGGCTGCTGGAACGAAAATGAGGCAACTCTGAGTAAACCATATTTGCAAAAGTTTTTGAACAGGCACAATCATTCCAAAATTTAGCAACATCACTAATGACAACCAACTGCTTTATTGAGATTAAAAAAACCAAGTGGTGGCAGAAGAAGACATCGCTTTAAGGGTTCTGAATACACACATTTAAGATTTGCTTGAATAATTAGATCATTAAGTTGAGCACTAATAAGAAAACTGCTTCTGAACATTGGTTTTAACATTATTTACAATATTCTTGCCTTGGTTTTATTATCTAAAATTATTACAAAAAGATCACAAGTTCATTATTTTACAGGTGGGTAAATACCTTTGTAGGCTACCCCTCTGAAACATATACAAACTAGAACAATTACATTATATAAGCTTCCAAGCCAGAGATTCCTTGCAGTCTAAAAAGTACAATGATAACCTAGTAGCATCCTGCAGCAACCAATGTATTTACATTCTGTGGGGGCAGGAAATTAACATTTACAGTAATTTCATTGTAAAAAGCTGCTATACAGTAGGAGTTATCAAGGAAATATTATCTGGAATTTGCATGTGTCAGTCTGTTCATTTCAAAGTTTAGCTAGAATTTATACTTCATTCAATGAGAGGTTCATTAACCCACATTCTAATCCCATATTCACTCTCTTAAACAAGCAAAATGCCTACAGAACATGATTTGTACTAGAAATTAATAAGAGGGTGTACTTAAATTGAACAGGTATGAATTCTTATTTTAAAAACAGATCTGCAAGAAAAAGGGGTACCCTGATTAAGAACATTGTTCTGTAAACTTCAGTCAGTGATTTAGGTTTTTCTTTTAACCAATTGAAGAATGATTCATCACCTACAGCTGTTTAGAAGGCTTGTTAATCTTTTTCTAAGTATATACCTTTGGACACTAACCCCATCCCCAATTCCTTCAACACAAATTAATTGGCATTTTTATGCAACCATGATCTTGTTAATTTTCAGCACAGCTGCCATGAAATTAGAGCACATGTTTAAGCTGTAAAGCAGCAAGCATTGCCTTATAGGACAAAAGCCAAGATGAACAGGTAGTTGAATTAAATCAGAAGGGAGGGAAGAATGAAAAGGGGTAGCAAAAAACTTGTCCTTCGATTTCCAGGCCAGTCTAGCTACAGTAGTACTGCATCCGGTCTGTTCTCCTCCTCTTCCGAGACTGAAATTCTTCAAAAAACTGCTGAATGTCTTCTCTCTTAACAACCTGGTGGCAAGTAAAAGTTGGTGGAAGAAAATAATGGAATTGACACATTTTAAATGTAAGTTAAGGCCTGGATGAAAAGCATGGTGGTCGCTAATAGGGCAGAAATCAAGGCATTTTATTTGGGATGCTAAACAAGGTTTTGAAAGTCAAACTACTAAAGGTCATTTTGAGACATTACACTTTAAAATGAATTAGAGTCTGTTCTGAAAAATGGCTTAATTCCTCCTAAGGGCTCATGATAGCTAATACACAAATTCCTCTTACCTCCATTAACATCCTTAAAACACTTCTATGAGGAAGATATGGCCCAAGGTCACCAGTGAGCTTTATGAGTGACCTGAGAAACTGAGGACCTAAGCCTAAAAGCCTTATTACCTTCCAATCCTGTTACAACCGAGTATGATTAATCTGTAAATCAACAAAAGAGAATCGCTATGGAGTTATATACTTACTGTTCCGTCATTCGCAAATCTTCTCAAATAGTCCGTCAGTTCTGTTTTCAAGTCATTGTATTCTGGATTTTAAAAAAAATACTGTGTTACTGTAGTTGTGAATTTACTTAATGGATTGTTTTTCTCCCATTTAGCTGACTAATTGCAACCAAATATGGTCCAAGACTCATACTGCTCCTCTACCTCCCTGCTCCTCTGGTCTGCTTTTTTGCTCAACATATCAACTTAGTTCAGCATGGATTTTCCATTCAAGGGAAGTAACAGTACCAATCTATTGAGCATTGGCCAGACTACACAGAGTACTGTGTTCAGTTCTGTGCACCACAATTTAAGGAGGATATTGACAAGATGGAACACGTGCAGAGAAGGGCAAGCAAGATGATCAAGGGTCTGGAATACCAAGCCTTATGATGGAGCAAGTTTCCTTTCTCCTGCTCCAGAGGGTAGGATTTGAACCATGGATTCAAGTTAAAATAAAGAAGATTCCAACTCAACATCAGAAAGAGCGTTCTGACGTTAAGAGCTGTTCAGCAGGTGGATTCTCCTTCCTTAGAGGTTTTTAAGCAGAGGTTGGATGGTCATCTGTCATGGATGCTTCAGCTGAGATTCCAGTATTGAATGAGGTTGGACTAGATGACCCTGGGGCTCCCTTCAACACTATGATTCTATGACCAGCAGTCTAAAACCAAGCTGCTGCATTCTGCACAACATTCTGCCTAAGCATTCCCCAACCTGGTGCCCTCCCACATCTGCTCATTGGGTAAAAAGTATAAAATATCCATCACTTACCACTGATTAGCTCCACCTGCTGGACTCTATTCATGCTGCTAAGTGTGTCCATTAGAGGATCTCTTCTGTCTGCTTCCTGGTCACTTGACCCTTTATTCTCATAGGCTAATACTGTATCACATTCCTCTGTTAGAAATGGGACTTCCAAGTCACAATACATTCTCTAAAAAGCAAAGGTTTATTTTAAATACAGAAATGAATTGAACACCTTGGCCTCTTCTCCCTCAACCGGCACCTCAGGGCAGCCATTCTATGAATGGGATACATAGGAAGCAGGGCTCACTCTATCACCTCTGCTATGACAGTCCAGCTCCATTTGTTTTACTCTTCCCTTCCTGACCCGTTTATGCAAGCCACTCTGGGAGCCTCTGGTGTACAAGTGCAATCTATCAATAATATACACTTCCCTTCTTGGGGGGAAAAGTTACTAAGTGTTACTCAGACTAGACCCACTGAAATTCATGAACCTAAATTAGTTATGCTCAAACTTATTTGACTACCACCTTAAATATTTCCAAATACCTCAAAGGAAGAGGTAACAATGTGCAGCTGGAGCTTGCAAATTTCAACGCAAGCCAACAAAAGGTGGAAGTGACAAATGGAGCCAGGCAAGGAAACCTAGGTAATGGGATACAAGGCCAGCAAACATATCTGCATGCAAAGCCAGCAAACATCCACACAGGATTAAGAATTAAAGGACAAGAACAGCTGTAGAAGAGGAAAAGCAAAAAAGGGACATTTCTCCTCTACTTCCTCTTCCCACATGTATGCATAGAGCTTTGAAATTTGAGGACTAGAAGAGAGACTCCAATTGTGAATCAAATGAATAGACAAATTACAAGCAAGCATCACTCTTTTTTGTAACCTGCCCGACATAATTCATTATATTTTTTCAGACAAAAACAGGTTAAGTCTCGCAGGTTTACGCTTTCCCACTCCTTCCATTTTTATTCAGCCACTTGCAAGTTCATAGGTGAACTGCATTCTAGATAGTTCTAAAGCAAACATGAAAATTGGAGATTTTCAAAAATACATACCATACATTCTTTGCAGGTGCACAATTTGCTTCGCCAGTTGTGTGGCCAAAAGGTGGCCCTGTTCTTCTGTACATACTGCTTGGCTTTAAGTTCTTGGAATCTGCAGGTGGATTCTTCTTTCTTAACTGTCTGCTGCAAAATGAAAGGAAAAAATGGAATATGCACATGAGGGTCAGACTTGAATTGAAGTCTAGGGAACCAGGAAAACAAGCAGAGTAGCAAATACCTCACCAAGCCTAACTCCATTTATTCCTCCTGAGGTTCCCAAAATACATTAGCCTTCATGTTCTTCCTAGACATTGTATTGAAAAAAAACCTCATTTGGATAAATCCTGCAAAAAGAGGAGCTCACAGTTCTCGTTTTCTCAGCCAAAAAATGCACAAACACTGTAGCACCGGAAATAATCCTTCTAATACTTGCTTTCTGACTCTACAGGCACATTTGACATGAATCTTTCTGTTCATTTCAGACCCACTTATGAAGGTATCCAACTATGTTCTACTCAGAAAAGACCCATTAAAATTAACAGATCCATGTTAGTTACTTCCATCAATTTCAGTGGGTCTACAAACACTGGATACAACATATAATTATTTTGAGTCTGGGGTTCCTGTTACATTGCCCAGTTGCACATGTAGCTACTGGTGTCAGGCAGTTCCCGGATGGCTTGGACACTAGGTTGCTCATACACACAAAACGGTGTGTTTGTCTGGCAGGTAATTAGCTGAATTACATGAATTTACATGCTTCACAAAGAGTTACATGCTCACATAGTTTTGACACAAACCTTTCTCCTAAAAATTGCCTTTGTATGGGTAAAACAGGCCAATTTTTCAGAGCTGTAGGAAGACCTGTCCCTTAACAGAAAGTCAATGCGTGAAGCATTTTATTCCATTTTTATTCTATTTTATATATTTTATCTTTGTAATAACCAGCTAGACAAAATAAATAAATAACAATTATTCTCTTGCTCTGAGCACAAACAAAAGAAAGATTTTGACCATAAACCACAAAAGAATAAATGCAAAGCTTACCTCAGAACACTCAGAGGCAGAGCTGGTGGATGGCTCATTATTGTGTGCTGCTTTTTCTTCTTCCGTCTTTATTTGATTATCTATACCATTTTCTTTTTTTATTTCTTCAGTTTCTTCAACATTCAGCACAACTTGATCTTCAGCTGCAGGAGTAACTTTGGTCACAGTGTGAACTGCAAAAGACAGACACCCACACCTAATATTGGCATGCCTGCGCTACAAAATGTTATTTCATTCTCAAAAACATGAAACGTTATTTCTGTCTCGGTAGTAGCGCCCTCCCTGTGGAATACCCTCCCTTCAGATGTCAAGGAGATGAAGAACTATACAACTTTTAGAAGATTTCTGAAGGCAGCCCTGTATCGGGAAGTTTTTAATGTTTCATGCTTTATTATGTTTTATATATTATGTAAGCTGCCCAGAGTGGCTAGGGAAACCCAGTCAGATGGGCAGGGTATAAATAATAAAATTATTAATTTTTATTACCCACCAAAAAAGGTCAGGTGATACACTATACCTAACATTAAGAAATCTCAGAGCACAATTCACTCAGCCAATATTAAAACTGCTGCAACCTAAACAAGTCCAAGTTGCGGTAATTTTAATGAAACTAAGATGGGTAAAATCAAAAACTTGCATTAGCGAGGCTGAGCTTCTGCTGCAGGTTAAAAATATTAGCACAACAGCTGCCCTTATTCTCCTCACCTGCTATCTCTGAGGCATATGCCCACAGGAAAGGGCAACGATCCATGCAAGCCTGACACACCATTTCGTGAAAGTCCCCACTATCTGGAGGGATTGCACCAAGATGCTGGAGGTGGAAATGAGAACACACGGGAAACACATATTAACAAATTATTCTTCAACAACAAAATGGGAAACCAGTGATCCTCAAGCACTGGAACACATCTTTTTTCTTCTTTACACTCTAAACTAGGTACGAACAGACCCCAGACTTATGGAATCTTTAGAAGTTGGTGTTTTATTAGAAACGAAGTTGGGTACAAAATAGTCCATAGGAGTGAACTGGTGGCATTCATCTGTCTCGGGAAAGAATGGAGGAGTGCGCCTCTGGGGGTGACGTCAAACTGTTGGGAGAGTTGTAGCACTCCAAATTAAGTAACAGTGTGTCTCTGAGCACAGAGTGGCTGGGGAAACCCAGCCAGATGGGCAGAGGTATAAATAATAAATTATTATTATATTATGTTCAGCTCAGGAGTTGTTTTAATATCAACTGAGTTCACAGTCCTTTCACACAAAAATCCACTCCTAATTTCCCCCTGGGAGGGATGGGGGAGAAAGAAGAGCTTAGCTTAGAATCCAGAAATTCAGCAATCTAATTAGAAATTGAGAATCAAATATTCCTCCATATTTAATGTAGAGAGCACCCCTAATCTTACCTCTGCCCATGGCATACAGTGTGACCCAGGCATTTGTGTAAATGAAGGGTTAACTTTATTTTACAATCTTTCATCCTTACTAGAACATGTAATGCCTAAACTTCATCTAAACATTGCCTATTCCAATAAGGAGGAGATTTAACTATCCAACTGTAAACAGTTTTAAGTGTATAGGTTTGCAACATAAACTCAATTATTCCAGAGTATTGCTTGAGGGATCTATGCAATTATTTTGAATTAAGGAGGCTGAGGAAGCGAGCCCTGTCCAAGTTAGAAAATCTGGTCTGACAGGTTAAATTTATCACTTTAACATTTCCAACCCTTTCCATTTAATGAAGTGATTTTATTACATGGGCTTACCCTTCCATGAAACCAGTCTTCACAAACTATGCACTGGATCATTTCATCTGGAATCTAAAAATAGAGCCAAAATATTACAAAATTATCTTCGTCAGGCTACCTTTGAAGATGGTTCAACGAGTGCAAAATGGTGCTGTAATTTGCTTATTGAGAAGCTTGAGATAGCAATCTCCTCAATCACCTATATTAAAACATCTGCCCTGCCTGCAGATTCATTTCCATGGTTTTAACTTTTAAAGCCTTAAATTGTTAGGGTCCCAATTACCTTAGGGGACACTACCATCACTACATTTTCTAATACAGTGGTACCTCGGGTTACAGACGCTTCAGGTTACAGGCTCCACTAACCCAGAAATAGTACCTCGGTTTAAGAACTTTGCTTCAGGATGAGAACAGAAATCGCGCAGTGGCAGCACAGCGGCAGCAGAAGGCCCCATTAGCTAAAGTGGTATGTCAGGTTAAGAACAGTTTCAGGTTAAGAACGGACCTCCAGAACGAATCAAGTTCTTAACCCGAGGTACCACTGTAGTGAACTCCATAATTTAACTAAACACCGTGTGAGTAATACTTATTCTGTCTGTTTTCAATCTTCCAACATTTAGCTATAATGGATGGCTCCAAGTTCCAACATTATGAAAAGTCAATTTGGCACTGGGTAAGCCTAGAGAACACGATGAAATTCCCTGCATAAAAAATACCCTGATGTTGCCAGTTTGTGCAATTTCTTGCGTCATGGCACATGATCAGTAGCACTGTACATATTGCGGAGCTTTATTTTCCACCAACTACCTCTGACAAACATCTCTTTTTGCTTATTTTAAAACATAGTAAAGTTACTAAAACTTACTAGAACTGCACGCATATAAAAATATTTGCATGTACAAGACGTCAGCATCTTACCTCATCATCAGGATCTGGGTAAGGTCTTTTACAAACACAATATAATCCAAAGAAGTTATCGTTATATTTATTTGCTGGATTCACCATTGCCTTCTCCTAGAAATAAGTTAGGACATATGTCTTAAACAAAATACAAGAGGAAAACAAATACTCTAGAAATAAAAACCGTTAAATTATGGTGTGTATCTTACTTTTAGCCATCCCAGAAAGCTAAACTTTGCTATTATGTCCAGGCATATTAAATGCATATCACATGTCCCTTATTGAATCTCACTTCAAGCCTGAAAAATTTATATACTCTATAAACCTTTGAGATTTTGGAAGGGAAAGAAATTGAGGTAATCAGAAGAGAAAGAGGATGAACTGTTTTTTTCCTTGAAGGCAGAGTCAAATAAAAGAAAAAGAATAGAGTTCCCTCAATTGAAGTTAATGGAGACTCAATGTGCCCATCTGACTCAGATGCCATCTCTGGATTGCAAGCTGTGTCCTACATTAAAAAGCACACTCATATTTCTCCAAGTACTTGAGTCCAGCAGGTTAATTCCAAGTTTCCAAGTTTTATTGCGGCAAAAGCCAGTAACACTAAACACCATAAGATCAGACAAAAGGAAATCAACAATGACATCAGAAAAGAGAAAAGAAGAAAAAAGGATTACATAAAAGAACTTCGCAGTGTGTCATTCAACAGTGGGGATTTACGCTTCCTGATTACTAAAGTGCAAAATTTGGCCACCTCATATGATATTGAGCTTGAGGAATCTTCCAGAAGGTATTTTCGTAGAGTTTCGGGGGAGGATTCCAAATAATGTTGTAGGGGTATAAATTTTGATAAAAGCGGCAAGATAAGTTGAACTCGTTCTTCACTATAAAATTTGCAAAATAGAAGGATGTGAGTGACAGATTCTACCTTATTGGACATACAGGGGCAGAGACGCGCATGCATTGGTACCCGCGTGAATTTGCCGTACAGCACTGCTGAGGGCATTGTCTCAAAGCGGGCTCTAGAGAAAGCCCATCTATAAGCTTCGTTAGTGATGTTGGTTAAGTAAGGGGCAGCTGCAAAATTAGGCCAAGTTTTTAAACATCTATACGTCTCTGGGAGTAGGGCGTCTTCCTGTTGTAATTCGACATCGTAAAGTCTCTGAGTGATAATTGCTTTTGCCTTATTCAGAGTTCCAATAAAAAGATTTTCAGGGTTTAGGCCAATTTGTTTGATCTTATTAGTTATTTGCATAAGCCAAGGAGGATAGGGAACTGCGGCCAGGTAGCAAGGTAACAGGCCCTTAGGATTGTAATGGATTTTCAGCCAGAGGGATATTGCTTGCTCCCAGACTTTTAATTCCACTCTGGGCAGTCCTGCCTCTTGCCTTAAGACTGCATTAGGTGTACACCTTGGGGTAGCAAATAATGATCTTAAGAATTTTGATTGTACTGTTTCAAGGGTCTTAAGGTTGGCAGAGGGGCTAATTTGAGAACCATACAGGAGTTGAGCTAAGGATTTTGCCTGAAAAACTTTTAGGGCCATCGGGAGAAAACCAGCTCCTTTCCTTCTGAATAATCTGAGGATGGCATTTGCACTTCTTCCTCCAGCAGGTTAATAAAAAGCACATTAATATCATGTTTACAGACAACAGTGTACACACTAGGGATGGGCGATATTTGATTTTTAACATCACAATATATCACCAGCTAAATATCACTGTATCTCAATATATCCCAACATATATTGGCGATGGAGGAGGACCTTGTTGGAAAATGGTTCCGCCCAACCTCCCTGCAGCAGCGGAGGGTGCGCCACGCTTCCCCACAGCAGCCAAGGGCCTTGACGAGACTCCCTGCTGCGGTGGAGGGCCTTAAAATGTAAAGTAGTAGTAGTTTTAATAAAAATATTAAATACACTTCCATATAATTTTCAACTAATTCAAGTGATTTACTACTCAGGTTGAATCTGCTACCCCACTCAGAGGTCTAAGTGGAATCTATGCATGTGTAAGCCTCACAGAGTTCAACTGAACTTACTTCTACTTTCCTGGGAGTAAGCCTCATTGAATTCAGTAGGGCTTACTTGTGAGTAGACACACATGAGCTTGCACTAGTTACTGAAAAACACCCTCCCCATCATTCTCCCATTTCAGCACAAGGCAGCCAGCTAAATCTTCTCCCCTCCATCCCCACCCCCCACACAGAAGGAAATCCTCAAAAGCTCTCATCCCACCAATCTCTTTTTATCAATGGGAGGGAGGGCAAGCAAGCAAAAAGACAGTTTCCTTTAAATAAAAAAAAAACCCTTCCTTTTTGATATGGAGGAAAGTTATTTAAGGGGGAACCAACAACATAAACACCACTAAAAAATAAAAATGAAAACTCTTCCCGGGGGGGGGGGGGAGGGAATGTGAGGAAAAAAGATGTGCTTTCTAGTTTTGTTTACTTTCTTTTATTTTGCAGCTGGATCTTTGATTGCTGGATCTTCATTGTCTAGCCATAGGTGGTCCCTCCTAAATTGTTGGCAGGCTCTGCATAATTAGCTGAGCCCTAAGTGGAAAGACCTGGGTGGAGCTGTGGGTTAAACCACTGTGCCACATGGGCTTGCCAATTGAAATGTCAGCAGTTCGAATCCCCGCGACGGGGTGAGCTCCCATTGTTCAGTCCCAGCTCCTGCCAACCTAGCAATTCGAAAGCACGCAGTGCAAGGATAAATAGGTACCGCTCTTGCGGGAAGGTAAATGGTGTTTCCATGCACTGCTCTGGTTTCGCCAGAAGCGGCTTAGTCATGCTGGCCACATGACCCAGAAAAACTGTCTGTGGAAGCGGACAAACGCTGGCTCCTTCGGCCTGTAAAGCGAGATGAGCACCGCAACCCCAGAGTTGTTCGCAACTAAACTTAATTGTCAGAGGTCCCTTTACCTTTAAGTGGAAAGATACCTGTGAAGATGAAAGAGTTTGCTGGTTTGTGTGAGGGCTTATCATCATTTAGGAGGGAGGAGGGAGAGAGCAAACAAAGCTGAAGAGTTGGTGCCAGCAAATTATCTGCAAAGTATCTGTAAAGTATCTGTTCAGCTGAGCTACCCCCTGGGAAGCTGTTAAGTCTCCACCTTTTGTTCACCAGTATATTGCATTGTTGAAACACATATCACAATGTTATTTCAATACACTATATTCAAGAATATGGCGATTTATAGCACAGCCCTAGTAGGCACCATTTTTATAAGCCAGCAAATGAAATCTGCATTTCCATGCAGAGTCAATCCAGATGTGAAGGGGCATCTGGATGTGGGTCCACATCTGCAATGAACTGACCCATGAAGGTCACTAGACACTAAATAAAGCTAGCCTGGGCTAACAGCTATTAAGAACTTTGCAAAATTCATTTCAATCTCACTTTTGAAATGCATGTTTGTGAGAGGGAGGAGAAAAGAAATTACAAGTAAAAGTTCTCACACTAAAGAAACAAGAGTTTAGCTACAATTACACTCCAAAAAGGAAACAGAATTATACTTACTGGAAATAGTTTGCATTGCAAATTTTTGAATTTGCTGTTTCCACAATCACAGCGGAAGTTTCTAAGAGGAGAAAAAGAGCCAGAGTTCCGACAGGGCTTTTTTTAGTTTTAGGAACATCAGTTATATCTCAGGAAAGTTAACTGTATTAATAAATGGATGAAAAATCCCTACTTCTGACCAGGATCATTCAACCACACCCAAAAAGGTTTTTATCAAAGCAGACATTTGATTTACAAATTTGATGATTATTATACTATCATGAACAAGAACATGTCATTTTGGTGAGCCCATAGCACTACTTATTTTGGTTGTCTCATTGGAGGCTAATAAACAAACAGCTGCAGCCAAAGGTTTTTCTTTTAAACCTAACATATCCAATAGTTTTCTATGTCTGCTAAACCTCAGTAACATTTTTCTCGCAGTTACAATCCTGAGTTTCAAAGCATTCTTGTATACACTGGCAGAGGAAGAGGAGTGTGGGGGAGCGCACTGCCTCCGACAGCACGATCCCGGTGGGGTGCCATCGCAGCTGCCCCCCCCCACCCGTGCTGGACGCCATGCCCCCACAGGTGGCATGCCATGCCCCCAGGACACGCCCCAGCCATGCCCCCACCTGCTCTCCGCCACTGATTGTATAAAAGAGTTACAGTGGCAACAAAATGGCAATTCTAGTTTAATAATAATAATAAATTTTATTTATACCCTGCCCTCCCCAGCCAAGACCGGGCTCAGGGCGGCTAACAACCAATAATAAAAACAAGTTGATTGAAATACAACTTAAAAACAAGATTAAAATAATTAAAACATTAAAATGCAGCCTGCATTTAGTTTAGCTGCATTAATGTTGTACAGTAGAGGAAACAAATTTGATTTTCGGTATTACTATTGCTGGCAACCCTGAGATCACTGGATGGAATAACTGATTTTAGAAGGTTTTAACTGTAACTGTTTTTTTAAAAAAATTAAACTGATTTATAATGTTCTTAAAACTGTAGATCTGTTTTTAAAACTGTAGATCTGTTTGTCACCCTGGGCTCCTTCAGGGTGTGGGATATAAATTCAATCAATCAATCAATCAATCAATCAATTAATGTTACCTTTTTGTATACAGCTCAAATAACTTGTGGGTGCCATGACATTCATAACTGCATGCTAGACAGATCCCTGCTGGTTCTTCTCCTGGCGGCGTGCACGTACTGCAGGCATACAAGGCTTGCCTCTTTACAGCTCCCTGGAAAAGAGACAGCAGCATAAAAATGGAGATGTTGGGGAATGCCAGTCTGGGAATTTGAATTTGAACAAAATTGAATTCTGTGTACAGAAACCAAATCCAGCTTTCATTTTCAAAGGAGATTCCATAATGGCTCCCATGTTCTCAAGCAGCTGTATCCTACAACTTAGGACTGATTATTTCAGATTCAGCCAATAATATGTGTCCACATTAGAAATTTCACTTAGGCAGCTAAAATAACTGGCAGCCAGAAAATGCTGTATACTCCATGCCAAGTTTGTTTCTGAAAAGGGAACAAAAGGACCAGGGTGTTACATGGTGTTGTATAAGTGCACTGCAGTATAAATAAGCTTCCAAATAATCCCATATTTTCATTATCTAGATAACAAGCTACTGGTGGGAGGGGGAAGTCAGACAAAATAAGAGGAAAGGGACAAAATTGCCCTTGCCTAATCAACAGTAGGAGGCAACCATCATTCACTGCTGTTTTACACAATTCTTCCTTGTTTCACAGGCAATGTATAAGTAGTGTATTTTGATATTTCAGGGTTTTCTTCCCTAATGAACAAGGTATATAAAGAGTACCATGTACAGATGAGGATCGCTGTCCAGTGTATTTCTGTACCCCTTAGGTGTATAAACCTTGTTGTTGTTTAGTCTTTTAGTTGTGTCTGACTCTTCATGACCCCATGGACCAGAGCACGCCAGGCATGAACCTTAGTCTAAATCTTAAGTCTATGAACCTTAGTCTAAAGCTATCCCAGTTTATTTTCAAACATACCAAGACACCCACACACCCTCCTCCTTGCTTCAGCTATTGCAAGACGGCTTGAGGTTACTGCAAGATACTACCAAGATATGTGACGCCTAACTTTTTTCCAGGAGCATGCCAATATGAGGAAAAACAAGAGATGCAGCCAGATGATCAACAAGCTTCAGAATGATCATCACTGGCCAGAATACACTCCTGGAGCAGTGAGAACGGAGTTACTTCAAAATTGTAGCAAAAAGGGAGCAGGCAAAAGGGGGCATTTGTGCGCGCAACCCTAGAGTCGGTCACGACTAGCCCTGTCGGGCAGGGGTACCTTTACCTTTATTGTAATCTTTTAGAAGACATTAGTAAGATTCCAGTGACCATTCCATGCCCTTCATTTCGTTTAACCACAAGTCTGATCACCATGGGACCACAAGAACAAACCAAAGTATGGAGAAAAGATCCCCCGCAATTGGTTGCCCTGCAAGAAACTATTGCTCCACAAGACCTTTTTTCGGGTGTAAAAGCCTAGCTACCTTTTCTATATACACTCTTTGACTTTATAATCCAAGCACATCTGTTAACAGAGTCCTATCCCACCCACCTTTCCAAACAGGGTTTTAAAAAGAACAAGCAAAACTAACAAAAGCACGAGGTCAGCTGAAGAGAAAAACACCAAGACATTCGGTAGCTGCTGAATGGAGCTCGGCCGCCGTGTTGCCATCTTGTTGACCACTGCGGATGCGTTCCTACGGATGGCTTTTTAAAAATTGCATTATAGGGTTTACGTTGCACTTGCGAGGCTCTTGTTTATTGTTTGTCAGCCACTTTGGGATCCATTTGAGCGGAAAGTCCATGAACCTTTAGTAGGCTGAGCAGAGTGGCTGGGGAAACCCAGCCAGATGGGCGGAGTATAAGCAATAAAATAAATAATAATAATAATAATAATAATATGATGATGATGACGACGATGGAGCGGGGTTACTTCAAATAATAACTAACGAAATAAAGAGGAGCGGGCATTCCTCTTTCCTTCTGCCCCCGCTTCCCCTCGCCCCCCAACCACCTCAGCCGCCCCCCCCAGCCCCTCCGGGGCCGCAAAGGGAAGACCCACCTGGCGGGGCCCCGCCCCTCTCTCCTCGCCCCCGCGGGGCTCACCTGAGAGTAGCTGCAGCGCTCGTGGTCGCTCCCGCCCAGCACGGCGCGCGCCTCCTTCTCGAGCTCCTCGCTCTCGGCCAGCACCTCGGCTAGCGACACCACGGGCTCCTCCGCGCTCCTCTCGCCTTCTTCGCCCTCGTCGCCTGGTAGGCCGGCGCCAGACGCCGCCGCCTCTTTCTCCATCCTCAACTAACGCACGCAGCTCCCTTTCCCTCCCTGGTCGGTGAAGGGGAGGAGGAGGGGGAGGAAAAGGCGGGAAAACGCCAAACCGCCACCAGAGAGCGCCCGGCGCACGCCGGAAGCGGAAAGCGAGGGGTCCGCTGTCCTGCGCCGCCGCCACCCAGACGCTACGAGATAAAAGGCGCTCGGTGGGGAGGAGCAGGAAGGAGAAGTAGGGCGTGGGGGGGGGAGGGAGGTTCACGCGACGCCAACGAGGCCCACGTGAGCTCCGGAAGCCAATCACAAAAGGGGGAGGAGACGAAGGCGGGAGGAGAAGACAATGAAACGGGCTCGTAAGCCGTTGAGTGAGGCGCGTGCGCCGGGTAGGCGGGGCCAGAGTGGCGGTTGGAAAAGCCGCCGCCTCGGTTAGGGATTGGCTGCTTGTTTCCAGGGCGGGGGAAAGGCAGAGGGGAAGCGGAGGATGGAGTTGCGGGCGGAATTGACGGGCCGCGACGGGCTGAAGCGGCCGCTGAGGGTCCGTTGCGAGCCGCCGGGAGAGCTGCGGGGCCTGCTCAGCGGCCTAGCTCAGCTGCGGGAACAGGTCTCCACGCTGCTTGGTCCCCTGGTGCAACAGGAGAGCGGCGCCGGCGACCGAGCCGGGCCTGGAGGTGAGGAGGCCCCGGACTCGGCCACGAGTTCCCGCCTCGCCCGAGAGGAGAGGAAAGAGGCCTCGTCCTGCTTCCTAGCAACCAAGAGCCCCTTTGGGTATTTGGAAATCAGCAGCAGGTGGAGCCTCCTCAGATGCCGCAACAAAGCCTTTCGGTTCATATTTTGGCTGTTTTGAATTTACTGACATGTCTCCATGTTTGTATTTGTATATTTGTCCTCTGTTTTGAATGTCTGGGCACAGCTCGTTGTGGAAAAGAGGCATATAAATAAAATCGGTGAAAGGGCAATGGGTTGGTTGGAGCGTGGTGCTGATAACGCCAAGGTTGCAGGTTCAGGGCCTGTAATGGGACAGCTGCATATTCCTGGGTTGCAGGCGGTTGGACGAGATGATCCTCAGGGTCCCTTCCAACTCTACAATTCTATGACTTTGTGAAATCAAAAAAATAAAAATGTAGAATAGGCATAATTAGCTAATTTACATTGATGTCTCTGGGTTTACCCTGAGCTTTAAGTTCAATACCATTTGAGAATTCCAATAGTCTATACCACTTTATTCTCAACATGTAATTCTGCATGTGCAGACCAGGTCTATGCTAATATACCTCTTGTATGATCTGGTGAGGACCTAAAGCTTTGGACTAGTTACCATAGTCTCAGAAAACTGTCTTATCAGTGGGGTTGATCAGAGTTGTAGTCCAATATCTGGTAGGCCACACAAGTTTCCCATCCATTGTATACGAACACTTTGCATATACATTTCTAATTCTTGAACATGCCTCTTGCAAAAGTACACTCAAATTCTAGTATCTCTTGACTTATTATACCCAGTTCAAGCAACACCAAAATAAAAAAATAAAAAAATTGAAAATCATAGAACTGTAGAGTTGCATGGGGCTACAAAGCTCATCTAGTCCAGCCCCCTGCAATGCAGGAATCTTACACCCAATGTGGGGCTCAAACCCACAACCATGGGACTAAGCCTCGTGCTCTACCAACTGAGCTACCCAGCCTCATAAAATGTTAAACTCAGCAAATGGAATGAGAAGTTAAGTGTAGGCATTCATGGGGAAATAGTTTAGCTATCTTAGCAGATTTCATATGAAATCTTTTTCTTTTAGGTGATTATGATGATGAACAGGATGATGATGATGATGAAGAAGAAGAAAATCATGTCATTGCCAAAGCATGTGCTGACGGACCACCATTAAAACGAATAAAAACACAGTCCTGATGAAAACTACAAACATTTTTCTACTGAACTTGAGTTTAATCATATACACACTTTCCCTCTGGGAAAATTTCTGGGATGTTTTGTTAAAACAGTCCTGATGAAAACTGCAGGTTTTTTTCTACGGAATTTGAGTTTTCTTTTCTAGACACTTTCCTCCCGAGGAAACTTCTGGGCTACTTTTTAAACTAGAAATGCACTGTCCTTTTTATTATTTACCGTTACCACAAATCAAAAGGGAAGCTCATTTGTGGAGTATTATGTGAAATACTGAAGCAACCAAGTAAAAGACCATGTATATAAGAAAGAATGATCTCCCTTCTCTGAGGGGAAAGGGCCAGTAGTGGTATTGAAATAAATTAGAAAGAGTTGTTTATTTTCATGACTTTCTTCATAAATAAACTGGGAGTAGAAAGTAAGGAAGTAATAGAGGGGAAAGATTGTTAAAAGAGAAAGAAGTGAATGTAAAAGGAGCAGGCAGGAGGAATGGAAGTAATGACACTTCGGAACAGGAAGCGGAAACAAGGTATGACCATGAAAGAAGAACGGGAGAAGAAATTATGAGTAAAAAATACTTTGCGATATATGGGGTGGAAAAGGGGAAAATAGAAAAGAGCCTCTTCTATTTTAAGTCACTTAGAGCAAATTCTTCCTGAAATGGGGAAGCTGAATCACAGTATTTCCAGTAGCTGCACTTAGCTTGAGAAAAGTTGAACTATAGAATTCATTTCCAGTAGGAAACTGCTGTAGCAAAGAATCTAGCAATTTCCCAAGATGGATTAGATACCAGTAGAAAATGGTGTCCACAATTGCCAGCTGATTGCGCTAAACTGCCTGCATGTGGTTATGTATATCCTAATCCTCTCATTAGAGTGAAAAAAAAATTAATACTTCTTAATTCTAGTGATGTCAAAAGTGATGCCAACTAAGATCGATCTCTGAATGCTTTCTGAAAAAGTATTCAGTGGAGGGTGAAAAGACAAGCAAGATGGTACATGTGTAATAGTCAACAGGCTTATATGACTGATTCTGTCCCTGCACCTCCATTTTGACAGCTTTGTTTAGGAAAGTTTTTAATGTTTGATGATTTATCGTGTTTGTTTGGAGCTGCCCAGAGAGGAAGCCTAGCCATATGGGCAGGGTATAAATTATTATTATTATTATTATTATTATTATTATTATTATTATTATTATTATTTGTCACTGATGGACCTCAGTAATTGTCACCTTTTAATTGAACCCTGGGAGTAGAGAGTTTTGAGAGCCTCCTGTCTTAAGGACAACTAATGTGACATTTGTCTATGGCATTACCTAAAAATGAAAGACCATGAGAATTTTACATTTCAATAATACTTTAAGTTCTTTCTTTCTTTCTTAAAAATAAATAAATTAAGTATCCCTTTAAAAGAGCCTGGGGCAGAACAATAACTCAAAAGTAATTCAAACAAATGTATCAAAGACTACACTTGTAATCTATGACTAAATCAAATACATTTAAATATGTTTCCCATGTTAATAAACAGTTGGAGACAAAGAAAATGTGCCTGGGCGTGTGCATCAAGCATTCACAATACAACAAAGTAGAATATATCATGAACTGTGTTCGTTTATATGCTGTCAAAGTGTTTACTTTCCATGACATGCATTAAAACTGCTGTCACTCAGATGCAATGCTAGCTACTGTTTAGTATTACACAACTATGCTTCATGCCAGTCACCTTCCTCTCTGGAAGATGAGATTAAATGGTTTTCCTTCTGTTTCTATACAACACTTTAACATTATTTCTGAACCTAGGCAAAGCTATGGTTTACAGAAAGAAGCCAACTTCAACCTGGCTTATAAAATCTTATTTCAATGAACCATAATTAAAATCAATCAGAGTGCAGGGTTTGGACATAACCTTATATTGGGGTGCCAATCATTTTGGACCAGTATGCAAGTGCTGCGGGTGCCAGTCTCAAAATGGCTGCCATGGGGTCATGCTACTCCCCGCATCCTGGCCAAATTCACGCTTGCTGTGGGAAGTCAACTGTGTCATGCTGGTCCTCATTGTGAAGAACACACAATACTGATTCCACACAAACACCATGATTTTGTTGCTATCTAGTAAACAGGAAGTCTTCCCCAGTACCAAGAAAAATATCCAAAATGGACACAGCATGCTTGATCATTCCCCCATCCCAAAAATTCCCAAAAGCCCCTCCACAGGTTAAGAAAGCACCTATCAGTTAAGAAAAAACCCTTTCCCCTCAAAACACATGGATCACCAGCCTGGCACCCATACATATAAACAGACAAATTATGTATAAAAGCATGTCAATTGTTTATGCTCCTTGGTAGCATAAAGGCTCTATTGAGTTGTAGCAACCAATTAGTTGTCTAACTGGCACTGGTTGTCTAACAAGGCACTGGCTTGTAACCAAGAAAGTAATGATTTGGTGCAGTTCAAAAGAATCTGGACAGTAATTTATAAGACTCTTGTGTGAATGTTCCAGCAAGGGATTTGTTTTTGCGTTGACAAGGAAAAAAAGTTGGCTCAAACAGGCCAAGGGGTGGACTTCGCTTTCCTCCTGCCTGGCTCCAGGGACGTCTAGCTAATAAGGGAATCTGTTCTGGGAGAGAATTAACCTACCATTCCCAAGTGTTTCTCACAGTTCAGATTATATAGGTTGGGTGGCTTAGTTTTATTCAGTGTAGAAATAAAATAACTTCAGTGAAGAAGTGATATATAAATAGCTCAAATACTAGTCTTCAAATCCATCACAAAAGCTGTCAAGAATCTGCAGTGGATGATAGAGGTAGCACTGGTCAGTGTTAATGCAAAGGTTGCTTAAATTAAAGCTGAGCTTCCAGTTGCCTTGCAGTCACACCTTGTTTCTAAGAGGCATGAGTGCTTCCATTTGGGCTATTGGGGATTTCTTATGTCTCAGTGAAGTAGCAACCAAGTTTATTAGATGCTGGGGCATGGATTTTCTCACCAGACTACTGTATGTTCCATAAAACAAGTATGACTGCCATGTTCAGTAAGCCAATAACAAGATTAAACAGATTCAGATGGCCCACCTGACAAAACAGCACTCATTTGACACAGTCCATGTTCATGGATGGTATTACTAGCATGTAGGTGCTATAACAAAGATGAAGCAAGAACCTTTTAAAAGTTATGCCTGTGATGAACTGGCTGCTGCATATGGGAGTTGTATTTAATGGAACAATTTTTACAAGCACACTTATAGTGACTGCAGGCTTAATTTTCTAACTGCTCTACTATTCAGAGGAGCTGGTTTCATGTGAAATGTATGAAGCAGCAATATTAAAGGGCAAAGTCCACAGAAATGAAAACATTGTTCCCGTTACATCCAAATCAGGTCCACATGAAATCCAATTTAGAAAACACTTTTCCTTGGAAATCCTTAGCGTCACATATCGCTCTAATAAATACCAGCCAGAAAATGCCATACATTTCTGACTGCAATGAGTTGCACTGCATATAAACTCTTCTATATACTAACCTAATTTTTCCCTAAAATTGTGGAAAATGTGGGGAATGTGCCTGACTAGGTCCACAAATTCAAAACCCTTCATTCTTGCTTACTTGAATGGCTACCTGGCTACACTGAACTTTAGGTACACAATTGATCCAAGCAGCCACAATGGATGCAACAGAGATATACAGCCATCCAATATTTCCCTGTTCAGCTGTAGACAGAAGAATTTGATCTGCCTGGACAGCCAAAAAGAAGATTTTACTAGTGAACTGTGCATATATATATATATAATGGGTGAGTAGCCAGGGAGGTTGCAAATGTCTTTCTACTAATCTGTGAGAAGTCATGAAATTTAAAAAGGCAAAGGATTTTTTTCCACTGCTTTTTTCCCCCACTGCTTTTTTTTTTCATTATGCCATTACTAGTGATTTTGTAGCAAGGAGCATGCCATGCAGAGAAAGTAGAACACTTTTATGGCAGTCATTAAATTAGTCAAGCAAATAAAGCGCTTGGACTTAGCAGGGCTAACATCTCTTGGGACTTGTTGCTAGTAACATACTCATATTTATACCAAAGGAAATGAATAACCTTCTCTGGTTTGATAGAAACCAGGCCACAGGAGGATGCTAACGTACATCATCTCAGTTGCAGTTACCGTATTTTTCGCCCTATAGGACGCACTTTTTCCCCTCCAAAAATGAAGGGGAAATCTGGGTGCGTCCTATGGGGCGAATGCAGGCTTCGCGGACCTCTCCGCTAGCAGCAGGAGCGCTCCCGCTGCTGGCGGAGAGGTGCCTGCATGCTGAAGCCTGCGCGCGCTGAGCTCAGCGCGTCCAGGCTTCGCGGACCTCTCCGCTAGCAGCGGGAGCGCTCCCGCTGCTGGCGGAGAGATGCCTGCATGCGGAAGCCTGCGCGCGCTGAGCTCAGCGCGTCCAGGCTTCGCGGACCTCTCCGCTAGCAGCGGGAGCGCTCCCGCTGCTGGCGGAGAGGTGCCTGCATGCGGAAGCCTGCGCGCGCTGAGCTCAGCGCGTCCAGGCTTCGCGGACCTCTCCGCTAGCAGCAGGAGCGCTCCCGCTGCTGGCGGAGAGGTGCCTGCATGCGGAAGCCTGCGCGCGCTGAGCTCAGCGCGTCCAGGCTTCGCGGACCTCTCCGCTAGCAGCGGGAGCCAGCACTGGGCTCCCACGGCTTGCAGAGAGCTGCCTGTTTGGGGGCTGGGGTCGGGGGAAGCTCGGGCTTCCCCAACCCCGCGCCTGGGGGGGAAATAATTTTTTTCCTTTATTTCCCCCCCAAAAAACTAGGTGCGCCTTATGGGACGGTGCGTCCTATAGGGCGAAAAATACGGTAACTGCATTTCCCCTCAGATGCCATGCAATTAGAAGGACAACTGGTATATCTGAAGTACTTTACTAGAAAGGGGGGGGGGGGAGAGAGAGAGAGACTTAGATCATGCAGATATCTATACTCACATTGAGCAAATAATGTAGATAAAACGGCTCCTGCTGAAACATTTACATTATAAAACTTTCTGTATTAGCAAATACTGAGGATTTTCTACTTGGTAAATTGGTGTTGCTTTCTGGGTTTATTACTGTGGTTTGGGTGTTGGTTTTAATGTTTGGTGGCTGTTTTAATGGATAGAGCAATGTTCATAATAGAATGAACACTGAATTACTATGTTTTAATTGCTGAGCGCTGCTGGAAGGAAAATGCAGTGAGTGCCATAATTTCCTAACACATGAACAGCAACTAATTGTCAGTTCACATGCATTTTAAAGCAAAACTGAGAGCGGCTCTCTCTGTCTCTTTCCCCTCTCACACACAGCCTTCATATTTGACATATAGCACATGTTGCATTTTTGTTCCCATATATGGAAAATTAGTTTCTGAAGAACTGGCCTAACAACTTACACTGAACTGGAAGTCAAAAAAACAATAAATGAACAAAGGGCTCATTTTCTTTTAGTCATGTGTGTGAACGAAGCCCTGTTTTATTGAGTGCAACATTATTTAAGGAAAAAGCACAATATCTTAAATGCGAGTTTATGATCATTCCAAAATTTACACATTATAACAAAGGAAAAGTCTGTTTTCACTGATCCTCCTCCTGAGGGAAGCTTGAAGATAAAAGGGGGGGGTGCACAGTGAAATAAGGTTTCAAATAGGTTTTCTCCACAAAAACTTCAGGAGTGTAGAAATTCTGCATTATAAGGCAAATATGAAGAATGACATCCTCGAGTCTCAAAGAAAGCTCAGTTATTCCACCAAATAGAATGCACCCATACTCAAAGTCAACTTATTCAAAAAATAGGTTGATGCTCTATTCAGTAGTTAACGTGGAGAAAAAGAATTTCACATTCCATTTGTATGTTCAACTGATGCAGCCAAGATCCTTCAGGTTATCTAAAAGCGTTCATCGGGAAACGCAGATGGGTTTAAGTGTCAATCAGTTGCAATCTGCTAATTTGGTTGGAGGCCTTCGCAAATGTTTGGTGACGATTGCAAACGACAGCCAGGCAAATCGGAATAATACAGTAGCCCACCGTTTTGGGATCAGCTCTTGTACAGGAATAAAGGAACAGGAACATTTGTAAATAAGGGATCAAGAAGATAATAGTCCACAGCCAAAAGGGTACGGACAGCAGCCGTGTTTTTAAGGAGTGCATCCAGGTCGTTTCTTCTCTCAGTTTTTCAGGAGGTTGCTGGATGTGCTCCAGTGCTAGTCTGTTGTAAGTCTCATTGATTTCAAAGACATAGTAAAATGCTGCCGCACTTGCTATTAAGTATAATCCCACACCAATCCATCCCATCCTCTGACGGAAGTTCATCATTCTCCATGCTCTGAACCTTAAAAAAAGGAAAAAGATAATCAAAGCACTTAAAGAAATATCAGCTTGTCATGTTACAGGATACGATTTTCTAAGTGCAGCTGAAGTGTTACTGGGCAAATGCTGTTTCTGCCCCCCCCCCCCAATCTCCCAGTAGATGTCAGTAGGAAATGTAATGTGCAAAATGCTAAAGACAGGGTGTTAAATTTTCAGCAGAAGTGAAAGAGATGATGAGATGGTTGGTTTTGAAGACTGATCCCAAGTGGATGTAAGCTGCAATCTTCAAAGATTTATTCTACAGTGCAGCCAATTTAATTTTACTTATTAATCAGGTTTTTATCCCGCCATTTTAGGCTACATTATTCCCCAACATTCCAGTTTAATCAAGGGGGCTGGGTGTGCGAGATGGTAAGTGGGTGATGGCCCCCTCCCTCAATAGATAAAGCCGGGGTTTAGAGGAGAGAGGTTAGGGAGGGTATTGTGGCAGAGAAGTAAAGAAGCTGGAAAGCCAGAGAGGCAGAGCAATGATTGGTTTCTGTTCAAAAGCAGGGTTGCGGCTATGGGAGAAGCAAGACCCTCTTAGGGTGCTGAAGCTGCGGACCCCTCCATCGTAGGCTCAGGCTATGTATATGTGTAAATAAACCATATATCATAAAGACAACACAGTCTCCACTGTGCCTCATTTCCAAAAGGAAACACAAACCGCAGGTACGTGCCTCAAAATGATGGAATCTTGCACCACTCAGAGATTGGGGTGGCATGCAAAAATATGAAGCACTGTTGGCATTGGCCAGCAGTGGTTCTCCAGGATTTCAGGAAGAAACTTCTCCAAGCCCTACCTAGAAATGCTGGAACTGAACCTGGAACTGACTGCATGCAGATTAGATGCCCTGCCCCTGACCTAAGCCCCTCCCCAAAAACCTGAGAGTTACCAGGCAACCACAGACTTGACAGTTTCAGTAGCACTGTTCACTCTTTACCAAGTGGGAAAGGGAGTAAGAATTGGTGTAGGCGTCCTTTGAGAAAACCGAGTGGGAAGCAAAAGTCTGTGTACAGAGGTTGCGACACTGGCCCTCCGGCCTAGACAGTTAACACAAGTAGGGAGGAGCTAGGAGAGATGTGAAGACCAAGGGGAAAGCCATGCCCCCACCCCACTCCCATTTTTTCCCGGTTTTCCTCTGGGCCTTCACACCTCTGGGAACTTGGAGCCTAAACTTATGCACCTTGCTCTGATGGAGTGGGGCGGATAAGACCATGTACGAGAGTGTGTGCTCCCTTTTGAAGAGTACCATAGACACTGCAGCTGTATTCCTTAACTGTCACTTTATGAGAGTTGCATAAATCTCAAAGTTGTATAAATATCACTTATGAGATTTAAAACTGGCTTACATGGCTTTCAGTAAACATCTGCAGTCAAGAGCATGCACCCCTCCAAAAAATCCCTGTACATCAGGGATGGGGAACCACGTGCCCCTTAGGACCTTATTAACTGGCCCTTGGAAGTCTCCCCGATCAAATATACCCTCTGTATTCCTAAGCCACACCCTCCTCGAGTGTTTGGCATGGCTGGAATGTGTCCTCCTACTGCTTCTTGTTTCTCTGGATAGAGGAGGGGCATGTGTGCAAGGACAAAGAAACTGGCTTTCCACTCAAGAGTTAAGATTTACTTTTTTTTGCTCTGCTCACTTTTACTTTTGGGTTTGCCCGCCACTGGCATGTGGCCCTTGAAAGGTTGCCCAGAAGGAAATGTGGTCCTTGGGCTGCAAAAGGTTCCCTGACGCTGATGGGCATGCTTACAAGTGAATGAAGATCTCCCGTTGTTTTTGGACTACAATTCCCATCATCCCTGACCACTGGCCCTGCTGGCATTAATACACTAACAACATCATCAACAGTTTTTTAAGTCAGGGCAATACTTGTTCCTATCCAGCCAACATGGCTCCATGGAGCCCCTCAGGGCAAATCTTTCATCACTTCATTGAATCATTGCAATCACAAAAACCACAGCAACTCTATCTTTGTAGAATGTGGTTCTCATCAGTCTTTCCACGCCCAAGTGCCTGATCCTGTATTGTGGCTGCTCACATGTAGAAGAAACAGACTACTGGGCTAGTGCTTTGAACCTTAATGGTTTTAGTTACCCAGAAAAATCTGTTTTCTTGGCTAAGTACAGTACTGTTAAGAAGGAAGTTTAAAACTGTTCTCCATTCTGCTGTGTGCTTTCTGATTCTCAAAATACCACACTAGACTTCCAAGTTTATCCAGTCTTCTGCAAAAATGAAAGACCAATGAAGTTTGATGCCTGTGATAAGAACAGTCTACCAATTACCTCCTTCCCCAAGAAGAACAAGTTGCAACTTTTCCTTTCTCATTTTTGACTGAAAGAGGAACAAGTAGCAGGGAGACATTCTGGCTGGTCCCTAAGTCTGCAACAAAAGCAGGATTTATTGTGGCTAGAAGATATCCCTGGTGCAAGGTTATCTCATTTAATTTCATCTTCTGACCTAGACACAAAGAACTGGACTGCATCAGACAAGAAAAGCAAAGTGCCCACTGTAACATGTGCTTGAAATAGTCACTGGTTGAGGGGGCAGAGAAGGAAAGAGGAAGGGAGAACCATCCATTATGATCCGTTGTTTGATGACTGGAAGTTTCTTCTGACCTTTCTTGGGCGTGAGGGGGGAATGACATTCCTGTCTGAGAAGCAGGGAAACTATTTGTGTAAAGTCCCAATTTAGACATGTGGTGGTATTCAACTTAGTTTTACTCACTGAAATCAATTGACCCAACTCAGTGGTGTTCATTAATTCCAGTGAATCTACTTGGGGTAAACTAGTTGAATACCACCCAGAAAGAGCCATGAGCTTTGCTAAAACTGAAGCACACTTGGCATCCAGTTTGCTGAATTTTTATTACTCTTAAAACTTCTATGCCTTTGAGGCCAACACCTTTCTCAAAGCGGTTTACATGAAGTGAAACCCTGATCATAATAAAACACAATTAGAAAACACAAACATGGAAGATAACAGTCCACAACACAGAACCGCATCTAAGGAAATGCAGCGAAAAACCTGCAGGTATACAAAGGTATTCATCGACCAATGGAAGGGGACAAAAGGGAGGGATGGCTCAACCTCCAGAGCAGGTAAGACATTCCATAATGTAGCTGGGGACACAAAAATATTAACACACACAACACAGAAAATTATTAGAACTTAACTCCCTACCCGTCAAACACATTATAAGGGGAAAATATTTAATACATCATAAAATAACTTGTTGGTTAAAACAAGCTAAGAATAGCAAAATGATAATATTTGTCAACTAACATGAATAACAAAAACTCCCTAAGTCTCCATCCAAAATGAAACTACTGTAAATCCAAAATGAAACTACTATAAACTCTGTAGTGCAGCTCACTTCTTGCTCTTCAGTATAATGGCAATCCCGAAACGAGATTAGCAGCCTTGTTGCCAGGAGTCTGCCTGTATACGGTGGTACCTCAGTTTAAGAACAGTCCTGTTTACGAACAATTCAGTTTACGAACTCTGCAAAACCTGAAGTAGTGTCCCGGTTTGCGAACTTTACCTCAGTCTAAGAACGGAATCCAAACGGTGGAAGGGCACTGGCGGCAAGAGGCATTAGGGAAAGTGCGTCTCGGTTTAAGAACAGTTTCGGTTTAATTCCAGAACGGATTAAGTTCGTAAACCGAGGTACCACTGTATTTGTAAATGTGCATATCACAAAGGCGCCATAGATCTTCAGTGCTCCATCTTATCAAAGGGAAACTAAAGTCCAGGGGCAGAGTTATACAGTTATGACCACTCAGGAAAGTAGAGAACATTAAGCAACACAGTTTTTCAACTTATCTGTACTTGAAATACAGAATTATCTTTTAACAATTGTAAGCTGCAGAACTTGTTTTACCAATAATCTACACCACCTATCCCCTCTCACCACAAAAGTGACATACAACTGCCAGCTAATAATCATGTGACTGTCATTGTTCATTGCTGTCTGATCATGAGATCTACAAGCACATTTTAGTCAGAAAAATAATATGTAGAACCAACCTTCCCCTCAACCACTGGCCATCTCCAAATCTTTAGGAATAAGGAACAGGATTGAGCAACACGCTAAAGACCAACACACTAAAGGCTGCCTGTTACCTACAGTATAAAGTCAATTCACATATTTGAGAATTCCCTGCCAGATTTTTGTAAATATCAAAACCAAAAGTCTTTTTAGAACCTTGTTTTACAAACCATGACCACAACGAACTTGGAGCCACGAATATGCAGCCAGCCTTTTGCGACTGAATGTTTTTTGAACTCTTCCTTTTTAAAGAGTTAAAGATAGTGTGTGGGCAATAATCAAAGCAGGCCTGGTAGCATTTTGGAAGATACGTTTTAATTGTTTGAGTTCTGGATTTCTTGAGAGGGCAGATCTATCAACGGTTATTAGCAACAATAGCTATGACGCCACTATAGACAGAGGCAGTACAGTGGTGCCCCGCAAGACGAATGCCTCGCAAGACGGAAAACCCGCTAGACAAAAGGGTTTTCCATTTTTCAATGCGCTTCGCAGGACGAATTTCCCTATGGGCTTGCTTCACAAGATGAAAATGTCTTGCGAGTCTTGAGATTTTTTTTCGCTCCCCACCCCCTTTTTCTAAGCCGCTAAGCCGCTAATAGCCTTTTAGCAGCTAATCCGCTAATCCGCTAAGCCTTTAATAGCCTTTAATAGCCGCTAAACTGCTAATAGCGCTAATCGGGTTGCTTCGCAAGACGAAAAAACCGCTAGACGAAGAGACTCGCAGAACGAATTAATTTCGTCTTGTGAGGCACCACTGTATAGCTATGAATGCTAAACGGAATTGGCGGGGGGGTGACCAAGACAGCAGATCCACCACCACCACCACCCCTTGTTTTGAGCTCCCAAAGACATCTAGCCGGCAACTTTTGGAAACGGAATGCTGGGCAAGATTAACCTTGGCATGACTAACAGCTCAATTCCTATCTTCCCATGTGTCTATTTATTTATTTAGACCTACAACAAGCTTCTGCTAAATGATCTCATTACCAAAGTGAACACTGTTAACACAAGATGATCCAGTGAAAGTTCACTTTGGCCATCCTTGCTCTGCAGTCACCAGCCCAGGACACAACACATTACGAAACCTGTCCATCAGGCCCCTTTCAGTCATGCTTGCATAGCTGCAAAGACCATTTACAATTTTGCAAAAAATGTTGTTTCAAGGGCAATTCTGAAGCACAACTAATTAAAGAAATATACTGGGAACTCAGGCACTCTGATAAGTTGCCATGCAGGTCATGCCAGTTTTATCTGCGTAGCAATTCTAGGCATACAATACATCTTTCAGTTGCAAAGGTTGCTATAGGAATGAGAAACACATTTAAAAGGCAGCATTTCAGATAGGACACAATGAGAAATTCATTTATGTGCATGATGCTATTTAGCGCAACCTGTGGCAACTTGTTTATCACAGTGTGGAAATGGTATACTGCAGCAGCCGAATTTGGAAACTCAACTTAGCCACACTGACTAAAGCTGAAGTGAGCAGGATTCAGTCCTTGCATGGTACACTTTTCTTTCTCTACTAGAAACTTTGTCTTGCTAGTATTGTTATTATTTATCTCTTTCCATGCATGTCCCAAGATAATGTACAAAAGGTAACAAAACAGTTACAGAACAGTTGCAAAAGTAACAGATGAGTTCTAAAAAGTTGTTTAGAACTAAAAGTCTAATCAAGTTGTTTTTGATTGATTTTATGGTGAAAAGTTTTTAGAATGTTGGATTGTTTTGCTTGTTGTTAGCCGCCCTGAGCCCAGCTTTGGCTGGGGAGGGCGGGGTATAAATAGAATTTATTATTATTATATTATTATTTAAAAATACATAAGGACACCTATGGCTGAGACCTATCCATTCAGCTGTGTTCCACTGAAGTGTTTTTGAGTACATACTCAGGATCACTCATCAGTTAAGGTGTGACAAATCTATTAAGTGATCTGAACTATGCACTCATCCTTAAGATTGTAAGTACTTTGCTGGATCAGACCCAAGAACCCTAACAACCATGAGCAGCAGGAAGTTGACTGAAAGTGGACTGAAAGCTGTCTATAAGTGGAAAATTGTCTTCTCCCCACTTCTGTACTGGGGGAAAGGGTCAGTGTCAGCCCTGCAACTACTGGAACATTTACAGTATCATAAATACATAGCATTATCTTACAATTTGAGCCATTTCCAATGGAAAGCAAATGCTTAGGAGGCAACACACTGCTCATTTCACTAGCACAACACAAAGCAAACATGTTAGGCTGGCACTGCAGGGACTTTACAGGATATCTAACCCTTGAGCAGTTTGTTCCTGGGCAATACCATTAGGATGCTCACCTTTTTAACAAACTCCTGCCGCAACTGGGTTCGCCTACAGATCATTTTGTCTCCAAAAGTGGACTAATGAGAATATTGTTCAACAAGTTATAACACTGGTATCATCAACAACACAAGAAGTCAAATGAATTTTAGAATGCAGAAAAGAAAGGCAAGAAGAAACATAATGACATTCTTAATTATCCTGGTTTTACTTTCGTTGTTCTGCAGCTGACACTACCCTAACCAATATTATCTATTCATGATAGAATCAGTTATGGGTCCTTGGCGGTCCTTTACTTTTATTACACGTGCACCTGCATTCTTTCAATAAAGCTTAAAGCCTCACGTAATAGACAAAAGTAAGAGACTGAGCAGTCTAGGCTAAAAAGTTTGATTTTCACCTTGCCCACTGACACTAGTACAATAAAACGTATCACTTTACCAATATTATGTGCCCCCTCTGCCCATCAAGTCAACAGCAACTGCATTTTGTAATAGTGCCATAGCAGCCACATTCTTCAACGTACCTATTTTGAAGTAGCCTTTCCATATGAATGCTCACTGAAGAAGAAAAGACTAATACTTATCTAAAGAGCTAGAGCTATATTTGATATAGTAGCATCTTTGTCTTATCTGTAAGACAGCTTCTCAAGTCTGTCAAACTTTTTTTCAGTTTAACCCAATCAAATGATTCTACTTCCTAAAGTGAGATAGTAACCTACCCTCACTTTCCTCAATGTAACCTAACTGCCTAAAATTATTCATATCCCACACCCATTTCTACTGCACAGAAAGCTCCTGGGTAGATTATCACTCATTCGATACCCGAATCACAATAGGTCTTTTTAAAATTTAAAAATCACTAACCACAAACACAATGCAACCCAAGCATTAAGAGGAGGAACGGTCTGACACGTCACTATTCCTCCCTCAACCCTAGAGAGTTACTTCTCCCACTTTTGCCTTCCTGAAAAGGCTGACAGCACCTCATCCCCATACTTCCTTCTAAACCTTTCCCAAGGGCTCCCTTCCTCTTCCCCATAACTCCTCAAAACTTAAATCTGACCTAAAACCCAGCACGGATATGGACTGAGATATAAATAAGAGTGCCTCTGGGCAGGTACAATGCAACCTTTTGGATGTTTTGATTGTTTAGCTGCTTGTGCGTTCACTACCCTGGGCTCCTGTCGGAGAAAGGCAGCATGGGAATTTAATTACTCAAGCAAAACTGCTTCTAAACAGAGGGAGGGTGTGCATGTGTCGTCGTCCTCGACCCCCCCAAATTTGCAATGGGGGTAAAGAGCTTCCAGTAGGGAACTTCAAAGCAAATGTAAGCAAAGTGGCCTCTTTCTCTCTCAGGAATAGGATTTTTGTTAGGAAGGGGGGCAGGCTTTTGTTGTGGAGGGAGGGGAACAGAACCTCAGATTTGTACTGATTTTTGTACACGGGGGAGCATGTGTCCCCCTTGGCTACGCCCATGCTCTCAGACTGACAGGGCTGCGCTCCGTCTTCCTCGTCAGGCTGAACACAGAATCGTGGAATAGGAAGGGGACCCCGGGGTCATCTAGCTCAACCTCCTGGCAATGCCCAACGTGGGGCTCGAACCCGCGAGCCTGAGGTTCGGAGCCTCACGCTCTACGGACCGAGCTGCCCCGCCAGCGGCTGCGAGCGTGTCCCTGAGCCGGTGCAAAGCGCGCCGGGGAGGGACAGAGCAGCAGCCTAGAGCCCGGTCACCTCTCCGGCGCTCCCCGCCTCAGCCTCCTGAGCCCTTACCTTCCTCCGCCGGAAAACACGGGAACGAACAGCCAGGAGGAGAGAGCGCAGGCGGCCCGACCCTCCCCACCCCGCCGCCTCTCCTGCCGAGCCGCTCTCAGAGCCCACCCCTTCCGCCGCCCTTCCAGGGCCCGCCTCCTCCGAGCTCTGCTTCCGGTGCCGCGCGACATGGCTGCAGTCACGTGAGGAGGGTCGAATTGCCTGGCCGACGATTCCCGCTTTTACGGGCCGCAGAGCCGCCGCCAAAGGGGCGCGGCTCCTTTGGTCTGCGCACCGTGTCTTCCGGGATGTTTTCGACACCCTTATCCCACCCCACCCCCACCCCCGCTCCCAAGTGTGTTAGCTTCGTATTGCAGAGGCGGCAGCTGCTGGGAGGCAATGGAAGACAAACCCAGGCGCTTTGAAGATGCCGCCTCGGGGTCCCCCCCCGCCCTTTTGTCAACCACCCAAGGGGAAAGTCTGGAAAGAGTGGGGTGAGGGGAAATAATTTGTATTTTTTTGTTCTTAGCATTCCCCCCCCCCCATAGCAATTAAGGCTGCTGCAGGCAAAGAGCAGGACCGTTGCTCGCTAAGGCGTACAGATAAATAAACAGAATAAAATGTCTTAAGTTCCTCCACCCCATTCTCCCATCCCAGGAATGGAAGGGGGTAAAGAGTTAGTAACGCAGAGCCCCATTTCCGGGTTCTGTTTAAATGCTGCCATTTGCGGGGTAGGAGGTGAAGGCTGGAAGGGAAAGCAGCCGTAGCCTCACTTCACTGTAATGCATTAGTCTGAGAGAAGAAAAGTGTCGTTAGTGCTTCAATTGAGGCAGACTCGCTCTTTATCCAAGCACACATACACACCCCACGTACCTGAGCAAGATCAGTAAGCACGGGCTTAAGTCACTCTCTACCACCCCATCCCATGATGTAAAAGAAAAAGTAACTTCTTGTTTTTGTACAGTACTGAATAGGAGGGTGGGAGACCATTCGAAAGCTTTCAGTTTTAAATACCTACCGAGCTGGTTCACAACAGCGCCAAACCCCCAAGTTACGATCAGGCCACAAAGAAAAAATACAAGAGAGAGGCATTACACATACTTCTGTAAATCAAGAAAATCTTTAATAAAAATACAAAAAAAAAAGTTTGCCTGCTTGCACCAGCATGTGCTGGGTGCCATGAATAGATTTTTTAAAAAAATCCTGATTCAGCAACTCTTACAATGCAAAAACAGCAAGCAACACTTCAAACTCAGCACCTGAACCACATACCAAGCAAGCCCAGCCCAGCTCAGATATCACAATTTGAGCAACTGGCTCGAAAAATTACCAACCAAAGTGTGACTGCAACATCACACACAATTTTATTGTTTTATCTTTTGTGTAAAGTGTTTGAGGTGGTTTTAAAAAAAGAATAGAAAATGAAGCTGTGCATTAAATTTTACGAAATACATAAGCAACCAAAACTCCTTGCCAATTTCCCACTGCAGGGAAACCTCCAGCCTAATTAAGCTTACAGACCTCATTATGTCAGCCTAACTACACCTGCAGGCTTCCTCATTTGACGCACAATGCGGCTTAGCCCAATCACTCCCACCTGTCTGTCAACTGCTGTCAGGTGGCATGGCAACAGAAAAAGGTGCCAGATTTTAAAAGTGTTGAAGGCAAGCAGCAAAGGAAGAGGTAGAGTGTGCTCTTGGGTCTTTCATTGCAGCCACAGGCTTAAATTTGAATTGTCTAATCTCATATGATACCCCACCATCCACCCAAGGAGAGTGGGCCAGTTCTGAATCTGGCCCTCTTGACTGGATCTAGTTCCTTGTCTCTGCTTCCCCGCCCCCCAAGTACATAAGAAAAGTATTTCTTCTTATTGTTATAGGTTTGCGGGCGCTTAATGCCTGGGTTTAGTAAACGTTAGGATTTAATTAGAGTTTGTGTGTTAAAACGGGATACCAGACCTGTGTATTAGACCGTTTTAAACCCTCTGAAATTAGCATGTGTTAAGGGCTAATTAGGCCAAGATGGTGCTAATTAAATCAGTCTAATTACCTTGGAGGGACGCAGGTGGCGCTGTGGGTTAAACCACAGAGCCTAGGGCTTGCTGATCAGAAGGTCGGCGGTTCGAATCCCCACGACGGGGTGAGTTCCCGTTGCTCAGTCCCAGCTTCTGCCAACCCAGCAGTTCGAAAGCACGTCAAAGTGCAAGTAGATAAATAGATACCGCTCCAGCGGGAAGGTAAGCAGCGTTTCTGTGCGCTGCTCTGGTTCGCCAGAAGTGGCTTAGTCATGCTGGCCACATGACCCGGAAACTGTACGCCGGCTCCCTCGGCCAATAAAGCGAGATGAGTGCCACAACCCCAGATTCGGCCACGACTGGACCTAATGGTCAGGGGTCCCTTTACCTTTAATTACCTTGGAGGGGTTAGCCTGTGGGGTAATGAGGTGTTTTGCACAACAATGTATCAAAGGAACTCGCTGTAGAAGGAAAAGAGGTGGGGCCCCTTTGACTTCAGAGATAAAGCCAAGAGTTCAGGGACTGCAATTCAGAGTTATGTAACAGAGTTAGGAAGCAATGGGTTGTGACTCCAGTGGCATAGGAAGGGGGGGTGCAGGGGGTGCAGGCCGCCCTGGGTGTCATCAGTGAGGGGGGTGGCAAAATGGCCAGCCAGCTGGGAGGCGGGTGCGCTGCTTCACCGGTGTCGGCGCTTGGCTCTGAGAGCGCTGCACACCCGCCTCCCAACACTACCATCCTGAACTGCGGCTGGGAGCCATGGGGGGGGAGCGAAGCCTGACTCCATCCCACTGGATTTGTGGGGCGGGGGCGAACTTGGAAGCGGAATTTTCCACAGGAAAACACAACACACCCAAACAGGCGCCCTGCAGCAGCGAGTGTCTTTCAAAACACAAGCAAAGCAACCGAGCTAAGTGACTTTCGTTTACGTCGCGTCCCCACACTGAGCAGCCTTGCAAGGCTGGGATCTGGGGAGCGGAGTGCCAGAAGGGCACAACAGCCTCCTCTCAGGGCTGGGGTCGCCCCAGTGGCGGTGGGGGTTGGCTGCGCAATGCCTTTGTTCTCTGCCACTTGCTCTGCCCCCTTGCGCCCAGAGTGCGTTGGAGTCATGTGTGACTCCTGAGAGAGGAGTGAAAGGGAGGGAGGAGTGGGGGCAAAGAGCAAGGAGCAAGGTTTGAGAATACAGTGGTACCTCGGGTTAAGTACTTAATTCGTTCTGGAGGTCTGTTCTTAACATGAAACTGTTCTTAACCAGAAGCACCACTTTAGCTAATGGGGCCTGCTGCTGCTGCTGCGCCACCGGAGCACAATTTCTGTTCTAATCCTGAAGCAAAGTTCTTAACCCGAGATACTATTTCTGGGTTAGTGGAGTCTGTAACCTGAAGTGTATGTAACTTGAAGCGTATGTAACCTGAGGTACCAATGTAATGCTTGGGTCTGTTTAAGCAATTGAAGATGCCAGAACCTCTCAGGCTAAGATTTAGGCTCAGCTTGTAAATATATGTGTAAATAAACCATATAGGATAAAGAAAACTACAGCCTCCACTGGGCCTCATTGCATCCTTAAATTTCCATGCTTAACAAAAGCAACACCAGAGACAATGCTGGAAAGTAAAGTCCCTAGTATTTCAAAATCTGTTGAGGGGCCCTCACCCCCCCCCCTCACCATAATAACAAAAAGGCCTTCTCCTATGAAACTGAGGTGACACGGTCTTTCTGCATGCCACATTATGTGAGAGCTAGACAAATCTGCTGTGCTCATTGAAAGCCATTCAGGCAGCAACGGCACCAACCACCTCCCTGAAGGTTTCTCCTCCTGTTCTCCCAGTTCCGCTGAAGCCCACTAGATGGCGCACATTACCTTGACGAGAGCCAAGGTTCGTTAACGAGGCCTAAAGAGCTTGTGGCATCTTTAAAAGATTTGTGATACAACCTTAGAGTTGAGGTTTCTGGTCTAGACCTTTTCTCTAAGTTTAGTGGAATAATGTTCCAAATCCAGCGTCAAGACATTTTGACACCTGACGCCAACCATAAAACAAACCATATAAAGTGTCCCAGACTCCATTCATCATTTGAGGCCCTTTTTTTGTGTGCCTCCTCCATATAACATCTGAAGGGTGATAACATGAGACCGGGACTCCTCTGTAGCGGCTCCTCATTTGTGGAATGACCACCTAGGGTGGTTCGCCTGGCGCTTTCGTTATATATATTTTAGGCGCCTGGCAAAAATGTTCCTCTTCAAACAGGCCTTTGGCTGATTAATATTATACAGCCTTTTAAATGTGACTGTGGCAAGGCGGTGTTGTTTTGCTGTTTTGTTTTACTTATTTCCATTTTTTTATCCTGTGATTTTATTCTGCATTCTGTCGAAATGCGCATTGTATTGTTTCTTGGATTGACTAGTTTATGCATATAGATACAGTCGTATCTTGGTTCTCAAATGGAATCCATTTCAGAAGTCCGTTCGACTTCTGAAAACGTTCGGAAACCAAGGCACAACTTCCGATTTGCTGTGGGAGCTTCCTGCACTCAATCAGAAGCCGCGTTGGACATTTGGCTTCCGAAAAACTTTCACAAACACTCACTTCCAGGTTTGCGGCATCCGGGAGCCAAAACATTCAAGTCACAAGGCATTTGAGAACCAAGGTACGACTGTATTGCCGTTCCACCTAGCTGCAGATGCCTGCTTCAATTTTATTTCAGTGATTGATAAACCAGCATGTGGAGTTAGGGACATGTGGGTGCAATCAGCAACACAGCTGCTTCCCATGCCTCAGGGGTTTCGCTGATATGGGGAAAAGGCCCATACTGAGCCCGATGAAGATGTTGACCCAAGGTGCAGTAAGCTGTGAAAGGAGCAAATTCCACGCTAGGAGTCATTAGGGAAGGAACTGAAAAGTAAAACTGCTGATATCATAAAGTGGTTATATACAAATCTGTGGCACAACCACACTTGGGACACTGTGTACAGCTCTGGTCGCCTCACCTAGGAAAGGATGCCGCAGAGCTGGAAGAGGTTCAGATAAGGGCAACTGAAATGATCAGTGAGTAATTCTCCTAGGAGGAAAGGCTGCAGCACTGGGAGCTTCTTAAAAGCAAGTAAGAGGAGACATGGTAGAGATGTATAAAATTCTGTATGGTGCAGGGAAAGTGGACTGAGAAAGGTTTTTCTCCCTGTCATAATACTAGAACTTGTGGACATTCTGTGAAGCTGAATGTTGGAAGGTTCAGGAAATAAAGTACTTGTTCACAAGGCAAAAGGGCTATGGAATTTGCTAAAAGAAGAAGAAGTTATGATGGCTTCAAAAGAGGATTTGACAGATTCATTGAGGATAAGGCTACCAAGGGCTAATAGATTTTAATTTAATTTAATTTAATTTAATTTAATTTATATACCGCCCTATACCTGGAGGTCTCAGGGCGGTTCACAGAAAGCATTCCAGTATATAAAATCAAAATAAAAACAATAACCCAATAACATCTCCCAAAAAAAGAGCCAAATTTTAAAACGGTATAGGATGTGAATCAGGTCAACAAAAGGCCTTGTTAAAAAGGAAAGTCTTTGCCAGGTGCCTGTCAGGAGAAAGTATGTCTCTAAATCGCAGTTACTGGAAAGCACAGGTGGGCAGAGTGATGTTGTTCTCAAGTCCATGGGCATTTCGTTGGTCACTCTGAGAACAGTGGGCATCCCACACCCTCCCACATTTCTTTGATGAAAGTAGGAATGTCCTATTCTATTCTTCTTCTTCTTCTACACCCCCCCCCCATCTGACAGGGTTGCCCCAGCCACTCAGGGTGGCTTCCAACATAGATGAACACATAAGAAAACATTAAACATTAAAAAAACAACTATACAGGGCTGCCTTCAGGTGTCTTCTAAAGGTTGTATAGTTACGTATCTCTTTGACTCGGGAGTCGCATAACTGATGTTGTGTGAAACCTTTGAGCAAGACCTGAGCACAACCGCACGCTCTCCTTCCACAGTTTGCAGCAACCAAAGACATAAAATTTCTCTGTTAAAAGTGTTGGTTTTTTTAAAAAAGCTGGATGCAGGAAAAGGAATCAGAGAACCTCAAATAGGAAAACTATGCTTCTATGCATCTCCCCCTGCCACACACACCTGCTTTTATTATCGCTACACATCACAGAAGGATGATATTGTTTATTTCGGATTGTTTCCCTCTGTTTAGTCCTGGCCCCAAACCTCTGATTGTTCTCAAAATTAATCCATAGCCATTAAACTGTACAATCTTCTTTCTGGGGTGGGGAAGAGAGATTTTGTTAGATGATTCTCAGGCATTATGCAATAGAAATCAGCCTGTTGCCATCTTAATAGGCCTCTTTTCATGTCCCAAAGTGGAAAATTACACGGAATTTCTTCAGCCACATCCTGCACCCTTACATCATATCAGTTACTCATGCACAGTTAAAGAAACCACAGTTAATCCAATATATTTGCTTTGGTGTTTCTTCTTTGCTTAGAAGGAACTGATCTCTGTTGAACGAAGTCTGAGAGGAAAACCAGGAACCCGCCATTCTTCTTCCCTCAGCCCTGAGAGCAATTTAGATGTCCAAGATTACCTTTAGTAATGTCCCTGCCCAGTCAGTAGTTCTAATGATTGTGGAAGGCCTGGGCTAACAAATATGTTTTTAACACAACCGGGGAGTCCAATTTGTTCTGTGAGGCTATTTCCCCTCAATTATTTCCCCATCGTCAATCAGGTGAGCAGGGAACAGGTGCCTGCTGGCAAAGCAGCAGGATTTAACCCCTCTGTTCATCAGGTAGTCTCATTGCAGACAGGCCTAAACGAAAGAAGGCATCTGCTGGGTGTGATAGTTTAGGGTTGTGTATATGGCTTTACAGGCTAACAACAAAACTTTAAAGTTAGTTTGGTGACAACCTAGCAGCCAGTGCAGTTCCCCCTGTGGGAGAGCTATGTGCTTTAAAAGACCATGAACCATCAAGTCTTCTAACTTGTTCCTTTTTCAGAGACTTTATTGGCATGCCATTTATTCGATAACATTGTTTTCCTTGTAAGGTTAGTGCAAACAACAGGTTCCAATACAGAGAGCTCCTGATAAACCAGCAGTACAGTTAGGGTGTGTCTAAACTGCCACTCTTTTTTATTTTTCAGTTCAGCTTTATTTTTCAGTTGTCCTGGGGCAACCTCTCCCTGTCTGGCTCCTCTGGGGATTAGGTGGAACAAAACCCGCGAGGGGTTAAGGTGAACGCATTTCCTTTAGCTGAAACCATAACTATACAAAACAATTCAGCCCCCCAAAGAGCTGAAGGCGTAAGCCATTTGTTTTAACACATGAACGGCCTCTCTTGAGTCCACAGAGAAAATTAGACAATTCTTGCTTGCAGACTTTGCGGTCAGCCACTCCAAACATTGCTCTAATTCAGCAAGGGGCCACTTCCTTGTTTGCAAACAGCTTGAGTCCCACAGCAGCAGATCAGGCGTAGCTAGTGGCAGGTTTAGGATCTGCAGCTTGAAGGGTGTAGCTGCTAGGCAATTCTCATAGCTGCTAGAGGAGAGGAAGAGGTTATAGGAGGAGCTGTGGGTAGATGGGTATCTCTTGCTCATCAAACTTGTACCTGGAACTTATTGTGGACAATGCAGCCGACTGCTGAGTGGGACACAGCTGTGTGTAGCTGGAGGGTGCGTTATCCACCTGCCTATAAAAAGCAAGCCTGGATTGAACAACTAGGGTGATGTCAGCAGTTTCCAGAAAGCCTCCTCTTTGTGCAATGTATGTGGGAGAGCTGTGAGCTTGTTTGGGGCTCCGAGCTGAGTCCTGGGTGCAAGCTGAATAGGGAGGTGTGTCAGAAGGAGAAGGAGTTGATATAGGTTTATATTTCTTTGTATTCATTAGGACTGGGAGATACCAGCTTTTCAACATCGTGGCCAGCCAAACATCGCTGTTTGGTGATATACCACGATGCTGAAGAAACAAGAGGCATTGGCCTCTGTCTGTGATACACTGGGTGAGACTGTCCCAGCTCACACCTCAAGAGCTGAAGCAGTTTCACCCAGGCTTGCAGGCTGGGACAATGTAGCTGGTTTGCCCTGCTCAGCTGGGGAGAGGGAAGGTCCTCCCCCACAGCTGAGACAGCCCGGGTGCTCTTGCCACACATGTGCGGAGCATCGGGACTCCTTATCTGTTTGCTGCGGGGAATGGCAACTGCGCTCCCCTCAGCTGAGCAGTTTCACAGAGCCCCCACCCCGCCGCCGGCTTGTGGGAGCCAGTGTCAGGCTAAAGCTAAAGGTAAAGGTACCCCTGAGCGTTAGGTCCAGTTGTGGATGACTCTGGGGTTGCGCGCTTATCTCGCTCTATAGGCTGAGGGAGCCAGCGTTTGTTCGCAGACAACTTCCGGGTCATGTGGCTAGCATGACTAAGCCGCTTCTGGCGAACCAGAGCAGCGCACAGAAACGCTGTTTACCTTCCCTCCGAAGCAGTACCTACTTATCTACTTGCACTTGACGTGCTTTTGAACTGCTAGGTGGGCAGGAGCTGGGACTGAGCAACGGGAGCTCACCCCGTTGAAGGGATTTGAACCGCCAACCTTCCGATCGGCAAGCCCTAGGCTCTGTGGTTTAGACCACAGCACCACCCATGTCCCAGTGCCAGGCTAGGGGCTCCTTTAACTGCTCAACTGAGGTAAGGGCAGCAACTGCACACTCCTCAGTCGAGCAGTTCAAAGATGGAGAGGGAGGAACAAGCGGTATTGGCACCTCACCAATACAGCTTGTTTCTCCCTCTCCTGAAACCACCGCTGCTCCTGAGTCCCTCTGCTAGCAGCGCCCACTGGAGGAAGGAACTGAGTCAAACCGGCATCACAGTCTGCTCCTATCGCCCAGGCCTAGTACTTGTTTAATATTTTTCTGCGTAACTGTTTTTTTTTTCTAATATTGGGTGGGTTGTTCTAGTTGTCTGTTGTTCCTTTAGTTTTCTGTACACCACTTTTATCCAGTAAGTGGCAAGTTATAGAAATCTTCCAAATAAATAAAATAAGACATTTAAAACAAATACAGTCATACCTCGGGATGAGCGTGTTCGAGTTGCGCTCCGCGGCAACCCGGAAGTAACGAAGCGCGTTACTTTCGGGTTTCACCGCTTGCGCAGACGCTCAAAATGACATCTCGTGAAGAAGAAGAAGAAGAGTTTGGATTTGATATCCCGCCTTTCACTCCCCTTCAGGAGTCTCAAAGCGGCTAACATTCTCCTTTCCCTTCCTCCCCCACAACAAACACTCTGTGAGGTGAGTGGGGCTGAGAGACTTCAGAGAAGTGTGACTGGCCCAAGGTCACCCAGCGGCTGCATGTGGAGGAGCGGAGACGCGAACCCGGTTCCCCAGATAACGAGACTACCGCTCTTAACCACTACACCACACGTGCATGCGCAGAAGTGCCGAAACATGACCCGCGGACGCGCAGACATGTGGACACGGGTTACGTTTGCTTCTAGATGCAAACGGGACTCCGGAACGGATCCCGTTCGCATCTAGAGGTACCACTGTAAAACCAGACATACAAGAATGGTTCCCCGTTCCTTTTCCAGCTAACCATACACAGAGCTTTTCTTTCAGCCGGGACTCAGTTCTGACACCTCTCAGGTGGGTGCCATTGGCATTCTAAGAGAGCGAGGGAGGTGTTCAAGGTGAGTTCCGGCTCCTCTTTTTCTAGAAAAATAGCACTGACATATTCATGAATTTAATTTGTTTTATACAGGGTAACAAGAGCCCAGAAATACAGTAGCAGGCTGAAGAACAAGCTCCAGCTGCTTCCTTCTAGGATCTCAATTGACTCTTCCCTACCGAGCACCTTCGTGGCTGTTACACTGACACAGATCGCTGGTGTCTTTCGCAGATTCAAGTACTTGTTCTACGCAGAATTGAAAGTGTGGTTTCTTTAAACAGTGTGTTGCTTACCCGGTTTCACCTGCACCTCCATACATTATCTGATGCATTTAAGGCAGCTCCATATAAAAGGGTGTGGGGAAAGGGACAGTTAAGTCACCAGATTGAGATTTTTGCTAAAAGGGAATGGATGCAGGGGTCAAAGAGGTTGCATGGCATGAACACAATGGGACTTTGAGACAAGGCAGCTCCAGCAATGGAAAAAGAAGAATGGCTAGGAAGGTGGGGCGACTTCTGTCTGGACTTCTGTCCAGACAAACTGCAAGGAGGTTTGTGCCTCATTAGGTACAAGTTTTCACATGGGAGAGAGAAAATGGTGTACTGAAAAATGAGAATCGCAGTCACAGGATGTGGGGCAGACCTCATCACCACAATATCAGTAGCAGATCTAGTAGAAAAACTACCTGCCAGACTGGACGCATATGCCTGGACACATGCTGTTGTTGCTTTAGAACCATAGAATCTTAGAGTTGGAAGGGACCCAAGAGTCATCTAGTCCAACCCCGAAATGCAGGAATCTCAGCTAAAGCATCTATGACAGATGGCCGTCTAGCTTCTGCTTAAAGGAGAGTCCACCACCTCTCATGGGAGTCTGTTCCACTGCCAAACAGCTCTGACTGTCATAAAGTTTTTCCAAATGTTTACTTGGAATCTCCTTTCTTGTAACTTGAAGCCATTGCCTTGAGTCCTACCCGCAAGAGCAGGAGAAAACAAGCATGCTCCTTCTTCCATGTGACAGCCCTTAAGATATTTGAAGATGCCTAGCATATCTCCTCTCAGTCTCCTCTTTTCCAGGCTAAACATACCCAGTTCCTTCAACCATTCCTCATAAGGTTTGGTTTCCAGACTCTTGGTCGTCTTGGTTGCCCTCTTCTGCACATGTTCCAGATTGTCACTATCCTTCTTAAACTGCGGTGCTCAGAACTGGACACAGTATTTCAGTATTCTAACAGCCTTACTATGAAGCAGTGTGTGGTGTCTGCCTCAAACGGCATAGACTGCCTGTTGCCTCTTAAGCTAGCTTAGTGTAGTGGACAAGTTGTGGTGTCACCAGCATTGAAGTCAGCTTTTGTACATGCAACAGGGAACAGACATCTTGTCCTTCGCCTCAGGCAGAAAAAGATATTTGGCTAGCCCTGGCCATCAGCGGCAGCAGCCGTATCCATTATGAGGTAGGCTGCGTAAATTCGCCAGCTCAGGAGCAGAATTTACTTATTTATTTCTTTTCACAAAATGTATGTACTGTTTGATTGTAACAGAAACCTCTAAAGCGGTTTGCAAAAAGAATGAAACAACGAAATCTTCAGTTAAAAAAGAAGTTAAAAATGACAATTCAAAACCTTAAAGAAAAAAAAATCAACAATAAGCTAAAAACCAGATTAAAACACTTGTCGACCTTCAACATAGGCTTGCCTACACAGGTTTTTAGCAGGTGCCTTAAAGAGTAAAGGCACCTGCCTGACATCAACAGTCGGGTGTACCAGATTGTGGGTGCTGCCCCAGTAACAGATTATTTTATTAAAAATGCTGAACAGGAATTATGAGGCGTCTGCAACAGTGCCAGTTTGGCAGATTAGAACAGTCAAGTGGGCATATATGGGTAAGATTTTGAGTGCTGTTAAAAGGTAGTGAATTGTCCATAAATTAGTGTTATATTTTTAAATGTTTTTAAAATATTGCAATATTTATGGGTAAGGGAGATGAAATTTGGATTTTATGCCTCAGGGTATTATTATTATTATTATTATTATTATTATTATTATTATTATTATCATCAACAACAACAACAACAACAACAACAACAACTTATATGTCCCAGCCACTCTGGGCAGCTTCCAACAAATTATTAAACTGCAGTAAAACATTAAAAACTTCCCTATACTGTACAGAGCTGCCTTCAGACATCTTCTAAAAGTCAGATGGTTGCTTCTTTCCTTGACATCTAATCAGATATTAAAGACCTCTTCTGGAGAAGACTGTGTTCACTCAGAGGAGGATGGCTGATTTGGTGGTATTTTCTAATGCAGCCTTCACCGTGCTAATGCCTTCCCATATGCGTTGGACTACAACTCCCATCAGCTCTGGAGGCTGCTGGTTTGATGAAGGTTGTTCTAAGGACTCTCCAACTCCTCAATTCCCACCTTCCAGTAAATCCAGCCTGCTCATTCTACCAGAATAAGCATAGAGTACAAACCCTTGAAACCAGGCTCTTTAGTCTCCTTGGATGATATCCAAGTAATACTCAGAGTAGACCCATTGAAATTAACGAACGTGACTAGGCCACACTCACGCCTTACATTTAAAGCACCATGCAGTTGCTTTAAACAGCCATGACTTCTCCCAA
Organism: Podarcis tiliguerta; assembly: GCF_965153285.1. Lineage (NCBI taxonomy): Eukaryota > Metazoa > Chordata > Lepidosauria > Squamata > Lacertidae > Podarcis > Podarcis tiliguerta. Next base: position 113,518,807 of record NC_139534.1, on the reverse strand, counting down.
AGAATTCTGGGAGCAGCGCTGGCTCACCCACTAGGCAAGGTGCAGCCAACACTTCAGGCGGCAGGAGGCACAGGCGCAGCAGATCCCGATGCAGATCTTTATTCCTGCCTTGTTCATGATGTAGATTTTCACTTGCCCCTTCTTCACTGGCAGGGAGAGGAGAGCCATTTTGTGGTTCACCTCAGGTGCCAAAATGTCTTGAGCCGGCCCTGGTGCTGAGAGTTACAATGGTACCTCAGGTTAAGAACTTAATTTGTTCTGGAGGTCTGTTCTTAACTTGAAACTGTTCTTAACCTGAAGCACCACTTTAGCTAATGGGGCCTCCTGCTGCTGCTGCACCGCCACTGCACGATTTCTGTTCTCATCCTGAAGCAAAGTTCTTAACCGAGGGTTGGCGGAGTCTGTAACCTGAAGCGTATGTAACCTGAAGCGTCTGTAACTTGAGTCACCACTGTATTTGGAGAACCCCTTTCCCCTTTCCAGAGTGGTTTAACAATCAGTCTCTCTTCACAGGGAATTCTTGAGAAGTGTAGCTCTGTGAGGGGAACAGGGCAGGAAGTCATGACCGTTCAAAGTGTTTTATTATAGTGCTTTAAAGGTATGGTGTGAATGTGGCCTAAGCTGCATTGATTTCAATGTGTCTCCTCTTGAGGCGGATTTAGTTGGATGCAGCCTGGCCACCAAGCACCATGTGTAGAAAAAGCACGATGGCATTTTCACACTCCTGCCTTGGGAAGCTCTATGTGAACTGCTGCCCCTCACGTCCTGTATTCCATAGAAAAGTTGGGCCTTGACTTCCCCCTTAATGCAAACAGCACCTCCAGGGCTTCTTCCACATGCATGAGGCTTATCGTAATGTTCCATCACCTGCCTCCCACCAACTTTCCCCATTCGTACCCTGTCATTCCTGGAAGAAATGGAGCCAGAGACTGCCAGCTTAGTACTGCTAGTGAGTCACATCCAGTTTTGTGACTCAGCAGCACCTAACTCAGCATCTTTGGGTCTGTTTCCTGCTAGGGCACTGCCGGCCACCGGAAGTGTAATAGCAGGCTGCAGGAGGAAATGAGAGGAGCACATGCTCAGCTATGGAGAAATCTACCCATTTCAATTTCACTTTGTTTCTCCTTCTCCCAGTCTACATCTGCCACATTCCTGCATCAGTTTGCATATCTTGTTTACAGAAGATCCTCATGAAAATTTGTTAGCATTTTAGCATTCTTTGTATTATACTGTACATGTTGTTTTGCTAATGTGTACATTTTTTTGCAAGCAATGTTCCCCTAATTTTATGCATGCATGCCAGGGGCGCCTTGAATGATGCTCAGGGCTGCCACGAGCAACACTGGCCACTGGCCTCTGTCCCTCTTTCCTTCCCTCCCTCCTCTGATGCCTTCTCGCATCTCTGCCTCCAAAAGGCTTGCGTGGCTGTTTGTTGCAGCAGTCCTGGCTACAAGCTCCCCAGGCAAATGGTACCTCTGGGGCTGGCCAGAGGAGAGGAGAGGGGGCTGAGCAAACACTTTACAAGGGAGGGTGTTGGAAAAGAGGTG